>NC_083569.1:8166229-9487479 GCF_027579695.1 Neoarius graeffei
CTGGAGAGAATTCGAGCGGAAGAACCTGATAAGATTCTTTATAACACCTGTACAACAGACTTTCTTAAATAAGAACACTTCATGTCGGAAGTCCTGTCGTGAGGAAAAGGCAAATAATTTCCATGTGTTCTGGCACTGCCCACTGCTCCTGAATTACTGAAAACAAATTAATACTCTTATGGAAAAGGCATTTAAAGTAGCAATTCCATTCAGTTTCGAAACACTATACAGTGGTGCTTGAAAGTTCTATATTTCTGCATAAATATGACCTAAATCATCATCAGATTTTCACACGAGTCCTAAACGTAGATAAAGAGAACCCAGTTAAACAAATGAGACAAAAATATTATACTTGGTCATTTATTTATTGAGGAAAATGATCCAATATTACATATCTGTGAGTGGCAAAAGTATGTGAACCTCTAGGGTTAGCAGTTAATTTGAAGGTGAAATTAGAGTCAGGTGTGAGTGGGCACCCTGTTTTATTTAAAGAACAGGGATCTATCAAAGTCTGATCTTCACAACACATGTTTGTGGAAGTGTATCATGGCACGAACAAAGGAGATTTCTGAGGACCTCAGAAAAAGCGTTGTTGATCCTCATCAGGCTGGAAAAGGTTACAAAACCATCTCTAAAGAGTTTGGACTCCACCAATCCACAGTCAGACAGATTGTGTACAAATGGAGGAAATTCAAGACCATTGTTTTCCTCCCCAGGAGTGGTCGACCAACAAAGATCACTCCAAGAGCAAGGCGTGTAATAGTCGGCGAAGTCATAAAGGACCCCAGGGCACGGGCGCAGATATCGGGGGGGGATTCGTCCCACCCAGATTTAAATTCACCTTGTTCGGTCCCCCCCACTTATAGGGAGGAAAAAACGTCTATGCTGTCTTTCTTTGCATAAGGCAAACCTCACGGAAAAATCAAAAGACTAATTACCATTCGGTTTATTGAGGTGCACAACACCCACGTGCAATGAACCGGTGCTACAGGTGCTCTAGCCCCTGCCCCTTTTCTGTTTGCTGTCCAAAGTGCCCTTTTCATAGGGACTGTTTTTTTTTTTTTTTTTTAATATTTGTAAAAGATAAGTTAGCTTCAACATCAATATTCTCTACAATTTGACAATAATATATGAAATTATAGATTTATAAAATAACGTTTTTCTATGTAAATGCGGGCATCAATCCGTGACGTCATGCATTCAGTGAGCCTCCGTGCAGAAAGCGCATGCAGGCGGTTGACAGTGGGAGACAGTGCAAGGAACGGCATGGTAAGGTCACACTGAAAGTCTCCTTTCATTTCTTATCTGAACATGCAATATTGTGCAGCTTAGAACACAGCAGTAAATGCGTAGGGTTGTTTATCATTTAATGAAGCCGCCTAGGCTATATTTAAACCGTTTGCTCCATCCATTTCATTAACGTGGCAGATTCGGAAACTTTAGTTTGAACGACGGCGTTAATAACATATTCTAGCAGCTTTGAAAACTTAAGGCTGAATGACGACGTCCACAACATATTCTATCAAGACTATTATGTTATAGTAGCTTAGGTTAGTTGAGTTAAAACATAGGGAAACGTTTTTTAAATAAGTGAAAGCCTGCATTATGCAAAGATGCCAAGGAAAGAGAGGATAAAGAAGCAGAAAGAGAAGGAGCTGCGGGAGGCAGCAAAAGGTAGTGGATCTCTGTCCAGTTGGGTCAGAAAGAAAACTACCTGTGTCAACTGCAACGGTAGAGCGTTCCTTTTCAAAGTTAAAGCTAGTGAAGACAAAACTCCGCAGCCTTTGTCATGAAGAAAGGCTGTCAGACCTTCTTCTGCTGGCAATTGAGAAAGATATCCATATTGAATACAGTGTTGTCATAGACATTTTCAAGAACATGGCAAACCGAAGACTGCTGCTTTGAAGAATACCGCAGCATTTAGATGGATCTCACTCTCACACACACACACACACACACACACAGAATGTTCATTTGCAATTGAAATTTAGTTTTGAATAAAGTTAACTTGTGTGAAAAATTTGTTCCAAGTGCCCTTTTTTGAACGTTGAGCCCCTGCCCCTCCAAAGGTCTTTGCACGGCCCTGGTGCACAGCAGTACAGACATAGTTGCAACCATAGGCGGTTTTAAACGGGGGCCGGGGGGGGCCAGTGCCCCTGTAAAATTGCTCCTGGCCCCTGTTGTGGCCCCTGTGCTGAACAGGTAACAAGATTTATTAATTTTACGTGCGCTGGCTCAAAGATCGGAACTGACATGACGGAGTGTTCTACACGGACTCCTTAAAGCGCTACACGCACACTGTTACCTGCAGCAGAAAGACCCGCAGCAGCGCGAATTGTAAACTTCGGACGTGAGAGATAACAGCTGCAGCCCTGCAAGGACTAGGCTACTGCAAAGAGGCGAAGGTAAGGAAAATTATTCAATTTCGTAACGTCAGTGTTTGCACATGTCCATGTTTTACTGTTGTTGTTCACTACAATAATAAATCCGTTTTATTGCGCTTTCTTAAAAGTGCGTTGCACAGCAATAAGTAGCCTAACTTAATATTTTTGGGAAATGGGTAAAATAACCGACAGTGTTTAACCTTCTTGTAAAACTTTAATGGCCTTTTGATATGTAGAGGCTACATTCCTCTCCGTTTACTTTTTAGTATAGACCTACTGTAGGCTATCATCATGGAAAGGAGCAAGAAGGACATTATGTCCTTTTTTGCCCCTGTTGGCAAAAAGCAACATAGAGAGAGTAAGGAAGATGAAGATTATGAAAGAGGAGAGAGAGCCAGAGGTGGTGGTTGGAGAGGTGGAAAGTGAGGCATCTGAAAGGCAATCTGAGAGTGAGGATGAAGACATTCAGGATCAGATTGAGGGACAGAATGAGGGACAACCCAACGAGTCATTGGGACAACCAGATTCACCATGCACATCAAGTACAGCACCATCAGGTTTGTGATGTTGAACAAATGTATGTGTGTGAGCAGTGTCGACCTACAATTCATATAGCCTACCCTGAAAGTGTGAAGTCTGAATAATAATTAATAAATATAAAATACAAATAATAGATATAATAATAAATTAATAAATGAATAATGATAAATAAATGTTGTTCTCAGTCGCACTCTCATATTTACTGTATTCATCTTTCTCCAGATATCAGCAAGTGCTTGGACAACACTCCAGTGCAGCCACGTCTGAAGAAAAGGTTCATTGTATGCAAAAATAGAAATCTTATTTTACAAAAAAGAGAAACATGGTTTTAAGATTTACTGAGCACAATTTATTTTATGTTTAGGCTATTGAGACAGAATGTTTATCTCATTGTATTTATGCTCAATGTATTTTGTTTTGGTTTTAAATAAACTAAACAAAACATTTTGAACGCTTAAATATTGCCATGTTTTGCTCATATGTGCCCCCCTGAAAAAACACTGGCCCCACCTCGGCCCCCCTAGTAATTTTGGTCTAGAACCGCCACTGGTTGCAACTGCGCAGACTGCACAGGTTGCGAGCTCGAGCTTGATTACTATGGTTACCCACAACAAGTTTGACAGGCATATCGGGGACAGCTCCTCCTAGTTCAGGACCCCAACACGGCATGATGAAGGGTGCCAAAAGGCAGAAAACGATTGCATCGTTTTTTCAAAAAAAAAAAGACTGTAAGTAAACTGTGCCTTACTTTATCATATCACCTTGCAATTTTTTGATAGTCTGTTCAAAGTAATGTCATAGTGAAAGTAAAATCGTACGGAGTAGAGATGCCTTTCTGGTAGCCTCCTTCTTTCGGCGGTAGCCTGTAGATACAGTGCTCAGAAGGCAGTTTTAATGTTTAATCTGGCGTTCCCTGCCATAATTTCAGTGAACATATTGTTTCATAAGGAAACTTTGCGAAGAGTTGTTGACTGACTGCCGCTCACGCAACACACAGGCATAGTTAGAAAGTCAGGATGCACTGGTTTACACTTTACACACACACACGTAGCCCAGCCTCTCGCTATGTTTAACAGTTGGAACTTAGCGGTTTTAAAACTAGTTTTGCAGTTTTGCAATTTCTGTGCGTGATGATAATGTGTAAACTTTGGATTTCCATAGGCTATGTTAAAATGTTATCATTGTCCTGGCCTGCAGGTAGTTCCTGGTGATGTTAGGGTTTTGCTGGGATTCGAACCTGGTTCGTTGGTGTGATAATCCAGCAAACCCCCACTAGGCCACCAGGGGGATGACTCAAATGCAGAGGCGTGAGGCGGAAGTAGAAAAAGAATCAAAAGGTTTATTTAAACTATATACACTATATACAGGGCAAAACAAAAGACAAAAAAAAAACCAAAGAGTATAATCCAAAAGAAAAGCAAAGTGCAAAAATACAAAAGCTAAGAAGATCAAAAAACACAGTACAAAGGAAACTGGAGATAAACATAACAGCACAAAGACTCCGTGACAAGAGGACTGAACTCAGGGGGTATAAATACACAAACTAATTAAGGACACAGGTGAAGATAATTAGGACTAAACAGGCAATTAACAAAAACACAAAACACAGGAACAGTGGCGGCCTCTAGAGGCCAAAATAAACATGACACGAAAAGGAAATAACAGCGGCCTCTAGAGGCCAAAACAGTCCAGGTCCTAACAGGACCCCCCCCCCTCTAGGAGCGTCTCCTGACGTTCCCAGGGCGATCCGGATGGGCCGAATGGAAGTCCTGACACAGTTCTTTATCTAGGACATCCCGAGCAGGAACCCAGCAGCGCTCCTCAGGACCATAGCCCTCCCTGTCCACCAGATATTGCAACCCGCCGCGGACCCTGCAGGAGTCAAGCAGGCGATGCACAGTGAACACAGTCTGCCCCTGGAAGATGCAGGGGGGGTGGGGGTTCCTAGGGGCAGGGGCATATGTAGACGTCAGTACAGGCCGCAACAGGGAAACATGGAAAGTGGTATGCGTTCCGTAGGTCCAACTTGGTGAAGACGGTGGCGCCTTGGAGCAGGTCGAAAGCAGTGGACATCAGCGGAAGGGGATATCGGTTGTGCACAGTGATCTTGTTCAGGCCCCTGTAGTCAATACATGGTCGAAGCCCCCCATCCTTCTTGCCGACAAAGAAGAAGCCGGCACCAGCAGGTGAGGTGGAGGGTCGAATGAACCCAGAGACCAGGGCGTCTTTGAGGTATTCCTCCATAGCCTTGCGTTCTGGCTGAGAGAGGGAAAACAGTCTGCCACGAGGAGGGGTAGTCCCAGGGAGCAAGTCGATGGCACAGTCGTAGGCCCGGTGCGGAGGAAGAACGGCGGCCCTGCTCTTGCTGAATACCTCCTTGAGATCCCAGTACTCTGTGGGAACTTGAGATAACTCTGTGAGATCAGGAGGCTCGGCAGGAGACACAGGAGAGCTAGAGAGCAAACAAGAGGCATGGCATGCAGGGCCCCATTCCACAACCTGGCTTGTTACCCAGTCTATGCGAGGGTTGTGGCGAGTAAGCCAAGGAAGGCCTAGAATAACTGGGAACTCAGGTGAAGGAATCAGGTGCAGGGATATTTCTTCCTTGTGACCTTGAGACTGGAGGAAAACTGGAGAAGTAACTTGGGTGACTCTTCCATCACCTAACGCTTGGCCATCGAGGGCAGACACAGACAGTGGGACTTCAAGAGGTGCAGTCGGAATATTGATGCTTTGGGCGAAGTGAATATCCATAAAGTTCCCAGCCGCCCCTGAGTCTATCAAAGCTTGACAAGAGTGGACAGACTCACCCCAGGAGATGGAGACCGGGATGTAGATTCCTTGGCCAGGGAGTCCGGGAGAGAGGGTAGGCCCCGTCACAACCCTCCCTCGGCTGGACGGGGCGGTCCTTTTCCCAAGAGTTCGGGACATGATGCTCGGAAGTGACCAGGCTTGCCACAGTAGATGCAGCACTTGTCCCTCCTTCTGCGCTCCCTCTCAGATGCGGAGAGGCGAGTACGACCCACTTGCATGGGTTCTGGACAGTCACTGAAGGAGGTAGACGGTCTCCAGGTAGAGGTAGGGAGGCTGGGGGGGCTCAAGGCTTGGTGGCGTTCTCTCATCCTGTTGTCCAGACGAATAGCATGTGAGATGAGGGTTTCGAGGTCACTTGGGCATCCAATAGAGGCCAGACCGTCCTTGATGGGGTCAGACAGACCATGGTGGAAGGCTGACACCAGGGCAGTCTCGTTCCATCCACTTACTGCTGCGAGTGTTCGGAACGAGATGGCGTAATCTGCGACGCTTCCTCCTTGCCGGATGGACATGAGCTTTCGGGCTGCGTCGGTACTGATGTCTGCCTGATCGAAGACCCGAAGCATCTCTTCAGAAAACAGCTGGAAATCAAAGCACTCAGGTCCCTGTCTTTGCCAGATAGCAGTAGCCCAGGCTCGCGCCTTGCCAGCTAATAAGGTGATCACAAAGGCAATCTTGCGGCGATCCGTAGTGTAGGTGGTAGGCTGAAGCTCAAAGGTGAGTTGACACTGGGTAAGGAACTCTCGGCACTCACTGTGCTTGCCGTCATACCTCTGTGGTGCAGGAAGGCTGGGTTCGCGAGGTGAAGAAGGCAGCATTGCAGGAGGCACTGGAGCAGGAGTGGGAGCTGGATCAGGAGCAGGAACTGGATCAGGAGCAGGAGATGCAGGCAGAGATGTCAGCTGTGCCAGGGTTTTCCCAATTTGCTGAAGCAGTTCCTCGTGGCGAGCGAGGGCCTCACGTTGGCTGGTGAGCGTACGTCCATGAGCGTCCATGGTCGCTCCGAAGCGTGTCAAAGCTGCCATAATTCCCTGAAGGTTGGCCGGGTAGACAGTTGAAGCAGCCTCTGCTGAGTCGGTCATGACGGAGTCTTTCTGTTAGGGTTTTGCTGGGATTCGAACCTGGTTCGTTGGTGTGATAATCCAGCAAACCCCCACTAGGCCACCAGGGGGATGACTCAAATGCAGAGGCGTGAGGCGGAAGTAGAAAAAGAATCAAAAGGTTTATTTAAACTATATACACTATATACAGGGCAAAACAAAAGACAAAAAAAAAACCAAAGAGTATAATCCAAAAGAAAAGCAAAGTGCAAAAATACAAAAGCTAAGAAGATCAAAAAACACAGTACAAAGGAAACTGGATATAAACATAACAGCACAAAGACTCCGTGACAAGAGGACTGAACTCAGGGGGTATAAATACACAAACTAATTAAGGACACAGGTGAAGATAATTAGGACTAAACAGGCAATTAACAAAAACACAAAACACAGGAACAGTGGCGGCCTCTAGAGGCCAAAATAAACATGACACGAAAAGGAAATAACAGCGGCCTCTAGAGGCCAAAACAGTCCAGGTCCTAACAGGTGAGGGCAGTGAGGGAGGTGAAATAACATGTATACACACTACCGTTCAAAAGTTTGGGGTCACCCAGACAATTTTGTGTTTTCCATGAAAAGTCACGCTTTTATTTACCACCATAAGTTGTAAAATGAATAGAAAATATAGTCAAGACATTTTTCTGGCCATTTTGAGCATTTAATCGACCCCACAAATGTGATGCTCCAGAAACTCAATCTGCTCAAAGGAAGGTCAGTTTTATAGCTTCTCTAAAGAGCTAAACTGTTTTCAGCTGTGCTAACATGATTGTACAAGGGTTTTCTAATCATCCATTAGCCTTCTGAGGCAATGAGCAAACACATTGTACCATTAGAACACTGGAGTGAGAGTTCCTGGAAATGGGCCTCTATACACCTATGGAGATATTGCACCAAAAACCAGACATTTGCAGCTAAAATAGTCATTTACCACATTAGCAATGTATAGAGTGTGTTTCTGATTAGTTTAAAGTGATCTTCATTGAAAAGAACAGTGCTTTTCTTTCAAAAATAAGGACATTTCAAAGTGACCCCAAACTTTTGAACGGTAGTGTGTGTGTGTGTATATATATATGTATATATATATATATATATATATATATATATATATATATATTATATATATATATATATATATATATATATATATATATATATATATATATATACACAAAATGGAATCATTTGCTGACAGCTCAGTCCCCCCCAGTTCAAAAATCCTATCTGCGCCCAGGGTAACTTCTAAGCAACTGAAGGTCTCTCTCACATTGGCTAATGTTAATGTTCATGAGTCCACCATCAGGAGAACACTGAACAACAATGGTGTGCGTGGCAGGGTTGCAAGGAGAAAGCCACTGCTCTCCAAAAAGAACATTGCTGCTCGTCTGCAGTTTGCTAAAGATCACATGGACAAGTCAGAAGGCTATTGGAAAAATGTTTTGTGGATGGATGAGACCAAAATAGAACTTTTTGGTTTAAATGAGAAGCGTTATGTTTGGAGAAACTGCATTCCAGCATAAGAACCTTATCCCTTCTGTGAAACATGGTGGTGGTAGTATCATGGTTTGGGCTTGTTTTGCTGCATCTGGGCCAGGACGGCTTGCCATCATTGATAGAATAATGAATTCTGAATTATACCAGCGAATTCTAAAGGAAAATGTCAGGACATCTGTCCATGAACTGAATCTCAAGAGAAGGTGGGTCATGCAGCAAGACAACGACCCTAAGCACACAAGTCGTTCTACCAAAGAATGGTTAAAGAAGAATAAAGTTAATGTTTTGGAATGGCCAAGTCAAAGTCCTGACCTTAATCCAATCGAAATGTTGTGGAAGGACCTGAAGCGAGCAGTTCATGTGAGGAAACCCACCAACATCCCAGAGTTGAAGCTGTTCTGTACGGAGGAATGGGCTAAAATTCCTCCAAGCCGGTGTGCAGGACTGATCAACAGTTACCGGAAATGTTTAGTTGCAGTTATTGCTGCACAAGGGGGTCACACCAGATACTGAAAGCAAAGGTTCACATACTTTTGCCACTCACAGATATGTAATACTGGATCATTTTCCTCAATTAATAAATGACCAAGTATAATATTTTTGTCTCATTTGTTTAACTGGGTTCTCTTTATCTACTTTTAGGACTTGTGTGAAAATCTGATCACGTTTTAGGTCATATTTATGCAGGAATATAGAAAATCTAAAGGGTTCACAAACTTTCAAGCACCACTGTATCTCGGGGTGAGACCTGACAGTGTTCAAGGTTTTGTAAATAAATATATGTTTAATATTTTGTCGATAGCAAGTAAGAAAGCCCTCACAAGAAAATGGATGACAACAGTGCCATCCACAGTAGAGGACTGGATTGAGGTGATTCATGACATTTATGTTATGGAAAAACTTGCATTTACTTTGAGACTTGAACAAGAGAAGTTTAAAAGCTGTTGGACATCTTGGACTGAGTACGTATCTTCACGTATATCTGACTTCTCTCGAACCAAATAGATGAAAGTAATACACCACTCCCACCAGGTTTCAGTTGAATTGCTCAAGTGCTAACTGTGTATAGTTTATTTATGTATAATGTATGTATGTGGATGTGAGGCCTTGCATGTTTGTGTGTTTAAGCATCCATATCAGTATATACTTTTTTAAAATATATTTTATGTTAATTATTGATATATTTATTTTTAAGTTTTTTTTTAATTATTAACATTAAGGTTACTACTACCTTGTTAAGAACAAATAGAGGATGTGTAAGATTGTGTGTGTTCTCGTGCATAGCTGTCCTGAGCTTTATGACCCTTTCACACCCTGGTAAACGTGCATAATCGCGAGAACATACTCTTTTATTTTCTCTGTACCTTCTAGTTTCGCTGAAACCACATTCCTGGTTCCTCCTGTTCTAGGGGGTGTATGGTCTGCTCTTTCATGTATAATAAAAACGACTCCTTATCTGGCGAGTTGACCTTGTGCCCCCGAGCCCCTTACTTATCTTGTCACGCAAGCTTCTGATGTATATAAACCCTGCTCTCTCTGTGTATCACTGAGCAGTGCTTGAATAAACCAGATTGATTTAACTCGTGTGGTTTGTTTTAACCCTGCTCCAGAGCGCTCTTACGTCAACGCATCTGAACTGAGACAGACACAGGTTCTAACAATTTGGTGACCCCGACGTGATACTCTCAATCAGGTAAGACATGTTTGATTGACTACCTGGTTGGCAGTAGTTTCGTAGTGTCCTACGGAGGACAGTTTTCCCTGGTTCGAGTCCAGGAAGAGCGCGCTATACAAATTTGTACTATATTTGTTGTCTGTTCCTCTTCAGATCCGTTTGTTGTCATTGTACGATGGGAAGCTCGTTCCCTAAGCCTGCGCCAGGGGAAACCCCGGCCGAATGGATGACTAGGTGCGGTTTCGCTTATTATGTTTCTCCTTGGCTCGATAATTTGGCAGGTTGGACCGAGGCCAACCCTCAAATTCCTTCATATCCTCGCCAAGGTACTTTCGATCCTGGTTATCTTGCATCGGCCTATCGCATGATTTATGAGGGATTAGGGGACCCCGGCTGGGATCGCCCGTATATGCGGGATGGATATGCCAAATGGTATGATATGAAGAAGATTTGGGATAATTTTAAACAGGCTTATACTCCCCGTTCAGTCCTGAAATCCATCCCGAAGCCTCGGGCTGCACCCGTCACCAAGGAAACGGAGGAGGCGGCGCTAGGAAAATCCAAATCTCATTCTGCTCCTCCAGCCTCGTTAGATAGTAAACCTCCACCTTATAGTAAGGCTGGAAAAATTACTGGTAAATCGCCGTCAGCTGCAAAAACGATTCCTAAAATTTATCCGTCCTTGGCTGCTGTGTCTGCGTGCCCCCCCCCCACGGTTGACAGAGGGCAGCGTCCCGGAGGGATAAAGGGTGCGCCTGCATCAGCCAAGAACGGCAAAGACGAAGAAAGTAGTGACGATACCGATGATGACACTGATGATGACGATTGGGATAATCCCGATGGTGTGGGTCCAGACGCCGGCTCGCGTCCTTATCCGCCACAAAACGCTGCTTGTGTATGGGTTGCAAAGCGCAGTGGTATTGATATAACTCCCCCGTCCCCGTCGGCTCTTAAGGACATCATCTCGCTTCTTCCGTCACCCGATAAGCCCTTGCTTTTTGTTGATCAGTTAATTAATGTTTCTCGTAATTGTCAGCTTACGGGAGCTGATTACCGGTTTATTCTGCAAAATAAATTAGGAGGCGCATATGATGAGACAGCCCTGTTAGAAAACGTTCAGGTTCTCGCCCCCGTCAATGATCAAGCTGAAAATATTAAGGAAGAGTATGAAGGGGATGACGGTCGCCCGCGTCGGCGCACCGTGACTACCTTCTTTTGGAAGGACACGCCGAACGCACTGCAGCAGCTTCGTGAGCAATTGACGCGATACCTGCTCGCCTTAAAACAAGCAAATAGAGACCTGTCACAGGTCACTAATTGCAAACAGGAGCGTTCTGAGCTGACGTCGGCTTTCTGGAAGCGCTTTGGGGAAGTTTGGCAACATTTGGGAGGTCTTGAACTTGATTTGGCAAACCCGAACCCAATGTTCTTGTCCACCTTTCTGTCTAATTGTCGCCCCGAAATACAGAGCGTTTTAAAACATCACTGGAGTGACCGGAATAATCTGGTCCTCCGTCAGGCCGGGGAGCGGGTGCGCACGCTGGAGAGCGATGGTCTTTTAGACTGTAAAACGAATAAAGCATGTTTATCCGTCGTGCCGGGCGGACGAGCGGAGGGACGACAGGAGAGGGGTCGCCGAACGGGACCGCGCGGCGGGGGAGGGAGGAGAAATGGAAAGTGCCACTATTGTGGAAAAGAGGGGCACTGGATAAGAGAATGTCATGCGAAACAGCGAGATGAGCAGGAACGCGAGAAACCCGTCATGCGCGCCGGTTCAAGCCCCACAGGGCAGAGAGATCCTGCCCGCCCATAGGGCTGCCCTCAGAGCGATGAAACCCCGACCGTTGCTATGTTAAATCTTTTATTCAGCTCCCCTCTTAACGAAGATCTTCCCACTATTGTTTTATGCCTGGCAGGGACTGAATATCCTTTTTTACTCGACACCGGGGCTACCATGTCCTCAGTGGGGAGGGAATATGCGGGTCCTTTATCTACACGGTCTGTAAGCTCTGTGGGAATAGAAGGGGTTCCTTTCCATTCCAGTTGCACGCCCCCCCTTTCTGTTACTTGTGCCCTTGATCCTTTACTGAAGTTTTCTCACTCCTTTGTTTGCATGCCTGATTGCCCTTTTAACCTGCTTGGACGGGACCTCATGAGCCTCCTAGGGCTCTCTATTTCTTTTAGTGGCTCACACATGGTTGTTGACATACCAGACGAAACCTCGTCGGCTGCTCTTGCCCTCACCTCTCTTTCTCTCCCCCATAACCTTCTCAATGCTGCTTGTGCCGTTACCTGCCTCACACCCTCTCTTTCTGATCTCCCAGCTTCTCTTTGGGCGGAACATAAGGACGAGGTGGGCTTTGTTAACTGTACCCCTTACGAGGCGGTCATTAAACACTCTTCGCCAGTATATGTAAAACAGTACCCCCTTTCCCCAGCTAAACTGTCTGGCATTGATGATGTTCTGTGTTCTCTCCTAGAGCAAGGTGTGGTTGTTCCCTGTGTCAGCCCTTATAACACCCCAGTGAATCCGGTGCAGAAGCCCAACGGCACGTGGCGTTTCACCCAGGATTTGCGTAAGATTAATGAGTTAATTATCCCAGTCGCCCCATTAGTTCCAGACGTTCCCTCTCTTATGGCCTCGATTCCGTGTGAACATGCGTTTTTCTCTGTGATTGACCTCTGTTCTGCCTTTTTCAGCGTCCCTGTGGGCCACGACACGCAGCCCCTGTTCGCTTTTACGCACAGGGGAAAGCAGTACACATGGACCAGGTTACCCCAAGGATATGTCGATTCCCCCGCGGTTTTTACAGCCGTAGTGAGGGACGCCTTGGCCGGTTTGTGCCTCCCCTCGGGCTCCTCCGTGCTCCAATACGCGGATGATCTTCTGGTAACGGCGGAGGACGAGGACCTTTGCGCTAAAGCCACACTCGCTCTCCTCTCTCTTCTGGCGCAAGAAGGTTTCAAGGTCTCACGAACTAAGCTTCAGTTCTGCCTCCCCACTGTTCGATATCTGGGTCACGATCTCTCCCAGGGCTCCCGCAGGCTCAGCCCCGAGCGTGTGCAGGTCATCCTAGACACTCAGGTGCCTGCCACCAAACACGCCCTCATGGCTTTTCTGGGACTTATCAATTACTGCCGCCAGTGGATTCCTGACTGTTCCACCTATGACAAGTGTCTGCGCTCTGCAATTCTGCACTCGGACCCTTTGACTCAGCCCCTGGTGTGGTCTGATGAGATGCTGACGGCCTTCAGGGCCTTGAAACAGGCTTTATGCTCGGCCCCTGCTCTCGGACTTCCGAATTACCGTTTGCCGTTTCATTTATATGTGTGCAACCAGCAGGGAACTGCGTCTGGGGTTTTGGCGCAGGAGCACGGGGGGGGTATGCGGCCTTGTGCGTTCCTCTCTAAAACTCTTGATTCTGTGGCACAGGGCCTCCCTGCTTGCCTCAGGGCGGTGGCTGCATGTGCTGTCATGGTCACGGACGCTGAACGGCTGGTTTTGTCTCACCCGCTCGTTCTCCACACCTCACATGATGTAGTGCACGTTTTAAAGAACCTCAGTACCCAGCATTTATCTGCGCAGCGTCGCTCTGGATACGAGTCTATTCTTTTGGCCACCGAAAACCTTACTGTTAAGCCCTCCTCCTCCTTTGATTCTCTCGCGCACGCGCTTCAGCGCCTCCTCAATTCACAGGATGATTTTCTTCCTTCTGAAACACACGACTGCATTTCTAGCATTCTTTTCGAGACAAGTATCCGCCCCGACTTACGCTCCACCCCGTTACTTTCAGGTGATTCGCTGTTTGTGGACGGCTCGTGCTCACGCCCCTCTGACGGCGTTTTCGTGTGTGGTTATTCTGTGTGCCGCCTTCCTGATGAAACTGTTGAAGCTTTTTCTCTTCCTTTCTCCTCGGCTCAGGCTGCCGAACTATACGCTCTAACCCGTGCATGTGTTATTGCTCAGGACACCGACGTCACTATCTACACTGACTCACGTTACGCTTTCGGCGTTGCTCACGACTTTGGTCGGATTTGGGCTTCGCGTGGGTTCACCACTGCAGACGGTAAGCCCATTTCTCATTCTTCGCTTGTTACTGATCTTATTACAGCGAGTCTTCTCCCGCGCTCTTTAGCCATTGTTAAGACTCGTGCTCATTGTATTGGGGACTCTTTTGAGATCAGGGGAAACTCTCTCGCTGATCGCATTGCCAAAGCCGCGGCTGCCTCCGGTGTTTTTCCGCCTTCGCTTACTCTCTCCCTGGTCTCATCCAGCCGTATGATTAGTGCCGTTCTTCCGGACATTGACTTGATCTCCCTCCAGGCCTCCGCTTCGGCCTCAGACAACCATTTCTGGGACTCATGCGGCGCGCAGCCGTCTGACGGCGTTCGGATCGATGCTCAGGGCCGCCTTTGTTTGCCTAGACATTGCACTCCATTTCTCGTCCGCGAGTTTCATGGTCCCACTCACCGCGGACGAAGGGGGGTAGTGGAGGATTTATCCAAAATATTTTGCATCGACAAAATACACACCGATGTACATCACATTCTAGACAGATGTTTAACGTGCGCCCAGAATAATCCATCTAAACCAGGCGCGGTACATCAGCACCTTCCCATACCTGACACGCCGTTCCAGGAATGGCAGATTGACTTTACTCACATGCCAAAACAGGGCCCCTTTAAGTATCTCTTGGTCATGGTCGACAAATTTTCACGATGGGTGGAGGCTTTCCCTTGCGGGAAAGAAGACGCTCGCACGGCGGTAAACAAATTGACGCAAGAAATCATTCCGCGTTATGGTCTCCCGGTAGGGATAGACTCTGACAAAGGTACGCCGTTCACCTCTAAGGTGACACAAGAACTATGTAAGGACCTAAAAATCCTTTGGCGATTCCACATCCCGTACCATCCACAATCCTCCGGCATTGTGGAGCGCGCAAACAGAACAATCAAGGGTAAGCTGCGTAAAGCCATGCAAGAAACCGGCACTAAAAACTGGGTACAAATTTTACCCTTAGTCCTCGCTGACATGCGAATGACCGCTCAAGTGGCCCTCGACAACCTGTCTCCGTATGAGCTCGTGATGGGCCGGCCTTTTCCTACACCCTGGCGCAGAGGTATGCAGGCTATAGGAACGAGTGATCTTGATGTACATCTCAGTGAGTACGCCGTGGGTCTCATGCGGGTGTTGGATGAGTACTGGACGAGACTAAATTCCAAAAAGCCTCCCATTCCTGAGGCACCCACTCACCCCTTTGAGGTAGGGGATAAAGTGTTGGTAAAGAAATTTGCGAAATTAGGCGCTCCTTTGGAGGAACCGCCCTACAGTGAACCCACGGATGTGCTCGCTGTAACTCGAACGGCTGTACTAACTGACCTTTTTCCACAGTGGATTCATGCCAGTCGAATAAAGAAGGCTCCAATGTAATAGAAATCTATATTGTTGATGCTTAACAGGTTTTTGTGTTTCAGAAAGTTGCTATGACAATAGCTGACGGCCTTTTCAGGGATCCCCTTTCCAGCATCCGGAGTGATCCGGTTTCGGCTGATCTACAAAGAGGGGATGGTCGGTGCGTCCCGCAGACTTCTGAACTGAGGAATCTGGAAGACACGTGAGCCTGGGCTACCTTCAACTATCTACATCCTGTGGACACAGAAAGAACAAAGTCAGTGACCAGTATGACTTTCCTTCTGGTATTGGTCTTAGCGCTTGGAGCAGGGAATCCCGCTCAAGCCAGCCACGAGGACAACGTTTTTTGGCGATTTGCCAATTGGACTGCTAAACAACATACTAATCAGTCTTGTTATGTCTGTCAATACGTTAGAGTCTAAACTGTAGTTATACTCTGTAAACAAAGTATAAAAGAGGGGATTGTAAGATTGTGTGTGTTCTCGTGCATAGCTGTCCTGAGCTTTATGACCCTTTCACACCCTGGTAAACGTGCATAATCGCGAGAACATACTCTTTTATTTTCTCTGTACCTTCTAGTTTCGCTGAAACCACATTCCTGGTTCCTCCTGTTCTAGGGGGTGTATGGTCTGCTCTTTCATGTATAATAAAAACGACTCCTTATCTGGCGAGTTGACCTTGTGCCCCCGAGCCCCTTACTTATCTTGTCACGCAAGCTTCTGATGTATATAAACCCTGCTCTCTCTGTGTATCACTGAGCAGTGCTTGAATAAACCAGATTGATTTAACTCGTGTGGTTTGTTTTAACCCTGCTCCAGAGCGCTCTTACGTCAACGCATCTGAACTGAGACAGACACAGGTTCTAACAGGATGTAAACATGTTCTGCTGTATGTTATGTACGGTTTTTGCAACTAATAAAAATTTTAATTATTGTTGTGGCTACTGCCTCATATACAGTGCCTTGCAAAAGTATTCATACCCCTTGAACTTTTTCACATTTTTCCACCTTACAACCCCGAACTTAAAAGTTTTTTATTGAGATTTTATGTGATAGACCAACACAGAGTAGCACATAATTGTGAAGTGAAACGAAAATGATAAATGGTCTTCAAAATTTTAAACAAATAAAAATCTGAAAAATGTGGTGTGCATTAGTATTCAGCCCCCCCTGCGTCAATACTTTGTAGAGCCACCTTTTGCTGCAATTACAGCTGCAAGTCTTTTGCGGTATGTCTCTACCAGCTTTGCACATCTAGACACTGAAATTTTTGCCCATTCTTCTTTGCAAAATAGCTCAAGCTCAGCCAGATTGGATGCAGAGCGTCTGTGAACAGCAATTTTCAAGTCTTGCCACAGATGCTCAATGGGATTTAGGTCTGGACTTTGACTGGGCCATTCTAACACATGAATATTCTTTGATCTAAACCATTCCATTGTAGCTCTGGCTGTATGTTTAGGGTCATTGTCTTGCTGGAAGGTGAATCTCCTTCCCAGTCTCAAGTCTTTTGCAGCCTCCAACAGGTTTTCTTCCAGGATTGCCCTGTATTTAGCTCCATCCATCTTCCCATCAACTCTGACCAGCTTCTCTGTCCCTGCTGAAGAAAAGCATCCCCATAGCATGATGCTGCCACCACCATGTTTCACAGTGGGGATGGTGTGTGCAGGGTGATGAGCAGTGTTAGTTTTCCGCCACACATAGCGCTTTGCATTTAGGCCAAAAAGTTCAACTTTGGTCTCATCTAACCAAAGCACCTTCTTCCACATGTTTGCTGTGTCCCCTACATGGCTTCTTATGCCTGTCTTTCAACAATGGCTTTCTTCTTGCCACTCTTCCAAAAAGGCCAGATTTGTGGAGTGTACGACTTATAGTTGTCCTGTGCACAGATTCTCCCACCTGAGCTGTGGATTTCTGCAGCTCCTCCAGAGTGATCATGGGCCTCTTGGCTGCTTCTCTGACCAGTGCTCTCCTTGCTCGCTCTGTCAGTTTAGGTGGACGGCCATGTCTTGGTAGGTTTGCAGTTGTGCCATACTTTTTCCATTTTTGAATGATGGATTGAACAGTGCTTCTTGAGATGTTCAGCGCTTGGGATATTTTTTTTTATAACCTAAACCTGCTTTAAACTTCTCCAGAACTTTATCCCTGACCTGTCTGGTGAGTTCTTTAGTCTTCATGATGCTGTTTGTTCTTCAGTGTTCTCTAACAAGCCACTGAGGCCTTCACAGAAGAAGTGTATTTATGCTGAGAGTAAATTACACACAGTAGGACTCTATTAACTAATTAGATGACTTCTGAAGGCAATTGATTGCACTGGATTGTATTTAGAGGTATCAGAGTACAGGGGGCTGAATACTAATGCACACCACATTTTTCAGATTTTTATTTGTTTAAAATTTTGAAGACCATTTATCATTTTCGTTTCACTTCACAATTATGTGCTACTCTGTGTTGGTCTATCACATAAAATCTCAATAAAAAACTTTTAAGTTTGTGGTTGTAAGGTGGAAAAATGTGAAAAAGTTCAAGGGGTATTAATACTTTTGCAAGGCACTGTACACATGTTCTGATTAAAATGGCCAGTGAATGTTCACCGTTCGAAATAAATGGACTAGACTAAAGAAATCGCTTCAGACATGTTTATGCTTATTACAGAGTGAAAGTGTGTTCCACTGAGCTCTAGCGTCGGGCCATTTCCGGGAAATAAGAGTTTGGGTCATGGCAACAGTGTGTGTATGTCAGCCTCGGTTTGGAGGTTTCAGTTTGGAAAACTGTAAGAGGTAATAGTAGAATAATATAAAGTACAGACACTTGGTATATTTTACTTCTGTGATTTTATATAGTTCATTTTTGGATTACGCTTAATTTTTGTGGCTACTGCTTTATAGAGTAAATATATATGCTACAGTTAGGTCCATAAATATTTGGACAGAGACAACATTTTTCTAATTTTGGTTCTGTACATTACCGCAATGAATTTTGAACAAAACAATTCAGATGCAGTTGAAGTTCAGACTTTCAGCTTTAATTCAGTGGGTTGAACAAAATGATTGCATAACAATGTGAGGAACTAAAGCATTTTTAAACACAATCCCTTCATTTCAGGGGCTCAAAAGTAACTGGACAAATTAAATAATTGTAAATAAAATGTTCATTTCTAATACTTGGTTGAAAACCCTTTGCTGGCAATGACTGCCTGAAGTCTTGAACTCATGGACATCACCAGACGCTGT
Source organism: Neoarius graeffei (assembly GCF_027579695.1). Classification (NCBI taxonomy): domain Eukaryota; kingdom Metazoa; phylum Chordata; class Actinopteri; order Siluriformes; family Ariidae; genus Neoarius; species Neoarius graeffei. The sequence goes on from NC_083569.1 coordinate 8,184,876, forward strand.
GTTTCCTCCTTTTTAATGCTCTGCCAGGCCTTTACTGCAGCGGTTTTCAGTTGCTGTTTGTTTGTGGGCCTTTCTGTCTGAAGTTTAGTCTTTAACAAGTGAAATGCATGCTCACTTGGGTTGAGATCAGGTGACTGACTTGGCCATTCAAGAATATTCCACTTCTTTGCTTTAATAAACTCCCGGGCTGCTTTGGCTTTATGTTTTGGGTCACATAGCACATAGTATGTCTCCGAATACCTCAGAATTCATCCGGCTGCTTCTGTCCTGTGTCACATCATCAATAAACACTAGTGACCCAGTGCCACTGGCAGCCATGCATGCCCAAGCCATCACACTGCCTCCGCCGTGTTTTACAGATGATGTGGTATGCTTTGGATCATGAGCTGTACCACGCCTTCACCAGTGTTGGGCACGTTACTTTCAAAAGGTAATTAGTTATAGTTACTAGTTACTTTTCCCAAAAAGTAACTGAGTTAGTAACGGAGTTACTTTGTCATTAAAGTAACTAATTACCAGGGAAAGTAATTATTCCGTTACATTTTGTTCCCCCTCAAAAAAAATCAAATTCAATTAGTGTAATCATAATAAAAGTGAATGTTAAATGTGTTTAATGACTGAAATGGACACTTAACAGAACCAATTAGTAATGTTATCTACACTATATTAATATTTTTGTGGGACAATGTGAGATAAGACATCTATCAAATGTAATATATTTTTGTAGCTATTAAAATTATGTTACTAATTACTGGCCACTGACGAGGACAAACGCTTTGTTCCTCGACATAATGTGCATTGCACGTAAACACTCTTGCCTTTTATTTCAAGTAATGAAAAGTAATGGCTGTATTTCCAATGTGAAAGCGCAGTGCTGGGCTGACCGCTCGCCATCGCTGTGTCTTCTGATTGAAAGAGCGCGCAGTAGTGCAGTAGGCGTGGCCTACCTACGTATGTTGTCCAAATCTTCTCTGATTGCCTTACTGTGCCGTTGTCTCGCGTCTCCCCGCCCCACACGAAAGCAGAGTAAAGAAAGGCTGAACGAGCAGCGTGCCAGATGAGAACAGCTTTAATAAAGTAACGCATAGTATTTTATTGTAAGTAACGGGAACGGCGTTATAACGATGTAAAAAGTAATTAATTAGATTACTCGTTACTAAAAAAAGTAACGCCGTTAGTAACGCCGTTTATTTCTAACGCCGTTATTCCCATCACTGGCCTTCACCATACTTTTTTCTTTCCATCATTCTGGTAGAGGTTGATCTTGGTTTCATCTGTCCAAAGAATGTTCTTGCAGAACTGTGCTGGCTTTTTTAGATGTTTTTTAGCTAAGTCCAATCTAGCCTTTTTATTCTTGAGGCTTATGAGTGGCTTGCACCGTTCAGTGAACCCTCTGTATTTACTTTCATGCAGTCTTCTCTTTATGGTAGATTTGGATATTGATACGCCTACCTCCTGGAGAGTGTTGTTCACTTGGTTGGCTGTTGTGAAGGGGTTTCTCTTCACCATGGAAATTATTCTGCGATCATCCACCACTGTTGACTTCTGTGGGCGTCCAGGTCTTTTTGCATTGATGAGTTCACCAGTGCTTTCTTTCTTTCTCAGGATGTACCAAACTGTAGATTTTGCCACTCCTAATATTGTAGCAATTTCTCGGATGGGTTTTTTCTGTTTTCGCAGCTTAAGGATGGCTTGTTTCACCTGCACGGAGAGCTCCTTTGACCGCATGTTTTCTTCACAGCAAAATCTTCCAAATGCAAGCACCACACCTCAAATCAACTCCATCTGCTTAATTGAGAATGACATAACGAAGGAATTGCCCAGACCTGCCCATGAAGTAGCCTTTGAGTCAATTGTCCAATTACTTTTGGTCCCTTTAAAAACAGGGTGGCACATGTTAAGGAGCTGAAACTCCTAAACCCTTCATCCAATTTTAATGTGGATACCCTCAAATGAAAGCTGAAAGTCTGGACTTTATGTCCATGCCCATTATATAACTATAACCAGAATGTTTCAGTAAACAGGTAAAAAAAACAAAATTTGTGTCAGTGTCCAAATATATATGGACCTAACTGTATATTTACTGTATGGACATGGTATCGGAAAACTATTTTATTTATAAGCAGTGGCTACATGTACTCATAGGGTACCTTTTTTTTTGCGATATCTTCTTTCATATTCATCGTAAGTGCTACCAGGTGCACGGCAACACTTGTTTTACTTAATTTCACTTTCCTGTATCTTAACCCCTCCAGCCATTTTTCTTTTGCATTCACTAGTTGTTCTTTCTTGGTTAATGGACTTTGTGCTTTCTCCTTCAGCTGTTCAAGGATTTTCTTTTCCTTCTTTGTAGCCTTTCTTTTCGTTTTTCTTCTGTAAATCTCGTTTGCTGTCCTTGCAACTAGCTGTCTTGTCTCCTTAAGTTTCGCTTCCATTTTCCTTATCCTTCTATTTTCACCAATCTTGTTTCTTTTCTTTGATTATCCTGCCCATCACGTATATTGCATCTACTATCTTGCACACGTCATCTGTGCTGCTTAAGTATCTTTCTAGCAGTTTGTTTACATTTTCAAGGTCTTCTCCTTTTATCCTTACTTTCAGTTTCCTTAGGCGTTCTCTCTTTTCTATTGCTTCCTTTGTTTTTGGTGTCAGTCTTGCCAAGTTTTTCATGAATCTAATTCTCAATTCTCTCAGGTCTTCATTCTCTTCAATCTTGTTTCTCTGTTCCTCATTGGCATGCTGTCCTTCCTCATGTTCATATCTTTCTCCTTCATCTCTAATAGGTTCTTCAATATCATCTTCCCGCGTTTGCCCATTCGGATGCAGTGGGTTATCCGCCTCTCTTGTGCTATTTTCAATCCTCTGTTCTCCATCCTGCTCTGCTGTTTCAAGGTCTCGTCCATCTCTTACTTCTATTAGGTTCATTAACACTTAATCTTTGTTGAATCTTGTCGCATTGTCTCTCAAACATGTGGAGTCATAGGCTTATCATTGTAAATTAGATCCCATGCTTCTTTCATTCTCTTCATAAAGCCACGACCTTTGCTCCTCTCATTTGTCCATTCCATATTACCTGTTGTTCTCTCATTGTTAGGGGCCAAGCAGCGGAGCTGCAGGCACCTCTAGTGTTTCTATGGTTTCTTCTTATTATTATTATTATAGGCACCTCTAGTGTTTCTATGTTTTTTTTTAAAATTATTATTATTATTATTTCAGGGGCGGCACGGTGGTGTAGTGGTTAGCGCTGTCGCCTCACAGCAAGATGGTCCTGGGTTCGAGCCCCGGGGCCGGCGAGGGCCTTTCTGTGCGGAGTTTGCATGTTCTCTCCATGTCTGCGTGGGTTTCCTCCGGGTGCTCCGGTTTCCCCCACAGTCCAAAGACATGCAGGTTAGGTTAACTGGTGACTCTAAGGCTACGTTTACCTTACGTCGAATCAGCGGATCATCAGATTAACGTTCTTAAAACGATTCGCGTTTACACTAAAACCGTTAGCCGTGCACACAGCAACACCAATACACGGATACGCTCGGCTCCACAGGCATCCTGCGCTCCAAATCACTCCACCCTGAACAGCGAGTGCCCTCTGGAGGGTGTGCACTCCGGCCCTGCGCGCGAGTGAAGTGCACAAGCCACGATTGGGGACTGAGCCGCTGTGTGTGTGTGATCTCAGCGCATATCACTTACTACTTGCAAGTGGAAGGATGGCAAGCCTAAAGACAATCATAACTACACAATGGGCAGTATTTGCATCAGTATTTGCAGTATTTTCATACTTTTATACTCTTTAATGAAAGGTGATACAAGGCGGAAGTCCGCGCCGTTTTTCAGCAGTCGCGTCACATGACCAACGCCAGCGAATCAGGAAGGTGGATGTCACAGTGACGTTGTCCAATGAGGACGCCAGCTAGAGCTCAGCACAGCGTATTCGCGTATCTCAATGTTTACACAGCACCGGACCAGACACGATCTAGATTGAATACGTGGACCCTGGCGGATTCCCGTTTCCCGGCTTTTCCAGGTGGTTTAATGTAAACGGACAGTGCATCCGCGAAGAAAACGAGACAGATACGGTCTAATGTAAACGTAGCCTAAATTGACTGTAGGTGTGAATGTGAGTGTGAATGGTTGTCTGTGTCTATGTGTCAGCCCTGTGATGACCTGGCGACTTGTCCAGGGTGTACCCCGCCTTTCGCCCGTAGTCAGCTGGGATAGGCTCCAGCTTGCCTGCGACCCTGTAGAAGGATAAAGCGGCTAGAGATAATGAGATGAGATTATTATTTCAAGCATCTTTCTTCCGTATAGGATGTCTATGGCAGCCTATAGAACCGTATGGTAAAAAGTTATGAAATTTAGCACACTGATTCTGGACAGTTTCATGATTCTTCTCAGTAAATTTCATGTTGCCACCTCAAACTCGCTAGCGCCACCAACTGGTCAAAGTTTGACATACATTTTAGCTCATAACTTTTGAACCGTACATCCGATTCTCAAAAACTTGGTATCCCTGGAATCCTTGGGCCAAGCCGATTCCAATGCACCCTATGACGCCATTTTCTGCCTGGGTAGATTTTCCGCCATTTTGGATTTTGTTAAACTTGAATAAAATTCTACTTCTCCTACATTTTTTGACCGTTTTTCATGAAAATTGACAAGGACCATCTTCAGACTATGGTGCATATAGAATCTATTTTTTGGAGCGATTGATAAAACTGTCACTGCACAGCAGCCAATCAAATTTAGTGGCGAAGACGCCAAACAGGAAGTGAGCTCATATGTCGGCAGCCCTTTGACATATCTCAGCCAAACTTAACGACATAAAGCCACACCCCTCCAGAAGGGTCCACACCAAATTTGGTGCAAATTGACCAATAGGGGGCGCTATAATTTGTAAAAATGTGTTTTGGCTCATATCTCATGTTGTGTTTTGGTTAGAAACAAAATTCCAATGCCTGATCACACTGTTGGATGCCCCATTGAAGGTCATTTAAAAATTTCAAGGTCAGCACAAGTTATGACCATCTCTCCAACATAACATCAATCTCTTAGCATGTGGCTGCTTGGCCCCGCATTGCTGCTTGTTGTCGTTGTTATTGCTTGCTCCCTGTCACGTATCTTCACTTCTATTGTCATCATTCAATTCGTTTCTAAACCGCACCACATTGTCTCTCAGATTCTGTCTCGATACATTTGTCCTTTCTGGAAACTGTTGGTCCCATCTTCTTTTCATTCTCTGCATGAATCCTCTGTCATACCTTCTCTTTTCATCTTCTACTTTTATCAGCCATTTCTTCTCATTTTCCCTGTAGGTCAATAAGTGATGTTTTGCTTCAGCTTCTTAATTTGAGAAAGCAGTATCTTGTCTTGCTACTTTATTTCTCTGGAGTGCTCTGATGTTGTTGTCATTAGGTGTTGTTTGATGGCTTGGTTGAAATCAATTGTTATCTATATCTCCCATACAATTTAAGTTAGTACGCACAGGACAAACAGTCCATCCAGGGTTACCCGGCTCTCTGGATAAGGCTTCGAGTGATGGGGCTGCCATGCCATGTTTTGAGATGGCCACCCAGGCTGTGCATTTCACAGATTGCAAGGGCCTCTGAAGCACCTCATCTGGGGTTTGTGTGCCCCAGAACGCATTGTTGCACAGCCTGTGTAGACCAAGCGCTCCCATTTCTCTCTCATTGTCCAGTCTTTTGGAAAACGATGAGTACTAATCCCATCAAGATTGGTGTTGCTACACCCTCCTACGATACATCTGTTAACCATTTTAATAATTATGTGATAACATTGAAGAAATTTGCAGAAAACCACCAGGTTGTTTTCTCATAAACAAACCAGCGCTGACATAGGATTCAGAGGGAGGCGTCCTGCAGATGATGTCACGAAAATCAATGTTTCCCGGGAAATCCAAATGCCAAGTTTTTTCAGAGGCGGACCATCTCATCTCATCTCATTATCTCTAGCCGCTTTATCCTGTTCTACAGGGTCGCAGGCAAGCTGGAGCCTATCCCAGCTGACTATGGGCGAAAGGCGGGGTACACCCTGGACAAGTCACCAGGTCATCACAGGGCTGACACATACGTAGACACAGACAACCATTCACACTCACATTCACACCTACAGTCAATTTAGAGTCACCAGTTAACCTAACCTGCATGTCTTTGGACTGTGGGGGAAACCGGAGCACCCGGAGGAAACCCACGCGGACAACATGCAAACTCCGCACAGAAAGGCCCTCGCCGGCCATGGGGCTCGAACCCGGACCTTCTTGCTGTGAGGCGACAGTGCTAACCACTACACCACCGCGCTGCCCCATAGGGTACCTATTTTTATTATTTACTATTTATTGTTTGATCTCAAGCACATTAAGAAGGCAAGAAACTCGTCCACTAATTGACTTTTCACGAGACACATCTGTAAATTGAAAAGCATTCCAGGTGACTACCTCATGAAGCTGAGGCCACAGTGTGCAAAGTGTCATCATGGTAAACGCTGGCTACTTTGAAGAATCTAAAATATGAAACCTTTTGTTTTTTAAACACTATATTTTGTTTACCACAAAGTTTCATACATATTCCAAATGTTATTTCGTGTGATTTCTTCAGAATAGTTCTACAATGTAGAAAATAGTCAAGATACGACTGTAAAATCTATGAATGAAGAAGAAGAAGCCTTTATTTGTCACATGCACACTTCAAGCACAGTGAAATTCATCCTCTGCATTTAACCCATCTGAAGCAGTGAACACACCCAGAGCAGTGGACAGCCACACTAGAGCGCCCGGGGAACAGTCAGGGGTTCGGTACCTTGCTCAAGGGCACTTCAGCCATTCCTGCTGGTCCAGGGAATCGACCCAGTAACCTTTTGGTCCTAAAGCTGCTTCTCTAACCATTAGGCCATGGCTTCCCTATGAAGCTACACTGTTGTAACATGTGCAGAATGTGGCTTGGCATTGTCTTGCTAGAATAAGCAGGGACATCCCTGAAAAAGATGCCATCTTAATGGCAGCATGTTGCTTCAAAACCTGTATTTATATTCTTTATACAATCATGTTGGTTTTTAATGCAGTGCTGCTTGAAGGATTGACGGTCACAAGCATTCAATGTTGGTTTTTGGCCTTCCCACTTATGTGCAGAGATTTGTCTGGATTCTCTGAAGTTTTGATGACATTACTATGGATTGTCGATGATGAAATCCTTAAATTCCTTGCAATTGTACGTTGAGAAACGTTGATCTTGGACTATTTGCCCATGCAGTTTTTCACAATGTGGTGAACCACGCCTTGCTTGTGAACAGCTGAGCCTTTCCAATTACCAATTAACCTGTTTACCTGTAGAATGTTCCATACAGGTTTATTTTGGGAGCATTCCACAATTTTCCTAGTCTCTTTTTGCCCCTGTCAAACATTTTTGGAACATGTTGCAAGCATCGTATTCAGAATGAGTGTATATTTACAAAAAACAATAAAGTTGATCAGTTTGAACATTAAATACTGAAATTATTTGCAAAGCATTGCATTCTGTTTTTGTTTATGTTTTACACACCATCCTGTTTTATTTAAAGAGCAGGGATCTATCAAAGTCTGATGTTGGCTGTATGTGGAGTTGCCCCATCTTGTTGGAACCATTACACATCTTGATTCACGCCACGATTAACTTGTTGAGCACCACAAGGTAACGCTCCTTTGTGAGAGTGACTGCCTCCTTGTCTGCATCTTCAAACCAAAATGATCTGATTATGCCATGTTTTGAGATGGCCACCCAGGCTGTACATTTCACAGATTGCAAGGGCCTCTGAAGCACCTCATCTGGGGTTTGTGTGCCCCAGAACACATTGTTGCACAGCCTGTGTAGACCAAGTGCTCCCATTTCTCTCTCATTGTCCGGTCTTTTGGAAAACAATGAGTACTAATCCCATCAAGATTGGTGTTGCTACACCCTCCTACGATACATCTGTTAACCATTTTAATCATTACGCGATAACGTTGAAGAAATTTGCAGAAAACCACCAGGTCATTTTCTCATAAACAAACCAGCACTGATGTAGGATTCAGAAGGAGGCGTCCCACACACGACGTCACGAAAATCAATGTTTCCCGGGAAATCCAAATGCCAAGTTTTTTCAGAGGCGGACCAATTCGCCTGAAATGGCTTGATTTCAACTGAATTTTTCTGGTATTGCACAAGGTAAAAAACTTGCACAAAATGCAAAATGTGACAGATATTTGACCAAAGTTTATTATAAAATAGGAGAATTACATTGATCTTGCTCCTGAATTTACCCGTGATATGCCCTTTAATATTGGCAAAATTATTAGCAGTGACATGAGTTGCATGTATTTTGAGACACCCTTGTATAAGCAGTAGCCACAAGGACCCATAGGGTACTTCATATCATCTCATTATCTCTAGCCGCTTTATCCTGTTCTACAGGGTCGCAGGCGAGCTGGAGCCTATCCCAGCTGACTACAGGTGAAAGGCGGGGTACACCCTGGACAAGTCGCCAGGTCATCACAGGGCTGACACTTAGGTGGTGTTTACATTAGACCGTATCAGTCTCGTTTTCGTCGCGGATGCACTGTCCGTTCACATTAAAACGCTGGGAAACGACACCACAGGCGGAACAACTTGAATCCGCCAGGGCCCACGTATTCAACCCAGTTCGTATCTGATCTGGTGCTGTGTAAACATCGAGATACGAGGAAACGCAGTGCTGAGCTCTAGCTGACGTCGTCATTGGACAACATCACTGTGACATCCACCTTCCTGATTCTCTGGTGTTGTTCATGCCACGTTGGTCATGTGACGCGACTGCTGAAAAACGGCGCGGACTTCACTTCCTGCTATTGTTTCCGCCTTGTATCACCTTTTTGTTTTTCATTAAAGAGTATAAAAGTATGAATATAATGCTTTGCTTTGTCATTCTTAATGTTGTTCATGGTAAGATGCAAATACTGCCCATTGTGTAGTTATGATTGTCTTTAGGCTTGCCATCCTTCCACTTGCAAGTGGTGAGTGACTTGCGCATGCCCGATATGCACTGGGATCACACACACAGCGGCTCAGTCCCGAATCACTGCTCGTGCGCTTCACTCGCGCGCTCTGTGAGCTGCGCAGGGCCAGAGTGCGCACCCTCCAGAGGGCACTCGCTGTTCAGGGCGGAGTGATTTGGAGCGCAGCCGCTGAGGAGGAAGCGCTGAGCCGCACTGACACATTTCAACTTACGTGCCGTCTAGTCATGTGATTAGCGTATCCGTGTATTGGCGTTGCTGTGTGCACGCGAATTGTGTATTGACGTTGCTGTGTGCACGCGAATTGTTTTAAAAACGTTAATCTGATGATCCGCTGATACGGTCTAATGTAAACACCACCAGAGAGACAGACAACAATTCACACTCACATTCACACCTACGGTCAATTAAGGCCGAATCCCATTTCACCCCTTGGACCAACCCCTTGGCCCTTCCCCTCCATTTTGCGCGTTCACGTGAAGGGGTAGGGGTATCCCAATCCCAGTTAACGCGGAGGGGTAGGGGAAGGGGTAGGGCTTCTGTACCCCTCCAAACGGAGATTTTCCTGGAGCTGACTCCGAACGAAGGGGTTTGAGTGATTTCCCACAATGCCATGCGGATTTCAGCGAGATTTCATGCGGATTTCAGAAAGATGGCGGTTCCCGCGGCGAAAGATTGTCATAAATGTATTTTCTCCATTATTTACGTGTTTTAAGTTGTTATCCAGAGGAAACACGCTGCTTGATTCGCTTTCGAGCTGAGAATGAGCAGCGATTTCTGAAATCCAAGCTGCTGCTAAAAAGCTTTGGGAGTGAGTATTGTTTTCGGTTGCTTGACTACGTACGTTTTGTTCTGTTATTCTCGCTTTTATTGTTTACATGAGTGTTCTGACACCTCATTCTGTCGGATGTGGTGCACGAAGCGCCAAAGATATCCCATTCAGTGGTGTTAGTTAACAAATCACACCCTGCCAGCAGAGATTTCTGGTTCTGGCTCTGACTGGAGCGGCTGGTCGCAGCCAATGACGCATTTGGTCGCGTTTTGCTAACGTAAACGCTGATGGAGGTACGCGATGACGTATGCGATCGTTGAAGGGCTATCCCAATACGTAAGGGTTGAATTTCAAGCCCTATCCCTTGTAGCTCAGTTTCAAGGGGAAGGGCCAAGGGGAAGGCGGAGGGGAAGGGGGAGGGGTAGAAATTAGAATTGGGATTGGGCCTTAGAGTCACCAGTTAACCTAACCTGCATGTCTTTGGACTGTGGGGGAAACCCACGCGGACATGGGGAGAACATGCAAACTCCGCACAGAAAGGCCCTCGCTGGCCACGGGGCTCGAACCCGGACCTTCTTGCTGTGAGGCGACAGCGCTAACCACTACACCACCGTGCCGCCCACAAAGTCTCATCTCATCTCATTATCTCTAGCCGCTTTATCCTTCTACAGGGTTGCAGGCAAGCTGGAGCCTATCCCAGCTGACTACGGGCGAAAGGCGGGGTACACCCTGGACAAGTCGCCAGGTCATCACAGGGCTGCACATAGACACAGACAACCATTCACACTCACATTCACACCTACGGTCAATTTAGAGTCACCAGTTAACCTAACCTGCATGTCTTTGGACTGTGGGGGAAACCGGAGCACCCGGAGGAAACCCATGCGGACACAGGGAGAACATGCACACTCCACACAGAAAGGCCCTCGCCGGCCCCGGGGCTCGAACCCAGGACCTTCTTGCTGTGAGGCGACAGCGCTAACCACTACACCACCGTGCCGCCGTTATTTCGTGTGATTTCTTAAGAATTGTTCTACAACGTAGTCAAGATACGACTGCAAAATCTATGAATGAAGAAGAAGAAACCTTTATTTGTCACATGCACACTTCAAGCACAGTCAAAATTCATCCTCTGCATTTAACCCATCTGAAGCAGTGAACACACCCAGAGCAGTGGGCAGCCACACTAGAGCGCCCGGGGAGCAGTCAGGGGTTTGGTACCTTCCTCAAGGGCACTTCAGCCCAAGGCCACCCCACATTACCCTAACTGCATGTCTTTGGACCCGGAGGAAACCCATGTAAACTCCACACAGAAAGGCCGTCGCCGGCCGCTGGGTTTGAACCCAGAACCTTCTTGCTGTGAGGCGAGCGTGCCGCCGAGTCGGTGTGTACAAACTTTTGACTGGAACTGATGACCGCCTTCTCAAAAATTTAGTATAGTGTTAAATATTTAATCAAAATCATGTATCTGTGTATTACTTGATTTAAAGCCAATACAACGATAAATTCCTCTAAAAGTAGAGACTTCATATTGGCCACAGTTTGAGCCGCCATGTTGATTTGACGTCACTCTGTAACTGAAAGAGGAACTGGAAGCAAGCAGCTGAGAAAACTCCTCCAAGCTGACGGGTTGAAATTACAATTTGAAGGAGTGTTTTTGGTGACTTTTAGCTGTTGAAGGCGAGGAATCACAACCTCATCCGCTGAAACAGGTTTCCTCAGCCACATCTCTACCTGTGTGTGCCTGTTGATGTGTGGAAGGGGCGGGTGGAGTTGAACTGCGCATGAACGGAAGTCGATGACGGGTGAGAGGGGAAAAGCGGAAGAGGGAGTCTGGAAATCACAAACATGGTAAATGAAAAAATAATTAATAACAAAGACAGGGTTATTTGTTTTGTTTTCACAGGACACACGCCAGGCTGATGTTGAAACTCTAGAAATGTAATTTCCGGTGTCTGGTGGTTGGAGAGTTTGGACAGAGCTGCTAAGCGGCTAGATCAGTCAACGCTCATGGGCTGAATCCTAAACGCACATATAGTGCACTAGGAAAGGCCGCGCGCGCTATTATTTCACTCCGTATCTAGTGCGGATGTGTAGGGAGCAGCTAGTTATTTGGTATTCGGACATGGCTAGCCTGGTAGCTTCGATTTGAACACGCAATTTTAGACTTTCTTTTAATTTTTTTCCCCCCTGGCAAAACAGCTTCATTGAGGTCATTAAATGACCGTAATGTTGTCAGTAAATTATTGCTAATTGTATTTTCATTGGTTATATGATAAAACGTTAAGCTTGGGTATGTCACTGAATTGAACAGGCCTGCTAAATATGAACATAATTAAGTTGTTAAAGGAAAACTCCACTCCAAAGCGCGTTAGACATGTTTAGGTTGAACTATTTCTGAGGTGTTTAGTGATTTGGAGCGTTAATTTGTTGGCTAGTGTTGAATTTTCGTTATTCCTGTGAGAAGTTGGTAGTTATGTGCCGCAGTGACGTCACAAGGGGACCTTTATGAGAAGAGTTAGAATGGAGATAGTTGTCACTGACGTCACGGCATTCCAGGGAACGCCCTCCAGCCGCCATCTTGTGGGGCAAACAAAACGGACCGTTGCCATTACTGGCTACGTTATCTCGGACGAATTTATGAAGTTATATGTACCAGAATCCAGGGACGCATGTCGGCCCGGGGGCATTTTGAGTTATTGACAGATTCAGAAAGTACAGTTTCTAAGCTTTCCAACGATGCCTTCCATGTGGAGATCTGACAATATTTGAAGAATGTGTGGCCTTTTGAAAGTGTATACTTCTTAAAACAGAAAAGGGAGAAAATCGCCCTCAAAGTTTTCCATCTCAGCTACTCTGGGTGCAGGGCGGGCGCATAATGGTGCTCATTTGCATGACATTAAGGAAAGCCCCACCCCCTACGAGCTAGCACGATGCTACTTTCATGTAAACAAAGATCACCACGTCAATTTTCCTTCCATGCAAAGTATGCCCAACACAATTATGAAGTACAAAAATAAGTCCTAAAGTATACTTTAACGTTTTGTGGTTGAAAAATTACTCACACCGTAAGAAAGATAGCACGATGATGACACAACTAACACAACACTAGTTTCATGTAAAGCCTCGGTCACAACCGGCCGTACGGTACGTGCTCCTACGGCCGGTCTACATGCAAGAAACGCACGGAGAGCGCGCGTGTGATGTGCTGATTTTCGAGCCGCAGACCGGCCGCAGAGGTTCTTTGTCATGTCAAACAAACTCTATGGGCGCTTACGTTTTTTTTTTCAGGTTGCAAGACAAACTTACGGCCAACGCGCGTCTTTCTCCATGAACAAAAAAAAAAAACCCAGCGATTTGGGAAAGGCCAAAAAATCGTACGTCCGGTTGTGACCTAGGCTTAACCAAACCACAACACTCTCCGTTACATGCAAAAATAACCACACAGCCTTAGATTAATAAACTCACCCCATCAGAAAGAGAAACGGCGCCTTGCACACACCAATGCCTCCGATGGAATATGTAGTCTTAGAACACTTCCTTTTGGTTGCGTTTTTTTGCTAGAAATGGTTATCTCCGATGTAACTACCGTGCGTCTGTTTGCTTCGCGGTGTTTCAGCTCCTCTGCGCTCTGTTTAGCTCGCTCATTCCATAGTGAAATTACACGCCTGTATGCAGCTTAAGTAGCCACGAGCTCAGCTCGTATCATACAGCTGATTCGCGGAAAAAAAAACAAAAGACTTAATTCGTCACGTGAATGGCCCATATGGTAATTTACCCACACCCCCCAGCAGGCTACAGTCCTGACAAAAACGAGACAATTTGCAACAAAAAATGTATGCTTTTCCAACAAAACAATCTATTATCTGAAATACTGATTGCATTCTTCAAGATCTCAACTTGCACATGATGGAAAAAAACAAAAATCACAAATTTCGGAAAAAAAAAAGCTTCTTTTGCGATTATCTCGGATTTGTTTCGGCCGACATATGTCCCTGGATTTGGTGAGGCGTCACATATAGTCAGTTTTCTAAAGTAAAGATCAATGTCGGCAAAATCAAGCAAACAGAAGTATATAGATACATTAGACGACAACGGTATGCAGCCAAACTGCTCTTGATTGGGGGAATTGACCCCTACGAAGTGGACAAAGATGCATTTTTAAGTGACTATGCAGGGCTGCCAAAGCCTGAAACTGCCAAAGCCTGCTCCAAAGCCTGAAACTGACTTCATCAAACTTTAAAGGCTGTCTGATTATATACAACTTTATATATTGACAGCGCGTCTTTTGGCGGATGTCGCCTTTTTCACGGCTGAATCGCGCAGATCCGTTTTTTTTTTTTTTTTTAGGGGGGGCGTTGGAGTGTCTGATTATAATTTCAAAGTAAATTCTGTATTAAAATTACTAAATAAGCAAATCCATTACAGTCCATGAAACAGGAAGTATAAGGATGAGAAAAAAACAGTTTAAATTGGAAAGCTGCGCACATTTGCCAGGGATGAGAATTTTCCGCGGATCTGCGGAATTCCGAGTTTTTCCCGCTGAAAATGTCATTTTTGTGAAACGTGTAAATCCGTTGAGAAAATTTCGGGGGGGTAGGGGTCGGCGCGAGGCCAGGCCAGGGTTCCAGCGGGTCCTTAAAAAGTCTTAAATACAACTTTCGGTTTTCAAGGCCTAAAAACGTCTTAAATTGTTTGGAATGACTGGAATTTTCGAAAGGGAGGTATTAAGGCCAATTTATGCTGACAACCCAGTCCTCGCAGATGGTGTCGCAGATGGCGTCTGCGTAGCCTACCCCCTTCGCAGACGCTCTGCGCGCACCTCCCAAAAATTGTGACCACCGCAGAAGCCTCGCAGACAAGAGGGCTCTGATTGGTCCACTCTACATCCGCTGTACACGCACTTCCGCTTCCCTACTTTCCCGGTTTGTTTTGTTTTCACAACCGTCATTTTTAAAAACACAAGTGAAGATGGAGCAGCACGAAGAGCGGTTGATCGAGGAAGTGAGGAAGTACGTACATCTATACGACTCCAGTTCTAGTCATTATAAGTAACCGGAGGATAAACACACCACTAACCACACCCACCAACTACTCCTAGCGACTTCGCGCCCCCTTGCGTTGCGGCGGTGAATAACATCGCGCACGCCTATTACTCCCCGCTCAACGATAAATTACAACTGTCTGCGAAAAGCTGTCTGCGAAAGCCTTGTCACAAGAGCATGCAGAGGCCCTTAGATTTAATATTGGACCGAACGAGTGAAATGTCTCCATCCGGTTTGGGGTATTTTTTTTTAACTGTAATTTTAAAAGTGACCAGCGCACCTTTTGGGGGCGGTTCTGTGCGTCTTCTGTGCATTCCGTAGATCAAGAGCTAACGTTAGGAGGCTACTGGAGGCGGTGTGGTGCGGTGGGTGGGAAGAGTGAGAGATGCGCAGGTAGCTTACGCAGGCGCTAGAAAGCAGTGATAATTATGGGAAGATATCTGTTTAACGACAAGTGGTTGGGGGATGGCAGATACCCCCAAAATAAGGAGAAGACTCGTTTGCGATAAAAAGCGCTGGATCGCACAAATGTGTTTAAAGACGATAACGCAGCGCTGGGGACACGCCCACTGGGAAACTGGTTTTTCACGGACACGAGGCGCGCGCACGTGTTAGAGGTCAAGCGCTCCGGAGTGAAACGAAGGGGAGCTCGCGCATGCGCACAAGAGTCAGGTGGAAAATGGGGCTTATAGGAAATAATAATAATAATGATTAGCATCATTTTTTTACATAATTAACATTTGTTTATTGTACCAAGTTTAATATAAATATATAAACAACCTTTATTTCAAAACTCAATTAAAAAGAACTCCAGAAAATACAATAATTCTAAATATAGTACAGTATAAATAATTTGTACAAAAAGTTTTTTAGTTTTATTACTTATCGTTTACGAGTGTTTTTAATATAAAATAATAAGAATAATATTAACAACCACTAATAATAATTAGTAGTAATAGTAATTATTATTGATTATTAATCATTACTACTTACGAATTAGTGATTAATAAGTACTAGGGATTATTAAATGTTATAAAAGTAAGTTTATAAACGTTTTAAACCATCATTGAATTTGAAAACATATATATAATGTGGGAAAGTTGGCAGACTTTTTTTAAATGTCCCATTCTCATCCCTGATTTGCGCAGTCCTGCACACCGCTCGGGCTGCGCAAATGTGCGCAGCTTTCCGATTTAAACTGTTTTTTTCTCATCCTTATACTTCCTGTTTCATGGACTGTAACGGATTTGCTTATTTAGTAATTTTAATACAGAATTTACTTTGAAATTATAATCAGACACTCCAACGCCCCCCCTAAAAAAAAAAAATCGGATCTGCGCGATTCAGGCGGCATCCACCAAAAGGCGCGCTGTTTGCATCCCAAACACAAATCAAATCATACAGAATAGACCTAAAATGTTTTTCAAAAATGACCGTTGCGTGAGTGAAGTGACAAGTTTCAAATAGAAACGTGACAAACGAGCGATATTAAGTGTACATTACAATGTAAACGTACACTCAGCGGTTCCAGTTAGGCATTCTCCAGAGATTGTTCACATGATGTTTTGGTTTCCAAAAAACAAACTTAAACACAATTGATTGTTTATTTAAACAACTTACCACTTATAAAATGATTGGAGCAGACTTTGCTGTGTTTGGAAGGCTGATAATCCTTGCGGTTGATTCTCGCAAGCCATAGATTTCTCCTTTGTATGCCGAGTTTCTTTGTTTGCTCGCCTTTGTGCTCCCGTACAGTGGGAATTCCATAAAAGCTCCGCTTGACTTCATCATCTGACCGATTACGACAGCCGTGAATACAATAGGTGTGCACCATTGCTTGCTTTAAATAGCCTGCTTGGGTTCTTTTGAAGACTTTGTACTCGCGCGTTACAACGTGTGCTCAGTCACCCGTACGGTAAGCTTGACCCGCAAGATGGCCGCCACTAGGGAATCCCCGACTCTGTGACGTCATGTGAAAACTATCTATAGGTTTTAAAATGTCTCCTGGTGTGCCAATAGATTCCCCTGCCTAGTCCAGTATAAGCATTCAAACGAACTGTCAGAAAATGACAATTCCACAATAATGATTTAATTTCCTTCTCAATATCAGCAGTTTCACAGATAAAAGTAAATTAAGAGTTTACAGCTGGGCCATCCTTAAAAAAAAAAAAATCCGTTTCCTGTCCACCGGGTGAGCAAAAAAATTTTCAGTAGGGAGGGAGGGATTTTTTTATTTTATATATATATATATATATATATATATATATATATATATATATATATATAATATACAGTGGTGCTTGAAAGTTTGTGAACCCTTTAGAATTTTCTAGATTTCTGCATAAATATGACCGAAAACATCAGATTTCCACACAAGTCCTAAAAGTAGATAAAGAGAACCCAGTTAAACAAATGAGACAAAAATATTATACTTGGTCATTTACTTATTGAGGAAAATGATCCAATATTACATATCTGTGAGTGGCAAAAGTATGTGAACCTCTCGGATTAGCAGTTAATTTGAAGGTGAAATTAGAGTCGGGTGTTTTCAATCAGTGGGATGACAATCAGGTGTGAGTGGGCACCCTGTTTTATTTAAAGAACAGGGATCTATCAAAGTCTGATCTTCACAACACGTTTGTGGAAGTGTATCATGGCACGAACAAAGGAGATTTCTGAGGACCTCAGAAAAAGCGTTGTTGATGCTCATCAGGCTGGAAAAGGTTACAAAACCATCTCTAAAGAGTTTGGACTCCACCCATCCACAGTCAGACACATTGTGAACAAATGGAGGAAATTCAAGACCATTGTTACCCTCCCCAGGAGTGGTCGACCAACAAAGATCACTCCAAGAGCAAGGCGTGTAATAGTCGGCGAGGTCACAAAGGACCCCAGGGTAACTTCTAAGCAACTGAAGGCCTCTCTCACATTGGCTAATGTTAATGTTCATGAGTCCACCATCAGGAGAACACTGAACAACAATGGTGTGCATGGCAGGGTTGCAAGGAGAAAGTCACTGCTCTCCAAAAAGAACATGGACGAGCCAGAAGGCTATTGAAAATGTTTTGTGGACGGATGAGACCAAAATAGAACTTTTTGTTTTAAATGAGAAGCGTTATGTTTGGAGAAAGGAGAAACACTGCATTCCAGCATAAGAACCTTATCCCATCTGTGAAACATGGTGGTGGTAGTATCATGGTTTGGGCCTGTTTTGCTGCACCTGGGCCAGGACGGCTTGCCATCATTGATGGAGCAATGAATTCTGAAGTATAGCAGCGAATTCTAAAGGAAAATGTCAGGACATCTGTCCATGAACTGAATCTCAAGAGACGGTGGGTCATGCAGCAAGACAACGACCCTAAGCACACAAGTTGTTCTACCAAAGAATGGTTAAAGAAGAATAAAGTTAATGTTTTGGAATGGCCAAGTCAAAGTCCTGACCTTAATCCAGTCAAAATATTGTGGAAGGACCTGAAGCGAGCAGCTCATGTGAGGAAACCCACCAACATCCCAGAGTTGAAGCTGTTCTGTATGGAGGAATGGGCTAAAATTCCTCCAAGCCGGTGTGCAGGACTGATCAACAGTTACCGCAAACGTTTAGTTGCAGTTATCGCTGCACAAGGGGGTCACACCAGATACTGAAAGCAAAGGTTCACATACTTTTGCCACTCACAGATATGTAATATTGGATCATTTTCCTTAATAAGTAAATGACCAAGTAGGGCTGTGCGATGTCCCCTTAATTGGCATCGACGATGTTTACAGTGCAAACATCGTGATGGACGATGATATCGTGGGCGGGGGATTTTAATACCACGTTATTAAATATATTATTATTATTATTATTATTATTATTAAAAGTATTAGATACTCATCCGAGGCTTTGGCACGTAAAGGAAAAAAAAGCGCTAGGTGATGTGGAATATTTGGTCTTGATAACGGATATGTGGTCCAGCTGCAACATGATGCCCTATATGTCAGCTACCGTACATTATGTGGACCGAGAGTGGGCAATGCAGTCCAAATGCCTGCAGACGAGTTTCATGCCAGAGACACATTCAGCGGACAATTTAGAAGACGCGTTGCGCGAGACACTTGCCGAATGGAAAATAGAGGAGAAAAAGAGCGCCTGTATAACAACGGGGCGAATATTGTCACAGTCATCAGGCAATTGAAATGGCCGTGGTTAAGTTGTTTTGGGCACAATTTGAACCTGGCCATAACCAACTCGCTTGCGCAACAGAGGGCCAGTACAGACCGAGCGTTTGGAGTTTGCCGAGCAGTCAACACTGCGTTTGCGCACAGCTGGCTTCGGAGAAATGAGCTGCGCAAAGCGCAGGTGGAAACGAACCTCCCCGAGCACTCACTGATCACGGCAAGATATTAATCTGCTCTAACAATGAAAGACTAGTATTCAAACTATGAGAAGAAACTACACTTAAGCTATTACTCATTGTTTATTTACACCATATCAATTGAAGATGCGTTTCGGCCTTTAGTGCGCACTTGAACGCGCTAATTTTTCCAATTTATTAGTGTTTGAATTATTGAACCAGCTTTTAAAATCATGATTTAATATTGTTTTTTACTGTCTTTACATTTATCAGAATCACCTTCATTCTTCCATTTGGTTTGACATTATGGCTTAGAGTGGACCATTTTGAGTCTGAAAGTAGGCCTGTTTACCAGATTCAAGTTATTTGACTTCTGCCGAAGTCTGCGCTTCACTGCCGTTTGATAAGGTGCAATATTTCCCGACTGAAGTCGTTAATAGTGGCTATTTGTTTGAACAACATGACAAATTTTACATTAAAAGTATAGTGTAGGCTAAAAAATGAAGTCGAAATTTATTATTAGTAGCATACTGTATTTGTGTAACCACGTTATGTTCACTAGCACGTCCCTGCACCATAGCCTACGTGAACAAGCGGTAATAGGATATTACTTTATAATGATTTATATAATTATGTATTTATATATATACATGTTATATAATATATTTATATATTAAACAAAACTAACTAACTAAACTAACAAAAAACTAACTTTTTAGGTTAAATAGGCCCAGATGATACCGTATGCATGATTATGACAGGAGGGGGCGTGGTATCACGATGGTGGCTCTCCATCGCGATGGATGACCACCATCGTCGATGGACGATGGCATCGTCTATCGGCACAGCCCTATGACCAAGTATAATATTTTTGCCTCATTTGTTTAACTGGGTTCTCTTTATCTACTTTTAGGACTTGTGTGAAAATCTGATGATGTTTTAGGTCATATTTATGCAGAAATATAGAAAATTCTAAAGGGTTCACAAACTTTCAAGCACCACTGTGTATATATATGGATGGATAAGAAATCGCAATGCTGTGTTTGCTTTTTCTTTCAGTACTTTTTTTTATTACAAAAGCAGACACATTTAATAAAATATGACAGTTTAATCAACTGAAACTTGTACAAAAACTTTATTTTAAATGCTGACTGCAACATTTGCAAAACTTTTACAAAGGTACTTAAAATGTCCGACACACGGACTTTTTGTAGTTCTAAATCGAGCGTTAGGCCGAGTTCGGATGAAATTACACTATTAAAATGATCACTGAATGATTTGTTTTTCTGAATCTTTACTATTTTGTTGTTCGCTAGAATACCATTTTGCGGTTTCACACTTAAGCAAATGTTTGAAAACTCCGGATCTCCTTCCTTCATGGTGGCTGACATTTCTTTGTGCCGCACGACGCATGCGCAGAGCTGATTCAGTTCTATATTCTGCGCGGAATGCAGGGCTTTCCACAAGCGCCGGCTGCCGGCCATACAGCCGACTACTTTAATGACTATTATTTTTGTAGCCCACAGGCTCTAAATATTAATTTTCGATTTTAATAAAATGAAATGTTTATCTAACGGACTGACAATAATGTCAAACTGAACCGCACTCATTTAAGTTGTGATTCGCGCCGTTTGTACCGATGATAACCACAAATTCCCCGCAGACTTTGTTGATCAAGGGAGAGTAACTCATCCGTGGCCCCGACATGCGGTGTGTGCGCGCGCGCTCGGCGGAGGCAGTAGTGTGTCGGAGGGAACAGAAGCAGAGATGACGCTTATTTTGTCTCCGGTAAACCAGTCTTCTCTCGTTCAATTACGTGCTGGCATCAAAAGACACCGTTGGTTGTAAATGAACCCAAACTGAGTGGTTGGAGTGTATTTTCATACACAAATGGAGAAATGTTCGCTGAGTGTGTAATTGTGTCGCCCCACTGCAGACCGTTGTCGTTGTTAATTCATAGCATGCTCAGCTGCGTGAATGTGTCATGCACCGAAAATAAGAGATTTACAAGCCAGGAACGCCTCATGATGCAATACGCAAGAAAAGAAAGAAGATTTACTGCCATTTTACTTTGTATTTGAGTAAAGTGGATAAATAAATGGTCTGTGGAGAATACATTTAATCCTGGGAACTGCGTGCACAGGAGTTTATTTTGTGTTTACTCCCCCCCCCCCCCCCCCCGGCTGGCTACTTATTTGTCATGGCTGGCTAGTATGAGCCTTAGTGGAAAGCCCTGGGAATGCGGAAATGTCAAGTTCGATTTTAGATTTACGAACCTGAAAAAAATGTCGAAAAACCGGCGTTAAAAAAAAAATTTAAACCGCACAAACGGCACTCACCCGGCCGGTGGACCGGAAACAGAACATTTTTTAATAATGGCCCTATGTTAGGCTCCGTTTATGCTTTGGAAAGGAACGGTATCAAATACAATACTCAAGTTCTTGAGAGAAGTTTACAGCAAGGGTATGATTTCAGCTGAAGCTCTACAAATCAACAGTGTGTGTGAATGAGAGGGAGGTTTCGTAGGTGAGTGTAAGATTTCTGTATGAGAGAGTGACTATGAAATGGTGTGTGTGTGTGTTCCATCAAATCCTGCGCTCTGATTGGCTGGCGAGCGGGTCCGTATCCTACGATACGGACTCCGGTTACGGACCTCTGGCGACTCGCTCGTTCACAACGACAACAAACATCGTAGCAATTTTTGTCAGCGTTTATTTTCGCATTTCTCAAGAGAACCGCATTATGGATAGCGCTAACGACAGTGTTCACAGCGAAAGCGAGTTTTACTACCCTGAGGAAGACGAAATAAAAGAAAACATTTCAGGAGAAAGCTAAAAACCTGTAACTGTTGCTAACGCCGAGCAAAAACATGGCTGAATCCTGAATGACTCCTATTTGTATAAATAGGGGACTACATAGGCGGCAAAATGTAGTTTTTTTTCCTGCCATGGAAGTGCACTTGTATACCGAGGAGGAAGCCATTTGCATTACAGCCGTGAATGAGGATTCAAAATGGCGGCTCGGCTCAGTTTTCCCTTTCAGGCGCTCTCGTTTTCTGTTAGAATTTGGTAAAGAAAAAAAAATATATTATTTACCAGCTTAAGGTCGGTCCGTATGGTGAAATACCGTGACCTCGGCCTTGAATACTTTTTATGTATTTTATGATGCGGACCTCCCAGCTGGTAAATAACGTATTTATTTTTTCGCGGTCCAAATCCTGCGCTCTGATTGGCTGGCGAGCGGGTCCGTATCCTACAGTACGGACCCCGGTTATGGACCTCTAGCGACTCGTTCGTTCACAACAACAAACAACGTAGTAGAATTTTTTTGTCAACATTTATCTTTTTTTTTTTAACAAGATTTATTTATAAGATTATCAAAAATCTTATGTTTGCCAGCATTTCTCAGGAGAATAGCATTAATTTTACAGCATGGATAGCGGTAACGACAGTGTTCGAAGCGAAAGCGAGTTTTACTACCCTGATGAAGACAAAATAAAAGAAATCATTCCAGGAGAAAGCTAAAAACCTGTAACTGTTGCTAACGCCGAGCAAAAACATGGCTGAATCCTGAATGACTCCTATTTGTATAAATAGGGGACTACATAGGCGGCAAAATGTAGTTTTTTTCCTGCTATGGAAGTGCATTTGTATACCGAGGAGGAAGCCATTTGCATTACAGACGTGAATGAGGATTCAAAATGGCGTCTCGGCTCGGTTTTCCCTTTCAGGCGCTCTCGTTTTCTGTTAGGATTTGGTAAAGAAAAAAATAAATATATTATTTACCAGCTTAAGGTCGGTCCGTATGGTGAAATATCATGACTTCGGCCTCGGTCAGTACTTTCAAGGCCTCGATCACGGTATTTCACGATACGGACCTCCCAGTTGGTATGAACACACACATGTATGAACCAAAAGTCTAGTTTTGAACATCACCTTAGAGGTCTGCGCGTGACAGAATTTTCAGTCCCGCTCGCGCAAAGAATTATGATTTTCAGTCCCGCCCGCGCCTGCCATATTTTGTCCCGCTCCCGCCCGCAAATCCCGCATGATGCAGACGTTTGCGTTATTTCTCACGAAAGTTCTTGTCATTGGCTTGAAAATTCTGTCCCGCGCAGACCTCTACTTCCAAATGTCTGATTTCAGGACTCTTGACTTTTTAACGGTAAATGTACCTCTTTTTATAGCAGCACTTACTTCTGAAGCACTGTGAGCTTCACTAGAGGAGCTCTGCTCCTTTGCCATGATCGGAGATCTCAAACACGGAAGAGCGGAAAGGAATCGGAAACGTACGCGAGATTAGACCACATCCGCAAATTTAGGCATCTTAAAATGTTTTTATTAATGCCAAATAAAATATCCAGCACAAATTATATACGATAGACATAAATTAATAATTATTTTAAACACGTTTTTAGTTGGCGGGACTGCAGCTTATCACCTCTCCCGCATTGTGCACTCCCCCTCCCGCCTGAGCCCGCAATGAGCTTTCAAAATTTGTCCCATGCTGCACTGCTTTGCGTCGGGTCCCGCGGGACTCCCGCGGGAGTGCAGGGCTCTACATCACCTCTAACCAGAGAGAGAGAGAGGTGGTGTGTGTGTTTCTGAGATGAGGGTAAGATTTCTGTGCCAGAGTGAAGGATTTGACGTTACTGTCCAGTTCAGAACTGAGAGACAACAGTTTCATCATGTCCCCGCATTGCGAGTTCAAAAGCACCACGGAATTTAACACAATCGATGATCTCGGATAAAACATGACGGTTTTTATCGACCTCTTCATTGTGCCTTCTTACAGCACTGCGGTGCCCATCGTCTAGCTGCACCACTATGCTAATCCTTCCGAGCACAGCTAGCTTTACGCAGTTTTCCATGTGAACTCTTGATCTTTCCTGCTTCTTGATGCGTTCGGAGAGGTGCTTTAAGTCAGTTTGTCCAGACCGCATCCACGTCAAATCACACCTGTCATTTTTGAAAAGGATGCAGGGGAAACAAAAAAGTGCATTGGGTCCTGTTGTAAGCTTTAACTTTCTCATTGGTTGGCTGGGTGATGTTTATTTCGAGCTTGTCGCTCCTTAACACGGATTTTTTTATATTTTTAATATTTGGTGGAAGCTGCCCCTCAACTGTCGTCATCGCTATCATCTCTCTGACTGACTGACCTGAGACCTCAAGTTTATCATCATAGCGATCCAAAACTTTCCCGCATTTTCTGTAGCAGGGGTGAAATTTCCAGCGCCCCAAACCCATTAAATTCGGCGATGCTGATTGGCCAAATATTTATTATTTTTCCCTAGCAACCATACATGATTGGCTATTTCGCTGCACTTACGAAGAGAAATGATACGAGTCTGTCTGTGGAAATTCGTATGAGTGTCAGTTGGTGGAAATGTTGTTTGAATAATTCAAATTGTATGTAGGCACACACTATTAAGTAAAACTGACATTGATGATAAAATTTGTAAAAAAAAAATTTTAATATTTTTTCCCCTCCACATCTGGGAGGGCGGCACCCGAGCGCCCCCTGTGGGCCAGCTGCCACTGGCAACAGATGTTAAATCCAGTGTAGAAATAGTTGAGGTTGGCGCAAATGCTGGACTTGATGTCCCAGAATGCAGCTACAGTGGTGCCTGAAAGTTTGTGAACCCTTTAACATTTTCTATATTTCTGCATAAATATGACCTAAAACATCATCAGATTTTCACACAAGTCCTAAAAGTAGATAAAGAGAACCCAGTTAAACAAATGAGACAAAAATATTAGATTTGGTCATTTATTTATTGAGGAAAATGATCCAAAATTACATATCTGTGAGTGGCAAAAGTATGTGAACCTTTGCTTTCAGTATCTGGTGTGACCCCCTTGTGCAGCAATAACTGCAACTAAACGTTTGCGGTAACTGTTGATCAGTCCTGCACACCGGCTTGGAGGAATTTTAGCCCGTTCCTCCGTACAGAACAGCTTCAACTCTGGGATGTTGGTGGATTTCCTCACATGAACTGCTCGCTTCAGGTCCTTCCACAACATTTCGATTGGATTAAGGTCAGGACTTTGACTTGGCCATTCCAAAACATTAACTTTATTCTTCTTTAACCATTCTTTGGTAGAATGACTTGTGTGCTTAGGGTCGTTGTCTTGCTGCATGACCCACCTTCTCTTGACATTCAGTTCATGGACAGATGTCCTGACATTTTCCTTTAGAATTCGCTGGTATAATTCAGAATTCATTGTTCCATCAATGATGGCAAGCCGTCCTGGCCCAGATGCAGCAAAACAGGCCCAAACCATGATACTACCACCACCATGTTTCACAGATGGGATAAGGTTCTTATGCTGGAATGCAGTGTTTTCCTTTCTCCAAACATAACGCTTCTCATTTAAACCAAAAAGTTCTATTTTGGTCTCATCCATTCACAAAACATTTTTCCAATAGCCTTCTGGCTTGTCCACGCGATCTTTAGCAAACTGCAGACAAGCAGCAATGTTCTTTTTGGAGACCAGTGGCTTTCTCCTTGCAACCCTGCCATGCACACCATTGTTGTTCAGTATTTTCCTGATGGTGGACTCATGAACATTAACATTAGCCAATGTGAGAGAGGCCTTCAGTTGCTTAGAAGTTACCCTGGGGTCCTTTGTGACCTCGCCGACTATTACACGCCTTGCTCTTGGAGTGATCTTTGTTGGTCGACCACTCCTAGGGAGGGTAATATTGGTCTTGAATTTCCTCCATTTGTACACAATCTGTCTGACTGTGGATTGGTGGAGTCCAAACTCTTTAGAGATGGTTTTGTAACCTTTTCCAGCCTGATGAGCATCAACAACGCTTTTTCTGAGGTCCTCAGAAATCTCCTTTGTTTGTGCCATGATACACAAACATGTGTTGTGAAGATCAGACTTTGATAGATCCCTGTTCTTTAAATAAAACAGGGTGCCCACTCACACCTGATTGTCATCCCATTGATTGAAAACACCTGACTCTAATTTCACCTTCAAATTAACTGCTAATCCTTAAGGTTCACATACTTTTGCCACTCACAGATATGTAATATTGGATCATTTTCCTCAATAAATAAATGACCAAGTCTAATATTTTTGTCTCATTTGTTTAACTGGGTTCTCTTTATCTACTTTTAGGACTTGTGTGAAAATCTGATGATGCACCACTGTATGTGAAGTATTTGAGTTACGGCTGAGGCTAGGCTAGTTGGCGATCTGTGGGATGGCGTTGACGCTGGTATTAGCATTAAAGCTGAAGCTTGAGATGAAGTGGTTGTGAAAGTGACACGAGACCAGCATGTCAAAACTGTCTCGCATTCTAATTATAAAGATTGATCTACAGGTTCTTTACGGAGCTTTTTCCCCTTTAAACAATGACGACAATCTTTCCTTTTGGTATTTGAAGGTAAAATATGGCACGTAAGTAATTACTGACATGGATTCAGATGAGACTAAAATCTCAGGGCATCCCGATCGGAAAGGTCCGTATAACCAGTTCTATCTCTGCGTCTTGCTCCGACAGAACAAGCTGAAATCCTCGCAGAAGGATAAAGTTCGCCAGTTCATGATTTTCACGCAGTCGAACGAGAAAACAGCGCTGAATTGCTTGGCTCAGAATGACTGGAAACTAGAGGTGGCCACAGATAACTTCTTCCAGAATCCTGAACTTTACATCCAGAATCTGAAAGGACTGTTCGACAGGAAAAAGCTTGAGCAACTCTACAATCGGTACAGAGGTAAGGAATTGCAAATGAACGATTCATCAGTAGCCATGGCAACCCTGTGTTTTAAAGCAGATACGCAGAACCTTTATTTTTAAATACGTTTCTGAGTGGATAGTATCTCCATCCTCGACTCTTGTATGCTGCATAAATGGGAATTTAAAAAAATATTTTCGAGAGTTAAAATCGACCACAAAGTTGGCATTCGAGCTGCCCCGCTGAGCCAGCCAGCCCTGAGCGCGTGACGTCGCAGCGGGAGCCGATTTTAAAGGACATGGGACATGGATTTTTTTTTCTGGGTATAATTATGTATAAAGGACATAAGAAATGACATCTAAATCACTGCAGGGCGTCAAAAATGTGAAAATCGTCCAGGGCTTTGAACCAGAATTTTTTTTCCTATTGGTTCGTTCCGAACAGAAACGGAATTTTAACGTTTCCGGTTTTGGGTTCCACCATTAAATAGACGTTCCCGAACCGGTTAGAACAAAAAAATTTCGTTCCCGGAACGGTTAATTACGTTCCCTGTCAGCTGTTTAACAAATGGCTATAAAATTATGTCTCGGTCTCATCCAGCTTAAGCCAAATGTAGGCTAATTCTATTACAACCTTCATTAAATAAGACAAGAAATAATTCAAAACAATTATTATTTCAAATGTTGGCGATTTGGATTCTCAGTACGTCTTCCCATCTACACAAACAGAAAAAGTGCAAAAAATGAAAGAGAATTCGTTTAGTGTGTTACCAAAGGCTAGTCAGGCCCTATAGAGGGCTACCGCATGACGTCACCGCGCCGCGAGATTTTGTTAGGCGCCGTATTGGAAGACCAAGTACACATCTATGCAAGTACATACATACATAAAACAAACTACACCTGAAATGTAGCCAGGGCCGGTTCTGCCCTAATCTGGACCCGGGTGCAACATCGCGCAACCCCCCCCCCCCCCCCCCCCCCCCAAAAAAACAAAAAAAACAAAACACCAGTCTAAATCAGGACAACCATCACATAACTATAACTATAAACATTTTAGATCAACTATTTTAACTAAATGGGCTATAATAAATAAACCTGCAGGCAGCCACGGCGGGCTGCCTCAGAAAAGTAACCATTCAATAGGGGTGTTCACACGGCAACTTTTACTCCGGTGTAGCACCGGGGCTGCCCCAGTAGAGCGTTCACACGGTACAAAGTTATACTGGTGTCGCCCCTGAAAGCTGCTTAAACCGGTGCAAATCTAACCCTGCTCGGGAGGTGGTTTAAGAAATTTACTCCGGAGTAAATGCTAGTTTGCGGGGCAGCACCGATATACAATGGGACGTCTGAACGCTACAGGGGTAGACTCGCTACGCGTCAGGAGAGTTGATTACATACGGGCATTGCATAATTTGCATCCTGGTATTTTGCGCTTCCAAAATGGCGAATATCAACAACAACAGAACTGCGTGTCTTCCAGTGTTGCCAGATTTGGCAGTTTTAAGTGCATTTTGGAGGATTTGAACATATTTTGGGATGGAAAACGTCAGCAATATCTGGCAACACTGGTGTCTTCATCCACGTTGTTTTCCCGGCGCTTGGTGATGCCATGACAACCGGGAAAAGGAAGTACATTTTCACGCATGCGCATATTTCATTTCCGCATTATTACTATCGGAAATGATAGTAATAATGATAGGAAATGATAGTAATGAAAGGAAATATCAAAACTTTATTACTATCAAAGGAAATGATAGTAATAAAGTTTTTGCTACTATAACACGGTCGCAGAAACTGCCGT
This sequence comes from Neoarius graeffei, assembly GCF_027579695.1. Taxonomy (NCBI): domain Eukaryota; kingdom Metazoa; phylum Chordata; class Actinopteri; order Siluriformes; family Ariidae; genus Neoarius; species Neoarius graeffei. The sequence goes on from NC_083569.1 coordinate 8,213,527, forward strand.
GTGAACGCAAGTGGGGCTGCACTGGTGCTAACATGCTTCTCTCTAGTAAGCAGGGTTGTGACGTGTGAATGCTGCGCAAAATTTACACCGGTGTAAGATATATCGCAACAAAATACATCGGGGCAGCATCGATGCAAATATGTGCCGTGTGAACACCCTAAATGACACAACTGAAAGCCTGCAGCCACGACGGGCTGCCTCAGAAAAGTAACCATTTGTCCTACCTTAAAACTCGTTTTGCATTTTCTGCCTCCTTTTTTGTATTTTCGACCCTCCGTTTATTTTCTTTCCTTTTCTGAAAACCCGATTTGTGTCCAGACATTTTGTTCTGCTACCAACGAACTAACTCGTCAGGTCTCGTCTCTCGAGCCCGCGATGATTCCCGTGGGAAGGGCAACAACTGATACATTTTTACAAACAGCCAATAGGGAGGTTGCAACGTTCAGGCTCTTCTTTGCTCAGACACTCAGTAATGCACTTACTCACTTATTATCACATGGAGACGTGATAGTAGTCCACCCTCCCGCTCTCTCCATTCGGTCAGCGAACGTCACACAGGAAGTGAACCCCAGCGGGTCATAGAAACTTGCGCAGGAGAAGAATGACTTTTTTATTTGTAGGCTACAAATTTTTATACATCAGCGTAAAACAATGATTCGTTAATTAGCTAAGCGGTCACGTGACCCGTGACGTCACAAAAACTTTCCAAGGATCCAGCGCTTGGGAATCTAATGTAAACAGGTTACCGAAATGGACACCATCGACAGTGATATTCCCGATGTTTCACAGAGATGTGAAGTTAGCCCTATCAATTCGAACTGATAGCTGGAAATTCACATGAACATGGATCTTGTCTTTACTCTGACGGGTCAGATGATTCTGAGAGTGAGAGTTCATTCAGTCCCCATGAAACTGAAAGCGGTCGGCTCGATAACACTTCCTGGTAAGTTAAAAACAATTCTGATCAAAGGCTAATGATCTGTTGAAAGAAGTATTATTGAAAGTTCATCATAGATCTAGCTAAAGTCCGTTGCAAGCTAGGTTTTTTTTTATATTTTTCAAGATTGATTGAGATGCAATGCTTCCAGAGTCTGAGATGAAAACATTCAAAATGGCGAAACGAGTCAGAATTATGATAATCAATAATTGATACACCCAAAATTATAATACTAATCCTTACCGCATGAGGCCCATGGTAAAACCACACTTCCAGGAGGGGCTGCCGTCTGCCTCCCAAGCCGGCCGAGAGCGCTCCTCGTCGGGCACGGCCAGGCGGGCGAATGCCCTGGTCCGTCCGCCCTGTCTAAAAAATAACGGTACAACTCCGAGTGAAGGTATCAATGCGCTGCCGAAGCGCGCAGAAGGTGTTAGTACGCCTGTCATTATAGTCCGGACTTTCCATAGCATAGAAAATCGCCACGTTTCAATTTGTGTCACTGAACTTTGTTTCATGTCACTGGTCATATAAACCTATGTAAACAGGAAAAACGTGGAAGAGTTTGGTCGCATCTAACTACAGCCCCAAAAAATACCGTTGGCCATACTGAGCCTAGCTACATTGCTAACAGGAGTAACAGCGCGTCTGACTGACTGGGAGGTCGCAATACACCATGATGTTCAGTGTACGTTAAACACTCTAAAAACGAAACAATTTTCTTGTCATCCAAGACACAAAAACTATTTTGTCGCATTCGTCATCATCACGATTCACACTTCTCCATATTCATCTACCCGCTTGTGCTGTGCCCGAAAGTTTTTGTGACGTATGATCACGTGACAGCGGCTCTTCCGGTTGTAAAATATGCATATCGGAGCTCGAGCAGAAATGCCATATAATCATCACGAATATAACAATTTTGCTGAATTTAATAGATCATTTTGTATTTGTTGATGCAATTATTTCATATTTTTAATGGAAAGAAACTGATCTAGCGTGCTTTTATGTTTCATGTCCTTTAAAGCCGAGGCCTTTTAGACCAAAGTCCTATAAATAAAAATTTATGGTGAAAGTAAGAAATACCGTTACCGACTTGCTCAACTAAGACTGATTTGACTTCATTGATTGATTGTGGGTTGACTCTTATTAAAACAGGATAGGTGTTATAACCAGAGGCTCCACGGCGGGAGATCTCCCGCTTTAGGGAACATTTAGAAAATCCTCCCGACGACGACCTAAAAATCTCCCGCCCGCCCTTACTACACACGATTAGTTTAAAAAAATATATATAACTTGATATGTTTGTTGGCGAAAATTAATAGTTGACGTTCTTGTACGGGTGGACTCAAGCGTGTACCCCGCGGTATACGCCGATTCCACGGTCGGTACACCGATCAGCGTAACTGGTGGATTGGAGTGAATGCCGGAAGCGCGCACGTATGAATCGAGCAGAATTCGATACGCCGCGGGGTGCACACTTGAGCCACCCAATGTCTTAGCAGTTACCGATAAGAGGCCTGTCACACTACGACGTTCTCACCAGCGTTCGAGTAACGTGTTGTGAAACGCAGAGGAACGTTAGAAAAAAGTTACAAGAAAGTTAGACAAGCGTCGGCAAACGTTGGGGAACGTCGGCGAACGCTGAGGGTGAAAAATAGTTTTGGGTGTGCACAAAAATTCAGGACGTTCTATCAAAATGCTACTTACACGTTAGAGGAACGTTACATGAAAGTTTGCGGGCGTTACTCGAAAGTCAGGACGTTCCCTGGACGCTAGGCGGACGCTACCCAAACGCTATGAGAACGCTATCAAAGCGCTGTGGACGCTATCAAAGCGCTGAGAACGCTATGGAACGCTAGGTTTTGCTGCTATTTTCGACCACAAACGTCGCCTGACGCTGAGTGAACGTTGGCTGAGCGTTACCCAAGCGTTACAAGAACGTTACAACATCGTTGACCTAGAAACTTAATTTGAAGAACGTCGACGTTCCCCGGCGTTTCTCAAATTTTTCAAAACGCAACCAAACGTCGAACAAAACGCTATAGTGTGACAGGGCCTTAAAGCATACAGACGGCGCTATTAATGATGCGCGCGAGAGAACGAGAAAACCCGCGACACTCAACCATTTTTTGTTTTTTCGCGTCTGCAGTTATCGCCTGCTCGTCTTTAACTTTATGTCCTCTTGAATGAGATAATGAAACGAAGTTCCGTTGGCGGAAATGTCGAAAGCCAAATTACGAAGAAAAAATATCAGAAAATCACCAAGTTAAAGTTGGGATCGCCCGTCGCGATGGTCGCCAGAGATGAATGGCGGACTGTTTTGGACGGCAGCAAGACGACCCTATATCTGACAGGGTTGGATCACCAGACCAGACGTTAGATTCTAACCAACTTGTCTGACTTTTACTAACTTAGAATATTATTAGAGGAACATGAGGCCATCCTTAAAAAAAAAAATCCGTTTCCATTTTCAGTAGGGAGGGAGGGATTTTTTTTTTTTTAAATTTTATATATTTTTTGATTACGTTCATTATGTCTTATATTAAATATAGTTAGTTTTTTTTTTTCTTTTTTATCAGACATCTAGTTTTTGGGTTTGTTTACCTGACATGTTTCGACGTACGACTGTCGTCTTCCTCAGAGTGTCACCGGATGTTAATTGGTGACGCATCTTTTATCAGCTGATGTTTCTGAAGGCGTGGCCTTCCTGTCTGGATTGACAGGTCGGTCACGCCTTCTACTGTCTCTTTGTCCCCTGCAAGATGGCACTCCAGGTGTGGGAGAGCATGTATGCTCCCTCATCCCAGTTGATGGTCCTCGGGCTTCGCTTACGGATCTCCATGGCCTCCCTGATCCAGCGCTGATGTTTGTTATCTTCTGTGCGGATGACTCTGGCATTCCCCCAGTCCATAATATGATTTTCCCTTTTACAGTGATCTGTTATAGCTGACTTATAATTTTCCTGTTGTGCCTTTTCTTTTATTGTTCGGGTTTGTCTTATAGCTGTCTCCTTTTCGCACTCTTTCTTATGTTCATTTTTTCTTGTGTTGAAACTCCTTCCTGTCTCCCCAATGTAAGTTTTATTGCATAATTGACATGGAATCTCATATATGGTGTTGCATCTGCTGTCCGGATGTATTCTGTCTTTGGGATGAACCAGGATCTGACGGAGTGTTGTGTGTGGTTTGACAGGTGTGTTAATGTTGTGTTTCCTCATTGCTCTTTGAATGCGTTCAGTTATTCCTCTGATGTATGGTAATGTCACTACTCCCCTGTGTTCTTGTTTGTTGGTTTGTTTTTTCTCTTTCTTCTGTGTTTTGTTGTTCTTAACCTGTTCCGCCCCTTTGGATATTGCCCATTGTGGATATTGACATGCCTTCAGTGCGTGTTGTATATGTTGTTCCTCCTGTTCTTTGTCCTGTGCATCTGTAATTATTGCTGTGCGTTCATGTAATGTTCTGACTACTGATATTTTGTGCATTATGGGGTGTTTGGAAGTCCAGTTTAAATATTGGTCGGTGTGTGGGGGTTTTCTGTGTACTTTTATTTTGATGTCCCCATCTTCTGTGTGATGTATTTTTAAGTCCAAAAATGCTATTGACTTCTCCGTTTCTTCTTCATGCGTGAATTTTATATTGCCGGTATTGTCTATGGTGTTGAGATGGTCGGTGAGTTGTTGAGTGTGTCCCCTCTTCACTTTTTCTAGTATGTCATCCACGTAACGTTTCCAGAGTGTTGGCCTGTATTCTGCTGGTATTGTAGTGAGTGCTTTCTGCTCCAGAAACGCGGTGAACGCATTCAAAGAGCAATGAGGAAACACAACATTAACACACCTGTCAAACCACACACAACACTCCGTCAGATCCTGGTTCATCCCAAAGACAGAATACATCCAGACAGCAGATGCAACACCATATATGAGATTCCATGCCAATTATGCAATAAAACTTACATCGGGGAGACAGGAAGGAGTTTCAACACAAGAAAAAATGAACATAAGAAAGAGTGCGAAAAGGAGACAGCTACAAGACAAACCCGAACAATAAAAGAAAAGGCACAACAGGAAAATTATAAGTCAGCCATAACAGATCACTGTAAAAGGGAAAATCATATTATGGACTGGGGGAATGCCAGAGTCATCCGCACAGAAGATAACAAACATCAGCGCTGGATCAGGGAGGCCATGGAGATCCGTAAGCGAAGCCCGAGGACCATCAACCGGGATGAGGGAGCATACATGCTCTCCCACACCTGGAGTGCCATCTTGCAGGGGACAAACAGACAGTAGAAGGCGTGACCGACCTGTCAATCCAGACAGGAAGGCCACGCCTTCAGAAACATCAGCTGATAAAAGATGCGTCACCAATTAACATCCGGTGACACTCTGAGGAAGACGACAGTCGTACGTCGAAACATGTCAGGTAAACAAACCCAAAAACTAGATGTCTGATAAAAAAGAAAAAAAAAAACTAACTATATATATATATATATATATATATATATATATATATATATATGTATGTATGTATATATATATATGTATATGTGTGTGTGTGTGTGTATGGATGGATAAGAAACCGCAATGCTGTGTCTGCTTTTTCTTTCAGTACTTTTTTTATTACAAAAGCAGACACATTTAATAAAATATGACAGTTTAATCAACTGAAACTTGTACAAAAACTTTTAATATTATTATAAAACCGACCGTGCAGGAACAGGCGTCACCACAGACGGTCCTCGGCATTTCACTGCCTCTTTGATTATGTCCTGGCGGCCGTCTAAATACCACAAGCAGTTTGTAATGTTCATTACTACATTTGTTCCTTCAGTTTGGCCAGTATGTCTAGATAGACAAGGTCCTTCTCTCTGGATGTCTTTTATAATTTCGTTGTGTCATTCGTTCTTTTTATTTGCTACAGACACAGTTTTTAATTCTGTCCAGCCAACCTGCATTAGTTCCGTAAACGCTTTTTTTTTGTTCAGTTCCGTTCTCATTGAGTACGTTTACATCAGGGCTTTGAACCAGAATTTTTTTCCTGTTGGTTCGTTCCGAACAGAAACGGAATTTTAACGTTTCCGGTTTTGGGTTCCACTATTAAATAGATGTTCCCGAACCGGTTAGAACAAAAAAATTTCATTCCCGGAACGGTTAATTACGTTCCCTGTCAGCTGTTTAACAAATGGCTATAAAATTATGTCTCTGTCTCATCCAGCTTATGCCAAATGTAGGCTAATTCTATTACAACCTTCATTAAATAAGACAAGAAATAATTCAAAACAATTATTATTTCAAATGTTGGCGATTTGGATTCTCAGTACGTCTTCCCATCTACACAAACAGAAAAAGTGCCAAAAATGAAAGAGAATTTGTTTAGTGTGTTACCAAAGGCTAGTCAGGCCCTATGCATTGATAGGCTAACAGAGGTTAACGTCATTTAATGTTCGCGAGCCTCTCATTAACGTGGACAAATATATTGATATCGTGTTTGAAATTGACGTTTTTGAATAACGACAGACTGCAATATTTACCTCTTATTTAAGATGTGGAGACGTGATAGTAGTCCACCCTCCCGCTCTCTCCATTCGGTCAGCGAACGTCACACAGGAAGTGAACCCCAGCGGGTCATAGAAACTTGCGCAGGAGAAGAATGACTTTTTTATTTGTAGGCTACGGAAACTTTGAGGAACGAAATAAAAACCGGTATTAACCGGTTACCATTATTTTTAATAAGCGTTTCTGTTCCGGAACATAAAAAATAATAAAGTTTCTGGTTTCGTTTCTGTTCCATGTGAAATAGAAAAAGTTCCCGGTTTTCGTTTTCGTTCCTTGAACCAGTTCAAAGCCCTGGTTTACATGCACATCCAAATCGAGCTACTGTCGGTAATCGAGCAAAGAGTCCCAGCAGGGGTGGCAGAGAAATCCAATCCTACATGCACACAAGGAAATCGAGCTATTGTGTGAGGTGCATTGTGCACCCAAGCCACAGGTGGCGCTACACGCCCCATCGTGTTGGTACACTTCCGGTTGTCGTCATGAAGAAGAGCTATTCAAGAGCAGTGTTGCCAGATACTGCTGACGTTTTCCAGCCCAAAACATGTTCAAATCCGCCAAAATGCACTTAAAACCGCCCAATCTGGCAACACTGGCAGTTCCGTGTTCACAAGTTCCGTGCTCAAGCTGTTAGGCTTGCTCTAACAGACTGTATGGCTATAAACTGTCCTGCGCAGACCACTGTTTTGTAAGACAACTTATTTTGCACCATTGTATATTTTTCTAAAGTCCATTTTTTGCTTACAAAAAATTTTTTTTTTTTTTGCTTACAATTTAACTTGTGTCTTAATAAACACACAAAAAGTTCAATTGTTTTGTTTTTATTGACATTCTTCAGATGTTGGACATATATATATGTGGCAGATCACAGAATCCAGGGACACATGTCGGCCCGGGGGCATTTTGAGTTATTGACAGATTCAGAAAGTCCAGTTTCTAAGCTTTCCAGTGATGCCTTCCATGTGGAGATCTGACAATATTTGAAGAATGTGTGGCCTTTTGAAAGTGCATACCTCTTAAAACAGAAAAGGGAGAAAATCGCCCTCAAAGTTTTCCATCTCAGCTACTCTGGGTGCAGGGCGGGCACATAATGGTGCTCATTTGCATGACATTAAGGAAAGCCCTACTAGCTAGCATGATGCTACTTTCATGTAAACAAAGATCACCACGTCAATTTTCCTTCCATGCAAAGTATGCCCAACACAATTATGAAGTACAAAAATAAGTCCTAAAGTATACTTTAACGTTTTGTGGTTGAAAAATTACTCACACCGTAAGAAAGAAAGATAGCACGATGATGACACAACTAACACAACACTAGTTTCATGTAAAGCCTCGGTCACAACCGGCCGTACCGTATGTGCTCCTACGGCTGGTCTACATGCAAGAAACGCACGGAGAGCGCGCGTGTGATGTGCTGATTTTCGAGCCGCAGACCGGCCGCAGAGGTTCTTTGTCATGTCAAACAAACTCTACGGGCGCTTACGGTTTTTTCAGGTTGCAAGACAAACTTACGGCCAACGTGCGTCTTTCTCCATGAACAAAAAAAAAAAACGCAGCGATTTGGGAAACGCCAAAAATCACACGGCCAAAAAATCGTACGTCCGGTTGTGACCTAGGCTTAACCAAACCACAACACTCTCCGTTACATGCAAAAATAACCACACAGCCTTAGATTAATAAACTCACCCCATCCGAAAGAGAAACGGCGCCTTGCACACACCAATGCTTCCGATGGAATGTAATCCTAGAACGGTCCGTGTATCATCCGATCATTCAAGTATTCCATTCAATCTGGAAAACGAGGTTGCGTTTTTTTTTTTTTTTTGCTAGAAATGGTGATCTCCGATGTAAATACCGTGTGTCTGTTTGCTTCGCGGTGTTTCAGCCCCTCTGCGCTCTGTTTAGTAACTCATTCCATAGTGAAATCACACGCCTGTATGCAGTTAAGTAGCCATGCGCTCAGCTCGTATCATACAGCTGATTCGCGAAAAAAAAAACAAATGACTTAAATCATGTGAATGGCCCATATGGTAATTTACCCACACCCCCCAGCAGGCTACAGTCCTGACAAAAACGAGACAATTTGCAACAAAAAGTGTATGCTTTTCCAACAAAACAATCTATTATCTGAAATACTGATTGCATTCTTCAAGATCTCAACTTGCACATGATGGAAAAAAACAAAAATCACAAATTTCGAAAAAAAATGCTTCTTTTGCGATTATCTCGGATTCGTTTCGGCCGACATGTGTCCCTGGATTCGGTGAGGGGTCACATATATATATATATATATACACACACACACACACACACACACACACACACACACAAATACAATGACTTGTTTATGTACACAATTCACAGCTATGCAACAGCTGTACAGATGTATTTGGTGATACAGTAAGTGAGCTAAATTTTAACAGTGCAAACAATGCCACAAAAAGAAAAGATTCATGCCGTTGTCATGATTCGTTGTCATGCCGACCGAGGCTGTTGTGTTTCCCGCTTGTGGTCTCGTCACTCGTCACTTCCGGAAGGGGCAGTGCTGAAGTAGGCAGCTCGACTACGTATCTCGATAGGGTTTACATGCACTAAGTAGCTCGGCAGAAATCGCATAATCTAGATCGCGTAGCTCGATTCCGGGAAATCACGTTCGGTTCAATTTCAGCCGAATTAAGGTGTATACATGGCATTTTGAACTTCGATTTCAGTCGAGCAACGGCAGAAATTCGATTCTCTCTATGTGCATGTAAACGCACTCATTTTGAATAGATCTATTAGGTTCTCCTACAGATCTGTCAGGGTCATTAACAAAGTAGGTAATGAATTTCGCATAACAAAACTCAAAAGCTGTTTGTAACGTCTCGGACGGATCAAGATAAAACGAATTTTCCAGTAACGGTTTGTGATGGTCCGACACACGGACTTTTTGTAGTTCTAAATCGACCGTTAGGCCTAGTTCGGATGAGATTACACTATTAAAATGATCACCGAGTGATTTTGTTTTTCTGAATCTTTACTATTTTGTTGTTCGCTAGAATACCATTTTGCGACTTCACACTTAAACAAATGTTTGAAAACTCCGGATCTGCTTCCTTCATGGTGGCTGACATTTCTTTGTGCCGCACGGCGCATGCGCAGAGCTGATTCGATTCTATATTCTGCGCGGAATGCGTAAATGTCAAGTTCGATTTTAGATTTACGAACCCGAAAAAAAATGTCGAAAAACCGACGTTAAAAAAAAAATTTCAACCGCACAAACGGCACTCACCCGGCCGGTGGACCGGAAACAGAACATTTTTTAATAATGGCCTGATCATCAGAGGGTCTACCGTTGGCAATTTATAATAGTCATTATTGACCTTGACTTTAGGCATATTAAAGTTTGGTCTATAGTCACTGGATTTATCGAGATCCGTTACTATTAATAAGATTTAATTGACACGAAATGTGGTGAATCATTCAGAAAAAACTCGCCTTCGTGCCTACGGCGCTCAAACTTGTCTCCCTCCGAGCTACTCGCAGAGAGGGAGAATCTCCCTCTTTGCAATTTCCCAAGTTGGAGCCTCTGTATAACTTGTGCAACATACATGTACTGTACGGTACATGCGTGCATTTTCACTGATAAAACGTAAAAGGCTAATTAAATAATCAGATGAACTGAGATTAAATCTTATACCGCTAACTTAAACACTTGTGTACAAGTTACACGTCTTAATCTAAATTCAGGTAAACAACGAGTATTGGCGTTTTGTATCCAAATGAGATCTGTGTTCTCGCTTCTTGAAGGCCGAACTTGTAGCCGATTGTTTTGACTTTCTGTTCTCCGTTCATTCGCTTCTTCCACGTAACGGCGAGATATTGTTGCTGAGGCAAGCATATCCAGCAGAGGAATCAGACGGCTGGTCCACTCGTTCTCCATACTGAGTACTCCGCCATTACTGCTCAGCTCAGGCAATTACTAAAACCTGCGATGGGACAGGATGTCACCGGTTTTAGCAACAACCACAGGGAGGTCACTGCCCAAGCGATAATATGCCACGTCCCGTTCCGTCCCGGGTTTTAGCAACAACCCTCGGCTCACACTCCGGGAGAACTGGTGCAACTGTGAACTTCCTTTCCTTTTCTTGTAGTTTTCTTTTCCTTTAATTGTTGGTACTGCACCCTCTTTCAATACGGGCTTATAGCCAACGCTCCTCAACAGATCAGAGGTCTCGTACGAGTCTTCAGTAAAACGTCCAGAGCAGAGAGACCACTTCGTAGGCGCCTAATGTGCTCGCAAAACGCGTCCAAATCTTTGCAGTCTGAACATTCTTGGGCCACGAATGCAACGTAAATCCACCTTCTGTCATGTTGCTGCACCCGCCAGCAACACATCTACATGGCATGGCGATAAATTGGCTCAAAATGGAAGCTCGAAGTTGCAGTGTTTTAGTATCGCGGAAATGCCGATGAGACCGATAGACTTCCTGTCAAGGTCATTCACTCAGACCGCTACCTACAGTGGCATGCAAAAGTTTGGGCACCCTTACTTAAAATGTCTGTTACTGTGAATAGTTAAGCGAGCAGAAGATGAACGGATCACCAAAAGGCATAAAGGTAAAGATGAGACATTTCAGCATTTTCTAATGAGATTTGTGTATTTTTTTTTGTACAAATGGAGAGTGAAAAAAGAAAAGGAACACCATGTGAAAGTTTGGGCACCCCGAGACATTTGAGTTCTCGGGTAACTTTTATCAAGGTTCCAGACCTTAATTAGCTTACTGAGCTGTGGCTTGTTCAAATTCTTCATTAGGAAAGGTCAGAGCTGTATAAATTCTCTGACTCCTCAAACTTTGTCCCTAAAATCAACAGCCATGGGCTCCTCTAAGCAACTCCCTCGCATTCTGAATAATAAAATAATTGACGCTCACGAAGCAGGAGAAGGCTACAAGAACATAGCAAAGTGTTTTCAGGTAGCCGTTTCCTCAAATTGAAATGGCAGTTAACAGGAACAGTGGAGATCAAGGTGAGGTCTGGAAGATGAAGAAAACTTTCTGAAAGAACTGCTCGTTGGATTGCTAGAAAGGCGAATAAAACCCCTTGTTTGACTGCAAAAGACCTTCAGAAAGATTTAGCAGACCCTGGAGTGGTGGTGCACGGTTCTACTATGCAGCGACACCTGAACAAATATGACCTTCATGGAAGAGTCATCAGAAGAAAACCGTTCCTGCATCCTAGCCACAAAATTCAGCGTCTGAAGTTTACAAATGAACATCTAAATAAGCCCGATGCATTATGGAAACAAGTCCTGTGGACTGATGAAATCAAAATAGAACTTTTTGGCCACGATGTGCAAAGGTATGTTTGGAGAAAAAAGGGGGCCAAACTCCAGGAAAAGAACACCTCTCCAACTCTGAAGCATGGGTGTGGATCGATCATGCTTTGGGGTTGTGTTGCAGCCAGTGGCACAGGGCACGTTTCATTGGTCGAGGGAAGCATGGATTCGAATAAATACCAGCAAATTCTGGAAGCGAGCATCACACTGTCTGTAAAAATGTTGAAGTTAAAAAGAGGATCCAAAACACACCTGAAAATCTACAATGGAATCCCTCAAGAGGCCCAAGCTGAAGGTTTTGCCCTGGCCCTCACAGTCCCCTGACCTAAACATCATTCAAAATCTGTGGATAGATCTCAAAAGAGCAGCGCATGCAAGGCAGCCCAGGAAACTTGTCGAACTGGAAGCCTTTTGCAAGGACGAATGTGTGAAAATCCCCCAGGTAAGAACTGAAAGATTATTAGCTGGCTACAAAAAGTGTTTACAAGCTGTGATACTTGCCAAAGGGGGCGTTACTAGGTACTAACCATGCAGGGTGCCCAAACTTTTGCTTCAGGCCCTTTTCCTTTTTTGTCATTTTGAAAATGTAAAAGATGAAGAAAAAATTTTTTTTTGGATTAAAATATAGAGTCATCTTTAAAGGAACAGTCCACCGTACTTCCATAATGAAATATGTTCTTCTCTGAATTGAGACGAGCTGATCCGTACCTCTCCGAGCTTTGCGCGACCTCCCAGTCAGTCAGACGCGCTGTTACTCCTGTTAGCAATGTAGCTAGGCTCAGTATGGCCAATGGTATTTTTGGGGGCTGTAGTTAGATGCGACCAAACTCTTCCACGTTTTTCCTGTTTTCATAGGTTTATATGACCAGTGACATGAAACAAAGTTCAGTTACACAAATTGAAACGTGGCGATTTTCTATGCTATGGAAAGTCGCCATGTTTCAATTTTTTTAACTGAACTTTGTTTCAGGGTGGCACGGTGGTGTACTGGTTAGCGCTGTCGCCTCACAGCAAGAAGGTCCGGGTTCGAGCCCCGTGGCCGGCGAGGGCCTTTCTGTGTGGAGTTTGCATGTTCTCCCCGTGTCCGCGTGGGTTTCCTCCGGGTGCTCCGGTTTCCCCCACAGTCCAAAGACATGCAGGTTAGGTTAACTGGTGACTCTAAATTGACCGTAGGTGTGAATGGTTGTCTGTGTCTATGTGTCAGCCCTGTGATGACCTGGCGACTTGTCCAGGGTGTACCCCGCCTTTCGCCCGTAGTCAGCTGGGATAGGCTCCAGCTTGCCTGCGACCCTGTAGAACAGGATAAAGCGGCTAGAGATAATGAGAACTTTGTTTCATGTCACTGGTCATATAAACCTATGTAAACAGGAAAAATGTGGAAGAGTTTGGTCGCATCTAACTACAGCCCCAAAAAATACCATTGGCCATGCTGAGCCTAGCTACATTGCTAACAGGAGTAACAGCGCGTCTGACTGACTGGGAGGTCGCGCAAAGCTCGGAGAGGTACGGATCAGCTCGTCTCAATTCAGAGAAGAACATATTTCATTATTGAAGTACGGTGGACTGTTCCTTTAACTTTACACCTTTTGGAGATCATTTCATCTTCAACTTGCTTAACTGTTCACAGTAACAGCAGTTTTGACCAGGGGTGCCCAAACTTTTGCATACCACCGTATATGAATAATTTTAATCGTAAAAATGACTGTTAGATTTATTGTTCACGCTTAAAACTATTCCTGTGCCATTCTTGAGCTCTCAAGGCATTTATAAACAAAAAGTGAGGCCGCGGTTCTGCGTATCTCCTTTAAGGTTTTGCCGAAGGAGGCGAGTTCAAATCCCAGTTCCTTAACCTTTTAACACAGGCTCACAGGGAAAGTCGGACCTTCGTTGTGTTTCCCAGTCCTGTGTTTTCATTGCGCGCAAACTGGCGAGCCTTAGAAATGGTCGATAATCTTGGGTAATAATGTACGGTGAGTTAGTTGGCTCGTAAAGTGCATTTAATGCAGATTAACACAAGTTGCGATCCAAAGTTTCAGTTATGTCCTTGCATTAAAAGTATAGCGTGTTATGAATTGAGTTTTGGTAATGCAGTCCCTTCATGTCGCATGATGGACACTACGACTTCAACAGCTGGAATTTACTGAAAGCTCAGACTTGATGGTGTGTAAAGGAACAAACCGTAAAATTTCTTTCTAATTGTAACAGATCCTCACGATGACAATAAGATCGGTATAGATGGCATTCAGCAGTTCTGTGACGATCTCGGGCTCGACCCAGCCAGTATAAGCGTGCTCCTAATAGCGTGGAAGTTTCGCGCCGCGACACAGTGCGAGTTCTCCAAACAAGAATTCATGGACGGAATGAGCGAACAAGGGTAAGTTCTTAAGTAATTACAAAGTACACTCGGCAATGCGTTATGTGTCTGTCTGTTAAAGGTTAAGTCCTGTGGCAGTGAGTTGGAACAACCCAGTAATTCCATGGTAAGACTCAAAAACACTAAATGTGCAATGGGAGCTACTGTGCCTGCAGTTAGCGAGTGTGTTTGTGTGCGAATGACAAAAAATAACAGCATGAATTGCATAATATGCAGAGTCAGGGTAGAAAACAATATGTAAATAAGGATTTTGGGTGATAAACATCCTCAGTAGAATACTCTCGACTCTTCACAAAGGTCCTGTTTAACTACTTTTGATGCGTGGTGAATTAGTGTTATTCTGGTAGTTTTCAGAAAACTAAGATGTAATTTATGTACAACCCCGATTCCAAAAAAGTTGGGACAAAGTACAAATTGTAAATAAAAACGGAATGCGATAATTTACAAATCTTAGAACATAGACAACATATCAAACGTCGAAAGTGAGACATTTTGAAATTTCAAATGAGCCAATATTTGGCATGAAATTTCATGACAGCAACACATCTCAAGAAAGTTGGGACAAGGGCAATAAGAGGCTGGAAAAGTTAAAGGTGCAAAAAAGGAACAGCTGGCGGACCAAATTGCAACTCATTAGGTCAATTGGCAATAGGTCATTAACATGACTGGGTATAAAAAGAGCATCTTGGAGTGGCAGCGGCTCTCAGAAGTAAAGATGGGAAGAGGATCACCAATCCCCCTAATTCTGCTCCGACAAATAGTGGAGCAATATCAGAAAGGAGTTCGACAGTGTAAAATTGCAAAGAGTTTGAACATATCATCATCTACAGTGCAGAATATCATCAAAAGATTCAGAGAATCTGGAAGAATCTGTGCGTAAGGGTCAAGGCCAGAAAACCATACTGGGTGCCTGTGATCTTCGGGCCCTTAGACAGCACTGCATCACATACAGGCATGCTTCTGTATTGGAAATCACAAAATGGGCTCAGGAATATTTCCAGAGAACGTTATCTGTGAACACAATTCACCGTGCCATCCGCCGTTGCCAGCTAAAACTCTATAGTTCAAAGAAGAAGCCGTATGTAAACATGATCCAGAAGCGCAGACGTCTTCTCTGGGCCAAGGCTCATTTAAAATGGACTGTGGCAAAGTGGAAAACTGTTCTGTGGTCAGACGAATCAAAATTTGAAGTTCTTTATGGAAATCAGGGACGCCGTGTCATTCGGACTAAAGAGAAGGACGACCCAAGTTGTTATCATCGCTCAGTTCAGAAGCCTGCATCTCTGATGGTATGGGGTTGCATTAGTGCGTGTGGCATGGGCAGCTTACACATCTGGAAAGACACCATCAATGCTGAAAGGTATATCCAGGTTCTAGAGCAACATATGCTCCCATCCAGATGACGTCTCTTTCAGGGAAGACCTTGCATTTTCCAACATGACAATGCCAAACCACATACGGCATCAATTACAGCATCATGGCTGCGTAGAAGAAGGGTCCGGGTACTGAACTGGCCAGCCTGCAGTCCAGATCTTTCACCCATAGAAAACATTTGGCGCATCATAAAACGGAAGATACGACAAAAAAGACAGTTGAGCAACTAGAATCCTACATTAGACAAGAATGGGTTAACAACTTGAGCAACTTGTCTCCTCAGTCCCCAGACGTTTACAGACTGTTGTAAAGAGAAAAGGGGATGTCTCACAGTGGTAAACATGGCCTTGTCCCAACTTTTTTGAGATGTGTTGTTGTCATGAAATTTAAAATCACCTAATTTTTCTCTTTAAATGATACATTTTCTCAGTTTAAACATTTGATGTGTCATCTATGTTCTATTCTGAATAAAATATGGACCTTTGAAACTTCCACATCATTGCATTCCGTTTTTATTTACAATTTGTACTTTGTCCCAACTATTTTGGAATCGGGGTTGTAAACCTTCTCATTATTCAAACTTGGTAAATGCTATAATCGGTCTTCAGTGACCAGAACAAAGCTTCTGAGAAATTATTGCTTTTCAGTTGCGTTAATTTGCGCATGTAGTCACCACATGAATCGATTTGTTTTGAAAGAACACCACCCTGGATGTGGCACTTTTACCAACTGTATATTCATTAAAGGAATAATCCAGAGTAATATGCTTTCTCTGTCTATTTTCGCATTATTGGGAGTGCATACGTTGAGTTGCTACCACAATCACGTCAATCGGATGTGTTTTGAGACCGTTCGTTTTTTGCGATTTCAACCGGAAAGTGCTAACACGGCAGTGCGAGGGGCATGTCTTTTCGCCGATACAAAATGCTAGTTTTAAAACCATTACAAAGCTCGAAACAACATGACAGCTCTGTGGAAGTGAGTAAAGGGTTCCTACAAACAAAACAGTGTCCCTAGCTTTGCAAGTGCACGTACAGATTGTGTAGAAGAGTAAATACAAAGCCAGTACCTTACCTGAAGTAGTTGTTCTCCAGACGCCATCTTCAGGGGAAAGTCCGTAAATGCCGAGTGCAGAGCCCATCCCTCTGGAAATGCACAATTTCGTAGCATTTTACGGAAACACGGTCTATTTTTTAGGTCGAAATTGAAAGGAAATTGCGTGCAAAAACATTACAGTCCAAGCGGGTTGGAATTTTGAATGTGAGGTCATGTGATGTCTCGCGAGAAGCCTAGGGAAGTTCTCCATCCCCGTGAAGCACCGTGCATCCTCTCTTGGAACATCTGGCTCGTCACGGTGTAGAAGGTCCCACTCTTGGCAACAGAGGCACTCCTTTTCGGTGGCCATGGGCTCACCAGTTCCCAGCAACTCTAGGCTGCGTTGCAACCATCTCCGCCTGCTGAAGATCTCTCGCTCTCCTTCGTTGTTGTTCTTCTGGTTCGAATAAATACGGGCGGCCGTCGAATTCGAACTCAGCAAAATCCAATTTGTAGAGATCCTCTGCCATCTTGCTAGTTGCCTTCTGTACCGCACAATCATTACTGTATGCCGTACATTCACGTGTAGAGAACTTCTTCCGGCAACAACATGTCTCGCGAGACATCACATGACCTCCCATTCAAAATCGCAAAAAACGCACTGGCTCAAAACACATCCGATTGACGCGATTGTGGTAGCAACTCAATGTATGCACTCCCAATAATGCGAAAATGGACCTAGAAAGCATATCACTCCGGATTATTCCTTTAAGGTAAATACACCCACGAGTAAAAAGCCATGCCATTTGGCTCATATGGAAGACACAACCATGTGTAGACTCTATTAGTACATCAGCTTGGAGGATGGTCAAAGTAAAAAGTATGTGAACCCTTTGGAATTATCTGGTTTTCTGCATGACTTGGGAATAAAAAGTGATCTGATCTTCATCCAAGTCACAGGTACTGATCTACACAATGAGCTTAAGCCAATAATGCGCACACAATTCTACTTTTTTACGACTTTATTATACATACAAATGCATTCAACATTCACAGTAGTGGTGGAAAAAGGAAGTGAACCATTGGATTTAAAAACTGGTTGACCCTCCTTTGGCAGCAGTGACCTCACCCAGGCGTAGAGCTGTCCCAAACGATTATTCTTTAAACGATTATTTTTTCGATTATTCGACTATTTTCGTCTCGTCTTCATCCGCTTTATCCGGAGCTGGGTCACAGAGGCAGCAGTCTGAGCATGGAAGCCCAAACTTCCCTTTCCCCAGACACCTCGGCCAGCTCCTTGGGAAGAACACCGAGGCATTCCCAGGCCAGCTGAGAGACATAGTCCCTCCAGCGTGTCCTGGGTCTTCCCCGGGGCCTCCTCCTGAGGGGACATGCCTGGAACACCTCCCCAGGGAGGCATCCAGGAGGCATCTGAAAGAGATGCCCAAGCCACCTCAGCTGATTCCTCTCTATGTGGAGGAGCAGCGGCTCTACTCCGAGCTCCTCCCGAGTGACTGTGCTTCTCACCCTATCTCTAAGGGAGCGCCCAGCCACCCTGCGAAGGAAACTCATTTCAGCCACTTGTATCCGCAATCTTGTTCTTTCGGTCATTACCCACAGCTCATGACCATAGGTGAGAGTCAGAACGTAGATAGACCAGTAAATCGAGAGCTTCGCCTTTTGGCTCAGCTCCTTCACCATGACGGACCGGTAAAGCGACCGCATCACTGCGGAGGCTGCACCGATCCACCTGTCGATCTCACACTCTATCCTTCCCTCACTCGTGAGCAAGATCCCGAGATACTTAAACTCCTCCACTTGAGGCAGGACTTCTCCACCAACCTGGAGAGGGCAAGCCACCCTTTTCCGGTCGAGAACCATGGCCTCGGACTTGGAGGTGCTGATTCTCATGCCAGCCGCTTCACACTCGACTGCAAACCGCCCCAGTGTATGCTGAAGGTCCTGGTTTGAAGAAGCCAACAGGATCTCATCATCCGCAAAAAGCAGAGATGAAATCCTGTGGTTCCCAAACAGGATTCCTTCCGGCCCCTGGCTGTGCCTAGAAATTCTGTCCATAAAAATTATGAACAGAACCGGTGACAAAGGGTAGCCCTGCCGGAGTCCAACATGCACTAGGAACAGGTCTGACTTACTGCTGGCAATGCGAACCAGACTCCTGCTCCGTTCGTACAGGGACCGGACAGCCCTTAGCAAAGAGCCCCGAACCCCATACTCCCGAAGTACCCCCCACAGAATACCACGAGGGACACGGTCGAATGCCTTCTCCAGATCCACAAAGCACATGTGGACTGGTTGGGCAAACTCCCATGAACCCTCGAGCACCCTATGAAGGGTATAGAGCTGGTCCAGTGTCCCACGACCAGGACGAAAACCGCATTGTGCAATTTTGATTAACCTAATAATTTTATTGCAATTACTTTCCAGTTAGTTATTTTAATATAACAATTTGCCCCGTCCAACACACACACACAAACCCCTCTGACATGTTAACATTTCAATATTTATTAAAACATTTCTTAAACACCACACCGAGCATTATTCTTTAACAAAACACTCTCCAAACTCAAAAAGCAAGAACTTTTGGTGAGATTTTGGATGTGACGTTTTTGAGGGCAGCTTTCACTTTCTCGGTGATGGCCAAATACTACTTCTCCATTAAATCCATGAAGTGATGCCTGGAGCGAAGTGCATACTCTGGGTGAAATGTTTTTATCATGTCACGGAAGCCTTCACCTTCCACAGTGGAGATGGGTCTCATGTCCTTTACAATCATCTGTCAGTAAGGTCTGCAGCCATCTTGCTGTGTTGATATGCCATGCACCTATTCAGAGATACTGGTCCTCAAATTCAGTCGGATTTCTATCTCTAGGATTAAGTTAATAATCGCTGCGATATTTTTTACTGAATAAATTGCTTCAGTAGGCCTATCGGCGCTAAAAGATGGAATGATTTCAAAACTAGAGAAACATTATCATCACTGGTGAAGGGAGCTCATAGTTAGGCTTGCATCAGTGAGCAAGGAAGCTACATTCTGTGAAAATAGTTGTAAACGATAATTTGGCTCACTCACTCACGGAATAAGTAAACGGAAAGAAAACAAACGGCTAAAACGGCGTTATTAACGTCAGCTACAGTAGCAGTGCAGAATTTAGTACGATATAAAAAAAATTACACAAATCAATGGATTGACTGTGGTAACGTTTCCAGGCTTGGGTGGAGAAGAGGCAAAGAAAGTAAACAGAACTTACGGAGTTTTGCTGCCATCTTGACTCGCTGCACCAGGGTGTTTCCTCTTCATGTGCTCGTGCATGACTGTCGTGCTAGAGTGATATGCCAGATGCACTTTGCAGAGTCTGCAGACGACCCCACTGTTGGTGTCAAGATTAAAGTATTCCCAAACTTTGGAGGACCGTGTGCGAGCCGTTTTTGCCACGTGTTGCTCCACACGCTCCGTTGTACTGCTGGTAGACGCAGCCATGTTGCTCAAGTAGGTTACACAGACGTAAACTATTCGTGTAATCGATTACGTCAACGCGTCGTCCCAGCCCTCGCTCTGCGTTTTGTATGCAGTTAAACCAAAGATGATTGATATATAAACGGTCCTATTTGAAAGTTCCGGTTTTGTTATATGAACATTTACCCTGTGTGGTTTTACACGACATGTCGACGCTAAAATTCCACGTCGAATCATTTTGTCGATTACGTCAGATGATCGTCCCAGCCCTACCCAGGCGCTTCCTGTAACTGCGGATCAGACCTGCAGATCGAATTTTAGCCCATTCTTCCCTGCAGAACTGCCTTAACTCTTCCATATTCTTGGGCTGTCTTCTGTTTATGGCTGTCTTCAAGTCATTCCACAGCATCTCAATAGGGCTGAGATCTGGGCTCGGACTAGGCCATTCCAAAAGGCGTATTTTGTTCTTCTGAAACCATTGTGCTGTGGATTTGCTGCGATTTTTAGGGTCTCATTGTCCTGTTACATCACCCAGCCTCTTCTGAGCTTCAGTTGACGGACAGACACCCTCACATTTATCCTGGAGAATTTGTTGATAAATTTGGGAATTCATTTTCCCCTCAATGATGGCAAACTGTCGAGGCCCTGTCGCAGCAAAGCAGGCCCAAATCATGATGTTCCCTCCACTGTAGGGACGATGTTTTGATGTTGATATCCAGTGCCCTTTTTACGTCAAATGGAGTTCTGCTTGTTCCTCCCAAATACAGTGGTGCTTGAAAGTTTAGAATTGTCTATATTTCTGCATAAATATGACCTAAAACATCAGATTTTCACACAAGTCCTAAAAGTAGATAAAGAGAACCCAGTTAAACAAATGAGACAAAAATATTATACTTGGTCATTTATTTATGGAGGAAAATGATCCAATATTACAAATGTGAGTGGCAAAAGTATGTGAACCTCTAGGATCAGCAGTTAATTTGAAGGTGAAATTAGAGTCAGGTGTGAGTGGGCACCCGGTTTTATTTCAAGAACAGGGATCTATCAAAGTCTGATCTTCACAACACATGTTTGTGGAAGTGTATCATGGCACAAACGAAGGAGATTTCTGAGAACCTCAGAAAAAGTGTTGTTGATGCTCATCAGGCTGGAAAAGGTTACAAAACCATCTCTAAAGAGTTTGGACTCCACCCATCCACAGTCAGACAGCTTGTGTACAAGTGGAGGAAATTCGAGACCATTTGTTACCCTCCCCAGGAGTGGTCGACCAACAAAGATCACTTCAAGAGCAAGGCATGTAATAGTCGACGAGGTCACAAAGGATCCTAGGGTAACTTCTAAGCAATTGAAGGCCTCTCTCACATTAGCCAATGTTCATGAGTCCACCATCAGGAGAACCCTGAGCAACAATGGTGAGCATGGCAGGGTTGCAAGGAGAAAGCCACTGCTCTCCAAAAAGAACATTGCTGCTCATCTGCGGTTTGCTAAAGATCACGTGGACAAGCCAGAAGGCTATTGGAAAAATGTTTTGTGGATGGATGAGACCAAAATAGAACTTTTTCGTTTAAATGAGAAGTGTCATGTTTGGAGAAAGGAAAACATTGCATTCCAGCATAATAACCTTATCCCATCTGTGAAACATGGTGGTGGTAGTATCATGGTTTGGGCCTGTTTTGCTGTATCTGGGCCAGGACGGCTTGCCATCATTGATGGATCAATGAATTCTGAATTATACCAGCGAATTCTAAAGAAAAACGTCAGGACATCTGTCCATGAACTGAATCTCAAGAAAAGGTGGGTCATGCAGCAAGACAACGACCCTAAGCACACAAGTCGTTCTACCACAGAATGGTTAAAGAAGAATAAAGTGAATGTTTTGGAATGGCCAAGTCAAAGTCCTGACCTTAATCCAATCGAAATGTTGTGGAAGGACCTGAAGTGAGCAGTTCATGTGAGGAAACCCAACGACATCCCAGAGTTGAAGCTGTTCTGTATGGAGGAACGGGCTAAAATTCCTCCAAGCCGGTGTGCAGGACTGATCAACAGTTACCGCAAACGTTTAGTTGCAGTTATTGCTGCACAAGGGGGTCACACCAGATACTGAAAGCAAAGGCTCACATACTTTTGCCACTCACAGATATAATATTGGATCGTTTGTCTCAATAAATAAATGACCAAGTATTATAATTTTGTCTCACTTGTTTAACTGGGTTCTCTTTATCTACTTTTAGGTTTTAGGTCATATTTATGCAGGAATATAGGAAATTCTAAAAGCTTCACAAACTTTCAAGCACCACTGTAGTTCAATTTTGGTTTCATCACTCCACAAAACATTTTCCCAGTACCATTTTGGAGTGTCCAAGTGCTCTTTTGCAAAATTCAGGCGTGCAGCACTGTTCTTTTTTTGAAAGCAACAGCTTCCTTCTTGGTGTCCTGCCATGGACAACTTTCTTGTTCAATGTTTTGCGTATTGTTGAGTCATGAACAGAGATGTTATCCAGTTCTAACGACATCAAGTCTTTCGCGGTCACTCTAAGGTTCTTCTGTACCTCATTAATGATTTTGCGTTGTGCTCTTGGGGTCATCTTGGCGGGGCACCCACTTCTAGGCAGAGTAGGCACAATACCTAATCGTCTCCATTTATAGACAACTTGCCTGACAGCAGACTGATGAATACCTAAAATCTTTGAGATGACTTTGTAACCCGTTCCAGCCTTATGTAAGTTAACAATTCTTGATCTTAGGTCTTCAGATGGCTCTTTTGTGTGAGGCATGATTCCCATCTGGATGTGCTTCTTGTCAAAAGTTCAAACTCGGGCGTTTTTATCAATCAAAGTAATTCTAGGCCACACCTCTGAACTCGTTTCATTAAATAGACCCCAGGTAGGTGTGCTAAATTCTGACTGCGATGAGCTTTGTAAAACGTCATTAGCTTAGGGGTTCACTTACTTTTTCACAGTTTGAATGATTTATTCAATATGGTCAAACATTCTTTGAAAATCTGTGTATCGTTAGTTATAGGAGACGGTCTTCGTTCATGATTATGACTTGCATGAAGATATGACCAGGTTTTATATGGGAATTAGACATAAATGTAGAAAATTCCAAGGGGTTCACAACCTTTTTTTTTTTTTTTTTTTTTTACTTTGACTGTATTTTCAGCAGTTTGACATCTTGCAGATATTTTTATATTAATTCTGCAAATAAACATTCTTCCTGTTTTTTTTTTTTTTTTTTAAAGATGTGACAGCATAGAGAAGCTTAAAGCACAGTTGCCTAAAATGGAGCAGGAGTTAAAGGACCAAGGCAAATTTAAAGATTTCTATCAGTTTACTTTCAACTTTGCAAAGAATCCCGGACAGAAAGGCTTGGGTACGTCTCACTTCGCTTTTTCTCTTCTGTGGACTTGCTATGCTTTTATTTATTTTTTTTTTGATGATTTTTTTTTTTTTAAATCCAGATTTAGAAATGGCAATTGCCTACTGGAATTTAGTATTGGCAGGACGTTTCAAATTCCTCGAGCTGTGGAACAAATTTTTAGTGGTAAGTGTGCAATAATAATCACCTCTTCACACCAGTCTGAGAGATTAGATTTTTACTTGTCTGTGACTCTCACACACAAACCACGCCTCCTTTATTGAGACTGACAGATTTATAGGCCACGCCTCCTCCTCGAGTGTGACTGACAGATTTATAGGCCACGCCTCCTCCTCGAGTGTGATTGACAGATTTACAGGCCACGCCTCCTCCTCGAGTGTGACTGACAGATTTACAGGCCACGCCTCCTCCTCGAGTGTGACTGACAGATTTACAGGCCACGCCGCCTCCTCGAGTGTGACTGACAGATTGATAGGCCACGCCTCCTCCTCGAGTGTGACTGGACAGATTTACAGGCCACGCCTCCTCCTCAAGTGTGACAGATTAATAGGCCACGCCTCCTCCAGTGTGACTGACAGATTTATAGGCCACGCCTCCTCCTCAAGTGTAACAGATTTATAGGCCACGCCTCCTCCAGTGTGACTGACAGATTTATAGGCCACGCCTCCTCCTCGAGTGTGACAGATTTATAGGCCACGCCTTCTCCTCGAGTGTGACAGATTTACAGGCCACGCCTCCTCCTCGAGTGTGACAGATTTACAGGCCATGCTGCCTCCTCGAGTGTGACTGACAGATTTATAGGCCACGCCTCCTCCTCGAGTGTGACTGACAGATTTATAGGCCACGCCTCCTCCTCCAGTGTGACTGACAGATTTATAGGCCACGCCTCCTCCTCGAGTGCGACAGATTTATAGGCCACGCCTCCTCCTCGAGTGTGACAGATTTACAGGCCACGCCGCCTCCTCGAGTGTTACTGACAGATTTATAGGCCACGCCTCCTCCTCGAGTGTGACTGACAGATTTACAGGCCACGCCGCCTCCTCGAGTGTTACTGACAGATTTATAGGCCACGCCTCCTCCTCGAGTGTGACTGACAGATTTATAGGCCACGCCTCCTCCTCGAGTGTGACTGACAGATTTATAGGCCACGCCTCCTCCTCCAGTGTGACTGACAGATTTATAGGCCACGCTGCCTCCTCCAGTGTGACTGACAGATTTATAGGCCACGCCTCCTCCTCGAGTGTGACAGATTTATAGGCCACGCCTCCTCCTTGAGTGTGACAGATTTATAGGCCATGCCTCCTCCTCGAGTGTGACTGACAGACTTATAGGCCACGCCTCCTCCCCGAGTGTGATGGAGATTTATACAGTGCCTTGAAAGTATTCATACCCCTTGAACTTTTCACATTTTTCACCTTACAACCACAAACTTAAGTTTTTTATTGAGATTTTATGTGATAGACCAACACAGAGTAGCACATAATTGTGAAGTGAAATGAAAATGAGAAATGGTCTTCAAAATTTTAAACAAATAAAAATCTGAAAAATGTGGTGTGCATTAGTATTCAGCCCCCTGTCCTCTGATACCTCTAGATACAATCCAGTGCAATCAATTGCCTTCAGAAGTCATCTAATTAGTTAATAGAGTCCTACTGTGTGTAATTTACTCTCAGCATAAATACACTTGTTCTGTGAAGGCCTCAGTGGTTTGTTAGAGAACACTGAAGAACAAACAGCATCATGAAGACCAAAGAACTCACCAGACAGGTCAGGGATAAAGTTCTGGAGAAGTTTAAAGCAGGTTTAGGTTATAAAAAAAATATCCCAAGCTCTGAACATCTCAAGAAGCGCTGTTCAATCCATCATTCAAAAATGGAAAAAGTATGGCACAACTGCAAACCTACCAAGACATGGCTGTCCACCTAAACTGACAGAGCGAGCAAGGAGAGCACTGGTCAGAGAAGCAGCCAAGAGGCCCATGATCACTCTGGAGGAGCTGCAGAAATCCACAGCTCAGGTGGGAGAATCTGTCCACAGGACAACTAGAAGTCGTACACTCCACAAATCTGGCCTTTTTGGAAGAGTGGCAAGAAGAAAGCCATTGTTGAAAGACAGGCATAAGAAGCCATGTAGGGGACACAGCAAACATGTGGAAGAAGGTGCTTTGGTCAGATGAGACCAAAGTTGAACTTTTTGGCCTAAATGCAAAGCGCTACTGTATGTGTGGCGGAAACCTAACACTGCTCATCACCCTGCACACACCATCCCCACTGTGAAACATGGTGGTGGCAGCATCATGCTATGGGGATGCTTTTCTTCAGCAGGGACAGAGAAGCTGGTCAGAGTTGATGGGAAGATGGATGGAGCTAAATACAGGGCAATCCTGGAAGAAAACCTGTTGGAGGCTGCAAAAGACTTGAGACTGGGAAGGAGATTCACCTTCCAGCAAGACAATGACCCTAAACATACAGCCAGAGCTACAATGGAATGGTTTAGATCAAGGAATATTCATGTGTTAGAATGGCCCAGTCCAGACCTAAATCCCATTGAGCATCTGTGGCAAGACTTGAAAATTGCTGTTCACAGACGCTCTGCATCCAATCTGGCTGAGCTTGAGCTATTTTGCAAAGAAGAATGGGCAAAAATTTCAGTGTCTAGATGTGCAAAGCTGGTAGAGACATACCGCAAAAGACTTGCAGCTGTAATTGCAGCAAAAGGTGGCTCTACAAAGTATTGACGCAGGGGGGCTGAATACTAATGCACACCACATTTTTCAGATTTTTATTTGTTTAAAATTTTGAAGACCATTTATCATTTTCGTTTCACTTCACAATTATGTGCTACTCTGTGTTGGTCTATCACATAAAATCTCAATAAAAAACTTTTAAGTTGGTGGTTGTAAGGTGGAAAAATGTGAAAAAGTTCAAGGGGTATGAATACTTTTTCAAGGCACTGTAGGCCACGCCTCCTCCTCCAGTGTGATTGACAGATGTATTGGCCACGCCTCCTCCTTTAGTGTGACTGACAGATGAAATGGCCACGCCTCTTCCTTTAGTGTGACTGACAGATGTATTGGCCACGCCTCCTCCTTTAGTGTAACTGAGATTTATAGGCCTCACCTCCTCCTTTAGTGTTATTGACAGATGTATTGGCCACGCCTCCTACCTTAGTGTGACTGACAGATGTACTGGCCACGCCTCCTCCTTTAGTGTGACTGAGATTTCTAGGCCTCACCGCCTCATTTAGTGTGATTGACAGATGTATTGGCCATGCCTCCTCCTTTAGTGTAACTGAGATTTATAGGCCACGCCTCCTCCTTTAGTGTGACTGACGGATGTACTGGCCACGCCTCCTCCTTTAGTGTAACTGAGATTTCTAGGCCACGCCTCCACATTTAGTGTGACTGACAGATGTACTGGCCACGCCTCCTCCTTTAGTGTGACTGAGATTTCTAGGCCACGCCAGCACCTTTAGTGTGACTGACAGATGTACTGGCCACGCCTCCTCCTTGAGTGTGACTGAGATTTCTAGGCCTCGCCTCCTCCTTTAGTGTGATTGACAGATGTATAGGCCTCGCCTCCTCCTTTAGTGTGATTGACAGATGTTTGGCCATGCCTCCTCCTTTAGTGTGATTGACAGATGTATTGGCCACGCCTCCTCCTTTAGTGTAACTGAGATTTATAGGCCATGCCTCCTCCTTTAGTGTGACTGACGGTTGTATTGGCCACGCCTCCTCCTTTAGTGTGACTGAGATTTCTAAGCCTCGCCTCCTCCTTTAGTGTGATTGACAGATGTATTGGCCATGCCTCCTTTAGTGTGACTGACAGATGTATAGGCCTCGCCTCCTCCTTTAGTGTGATTGACAGATGTATTGGCCACGCCTCCTCCTTTAGTGTAACTGAGATTTATAGGCCACGCCTCCTCCTTTAGTGTGACTGACAGATGTATTGGCCACGCCTCCTCCTTTAGTGTAACTGAGATTTATAGGCCTCGCCTCCTCCTTTAGTGTGATTGACAGATGTATTGGCCATGCCTCCTTTAGTGTGACTGACGGATGTATTGGCCACGCCTCCTCCTTTAGTGTGACTGACAGATGTATTGGCCACGCCTCCTCTGATTGTGATTGTGCAGATGTATTGGCCACGCCTCCTCCTTTAGTGTGACTGAGATTTATAGGCCTCGCCTCCTCCTTGAGTGTGATTGACAGATGTATTGGCCACGCCTCCTTCAGTGTGACTGAGATTAATAGGCCATGCCGCCTCCTTCAGTGTGACTGAGAGATTAATAGGCCGCACCTCTTCCTTCAGCATGCCTGACTGTTTTATCGGCCACGGCTCCTCCTTCAGTGTGACAGAGATTTATCGGCATGCTTCTTCCTTTAGCGTGCCTGCCTGATTTATAGGCCACGCCTCCTCCTTCAATGTGACAGATTGATAGGCCACGCCTCCTCCTTCCGTGTGACTGACTGATTTATAGGCCACGCTTCCTTCACTCATTAAACCCACTCAACCCTTCCTCGTCTGAACATTTCTGTTTGAAATTTCTTTCTTCCTGCAGGAGCATCACAAGAGATCCATACCCAAAGACACCTGGAACCTCTTGTTAGACTTCAGCACCATGATAACCGACGACATGTCCAACTATGACGAGGAAGGTCAGTAACTACACGCTTTTACCTTCTGATGTTTGGTCATTGATGAGAACGTTATAAATTCACGTTAATGGCTCTTTCCCTATATTCACACTAGCAAGCTGCAAAGTATCAGGCAGCTTCTCGTTTTATATACACGTGCACGGCCGCAACAAAACGGCACACTGTTTGACGTTTCTCAAGTCTGTGCAAATAAGGTTTGATGCAGTAAAGCGACAAATGGGAATGATCCGAGTCGTGATGGACTTCTAGTCCCAATCAGATGCCACCTGTTTATATCCATTACATTATCTGTTTTGTTCCAGATCCATACAGTACTGCGCTTGATGATTGTAACCTGTCTCTCACGTCTTGTGTTCTAGGAGCATGGCCGGTCCTTATTGATGATTTCGTCGAGTTCGCTCGGCCATACATCGGGACCAAAAGCACGGCAGTCTAGGGGACTTTTAACATCCCGCCGAAGGCCGTCCCGACCTCACGCACACCTCCGACTCGTGGAGGACAGAACTGAGATCTACATTGCCTTTTCCGACCCTCAGGATCAAGACGCTCGTGTACAGCAAAGACATTTCAGAGACGCGTCTCCTCTTCGTCATCCAGCAGTGGTTTGGGCTTTTTTTTTTTTTTTTCTTTCTCCCCCCCAACCTCAATTTTTCAATTTGGATGTGTGTGCCACGTCTGTGTCAGCTGAATCTGGATCAAGCTCCAGGACACCTCTTTTTTTTTTTTTCCTTCTCCTCCTTCCCATCCTTCACCCGGGCAGGATCAAAATCACAATGGACGTGCTATCTTCATCCTTAGCCAGGGTGGGGCTGGGGGAGGCCTCAACCTTCATTAGTTAGTAAATCTTAATTTTAATACTCCACGTTCATTCCTGCTTTGAATCTTTTGTCTTTTGTTTTTTTTTTTTAAATTAAAACAGTGGAAATGCAGAGCTTTGATTGTATCCTTTTTTTAAGGGACAAAACACAAGGATCAGACACCCTGTTTTTTTTTTTTTTGTTTGTTTGTTTTTTTTATTGTGACATTGTATTTTTCTGTAGCTGTTTAATAATTTCACTTTGCTTGTTTGGTTTTGATTAAACGTAATAAGTATATTCGGTATGTTCTGCAATTCTAAAGTAATGGAGTGACTGTTTTACATTACTTTGATGAATTAAACAGTAATTTATTGTAGAACTTCTTAATTTATTTATTTTAACTTTATACCACCAAGCTGATAAGATATGTGCTTCAATATGTTTTCACTGAGGCTTGTTGGCATTTCCCAACTTCATTCAGGGAATGAAATCAAAGAAGGGCAGTGTTGAGTTTTTCAAGCTACCATTATTTTCTACCGCTTTTAAATTCTCCACAGTGATCACTGGACCAACTTGCTCAACATTAGCACTAGAAAAGTCTCTTGGCTATGCTTTAGAGCAGTGTTTTTCTCAAAGTGGTGCCAGAAGTTAATACAGTGGGGCAAAAAAGTATTTAGTCAGTCACCAATTGTGCAAGTGCTCCCACTTAAAAAGATGAGAGAGGCCTGTAATTTTCATCATCAGTACACTTCAACTATGAGAGACAGAATGAGAAAAAAAAATCCAGAAAATCACATTGTCTGATTTTTAAAGAATTTATTTGCAAATTATGGTGGAAAATAAGTATTTGGTCAATAACAAAAGTTCATCTCAATACTTTGTTATATACCCTTTGTTGGCAATGACAGAGGTCAAACGTTTTCTCCAAGTCTTCACAAGGTTTTCACACACTGTTGCTGGTATTTTGGCCCATTCCTCCATGCAGATCTCCTCTAGAGCAGTGATGTTTTGGGGCTGTCGCTGGGCAACACGGACTTTCAACTCCCTCCAAAGATTTTTTTATGGGGTTGAGATCTGGAGACTGGCTAGGCCACTCCAGGACCTTGAAATGCTTCTTACGAAGCCACTCCTTCGTTGCCCGGGCGGTGTGTTTGGGATCATTGTCATGCTGAAAGACCCAGCCACGTTTCATCTTCAGTGCCCTTGCTGATGGAAGGAGGTTTTCACTCAAAATCTCACGATACATGGCCCCATTCATTCTTTCCTTTACACGGATCAGTCGTCCTGGTCCCTTTGCAGAAAAACAGCCCCAAAGCATGATGTTTCCACCCCCATGCTTCACAGTAGGTATGGTGTTCTTTGGATGCAACTCAGCATTCTTTCTCCTCCAAACACGGTAAGTTGCGTTTTTACCAAAAAGTTCTATTTTGGTTTCATCTGACCATATGACATTCTTCCAGTCCTCTTCTGGATCATCCAAATGCTCTCTAGCAAACTTCAAACGGGCCTGGACACGTACTGACTTAAGCAGGAGGACACGTCTGGCACTGCAGGATTTGAGTCCCTGGCGGCGTAGTGTGTTACTGATGGTAGCCTTTGTTACTTTGGTCCCAGCTCTCTGCAGGTCATTCACTAGGTCCCCCCATGTGGTTCTGGGATTTTTGCTCACCGTTCTTGTGATCATTTTGACCCCACGGGGTGAGATCTTGCGTGGAGCCCCAGATCGAGGGAGATTATCAGTGGTCTTGTATGTCTTCCATTTTCTAATAATTGCTCCCACAGTTGATTTCTTCACACCAAGCTGCTTACCTATTGCAGATTCAGTCTTCCCAGCCTGGTGCAGGTCTACAATTTTGTTTCTGGTGTCCTTTGACAGCTCTTTGGTCTTGGCCATAGTGGAGTTTGGAGTGTGACTGTTTGAGGTTGTGGACAGGTGTCTTTTATACTGATAATGAGTTCAAACAGGTGCCATTAATACAGGTAACGAGTGGAGGACAGAGGAGCCTCTTAAAGAAGAAGTTACAGGTCTGTGAGAGCCAGAAATCTTGCTTGTTTGTAGGTGATCACATACTTATTTTACCGAGGAATTTATCAATTAATTCATTAAAAATCCTACAATGTGATTTCCTGGATTCTTTCCCCCCATTCTGTCTCTCATAGTTGAGGTATACCTATGATGAAAATTACAGGCCTCTCTCATCTTTTTAAGTGGGAGAACTTGCACAATTGGTGGCTGACTAAATACTTTTTTGCCCCACTGTATGTTTAACGGTTATTCCACAAAATTGAGTCGTGTGTGAGCTGATAGCCGATGATGCGCGTAGCACTAAGTTGGGTATAAGCAATGTATGACGAGATTGAGTGAGTGGAATAACTCGTTCTTTCTACATTTGCTGGATTTTGAGAAACGGAGTGCTTTTTTTTTTTTCCCTTCCCAAATTCGATTTAAAAAAAAAACAACTTTACACAAAACGTTCAACAAAATAATTTCCACTTAAGCGGACGACTTGGCCTATCGACGGTGGCACGAATTGACGTTTTAGTGGTGTGTTTTTGGTAGAAAGTGCCGTTTTGCTGTCGTGCCGAGGTGTAGAATGGCTTTAATTCTTCCTTGGACATTTCCGTTCTGTAATTTTCAAACTTTCTTTGAGCTTTTGAACCGGTCTCAAAAAGAAATTCAGCAAGTTTTAATGCTTAAAGTGCATATCACGGGTAAATTCAGGAGCAAGATCAATGTAATTCTCCTATTTTATATTAAACTTTGGTCAAATATCTGTCATTTTTGTGCAATTTTTTTTTACCTTGCGCAATACCAGAAAAATTCAGTTGAAATCCAGCCATTTGAGGCGAATTGATCCGCCTCTGAAAAAACTTTGCATTTGGATTTCCCGGGAAACACTGATTTTCGTGACGTCACGTGCGGGACGCCTCCTTCTGAATCCTACATCAGCGCTGGCTTGTTTATGAGAAAACGACCTCTGGTTTTCTGCAAATTTCTTCAACGTTATCGCGTAATTATTAAAATGGTTAACAGATGTATCGTAGGAGGGTGTAGCAACACCAATCTTGATGGGATTAGTACTCATCGTTTTCCAAAAGACCAGACAATGAGAGAGAAACGGGAGTGCTTGGTCTACAACCGTGCAAAGCTCTCGCAGCCTGCTGGCGCTTCCGCAGATAACGTCACGATTCTGGCTCCGGACTCCCTTGGGATTTTTCCAGACGCTTTTTTGTTATTTTATTTTTTTCTGCTGTTGATAGATGGCCTTGTGCAAAATTACCCTTCTGGATGAGTGTGTAAAGGAACATACTTTTCATATGAAAAAAAAAAAAAAGAAATTGGTCCAGAATGTGCACTTTTAAAGATGAATGTAAACAAACTGCAGAAATGACAGGAGCAATTTGTGAAAAATGTGATCATTCTTGAAGAATGAATAAAAAAAAGAAAAGAAAAATATGTTCTTACCATCAAATACTTTCCATTTTTTTTTTGTATTTGTAAGGGTTTTGTTTTTCTCTACTCAAGGTACATGAGCTGATAGCCTAGTAGTAGAGTAGCCAATCGGAGTGCACGATTGCTCATTAGGGTGCATCAGTTGCCCTGACTTTCATAAAATCTGATGCATTTTTGTCTGGGTGTTCCTTTTCACCAATAAAGACATCCTGTAAAATGTTTTGACCATATTCAAAAGTCTAATGGTGGCACCATGAGGTTCTTTTTTTTTTTTTTGCCAAAAAACGCTTACAGTATTTTTTCGCGTAAGGTTTGAATCACAATGTTGGACTCTGTTTATTGATTTCTTGTGACCCAGAGATCATGTTAAGAACCTTTGCAAGGGGTTGAGAAGCATTAATGTGATTCATAATACATTTGTATTGTTTAAAAGTAGTTGAACAATGATTCAACGAACAGCTAAAACTCAAACTGTGCTTGATGATATATTTAGAATACAGTACAACACTGATATCGTAAAGTCCTTGGGATATTGGAAAAAACTTTATGATATCAGAACTTTATGATAAGCCTAAAGTCACTTTTTAATAGAGAGCAAAGAAAAACACTTTCAAATTCAATCTTTATTTGCTAACACATACATGCATTATACACTAAGTAACTTTAAAAACGCGCATTGATAAAACTTGCTGAATTCGTGCTGAGTTTATCTCAAGAAGAAAAGAAATGTATCACAATGGAAAAATAACTTCGTTCCGCCTGAATAAGTTCCAAATCTGTGCTCAAATCAGAATTTAAGGGAGTTGTACTCAATAACGTACAATATGACTCGGGTAGTCAATGACATGGACAGGCTTTAATTTTCAAACAAATTTTGCATACACTGTACACACACAATCTTGCCTATAAATACCCGGGGGAAATGATGGGAAAATTGTCATTATTGAAGATGCCACGCCTAAGCCAAAATCAACGTGAACAGGCCATCGGGATGTTGCGTGCCGGAAGTACACAGACAGAGGTCGCCCGGCACTTCGGTGTTCATCATTCGACCATGTCCCGTTTGAGTCAGCGTTACAGACAGACAGGGAGCACCAGGGATCGTCCACGCCCTGGTCAGCCTCGAGTCACGACGCCAGTTCAGGATCAGCACATCAGGCTAGCTCACCTCCGTGACAGATTCCTGACCCCCTCAGTCACTGCTGCTGAGACCCCTGGACGACACAGACCCAGAATCTCCAGCATGACGGTCTGATCATGGACCAACTGTCACTTTGAATTTTTTTATTGTGAATTAATTCTTGAGTTTGACAATAAATGTCCTTTATCGATGTTTCAAGATGTGTGTGCATTACATACAATATCATAAATTTCAAATATATGCATGGAGCTAAAGTGATATCGTGTTGAATTCCATTGTGCATTTTTAAAGTTACTTAGTATATTTAATAGTAACACCAATACATCAGAAGAAATCTTTGATTGTGGTTTGTTTGGCACTGATCACATGGTGATTGACATCAAGATCATTTTCAATAGCTAACAAATCCTTCAAATATTCCTGCATCTTGGGAAGGGGCCGTCCAGGGAGGGCCACCATGTACCTTCGATGTTGATTGAGACCTGCCATGGCACTGGCATATGATGGCTTGTCAGAGTCGTCAGATGTTTCTTCAGATATTTCTTCTGGCTTGCTCTGAACTTCTGTCACAATCTCTTCATCTGTGAGTTTGGATGTTGTCTCCACGTTCTTGTCAGCATTGACAAAGTCTTCTGGTTCTGTACTGAATCCACAGGCCTTCAGGTTTGCTGCAAGGATGGCTAGGGGGATGTCGTCTTCTGGGTCATCATCTTCAACTGCGGACTCAGGAGACTCGGGAAGTTGAAACCCACAGTGCTTGAAGCAATTGCTGATTGTTTTAGCAGTCACAGCATCCCTCAGGGCTTGGAGAGTGTCCAGAAGGTTCCACTTGGGGTCCTCTGAGTTAAGATAACTTTGCAGGCTTCTGGGGTGCTTGACAGGAAAACCTCATCTCATCTCATTATCTCTAGCCGCTTTATCCTTCTACAGGGTCGCGGGCAAGCTGGAGCCTATCCCAGCTGACTACGGGCGAAAGGCGGGGTACACCCTGGACAAGTCGCCAGGTCATCACAGGGCTGACACATAGACACAGACAACCATTCACACTCACATTCACACCTACGGTCAATTTAGAGTCACCAGTTAACCTAACCTGCATGTCTTTGGACTGTGGGGGAAACCGGAGCACCCGGAGGAAACCCACGCGGACACGGGGAGAACATGCAAACTCCACACAGAAAGGCCCTCACCGGCCCCGGGGCTCGAACCCAGGACCTTCTTGCTGTGAGGCGACAGCGCTAACCACTACATCAAAGGCAAGCACACTATTGTTCTTCTTAAGTTTCCTTATTCTGCCTTATTCCAACACATTTTTTGGATCCACTGCTCCTCCTAGGGCGTTCGAGGAGGGGTCCAGTCATAAAAACATCACTCTTTCAGACAAATTTCACTTTTCCGCTAGTTATTTTTCCCCCCAGCGAAGAAAAATGCTCATTATATTACCTTTGTTCAAAGTGATTCATGTCTTCTGAAAGTTTTTGACTCTTTTCCATTCAGCTTTTGTGTTTTGAACTGAACTTGGAAACTGATTTCCAACAAACACCCGGAGGAAACCCACGCGGACACGGGGAGAACATGCAAACTCCACACAGAAAGGCCCTCGCCGGCCCCGGGGCTCGAACCCAGGACCTTCTTGCTGTGAGGCGACAGCGCTAACCACTACGCCACCGTGCCTCCCAGGAAAACTTTATGATAAGTGTAATTTATGGCCCCTGGGGACATCAAAATGATTTTACATTATACCTAAAATTTATGATAAGCAAGTTTATGATAACCCAAAAGTTTTATATCATATTTAATGGACTTTATGACGGGAAATGATAATCACTTTACATTATCCATAACTTTACAATATCAGTGTTTACGATATCTGTGCTGTACTGTATGTACTAAAAATGTGTGTCTAAGATATTTGGTATACTCTATAAGGTGCCATAATGTTTCATGAAAAGTGATGGAAATTTTGTCATAAAAGCAGCTTTTTCCATCACTTTGAGCTCCTGGTGCCACCATTAAACTTGTCAAAATATTTCACCCAGTGTGTTTTCTTGCCAAAAGGAACATAAAAACAAAAATGCATCATGATCGGAGGAACTTTTCATTCTTAGGGGGCAACTGATGCACCCTAATGCTCATATCCAGTGAACATGTGTTCTAGTCTCTGGGTTTTATGATGATTTTGCACTGAAAGGGGGCGCGTGCTCTAATAGTGTAGTGTTTATGGGATTTGTAGTCTTTTAGTAGACTGTGTTTTGACTACAATTAGTTAATACCGGAAAAACTATTTTTTTGTTCACAAAAATTGTACAAGGTCAGAAAATATGGAGCGAGTACAACGTCCGGGATGTGACTAAAAAATATTAAACACTAGATATTCTTCAAAAGTGAGCTTTTTGACTGAGTCGATTTTCACTTCCGCGTTCAGTGACTTCCGGATTCAGCCAGTCACCGCTCCTTATTGGCTGAAGACGGCGCGTTCGGAAACGTCACACCGTTGCTAAGCAACCCAGAGCATAACGCTGGGACCACTAGCTCGCTTGGAGAGCTGAAGTTTAGGGTCTAAGCTGCTAAATTTTTGTTTATTATTATTATTATTTCCAGAACTTTCTGCGAAAATAAATAAAAAATGGCGAAGACGGTTTTGTCAGAGGTTTTGCATGAGACTGGTTTGGGTCGAAATTTCGCCATTCCAATGTCAACCACCGAGAATAAGGCTTTTGAGGATGAGGTAAGGAAAGACCTCGCAGAAAGTAGCGTAAATATCAAAGTGCAAAGGTCGATTAAATACTTTTGTAGTGTTTTATAATGCTATCGCACAGCCCTCTATATTCTCAAGTGCGTTCTGTTCAGGTTCGGTCCAGTATGACGTCAGAGATGAACCCTGTGCTGGCCAGAGGTCCTTCATCTCAACAATCATAAAAACATCACTCCTCAAATCTTTCAGAAGATTCGTGTCTTCTGAAAGATTTGACTCTTTTCCATTCAGCTTTTGTGTTTTGAACTGAACTTCTCATCTGATCTCATTATCTCTAGCCGCTTTATCCTGTTCTACAGGGTCGCAGGTAAGCTGGAGCCTATCCCAGCAGGGGACACCCTGGACAAGTCGCCAGGTCATCACAGGGCTGACACATAGACAACCATTCACACTCACATTCGCACCTACGGTCAATTTAGAGTCACCAGTTAACCTAACCTGCATGTCTTTGGACTGTGGGGGAAACCGGAGCACCCGGAGGAAACCCACGCGGACACGGGGAGAACACGCAAACTCCGCACAGAAAGGCCCTCGCCGGCCACGGGGCTCGAACCCGGACCTTCTTGCTGTGAGGCGACAGCGCTAACCACTACATCAAAGGCAAGCACACTATTGTTCTTCTTAAGTTTCCTTATCCTGCCTTATTCCAACACATTTTTTGGATCCACTGCTCCTCCTAGGGCGTTCGAGGAGGGGTCCAGTCATAAAAACATCACTCCTTCAGACAAATTTCACTTTTCCGCTAGTTATTTTTCCCCCCAGCGAAGAAAAATGCTCATTATATTACCTTTGTTCAAAGTGATTCATGTCTTCTGAAAGTTTTTGACTCTTTTCCATTCAGCTTTTGTGTTTTGAACTGAACTTGGAAACTGATTTCCAACAAAAGTGATTGAAGCTGGAAAATGAAATGATAAACTCCATTACATTAGAAAAGGGATCCTTTCTCCAGCAAAAAAATCATCATAAAAAGTCAACAATTATCGACACCTTAACGATCTTTTGGCCGTTGCAAAAGTAGAAAAGGCTTTCGTCTCATCTCATTATCTGTAGCCGCTTTATCCTGTTCTACAGGGTCGCAGGCAAGCTGGAGCCTATCCCGGCAGGGTACACCCTGGACAAGTCGCCAGGTCATCACAGGGCTGACACATAGACACAGACAACCATTCACACTCACATTCACACCTACGGTCAATTTAGAGTCACCAGTTAACCTAACCTGCATGTCTTTGGACTGTGGGGGAAACCGGAGCACCCGGAGGAAACCCATGCGGACACAGGGACAACATGCAAACTCCGCACAGAAAGGCCCTCACTGGCCACGGGGCTCGAACCCGGACCTTCTTGCTGTGAGGCGACAGCGCTAACCACTACACCACCGTGCCGCCATTGTAATGAGATAATCAATGTAATTCTCTTTACCTGTCAGTGCTTATAATGATTGGTGTATGAATCCAGTTGAGAATGAAAGTGTGCATCAGGACTGGGATCTCATTGAACGCAACGGAAAAGCCGTTGTCCAAGTGGTCAGATATGAAGCTCCAAAGACAAACAAAAATGACCATGAACATGCAACTGTAGGTGCATTTGGGTAATTGAGTGATCAATCTCATTAAATCTGAAGGTTAATAATTAAAATTGAATCAGTCTCATTTGAATCATACCATTGAATCATTAAAATTGAATCAGTCTCATTATCATTAAATCACTCATGGAATCAGTCTCATTAATCAGTCTCATTAATTAATACCATTAATTTTGTTGCTTAATAATAAATTACCAAACAGCTAAATTATGGTATATTCCAAATTATTATGATCACTTACCATATGACATAAATCATTTGCACCTTTGAATTCTTGGAGATTGGGGACTTCAAAGATATTGGAACACAAATAAACACACAGTTTCAATAATAAATGAATTTATTATAACAAAGAAAAAAAATGGATAATGGCAGTTGAAATATATACAAACAGTGAGGTGTGTGTGGGGGTGTGTGAGTGAAGACAAAAGATTAGCTTTGTGTGCTAATTAAGACAAAGGAATGCTAGCTAAGACAAAGGAATGTTATCTAAGTAGAACAAAGGATTAGCTCTGTTGCTAACTAAGGTGTGTTTGTGGGTGTGAGGCCTTGTGTCCACGTGGTGGGGTTGACCATGTGTTGCTAAGTAAAACAAAGAATTAGCACGTGTTGCTAACGTGTGCTTGTGTGTGTGGCCTGTGTGTGTGAAAGGGCCCTATGGCCTGAGCAGAAGGCTAGCATGGATTGCTAGCTAAGGTGTGTTTGTGTGTGTCACGTGTTTGGGTAGGCCTAGATTAGCCTCGTGTTTAGCTAAGACAAAGGAATGCTAGCTAAGGTAAAGGAATGCTAGCTAAGGTGTGTTGGTGTGTGTGGGGGAGGACCGCCACATGTTTCTAAGACAATACACTTAGCTTTGGATGCTAATGGGACAAAAGAAATTAGCCGTAGGCTAATTTCACTAGCTTATAACAGTACTGAATCCACTGAAACCTTGATAAGGTCAAAATGTGTGATAAGGAAATTAAAGTGTTAGTCAGGAATAAAGAAGCATGCACAGCCTATCTATTAAAACAACTGAGAGATTAAAACAAAACAATAATCAATTCAACACGCTGCATGTTTACAGTGTAACAAACCGTTCCTGAGGTTAAATTCACACTACTTCAATAAAAGCTAATTCCTAAGACTAGGTTTTTTGATTATGCCCAAAAATGCCAGTCTTACGCGAGATTATGAGAAGATGTCCCGAGACTTTTGGAGTTTTCACCGTTGTGGAGATCTCCGTGAAGCACAGGGGATTTCTCGGAGAGGCTTAGTTCACAGAAGCCCGTAGAGACTTCTGTAGAAAAACAAAGAATTTTTGGTCCGACGCTTCGTAGCTCGTGGGAAGGAAATCTTTGTAGAACAAGGTGCACAGCGCTTTCAGTTAAAAAAAAGAAAGGGTCCAGCCGCTCTCTTAACTTTGAATTAAAACTGCTTGGGCAGCAGTCGTGACTTCACTTCTAATACGAATAAAACTGCTTGTAACTCGATTGAGTTAAAGATCGCGCGACTCTGGAGTCTACCTTGGCCAAGGGTAAGAAAGAAATCGCGCTAAATCGTGGATCTTGCAAGAAAGAGGTCTTTTTCTGGTTTGCTCGGGTGGAGCGAGCGATTCCTCCTTGTGTCCGTGTTGAATTCACGGCGCCGAAAGAGGAGGAGCTAGGAGTTCCCGGGTTTCTTATGCTTTCATGGAGGATGTGACGTTGGTGATCCCGCCCTCGCGTGACGTAGGTCAACGCGGAAGTTGGCTGATGGGAAATCTTAAAAGGGACTGTACCTAGACAACAATATCTAATGCATTCACAACATCCTGCCTGCTCATAACTCAGGGTTGTGGTGGTTTGAATTATGTCACTAGTTTATGTTTTGTGAAATATAATTAACTAAATATCATAAACAGGTACAAACAAATAATAGCCCAAGCACATCTCTAGTTGAGACCAGTTGGGAACTGGAGTGATGTAGATGAGATTGAGGCATCTAAGATTTTCCCAGTCCCCCTCATGTTTAGTTCGGATCCAGGTATTGATTGGCAATGAGTTACAACTTTCATACCTGCTTTATACCGAAAGCATTTCTTGACAGGGTCACAGTAATCAAGTAGCTGCTTTACAAACACCTAGCCAGAGGTGGACAAAGTATCCAACTTCATTACTTAAGTCAAAGTATAGATCCCACTGGTCAAGTGAAAGTTGTCCAGTCAAATTTTTTACTTAAGTACTGAAGTACTTGCTTTTCAAAATACTTTAGTACATTTTCTGTCAATGCATTGTTGTATTACTGCCACAACGCTTACGATACGTAATGCCTCTGAAGCAACCTACTGGATTTACGAAATGAATGCATGCTGTGCCATAATGGTGGTTTAACGTTAAGCTAGCTAGTCTTAACGTTATGCTAGCAAACTCTTTTCAAACTCGAAATCATATCGGGTAGCTAACGTTACTAGAAAAGAAAGATTTCTACATTCTGTTTATTTGGCAAGATTATGCTAAAACATTTCTGAAAGGACTTCAAATAATTTAACGTTATTCATGTTAGCGTAACTCCATTTTTACATGCTAACTCACAGTGTCCAAGTTAACTAGCTATGTGCTAACGTTAGCCGTGGGCAAATCCATAGAAAGTCATTTGACTAACCAGACTGCATAGCAACGTTTGCAACATTATCGCTAGCTCTAAAAAACACAACTTCATTGCAAGCTTTCTCTTAGAATAAAACGTTTACATACCTCAAGATGCTCCCGCAGGTTGAACGGCGAGTTTTTGCAGGCTGTGATGCGCTCCGTTTTAGGTAAACAAAGCAAACATTTTAAAACGGAACGAATCTTTAATCCTTTCAGAAAACTGAAACATGGGTTCATGGGCCATGGGTGTGTGCATTCCCCAGAACCTCAACCATTCTGACAGTGTTCAAATGATGCTGCTGAGAAATCAATGAACTTTATTTTATACAGTCAGTGGACGTGACATGACCCTAGTGATTAGGCTGTCTCAGTGTCACCTGCGAAAAAAATCACATTTGAAAAAAGAAAAGAAAAAAATCCACTTTCAAAGCTACTTCATAGTAATGAGTGTTGAGAGGACCTTGATAGAAATGTCGTGGAGTGAAAAGTATGATATTTGTCGTTCAAAAAATAATACTCAAGGAAAGTACAGATACTCAAAAAGTGTACTTAAGTACAGTACTCAAGTACAGTTGCGGTCAGAAGTTTACATACAGTGACATGAACGTCATCTTGGATATGAATGTCATGGCAATATTTGGGCTTTCAGTCATTTCTTTGAACTGTTCTTTTTCTGTGACAGAATGATTGTACAGCATACAATGTCTCTTCGCAAGATTCACCTTGACCAAACATTTTTTGTTTACCATGAACAAGCTTCTGGCAGAATTCTGGTTGGATATTTCACGACTGTTCATGGTAGAATTAAATTAAATTTGTTTTTTTCTTGGCATGGACTCGACTTATAAGCACGGCCCATATATTTTCAACAGGGTTGAAGTCAGGACTTGTTTTAGGCTTAATGTTAGCCTGCTTTATCCTCCACAACCAGCTCTGATGCGTGTTTGGGTTCATTGTCCTGCTGTAAGTCCCAAGTCGTGTTCAAGTTTCTGATGGTTTATGCTGAAGAATTCTGAGGTAGTCCTCCTTCATTATTCCATCCACTTTGTGCAATGAACGAGTTCCACTGGCAGCAAAACAGCCCCAGAGCACGATGATCCCACCACCACCACCAGCTGGTACAGTGTCCCTCTGTACATGGTGGTCATTGTGGCCAAACAACTCAATCTTTGTCTCATCTGACCATACAGCTTTCCTCCAGAAGGCTTTTTCTTTGTCCGTGTGGTCAGCTTCAAACTTTAGTTAAGCTTGAAGGTGTCAATTTTGGAGCAGGGGGTTATTTCTTGGATAGCAGTTCATGGTGATCTGAAATGTAGACAGTGATCCATCAGCTTTCAGTTCATGGCAAGGCTGTGCCATGGTGGTTCCCAGGTTGTTCCAAACCAATTTCCCTTCAGCTGAGGGTGACAGTTTGGGTTTTCTTGAAGCACTTCACAATAACTTGGATACAATTGTTTGAACTGATCTTGAAATTTGCAGTTGTTTAGAAATGGCTCCAAGAGACATTCCGGAGTTGTGTATATCTGCGATCCTCTTTCTCAGGTCTGCACTGAGCTCCTTGGACTTTCCAATTTTACTGTTTGCTGGTCAAGCCCAATGACTGTTGTAAACAAACCCTTTTTATGAAGGCACAGAGAAGCTACCAGTTGTAGTCAATCATGATCACTAACAAGAAGTTAAGAGGCCTCGGCCTTGGCAAGATAAGAGACATTTTGGAAGTTTCAGCACCTCTGAGTTAATAATTTAAGTGAGCGTATGTAAATTTTTGATCCTGTATGTATATTTTTGACCCGGTGTTGATTTCAGAAAACCCAAAGAAAATTAAAACTTGTGCACCAAATCCTAGTGGTTTTTTTCTAATTAAAGATGTATGCTGTCCAATCATTCTGCCACAGAAAAAGGACAGTTCAGAGAAATTACTGAAAGCCCAAATATTGCCATGAGATTCATATTCAAGATGACATTCATGTCACTGTATGTAAACTTCTGACCACAACTGTAAATGTACTTCGCTACTGTCCACCTCTGCACCTAGCTAAAAATGCACGTTACGGGTAGAACAATTTTACTAAAGCAGGAAAAATTGTCACGAACATCAGAATCAAGACTATCATACATAGTGGAATAAATGTGAACTGTTGAAAACCAGGAGTAAAATTCATCTTCTCCACCCACCAGATCCAGAGAAAACAGAAAGAGCTCTCAAATGTGGAAAACAAAGCGAGCCGCTACAAGGAGAGGTCCAGTGCCATGACTGAACATGCGAAAAATGTCCAGCAAGAGCATACTCACAATCAGGTGAAAAAGATATTCAAAGCACGTCCGGTGTTTGACCCGAGCAGCAGTATATTATCTAAAAAAAGCTACTTCTATTGTAAATGTGTGATTAAGCGATATGTGTCTCCATGTAGAGTCTGTGCAGAGCTGTCGAGAATCAGACCGAGTCCAATCTGCATTTCAAGGCCTTGGATGAGAGAGAGATGGGGCGTCTGCATCAGGAGCGTTCCCAGCTGAAGAAGGAGAAGATATCAGTGCGAGAGAAGAAGAACTCGTTGGAGGTTATAAACGTTCTGTTCTCCTAACACCCTCTGATGTGTGCGCATGTGAATGGGATTTAAATAACTCGCTAGCTTAATTGTGAATTGTTTTTCGTGAGCGTACACAAAGCATACAAGTCCATAATGCCAAACCATCTCCTGCTGTAAATCCCAAATGTGTTCCCCTTTGCTCAGAACTACGTCTTCAGAGCTATACAGAAGATGGAGGAGCTCAAGATTCAGCTGAACTGGGACCAGCAGACTCTGGACGCCTGGCTGGAGGAATCAGCAAACAAAGACGAGGACA
The DNA here is from genome assembly GCF_027579695.1 of Neoarius graeffei. Classification (NCBI taxonomy): domain Eukaryota; kingdom Metazoa; phylum Chordata; class Actinopteri; order Siluriformes; family Ariidae; genus Neoarius; species Neoarius graeffei. Next base: position 8,256,807 of record NC_083569.1, read on the forward strand.
CCATGGCCATCATGAAATACACGCAGCAAGACGAGAGCAGGATTCGAGTGAGTCTGTTCATATCTCTTTAATCTTATCCAACACTACATGAGTGATGTATATGCGAGTATGCTAGCATCCTGAACAAAGCTGATAAAGTCGAAGATGCTGTTCGTAGGCCTACCTTATATTTTGCCAGACATTCTTTCGGCTGATAAAGCGTCTTTTGCATGCTGTGGCTGACCCACACAGATTGCCTCTCCTTGATAATCTGACTCAGAACCACAAACTTATTGAGAATATGTTAACGGCAAACGGTGAAGGTGCCTTTTCCTTTCTTCTATTTTTCTGTCATGTCGCGTACCATTACATTTACAGTTAGGTCCATATATATTTGGACACTGACACAAATTTTGTTTTTTTACCTGTTTACTGAAACATATACAAGTTGTAGTTATATAATGGACATGGACATAAAGTCTAGACTTTCAGCTTTCATTTGAGGGTATCCACATTAAAATTGGATGAAGGGTTTAGGAGTTTCAGCTCCTTAACATGTGCCACCCTGTTTTTAAAGGGACCAAAAGTAATTGGACAACTGACTCAAAGGCTATTTCATGGGCAGGTCCGGGCAATTCCTTCGTTATGTCATTCTCAATTAAGCAGATAAAAGGCCTGGAGTTGATTTGAGGTGTGGTGCTTGCATTTGGAAGATTTTGCTGTGAAGAAAACATGCGGTCAAAGGAGCTCTCCATGCAGGTGAAACAAGCCATCCTTAAGCTGCGAAAACAGAAAAAACCCATCCGAGAAATTGCTACAATATTAGGAGTGGCAAAATCTACAGTTTGGTACATCCTGAGAAAGAAAGAAAGCACTGGTGAACTCATCAATGCAAAAAGACCTGGACGCCCACAGAAGACAACAGTGGTGGATGATCGCAGAATAATTTCCATGGTGAAGAGAAACTTCACAACAGCCAACCAAGTGAACAACACTCCAGGAGGTAGGCGTATCAATATCCAAATCTACCATAAAGAGAAGACTGCATGAAAGTAAATACAGAGGGTTCACTGCACGGTGCAAGCCACTCATAAGCCTCAAGAATAAAAAGGCTAGATTGGACTTTGCTAAAAAAACATCTAAAAAAGCCAGCGCAGTTCTGGAAGAACATTCTTTGGACAGATGAAACCAAGATCAACCTCTACCAGAATGATGGAAAGAAAAAAATATGGCGAAGGCGTGGTACAGCTCATGATCCAAAGCATACCACATCATCTGTAAAACACGGCGGAGGCAGTGTGATGGCTTGGGCATGCATGGCTGCCAGTGGCACTGGGTCACTAGTGTTTATTGATGTGACACAGGACAGAAGCAGCCGGATGAATTCTGAGGTATTCAGAGACATACTGTGTGCTCAAATCCAGCCAAATGCAGCCAAACTGATTGGTCGGCGTTTCATAATACAGATGGACAATGACCCAGAACATAAAGCCAAAGCAACCCAGGAGTTTATTCAAGCAAAGAAGTGGAATATTCTTGAATGGCCAAGTCAGTCACCTGATCTCAACCCAATTGAGCATGCATTTCACTTGTTAAAGACTAAACTTCAGACAGAAAGGCCCACAAACAAACAGCAACTGAAAACCGCTGCAGTAAAGGCCTGGCAGAGCATTAAAAAGGAGGAAATGCAGCGTCTGGTGATGTCCATGAGTTCAAGACTTCAGGCAGTCATTGCCAACAAAGGGTTTTCAACCAAGTATTAGAAATGAACATTTTATTTACAATTATTTAATTTGTCCAATTACTTTTGAGCCCCTGAAATGAAGGGATTGTGTTTAAAAAATGCTTTAGTTCCTCACATTTGTATGCAATCATTTTGTTCAACCCACTGAATTAAAGCTGAAAGTCTGAACTTCAACTGCATCTGAATTGTTTTGTTCAAAATTCATTGTGGTAATGTACAGAACCAAAATTAGAAAAATGTTGTCTCTGTCCAAATATTTATGGACCTAACTGTATATGACTTCTTTAATACAAAACATGTTCATGCTCTTCGGTAAGTTTCCTTTCTGCATTTAATACCTCATTTAAGTCGCTGTGTACCAATAAATGAAGGTACCAATACTGTTGTAATATGTGATACAGTGTCTTGCAAAAGTATTCATCCCCCTTTGTGTTTGTTCTGTTTTGTCGCATTACAAGCTGGAATTAAAACGGATTTTTGGACGGTTAGCACCATTTGATTTACACAACAGGCCTACCACTTTAAAGGTGAAAATTGTTTTATTGTGACATAGACAATAACTAAGATGAAAAAAACATAAATTTAGAGCGTGCATAGGTATTCACCCCCACAAAGTCAATACTTTGTAGAGCCACCTGTTGCTGCAATTACAACTGCAAGTCTCTTGGGGTCTGCCTCTATTAGCTTAGCACATCTAGCCACTGGGATTTTTGCCCATTCCTCAAGGCAAAACTGCTCCAACTCCTTCAAGTTAGATGGGTTGCGTTGGTGGACAGCAATCTTCAAGTTATGCCACAGATTCTCAGCTGGATTGAGGTTTGTGCTTTAACTAGGCAAGACATTTAAATGTTTCCCTTTAAGTCACTCCAGTGTAGCTTTATCAGTATGTTTAGGGTCATTGTCCTGCTGGAACGTGAACCTTTGACCCAGTCTGAAACCTCTGACTGACTCAAACAGGTTTTCCTCCAGAATTGCCCTGTATTTAATGCCATCCATCTTTCCTTCAGTCCTGACCAGCTTTCCTGTCCCTACAGATGAAAAACATTCCCACAGCATGATGCTGCCACCACCATGCTTCACTGTTGGAATGGTGTTCTCAGGGTGTTGGGTTTGCGCCACACATGGCATTTCCCATGATGGCCAAAATGATCAATTTTAATCTCATTTGATCAGAGAATCTTCTTCCATGTGTTTGGAGAGTCTGCCACATGCTGTTGGGCAAACTCCAAACATGTTTTCTTAAGCAATGACTTTTTTTCTGGCCACTCTTCCATAAAGCCCCGCTCTGTGGAGTGTACGGCTTAAAGTGGTCCTGTGGACAGATACTCCCATCTCCGCTGTGGATCTTTGCAGCTCCTTCAGTGTTATCTTTGGTGTCTTTGTTGTATCTCTGATTAATGCCCTCTTTGCCCGGTCTGTGAGTTTTGATGGGCAGGGCCTTCTCTTGTCAGGTTTGTAGTGGTAACATAGTCATTCCATTTTGCTATAATGGATTTAATGGTGCACCGTGGGATATTCAAAGTTTGGGATAATTTTTATAACCCAACCCTGATCTATACTTCTCCACAACTTTGTCTCTGACCTGTCTGGAGGCTCCTTGGTTTTCATGTTGCTTGCTTAGTCGTGTTGCAGAGTCAGGGTCCTTCCAGAACAGGTTGATTTATACAGACATCATGTGACAGATCATGTGACATTTTGATTGCACACAGGTGGATCTTAATCAACTATTTATGTGACTTATGAAGTGAATTGGTTGGAGCAGCTCTTATTTAGGGGTTTCATACGACAGGGGATGGTAGGCATGTTGTGTACATCAGATGGTGCTAACCCTCCGAAAATCCATTTTAATTCCTTCTTGTAATGCAACAAAACAAGAAAAACACCAAGGGTGATGAATACTTTTGCAAGACACTATGTCTAATTAACCCTTATTCCACGAAATCGAGTCATACATGAGCTGACAGCCGATGAGACGCATAGCACCGAGATGGCTATAAGCCATGTAAGACGAGATTGAGTGGATTTTATTACTGGATTTTGAGAAGCAGGGCATTTTTATTTTAATTTTTATGCAAATTCATAGCACTCTGTTCCAACCCTCTTATCAAAGGTATCGTCAGATATGGTTCTGAACATAAACTGTCCTCATATGCTGACGACTTACTGACGTATATATCTGATCTCTCTGTCTCCGTCCCTGCTGCCGTTTCCACTTTCACATCCTTCAGCCAATTATCAGGGTCCAAACTGAATCTAAGTAAAAGTGAATTTAAGCCACTTAATGCAGCTGCAAAAAGTTTCCCCTTACATAACTTACCGTTTAAAGTCACTCCTAGCAGTTTTATTTATCTTGGGGTGTATGTTACAGATAGATTTGGAAAACTCTTTCAGGCTGACTTTGTCTCCTTTTTAACCTGCATTAAGGAGACTTTGGAGTGCTGGTCTGCTTTACATCTCTCTTTACAGGGAGTGCAGAATTATTAGGCAAGTTGTATTTTTGAGGATTAGTTTTATTATTGAAAAACAACTATGTTCTTGATGAACCCAAAAGACTCATAAATATCAAAGCTGAGTATTTTTGGAAGTTGGAGTAGGGCTTTCTTAGTTTTAGCTATCTTAGGAGGATATCTGTGTGTGCAGGTGACTATAACTGTGCATAATTATTAGGCAACTTAACAAAAAACAAACATATACCCATTTCACTCATTTATTTTCACCAGGGAAACCAATATAACAACTCAACATTCACTAATATACATTGCTGGCATTCAAAAAAAACAAACAAAAACAAATCAGTGACTAATATAGCCGCCTTTCTTTACAAGGACACTCAAAAGCCTGCCATCCATGGATTCAGTCAGTGTTTTGATCTGTTTGCGATCAACATTGCGTGCAGCAGCAACCACAGCCTCCCAGACACTGTTCAGAGATGTGTACTGTTTCCCCTCCTTGTAGATCTCACATTTGATGAGGGACCACAGGTTTTCTATGGGGTTCAGATCAGGTGAACAAGGAGGCCACGTCATTAATCTTTCTTCCTTTAGACCCTTTCTGGCCAGCCATGCTGTGGAGTACTTGGATGCGTGTGATGGAGCATTGTCCTGCATGAAAATCATGTTTTTCTTGAAGGATGCTGACTTCTTCCTGTACCACTGCTTGAAGAAGGTGTCTTCCAAAAACTGACAATAGGACTGGGAGTCGAGCTTGACGCCATCCTCAACCCGAAAAGGTCCCACAAGCTCATCTTTGATGATACCAGCCCATACCAGTACCCCACCTCCACCTTGCTGGCGTCTGAGTCGGACTGGAGCTCTCTGCCCTTTGCTGATCCAGCCACGAGCCCATCCATCTGGCCCATCAAGACTCACTCTCATTTCATCTGTCCATAAGACCTTAGAAAAATCAGTCTTGTGATACTTCTTGGCCCAGTCTTGACGTTTCATCTTGTGTGTCTTGTTCAGTGGTGGTCATTTTTCAGCCTTTGTTACCTTGGCCGTGTCCCTGAGTATTGCACACCTTGTGCTTTTTGACACTCCAGTGATGTTGCAGCTCTGAAATATGGCAAAACTGGTGGCGAGTGGCATCTTGGCAGCTTCACGCTTGACTTTCCTCAGTTCACGGGCAGTTAGTTTGCGCCTTTTTTTTTTCAACGCGCTTCTTGCGACCCTGTTGACTATTTTGAATGAAGCGCTTGATTGTTCGATGGTCACGCTTCAAAAGCTGGGCAATTTTAAGAGTGCTCCATCCCTTTGCAATATATGTCACTATTTTTGACTTTTCTGAGTCCGTCAAATCCCTCTTCTGACCCATTTTGCCAAAGGAAAGGAAGTTGCCTAATAATTTTGCACACCTGATATAGGGTGTTGATGTCATTAGACCACACCCCTTTTCATTACAGAGATGCACATCACCTGGTATGCTTAATTGGTAGGAGGCTTTCAAGCCTATGCAGCTTGGAGCAGGCCAACATGTATAGAGAGGGTAATGTGGTCAACATACTCATTTGCCTAATAATTCTGCACTCCCTGTAGTTGCAAGAATTAATTTGATTAAACTGAACATTCTCCCTCAACTTCCATATTTATTCCAGTGTTTACCGGTTTTTCTTCCCAATTCATTTTTTAAAAAGATTGATGGTCTAATTATGCCTTTTATATGGGATAGGAAAACTCCAAAGATAGGGAAACAGCTTCTGCAGAGGCCTAGACCAGATGGGCCTGGCATTACCAGACTTTAGGTTCTATCTTCGGATTGGTCAGTATTGGTTGCGGAGTGGGGTGGTGTCTCCGTCCCCAACGTGGCTGGAGATGGAGACAGCCTCATCCAGACCGGTGTCCCTGCCTTGCCTTGTTCACTCCTCCATTACAGGCCCCTACTCTTCTTTCAACCTCGAGCTGGCCTAGTATTTAGCATGTCCGTCTCTCGACCGAGAGATCGCGAGTTCTACTCGTGGTCGGGTCATACCAAAGACCATCATAAAAATGGTACCTGTTGCCATCTGGCAAAGCACGCTGCAATACAGATGTGAGTTGGGAAGTCATACTCTCGCGGTTACCAGAGGACTAGCCTCCCACTGTAACCCTAGCTGTATAGGCAAGAGGCCGAGGGCTATGGAAACGGAGATCGGCGCCACACCCATGCGCTTCAAAGAGCTGGTTAGTACTGGGACAGGAGATTGCCTGGGAAGACCAGATCCTGGTGTGGAAGGGACTTTGACTTGACTTGACTCTTCCTTTACCAAAAATATCTGTGTTAAAACAACATTAAAGATCTGGAATCAGTTTAGACGGCCTTTTGGATTTCAGACAACCCCTCGCTCTGCTCCAATAGCTTCAAACCCAGCCTTCCCTCCGTCTATGACTGACAGCGTTTTTTCAGTATGGTCTAGCCTTGGTATTACAAACTTCAGAGATCTTTATCTCAGCAATACATTTGCTACATTTGATCAACTATCAGCTAAATTTGATGTCCCCAGGCATCATTTTTTCAGATATTTACAGATCCAGAGTTATGTTCATAGCATAGATCCCAGATTTCCCACCCTTCCTGCTGAAACACAATTTGACACTTTTCTCACCCCAGTTCCTAGTCTGAAAGGCATCCTGACAATAAGAAAAATTTGTTCTCTCCAAACCACTTCATTGAATAATATTAAATCGGCATGGGAGGAGGAATTGGGTGAGGAAATACAGGATGACGTAGAGAAAGAGGCACTCAGGAGGGTATATATGGTCGGCTTGGTCTTATGCAATGTAAATTTATCCATAGGGCCCATTGGACCAAAGCAAGGCTATCCCAGATTTATAATCCTATTTTTACGCCAGGCGTAAAAATATGGGTGGTGTAGTGGTTTGCGCTGTCGCCTCACAGCAAGAAGGTCCGGGTTCGAGCCCCGTGGCCGGCGAGGGCCTTTCTGTGCGGAGTTTGCATGTTCTCCCCGTGTCCGCGTGGGTTTCCTCCGGGTGCTCCGGTTTCCCCCACAGTCCAAAGACATGCAGGTTAGGTTAACTGGTGACTCTAAATTGACCGTAGGTGTGAATATGAGTGTGAATGGTTGTCTGTGTCTGTTACCCCTTTTCCACCAAATCAGTTCCAGGGCTGGTTCGGGGCCAGTGCTGGTTCACAACTCGTTCAACTTGCGAGCCAGCTGAGAACCAGTTTGCTTTTCCATAGCTCGCGGTGCTAAGGGAAGACATGTCATTACGTCGCTGTATACGTCAGTTACGTCATTACGTTGCTGTATACGTCAGTTACGTCGCTACGTTTGCATAAACCTTGGCGCGAATATCGAAGCAAAAACAACACAGAAGAAGCAGCAGCAGCAACAACAATAATAATAATAATAATAATAATAATAATAATGGATGACTTCGCGTTTGTACAGCTGCTGCTTCCCATCGCTTAAAAATGGCGATCTTTCGCGGTCTTGTTATTGTTGTTGGTCTTAACAACTCCGCCCCCCCCACTGACGTAAGCGGTTCTTTCCTCCGGCCCAGCAGAGAGTTGGTGCTAGCCTGGAACCGGTTTTTCTGGCCCCAGAGCCAGTTCTTTGTCAGTGGAAACAGAAAACCTGGTTCCAAACTATGCACTGGCCCTGAACCAGCCCTGGAACTGCTTTGGTGGAAAAGGGGCATATGTGTCAGCCCTGTGATGACTTGGTGACTTGTCCAGGGTGTACCCTGCCTTTCGCCCGTAGTCAGCTGGGATAGGCTCCAGCTTGCCTGCGACCCTGTAGAACAGGATAAAGCGGCTAGAGATAATGAGATGAGATTTTTATGCCAAGCGACTTGATTTCCCTGCAATTCCAAGTTAATTATGTTTTTTTTTTTTTAAATTGTCATTCTCTTATCTCTAGTCTTGGTGAAAGGGGGCGAGGGCACACTGTACTTTGACAGTGTAAAAAAAAAAACGTTAGAATGTGGATGACACTGTTCATTATTATACGCCCGATCTGAAGGGGGGGGGTATACTGATTTACCTCTGTCCATCCGTATCTCCGTCCATCCGAAACACCCTTTTTCGCAGTAACCACAAATCATAGCCACTTGGTACCAAACTTCGGCTTGGGGTTCTATACCGTGTATACCATTTTCAGGTCTGTCGCACATCGACTTCCTGTTTACCAACTGAATGTATTTACGAAACATATAGCGTGGATTTACCGTACAAAATTTTCATAACACGTTTCTCAGCAACTACAAATCACAACTGCTTGATATTTGGTACCGAGCTTCAGCTTGGGGTTCTATACCGTATATACCGTTTTCAGGTCTGTCGCACATCGACTTCCTGTTTACTGACTGAATGTATTTATGAAACATATAGCGTGGATTTTGACGCTGTGCTATTTCAAAATGACAGTTTACCAGGATGCTATTTGAAATCCCTGGGGAGAGACACTGCTCTTTACTTACTTGTTTCAGGGTTCATTATTTGTTGAAGTCAACATTAATAGTCAGTGTCCTATTCCTTCAGTTGCTTGCATTCGGATATAAGCGAGAGCGGGGGGATACGCGAGTGAGCAGTAGCTCACAGTTGATCTTGTTTGATCTGATTGACCTGTGAAATAACTTGGTCATATTATGCTAGCATTTTCTTTTTTGTTCTTTTTTCTGTGTTCTGTCATATGTTTGTTTTATACTCTGCCGTCTTAATGCTATTTCATACACCTAAGCGCGGTTATTTTGGAATGCAGGTTATACTAAAACTCAGTAAAAAGAAGATTTTTTTTTTTTGCAAATTCAATAAATAAAAACTTGATACAAAACGTCCGACAAAATAGTTTCCGCTTAGAATGTAAACAAAACGGTGAAATGACAGGAGCAATTTGTGAAAAATGCGATAATTCTTGAAAAATAATTTTAAAAAAGATACGTTCTTACTGTCAAATATTTTCTTGCCTTTTAAAATTTTTTTGGAGTTTTGTTTTCGAGTCGTTTTTATTTCATCCTCGGTTGGTTCAGCAACACGCTCTGCCATTTTGTTTTTCTCTACTCACGGTATATGAGCTGATATCCTAGCAGTAGAGTAGCCAATCAGAGCGCGCGATTGCTCGTATCCAGTGAATGTGGATAGAATGAAAGCAAATTATTGAATTTGGATCTTTTTTAAGCCAAAATGTGACATGAAAATAGGAAAATTCAAATACATGAATGCAAATGCAATCGCAGTTGCGATTTTTATTGTCATTTCAAGTCCAGTTTGCTTCCATACACTCTAAGCAGATCTATTTGGGTATAGGAGATAACAGATATTGATTTTATTTTTAAACTGAGTGATACTGATGTTATTTAACTTGAGGCTTTACGTTTATGAAAAATTAAAATGCAATTTTTATTAAACACTTGAACATATGTGCGATACAGGAGCTGACTCTGAGCCTGGAGAAGCGGACTCTGGAGGCGAACCAGAAGAGAAAAACCTCGGACAAAGAGGTTACTGAGAATATCATGACACAGGTCTGTTAAACAGTCTGATCATGTTTAGTGTGTCATTATTTTTCTCTCCCATTTCTCCTCAACACTTCAAAGTCATAAAGAGACAGTCATCTTCAGCTACAAGTCCATCACGTTCACAAGATAAAATCAATGTCGCATTTTTGTGTGTCGAGCACAGGTGGCTCTGGAGAAGACGGTCGAGATGGTGCAGCAGGCCCACATGGAAGTACAGAAGCTGATCAGCCGATGGGAGAACTCCATCGAGCAGATGAGGAAGAAAGACCAGACTCTGCAGCAGTCTGCTCTGGTATTCATCTCCACTAAAAGCTTGAGAAGTCAAATGTGTGTGGGAAGTAAACAAGCAAGCGAATTATTTTTATCTTTATTTTTAGCTCCTGGCGGACAAAAACCAGTTGATCCGTGAACAAAAATCACTCGTACAAGAGCAGCAGAACTTCTTGGCCCACGAGGTGGACAACAACAAGGACTGTGAGAAGAAGAGCGCTATGGGTGAACGCGAAACCAACAGGCTACGGCTACAGTTTCAGGAAGAGGAGAGCAACCGCACTCGACTGCAAGATGAGGCACGTTCCTATACCGGTAGCTACACTAACTGTAGGCATATCAGTAGGCATGTCAGGTGAAAATTCAAATTCAATCCAAATTTCTTGAAAGCTGTCTCACTGAATGCAGAATGGAATGCAGAACAACAAACATTTGACGGAATTAAAATATGTTTATCCGTTCTTGAGATATTACAAATCAAGGATTGAAAAAAAGGCGTAATTTTTAGAAAACCGCCGTAATATCCTCTATGAGGATCACATGGTCCAAAATGGGCCTCGTTAACCAATGCGATCAAATGTTTTTTCTTAATAACTTTTCTATTCTTCAAGATATTTACATGTATACTGAATACAAAGTTTGAAAAATTAGTAAAAACAAATGATGCAAATTAGTATTTAATTTGTATTAATCATGCTAATCAGGTAAAAATGTTAAATCGGTGCACTCTCTTCGTCAAAGTTTCACCAAATGGCTTTATTTGTGCGATATAAAGCTGATCTTTACTGTCATTGATACATCACAAAAAAGGAGGAATCAGTGTTAATTATAAAATATGCCTAAATAAGCATTGAATGTCATTAACATCTACCATTCTCTTTCAAAATAAAAAAAAAGTAATAAAAGATTATTTCTAATCCCCTCTTTGTGCTCTGTAGGCCTTTGTATTTCTCAAAAGTCGGGCCTACTAGTGTTTATATGAAAGAATATAAATGATTATTTCAATTTCAATCACAGCTTTCAAGGCGAACTTCGAAAAAACCGCGTGAGCTACATCCAATAAACAATTCACGTTAACTGAACTGAAATTGACACTCGCGTTTCTGACTTCCGGTCTTTTTAAATTTCATTCCGACCACTAAGATCTCAATTATTTTCATCAAAACAACTCCAGTTATATTCTAAAGTAGTTATTTATTGACATGAATCGGTTTGATTTGAAAAAATAAGTAGGTAAAGCTATGAAAACTCACTTCAAAGTCTTCTGTGAATCAGAACATCAAAACTAGCAGATGGAAAAGTTTGCTCAGTACTTCATCAGAAACAGTGAGAGCGAGAGAACATCCCTGCAAAAGTGATCTGATCGATGTTGACGAGTAATCCAATCGGAAACTGATCAGAAGAGAGAAAGCCTGAGTGCTTTCAGTTTCCCGACGTCCCGCGAGCAGAGTTTTTACTCTGTTGTACCGACTTCAACCTGCCGTTACTCCGAAAGTACAACCCCGATTCCAAAAAAGTTGGGACAAAGTACAAATTGTAAATAAAAACGGAATGCAATAATTTACAAATCTCAAAAACTGATATTGTATTCACAATAGAACATAGACAACATATCAAATGTCGAAAGTGAGACAGTTTGAAATTTCATGCCAAATATTGGCTCATTTGAAATTTCATGACAGCAACACATCTCAAAAAAGTTGGGACAGGGGCAATAAGAGGCTGGAAAAGTTAAAGGTACAAAAAAGGAACAGCTGGAGGACCAAATTGCAACTCATTAGGTCAATTGGCAATAGGTCATTAACATGACTGGGTATAAAAAGAGCATCTTGGAGTGGCAGCGGCTCTCAGAAGTAAAGATGGGAAGAGGATCACCAATCCCCCTAATTCTGCACCGACAAATAGTGGAGCAATATCAGAAAGGAGTTCGACAGTGTAAAATTGCAAAGAGTTTGAACATATCATCATCTACAGTGCATAATATCATCAAAAGATTCAGAGAATCTGGAAGAATCTCTGTGCGTAAGGGTCAAGGCCGGAAAACCATACTGGGTGCCCGTGATCTTCGGGCCCTTAGACGGCACTGCATCACATACAGGCATGCTTCTGTATTGGAAATCACAAAATGGGCTCAGGAATATTTCCAGAGAACATTATCTGTGAACACAATTCACCGTGCCATCCGCCGTTGCCAGCTAAAACTCTATATTTCAAAGAAGAAGCCGTATCTAAACATGATCCGGAAGCGCAGACGTCTTCTCTGGGCCAAGGCTCATTTAAAATGGACTGTGGCAAAGTGGAAAACTGTTCTGTGGTCAGACGAATCAAAATTTGAAGTTCTTTATGGAAATCAGGGACGCCGTGTCATTCGGACTAAAGAGGAGAAGGACGACCCGAGTTGTTATCAGCGCTCAGTTCAGAAGCCTGCATCTCTGATGGTATGGGGTTGCATTAGTGCGTGTGGCATGGGCAGCTTACACATCTGGAAAGACACCATCAATACTGAAAGGTATATCCAGGTTCTAGAGCAACATATGCTCCCATCCAGATGACGTCTCTTTCAGGGAAGACCTTGCATTTTCCAACATGACAATGCCAAACCACATACTGCATCAATTACAGCATCATGGCTGCGTAGAAGAAGGCTCCGGGTACTGAACTGGCCAGCCTGCAGTCCAGATCTTTCACCCACAGAAAACATTTGGCGCATCATAAAACGGAAGATACGACAAAAAAGACCTAAGACAGTTGAGCAACTAGAATCCTACATTAGACAAGAATGGGTTAACATTCCTATCCCTAAACTTGAGCAACTTGTCTCCTCAGTCCCCAGACGTTTACAGACTGTTGTAAAGAGAAAAGGGGATGTCTCACAGTGGTAAACATGGCCTTGTCCCAACTTTTTTGAGATGTGTTGTTGTCATGAAATTTAAAATCACCTAATTTTTCTCTTTAAATGATACATTTTCTCAGTTTAAACATTTGATATGTCATCTATGTTCTATTCTGAATAAAATATGGAATTTTGAAACTTCCACATCATTGCATTCCGTGTTTATTTACAATTTGTACTTTGTCCCAACTTTTTTGGAATCGGGGTTGTACTGAACAGATCTTAACCAGATAAATTTCTTTGGAAAGCAGAGATTATAAGCTTTTTAATGATAGGAGTTAAGCAGTGACAAATTTGGAAACTTAGATGAGCGTCTGCATGCACAATTTTCACAGCACAGCCAGTGAGCGTCTGATACGCCTAATAACTGTATCACCGATTTGGTGATAATGAGGAGATTCTGATATTAATGTGTTGCTGTTTCACAGCTGGTGAGCCTAAAGAGCAGGTTGGATCGCACTGCTACAGACCTGGAGATTAAGAGAGCCCACTCAGCGAGCCTCAAGAAGGACATCAAAGATAAAACGGCCAAGTAATTCTGCCTCAAAAGCTTTAGTGACCCGATGAAACGGACAGAGGATGCTGAAGCGAGAATGTTTATGCTAGCCAAGCCAATTGTATCAAAGTTATATATTTTTAAAAAAAATCAATAAATGTTGCTTATGAAATGAGCTGTAATCACATAGACAGCTGGCATAAATTAATTTCAGTTTTGTTACAACTTAGTAATAATTAAAAATAATTTAAAGCACAAAATTTAGCCTGTATGTACAAGCTCCGTGTGCGTGTCTTGCAGATCAGAGGATATGCAGCAGCACAACATCGCTCTAGAAAAGAAGTTGCAGGCTGTGAATGAGAAGACACTTAGCGTGGAGGAAAGAACTGCTCAGATGGAGCAGCTGCACAGAGACCAGGAGAAACACCTCAAAGTGAGCACTCCAGTCAAAGCTGCTGTTATAGAAAATTAATCAACACCAAATCACGTTCAAGCATTCAGCAGCGCACTTGAGCTATCATTTGTTTTTCTCGCCTTGGTTAATAGCGGTGTGTTTTTTTTGTATAAAGGAAATTGACACCCAACTCCAGCGGGAACAGAAGCTCCAATTCCCGGAAAAGCAGGAGCTGCAGAAGCTGCAAGCCAATGAGAAGACTGTCCTAGTAGATATCACAGGCTGTCGTGTAGCTCTGTCCAGCCTGGAAAAGCACATCAGTAAACTGGAACAAAACGCTCTCAAGAAGCAGGAGTACATCAACAGTCAGGCAAGGCATCCAGTCCAGAAGGATTATTCATATTTAACTTATCAGCAACATCCTAGATGTTGTGCTCAAGCACCTCTAATTGAATGTTCGTGGTGCACACTTCTTTCTTCAGGAGTTTCAGATGCACATTCTGGAAGGGAGGATAGCTCGTCTGAGCGGCAACGTGAACAAAGACGAGAAAGAGGCGCTGGAAAAGCAGATCTCTGAGCTGAACGAGGCATTGGAGGAAGAGAAGAAAGCAGCTGCTTTGCTCACAGCACAGAGCAAGAATCTTCAGGTAAAGAAACTGGTACAATTATACTGTATAATTGACAAATATTTCCTTGAAAAGTGTAATTCAGTGACTAATAAGGAAAGTCTAGAAAGACCGAATTACAGAAACGTATCGATTTATAGAGATACACACTTCATGTGCCTGTGTATTCTCAGAATGATATCCGCTGTGTGAGGAAAGAGAGCGAGAAGACGGGAGCAGAAAACAGAGACCTGACCACAAAGATTGAGGAATTGACCCTCATCGATGACACCTTGGATAAAGACCTGAAGAAATTCCGTCTTAAGAAACAGGTCCTCACTCACAACCACATTCGATCAGGATAAATTACAGCAGTGTTTGTATTGTATTCAGTGGCCAGTACCAAAATTGCTTGGGATCACAGCGAACCTAGATCTGTGATTGTTTCGAAGCAGGATCCTACAGAGTCTGAGTTATTCATTCATCAGTATTAGTTCATTTTAACATGGAGTACATGTAGGTCATCTTGGGTAAAATAAATTTAATATTTATCACTTAGCCTGGACCATATCCCTGGGCCATTCAAGCTAGCTGTTACTTCATAAACCACTTGACTCTGATCTTTTAAGTAGGAAAAACAGACATAATTAACTCCTATCTGGTTTACAGAACCAGCGCTGGATAAAGTAGTAAATGACCAACTGCCTGTTTTTGTTTTGATACCGTTTACTTTAAATGGGCACATCTAGTTGAGACAGACAAGTTATTGTCTGGTATAGATCTTACTTGATAGTCTAGTAGCATCAGTAGAGATTATTAAAAATTGCAATTATGCCGTCCTTCAAAGACCACATCATGTCCATTCTCTCTGGCACTCTCCCTCCATTAGGACAGCATAGTGGAGAACAATATCCTGCAGCTGCAGGTGAAGCGCCTCAGGACCATGCTGTATGAAAAGGCAGATGGTGTCCTCTCTCTGGAAAAAAGGAAGCTGCAGCTGCAGACAGCCATGAAGGAGCGGCAGGAGGAGATAAGTGTGCATCGGGAAATACAGAGCAAGCAGCTCAAGATTACTGAGCAGGAAATGCAAGGGCTCAGGTGGGACATGAGTAGAAAGACAACATTGGCTTCTTTATTTTTGCATTGTAGCTATAAGGCTAATATGCGTAACAAGTAAGACTGCAAGTTTTTCATGTATTTTCACGTAAACGTGTGGTTCAGGATAAATGGACATTAAAATGCATAGAACTTGAGGACAGCCATCTTTTTTAAGTGGTCATTCGTTGCTTAATGCCTCTTTGCAGGGTCCAGTTGCACGAACGACTGTCCAAAGTTGACAAGATGAAGAAAAAATATGAGATCGTCACCATTTTCATGGCTGCACCAGAGGGCGAAGAAGAAAAATCACAGGCCTATTACATTCTCAAGGTAGCAAGATTTTCTTTCTAGATCCGAACAGATTTCCACTATAAATTTACTCTCACTCTCAATTCAACCCTTCCATTTTACCCAATTTTGATAGCAATCACGAAATGTTTTCACATTTATACCATAGTGATACTGAGTTCTCAAATCCGATTGGTCGGAAGGTGTTGATCAAATGGTTCTACAACCCCAATTCCAAAAAAGTTGGGACAAAGTACAAATTGTAAATAAAAACGGAATGCAATGATGTAGAAGTTTCAAAATTCCATATTTTATTCAGAATAGAACATAGATGACATATCAAATGTTTAAACTGAGAAAATGTATCATTTAAAGAGAAAAATTAGGTGATTTTTAAATTTCATGACAACAACACATCTCAAAAAAGTTGGGACAAGGCCATGTTTACTACTGTGCGACATCCCCTTTTCTCTTTACAACAGTCTGTAAACGTCTGGGGACTGAGGAGCCAAGTTGCTCAAGTTTAGGGATAGGAATGTTAAACCATTCTTGTCTAATGTAGAATTCTAGTTGCTCAACTGTCTTAGGTCTTTTTTGTCGTATCTTCCGTTTTATGATGCGGCAAATGTTTTCTATGGGTGAAAGATCTGGACTGCAGGCTGGCCAGTTCAGTACCCGGACCCTTCTTCTACGCAGCCATGATGCTGTAATTGATGCAGTATGTGGTTTGGCATTGTCATGTTGGAAAATGCAAGGTCTTCCCTGAAAGAGACGTCGTCTGGATGGGAGCATATGTTGCTCTAGAACCTGGATATACCTTTCAGCATTGATGGTGTCTTTCCAGATGTGTAAGCTGCCCATGCCACACGCACTAATGCAACCCCATACCATCAGAGATGCAGGCTTCTGAACTGAGCGCTGATAACAACTTAGGTCATCCTTCTCCTCTTTAGTCTGAATGACACGGCGTCCTTGATTTCCAAAAAGAACTTCAAATTCTGATTCGTCTGACCACAGAACAGTTTTCCACTTTGCCACAGTCCATTTTAAATGAGCCTTGGCCCAGAGAAGATGTCTGCACTTCTGGATTATGTTTAGATACGGCTTCTTCTCTGAACTACAGAGTTTTAGCTGGCAACGGCGGATGGCACGGTGAATTGTGTTCACAGATAATGTTCTCTGGAAATATTCGTGAGGCCATTTTGTGATTTCCAATACAGAAGCATGCCTGTATGTGATGCAGTGCCGTCTAAGGGCCCGAAGATCACGGGCACCCAGTATGGTTTTCTGGCCTTGACCCTTACGCACAGAGATTCTTCCAGATTCTCTGAATCTTTTGATGATATTATGCACTGTAGATGATGATATGTTCAAACTCTTTGCAATTTTACACTGTCGAACTCCTTTCTGATATCGTGCCACTATTTGTCGGCGCAGAATTAGGGGGATTGGTGATCCTCTTCCCATCTTTACTTCTGAGAGCCGCTACCACTCCAAGATGCTCTTTTTATGCCCAGTCATGTTAATGACCTATTGCCAATTGACCTAATGAGTTGCAATTTGGTCCTCCAGCTGTTCCTTTTTTGTACCTTTAACTTTTCCAGCCTCTTATTGCCCCTGTCCCAACTTTTTTGAGATGTGTTGCTGTCATGAAATTTCAAATGAGCCAATATTTGGCATGAAATTTCAAAATGTCTCACTTTCGACATTTGATATGTTGTCTATGTTCTATTGTGAATACAATATCAGTTTTTGAGATTTGTAAATTATTGCATTCCGTTTTTATTTACAATTTGTACTTTGTCCCAACTTTTTTGGAATCGGGGTTGTATAACAGCACCTCTGACAAAAGTGATGGCTGTGAATCATAGTTTTATATTGCTGTGTTCATTCTTTTACTTATCCTTGGTATAAAACACCTTTGTTCATGAAAGTTCCATAGCATTAAATGTAACTGTAAATGGATAAAAAGTGCAAAATGTCATTTAATAATTTAAAAAAATTATAATTGGCAAATTTCTGTGGTATAAGTGGAATAAAACACTTTGAAAAGTGTTATGATGGATATTAATAATCAACTTCTGGGTGATAACAGTAACTCAGCTTGACACCACCATCACCAATAAACTTTCAGATCGTATTTTGAGCAGTTTATTAACATTGTTCGCTTCCTTTAATAGGTGTTATATGTGAGTTTTAGTTACTGTTTCTGCTTGTAAAGAAGCTTCGGATGCTTTTATGCAAAATGGCAGATGAATAAAGTTTACTTCCATGTCCTATATTTGATTGGAGTTTCTGTCTTGCAGGCAGCTCAAGAAAAGGAGGAGCTTCAGCGCAAGGGCGACGATTTAGACGCCAAGATTCGCAAGGCAGAGAAAGAAAACAAGGCATTGGAAAACACCTTGTATCTGCTCAATAATCATACCAGCACCTATCGCAAATCCTTCAACAAGGTCACAGAGTCCAGTATGTCCATGCCTTCCTGTTTTTTAGACCTGTTATTTGTTCATAGCTGAATACAGTCATTGCAGGATTTAATCAATCACTCACTAAACCAGATCCAGGAAGTTTTGAAATATCAAATTTCAGCTTCAACTCAGTTTCTTTTCCTTAATAAATCTGCCCAGGGTCTGCATGTGTGATTATGTCAACCCTATTAAACCCATTAATAGTCGTGATTTCACTTTTTAGGTCCTGAGTATCAGAATAAAGTGAAGTTAGAGGAACAGAAAAGGGTGGCAGATGAGATGATCACGTACAAGAGACGCCAAATCAGAGAGCTGCAGAAAAACATTGAGGTCCGTCTGAGCATTAGAAGATGTTATGGAAGTTATATCTTCTGTTCTGTACATAAACATTTTTGACCTTTTTGGAATGTTCATGCATTACTCAGGAATGAAAATGAAATGAAATGGTTTCTATAAGGTAGCTACAGGATAAACTTGTGGTGACCTGCATTTAATGTCGTACATATGCTAGACATGCCACAAACTGGACTAGCCATATGAAATCTCATTTGGAGTTTACCAAAAGACTAGTTTAAGACTTTTGGAAACATTTGGAAAAAGGTCCTCTGGTCTGATGAGAACAAAATTTAGCCCCATGTTTGGCAAAAACCCAGGGCTGCTTACTGTACCTTGAGAACACCATTTCCACAGTGAAGCATGGTGGTGGTAACATCAGTTTTGAGTATTAATGTAAACTTCTTGGTTGCTTCTCTGACTAATCTCCTCTGATTTTTTTATTTTTAAATAATGGCTTTAATGGTCACTCCCGCTGGGTTGGGAGTGAGTTGCTGCCCCAAGTGAAGGAGTTCAAGTATCTCGGCATCTTGTTCATGAGTGATGGTAAAATAGAGTGCAAGATGGACAGGCAGGTTGGGGCGACATCAGCAGTAATGCGGGCATCGTACCGGGCCGTCGTGGTGAAGAGGGAGCTGAGCCGGAAGGCAAAGCTTTCGATTTACCAGTCAGTCAGTCTAGGTTCCAACCCTCACCTATGGTCATGAGCTTTGGGTAGTGATCGCGGATACAAGCGGCTGAAATGAGCTTCCTCCGTAGGGTGGCTGGGCTCACCCTTCGAGATAGGGTGAGGAGCTCAGACATCTGGAGGGATCTCAGAGTATAGCCGCTGCTCCTTCATGTCGAAAGGAGTCAGCTGAGGTGGTTCGGGCATCTGATTAGGATGCCTCCTGGGCGCCTTCCTTTGGAGGTTTTCCGGGCATGTCCAACTGGGAGGAGTAGACCCAGAACACGCTGGTGAGATTATATATCTCATCTGGCCTGGGAGCACCTTGGGATCCCCCAGTAGGAACTGGAAAGCGTTGCTGGGGAGAGGGATGCCTGGAATACCTTGCTTACCCTGCTGCCACCGCGACCTGACTTTGGATAAGTGGAAGAAAATGGATGGATGGATGGATGGATGGCTTTAATGGTGGCACAGAGGTGCAGCGGTTAGTGCTGTCACTTCACAGTAAGAAGGTTCCGGGTTTGAGCCTCACCACCAACAGGGGCCTTTCTGTGTGAAGTTTGCGTGTTCTCGTGTCTCCATGGGTTTCCTCTGGGTGCTCCGGTCTCCTCCCACAGTTCAAAAACATGTAGATTAGGTACAAATACCCAGCAACTGAGGTTGCACAAGTCAGTGCATACTCGGTGCTGGTTCCAAGCTTGGATAGATTGGGGAGGGTTGCGTCAGGAAGGGCATCTGATGTAAAACCTATACCAAATCAAATATGCGGATCATAAATCAGACGATATGCTGTGGCGACTCCTCACGGGAACAGCTGAAAGAAGAAGAAATAATAATGGATTTAATGATTCTCAGTGGGATATTCAATGTTTGGGTTATTTTTTTTTTTAAATAACCAAACCCTGATTGATACTTTTCTAGAACATTGTCCTGGGCTTTTTTTGATAGCTCTTTTGTTTTCATGATGCTGTTTGGTATGTCCTGTTTAGGTACGTTCTCGAACATACTGTTAACAAACTGTTTATAGTATATAAATATTGAGATCAAATGGCACTTTAATTGACTCCATTCAAATAATTGTGACTTCTGATGTCAACTAATTGTACCAGATATAATGTAGATGAATACTTATACGATCACAGCTTTGACATTTTTAGGTAAATAATTTCGCGAACAAGCGTATATTGATTTTTTCACCCTTCCACTACGGTATTAATTTTACATTTATAGGCTCAAGGAGCAGGGCGGTACGGTGGTGGTTAGCACTGTCGCCTCACAGCAAGAAGGTTCTGGGTTCCAGCGGGTGATGGGAGCCTTTCTGTGTGGAGTTTGTGTGGGTTTCCTCTGGGTGCTCTGGTTTCCCTCACAGTCCAAAGACATGTGGCTAGGTTAATTGGTGGCTCTAAATTGACCTTAAGTTTGAGTGTGAATGGTTGTTTGTGTCTATGTGTCAGCCCTGTGATGACCTGGCGACTTGTCCAGGGTGTACCCTGCCTCTTGCCCATAGTCAGCTAGGATAGACTGTGACCCTGCACAGGATAAGCAGTTATGGATGGACGTTCAAGGGGCGAATATTTATGCAAACCACTGTATTAGAGGAGAAAATCCACTTTATAATCCAGAAATTATGGTAGTCAAGGAGACTTAACCTTTTAAAATTCATCTAACCACAGAGAACATATTAGGTTTCTTCACAGGCAGTTTTCTTTTTTCCTCTCTCTTTTCTTTAAAAATGTACAGTTTAAGATCTGCTTTTCAATGGTTTCTTTTTTTCTTTCTTTGACAGGTCATGAGAAGCTCATTGAACAGGCTGCAGGAAGATGAAGCTACTCAAACCAAAAGAAATGTAGATTTCCAAGCACACATTGCTTCTCTGAAAAAAGAGCTCATTTCTCAGCAGGAGAAAATGGACAGGGCCACCAAACAGGTTGAACATCTTACGTTCATGTAATCTGGGGCTTGAGTTCATGCCCCCAAAGTGAATTGAAACAGTTTGATCTTGATCTTGATGGAGAAACTTGATATTTTGCATATTTTTCTTGGAAAGCTGATTATATATGAAACAGAATTCCAGAACAAGGTCAAACTATCCCGATGAACATGTCTTGTGACAAATTAACAGACCTATGTGTTTGCCACTTGGTTTTTCTCTCTTCCTTAGAGACCAACTCTGAAATAACGACTCTGTATGGGTTAAGTTTTGCTAATCAGCCCACTCTCATGTTAACTTTGCCGTTATTTCTTCCACTACAGTCCTCCAAGCTGTCAAAGGAGATCCGCTCTAGTCAAAACAGCACAAAGGAGACCTTTGAGGAACGGGACATCAAGCTTAAACAACTGAAAGACTGCAAGAAGACGGTCAATAACATGATTCTGGAAGTCATGGAGAACCTTCCTGACCTACAGGGAACATTACGGACGTACTTCACGGAGGTGAAGTACTGCACAGAACTCAGATGGACGAACAATGCATGGAAAATGTGTGTAAATGATGTCTTCTTTTGCAGGCCGGTCTTACTCTTCCTTCTCCAGTCTCAACCCCATCAACCAGGAGTTTGAAGTTGAGCTCGATACGTAGCTCTTTTTCTCTCAGGTAAACCAATGCAACAAACGAGCACTTCATATACACCACTTTGCGTACATTTAATTATCTGAATGTGCTTTGATTCAAATAACAATCTAAGCATTACAGTTTTATATTAATGTGCTTGTTGCAATATTATATACAACCCCGATTCCAAAAAAGTTGGGACAAAGTACAAATTGTAAATAAAAAGGAATGCAATAATTTACAAATCTCAAAAACTGATATTGTATTCACAATAGAACATAGACAACATATCAAATGTCGAAAGTGAGACATTTTGAAATTTCATGCCAAATATTGGCTCATTTGAAATTTCATGACAGCAACACATCTCAAAAAAGTTGGGACAGGGGCAATAAGAGGCTGGAAAAGTTAAAGGTACAAAAAAGGAACAGCTGGAGGACCAAATTGCAACTCTTTAGGTCAATTGGCAATAGGTCATTAACATGACTGGGTATAAAAAGAGCATCTTGGAGTGGCAGCGGCTCTCAGAAGTAAAGATGGGAAGAGGATCACCAATCCCCCTAATTCTGCGCCGACAAATAGTGGAGCAATAATCAGAAAGGAGTTCGACAGTGTAAAATTGCAAAGAGTTTGAACATATCATCATCTACAGTGCATAATATCATCAAAAGATTCAGAGAATCTGGAAGAATCTCTGTGCGTAAGGGTCAAGGCCGGAAAACCATACTGGGTGCCCGTGATCTTCGGGCCCTTAGACGGCACTGCATCACATACAGGCATGCTTCTGTATTGGAAATCACAAAATGGGCTCAGGAATATTTCCAGAGAACATTATCTGTGAACACAATTCACCGTGCCATCCGCCGTTGCCAGCTAAAACTCTATAGTTCAAAGAAGAAGCCGTATCTAAACATGATCCAGAAGCGCAGACGTCTTCTCTGGGCCAAGGCTCATTTAAAATGGACTGTGGCAAAGTGGAAAACTGTTCTGTGGTCAGACGAATCAAAATTTGAAGTTCTTTATGGAAATCAGGGACGCCGTGTCATTCGGACTAAAGAGGAGAAGGACGACCCGAGTTGTTATCAGCGCTCAGTTCAGAAGCCTGCATCTCTGATGGTATGGGGTTGCATTAGTGCGTCTGGCATGGGCAGCTTACACATCTGGAAAGACACCATCAATGTTGAAAGGTATATCCAGGTTCTAGAGCAACATATGCTCCCATCCCAAAGACGTCTCTTTCAGGGAAGACCTTGCATTTTCCAACACGACAATGCCAAACCACATACTGCATCAATTACAGCATCATGGCTGCGTAGAAGAAGGGTCCGGGTACTGAACTGGCCAGCCTGCAGTCCAGATCTTTCACCCATAGAAAACATTTGGCACATCATAAAACGGAAAATATGACAAAAAAGACCTAAGACAGTTGAGCAACTAGAATCCTACATTAGACAAGAATGGGTTAACATTCCTATCCCTAAACTTGAGCAACTTGTCTCCTCAGTCCCCAGACGTTTACAGACTGTTGTAAAGAGAAAAGGGGATGTCTCACAGTGGGAAACATGGCCTTGTCCCAACTTTTTTGAGATGTGTTGTTGTCATGAAATTTAAAATCACCTAATTTTTCTCTTTAAATGATACATTTTCTCAGTTTAAACATTTGATATGTCATCTATGTTCTATTCTGAATAAAATATGGAATTTTGAAACTTCCACATCATTGCATTCCGTTTTTATTTACAATTTGTACTTTGTCCCAACTTTTTTGGAATCGGGATTGTAGTAGCAGATCATTCACATGGCAAATGCTCCACATAAACAGATTTATATAATCCAGTAACAAAAAGCAAAGGCCATTACAATTACAGGTCAACACAATTACACGCATCAGATGGTTGTATTTTGTTTGCTCTTTGACCAGATCCTCCACATCCTCAGGACAATTAGCTAGCAGCGCCAGAGACTCGGCACTTCCCCTGCCCTCCATAAAGATGCTCGAGTTAGATCTTGGACCTTCGGTTTCCTCTACACTTTTACCTCCGTCTTCCAGCACTGACAGCAGCAGGAGCAGCAGCAGGAGCAATCGTGTCAAGAGTCCTTAAAGGTCATAGGCAACGGTTTTCAATTTATGCACATTTGAAACTTTATATGTTAAAAAACCCTCTGTAATTTTCTTCTGGTCCCAAGTATTGTTAATAAGTAATAATTCAAATAAATTAGTGTAGATCGCGGCAAATTTCTATTCTGCGATTTTCATGACCACTCGGCGTGTGACGCCATTCAAGACAAACAAACCGCTTGAGTTGAGTCCACTTTCGTTTACTTGCATTACCGTTCAGTTTGAGTGCAGACATGTGTTCAGGAATTTCCAAAGAAAAACCATGCCTTATAGAGATCTTGCAGTCACGTGACCGGAAAGTACACAACCGCCATCGTGTCGGTCAAAAACACCGCTGAATACTGCTGCACTCGTGTACAGAATGGATCAATTTCAACCGACGGACTACACGGCTCATTTTTCTAATGAACAGATAACTAGATATATGTCTAAAATAAACGATCTACAGATTTGTGACCCTTATGGCTTTCCGGACGGAGTTTTCACGACCGGATTTTGAACTGCCAGCGGAATACCCGGACGTGTATGATTACCTCATCAACTTTCCCTCGCTGTTCAGTGGTGAAGCACTGCGTGCCTATAAATCTCTGGACAGTTTTCTTTACAGAAATTCAGGATTTGTCAGCGACTCAGGTGTGGCATCTTGTAAGCAAGAAAATGATCCTCACTGGATGGGTAAGTCACTTAAGTATTGAGTATAGCACTGACCAGCCGATTATAGAATAAGGTAATTCCAAATCGTCCGTGTTGTTTACATGGATCTGGCGTTGGAGAGGTAGAGGCTTGGCAGTGGAGGTTTGAGTAGCTGTTTTCTGAGCTTAGTCAACAGGCCGGCTCTGCAGCCTCGCTTTTGCTTCCGCTCCCGGCGCCGCCTCCTTCGCTTTGCTTCCGATAACAATCCACGGAGACCCCGCTGGTCTCGCCCGGAATGTTTTTTTTTTTTTTTTTCTCGTCCGGAATGTTGTGCATGCGATGGAAATCGCTACAAACCGTCATTTTCTGCTGGAAACCAATGTCCAGTAAGTCCATACGGTTGTAGTGGATATTGAAGTCCGGTACAGACGAACAACACGCAAAAATACACCCAAAAAACATAAAAACCGTGCACAGGTAGGGAGAGCTTGTAGCCACAGCCATTGTAGTAGAATTGTATATAGTAGGGTTTTCCAGAAGAAAAGGTAGAAGTAAAAGCAGAAGTAGAACCAGAAGTAGAAGGCGGAATATGGCGTTTGACCGACACGATGGCGTCTGTCACAATCTGGATCGGCTGTGACGTCACATGCAAGATCTCTATTGTTGTGCAGTGAACTGTAACAATGGGACCGGTTCAGGAAGAAGTTTTTACCTTTTTCCGAGAGAGGAGAAGAGGCGGAGAGAGTGGATTGGCTTTTTCCAGAAGAGGAGAAGAGGTGGAGCAAGAGGATTGGCTTTTTCCAGAAGAGGTGGAGCGAGAGGATTGGCTTTTTCCGAAAAAGGAGAAGAGGTGGAGCAAGTGGGTTAGCTTTTTCCGGAAGAGGAGACGAGGTGGAGAGAGTGGATTGTGCGCGTGAAGCCAGAGGGTTGTTTTTTCCCGGAAGAGGAGACGAGGCGGAGAGAGTGGATTGTGCACGTGAAACAAAATCAAGCAGTCAAAGAAGAAACGGAGCAGCAACACTCAAGCAAAAAGGAGAAGATTGGAGGTAAACATTTTTACTTTTGCTTGCAGTTGACAAGTCAAGAATCCTGAGGGATCCTGTACAATCATTGTGGAAATGAGACAAAGGGATATTCCCTCGCTTAGAGTCGGCTATAAATAGTATAATGCCACGGATGGCAGGCTAATGTGGCCTACCGGCGCACTGTCAAGTAATCATTACCTATATCCACTAGGGAGGGCGGTTTAATTATTCTTCAAAAGGGCTCTTATTTAGTATTATGACAAAAGTAAGAATTTATCATAACTACCAGGATAAATCGTTTGGGCGCGAGTCTTGTTGAGGTCCGGCGTCACCGTGATCAGAGTCGGCCGAGTAGCTGTCTGATTCCGAGGCTGTACGGTCAAACCAGTGAGCCACATTCACCGATTGCTTTGCAACGGCCATAGGTTCATACATATACAGTTTCACCTCTCGATATTCAATTTGGAGAATTCCTGCTTCAAAATCGCTATCGCTTTCAGACATTTTTTACACAACCTCTCACAACCAAAGTCCGTACACGTGCTCGGTTCACAAGTAAACGCAGAACTGCTCCCGGTCTGTTTGGCTTGAATGACGTCACGACGACGGTCCCCCGGCGGTGAAAGTGCGCATAAGTGAGATGTAAACAAACCTTTGGAAATTGGGTGAAACAGTATATATTTAACCATTTTATTCAATTTCAGGGTGCAAATTAGACACTAGGAAGATTGAATTTGCTTTTTGGGTCGTTCTTCTAGACAGTAAAGTTGATATTCTACGTTTCACCTCCGACCGTTGCCTATGACCTTTAAACTAGTCCTTACAAGGAGTAAATCCTCCAAGTTTTGTTTTCTATATGTCTTCAAAAATGTGAAATTAGGTTAGACACCAATCCTGGGTATCTGGAAGCTCATGTACATGGATGGAAGTGTACTCCTGCAACTGTATAGGCTTTTGGGATATGTTGAATTTGGTTATTAATCAATTTTCTGAAATAAAAAAAAGCCTTGAGATGCCTTTAAATTGTGTTGTATATTATGGTTGGGTGATGTCTATATATGGAAGTCACATCGCTTGGTGGTTTGCGTAGCCCGTATGGTGGAGACGAAGGTGGGCGACCAGCCTGGCCTTATTTACACAGGGTCTGGCGCATAAATGGCACGCCAAACCTGTTGAAGCTGCGTTTGAAGGGTCTTTTCTGCAGAGTCTGCTCTTAGTGATGCAGCTGGAACATTCTTCTTCAAAGTCTACAATGCCATCATGAATACTTCGTCGCCATAGTAGATGATCATGTGTGAAAGATTCCCAGATTTCTGGATCGATTCCACAATCTTTAAGTGATGCTTTGAAACACTTTCTCAGTCTTCCTATACTTCTCTGACTTTCGACAAGCTCCCCATAGAACAGTTTCTATGGAAGTCCTCTAGTCGTGGGTGATGTCTGACAAATTGGTAGATGACGATGTCTATGGAGAAACATCATGAATGACGATGACAAAAAAAAAGGGAGGTGGATGTGATCGGCTTTATGGACTACTTCCATCTGTAAGATCTAGTGTAATTCCTTTTGCATTTTTTTCCACAATAAAATCTTGACTGTTTAAAGTGTGTTAATTGAATTCTTTTGAATGTAAAATGAAAATCCTGAGTTTTAGCCTACAAATTATACACTTGTTCTGTTTTTTTTTTTCGAAATAAAGGTGTGATGGGCGGCACGCTGGTGTAGTGGTTAGCACTGTTGCCTCACAGCAAGAAGGTCCTGGGTTTGAGCCCAGTGGCCAGCGAGGGCCTTTCTGTGTGGGGTTTGCATGTTCTTCCCGTGTCCGCGTGGGTTTCCTCCGGGTGCTCCGGTTTCCCCCACAGTCCAAAGACATGCAGGTTAGGTTAACTGGTGACTCTAAATTGACCGTAGGTGTGAATGTGAGTGTGAATGGTTGTCTGTGTCTATGTGTCAGCCCTGCGATGACCTGGCGACTTGTCCAGGGTGTACCCCGCCTTTCGCCCGTAGTCAGCTGGGATAGGCTCCAGCTTGCCTGCGACCCTGTAGGACAGGATAAGTGGCTACAGATAATGGATGGATGGATAAAGGTGTGATTGGAAAGAACTTTGTTCTTTATTTTAGTTTATAGTAACATTTTATGTCTTTCATGGCTCACTTACTTAGGCCCATTGCCCCCTGCAGAGCATAGGCCATCGACAAGTTTCCTCCAGCATACACAGTTCTAGGCCCTCCTTCCAAGTTCAGTCCAGCTTAGCCCCAACCCCCTTTGTTGAAGACCGTACCTCACCCAGGCCCGGTTGTTGAAAGTTACTTCATGATGATTTTGTAACATCTACTTTTTACGATATAGGGTTGTTAGCCCTAGACCAACCTCCTGAGGGAGGAAAATAGGGGATCACTCTTCGTCTGGCCCCTACCCTTTGACCTGTTCGGCATGGGTGGCCCTAACAGGAGCATGAAGCTCCAGCCAACATAGCTCTAGGGGTCACTGGGACACACAAACCACCCCACCATGAGTAAGGTGGTAATCCCAAGCGAGGCGGGTCTTTCATGGCTATTATTGCTTAATCATGGGGGAAGCCATGGCCTAAAGGTTAGAGAAGCAGCTTTGGGACCAAAAGGTCACCGGTTTGATTCCCTGGACCAACAGGAATGGTTGACGTGCCCTTGAGCAGGGTACCTAACCCCCAACTGCACTCCTGGATGCTCTGGGTATGTTGTATGTTGCTCTGGATAAGAGTGTCTGTGAAATGCCTGTAATGTAATCAGAAAAAAGTAATTAATTATTTGAAGGCGTGGAATAGAGGTCTGCGCGGGACAGAATTTTCAGTCCCGCCCACTCCCACAAAGAATTATGATTTTCAGTCCCGCTCCCGCCATATTTTGTCCCGCTCCCACCCGCAAATCCCGCATGATGCAGACGTTCTTGTTATTTCTCACGAAAG
This sequence comes from Neoarius graeffei, assembly GCF_027579695.1. Classification (NCBI taxonomy): domain Eukaryota; kingdom Metazoa; phylum Chordata; class Actinopteri; order Siluriformes; family Ariidae; genus Neoarius; species Neoarius graeffei. Next base: position 8,285,267 of record NC_083569.1, read on the forward strand.
TTCTTGTCATTGGCTTGGGGAATTAAACATGGTGAGCTTAGGTGAGCTCTCCATTGACCGATCCTTCACCTAACGCACGTAGCGAGGGTGCGCGTTGCCAGGCGGCATGCACAGCTGAGGCTTTACAGAGATACCCATTGTGAGCTTCACTAGAGGAGCTCTGCTCTTCTGCCATGATCGGAGATCTCAAACACGGAAGAGCGGAAAGGAATCGGAAACGTACGCGAGATTAGACCACATCTGCAAATTTAGGCATCTTAAAATGTTTTTATTAATGCCAAATAAAATATCCAGCACAAATTATATATGATAGACATAAATTAATAATTTATAAATTTTATTTTAAACACATTTTTAGTTAGCGGGACTGCAGCTTATCACCTCTCCCACCCGCTCCTGTATTGTGCACTCCCCCTCCCGCGCGCGCCCGCAATGAGCTTTCAAAATTTGTCCCGCGCCGCACTGCTTTGCGTCGGGTCCCACGGGTCTCCCGCGGGAGTGCAGGGCTCTAGCGTGGAAGTTGCCAGGTAATTAGCCAAACCTAGAGCTGCATCAAATGCACATCAGAAAATTAAGAGCCAGGATGTGTCAGTAAAGTAGAAACAGTTTCCTTTAGTCATTACAATATTAACTAGAAAAGTACTTGGAGAGCGCAGACCTCCGGCAAGAATACTTTAAAAAATTCCAGGATCCGGACGGTGATCTGGATCACCGCCAAAATTTAATGGATTGTTACTTGTGCCCAGTCACACCTCTGGAAAAAATTTCAGAGTAATCCATTTGTAACTTTTTCTGTAATGTTGCTAACAGACAAACCAACAAACAAACCAGCACTACTGAAAACATAACCTCCTTGGCAGAGGTAATAATTCACTATATTTTTCCTAAGTATGAAATATTCTCATAAATGTGCAGGGTGAGACATGTTGAAGATGAAGGCTTGATTTGTAACAGCAAAATTCCTCTTTTGCATTTAACCCATCTGAAATGAGCAATGAGCACACACACATACCCAAAGCAGTGAGTAGCTATGCTACAAGCACCCAGGGAGCAGTTGGGGGTGAGGTGCCTTGATCCAGAGACAGGGGAAAGTACTGTTCATTCACTCAACTCCCAGAATCGAACCAGTGACCCTTTGGGCCCAAGGCTGCTTCTCTAACCTTCAGACCATGGCTGACAACTGAGTTTGTTTTGCGTGAACTATAGAAGCTTGATAATTCACGACATCAAAGCTGAATATTTTCATATCAAGGCACCTCCTGAAGTATCCTCTCCGTAGCAATTTGCCATGGTTACAGTTTTTATCTAGTAAAGAATGACACATCCTCACACATCACATCACATTATCTCTAGCCGCTTTATCCTTCTACAGGGTCGCAGGCAAGCTGGAGCCTATCCCAGCTGACTACGGGCGAAAGGCGGGGTACACCCTGGACAAGTCGCCAGGTCATCACAGGGCTGACACATAGACACAGACAACCATTCACACTCACATTCACACCTACGGTCAATTTAGAGTCACCAGTTAACCTAACCTGCATGTCTTTGGACTGTGGGGGAAACCGGAGCACCCGGAGGAAACCCACGCAGACACGGGGAGAACATGCAAACTCCACACAGAAAGGCCCTCGCCGGCCACGGGGCTCGAACCCAGGACCTTCTTGCTGTGAGGCGACAGCGCTAACCACTACACCACCGTGCCGCCCATGACACATCCTTTTTATCAATTTATAGTTACATTTAATGATGTGGAATGTCCACAAACACTTACATTATACGGTGTCTTGCAAAAGTATTCATCCCCCTTGGTATTTTTCCTGTTCTGTCGCATACAAGCTGGAATTAAAATGGATTTTTGGACGGTTAGCACCATTTGATTCACACAACAGGCCTACCACTTTAAAGGTGAATTTTTAAAAAAAAATTGTGACAAATAATAATTAAGATGAAAAAACAGACATCTGGAGTTTGCACAGGTATTCACCCCCTTTCATATGAAACCCCTTAATAAGAGCTGGTCTAACCAATTCACTTCATAAGTCACATAATTATTTGATTAAGATCCACCTGTGTGCAAAGTGTCACATGATCTGTCACATGATGTCTGTATAAATCAACCTGTTCTGGAAGCACCCTGACTCTGCAACACGACTAAACAAGCAATATGAAAACCAAGGAGCCTCCAAACAGGTCAGAGACAAAGTTGTGGAGAAGTACAGATCAGGGTTGGAGTATAAAAATATCCCAAACTTTGCATATCCCAGGGAGCTCCATTAAATCAGTTATAGCAAAATGGAAAGAATATGGCACCACTACAAACCTGACAAGAGAAGGCCACCCACCAAAACTCACAGACCAGGCAAGGAGGGCATTAATCAGAGATGCAACAAAAACACCAAAGATAACACTGAAAGAGCTGCAAAGATCCACAGCAGAGATGGGAGTATCTGTCCATAGGACCACTTTAAACTGTGCACTCCACAGAGCGGGGCTTTATGGAAGAGTGGCCAGAAAAAAGCCACTGCTTACGAAAACACGTTTGGAGTTTGCCCAACAGCATGTGGAAGACTCCCCAAACATATGGAAGATGATTCTCTGGTCAAATGAGACTAAAATTGAACTTTTTGGCCATCATGGGAAATGCCATGTGTGGCGCAAACCCAACACCCCTGAGAACACCATTCCTACAGTGAAGCATGGTGGTGGCAGTATCATGCTGTGGGGATGTTTTTCATCTGCAGAGACAGAAAAGCTGGTCAAGATTGAAGGAAAGATGGATGGCACTAAATACAGGGCAATTCTGGAGGAAAACCTGTTTGAGTCGGCCAGAGGTTTGAGACTGGGACAAAGGTTCACATTCCAGCAGGACAATGACCCTCCAAAAATCAATTTTAATTCCAGCTTGTAATGTGATGAAACAGGACAAATACAAAGGGGGATGAATACTTTTGCAAGACACTGTATATTGATGAAATTTGATCTATTCTTCATACATCTGTTCATATCCTTTCAGCATCGAAAGAATAGCATGGGTGGAGTTTGTGCAGCAGATTTACTGGAACTGCACCTATTGTACGTCACCAAGTGAGACATTTGAGAAGAAGTCCCATAAGAATGCTTCCTAGCAAGCACAAAAACTGACGTAGAAACACTACATACACTCACTCACTCACTCACTCACTCACTCACTCACTCACTCACTCACATACATACCTTTGTCAAGAGGAACAGCATTGACAGGAAACATGTTGCCTGTAATTCTTTATGTTGGCGTGATTATTTTTACACATCGAACAACTGGTGAGTTGAATGCAAATTAGATAGATTTGTCTTACTTGTTACAGAAAAAATGTTTGTATCCGAGCAGTATATTACGCAAGAGAGCACTTTTCAGATGAAAAAAGAAAACATAATGAAGGCTACTGGGTTTTGTGGCAAAATGAAGAAGCGAGTGTGCCAGCCAAAGTGTCCAGAAGAACTGGGGCTGGTTCTGTAAGACGCTCAGTAAAACCTACAGCTCATTTCCTTATAAAACTGCACTCACTGGACCTGAGACTACTAGTTTTTTCTTTTTAAAGCAAAGGGTCATCTCACACCAAATATTGACTTTGTTTCATTTATTGTGGCTTACTGATTACTGTTTATAGTATTCCTTTCTAATGTTGAAGCATTTCATTTCGTTATTTTTTTAGCCATTTTTGCTCGATAGCATTTCTTTACGTGCCTCAGACTTTTACACAGGACTGGATATTATATATTGTATAAATGTGTGATTTTCCTTTAAATACATTTCTCTATCATTATTGTTCATTGTTGTTCTAGTTCCTAAATCAGAGAGAGAAAGGCTTAACAGTAAAAACAGGATGAAATCTGTAAATATTTCATTTGTAACCATGAATTTGCATAAATGGGTACTTTTTGACTGTTTGAACATGGAATTAATGTACTGTACACTTTCCCTTCATCATTCACCAAAGTTCCCATCATCAATTATTAACAATAAGAATGCCATGTTTTTAGTTTAACTTTAACGATGCTGTAGATTTTTATATACTATACTTATTACTTTACCTGAAAACTTGTGAAAGTAATCATTACAGTTTCAAATTCTTTGTAAAATGAGCATATTTTAATTTACATACAAAACCAACCTAATATAGGTTACTAACAGGAGTGGAAAAAGTACTGAAAAATTATACTTGGACATAAAAAGTCCAAGTTAAAATGGCAGGTTTTTGTGATGTATAAAATGAAAACTAAGAGAAATCGTCATCTTTTTCCACCTTTAAGGTGATTAGACCATAGCAACCAATAATGTTCAAGTGAAAACCAAGGAACATATTTTTTTTGGGGGGGGGAGTAAAAGAAAAAAAACCTTACAATAACCTGGTTGCATAAGTACCGTATGCACACTGTTTTACAGTACTGTGCAAAAGTTTTAGGCACATGTAAAGAAATGCTGTCAACCAAAAATGGCTTAAATAAATTAATGAAATACTATGCTATAAACTGTAAGCAGTAAGCCATAATAAATGAAACAAAGTCAATAGTAGTCTCAGGTCCAATGAGTGCAGTTTGATAAGGAAATGAGCTGTTGGATTTATTGAGCATCTTGCAGAACCAGCCACAGTTCTTCTGGACACTCAGACTGTCACGTTCGCGTCTTCATTTTGCACCCAAACCCAGCAGCCTTCATTATGTTTTCTTTTTTATTCTGAAAAGTGCTCTCTAATACAATATGCTGCTCAGATACAAGCTTTTTTTCTGTAACATTTAATTTTGTGCTGGGAAAAAAACAAGAAGAAACATTTGGAACTCTAAAATGTTTTTGTATAGTTTTGACTTGATAATGTAGAAGTCCTAAGATAGAAGTCTAGAAACAAAGTTTGTATGGGAAAAAATGGGGGGGGGGGGGGGGGTGCTTAGACTTTTGCATGGTACTGTATGTTCGTAAATATTTGTTTTATTGGATTTTTTTAAACAACAGTTCGTATATTTTTTGTCTGTTTTTAAAATGCTTGCATTTAAAGCTCAAGTCCCACCTCCCACCACCACTGATAATGCGGCAACAGTAACAGCTACTACTGCTACTACTTGTAAGCATTTTTATCTTTTATTTTCCAGAACTGCAAATAATTTCAAATTACAAGATAACTTTGTGTACTGGAAATGCATTACGAATATAAAATCGGAGGAATCGATTGAGTAAATAAAAGTTAGTCACAAATTCCAACCAGTTCTAATATCATTCACTGAATCGGTTTTAAATTAAACACTTTAAAGTGAAGTACATGTTCTTAAATAATTAAATAATATTTTGCACATTTCACAACTCCCCTTCAGATCAGTATGGTACCCCAAATCATCTTAAAGTTTTCATAGCTCCTAATAATTTGCAATCCTTTCTGAATACAGTGTCTTGCAAAAGTATTCATCCCCCTTGGTGTTTGTCCTGTTTTGTTGCATTACAAGCTGGAATTAAAATGGATTTTGAAGGGTTAGCACCATTTGATTTACACAACATGCCTACCACTTTAAAGGTGATTTTTTTTTTATTGTGACACAGACAATAATTAAGATGAAAAACAGACATCTGGAGTGTGCATAGGTATTCACCCCCTTTCATATGAAACCCCTAAATAAGAGCTGATTCAAACAATTCACTTCATAAGTCACATAATTAGTTGATCCACCTGTCTGCAAAGTGTCACATGATCTGTCACATGATGTCTGTATAAATCAACCTGTTCTGGAAGGACCCTGACTCTGCAACACTACTAAGCAAGCAACATGAAAACCAAGGGTCACTCCAAATATGTCAGAGACAAAGTTGTGGAGAAGTATAGATCAGGGTTGGGTTATAAAAAACATCCAAACTTTGAATATCCCACAGAGCACCATTAAATTCATTAGAGCAAAATGGAAAGAATATGGCACCACTACACACCTGACAAGAGAAGGCCACCCACCAAAATTCACAGACTGGGCAAGGAGGGCGTTAATCAGAGATGCAACAAAGACACCAAACATAACACTGAAGGAGCCGCAAAGATCCACAGCGGAGATGGGAGTATCTGTCCATAGGACCACTTTAAGCCGTACACTCCACAGAGCGGGGCTTTATGGAAGAGTGGCCAGAAAAAAAGTCATTGCTGAAGAAAACACGTTTGGAGTTTGCCCAACAGTATGTGGCAGGCTCCTCAAACACATGGAGGAAGATTTTCTGGTCAAATGAGACTAAAATAGATCTTTCTGGCCATCATGGGAAATGCCACGTGTGGCAAAAACCCAACACCCTGAGTACACTATTCCCACAGTGAAGCATGTTGGTGGCAGCATCATGCTGTGGGGATGTTTTTCATCTGCAGGGACAGGAAAGCTGGTCAGGACTGAAGGAAAGACGGGTGGCACTAAATACAGGGCAATTCTGGAGGAAAACCTGTTTGAAATCAGCCAGAGGTTTGAGTCTCAGATGAAGGTTCACGTTCCAGCAGGACAATGACCTTAAACATGCTGCTAAAGCTACACTGGAGTGATTTAAAAGGGAAACATTTAAATGTCTTGGAATGACCTAGTCAAAGCCCAGACCTCAATCCAATGGATAATCTGTGGCATAACTTGAAAATTGCTGTCCATCAATGCAACCCATCTAACTTGAAGGAGTTGCAACAGTTTTGCCTTGAGGAATGGACAAAAATTCCAGTGGTTAGATGTACTAAGCTAATAGAGACATACCCCAAGAGACTTGCAGCTGTAATTGCAGCAAAATTACAAATTTTTGGCTCTACAAAGTACTGACTTTGGGGTGGGGGGGGGGAATACCTATTGTAACACTTCCCTGATGTGGGTGGAGTACAGAAGTATGGCAGGCAGGAGATGATATTCACACACGTTTATTGAGGCTTTTCAGCTTCACTTGCTCACTTTTAGGACACACACAGAGTTGTGTTCTGGTCTGGGGAGCTCTCTTCTCTCTGCTCTCTCCCTCCTTTTCTATGTTCCACCATCACTGCAACACACACACACACACACACACACACACACACACACACACACAACATTAATTGGCAACAGGTGTAATGACTTGGCCACTCACCTTCCCTGACCCCGCCCTCCATTCACAAACTGACGCTTGGTCACGCTCCCACTGCCATATGCCCCCACCTCCCGACTCAGGCCGGGGAGCCGTCTGGCCTGCAGCAGACTCCCCCCACTGATGGGACAGGAAGTCTGCCACCACAATCTGCGGCCCCTGCCTGTGGACCACCTCAAATTTAAATGGCTGGAGGGCAAGATGCCAACGAATGATCCACTCATTGGCCTCCTTCATGTGGTGGAGCCACTGAAGGGGCACATGGTCCAAACAGAGGGTGAAAGGGCGCCCCAGCAGGTAGTATCAGAGAGTGAGGACCACCCACTTGATGGCCATGCACTCCTTCTCGATAGTGCTGTACTTGCTTTCATGCATCGAGAGCTTGTGGCTGATGTACAGCACAGGACGCTCCTCGCCCTCCACCTTCTGGGACTAAATGGCCCCCAGCTCTCTGTCCGATGTGTCTGTCTGTAAGATAAAGGGGAAAGAGAAGTCAGGGGAGTGTAGAAGTGGCTCCCCACACAGTGCAGATTTTACCTTAGTGAAAGCCTGTTGGCACTGCTCCATCCACTGGACCGGATTTGGTGCTCCCTTTTTAGTGAGATCAGTCAGTGAGCTGGTGATATCCGAATAATTAGGTATAAACCTACAATAGTAGCCAGCCAGCTCCAGGGACTGTTTCACCCCCTTTTTGGTCTTGGGCAAGCCACAATTGCTGCAGTCCTGTCGATTTGGGGACGCACCTGCCCATGACCGAAGTGGAAACCCAGATACCATACTTCCACCTGCCCAATTGCACACTTTTTTTGGGTTAGCTATGAGATCTGCACACCTCAGCAACTCTAGGATGGCCTTAAGGTATTCCAGGTGCCACAGCCAATTGTTGCTATAAATAATGATGTCGTTGAGGTAAGTTGCCGCATAGGTGGCGCGAGGGCAGAGGATCTTGTCCATGAGCTCCTGGAACATAGCGGGAGCCCCAAATAACCCAAAAGGAATCATGACAAATTGGTATAATCCAAACAGTGTGGAAAAAGCCATTTTCTCTCTGGATAGAGGAGTCAAGGGGATCTGCCAATATCCCGTCATTAAATCCAGTGTCGAATAAAAGCAAGCAGTGCCTAACCAATCAAGCAACTCCTCAATGCGAGGCATTGGGTATGCGTCAAATTTAGACACTGCGTTGACTTTTCTATAGTCCACACAGAACCGGACCAACCAGTCAGTCTTAGGAATCAGGACCACCGGGCTGCTCCAGTCACTGTGGGACTCCTCAATTATGCCCATGTCAAGCATGGGCTTGACATGGGCATAATTGAGGAGTCCCACAGTGACTGGAGCAGCCCTTGAGTTCATCCCGAACCACCTTTTTTTAGTGTTCAAGCAAGTGGTAGGGGCGGCTACACACCACCTCTCCTGGGGGCATCTCAGTGTAGTGTTCTACGAGGTGGGTGTAGCCAGGAAGGGGTGAGAACACATCAGAAAGTTCCTTTTGCAACTTGGCAACCTCCGTGAGCTGGGCCGGTGAAAGGTGGTCTCCATAAGGGACCGGAGCGGTTTGAGACATTAGTATTTTTTACCTCCGGCCCCAGCTCTGCCTTCTACCAATGCCAACGCCATGGGGACCCCCTCATTCCAATGTTTCAACAGGTTGAGGTGGTAGATTTTCCCCCATCCATTTGTCTCACCTCATAGTCGATGTCCCCGACTCGCCGTGTGACCTCGAAGGGCCCTTGCCACTTGGCGATTAATTTGGAGCTCAATGTGGGCAATAATACGAGTACCTTGTCTCCCAGGGTGAACTCTCTAAGGTGCGTGTCCCTGTCGTACAGCCGGGCTTGACGTTCTTGTGCCTGCCGTAAATTCTCCTGGGTTAAGTGCATGAAGGTGTGGAGTTTTGCATGCAGATTGAGAATGTACTGAGTTTTGTTTTTACTAGGTGAAGGTCCCTCCTCCCAATTTTCTTGTAGCACATCCAAAATACCAAGTGGCTTGTGCCAATATAATAACTCAAATGGTGAAAATCCCATGGAGGCTTGCGGGACCTCTCGTACAGGGGCTCAAGCCATTTATCCCAATTACATGCATCTTCACTTACAAATTTCTGAATTAAGTTTTTGAGGGTCTGATTGAATCATTCCACTAAGCCATCTGTTTTGGGTGATAGACACTGGTGCAGATAGGTTGAATTCCCAATAACCCATACAGTTCGCGCAATGTATATGACAAATGTAGTGCCTTGGTCTGTCAGGATTTCTTTTGGAATCCCAACCCAGGAGATAACACAGAAGAACACTTCTGCAATACTGCATGCTGAGATATTGTGGAGAGGCACTGCTTCCGGATATCACATTGCGTAGTCCAACAGAACTAAAATAAAAAGTGATATCCCTGTGCTGACCACTCTAATGGCCCGACAAGATCCATACCAATTCTCTCAAAAGGGGTCTCGATTAGAGGGAGAGGGCGCAAAGGCACTTTTGGATTGGCCACAGGATTTACTAATGGACATTCGTGGCACACTGCACACCACCGACGAACGTCCCTGTGAATCCCTGGCCAATAGAACCGGGCTAGTGTATTTGGGCTAGTGTTTTATCCTGCCCTTAGTGTCTGGCCATGGGATTAAAGTGAGCCGCATGAAATACGAGTTCCCTATGGCTCTTTGGGACTAACAACTGGGTTATCTGTTCACCAGTTTGAGTGTCCCGAGTCACTCAATACAGCCTATCCTTAATAATAGCAAAATATGGGAAGGAGAGCGTCACATTCGGCTGGAGAGTTTGACCATTGATTACCCTCACTTGGTCAAAGGCATAACGCAGAGTCTTGTCTTGCAACTGCTCTCATGGGAAATCCTTGAGGGAATCCCTGAGAGAGGGAGGAGGGGCAAGCTGCTCCTCACTCCTCATATTGCCCTGACACAGTGCTGATGTAGATGGCTCTGTGACAGCTTCCCCAGTCAATGCCACACTAGGATCTCCCTGTGATGTACTAATGCAGGACCCACCCCTTACTATGTGTTCCATCAATCCTTTGAACCCTAGACAAATCAGTCCCCAAAATCAGCAAGTGGGTGAGATGAGGATTAACCACCGCTTTTATTCTATCCGTTTCTCCCCAAAATAGAATGTGGATGGACAATAATGGGTAGTTGTGAACATCCCTGTGCACACGCAGAGCCTTCACCACCTGTGGTCTCCCCAATACCTCACCTTGCACCAGGCTTTGGTGGATTGAGGTCTAATTACAGCTGGAATCCACCAACGCATGATACATATCCCCTTGAACACTTACCGGTATATGATATGCTCCGGCCCAATTGGGGGCGGTCTCTGGTGCGTTGGGGATCTGAACCACCGCTCCCACCTCCATCATGGGGTCATTGACTCTGGAGATGTCCCGGCTCCCCGCAGCACCAGCACACCAGCCCAGGCTTCCCTTCTGCACCAGTGTTATGGGTGTCACTCACCTGAGAGGAAGAACACAGAGACACAGAAGGGGAAGACAGGAGGACACTCCGGGTGTGACGGGCCGGCTGGGGAAAAGCCGGTCCACATCTCCATGGTGGGGGGACAGGGTGGGGAAGGGATGAAGGGAGGGAAGGAGAGAGAAAAAGAGAAGAGGCGATACGTCCGCCTGCTGTCGGAATGGCCGCCAGATGGTCCTCCGTCAATTCGATGGCTTGATCCAGCGATGCTGGGTGACGACACTGGACCCACTCCGCTGTTCCTTCCAGAAGTCGCACGATGAACTGTTCCAGTGTCACCAGGTTGATGAGTCCCTCGGCGTCACGGTCGTCCACCCTCAGCCACCGCCGGCAGGCATCCCAGAGCTGTTGGCCGAATGCGAACGGCCGGCCGACCTCGTCCAACATCAGTGTCTGGAAGCCCTGATACTGTTGTTACAGGGAGCAGCTGACACGCTGCAGGATGGCTTGCTTCAAGTCGGCATATATGAGCCAGGTGTCGGTGGGGAGCTGCTGCGTGGGGAGCTGCTACGCGGCGAGCTGTGCCTTGCCAGTCAATAACGGAAGTAGGTGCACTGCTCAACCGGCCAGCCCCACACTTTGGCCACTTGCTCAAAGAGTGCTAGGAAGGCTTCCAGATCGTCGTGTGGACCCATCTTCGTGAGGGTGAGGTGGGGAGGGTCTGCTGCGGTGGCGGTCGAGGACCCCGCCGACATGAGCAGGTGCTGGAAGGTGACACTTCCCTGATGTGGGTGGAGTACAGAAGCACAGCAGGTGGGAGATGATGTTCACACACATGTTTATTGAGGCTTTTCATCTTCACTTGGTCACTTTTAGGACACACACAGTCATGTTCTGATCCAGGGAGCTCTCTTTTCTCTGCTGTCTCCCTCTTTTTCTAAGTTCCACCATCACTGCAACAAACACACTCACACACAACATCAATTGACAACAGGTGTAATGACTTGGCCACTCACCTTCCCTGACCCAGCCCTCCATTCACAAACTGACGCTTGGCCATGCCCCCACTGCCACCCCTATGCACACGCCAGATTCCTGTTTTTTCATCTTAATTATTGTTTGTGTCACAATTAAAAAAAAAAAAAATCACCTTTAAAGTGGTAGGCATGTTGTGTAAATCAAATGGTGCTAACCCCCCCAAAATCCATTTTAATTCCAGCTTGTAATGCAACAAAAGAGGACAAACACCAAGGGGGATGAATACTTTTGCAAGACACTGTATATGGGGTACTCTGACGTAATAAGTGCATTAGGAATATATTATCATTGATAAATCTCACATAAAAACTTAAATAATAACTTCTCAGAAACTAATGTATGTAAAATGCTTGTAGAGCATTTCAAAATAAAACTAAATATACACATGATACCATGATCCCAAATAATGTGTGCGTGTGAACTGTATAATATAGATATTTGCAAATTTAATACATGCCCTCTGGACGTATTAATTTGCACACACAATCACCATTCTCAATGTGAATTTCAGGTTTAGAAAATTGTGAAATGAATCTGCTTGCACTGACACAGCTCTGTTTTTCAAACTTTTAGCTTTAAAACATATTTCAAACTGCACATTTATTAAAGCAAACACACAATTTTCTCTTTGTATAGACAAGACACAATTCTATATTGAGCAGTTAATTAGCGTGTTATCAAGTTTGCACGTGTTTTTACACATGCCTTTTAGTAAATCTGGGCTTTAGTGTCCTTCTATCCAAGTATACATTACTTTGCTTGTACCAAACTTGTGTACTTTTTTTTTTAAAATGCTACTTGAAAAATATGTTGAAATTTGAATCAATAATTAATCATCTATGCATTATCTACAACCCCAAGTCAGAAAAAGGTTGGGATTATATGGAAAATGCTAATAATAATAATAAAAAAAAGAAGTGATTTCTAAATTTCCTTTGACTTGTATTTCATTGCAGACAGAATGAAGCCAAGATATTTCATGCTTTTTTTCCCTGGTCAACTTCATTTCATTTGTTAATATACACCCATTCCTGCATTTCAGGCCTGCAACACATTCCGAAAAAAAGTTGGGATGGAGGCAATTTAGGGCTAGTAATGAGGTAAAATAATTAAATAATGATGTGATTTGAGACAGGTGGCGATTATAATGATGATTTTATACAAAATCAGTATCCAGGAAAGGCCTAGTCTTTGAGGAGCAAAGATGGGCCAAGGATCTCCAGTTTGTCAACAAATGTATGAGGAAAATTATTAAAATGTTTAAAAACAATGATCCTCAAAGAAAGAGAGGAAGGGATTTGGATATTTTACCCTCTACGGTGCATATCATCATTAAACTATTCAAGGAATCTAGAGGAATTTCAGTGTGTAAAGGGCAAAGGGCTCAAGCCTAATCTGAACACCCGTGATCTCCGATTCCTCAGACGGCACTGCATCAAGAACCATCATTCATCTATAGCTGATATAACCACATGTGCTCGGAATTACTTTGGAAAACCTTTATCAAGCTCTACAATACGGAGTTACATCCACAAATACCAGTTAAAACTTTACTGCGCAAAAAAGAAGCCTTATGTTAACCGTGTCCTGAAGCACTGTCGACTTCTCTGGGCTCAGAGGCATCTGGGATGGACCATCACACAGTGGAAACATGTATTGTGGTCAGACGAATCAGTATTCCAGTCTTTTTTGTAAGAAATGGATGCCATGTGCTTGGGACCAAAGACAAGGAACAAGTCCAAAACTGGGTGTGTTACGGTATGGGGTTGTGTTGGCAATGGTAACTTACACTTCTGTGATAGAGCATTAATGCAGAAAAGTACAGAGATTTTGGAGCAACATATGCTGCCTTCAAGATGACATCTTTTCCAGGGAGATTTCAACAAGACAATGCAAAACCACATTCTGCACACATTACAAAGGCGTAGCTGTGGACGAAGAGGGCGCCTGACTCCTCATTTGGTGTCTTCCATCACTAAACATCTTTTAAGTGTTGTGAGAAGGAACGGCAATGTTGCAGAGTGGTACAGTAAATGCTTTACTGTCCCATTTTTTTGTAAAATGTGTTGTAAGAATCAAGTGTTTATTTAAAAACAAAAACAATATAATTCATTAAGTAAAACATCAAATAACATGCTGTTGTATTGTTTTGAATGCAATACAGGTCAAAGATTATTTACAAATCATTGTTTTCAGTTTTACTTTCAGTTTCAACAGACCATCCCAACTTTTTCAAATTTGGGATTTTATACCACGTGTATTAACACATGGCTCAGGGCCTTTGTTTCCTTTTCCAGTGAGCACACTCATTCCTGCTCCCCCAAACAGTACTTCAACCATGCTTCAGATTATGTTGACAGATCATTTTATCCTTGATCTTACTGAGCTACTAACAATTTGCAATTATTATAAAACTTCACCCTAACTAGCAAAGCTGCTAATAAGGCTGAGTAGCAAAATATCATTTCAAATCTAGCATAATTACCTTTCAAAAAAAAAAAAAAAGTACAGTACTGTGTGTGAAATGAAACCATGCACAGATATTTAAAGTGAACTTGATTTCCTGCAGTGTATCCCATACGTGCCGGGCTGCGAGGTTTGGCCAGATCTACTGTGAATCTGGATCTAGAGCTTGCCAACTTAATTTTGCAGCAGGTAGGAAGTTCTTAAATCGTTCCAAATGTTCTGTCCTTTTGAGTTGCTAAGTCAAAGTTCGAAAACTGGATTTCAAAGCCCTCAATCCTTTTTTTCGATGACTTTGTTAAGATTTTTTGCTCGATTTATTTTTTTTCAAATCATTTTTTATGATCTGAATTAAATATTGTTTTGTAAACCTGGATCATACAGACTATTTGTGAGAGAGCGTTAAAAGTGATTTATAGCAAATAATTACGAGGTCAAATTTGAGTTTAGAAACTTGATTCAGTCCAAGTGTTAAGACTGTGTCAGTATGAAACCATAATTAGTTTTTAAAGTAAAGTTTAAAAGCCTTTAAGGGTACCACCCCAGTGACAAGGAAAGGTAGAGTTTAGTACCATTTTAAGATGTAGTGTAAGATGATATTGATGTCTACATGAAATTCAATTAATATTTTTATATTTTAGTCAAATATTTCATTCCTATTCACACACTTAAAAGGTAGACTGCCTTTCAGATTTTTCAAGTGTAGGCCATAAAAATAATTTTCCCAACACCCAATTATTGTTGTTTAGTGGACCGAAAGCTACTGAATTCAAATTGCAGACTTCCAATTTTATTCGTTTTTTTAAAATAGAACAATTAATGAATTTAGGGCCATGTGGCTCTAAATTCTCTACTATTTTTTCTTGCTTCGCCATGACCCAATTCAAGATACTACGACATGCATCACGTGGTGGGCTTTCCCTGTTCATGCAAGGCATTGTGGGATACAAATTTGAAACAGGAAAGAAAAATGGAGGACGTGAGTGTGCAAATGAAACGTGAAAGACCGACTACAGTAACGGAAAGCGAGAAGAAAAGATGTTAATGTTGCGAAGGAAAGGAAATGCAGGACCAAACTAATAAATATCGGTGGTCAGTGAGCACCTTGGTGTCAGTGCACATTCAAAGATAAACCTGCGCATGTGCACACACACGGACTTCCTGTCTGCAGTGGCGGCTGGCCCATAGGGGGTGCTCGGGCACCACCCTCCCAGATGTGGAGGGGAAAAAATATAAAATATATGTGTATATACAGTATATATATATTTTTTTTTACAAATTTTATCATCAATGTCAGTTTTACTTAATAGTGTGTGCCTACATGCAATCTGAATTATTTAAACAACATTTCCACCAACTGACTCTCATTCAACAGTGAATTTCCACCGACAGACTCGTATCATTTCTCTTCTTGGGCGCTCGTCAAAGCGCCCCAGAAGTGCAGTGAAATAACCAATCATGTATGGTTGCTAGGGAAAAATAATAAATATTTGACCAATCAGCATCGCCGAATTTAATGGTTTTGGGGCGCTTGAAATTTCACCCCGGTACAGAAAATGTGGGAAAGTTTTGGATCGCTATGGTGATAAACTTGAGGTCTCAGGTCAGTCAGTCAGAGAGATGATGGCAACGATGACAGTTGAGGGGCAGCTTCCACCAAATTCGGTGAGATCGTTGTTGAACTACCCTTTCGCGAGAAGGACAATGGTGGAAAAAATCTGTGTTAAGGAGCTGGGACCTGACAAGCTCGAAATAAACATCACCCAGCCAACCAAGGAGAAAGTTAAAGCCTACAACAGGACTTTTTGCAAGAATTAGTTCCAGCGTAAGTCGTGGTTGACAGGCTGTGGAACAGCCAATGCACTTTTTTGTTTCCCCTGCACCCTTTTCAAAAATGACAGATGTGATTTGACGTGGACGCAGTCTGGACAAACTGACTTAAAGCACCTCTCCGAACAAATCTAGAAGCAGGAAAGATCAAGAGTTCACATGGAAAACTGCGTAAAGCTAGCTGTGCTCGGAAGGATTAGCATAGCGGTGCAGCTAGACGATGGGCACCGCAGTGCTGTAAGAAGGCACAATGAAGAGGTATTTAAGTATTGTATTGTATTTGATACCGTTCCTTTCCAAAGCATAAATGGAGCCTAATATAGCTGTAAATTGTTAATTTACTTTATCTGTGAAACTACTGATTTTGAGAAGGAAATTAAATTACTATTGTGGAATTGTCGTCATTTTCTGACTGTTCATTTGAATGCTTATACTTGACTAGGCAGGGAAATCTATTGTCACACCAGCCGCCACTGCCTGTCTGCTTGACTGTGCGAAGCGAGCGATTTCATGCACATTATTTGCTAGGGAGTCCCTCAAATTAAATAACTTTCCAGCCACAGAATGGCCTGTTTTTTTTTTTTTTTGAGATAATACAGAAATAAACATATCACAATGACCAAATTTCAGAGGGAACTAAATTTCACCGATTTTATCAAATTGAAAGGCCGTCTAGCTTTAATGGTTTAAGTCAGGGCTTTTCAAAGTGTGGGGCGCGCCTCCCCTAGGGGGCGCCAGAGTTCTTCAGGGGGGGCGCAACGTGAGGAAACAAACCAGAATAAGTTACTATTGCGGACATTTAGCAAACTTCAGCTAGCCTTTGCCAGAGACAAAATGGATCGATTTTTAGTACCTAAAACTACAGTGAGTGAGGAGACAGAGTCTGGGCCAAGCGAAAAAACAGACCCTCCAGGATTTCGCGATGTTGCGATTTGCAAATTCAACCAATCCCCCCGAATTCAGGGCGGTGTTGCAATTATATCCAATCACCGCAACCTTCCCGCAAATTTGACAAATCGTTGGCGTCGTCTTGAGGTGACGTCGACAAACTACCTTCCGCCTTACTTCCGTGTATACGTTCAAGAGAAGCAGCATGCGATGTGCGAGACAATGTTTATATAGGCTTAAATTCTGTTACTGAAAGTGTGTTATGTTTACAGTGAAGGACTGTGTGCACTTTACATTATTTTTTTACTTAATACAAGAAATTAATGGATGCCAACATTTTTGCCAAAATGGTATTTTATTTTCCATTGTTTAGGCAGCTTCAGCATCATACTGTGAGATTCTGTTCAAATTGTTTTTTTCTTCAATGAAGCCTGAGCCATTTATTTTATTAGTTTATAATTATTGTTTAATTTAGTCTTCAGGAGAGACTGCCTGCACACAGTACTAGTATTAATAGTTTTTTTTCTTACATGAAAGCTGAGGCATTTATATTATATTATATTTTAAGGTAACTTCATGTTGTGCTGTGAGGTTCTCTGCACTTTAACTTTTGAACCAACAGGTGCATTTGGATAAGTAAAGCCTATTTTTCTGCATTTTTGTAGTCCTGGTAATCTTTTATATTGGTAAAGATGTTTATAGGACCATTTCTCAGTGTCTTTGTTTTTTTTAATCAATAGTTTTTCAGTAATAACTTAATATTTAACATATCACTCAATTTTAATCACAAAAATAGAAAATCGCAACAATTTCTCGCAACTTTCACTTCCTCCCTCAATGTAATCGCAACAAAAACCAAAAAAACACCAACTTTCATCGCAATTTTTTGGAAAACCTCCCGCAACATCAAACATTTTAGCCCGCAACAATCACAAAAAAGGCCCGCGGAATCCTGTGGGGACTGAAAAAAGAAGGAAGTATGACCACGATTATTTAAAGTTTGGATTTTCATGGACTGGATCTGAAGATGCTCCACTGCCACAGTGTGTTGTCTGCCAAGAGGTGCTAGCTAACGATGCTATGAGATGTTTAAAATGTGTAAAACAAGATGTTTTAAAAAGAAAATCACAGATGTTTAAAATGTGTAAAAAAAGATGTTTTAAACAGCACAGATGTTTAAAATGTGTAAAAGAAAAAAATAATGTGTACAACCTCATCTCATCTCATCTCATTATCTCTAGCCGCTTCATCCTTCTACAGGGTCGCAGGCAAGCTGGAGCCTATCCCAGCTGACTACGGGCGAAAGGCGGGGTACACCCTGGACAAGTCGCCAGGTCATCACAGGGCTGACACATAGACACAGACAACCATTCACACTCACATTCACACCTACGCTCAATTTAGAGTCACCAGTTAACCTAACCTGCATGTCTTTGGACTGTGGGGGAAACCGGAGCACCCGGAGGAAACCCACGCGGACACGGGGAGAACATGCAAACTCCACACAGAAAGGCCCTCGCCGGCCCCGGGGCTCGAACCCAGGACCTTCTTGCTGTGAGGCGACAGCGCTAACCACTACACCACCGTGCCACCCATGTGTACAACCATTTTTTTTAAAAATACGAATGGAACATTAAGTAGAGCAACAACAAAAATTGTAAGGGGGGCGCTGTTGTTTATTTGCTCTCTGGGGGTGGGGTGTGTGTGTGTGTGTGTGTGTGTGTGTGTGTGTGTGTGTGTGTGTGTGACTCTCCCACACTTTGAAAACCCCTGGTTTAAGTTATATAGAAAACAACAGCATCTGAGTAAGCTGTTCCACCTAAATACGAACTTCTGAGTTAATTGTGTGTGTGTGTCTCTCTCTCTCCCTTTCTCTCTCTATCTATTTTTAGTATTTATCCAGTCTCCAAACATCCTTCAAAGTAACTGGCAGAATAACGAGCATTAAAAAGTTATGAAGAGCTGCATCAGAAGGACGGTCAAGATATTTTCAGTGCCCTTGATCCATTTGTTTAATTCTTCAGGAACACATTTCACTTTTTCAAATCATTTCTTTTGCATTTGTTTGAAATTATAATTTCAAGATATAGTGACAATGTGTGGGAGACAATTAAAGGTAACTGATTGATAGTAAATAATAATAATAATAATAATAATAATAATAATAATAATAATAATAATAATAATATGATTTGTCAACAATGTTAATTCAAATTCTGCTCAGTGGGAACTGTCTTTTTTTTAAAACTTCTTTTCCTTGCTCGGTTTCATACTAACTTTACCAATGTGTAATATAGTGGTGGTATATAAGGTCATGTCACATTTCCTATGATACACTATTTAGTGTGGGAGTGTATAGTTCTGCACATCGGCGATACACGAACCAGGGTTTGGTATGTTCAGTGTACACACCTGAAAAAATTTCTGGCGTGTGGAGAACTGAAGAAGTCAAAGAAGAGTTTAATGACATGTTTAAGACAAGAATAAACACTGCACTTAGAAGACCTGGCTGTTGTACAAGTTTGAATTCACCTAATTCAATAGGTTTTCTTTATTTTTATTCATTAAAAGTCACTTAATGTCTTAAAGTAATGATGGATGTTGTTTCTCTTTACTTAGTTGAGCGGCTCTTGATATAATTAACAGTTATTCCATGAAATCGAGTCATACATGTACATGAACTGATGGCTATCAGCCATGTACAGCGAGATTGAGTGGAATAACTGTTTTATTCTATCCACATTCACTGGATTTTGAGAAACGGAGCATTTTTATTATTTTTTGCAAATTCGATTCATAAAAACTTCATACAAAACGTCCAACAAAATCATTTCTGCTTAGCATGTAAACAAACCGGCGAAATGACTAGCAATTTGTGAAAAATGCGATAATCGTAATTCTTGAAAAAAAATTATACGTTCTTACCATCAAATACTTTAATTCCATATTTTGTTGGGGTTTTGTTTTCGAGTAGAGTTTTTATTTCGGCCTCGGTTGGTTCAGCAACACGCGCCGCCATTTTGTTTTTCTCTACTCACGGTATATGAGCTGATAGCCTAGTAGAACGGCGGCTACAAGTATCAACACCTTAACGATCTTTTGACCATTGCAAAAGTAGAAAAGACTTTCAAATATGCAAACTGTGCATGAATAGTTACTCAAACTTCCACTGGTTAAAAAAAAAAAAAAAGTTGATTCCCGATTACTTACAATATCAGATCACATGACACCGTTCCACAATTATCGACATCCAGATGATTTTTTTTTTAATAAATAATCAGTATGTAGTATTAAGTTAACAAAACAGTTTTTATTTAAAATTTGTTTTACATAGACTTATATTTAGTACAAAATATCTTTTATATAAATATATCGATGTCGGTGCTTACGTAAATGAGGAAGCAATTCTAATGTTTATCAACAAATGAACTGATAATGTTTAACCTGCGTCAGACAATCTTTTTTTTCCACTTAAGTATTTTCATAGATCACATTCTGTTAATCATTCGTTGTTGTTTGTATTAATTTCTAATTTTGTAGTTTACCAATAAACGTCAACAGGCAATTGATATCGTAACCACATGAAACTCCAGGTCAAAGGTCGCATGTCATTAATCGAACCAAAATATAAAATATCTACTGATATTGTAATATGTGGTAGATATTTACAACCAACTGCCAAAAAAAAAAAAATCTGAATGGAATAGAAAAATCTGAATATTTCAAGCATGTCATTTTTTCTGTGCTAGGAATTTAATTCTGGTCTAATTCTATTTATTGCAATCGGATTCCAAATACTCTATAAGCATTCCATTCCGTTATGAATCAGAAAAAAAAGATAAAATCACAGCACATTTTTATTTATTTATATTTTAAGCACTCCATCTACTTCAACAACGTTACACAAAGATCAATCCATAACAGTCGTAAATGTCAATTAATTCCACAGGGTGTCGATAATGGTGGACACCGGTGAAAGTGATCACTATTATCAACACCTCATGTGACTTCTCAAACGCGTGTTTAGATACAAAATGGCGACTGTCAAAGTAAGAAAGAAACAAAGTAGGTTTGGACGAGGAGATCATGAAATATCAGTGAATTTGATGAGTAAAAACATGTCCATGATCTTTCCACCATGCTTACCTGCGATGATAACGTCAGGTTTTCCGAAAAATTGCTGATCATGCTGAAAAAAATTCCATCTCGGGCAATGACAAGATCAAAGGGCGAGGCGGGTCTTTGGGTTGATTAATTAACCAATAATAACTGTTGCAACTGAAACTCGCCTTTGTAAAATTGTTTTTTATTGGTAAATCTGAAAAGGTGTCGATAATTATGGACTGTCGATAACTGTAGCTGCCGCTCTAGTACAGTAGCCAATCAGAGCACACGATTGCTCATAACCAATGAATGTGGGTAGAATAATATGGATTGTGGAATCGGGCTATTTTTTAGAGTGTATTTTTATTATTTACTGTTTGATCTCAAATACATTAAAAAGGCAAGAATTTAATCCACTAATTACCTTTTGACAAGGCACACCTATTAACTGAAAAGCATTCCAGGTGACTACCTCATGAAGCTGGTTAAGATGATGCCAGTAGTGTGCAAAGTGTCATCAAGGTAAATGCTGGCTACTTTGAAGAATCGAAAATATGAAACATATGTATTTTTAATACTATTTTGTTTACCACATAATTCCGTACATGATCCATATGTTGTTTCATAGTTTTGATGTCTTCAGGATCGTTCTACAATGTAGAGAAGAGTCACAATACAGAAAAACATATGAATGAGTAGGGGCGTACAAACTTGAACACGTCTCATATACTGATCCTCACTGTAATAATTGCAATTAAAGATCTGGTTGATCAAGTATATCTAGCTTTGTACATAATAGATACTCCGTTACACTATAATTACACTTAGTGCAGCCTACTACTGCCAAGTCCATTGTATTTGTATGAGGTTTTACCAGTAGACATGGTCACAAAGCAGCTTTACAGAAACAGGGATGTAGGTTTTGAAGATGTTGAATCCAGAGGCAACAATGGAAAGGTAAAATTCACTGAGCTGGCCTGAGGAAGAAACCTTAAGAGGAACCAGATTTTAAAAATAACTTTAACTTTAGGTGTGGCACCACCAGACAGTCGGATTATAAACACTTACAGCATACAGGTGTAGAAAAATGAAAGATAAGTGTCTAGAGGAAGCCATCCACCAAAAATCAGTGAAAAGAGAGTCAGATACAGTGGTGCTTGAAAGTTTGTGAACTCTTTAGGATTTTCTATAATTTCTGCATAAATATGACCTAAAACAACATCAGATTTTCACACAAATCTTAAAAGTAGATAAAGAGAACCCAGTTAAACAAATGAGACAAAAATATTATACTTGGTCATTTATTTATTGAGGAAAATGATCCAATATTACATATCTGTGAGTGGCAAAAGTATGTGAACCTTTGCTTTCAGTATCTGGTGTGATCCCCTTGTGCAGCAATAACTGCAACTAAACGTTTGCAGTAACTGTTGATCAGTCCTGCACACCGGCTTGGAGGAATTTTAGCCCGTTCCTCCGTACAGAACAGCTTCAACTCTGGGATGTTGGTGGGTTTCCTCACATGAACTGCTCGCTTCAGGTCCTTCCACAACATTTCGATTGGATTAAGGTCAGGACTTTGACTTGGCCATTCCAAAACATTATTCTTCTTTAACCATTCTTTGGTAGAACGACTTGTATGCTTAGGGTCATTGTCTTGCTGCATGACCCACCTTCTCTTGAGATTCAGTTCATGGACAGATGTTCTGACATTTTGCTTTAGAATTTGCTGGTCTAATTCAGAATTCATTGTTCCATCAATGATGGCAAGCCGTCCTGGTCCAGATGCAGCAAACCAGGCCCCAACCATGATACTACCACCACCATGTTTCACAGATGGGATAAGGTTCTTATGCTGGAATGCAGTGTTTTCCTTTCTCCAAACATAATGTTTCTCATTTAAACCAAAAAGTTATATTTTGGCCTCATCTGTCCACAAAACATTTTTTCCAATAGCCTTCTGGCTTGTCCACGCGATCTTTAGCAAACTGCAGATGAGCAGCAACGTTCTTTTTAGAGAGCAGTGGCTTTCTCCTTGCAATCCTGCCATGCACACCATTGTTGTTCAGTGTTCTCCTGATGGTGGACTCATGAATATTAACCAATGTGAGAGAGGCCTTCAGTTGCTTAGAAGTTACCCTGGGGTCCTTTGTGACCTTGCCGACTATTACACGCCTTGCTCTTGGAGTGATCTTTGTTGGTCGACCACTCCTGGGGAGGGTAACAATGGTCTTGAATTTCCTCCATTTGTACACAATCTGTCTGACTGTGGATTGGTGGAGTCCAAACTCTTTAGAGATGGTTTTGTAACCTTTTCCAGCCTGATGAGCATCAACAACACTTTTTCTGAGGTCCTCAGAAATCATCTTTGTTCATGCCATGATACACTTCCACAAACATGTGTTGTGAAGTTTGATAGATCCCTGTTTTTTAAATAAAACAGGGTGCCCACTCATACCTGATTGTCATCACGTTGATTGAAAACACCTGACTCTAATTTCACCTTCAAATTAACTGCTAAACCTAGAGGTTTGCATACTTTTGCCACTCACATATGTAATATTGGATCTCATCTCATCATCTCTAGCCGCTTTATCCTTCTACAGGGTCGCAGGCAAGCTGGAGCCTATCCCAGCTGACTACGGGCGAAAGGCGGGGTACACCCTGGACAAGTCGCCAGGTCATCACAGGGCTGACACATAGACACAGACAACCATTCACACTCACATTCACACCTACGGTCAATTTAGAGTCACCAGTTAACCTAACCTGCATGTCTTTGGACTGTGGGGGAAACCGGAGCACCCGGAGAAAACCCACGCGGACACGGGGAGAACATGAAAACTCCACACAGAAAGGCCCTCGCCGGCCCTGGGGCTCGAACCCAGGACCTTCTTGCTGTGAGGCGACAGCGCTAACCACTACACCACCGTGCCGCCCTAATATTGGATCATTTTCCTCAATAAATAAATGACCAAGTATAATATTTTTGTCTCATTTGTTTAACTGGGTTCTCTTTGTCTACTTTTAGGACTTGTGTGAAAATCTGATTATGTTTTAGGTCATATTTATGCAGAAATATAGAAAATGTTGACAAACTTTCAAGCACCACTGTAAGTAACCAAGCGACCAAGGAATACTTCGTAAGAACTGAAGAGGTCCACAATTTACATGGAAGAAGCTGTTCACAAGACAATTATAGCCATAGGACAAATCATATTACACTCTCTCAGTGGTGAGCCATATGAAATCCCATTTGGAATTTGCCAAAAGACATGTGGACAGCTTAGGAAACATGAGACCAAAATTGAATGTGTGCTCATCACCTGTAGTACACCATTCCCATAGAGAAACATGGTGGTGGAAGCATCACATTTAACAATCATTCCATGAAATCGAGTCGTACGGTATATGAGCTGATAGCTATCAGCCATGTACGGCGAGATTGGGTGGAATAACCGTTTTATTCTCTCCACATTCACTGGATTTTGAGAAAACAGAGCATTTTTATTTTTTGCAAATTCGATAAATAAAAACTTCATACAAAACATCCAACAAAATCTGCTTAGAATGTAAACAAACCGGTGAAATGGCAGGAGCAATTTGTGAAAAATGCTATAATAATAATTCTTAGGAAAAAAGATACGTTCTTACCATCAAATACTTTTATTCCATATTTTATTACTTTTTTTGCAGTTTTGTTTTCAAGTTGAGTTTATTTCGTCCTCAGCTGGTTCAGCAACATGCGCCACCATTTTGTTTTTCTCTACTCACGGTATATGAGCTGATATCCTAGTAGTAGAGTAGCTAATCAGAGCACGCAATTGCTCATATCCAGTGAATGTGAATAGAATAATAAAAATTATCCATGGCCTCTTGGTTGCTTCTCTGAGTAATCACCTCCTATTCGTTCCATTTATTAATAATATATTTAATGGTTCTGGATATTATTTATAGAAGATACCTTTCCAGAACTTTGTTCTAAACATGTTTTGAGAGCTTCTGGATTTATCACACTGTTTATGCATGTTCTCTGGGTCTTTCCAGGAACAGATGTATTTACAGCGAGATTGCATAACTCTGTGACTTCTGAGGTCATCTGATTGCACAGGAACTACTTGAGGGGCTTCATACTTATAAAATACTTAAAACTGAAGTTTTACAAATTTTCTTTTTGTAAATAAATCTCTAAACTATATTGATTTCCCCCCACTTTAATAGGCTGCTTTGGGTAGATTCATGGCAATATAACCCAAATTCTCTTAATTTCTCTTCCAGGTTATACACTACCGTTCAAAAGTTTGGGGTCACCCAGACAATTTTGTGTTTTCCATGAAAAATCACGCTTTTATTTACCACCATAAGTTGTAAAATGAATAGAAAATATAGTCAAGACATTTTTCTGGCCATTTTGAGCATTTAATCGACCCCACAAATGTGATGCTCCAGAAACTCAATCTGCTCAAAGGAAGGTCAGTTTTATAGCTTCTCTAAAGAGCTCAACTGTTTTCAGCTGTGCTAACATGATTGTACAAGGGTTTTCTAATCATCCATTAGCCTTCTGAGGCAATGAGCAAACACATTGTACCATTAGAACACTGGAGTGAGAGTTGCTGGAAATGGGCCTCTATACACCTATGGAGATATTGCACCAAAAACCAGACGTTTGCAGCTAGAATAGTCATTTACCACATTAGCAATGTATAGAGTGGATTTCTGATTAGTTTAAAGTGATCTTCATTGAAAAGAACAGTGCTTTTCTTTCAAAAATAAGGAAATTTCAGTGACCCCAAACTTTTGAACGGTAGTGGAACACTACAAAAATATAGGAAAAGTTCAAACAGGGTGAAACTTTCTAACACTTCCTGTCATTTCTGTTTATGTAGACGACACGACATAAATCATAAATAAAAACACTTTTGTCTAAAGGCTGAGAGATGACGCAAAGATGCTAAACAGATAGACATCCAGAAGCAATTCTATGTCGTGTACAATCTGTCCATGTCTTTTTATAATTGATAATTATTGAACTCCTCCATAGTAACACCTTAAGAGATATAAAGCTGTTGTGGTGATGGTGTTTTGTTTATCGATTCAAGTTCACTCAGGTTTGGAGGAGAAAAGACAAGTCACTTCCTTGTCTGTGACTTTTGGATGTGTGCTTTTGCCTTCACATTCTTCCAGCAGGAGGCAGTGTTATCCAGACTCATCATTCACAGAGATATACAGTTAGGTCCATATATATTTGGACACTGACAATTTTTTTTTTTACCTGTTTACTGAAACATATTCAAGTTATCGTTATATAATGGACATGAACATAAAGTCCAGACTTTCAGCTTTCATTTGAGGGTATCCACATTAAAATTGGATGAAGGGTTTAGGAGTTTCGGCTCCTTAACATGTGCCACCCTGTTTTTAAAGGGACCAAAAGTAATTGGACAGTTGACTCAAAGGCTATTTCATGGGCAGGTGTGGGCAATTCCTTTATGTCATGTCATTCTCAATTAAGCAGATAAAAGGCCTGGTGTTGATTTGAGGTGTGGTGCTTGTATTTGGAAGATTTTGCTGTAAAGAAAACATGCGGTCAAAGGAGCTCTCCATGCAGGTGAAACAAGCCATCCTTAAGCTGCGAAAACAGAAAAAAAACATCCGACAAATTGCTACAATATTAAGAGTGGCAAAATCTACAGTTTGGTACATCCTGAGAAAGAAAGAAAGCACTGGTGAACTCATCAATGCAAAAAGACCTGGACGCCCACAGAAGACAACAGTGGTGGATGATCACAGAATAATTTCCATGGTGAAGAGAAACCCCTTCACAACAGCCAACCAAGTGAACAACACTCTCCAGGAGGTAGGCGTATCAATATCCAAATCTACCATAAAGAGAAGACTGTATGAAAGTAAATACAGAGGGTTCACTGCACAGTGCAAGCCACTCATAAGCCTCAAGAATAAAAAGGCTAGATTGGACTTTGCTAAAAAACATCTAAAAAAAAGCCAGCACAGTTCTGGAAGAACATTCTTTGGACAGATGAAACCAAGATCAACCTCGACCAGAATGATGGAAAGAAAAAAGTATGGCAAAGGTGTGGTACAGCTCATGATCCAAAGCATACCACATCATCTGTAAAACACGGCGGAGACAGTGTGATGGCTTGGGCATGCATGGCTGCCAGTGGCACTGGGTCACTAGTGTTTATTGATGAGGTGACACAGGACAGAAGCAGCCGGATGAATTCTGAGGTATTCAGAGACATACTGTGTGCTCAAATCCAGCCAAATGCAGCCAAACTGATTGGTCGGCGTTTCATAATACAGATGGACAATGACCCAAAACATGAAGCCAAAGCAACCCAGGAGTTTATTAAAGCAAAGAAGTGGAATATTCTTGAATGGCCAAGTCAGTCACCTGATCTCAACCCAATTGAGCATGCATTTCACTTGTTAAAGACTAAACTTCAGACAGAAAGGCCCACAAACAAACAGCAACTGAAAACCGCTGCAGTAAAGGCCTGGCAGAGCATTAAAAAGGAGGAAACACAGCGTCTGGTGATGTCCATGAGTTCAAGACTTCAGGCAGTCATTGCCAACAAAGGGTTTTCAACCAAGTATTAGAAATGAACATTTTATTTATAATTATTTAATTTGTCCAATTACTTTTGAGCCCCTGAAATGAAGGGATTGTGTTTAAAAAATGCTTTAGTTCCTCACATTTTTATGCAATCATTTTGTTCAACCCACTGAATTAAAGCTGAAAGTCTGAACTTCAACTGCATCTGAATTGTTTTGTTCAAAATTCATTGTGGTAATGTACAGAACCAAAATTAGAAAAATGTTGTCTCTGTCCAAATATTTATGGACCTAACTGTAGATGGCTGGATGGGTGGCTTTACCCTGGTCAGGGTTGTTGTAGCAGATCTGGAGCTTATTCCAGGAGCATGAAGCAGGAATACACCCTGAATAGGATGATTTAATGGAGACATATTAATAGCACGTCTTTAACATCTGATCTGCCATGGACCATTTTAATTACACCGCAGCAACATTGGACTCTCGTTTCTGATTTGTCAGATGATGTTTCCTTTTTTATGATGGCAGTTTTGACAGTAGTGCAGCTTCATAGGTTTATATTAATGTGCTTGTTCTAATACATTATCACTCTTACATGGTGAACTCTCCACATAATCCAAGTCTAACAATAAACAGATTAAAAATGTGTTTGTGTTCAACCAAGAAAAACAAAAAGTTTAATCATTGTTTTGGAAACAATGGAAGGAGACTCCATTTTGATAACTTGCATACAAATGTCTTTTTTTTTTTAAGCCATTTAAGCAATGCACAAGATCAACTTTCCTGTTCACATCCCTTCCCCCATAGAGCGAGCATGGGGCAGCATGATTCCTGCCCCAATGGGACTTCTTTAACACTTGCTGCAGTTCGGTTTTTGACCACTGGGTGAAATAATAGCACTATGGAGTTAGAGAGTAGTGAGTTTGCTGCCATGTGATTTCTCAACACCTGTACAACGGAGAAGGCCAACAGAATCTTGGCTTATGTCTGTCAAATAACATTTTTATATTTAAATTTATTTAGATTAACATTCATTGAAAGTCTGATATACAGTGGTGCTTGAAAGTTTGTGAACCCTTTCAAATTTTCTGCATTTCTGCATAAATATGACCTAAAATCATCATCAGATTTTCACACAAGTCCTAAAAGTAGATAAAGAGAACCCAGTCAAACAAATGAGACAAAAATATTATACTTGGTCATTTATTTATTGAGGAAAATGGTCCAATATTACATATCTGTGAGTGGCAAAAGTATGTGAACCTCTAGGATTAGCAGTTAATTTGAAGGTGAAATTAGAGTCAGCTGTTTTCAATCAATGGGATGACAATCAGGTGTGAGTGGGCACCCTGTTTTATTTAAACAACAGGGATCTATCAAAGTCTGATCTTCACAATGCATATTTGTGGAAGTGTATCATGGTACAAACAAAGGAGATTTCTGAGAACCTCAGAAAAAGCGTTGTTGATGCTCATCAGGCTGGAAAAGGTTACAAAACCATCTCTAAAGAGTTTGGACTCCACCAATTCACAGTCAGGTATACAAATGAAGGAAATTCAAGACCATTGTTACCCTCCCCAGGAGTGGTCAACCAACAAAGATCACTCCAAGGGCAAGGCGTGTAATAGTTGGCGAGGTCACAAAGGAGCCCAGGGTAACTTCTAAGCAACTGAAGGCCTCTCTCACATTAGTTAATATTCATGAGTCCACCATCAGGAGAACACTGAACAACAATGGCGTGCATGGCAGGGTTGCAAGGAGAAAGCTACTTCTCTCTAAAAAGAACATTGCTGCTCGTCTGCAGTTTGCTAAAGATCACGTGGACAAGCCAGAAGGGTATTGGAAAAATGTTTTGTGGATGGATAAGACCAAAATAGAACTTTTTTTGTTTAAATGAGAAGCGTTCTGTTTGGAGAAAGGAAAACAAACAGTCCAAAAACATGCAGGTTAGGCTTCCATTCCAGCATAAGAACCTTATCCCATCTGTGAAACATGGTGGTGGTAGTATCATGGTTTGGGCTGGTTTTGCTGCATCTGGGTCAGGACAGCTTGCCATCATTGATGGAACAATGAATTCTGAATTATACCAGCGAATTCTAAAGGAAAATGTCAGGACATCTGTCCATGAACTGAATCTCAAGAGAAGGTGGGTCATGCAGCAAGACAATGACCCTAAGCACACAAGTCAATCTACCAAAGAATGGTTAAAGAAGAATAAAGTTAATGTTTTGGAATGGCCAAGCCAAAGTCCTGACCTTAATCCAATCGAAATGTTGTGGAAGGACCTGAAGCGAGCAGTTCATGTGATGAAACCCACCAACATCCTAGAGTTGAAGCTGTTCTGTATGGAGGAATAGGCTAAAATTCCTCCAAGCCGGTGTGCAGGACTGATCAACAGTTACCGCAAACGTTTAGTTGCAGTTATTGCTGCACAAGGGGATCACACCAGATACTGAAAGCAAAGGTTCACATACTTTTGCCACTCACAGATATGTAATATTGGATCATTTTCCTCAATAAATAAATGACCAAGTATAATATTTTTGTCTCATTTGTTTAACTGGGTTCTCTTTATCTACTTTTAGGACTTGTGTGAAAATCTGATGTTGTTTTAGGTCATATTTATGCAGAAATGTAGAAAATTCTAAAGGGTTCACAAACTTTCAAGCACCACTGTATATGGTTGGGCTCAATGATGCCTGCCCCTATGGATGAGCTGCCAATGGATAAAGACATGTATACTCACTGAGCACTTTATTAGGAACACCTGTGCACCTACTCATTCATTCAGCTAGCTCATCAGCCAATCATGTTGGAGCTGGGCAACACAAAATCATGAATATATGGGCCAGCAGCTTCAGGTAATGTTCACATCAAGCGTCAGAATGGGGAGAAAAAAAAAAGTGATCTCAGTGATTTTGACTGTGGCATGATTGTTAGTGCCAGATGGGCTGGTTGGAGTATTTCTAGAACGACTGATCTCCTTGATTTTCATGGGCAACAGTCTCTAGGATGGTAGAAACAACGGACTCAGGATGGGGCAATGAAGAAAAAACATCCAATGAGCAGCAGTTTTGTGGACAGAAACACCTTGTTGATGAGAGAGGTCAATGGAGAATGGCCAGCTTGGTTCAAGCTGATAGTAACTCAGATAATCGCTCCATACAATTGTGGTGAGCAGAAAAGCATCTCAGAACTCACAAGACGTAGAACCTTTAGGCAGATGGGCTGTAACAGTAGAAGAACATGTCAAGAACAGAAACCTGGAGGCTTAGTAGTGGGCACATGTTCATTGAATGTGGACAGCTGAAGTAGCCTGGTCTGAAGAATCTTGATGTCTGCTGAAGCACACAGATGGTAGGGTCAGAATTTGGCACCAACAGGATGAATACATGGGGGTGGCACAGTGGTTAGCACTATCATCTCACAGCAAGAAGGTTCCAAGTTTGAACCTCACGGCTGACAGGGGCCTTTCTGTCTGGATTTTGCATGTTATCCCAGTGTCTGCATGGGTTTCCTCTGGGTGCTTCGGTTTCCCCCACAGATCAAAAACATGCAGGTTAGGCAAAATACCCAGCCACTGAGGTTGCACAAGCCAGTGCATACTTAATGTTGCTCCCAAGCCCGGATAGACTGGGGAGGGTTGCATCAGGAAGGTCATCCAGTCTAAAACCTAGACCAAATCAAATATGAGGAACAAATCTCCTGTGGGAGCAGCACAGTGGTGTAATGGTTAGCACTGTCGCCTCACAGCAAGAAGGTTCTGGGTTCAAGCCCAGTGGCTGACAGGGCCTTTCTGTGTGGAGTTTGCATGTTCTCCCTGTGTCTGCGTGGGTTTCCTCCAGGTGTTCCGGTTTCCCCCACAATCCAAAAACATGCAGGTTAGGCTAATTGGTGGTTGTAAATTGACCATAGGTGTGAATGGTTGTTTGCCTCTGTGTGTCAGCCCTGTGATGACCTGGCGACTTGTCCAGGGTGTACCCTGCCCCTCACCCATAGTCAGTCGGGATAGGCTCCAGCTTGCCTGCGACCCTGTACAGGATAAGCGGCTACGGATAATGGATGGATAGATGGATGGAGATCCACTGTGGCGACCCCTAACGGGAGCAGCCGAAAGAAGCAGAAGGATGAATCCAACCTGGAATAGTCCAACCTGCCTTGTGTCAACATTCCAGGCTGGTGGTAGTGTTGTAATGGTGTGGGGAATGTTTTCACGGAACACTTTGGTCTGTTAATACCAATCACTCATCACTTGAATGCCGCAGCCTATTTGAGTAAATGTTACAGATCACGTGCAGCCCTTCATGGTCACAATTTACCAGTTTTCTAATGGCTATTTCCAGCATGATCATGAGTTGGCCTACTGGTTAGCATGTCCATCTCTCAACCGGGAGATTACAAGTTCTACTTGTGGTCAGGTCATTCCAAAAGCCATCATAAAAATAGTACCTAAATGGCATACCACAATACAGATGCAAGTATGGAGTCAAACTTTCGTGGTTACCAGAGGACCAGGCCCCCCACTGTAACCCTAGCTATAGAAACGAGATTGGTGGTACCCAATGCGCCTGAAGGGCCTGATTAGTACTGGGATGGGAGACTACCTGGGAAGACCAGGTCCTGGCATGGGAGGGACTTTGACTTCCAGCATGACAATGCACCATTTCACAAAACAGACTAGTTTCATGGACCTGGCAGAGTGTTTAAATATTCTTCAGTGACCTTCCAAGTCACTGAATCCATATTCAGTAGAATCTACCTTTGGGATGTGGTAGAACAGAAGATTCACAACATGAACGTAAAAAATCTGCAGGAATTGCATGATGCAATCACATCAACATGGACCAGGAATTCAAAGGAATGTTTCCAACACCTTGTAGAAACCATGCCACAAAGAATTGAGGCTGTTTTGAAAGCAAATGGAGGTTGTGTCTAGTATTAGTACAGCATTCCTAATAAAGTGCTCAGTGCACTCTATCTTTCTTGAGAAGCATAACAGATTTATGAGGATGTGTTCTGCGTCAGCGTTTTCACAATCCTCATTTGGGAGTATTCTTAAAATGCATTTTTTTTTTGCCTTAACCTGAGGTCACAGCACTATAGAATCCTCTCCTCTTTGTGTTTCTTATGCGTTTGTGCTGAGTCACTGGGCTCGTTGGCTGTTGCTTGAAGGTTTGAAGTTCCTTCTTTATGTGGAGCAGTACAAGCTGGCTCGCTTCCCATCAAAACTGCTGACTGGGCTCTAGTTTACGCACTTCCCAGAGTGAGTTAGAGTTTAGTCATTATGAAAACCTCTGAATAAGCTGAACAAAAAAAAAAAAGGGGGGGGGGGGGGCGGACAGAGGGACATAGTCAAAGTTTTAGGACTCCAGAAGTTTCTGCACCCTTCATGCAGATGAGCAAAAATGACCGTGCAAAATATTACACCTTTTCAGTTAAATAATACAAGAACCTGATTTTTATTAGAACACAGTCTCATAAGAGCTACTTTATTTTATTAAAAATACTTTTCCTCAAAAAATATTCCAACCATGTGATTAGAAATTTCAATTTCGCCACATACGAATGAAATTATTTTGACCAACATCTGATTCGTATCGTGACAAACTGAAGAAAATTGAATTTCGAGGTTCAAAATCTGTAACTCAAATTTTCACAGCCGCATAACCTGGGATTCAAGCGCAAACTAAAAAGTCCGTCCTTGGTACAATTCCATTAAATGATGATTAAACATGAGTAATGAAAAAGACTGAGGATATACAGTATTTTGGAGAAACATTTAATAAAAATGTACGACAACATCACAATCTTATTTAAAAAAATAAAAGATCATGTAAAACAGACGATATTTTCTCTTCATGTCATTCTTGGTGTAGTATTTCAGAACAGTACAAATTGGTGTATGCAGAAAACCAATGACTATACACTACCGTTCAAAAGTTTGGGGTCACCCAGACAATTTTGTGTTTTCCATGAAAAGTCACACTTTTATTTACCACCATAAGTTGTAAAATGAATAGAAAATATAGTCGAGACATTTTTCTGGCCATTTTGAGCATTTAATCGACCCCACAAATGTGATGCTCCAGAAACTCAATCTGCTCAAAGGAAGGTCAGTTTTATAGCTTCTCTAAAGAGCTAAACTGTTTTCAGCTGTGCTAACATGATTGTACAAGGGTTTTCTAATCATCCATTAGCCTTCTGAGGCAATGAGCAAACACACTGTACCATTAGAACACTGGAGTGAGAGTTGCTGGAAATGGGCCTCTATACACCTATGGAGATATTGCACCAAAAACCAGACATTTGCAGCTAGAATAGTCATTTACCACATTAGCAACGTATAGAGTGTATTTCTGATTAGTTTAAAGTGATCTTCATTGAAAAGAACAGTGCTTTTCTTTCAAAAATAAGGACATTTCAAAGTGACCCCAAACTTTTGAACGGTAGTGTACGTTCAAGTTTTACAGCTTCTCACTGGATCCCATCCTTGGTTAAAGTGCCAAATTTCCACATCCACTTCAAACCGTCTTTAAGTAGAGAACCGGTTCTGCGTGTTGTTCTTTTGTAGATCACTGAATCTTGTTCTCAGCCAACTTCTCTTGCTCCAAGTTGAGGTCAGTTAGGCAGCAGAAGCATATGATCTGGGTGTATTTGGTGATGGTTGCTGGCACAGAAGACGACAACGTGAGAGCAGGAAGAAAACTGAGACAGGGTCAACAAACTACTGCATCCTGAGCACTTAGACAGCTGTAGGAGTAATCAGAACTATAACTACTGAGTAGTGCAACATGTGTTATGTTTTTTTTTTTTTTTAAAGCTTAAGCTTATTGCTAGTATCCAGCGAAAGGCACTTCCATCAAGATGGTCCAAGAAGAAGTATTAACCTTCATCTAGGATCAATTTTAAGGAGGCAGTACTGCTTGAGCACACAATGGCAATGCTATGGACTGGTCAGAAGTCAGTATGTGCTACATCTTACATCGGTTATGGAGAACATCAATAAAAAAGAGAAATGCTACTCTTCATTTCAAGGGCACTGTTTTTCAAAAACAGGTCGTACATTATTGATACTGCTGCCAATACCAACACCACCAGAGTCAACACTGCTACTTGCAATGAATGTTTTAGCTACAATGACTAGCTGCTGACTTTCTTTCCCCCTGGTTTTTGTTGCATTCCCTTTTCCATATTTTTATCCTTGACTTGCAAGTGACGTCAAAGCAAAACAGAAACCCGGATGTCGGCCATGTTGGTGGATATACAAACGCAAGGTCAAGCGACATTCCATACAAAATATAGTCACGTCCGCAACTCTCTTTGTTTTTCCACTGCTTTAAGCGTTCTTTTAGCTATGCCATATCTTTGTGCTGTATATGGTTGTGGTCACAACAGTACTCGTGACCGTGGCACGTTCTGATTTTTTAGAATTCTGTCTGATTCGGAAAGAGGGCGAGGAAACTCTGAGGCTTAGTACGGAGAGGAGACTAGCACGGCTGAACAAGATCGGCAGGGCTGATCTAACAGAGGCTAAAACCAAGACAGTTCGTGTTTGCAGTAATCATTTTATCTCCGGTGAGATTCCGAAGCTCTCTCAATAATATCATAGAAAATTTTTATTTCGTGTTGCTAGAATCTTGCTATAAAACGAGCGTTCACTCGGTCGTGAACCAATCCAGACTGGGCACCCACTCAGAAAATGGGCTATGTTTCGTCCAAGGTCGGACTTGATTCTTCATCAGCCAAACCAGATAGAATGCAATATCTGGGTACTCGATGGTTGGTAGAAACGTCTTCAGAAAAATCCGACTTTTTTAAATAATATGGGTCAAAACTAGTCTGGTTAACACCAGACCATATCACAAGTGAAATATGGTCTGGAATCCGCCTATTGAGTTTCTCGTAGGGGAGGTGTGGTTTACGATTGTCAACGGCCGTTTATTGGACGTTGCGAATGTCTATCATTTGGCGTATACGTAGCCCATGGCCAATCATGGCAGTTGTACCCGGTGACGTAGTTAGAGCGACGAAGAAGACGAAGAAGAGAAGGAAAGAGAAAGAGAAGGCAAAACAAAAATAGGAAAACAATGGCACCGAAATTATTTCACTTGTGATATGGTCTGGTGTTAACCAGACTAATTCAGAACAGTGTCTAAAGCTTGATCGAAAGTTTGGTTCGTATCGCTCGCCGCCATGTTAAATGTGATCCGTAAACAGTCCCAAATAAACTACAAGCTTCCATTTGTCGAGTAGTACGCGTCACCGTCTTTCCACCCCTCCCCACTCTCTGATTGGCTCCCTAACTCAGGCGAGCCTTTAGACCATAGTTTCCATGCTGTCTTTTCAGGTCGGAACGATTGTGCAAAGCAGCATGGGATTTCCCAGGCTAGGTCAAAATCACACATATCTATCTTCTCGTTGTATTGAATCTTCACTCGTACGTTCAAATCGTAGTAATACTGAGAAAATTCAGCATTGTTTACAGACATGCTTTCAGCAGTTGCCATCCTAGTTGCTCGTATATCCACCATCATGGCGGACGCTCATGACGTAGCACATTTTGATCACGCGGTTGCAAGGTCATCTATTAGACTAGCCACTGTTGCTTCGTTTTGGACTCTTGCAGTCCACTTGTATCTGAAAATACTTTTTAGCTACTAGCTCAGCAGCCCATAATTTTGAAGTATTTATCCTTGCAATACATGTCACTGGGCAATTTGATATGGTCGAAAATTTCCTCATTCTTTGAATCAGTTGACAAAACTGGGAGTGTCAGAAACATTTTAAAAAGTCACCTACTCAGGCTGTTCTGAGAAGTCGGAAATCATGTGTCTCATGTCTGAGTCAAATCTTTTTTTTTTTTTTTTGAGGGAGCTGCTTTCTTCAGATCTTTTCATCTGGCTGATTTTTAAAAGCAGCATAGTACGTGTAGCATGTATCTACCATGACTCAGCACATTGCATAATCCTCGGGTACAGCAAGCAGTCTAATTTGGTTATGGGAAATTTACTGAAAAATCTTGCCAATATTGTCATGATCGTTGTTACCTTCGAAGGTACCACTCAAACCCGGTCCTTTCTGTTAACTTTGTGGTTAACAACAAAGAAACAAGTCATCAGGTTGGTGAGCAATTCTGAGAAATTAAATCTTCCAGACATACTAATATATCAGGTATAGTAGGGAAGCTTCTAATGCTATTGCAAGTCAGACCTTTAGTGCAGAGTCTGGCTTTTTTTCATCATTAAACGGGTCAAGAACTCTCGCTCTCTCCCTCATATCATTACAGTGATGGCTTTCTTCCAAAGTTCTAGGGAATATTACAGTAGTGGTTTGGACACATTACTACTCTACACACACAACATCTCTCTGTAGGTTCACAGACACACTCTCTCTCTCTCTCAATAACACAAACTCAACTCAAGCCCAGTGCTAAGTGTTAATTGAATGAATAAATGTTAACTCCCCATCATCAGAGAAGATTCTGTCTTATATACAGTATTATGGTTCTAACTGCTACCTCAAAAACAACCCTGAATACTTTCCTCAGACTAATATTGCTTACCATTGAGCTGACCAAACCATTTCGTCCTTTTCTCCACAGGCAGGTAGACGCAGAAGTAGTACACCGGTACACCAGACAGTGCAATGGTTACTCCTATGAGGGAATTGATGGTATCACTATAGAGGGGCACGATGACCAAGAAAAGACTGCACAAGCAATAGATGACAGGAATGAGCAGTGTAAGCTGGAAGCCAGAAAAGACAGAAGATGACAAGGTGTAAGTTTAAATTAAAAAAAGACAAACCCAACACTTTAGTCAGACAATTAGTTGATTAGCTACCTTCACGGGTCTGTGTCTGTCTGGCTGTGTGAAGCGAAGGTAGAGGAGTCCCACCACAGATAATCCCATGTACAGCCAGTAGCTGAAGCTGTAGTAATTGATTAGCAGGAATACATCTTCCACACACAAAAAGATCAGACCCATCGCACCCTGTAAGCATAAACACACACCAGTTAGAACTCGGAAACTTTAAAGGTGTTGAACTTATGAACATTTCACGTACGTTTTGCCTCACTGCATGAAAAATAAGGATGGATATTTACATGAAAATGGTTAGATGGCCAACAAAGGACCTTACGGTTTGCAGGGTTGATATGCATTTGATCAAATGGAAGACCAAAATAACATTATGAACCGCCATGTATTACAAATGACCAGAAATCGTACACCCTTGTACAACCCCGATTCCAAAAAAGTTGGGACAAAGTACAAATTGTAAATGAAAACGGAATGCAATAATTTACAAATCTCAAAAACTGATATTGTATTCACAATAGAACATAGACAACATATCAAATGTCGAAAGTGAGGCATTTTGAAATTTCATGCCAAATATTGGCTCATTTGAAATTTCATGACAGCAACACATCTCAAAAAAGTTGGGACAGGGGCAATAAGAGGCTGGAAAAGTTAAAGGTACAAAAAAGGAACAGCTGGAGGACCAAATTGCAACTCATTAGGTCAATTGGCAATAGGTCATTAACATGACTGGGTATAAAAAGAGCATTTTGGAGTGGCAGCAGCTCTCAGAAGTAAAGATGGGAAGAGGATCACCAATCCCCCTAATTCTGCGCCGACAAATAGTGGAGCAATATCAGAAAGGAGTTCGACAGGGTAAAATTGCAAAGAGTTTGAACATATCATCTACAGTGCATATCATCAAAAGATTCAGAGAACCTGGAAGAATCTCTGTGCGTAAGGGTCAAGGCCGGAAAACCATACCGGGTGCCCGTGATCTTCGGGCCCTTAGACGGCACTGCATCACATACAGGCATGCTTCTGTATTGGAAATCACAAAATGGGCTCAGGAATATTTCCAGAGAACATTATCTGTGAACACAATTCACCGTGCCATCCGCCGTTGCCAGCTAAAACTCTATAGTTCAAAGAAGCCGCCGTATCTAAACATGATCCAGAAGCGCAGACGTCTTCTCTGGGCCAAGGCTCATTTAAAATGGACTGTGGAAAACTGTTCTGTGGTCAGATGAATCAAAATTTGAAGTTCTTTATGGAAATCAGGGACGCCGTGTCATTCGGACTAAAGAGGAGAAGGACGACCCAAGTTGTTATCAGCGCTCAGTTCAGAAGCCTGCATCTCTGATGGTATGGGGTTGCATTAGTGCGTGTGGCATGGACAGCTTACACATCTGGAAAGACACCATCAATGCTGAAAGGTATATCCAGGTTCTAGAGCAACATATGCTCCCATCCAGACGACGTCTCTTTCAGGGAAGACCTTGCATTTTCCAACATGACAATGCCAAACCACATACTGCATCAATTACAGCATCATGGCTGCGTAGAAGAAGGGTCCGGGTACTGAACTGGCCAGCCTGCAGTCCAGATCTTTCACCCATAGAAAACATTTGGCACATCATAAAACGGAAGATACGACAAGAAAGACCTAAGACAGTTGAGCAACTAGAATCCTACATTAGGCAAGAATGGGTTAACATTCCTATCCCTAAACTTGAGCAACTTGTCTCCTCAGTCCCCAGACATTTATAGACCGTTGTAAAGAGAAAAGGGGATGTCTCACAGTGGTAAACATGGCCTTGTCCCAACTTTTTTGAGATGTGTTGTTGTCATGAAATTTAAAATCACCTAATTTTTCTCTTTAAATGATACATTTTCTCAGTTTAAACATTTGATATGTCATCTATGTTCTATTCCGAATAAAACATGGAATTTTGAAACTTCCACATCATTGCATTCTGTTTTTATTTACAATTTGTACTTTGTCCCAACTTTTTTGGAATCGGGGTTGTACAAGTATAAACAGGTATCGCTAAACCTTCAACTGTTATCTTTCAATGTGCCAAAAACGGGGATGTCGATGCATTTAATATTAAAAAAAAAAACATTAACAGAACAAAATCAGTCAAAATATATTTTGAGATACATTTCATATAGCTACAGCATATTATATTCCGATTTTAGTGGCTTATGGGTTCCATTTTGTTTTTTTAACCATTTCTGTGTGATACAGTCAAGATTTTAACCTCTCATGGACCAATCGGGAAACGGCTTAGTGTTTATATTTTTTGAAGCGTGGCTGGTCGTCATGTTGCTTGGATATCAGAGAAAAATATTATGAATGATTTATATTTTAAAAGACTAGTAGACAGTAGATGGCTTCAACTTCCCCATACCTGAAGGTTAGAAAAGCAGCCTTGGGCCCAAAGGGTCGTTGGTTCAATTCCTGGGACCGGCAGGAAAAACATGAGGGGAGTTGGGTGAATGAACAGCACTTTCCCCTCTCTCTCCATCATGGCTGAAGTGCCCTTGAGCAAGGCACCTAACCCCCAATTGCTCCCTGGGTGCTGTAGCATAGCTGCCCACTGCTCTGGGTATGCATGCGTGGCCATTGCTCACTTGTGCGTGCATGCGTGTGTTCACTGCTTCAAGCTGGGTTAAATGCAGAGGAGGAATTTCACTGTGCTTGAGTGTACAGTGTCTTGCAAAAGTATTCATCCCCCTTAGTGTTTGTCCTGTTTTGTCGCATTACAAGCTGGTATTAAAATGGATTTTTGGGGGGTTAGCACAACATGCCTACAACTTTAAAGGTGCAAATTTTTTAAAAAAAATTGTGACAAACAATAATTAAGATGAAAAAACAGAAATCTGGAGTGTGCATAGGTATTCACCCACCTCAAATTCAATACTTTATAGAGCCACCTTTTGCTACAATTAGAGCTGCAAGTCTCTTGGGGTATGTCGCAATTAGCTTCGCACATCTAGCCACTGGGATTTTTGCCCATTTCTCAAGGCAAAACTGCTCCAAATCCTTCAAATTAGATGGGTTGTGTTGGTGTACAGCAATCTTCAAGTTATGCCACAGATTCTCAGTTGGATTGAGGTTTGGGCTTTGATTAGACCAGGGGTTTTCAGAGTGTGGGAGAGTCAGCCCCCCCTCGGAGAGCAAATAAACAACAGCGCCCCCCCTTACAGTTTTTGTTGTTGCTATACTTAAATGTTCCATTCGTATTTTTAAAAAATGGTTGTTGTACACATTTTTCTTTTTCACATTTTAAACATCTGTGCTTTTTAAAACATCTTGTTTTATACATTTTAAACATCTTATAGCATCGTTAGCTAGCACCTCTTGGCAGACAACACACTGTGGCAGTGGAGCATCTTCAGATCCAGTCCATGAAAATCCAAACTTTAAATAATCGTGGTCATACTTCCTTCTTTTTTCAGTCCCCCCAGGATTCTGCGGGCCTTTTTTGTGATTGTTGCGGGCTAAAATGTCTGATGTTGCGGGGGTTTCCAAAAAATTGTGATGAAAGTTGCGGTGTTTTTTAGGTTTTTGTTGCGATTACATTGCGGGAGGAAGTGAAAGTTGCGAGAAATTGTTGCGATTTTCTCTTTTTGTGATTAAAATTGAGTGATATGTTAAATATTAAGTTATTACTGAAAAACTATTGATTAAAAAAACAGACACTGAGAAATGGTCCTATAAACATCTTTACCAATATAAAAGATTACCAGGACTACAAAAATGCAGAAAAATAGGCTTTACTTATCCAAATGCACCTGTTGGTTCAAAAGTTAAAGTGCAGAGAACCTCACAGCACAACATTAAGTTACCTTAAAATACAATTGTGGCAGCGGGGGCGTGGTCAAGCGCCGGTCTGTGACAGGAGGGCGGAGTTGGGGAAGGTAAGTGGCAGAATCGCGACACCTGAGGGTAATTAACCTGTGTTTTGTGTGTGTTTTCCCCAGTAAACTGCGCCCTACTTAAGGAGGGAAAGGGAGAGCGGAAAGGAGTTTCTTCCCCAGCAGAGATGACAGTGTGTGTGCGTGCGTGTCTCTGACTGTTGGTTTATATTGTGAGACTGAAAAGTTCGGCAATAAAGCCTTCTGTGAACCTTGATCTCTGTCCTGCCGTCCTCTGTGCTCCACCCACACGCTATTCTCGCTACAATAATATAAATGCCTCAGCTTTCATGTAAGAAAAAAAAACTATTAATACTAGTACTGTGTGCAGGCAGTCTCTCCTGAAGACTAAATTAAACAATAATTATAAACTAATAAAATAAATGGCTCAGGCTTCATAGAAGAGAAAAAACAATTTGAACAGAATCTCACAGTATGATGCTGAAGCTGCCTAAACAATGGAAAATAAAATATCATTTTGGCAAAAATGTTGGCATCCATTAATTTCTTGTATTAAGTAAAAAAATAAAGTGCGCACAGTCCTTCACTGTAAACATAACACACTTTCAGTAACAGAATTTAAGCCTATATAAACACTGACTCGCACATCATGCAATGTTGCCAGATACTGCTGACGTTTTCCAGTCCAAAATATATTCAAAACCCACCAAAATGCACTTGGAACCACCCAATCTGGCAACACTGCGCACATGCTGCTTCTCTTGAACGTATAGAGGTCACGTGATATTCATTATCCGCCATTTTGGATGGCAAGGCCGCGCATAGAACTTAGACGAACCCGTTCTAATTATCAAGTGTGTGGGAGTAGATGTTTCGAGAATGGTTATATCTTGTTCAGGATTTGGTGTAATCTTCTAATTCAATACTCCTAGTACATCTGTTAAGTTGATTTTCGGATTGAATGATGGCTGCATACTTAGAAACTAGACAGTCTCTAACGTTTAAAATGGCTATGCCTAGCCCTACTACCCTGGCCTAGTCTATGACAATGTTTTATCTTTTTGGCTCATATATGCCTTTGAAAGGCCAATCCATAGTAGGGATGGCGAAAACTAAAAAAAAAATCTTGACCGACCACCAAGCCTCATTAGCCGGTTAAAGTCGGTTAACCTGAGTTTAAACAGGGATGCAAACGGCAGATGCGCCTTTTTCACAGCTGAATCGCGCAGACCCGATTTTTTTCTTTGGGGGGGGGGTGGGGGGGGTGTTGGAGTGTCTGAATAAATTCATCAGAGTAATTTCTGTATTAAAATTACTAAATAAGCAAATGCCTTACTGTCCATGAAAAATAGGTTAGTATGAGAAGAAAACAGTAAATCAGAAAGCTGCCCACGTTTTCGCGGAAGCTGCGCAAACATGCGCAGCTTTCTGATTTCCTGTTTTTCAGAGAAAAACATACATATTTACAACCCTGTCATTATCTGGAACCGAGGTTAAATTTCGAACATTCTTAAGATAAAACATCCTGAATAGTCTCTTTATGATAAACGTCTTAATGCCACTTACCCGTGAGGTTATCAAGTAGACATTCTTCTTCGGGACCTTCCAGAGGTATAATTGAGATATCCATCCCGCAACAAAATATTTATAAGCTTCCAGGCTCTTGTAAGCTTTGAGGGCTTTGCCAGTGTAACACGATTCATGATTAACGAGAAAATTGTAAATATCGTGGTAGGCCAGATCGGGCAAATCGCCGGCACCGCAGCTCCGAATTTCCCTGAACAAGGATTGCGGCAAGTTGTACGGATCTGCAGTCCCCAACCTGGAACACTTTTCCACGTAACGCTGCCTCACGTCACCTTCAAGATGCTGAACAAACTTAGACAAGTAATCACGCGATGTAGATGGGGTATTTTCCGAATTTTCTTGGGGATTACTCCCTGGATCCATTACGCTCGCGCAAGGTAAACTATCCTGATGCCGTCCAATATGCCGGAGTGGGCGGAGTACACACGTGCGGGTCACGTGACTGCACATCCTCTATACACGGAAGTAAGGCGGAAGGTAGTTTGTCGACGTCACCTCAAGACGACGCCAACGATTGGTCAAATTTGCGGGAAAGTTGCGATGATTGGATATAATTGCAACACCACCCTGAATTCGCGGGGATTGGTTGAATTTGCGTTGAAGTTGCAAATCGCAACATCCTGGAGGCTCTTTTTTTTTTTTTGCTTGGCCCAGACTCTGTCTCCTCACTCACTGTAGCTTTAGGTACTAAAAATCGATCCATTTTGTCTCTGGTAAAGGCTAGCTGAAGTTCGCTAAATGTCCGCAATAGTAACTTATTCTGTTTTATTTTTCCTCATGTCTCGTGTTGCGCCCCCCCGAAGAACTCTGGCGCCCCCCCGGGGGGGGGCGCCCCACACTTTGAAAAGCCCTGGATTAGGCCATTCCAAGACATTTAAATGTTTCCCTTTAAACCACTCCAGTGTAGCTTTAGCAGTATGTTTAGGGTCATTGTCCTGCTGGACCGAGAACCTTCATCCCAGTTTCAAACCTCTGGCTGACTCAAACAGGTTTTCCTCCAGAACTGCCCTGTATTTAGTGCCATCCATCTTTCCTTCAGTCCTGACCAGCTTTCCTGTCCCTGCAGATGAAAAATATCCCCAGAGCATGATGCTGCCACCACCATGCTTCACTGTAGGAATGGTGTTCTCAGGGTGTTGGGTTTGCGCCACACATGGCATTTCCCATGATGGCCAAAAAGTTCAATTTTTGTCTCATTTGACCAGAGAATCTTCTTCCATGTGTTTGGGGAGTCTGCCACATGCTGTTGGGCAAACTCCAAACATGTTTTCTTAAGCAATTACTTTTTTCTGGCCACTCTTCCATAAAGCCACGCTCTGTGGAGTGTACGGCTTAAAGTGGTCCTATGGACAGATGCTCCCATCTCCGCTGTGGATCTTTGCAGCTCCTTCAGTGTTATGTTTGGTGTCTTTGTTGCATCTCTGATTAATGCCCTCTTTGCCCGGTCTGTGAGTTTTGATGGGCGGGGCCTTCTCTTGTCAGGTTTGTAGTGGTGCCATATTCTTTCCATTTTGCTATAACTGATTTAATGGAGCTCCCTGGAATATTCAAAGTTTGGGATAATTTTTATAACC
The DNA here is from genome assembly GCF_027579695.1 of Neoarius graeffei. Classification (NCBI taxonomy): domain Eukaryota; kingdom Metazoa; phylum Chordata; class Actinopteri; order Siluriformes; family Ariidae; genus Neoarius; species Neoarius graeffei. Next base: position 8,329,535 of record NC_083569.1, read on the forward strand.
CAACCCTGATCTATACTTCTCCACAACTTTGTCTCTGACCTGTCTGGAGGCTCCTTGGTTTTCATGTTGCTTGCTTAGTCGTGTTGCAGAGTCAGGGTCCTTCCAAAACAGGTTGGTTTATACAGACATCATGTGACTGATCATGTGACACTTTAAGATCCACCTGTGTGCAATTAATCAACTAATGTGACTTATGAAGTGAATTGGTTAGACCAGCTCTTATTTAGGGGTTTCATACGAAAGGGGGTGAATACCTATGCACACTCCAGATTTCTGTTTTTTCATCTTAATTATGGTTTGTGTCACAATAGAACAATGTGCACCTTTAAAGCTGTAGGCATGCTGTGTACTGTACATCAAAATGGTGCTAACTCTCCAAAAATCCATTTTAATTCCAGTTTGTAATACGACAAAACAGGACAAACACCAAGGGGGATGAATACTTTTGCAAGGCACTGTACATGTGACAAATAAAGGCTACTTCTTTTTCTTCATGTACTCCTACATTAAAGAAATGACACCATTGCTTATACAGAAAATATTTGGTGCCTACTGTTTCCTGATGCTGTAACAGCTTTACTACTGGTACATAGCCTGGCAAGCCAGACTAAATGTGAATATTTAGTCTGGCCTCGCTCGTAGACATTTCCGAAGGGTGGGGGTGGAACAACCCGCTGTCTTTCAAACTGTCTCTGTGCGCATGTGCGTATCTGACCAATCAGCGCAACAGTGACCGTGACGTAGCCAGAGCGACAGAAAGCAGTGGGGGAGGTCTTGAAATAAATAATTTTTCAAAATGCGTATTAATTAATAAACAGGTTCTAGATATTAAGAAGTTTGGAGATAATGACCACAAGTTTGGAGTCTGTACCACATACTTAGCATACACTTATTTTTTTCAAGTGTTTTTCAAGGGTTTGCTTAAACTGTTTTTGAGAGTTTTTATTTAGTGGTGTTTGGTGAAATAATTTCCCTTAAATTTAAAATAACGGGAAAATAAGAAACAATCAAAAAGTAATGTTTCAAAGCTGTTTATTAATTCTTCGTACTGCACAAACTAGCCCCATCCTTTTGGCTACGAGTGGAGCTAGCTGGTAGATCAGACATTTGCCATAGCCGGTCGGCAAAACAGCGAAAACGTCCTTCTTGAAAAGGAATGAGCGGAGAGCCTCTTCCTGCTCATGTTTCAACGAAAACTCCAAGTCTAATTCTTCTAAAACTGATTCCAAAGCGGACTCAAATGTGCGCTGTTCACTAGCCGTAGCCATCTTTCTTGTTGTGCTTTCTCCAGCGTCGCGCAGCCTTGTCGTCACTCCTGCAAAAGCCCGCCCAAAGAATCCAAACAAAAACCTTGCATTGTGATTGGCGGGCACGATTTGATGCCCGGGGTGTTTTGTTGATATGGTGCGAGGCTAGACCCACTCGCAGGCAAAAAATATTTCTGGCCGCTAGGCGGGTGGGTCTAGTTTACTAGGCTAACTGGTACAGGGTAAAACCAGAGATCAGTATGATGAGAGTCTTACATTGAAGAGGAGTGCAGGGACAGGAGTGTAGCGGTCAGTGTGGATCAGAGCCAGGCTGTCTGGGAGGTGGCCCTCTCTCGCCCCCACAAAGAACAACCTGCCACAACAGGTACACTCAGACACCGAGATGCAAATGTAATGCGTTATTTCTGGGATACATATAGCAGAATGGATTGAAATTGAAATAATACAGACGATGCTTTATATACGGTCAGTGTGGACATTTCACTTAATAAATGGTCTTTGCCAGTATGCGCATCTTTTGTATATCAACTACTATTTTCTGATTAAGGCCAGAAAGTCCTCAGGAATGTAACTGTATTTATTGCCACATTACCAACGAGCACAAGCAGGGACAATAATCACCTGGAGGCAGCAATGATGGAGGCGTTCAGTCCTCCATAACAGGACATAGCCACGGCAATGGGGATGACCCAGCTAATGGGTCCGAGAACCTGATTTCCAAAAGTCTGCAGAAAGGGAGAGAGAGAGTGAGCTTATGATAGTCACCTGGAGATCTACATTCAAACCTTAATCTCCTAAACCTGTCCATTTATTCAATATCTTTTTGCACATGTCCAAAAATAAGAGTGTTTATACTAGAATTAATGAACCTTTTAACAAACAAATAATTAAGGATGATATTTATAAGGGGAGATGAAGTAAAAGGAGAATGCATTGTTGTAGCAAGTATCAAGTGCAAACATTTACCCCCACACCAAAGGTTTCTGGATAGGAAAAAAAAAAAAAAAAAGAGAACTTTTGACCCTGTTTTTGTAATTTATCTACAACTAAAAGTATTGTGTAAAGTGAAATATGGGGGGAAAAAAATTCTCTCCGTCACCAAGACCTGATTTGAAGAAGGCAAAAGTTATGTGCAGTGGTGCATATTGCAGTTGCGAACTGTATATACATCATACAGGCAAAAATAAAATTATTTTTGACTGGCACATACCACTGCAACTGCATCACTGGCCATGAAGGAAGGTATGTCCAGCACTAAGTAATACGCCACATTTGTCAGAAGGTAGATGGTCGTTACAATCGGCATAGAAATGGCAATAGCTAGGGGTAAATTCCTGCATGAAAAAAAACAGAAACTTGAACATCAAATGTCAATGAAAGGCTAAAATGTAATCGAGATTTCAGTATTCATGTAGCCACAAGTCTTCTATTCATATTCATCAGTTCCATGATAAAAATATTATTTTCACATTAAATGGTTGATTTTTTTTTTTGGGGTGGGTTGATAAATAATCATCAAAATATGATCAGTGGTTGAATAAAATCAAGACCTTTCCGGATTCACAATCTCCTCCGTGACGAAGTTGAGCGTGTCCCAGCCGGAGTAGGAGAACAGAGCCGAGTAGAGAGCGAGTGCGATGCTCCCAGCCTCCATGGAGGAGCCCTTGAATGGGTTCTCAAAGTTCTGAGTCTCTCCTGCGAAAGGAAACGACGTACTTTCATGTCCGAGAACTTTTACGAAAACGGTAGCTATTTCATATTGCTTAGGATCTCAACACGCATTCGGAGAAGTGTATGCTGCCAGATGGAGACGCACGAGTGCTCTCAAAGAGAATTTGTTTGGATTAACTTTCTTCACCTTTTCAGCTTAAAATGACTTTTAACAAGATCGACGGTGAGCTACTGCTCACTTATGTATACCCCCACTCTCGCTTATATCAGAATGCAAGCTATAAGGAATAGGACACTTACTGTATTATGAATGTTGACTTCAACAAATAATTAACCCTGAAACAAGTAAGTAAAGAGCAGCGCGTCTCCCCAGGGATTTCAAACGGCATCCTGGTAAACTGTCATTTTGAAATAGCATTTTGCTTCTTGAAACAGCGTCAAAATCCACCCTATATGTTTTATAAATACATCCAGTCGGTAAACAGGAAGTCGATGTGTGACAGACCTGAAAACGGTAAATACGGTATAGAACCCCAAGCTGAAGTTCGGTACCAAATATCAAGCAGTTGTGATTTGTAGTTGCTGAGAAAAGTGTGACAAAGTTTTCCATGCTATACCGTACGTTTCGTAAATACATTCAGTCGGTAAACAGGAAGTTGATGTGCGACAGACCTGAAAACGGTATACACGGTATAGAACCCCAAGCTGAAGCTTGGTACCAAGTACCAATGATTTGTGGTTGCCGAGAAAAAGGGTGTTTCAGATGGACGGAAATACAGAGATTCAGACGGACCGGCAGACAGAGGTAAAAAGCCAGTAATATAAAGGTATATTTAAGGTAATATACGCTCACCGGTCACTTTAATAGGAACTTGTTCTTGATTCTAAAATTCCTGTTCTTGGCTGCAGGACTGGAACCCAATGTGTTCTTTTGCTGTTGCACGCTTTTCTGCTCACCACGGTTGTAAAGAGCGATTACAGTGGTGCTTGAAAGTTTGTGAACCCTTTAGAATTTTCTATATTTCGGCATAAATATGACCTAAAACATCATCGGATTTTCACACAAGTCCTAAAAGTAGACAAAGAGAACCCAGTTAAACAAATGAGACAAAAATATTATACTTGGTCATTTATTTATTGAGGAAAATGGTCCAATATTACATATCTATGAGTGGCAAAAGTATGTGAACCTCTAGGATTAGCAGTTCATTTGAAGGTGAAATTAGAGTCAGGTGTTTTCAATCAATGGGATGACAATCAGGTGTGAGTGGGCACCCTGTTTTATTTAAAGAACAGGGATCTATCAAAGTCTGATCTTCACAACGCATGTTTGTGGAAGGGTATCATGGCACAAACAAAGGAGATTTCTGAGGACCTCAGAAAAAGCGTTATTGATGTTCATCAGGCTGGAAAAGGTTACAAAACCATCTCTAAAGAGTTTGGACTCCACCAATCCACAGTCAGACAGACTGTGTACTGCCTACCACTTTAAAGGTGCACTTCCCCCCCCCCAAGATCTCAAGATCACTCCAAGAGCAAACCGTGTAATAGTCGGCAAGGTCACAAAGGACCCCAGGGTAACTTCTAAGTAACTGAAGGCCTCTCTCACATTGGTTAGTGTTCATGAGTCCACCATCAGGAGAACACTGAACAACAGTGGTCTGCATGGCAGAGTTGCAAAGAGAAAGCCACTGCTCTCCAAAAGAACATTGCTGCTCATCTGCAGTTTGCTAAAAATCATGTGGGCAAGCCAGAAGGCTATTGGAAAAATGTTTTGTGGATGGGTGAGATCAAAATAGAACTTTTTGGTTTAAATGAGAAGCGTTATGTTTGGAGAAAGGAAAACACTGCATTCCAGCATAAGAACCTTATCCCTTCTGTGAAACATGGTGGTGGTAGTATCATGGTTTGGGTCCGTTTTGCTGCATCTGGGCCAGAACGGCTTGCCATCATTGATGGAACAATGAATTCTGAATTCTAAAGGAAAATGTCAGGACATCTGTCCATGAACTGAATCTCAAGAGAAGGTGGGTCATGCAGCAAGACAACGACCCTAAGCACACAAGTCGTTCTACCAAAGAATGGTTAAAGAAGAATAAAGTTAATGTTTTGGAATGGCCAAGTCAAAGTCCTGACCTTAATCCAATCCAAATGCTGTGGAAGGACCTGAAGCGAGCGGTTCATGTGAGGAAACCCACCAACATCCCAGAGTTGAAGCTGTTCTGTACAGAGGAACGGGCTAAAATTCCTCCCAGCCGGTGTGCAGGACTGATCAACAGTTACCGGGAACGTTTAGTTGCAGTTATTGCTGCACAACGGGCTCACACCAGATACTGAAAGCAAAGGTTCACATACTTTTGCCACTCACAGATATGTAATATCGGATCATTTTCCTCAATAAATAAATGACCAAGTATAATATTTTTGTCTCATTTGTTTAACTGGGTTCTCTTTATCTACTTTTAAGACTTGTGTGTAAATCTGATGTTTTAGGTCATATTTATGCCGAAATATAGAAAATTCTAAAGGGTTCACAAACTTTCAAGCCCCACTGTATGTACTATATCCTTCCTGGCAGCTTGAACCAATCTGTCCATTTTCCTCTGACCTCTCTTACGAACAAGGCGTTTGTTTCCACCCACAGAACTGTCGCTCACTCAACTCACTGTTTTTTTGTTTTTCACGCCATTCCGTGTAAACTCCAGAGACTGTGGTGTGTGAAAACCCCAGGAGATCATCAGTTTATGAAATACTCAATCCAATCCATCTGGCTCAAACCAACACCCATGCCACAGTGAAAGTCAGAGATCAGAATCTTTTCCATTCTGATGTTTGAAGTGAACATTAACTGAAGCTCTTGATTTGTATCTGCATGATTTTGTGTGTTGTGCTGCTGTCAAGAGATTGGCTGATTAGAGAACTGCAGAAAACAGCAGGTGGATGGGTGTTCCTAAAAAAGTGGCCGGTGACTGTATATCTGTGGCAGCGGAGGCGTGGTCCGAGCGTCAGCTGTGGGCAGCGATGAGTTTGGTAGAGCCGACAGGTAACCCATGAGGAGTTTCACCTGTTTGCGCTTACTGGTAATTTACTTTTGTGTGTTCTCGGTGTTCTTTCTATTGCCAAGCCTGTCTCCCTGTTCCTCGTTCCCTAACCTGCGAGTGTTATTAGGTGTTATAAACCATCTTAAAAAATAAGGTGGCAAAAAAACCCCGCTATATAACGGCCAATCCAATCATACAGCCGCTCTATCCTTATTTTTCTGTAAATATCAGTCTCATGATTGGTTGAGCTAGATTTTCATTACTTGTTATTTATATTAGCCTTCGGCTTCAAACTAAGGAAGCGAATATAAGACACCAAAAATGTCTTGGCTGATCGACTACATTTGGTGCAAATGGTAAATTATGTACAGTGCTCGACGTAAATGAGTACACCCCCTTTGAAAAATAACATTTTAAACAATATCTCAATGAACACAAATGATTTCCAAAATGTTGACGAGACAAAGTTTAATATAACATCTGTTTAACCTATAACGTGAAAGTAAGGTTAATAATATAACTTCGATTACACATTTTTCAGTTTTACTCAAATTAAGGTGGTGCAAAAATGAGTACACCCCACAACAAAAACTACTACATCTAGTACTTTGTATGGCCTCCATGATTTTTAATGCACCAAGTCTTCTCGGCATGGAATGAACACGTTGGCGACATGTTGCAACATCAATCTTTTTCCATTCTTCAACAACGACCTCTTTCAGTGACTGGATGCTGGATGGAGAGTGATGCTCAACTTGTCTCTTCAGAATTCCCCAAAGAAAATTATTTCTTTCCACCACAAAGGTGAAGGCTACAAGATCAGCAGCAAAGCTTTACTTATCAGTCAGAATACTGTAGCAAAAGTGGTACAAAAATTTAAGAAAGATGGAACTGCAACCATCTCACAGAGACGTCCAGGTCGTCCACGGAAGTTAACACCTCGACAGGAGCGTCTTCTGATGACAAGGGTTGAAGAAAATCAGCATGCAAGTTCACTGCAGTTATCTAAAGAAGTAGAAAGCCAAACTGGGGTGACTATTTCCCGTGACACAATACGGCGTACACTGCAGAGGAATGGCATGCATGGATGCTGTCCACGAAAGAAGCCTCTCCTAAAGCCCAGGCACAAAAAAGCCCACCTAGAGTTTGCCAGGGCCCATGCTGACAAAGATGAAGACTACTGGGACTCTATACTCTGGAGTGATGAGACCAAGATAAATGTTTTTGGAACTGATGGCTTCAAAACTATATGGCCTCGCAAAGGTGAGGAATACAAAGAAAAATCCATGGTGCCTCCAGTGAAACATGGTGGTGGCAGTGTCCTTATGTGGGGCTGCATGAGTGCTGCTGGTGTCGGGGAGCTGCATTTCATTGACGGCATCATGAATTCACAGATGTATTGCTCTATACTGAAAGAGAAGATGCTACCATCACTCCGTGCCCTTGGTCGTCGTGCACTTTTCCAACATGACTAAACACACATCTAAGGCCACTGTTGGATTTCTGAAGAAGAACAGGGTGAAAGTGATTCAGTGGCCAAGTATGTCTCCTGATCTGAACCCAATCGAACACCTACGGGGAATTCTGAAGAGATGAGTCGAGCATCACTCTCCATCCAGCATCCAGTCACTAAAAGAGGTCATTGTTGAAGAATGGAAAAAGATTGATGTTGCAAAATGTCACCAACTTGTTCATTCCATGCCTAGAAGACTCGGTGCTGTCATTAAAAATCATGGAGGCCATACAAAGTACTAGATGTAGTAGTTGCTGTTGTGGGGTGTACTCATTTTTGCACCACCCTAATTTGAGTAAAACAAAAAAAATGTGTAGTCTAAGTTATATTATTAACCTTACTTTCCCGTTATAAGTTAAACAGATGTTATATTAAACTTTGTCTTGTCAACATTTTGGAAATCGTTTGTGTTCATTGAGATATTGTTTAAAATGTTATTTTTCAAAGGGGGTGTACTCATTTACGCCGAGCACTGTATACTAGCTTTTTTTTTCTGACTCAATCATTCCAAGTGTAAAAGGCACAATTCACCGAAATTACATACCTTGAACTATTTTTATAACACCAATTCCAATGATGAGGATGAGGGACAAGATCTTGGCGTAGGTAAAGATATCCTGGACCAGAGTTCCCCACTTCACATAGGCACAGTTTATAAAGGTCAGCACACCTGAAACAGAAAAGAAAAGCCTTAGATTGAGTTTAGATCTTCGAGAAGTGAAGAGGACAGGTGAAGCAAGAACCTAGAGGAACATTATGGGGGGGGGGATTATGATGTACACTACCGTTCAAAAGTTTGGGGTCACCCAGACAATTTTGTGTTTTCCATGAAAAGTCACACTTTTATCTACCACCATAAGTTGTAAAATGAATAGAAAATCTAGTCAAGACATTTTTCTGGCCATTTTGAGCATTTAATCGACCCCACAAATGTGATGCTCCAGAAACTCAATCTGCTCAAAGGAAGGTCAGTTTTATAGCTTCTCTAAAGAGCTAAACTGTTTTCAGCTGTGCTAACATGATTGTACAAGGGTTTTCTAATCATCCATTAGCCTTCTGAGGCAATGAGCAAACACATTGTACCATTAGAACACTGGAGTGAGAGTTGCTGGAAATGGGCCTCTATACACCTATGGAGATATTGCACCAAAAACCAGACATTTGCAGCTAGAATAGTCATTTAGCACATTAGCAATGTATAGAGTGGATTTCTGATTAGTTTAAAGTGATCTTCATTGAAAAGAACAGTGCTTTTCTTTCAAAAATAAGGACATTTCAAAGTGACCCCAAACTTTTGAACGGTACTGTAGTTCGACAGTTTTTTCCTCGATTATTAATAATTATTATTTTTTTAATTCATGCCAGGTCCAACTTTGTGCCCTTCATAAATGGTCACATATTTTATTACCATATAAAACCGAATACAAAGAAACAAACCCCCCAAACCTTCAAGCATTTCCTTCAGGATCAATCAAGGTTATGTTTTCTTATAACACAGAACTCAGTAATATATTCAAAAAGGGCAGGAGGACATAATTTACAACAATCCCTCGAACAGTGTTATGTACAGTCATCCGTCACGTTCAAAGTGAGAGTTTGTGTATGTATGTTTAAAAAGTTTAAAATATTAATTGGAGAGTCATGTTTGAATCAAATGTTTGCACAGACTGCCGATTTCACCAAGCCCGTCTCAAACTGTTCCGATACAGAAATCAATAAGACGGCAAGGCATCAATGCTGGTATCTTTAGACAAACTCAACACCCCCCCTGCCCCGCCATTCACTGGGGAAGGAAGCAGGTGCTCGCTCTTTTTCAGAAAGAGAAAGAAAAACAAATACTGGCTCACATTCGTGACATGTGTCATATGTTTGGATATGCGCAAGCTTTCAACTCTGTTTACACATCAGAACGGAAACTCTGTCATTGCTGGTAAAGGCCGAGCCACTGAAAATGTGGTTGACACATTCAAAAGGAAATGTCCACATTTAGGAAAGATACATAGCCCCGAGAACATTGTTTAGACCTTGGGATATGTGCCTCACATGCTGATCTTTCACCTAAATTCCTAAACTGCTGCATCAAGAACACCGACAATAACGAGGTCCAAAAAAAGATTCAGCCTGTTGGCCAGAGGCACAGTGGAACAACCTTTGCCAAATGACTAGTCCTGGGAAATACTAATGCTAAAAATTTTAAATCCTGTTCAGGTTTCAAAAAAGCCTGTTGGTTCCTCTATAGTATTTTTTTTTTCCAGTGATGTACACAATAATGGTCATTGTTAGGAAGTGACCAGGGGATGAGAAGGGGATCTCCAAAAGCAAGAAATGGTCTGCAACAAGATTAACCACGAGGATTTAATGGTGACTAATATAATCGCCAGACTTTTTCCCTTTAGCCACGCAGCCTGTTCAATTTTCATTCCTCAACATTTACTCCTTGTACGCCATGCTGATAAAATCTCACCCTCAACAAAGATGCATCAGATCCGCGATTAAAACTGCCTGAACTTGCCTTTTATTTGAAAAATGAATTGCTGAAGACCAGAATTGCATCCAAACTGCAGACAAATCCCATTTCTATTTTGAAAAGTCTATAAGAATGGTCATCAGATTAGGAATAAACACTTACAATTTGTGCGTTTGCTTGTAGTTTTACTGTCCCTTTATACAAACTTCTGAATAATTAGAGGTTTTCAGCAAAGATGGGCAACTCCTGCTCAAATGTTACTATGCTAGCATTGCTAATTTCTACATACAGTAATTACCTCTATAAAGTTTATTTCATAAGTGAACTATTCACCATTTTTACACAATATAATTCATTCCCACTGTGCTGAAGCTTACTCAGCTTTGGCGATTAGTTTTCTGAAATATCGTGTCAAGTTTGATTATGTTAGCAACAATAAACATTACAAATAAAAGCGTTCAAAACACCTTTCAAAAATCCGTCAGGTTACACAGCTGGCTAATTTTAATTTCCTGCCAGAAATCTCGTCAGAGTAAACACATGCAGATTAGTACTAGCAGAGTAAGGTATTAACCTTTATAATCATCTGAAAGACCTTGTTACTTTATCACATGCTAGCTACTTTGTTTATGATAGCAGTAAATCCTGTTAGGTTAGCCAAGCTGGCTCAAGCTAACCATTAAGATCATTACAATCTATGAATAGGACTGAAATACAGTGCCTTGCAAAAGTATTCATACCCCTTGAACTTTTTCACATTTTTCCACCTTGCAACCACCAACTTAAAAGTTTTTTATTGAGATTTTATGTGATAGACCAACACAGAGTAGCACATAATGGTGAAGTGAAATGAAAATGATAAACGGTCTTCAAAATTTTAAACAAATAAAAATCTGAAAAATGCGGTGTGCATTAGTATTCAGCTCCGTCCTCGGATACCACTAAATACAATCCAGTGCAATCAATTGCCTTCAGAAGTCATCTAATTAGTTAATAGGAGTCCCACTGTGTGTAATTTACTCTCAGCTTGTTCTGTGAAGGCCTCAATGGTTTGTTAGAGAACACTGAAGAACAAACAGCATCATGAAGACCAAAGAACTCACCAGACAGGTCAGGGATAAAGTTCTGGAGAAGTTTAAAGCAGGGTTAGGTTATAAAAAAAAATATCCCAAGCTCTGAACATCTCAAGAAGCACTGTTCAATCCATCATTCAAAAATGGAAAAAGTATGGCACAACTGCAAACCTACCAAGACATGGCCGTCCACCTAAACTGACAGAGCGAGCAAGGAGAGCACTGGTCAGAGAAGCAGCCAAGAGGCCCATGATCACTCTGGAGGAGCTGCAGAAATCCACAGCTCAGGTGGGAGAATCTGTACACAGGACAACTATAAGTCATACACTCCACAAATCTGGCCTTTTTGGAAGAGTGGCAAGAAGAAAGCCATTGTTGAAAGACAGGCATAAGAAGCCATGTAGGGGACACAGCAAACATGTGGAAGAAGGTGCTTTGGTCAGATGAGACCAAAGTTGAACTTTTTGGCCTAAATGCAAAGCGCTACTGTATGTGTGGCGGAAACCTAACACTGCTCATCACCCTGCACACACCATCCCCACTGTGAAACATGGTGGTGGCAGCATCATGCTATGGGGATGCTTTTCTTCAGCAGGGACAGGGAAGCTGGTCAGAGTTGATGGGAAGATGGATGGAGCTAAATACAGGGCAATCCTGGAAGAAAACCTGTTGGAGGCTGCAAAAGACTTGAGACTGGGAAGGAGATTCACCTTCCAGCAAGACAATGACCCTAAACATACAGCCAGAGCTACAATGGAATGGTTTAGATCAAGGAATATTCATGTGTTAGAATGGCCCAGTCCAGACCTAAATCCCATTGAGCATCTGTGGCAAGACTTGAAAATTGCTGTTCACAGACGCTCTCCATCCAATCTGGCTGAGCTTGAGCTATTTTGCAAAGAAGAATGGGCAAAAATTTCAGTGTCTAGATGTGCAAAGCTGGTAGAGACATACCGCAAAAGACTCGCAGCTGTAATTGCAGCAAAAGGTGGCTCTACAAAGTATTGACGCAGGGGGGCTGAATACTAATGCACATCACATTTTTCAGATTTTTATTTGTTTAAAATTTTGAAGACCATTTATCATTTTCGTTTCACTTCACAATTACGTGCTACTCTGTGTTGGTCTATCACATAAAACCTCAATAAAAAAACTTTTAAGTTCGTGGTTGTAAGGTGGAAAAATGTGAAAAAGTTCAAGGGGTATGAATACTTTCGCAAGGCACTGCAAATCACAGAACTCCTCGTGTTACTTCATGTGAGATAGCTAGCTGTCATTAAGATAATCTATGAACAGGACTTAAAATCAGAACTCCTCGTGTTACCTCATGTTAGCTAGCTAGCTGGCTTGTTTTAGCAGTAAATACCTAGCTGGCTAACAATTAAAATTATTAGCATGTATGTCTAAAAATACTGTCAAATACGGTTTGCTTATTTTAGCAGTAAATCCTGTTAGGTTAGCTTCTGCTACTCGTTTTTGACCATAAATGAACAATGATTTAAAAAAGAAGACTAAAAATCCTTTCAGAAAGGATTTTTATGCGCAAGCCTGAAAGCTCACGAACATCATTGATGTGTGGGCTAACGTTAACATTTGTGGTAGCTCTAGTGTTTTGAGGCATCATTGTTGCGCAAGTAACGTAAACCTTCAAAATTTAATTATTTTAAAATCAACATAGCTTAAATTGAAAAGGTTCATATTCATAATTTGGTGGAAAATGCCGTTTCTCAAAATACCCAACACTATGAAAAGACAAGAATCTTTGACTCACAGATGCAGGCGGCAGCAATGATTCTCACAGCCTCGTATGGAGGTTGACACGTCGGGTACAGAGGCTCCACCAGGTAGTTAGCAAACGTCAAAGAGATGATAGCCTGGCTCGCTGGCTCCACCAGCAGAATTGAAGTCCAGAGGCGAATGAAGGCCAGGAATCCACCAAAGGCCTCCAGGATGTAGGCGTAGCTGGCACCTGACTTGCTAATGGTGGTGCCAAGCTCGGCATAGCAGAGGGCACCGAAAACAGAGAACAAGCCTCCGAGTGCCCAGATGAACAGCGACAAGCCGTAAGACGCGCTGTGCAGGAGAACGCCTTTGGGTGACACAAAGATCCCTGAGCCGATCATGTTTCCCACGATGAGGCACACGCCGTTGGCCAGAGAGATCTCCCTCTTCATCACCATTCTTTCTGTCTGGCCATCGGTACCCACTGATGCTTTCAGGTCTGGGTCCGAGTCTGCCTTAAATGAGGGGTAAAGTGCTCGGCCCATGTCCAAGAGGTTCTGTTTCATGCTATCCAACAACAGAGTATATGAAATCAGGACTGGAGGATATTTACAAAAGTAAAGAGCATCGAAATTTGGTCTAGTTGTTTCACACAAAATCTACAGTAATAAGGGTTCCTCCTTGGTTCTTTGAATGATCAAGAACTTTCTAAAAAGGAAACCGGGATCCTTTTCTGAAAGGAAACCCCTCACTGTTAGAGAAACTCTGAAGCTTCCATGAGTAGTCCTTAGGTTTCTAAAGCAGTTCTACTTGGAACCTTTTCTAAAAAGGAGACTCCATGTGGCATACATAGAACCTTTACAGGGGTTCCCTAGTGGGTTTCCCAGAAAAGGGGGACTGTGGGTGGTAAGAGAGAGCAACTGGACTTGCTTGAAGATTCTTGAAGACGTTTCACCTCTCATCCGAAAGGCTTCTTCAGTTCTGTCTGACTTAAAGAAGCCATTTTTGTCAACCTGGAATGGCCATCACTGAACAGAGGTGGGGGTCTAAGGCCCTGTCCAAACGGCAACGGATTCAGGTGAATCCGATACAATTGTTTATTGTTTAGGCCTGGCGTCCACACGGCACCGACGTTTTGGGTGCCCCAAAACGCAATCTTTTGAGAACGGGTTCCAGAGTGGAAAGATCTGGCAACGTTGCCATTGCGAAGTCGTCTGGATGAGTAAAACGGATTTGTTTACGATGACGTCACAACCACATGACTGTCAGTGCTTCACGCCGGGTAGGTGTAACGAACTCGATGAGAGTTGTCAACAAATCCTATAACTTGGTTCATGAAACGCGCTTACAAAATATTTTCACTGTGAATATTTATTGTGTAATGGTGCAAAGAGAGAGAGAGAGAGAGAGAGAGAGAGAGAGGGAGAAAATAGCCCTTAGGGCAGAGTCAATCCCGCCAGCAAAAATAGGGAAAAACAGGAGCGATCTCACCTCTTCAGATGTTGGTTTAAGTCCTACAATACATTCCTCGAAAAGGGCGTAGAAGAACAAATTAATCCATCAACGTGTAGCATTCAATTTATTCCGGACCATTAAAGACGCCGCCTTCCGCGTAGAATCATACGTCATCCTCACCGCCATATTGGATAGGTCAAAGCGGAGAATAAAGATGCCTCATTCATGTGCTGCGTTTAACTGTACCAACAGGTTTACCGTCCAAACGAGATCACATGGGATTACCTTTCACAGGTGAGACTGGAAAAATACTTTTCATTGTATTTGGTCATTATAACGTAATTTTACGAACAGATTTTCCTGACTTTGTGGCTAATATGAAGTCTCGCACATAATAGTTTATGCGCATGCGTCCTTACTTCTTCTATTGTTCTGGTGTCTCCGAAGGGACCGTCTTACAGCGCCCCTAGAGGTGTGGCATGTGTATTGCATCGTTTTCAGCAAGCGTTGCGTTGCCATATGGACCTCATATTTTACTGATCGTTGCCCATTTGGACGCGATATTTTTTAAATAACATCTCGTTGCCGTTGTCGTGTGGATGTAGCCTAAGACATCATTTATCAGCCACCTACAATGCAGTCCTTGGCACACTTCCCAGACAACTGAATGCATACCAAAACCCAGCTGTTTTCAGTGACTCACAGGAGGACAGAGAGAATCAGCATTCCATTGATCACCCTAACGGGCAATCCATTGATCACCCTAACAACTCTCGAGGCCGTTCACAACCAGCCCCCAGTGACCCACACCAACAGGATGACTCAATGACACCTTAGATGAGCTTTTCATCCATGAGAGGATAAATACCTGATGCTCCCTACCAGTCAGACAAAACTGAAGAAGCCTTTCAGATGAGAGGTGAAACGTCTTCAAGAATCTTCAAGCAAGTCCAGTTGCTCTCTTTTACCACCCGCAGTTTACCATGACCTGGATGACAGAATCTTCACAGACGGAAAAGGGGGAATTTATACATTTCAATTCTTTATGGTGAGTTGTAGGGTTCTCCATATAACCTGTAAGGCACAAACTGAAGAAATGTTTCAGGGTTCTAGATCAATATATCTACATACGTTTCAAGGATTTTGTCAGAAATGTACATCAAAAAACATGTTTAGGGTTCTAGAGATAATATTTCCCTTTTATGCTAGGGCTCTACATTGAACATTTAAAGATTTGCCCAGTTGGAAAAAAAAAAAAAAAGTTTCTAGATTTAATCTTTTTTTTTTTTCCACCACCAATTTATAGTAGGATTCTACAGAGAACCCTTTAAGGGTTAAATCCATAGTCACAAACTAAGGAGGGTTATTGAACTAATGGTTTTTGTTTGGTTTGGGATTCCAAGTGGTGAACTAAAGACCCTTTTTCAGGTTCTAGATTAATAGCATTTTACAGATTGCTTTATACAATCTGTGATACAAGTGTGAGGTGTTTATTTTATTAAAAAAAAAAAAAAATCATGCATCAGTTCACCTGTTCTGTGCTTTTGACCAAATATTCTGAAAACAGTTGCTACTCTATTTTAATGCAAACAAACAAACAAACAAGAATTAGCTTTTAATAGAAAGCAGCCATGAAGAATGTGCAACATGCAGTAATCCATCAGTCTGGGCTAAAGGTTGTGCTAAAACATACCAAAGAATATCACGATGGCTTCCATACCTTTAATCATGAACGACAGGAGAAAAAGAGTTAACTGTTGGAGAGTAGAACCGTGTAGATGAAGAACGAAGATCTTATCCTTAGGACAGAGCGTGTGTGGTGTTGCAATCCCAGATAGCAAAGTGTTTTTCCACACAGAGGACATGCAGTTCATGAAGTTCTTCTGTTTTATTTTTGGGTATCTTTGCTTCAAGAGGGAGCGAGGCAAACAAAACTTGGAGGGGGTAGAGAGAGAGAGAGAGAGAGAGAGAGAGAGAGAGAGAGATACTCCTCCTGTAATAGTTTAGTTCAATTTAAACTGAATATATTTACTGTGTGACATTGGTGTGGGTTATGGACATATGTATTTTTGTTGGGGGGGGAATCACATTCAATGTCATATTGTGATTGAATAATTGTTATGCAATTTCTAGTTAGTTAGAATTATGTTACAATAGGAATACTTTGTTTCTATAGTAACACCTTGCACACTTGTATTGCGGTCATTTCATGTAAATAGACTTGGAGAAAAATTGCGGAATTGTTGAGAGTTTCCTCTGAGGGGATGTTTATTTAACATTTATGGGTGTTATGGGTACAGTATTTACGCTTTGTGGTTTCTTGGTAGCATGACAAGTTGCGTTTTTTGTCTTATTAATTTCAAGAAGAAATAAGAGAGGTTGGCGAGGGACTGGATGTTTATAGCTGCTATAATATATGCGGTAACATGAGGCAATTTGCTTCGCAGATGTTCCACCACATTAAGGCTACATCCACACGACAACGGCAACAAGATTTTTTTTTTTAAATATCGCGTCCACATGTAGCCTAGTAAACTAGACCCACCCGCCTAGCGGCCAAAAATATTTTTTGCCTAGCGAATGGGTCTGGCCTCGCACCATATAAACAAAAACACCCCGGGCATCAAATCGTGCCCGCCAATCACAACGCAAGGTTTTTGTTTGGATTCTTTGGGCGGGCTTTTGCAGGAGTGATGACAAAGCTGCGCGACGCTGGAGAAAGCACAACAGGAAAGATGGCTACCGCTAGTGAACAGCGCGCGTTTGACTCCGCTTTGGAATCAGTTTTAGAAGAATTAGACTTGGAGTTTTCGTTGAAACATGAGCAGGAAGAGACTCTCCGCTCATTCCTTTTCAAGAAGGACGTTTTCGCTGTTTTGCCGACCGGCTATGGCAAAAGTCTGATCTACCAGCTGGCTCCGCTCGTAGCCAAAAGGATGGGGCTAGTTTGTGCAGTACGAAGAATTAATAAACAGCTTTGAAACATTACTTTTTGATTGTTTCTTATTTTCCCGTTATTTTAAATTTAAGGGAAATTATTTCACCAAACACAACAGTTTAAGCAAACCCTTGAAAAACACTTGGAAAAAAATGTGTATGTGGTACAGACTCCAAACTTGTGGTCATTATCTCTAAACTTCTTAATATCTAGAACCTGTTTATTAATTAATACGCATTTTTAAAAATTATTTATTTCAAGGCCTCCCCCACTGCTTTCTGTCGCTCTGACTACGTCACAGTCACTGTTGCGCTGATTGGTCAGAGCGTTGGCCTATACGCACAGAGACAGTTTGAAAGACAGCGGTTTGTTCCTCCTACCCGCTTCGGAAATGTCTACGGATCGAGGCCAGACTAAATATTCACATTTAGTCTGGCTTGCCAGGCTAGTCCACATGGGCAACGGATCAGTAAAATATCAGGTTCATATGGCAACGCAACGCTTGCTGAAAACGATGCAATACACATGCCACACCACTACGTGCGCTGCAAGACAGTCCCATCGGAGACACCAGAACAATAGAAGTAGACGCATGCGCATAACTGCGCATGCGCACAGTGACTATCCCCGTCACTGTCACACGCACACACTTTCTCACTCCCTATCCTATGGATATAGTCCCTTTAAATCACGTGCTCGTTGTTTGAATGGAGACACGGAAAGAGGAATGAACGGGGGTAGATGGAAGCTGGTACGCCAACATTCTGATATCCTCCAGAATTCTTTAATGGTCTGGAATAAACATCTGAAGGTGAGATCGCTCCTTTTTTTCCCCTATTTTTGCTAGCGGGATTGACTCTGCCCTAAGGGCTATTCTCTCACTTTGCACCATTACACAAATATTCACAGTGAAAATATTTTGTAAGCGCGTTTCATGAACCAAGTTATAGGATTTGTTGATAACTCGCATCGAGTTCGTTACACTTCTACCCGGCGTGAAGCACATGTGGTTGTGACGTCATCGTAAACAAACCCGTTCTACTCATCCAGACGACTTCGCAACGGCTCCGTTGCCAGATTTTTTCACTCTGGAACCCGTTCTCAAAAGATTTCATTTTGGGGCACCCAAAACGCCGGTGCCGAGTGGACGCCAGGCCGAAACGATAAACAATTTTATCAGATTCACCTGAATCCGTTGCCGTGTGGACAGGGCCTAAATGCAACTATAAAAAGTATGACTTAATTAAAAAATTAAGGAGTAATTGTCTAACTGATTGACAGGTCACTTTAGAATGAAATAATACTTTGGAAATTCTGCACTATACAGCGATTCTCGATGTGACCTTTTACACATTTATGCATGTTTATTCGTGTCTCATTTGGTCCTTCATACAGTCATAAATCAAGAGCATATGGTGTTGCCTCAACCTTGACTGAGTGTCTGAACAGCACAGGGAAAAGCTGAAACCTTAGACAAGGATTGCACAAATCGGTGCTGTTGAGCTTTCTGGTCTTTCAGGTTGAACAATTAAGAGAGCGCAGACAAAAACGCTAATGGAGAGCTACACATTTTAATAACACAGAACTTCTCTGGAAGATTCTCATTACGTTCATACTAGAGCACATACACAGATCACATTCCTGACACCTGTACATTGCTACATTGGCTATGCATTGTTTGTAATGTGCACACGGTTTCTCATGACAGCATCTAGTTTTACAAAAAAAATGGCAAAAGATGGCACTTTTAGAGATACAACAAAATAAAGGAATAAAGCTGTTATGACAAAAATAATCCTCTTTATTTAGGCCTAGCATCTATATCATTAAGGCAAGGTTTAGTTTGGCACAGATTTTTTTATTTTTATTTTTTAAATTCACCCAACAGACAGGATACTATATCGCAACGCGATGTTCTGACGCCTTGATCTACGTTCATGATCGGCGCCGACAAACTGACACAATACTCTGCAAAAATTAACACAAACATAATACGCAAATACACTGATGATACGGTCTAGTGCATCGCTTAAGATCATGCAAAGAACCAAAAATACTTCGTAAGTCTCTTCTTTTAAATACTAAATCAGAACCAACAGGCAAGTCAAAGCAGATGGGATTCCAAACCCAGTGTTATTTTTTAACGTGTAACCTGACCAACCAAAAACAGCTAAGCGACTTCGCAAGCCCATCATCTGCAATGCGGAAAAAAAAGAAAGCAGCTTCTCGAAACCTAAAATTGGACAAAACCAGTTGGGATAAGGGCGGCATGGTGGTGTAGTGGTTAGCGCTGTCACCTCACAGCAAGAAGGTCTGGGTTCGAGCCCCGGGGCCGGCGAGGGCCTTTCTGTGCGGAGTTTGCATGTTCTCCCCGTGTCCGTGTGGGTTTCCTCCGGGTGCTCCGGTTTCCCCCACAGTCCAAAGACATGCAGGTTAGGTTAACTGGTGACTCTAAATTGACCGTAGGTGTGAATGTGAGTGTTTGTCTGTGTCTATGTGTCAGCCCTGTGATGACCTGGCGACTTGTCCAGGGTGTACCCCACCTTTCGCCCGTAGTCAGCTGGGATAGGCTCCAGCTTGCCTGCGACCCTGTTGGACAGGATAAAGCGGCTACAGATAATGGATGGATGGATGGACGGACAGTTGGGATAACGAGGGGAAAGATGAGGGTCAGGTGGAGTTAATGGAAACAAAATACACGCAGCAAAACTGCTGCTGTAAACACAAACACATTCTACAGTGTCAGTACAAATGGACATGATGGGTACCAGACATACTGAATATAAGGTGCTCGAGATCCAGTAGCACAATCTAAATATTCCCTGTAGCAGGGTCCGGTGTGATAATGGTTCAGGCATGCTGTTGGGTGGACAAATCACTAGCCGGGACAAACAAGTTACAAATTCAAGGCATCAGTTTTGCCTTTCACTGTAGGTCTGGGCGATATGAGGATCTATTGATATCATGACAAAGTGGCCACTGAGTGTAATTTAATAGGAACATGATGATTCTACGATCCCTGTTCTTGGCTAGTAGGAGTGGAACCCAACGTGTTGTTCTGCTGTTGCATGCGGAGATGTTTTTCTGCTCACCACGGATGTAAAGAGCGATTATACTGTATGAGCTACTATAGCCTTCCGGACAGCTCGAACTGCTCAATCTGGCCATTTTCCTCTGACCTCCCTTCTCAACAAGGCGTTTGTTTCCACTCACAAAACTGTCACTTACTCACTCACTCACTCGTTTTTTGTTTTTCGCACCGTTCTATGTAAACTCAAGACTGTTATACGTGAAAACCCTAGGAGATCAGCGGTTTCCGAAATACTCAAACCAGAAATACTCATCTGGCTCAAACCAACAACCATGCCACAGTGAAAGAAAGGTCACACTTCGAGATCATGATTTTTCCCCTATTCTGATGTTTGAAGTGAACATTAGCTGAAGCTCTTGATTTGTATCTGCGTGATAAAGTGGCCATTAAATGTATGCCACAATAGTCTTTCCTGGTATTGAGATCACAAGTATCGAGATATCTTTTTATATTAAAAAAACCCCATATATAATGTAATTCTATTTATACATTTTACTATATGAATTATCACTTAACAAAAAAAAAATAATCATGAAGTTATCAATCTGATGTTGATACATACTACCTTTTTCTATGTTACAGATTTAAATTTTTTTTTTTTGTTCAAAATTCACATCATATCATGATATATGTACAGTATACTTACTATAGAAATGAATCACAAGATTTGTCATGGACCATGACTAATTTATAGCTAATTTACTGCTAATTATAAAATGGTTTTCAGGGTTTTCCTTACTTCACTCATCCAACAATCAGGGAAAGGAAAAAAAAAATCCATACTTCCTATTAACTCCTGCTAAAGTAAAATAGGCACGGTAAGTGTAAAACACCTTACCAAACCAAACTGCAGCTGCAAAGCAGAAAACGCAAAGAAAAAAAAAACAGCAGCAAATCAGAAAGAAAACAGCAAGACAAAACATTACAACTTCGAAAATGTAAAATGCAACAGCAAACAAGTCAACATGAACTCAACGTGGAAATGGGCGGCCCTTGCTGAACATCACATGCTCGTTGAGGACACGAAGGAAAACACAGAATGAATTTATAGTAAGAAAGAATGTGCTATGCAACAGCTAAATGATGCTTTTGTTCCAGACGGAGATCCAGACGAACGGGCAGACAGAGGTAAAAAAACAAAACAAAACAAAACCCAAAACAGTAATATTAGGTATACAGTCACCGGCCACTTTAATAGGAACTAGTTGTTGATTCTAAGATTCCTGTTCTTGGCTGCAGGAGTGGAACCCAATGTGGTCTTCTGTTGTTGCATGCTGAAATGCTTTTCTGCTCACCACGGTTGTAAAGAGTGATTATACGAGTTACTATATCCTTCCGAACCAATCTGGTCATTTTCCTCCAACCTCTCTTATCAACAAGGCATTTGTTTCCACCCACAGAACGGTCCCTCGCTCAACTCGATGTTTTTTGTTTTCCGCACCGTTCTGTGTAAATTCTAGAGACGACACCCATGCCACAGTGAAAGTTACACTTTGAGATCACAATTTTTCCCGTTCTGATATTTGAACATTAACTGAAGCTCTTGATTTGTAGCTGCATGATTGTATTGGCTGACTAGAGAACTGGATGGGTGTTCCTAAGAAAATGGTCAGTGAGTGTATATCTTTATCAGACAATATTATTGTAGATATGTCATCGACTTCGCATGGCATTAATACTGTACGAGTTTGCAAACACTGAAAACCAACCAAACTGATGAGAAATAAAGAATTCCTCCTCAGAATAACAACATAAGTAACTTTGCATTCAACTTCTGCTAGACTGATAAGCGTGAAAAAGTGGAATTGTGAGATATTTAATAAGGTCTGTTGTTTGATTTGCTGTTTCTAATATGTGTTTTGCACTTATGGTCACTGTAGATATGCATATTTAAGCATCAACATAACATAACATGCGCAAATTTGTGTTACAAAGCATCTTGATGGTGTGGCTACTCTTTTTCCGAATCCCTCCAACTGCTGCACTATGTACACACTCCAATAATGCGATCTGGCTGTTTCTCGGATGCATTCTTCTCTAAGTACCTGCTTAATTCTTATAACCTGGATTAATGTGCAGAACTACCCAACCTTGTCAAAAAAAGGTGTTACGTTCCTGCTCACTGGAGAACCAAATATCCAGGGGGTGAATCTGGACCTGGTCCAGCTCCTATAAGCCTAACCCTATCCTATGAGATGCTGTAGAGCACAGGGATTCAGCCTGAAATGCATATCCCCAAACTTTTCATTCAACTCTACCCAGGTAGGAGCAGTTGGATCAAGTCCAATCCATCCCCTGGATGTCCGGTTGTCCAACAAGGTGTACTTGAGCATGTTAGCTGGGTAAGCTTTGGAGCACTCGCTTGCCTGGTGGCTAGTGAATAAATTATGATTTGTCCACCCCTGCTTAGCATAACCATGACTGATGCTAACCGAGTTTAGCATTCCTTTCCTGCAGTTGTTCATCATTTTGGCTGAAGTATCGTATATTGCCATACTATAACAACATACATTATAATATAACTGCACAATGTAGGTAATATTATACAGTGAATTACTGTAATCCAACCTGGCACCTCTGGACTCCACCCAACCTAGTATGCTGGAGAAAGTGTAGGGCGTGGCTTCAGTGATCGATTCCAATGTTCCAAAATCAGTTGTCAGTTATTTCCAGATCTGGATGATCCAGTGCAAAAAAACAACAACAAAAAAACCCCTCACGACAAGCTTTGTTTCGGCACACAGTGCAACCTTTAAGTGTACGTAAATTTAACTTAAAAACACATCAACGGCAAACCACCAATTTTCTGACGGATACCATGGAAAACACCCTTGCGAGCGCTGCATTTAATACCAAAGCGAGATCCAGTTTTCACAAAGCCAACTGGTGTATAAACTCCACAAAACTTCATACTGATGCATATCCAAAAAATAAAAACACGAGCTAAAAGGAAGACGAGGTTCTTCATAGACTTCACTTGGCTGATCCTGGTTCACGTCCACAGATTGAACATTCTCTTGTCCAATAGACGCAAGCAACCAGTTCAGCCTAAAAATGAGAAGATGATGGTGTAATTTGGATTGCCCAATGACTATCCATGGCAAGGACAATTGTGATCAAATGATAAAAATCTTGAATCATCTTTTGCAGGAACGGTACAGGCTACTCCAACAAGAAACACTGAAAGAACTTGGGAATAACCTGGATGAAAAGGAAAAAAAAAAAAAAAGTGGTCCAGTCCTACAACCACAGCAGGGTAGAGTGTAATTTCTACAGAACAAGGCCAATGAATTTAGTTCACAACGATGAAAAAGCAGCAAAGCAAGAAAATCCCTCAGCTGTCTATTCCCAAAGTGGCCAGTTCTGAGGGAAGCTGAAAAGCTCAGAAGATGTTGCGTAGTAGGTTATTGCTAGAGGTGGAGAGTGGTGGAGCGGTGGCGGCGCTGTAGGGAGGTGGAGGCGGAGGTGTCGGGGAAGTAAGGTCCGGAAATGGCTGCAGGCCCATCTGCCTGTTGTCCTGCAGCTTGCGCACCACCACACGGCAAAACTCCTCGTTGTGGCGCTCGCATGTGTCCAGAAGCTTGCGAACTTTGGCAGTGCGTGTCTGCTGGTTTGCCACCAGCTCATAGTCCTCACGCATGAGCAAGTCGCGAGCCAGCAGCGCATCCAGGCTCTGGTTTAGACATGCCTCCGTCATTTGGCGCACAACCTCCTCCCGTCGAGAGCTGATCCATCGTGCTGCCGGGCCCTGGTTGTCTGCTGGCATTGGGAAATCTAGAGGATGTTACAGATTTACATCATTTACAAACAAGGACTGTTAATTTTTAAATAACTAGACACTCCTTCACCTTGTTTGCCAAGTCAAAGTGAGTGATAAGGAAGTCTGGCTTTTTTTGTTTGATTTGCTCTGCCTGATTTAGTAATAGCTGGAGGTTACATTTGTTCTGCCTGGTGATTATATTTACAACCCCAATTCCAAAAAAATTGGGACAAAGTACAAATTGTAAATAAAAACGGAATGCAATGATGTGGAAGTTTCAAAATTCCATATTTTATTCAGAATAGAACATAGATGACATATCAAATGTTTAAACTGAGAAAATGTATCATTTAAAGCAAAAAATTAGGTGACTTTAAATTTCATGACAACACATCTCAAAAAAGTTGGGACAAGGCCATGTTTACCACTGTGAGACATCCCCTTTTCTCTTTACAACAGTCTGTAAACGTCTGGGGACTGAGGAGACAAGTTGCTCAAGTTTAGGGATAGGAACGTTAACCCATTCTTGTCTAATGTAGGATTCTAGTTGCTCAAGTGTCTTAGGTCTTTTTTGTCGTATCTTCCGTTTTATGATGCGCCAAATGTTTTCTATGGGTGAAAGATCTGGACTGCAAGCTGGCCAGTTCAGTACCCGGACCCTTCTTCTACGCAGCCATGATGCTGTAACTGATGCAGTATGTGGTTTGGCATTGTCATGTTGGAAAATGCAAGGTCTTCCCTGAAAGAGACGTCGTCTGGATGGGAGCATATGTTGCTCTAGAACCTGGATATACCTTTCAGCATTGATTGTGTCTTTCCAGATGTGTAAGCTGCCCATGCCACATGCATTAATGCAACCCCATACCATCAGAGATGCAGGCTTCTGAACTGAGCGCTGATAACAACTTGGGTCGTCCTTCTCCTCTTTAGTCCGAATGACACGGCGTCCCTGATTTCCATAAAGAACTTCAAATTTTGATTCGTCTGACCACAGAACAGTTTTCCACTTTGCCACAGTCCATTTTAAATGAGCTTTGGTCCAGAGAAGACGTCTGCGCTTCTGGATCGTGTTTAGATACGGCTTCTTCTTTGAACTATAGAGTTTTAGCTGGCAACGGCGGATGGCACGGTGAATTGTATTCACAGATAATGTTCTCTGGAAATATTCCTGAGTCCATTTTGTGATTTCCAATACAGAAGCATGCCTGTATGTGATGCAGTGCCATCTAAGGGCCCAAAGATCACGGGCACCCAGTATGGTTTTCCGGCCTTGACCCTTACGCACAGAGATCCTTCCAGATTCTCTGAATCTTTTGATGATATTCTGCACTGTAGATGATGATATGTTCAAACTCTTTGCAATTTTACACTGTCGAACTCCTTTCTGATATTGCTCCACTATTTGTCGGCGCAGAATTAGGGGGATTGGTGATCCTCATCCCATCTTTACTTCTGAGAGCTGCTGCCACTCCAAGATGCTCTTTTTATACCCGGTCATGTTAATGACCTCTTGCCAATTGACCTAATGAGTTGCAATTTGGTCCTCCAGCTGTTCCTTTTTTGTACCTTTAACTTTTCCAGCCTCTTATTGCCCCTGTCCCAACTTTTTTGAGATGTGTTGCTGTCATGAAATTTCAAATGAGCCAATATTTGGCATGAAATTTCAAAATGTCTCACTTTCGACATTTGATATGTTGTCTATGTTCTACTGCGAATACAATATCAGTTTTTGAGATTTGTAAATTATTGCATTCCGTTTTTATTTACAATTTGTACTTTGTCCCAACTTTTTTGGAATCGGGGTTGTAGACAAAAGTTAACCATTATATGAATCCAAAGGGACTTTTTTGTTCTGAATTAGCTGTAGTGTGATGCAACATACCTTGCGGATGTGCCTGTAGGGTGAGCGGGTGAATGTTTACGGGAAAGTTGCTCTCACTTTGAGGTGGGTGTGGTCTGAGGGGGATGCTGTAGTCCGAGACAAGCTGAGCCATCGGATATTGAGGATTCAGATTGTTCGGAGAGACCTGATCTATTAAGGGTTTGGGGGCGTCCAGTGGTATGGACACGACAGATGACAACGGTCCAGCTAAGCAAGAAATGGAGGCATTGTTATGAATATGGTTGTCTTATATTCATGACAAGGTAAATACAGGTCTTACTGGACTAATGCTACATCAACGTCATGCATGAGATTTCACACACTGCTATTGACCAATGTCCTTGTTCTTGGGTTCGGTTGGAAAAATCAAGGCAGTCAGAAAACTCCCAGCTTGGAAAATCCCCCTCACAGGTCAACGTTAAAATTATTTTTTCCCCCCCACCTATATGACTCAACAGCACCACTGTCTTTAGCTTCCAAGTTCTGCTTATTAAATTGAACTGAATCTAGAGCATTAACTAAAAGTTTCTGGAAACATCACTTGAATCAGATGTATCTTTTCATTTTATGAAGGATTCTCAACTTGGCTGAATATCAAGTCAGTTACAGGAGTTGGTTTTTTGCAGCTAGAACCATCACAGGTTTTACTGTATGCTTTATACTCATTTTAGGGCAACAATTCAAAACACACAAAAAAAGTGTAAGGATTACCATTCGAGGGATTGGAGATGGTAAGGTAACCTGGTTGGGAGATATCCGTGTCCTGGGAGGAGCAAGACCCTGATCCTGAGGTAGAGCTGGTGTCCTGTCACAGAGCCACCACAAAATTGTTAAGATGATTCTAGGTTCCCAACACAACGCCCGTTTTCACAGTTCAGCCAGAACACTAATCCAAAAGGCATAACTAGTCTGAATTTAAACCACTAAACAAAGTATGACCTATGATGAGGATAAATTCTTCTCAAAAGCCTGCTCAAAAGAAATAGGAGTATAAAATATGAAGAAGAAAAAGAAGTAGACACTGACTGGCCAGGGAGTGTTCTGTTCCTTCAGACTCTTATCTGCTTTTTTCATACTCGCCATCATTGTCGTTGTTGTTGAAGCGCTGCTCAATGGTCGCATAAACTACAAAAAAAAAAGCAGAGAGGAGAGATGATGGGGTTTTGTATTTAGAGCTAACTAAAAGCAATTTAAAAGTGTTTCACTGAAACTGTGGCAAATCCAGATGTGGCAAAACTGCGAAGAAAAATCCCAGCAGGCAGGCAGAAAGAACAGTGGATGTGATGGCTGAAGAGGCATTCCCTCCCCACTAACCGTCTGACCGAGTCCCATTGTTGAAACATGCATGTGCCAGGAGTCTAGCCAAATTTCAAATCTAGCTACCCTTAGCTAGCAATCAGTGAGAGATACAAGGGATGTTCTGCGATTGTTCACAAACTAGCTCACCTCCGCATCATTTTTAGATAGCTGCACAGTGAAACACAGGTAAGCTAAAGTTGTCGTATCATGTAGATGCACGTGTCCTTGCTTCGAATATTATTTAACTGAATTACTTGTGTAATGAAGGGGTGCGAGGATGAACGTGTTTGTACCTGCATACTGGCTGTATTTATCTGAACTGTACCGTTGTTTACTTACATGAACACACATTCTGCACTTAGCTATCTATCTATCCATTATCCATAACCGCTTATCCTGTGCAGGGTCGCGGGCAAGCAGGAGCCTATTCCAGCTGACTACGGGCGAGAAGCAGGGTACACCCTGGACAAGTCACCAGATCATCGCAGCACTGACACATAGAGACAATCATTCATTCACACCTACAGTCAGTTTAGAGCCACCAATCAGCTTAACCTGCAGGTCTTTGGACTGTAGGGGAAACCGGAGCACCCGGAAGAAACCCATGCAGACACGGGGAGAACATGCAAACTCCACACAGAGTTGGCCAGTGGGCTCAAACCCAGAACCTTCTTGTTGTGAGGTGACAGTGCCAACCACTACACCACTGTGCCGCCCCTCTAGCTATTTAATGTTAGTAATATTTCAATATACAGTGGCAAGAAAAGGTAAGTGAATCCTTCGTAATTATCTGCATTTATGTATGTTTACCTTAAAATATGCTCTGATCTATGTTACAATAATAAAACAAACCCAATCTGTTTTAACTCCCCGTGATATTTTTTGTTACTGTGCAGCAGCACCGAAGTGACCTCTCTGGAGGGCAGAAAACTGGGTGACATATGGAGATTCAGGTCTGCCCAGACTCCTAAATACCCTCTGCACCTTGCTGGTATGATCCAAAGGAATGCAGGGCAATATGTTTGGCACCAGGTTGGCTGCAGGAGCTGCCAGAACTAAGCAAGCATCGACGATCCAACCGCCTTGGGGCCCCAACTCTGGATATTTCCTCAAGGTTTACTCCTGAAGCCTTTTTCATGACTGGATATAGCCACAAGGCTGCAGAGGTTTGAAATCAGGATCTGCCTTGCCCTAGATGAGCTACCTTCCCAGGCTGACAGGCCTCATCTACCTGAAACAATGGTTTCAAGGTACCAGAGATCTGCTTTTGCCCTGTCTCCTGTCAGGAGAAGCAGTTCTTAGAAGCTAAGCCACATGAGCTGGCAAGGAGTTGGACTTGGTTGTCAGAAGCTATTGGAAACGCACGCCATGTGGGAGCACTTTGTAGATAGCAGGAGCTTGTCCCCACCACCACCTCCTGGCGATTACAACCTTTGGAACTCTGTTTTAACTAATAACAAGGAAACAATTAGAATCTTTTTTGGTCCTTACTGAACACACCTATTAAACTTTCACAGTGCTGTTGGAAAAAGTAAGTGAACCCTCAGATTTAATAACTCGTCAAACCCTCCTCTGGCAGCAATAACCTCAAACGCTTCCAGTAGCTGTGGATCGGACCTGCAGAGGAATTTTGGACCTTTCTTCCTATGTTTAGGGTCATTGTCCTGTTTCATCACCCAACTTCTATTGAGCTTCAGCTGGCCAACAGATGCCGATATCCTGTAGGATACCATGACAAACTTGGGAATTTGTCTCCTTGATGATGGCAAGCTGTCCAGGCTCCGAGGCAGCAGATCAGCCACAAACCATGATGCTTCCTCTATGAGACTTCACTGTTGGAACGATAACACCATATGGAGTTTGGTGTGTTCTTGCTGAAGACTTCAACTTTTGTTTCATCAGTCCACAAAACCTTTGCCCAGTAGCATCATGGAGTGTGGGTAAGAAGGTTCTGGGTTCGAGCCAAGTGGCCGACGAGGGCCTTTCTGTGTGGAGTTTGCATGTTCTCCCCATGTCTGCGTGGGTTTCCTCCGGGTGCTCCGGTTTCCCCCCACAGTCCAAAGACATGCAGGTTAGGCAAACTGGTGGCTCCAAATTGACTGTAGGTGTGAATGTGAGTGTGAATGGTTGTTTGTCTCCATGTTTCAGCCCTGCAATGACCTGGTGACTTGTCCAGGGTGTACCCTGCCTTTCACCCATAGTCAGCTGGGATAGGCTCCAGCTTGCCCACAACCCTGCATAGGATAAGTGGTTATGAATAATGGATGAATCATGGAGTGTCCAGGTGCTCTTTTTTAAAATAAAAGAGCAACAGCTTCCTCCATGGTGTCCTGCCTGGAAATGGACACTGCCTGTTCAAATGTTTTGCAAATGGTAGTCTCATGAGATATTGAGCAGTTCCCATGATTCCTTCAAGCCTTCAGCTGTTCCTCTAGGGATTTTCCTTTACCTCATTGAGGATCCATCAAGCTATTGGAGTAATCTTGGCTGGACACCCACTTCTAGGGAGACCAGCCACAGCCTCAGTACTAAATCAACTCATTTGTCTAACTTTGGACTGATGAATATCTAATCTCATTGAAATTGCTTTGTAATCCTTTCCAGCTTTTTGCAAACTGACATTTCTTGATCTTCGGTCTTCTGAACTCTCCCTTTTGCAGCTGATGCTTCTTGCGACTAGCAAACTCAAAATATTTGCAGGCCAAAGTAGTGCCAACCAACATCAGCATCTCCAAACTCATTTCATTGATTGGACTCCTGACTCCAATCAGATATTATTGAAGGCTTGGGGTTCACATACGGTTTCCAACATATGCTGTGAATGCTTGGATGAATGATGGATAAGGACAAAGTAATAATTTGTGTGTTTAGTTAAAATAGATTGTGTTTGTTCATTATTGTAAACTTGAATGAAGATCAGGCCATATTTTAAGATATGTTTGATGTAACCACTATTTTAGTTCCAAGAGCAGAAAAGCCATTTTGAGGTAGCTCCAATATCGCCATAGCCAAATGGTAGATGGTAGAACCTCTGCAAATGTCTTATTTGAAAATAATTTAAAAATGAATTTCTCATATAATAAGCTGAATGTAACCATTTCAGGTTCTACTTTTACACTCACTTTTGACCTTTTGACCTCCAGCACCGCCTCCAGGACATCGATTTCGTCAAACCTCCGTAGCATGGGCTCCAGTTCGATAAGACAGTCTGGCAGGCAAAAGGCACAGTATATTGTACAAAGGCAACATGGCAATACAATATCATCATGATAAATAACTTTATAGGTATTGCAACATCTTTTTATAATGTCATTACTTTAAGAACAATTAATATATCCGATGCTTTGAGAAAATTTTGCATGGATTCTTTATATTTTAAACATTTTACAGCTGAAAGATTTACTGTAGTTTTTTTCCAATGCAAATGACAATTTTGTTGCCATTTAGTTAGCAAATCAATACCGTGTACATGCATCTTGAAGTATCATGTGATAGTCATATTGCCAAGTCATATACAGTACAGTGGGGAAAACAAGTATTTGATCCCTTGCTGATTTTGTTGGTTTACCCACTAAGAAAGACTTGATCAGTCTGTAATTTTAATGGTAGGTGTATTCTAACATGTGGAGACAGAATATCAAAAAGAAAATCCAGAAAATAACTTTTAAATATCTATATTAATTTATTTGTATTTTATTGAGAAAAAGAAGTATTTGATCCCCTAGTAACCATCAAGAGTTCTTGTTAATACAGACAAGTTAGACTCTCCAAATTACCTTGTCACCTAAATTGAAGACACCTGATATCACTAATGACTTGTATAAAAGCCACCTGGCCACAGAATCAGTTTGTCAGACTCCAAACTCTCCAACATGGGAAAGACTAAAGAGCTTTCTGTGGATTTAAGGGAGAAGATTGTAGACCTGCACAAGACCGGTATGGGCTACAAAACCATTAGCGAGAAGCTGGGTGTTAAGGTGACAACTGTTGGTGCAATTGTGCGCAAGTACAAGACTCACAATATGATCATCAATCGACCTAGGTCTGGGGCTCCAAACAAGATCTCACCTCGTGGGGTTTCCAGGATCATGAGAACGGTGAGAAATAGACCTAATGCAACACGGGCAGAGTTAGTGGATGATCTTAAAGCAGCTGGGATCACTGTCACCAAGCAAACAGTTGGTAACACTTTACACCGCAATGGTCTAACATCTTGCAGTGCTCGCAAAGTACCCCTGCTTAAGAAAACACATGTGCAGCCCCACCTGAACTTTGCCAATGAACATCTGAATGACTTGGAGAGTGACTGGGAGAAGGTGTTATGGTCTTATCAGACCAAAATTGAGCTCTTTGGCATCAATTCAACCCGTCGTGTCTGGAGGGAGAGACATGCTGCTTATGACCCCAAGAACACCATCCCCACTGTCAAGCATGGAGGTGGTAACATTATGCTTTGGGGGTGTTTTTCTGCACAGGGCACAGGGCTACTTCACCGTATCAATGGGAGGATGGACGGAGCCATGTACCGTAAAATCCTAAGTGAAAACCTCCTTCCCTCTGCCAGGAAGCTTAAAATGGGTCATGGATGGGTCTTCCAGCAGGATAATGACCCAAAGCATACAGCCAAGGCAACCAAGGAATGGCTGAAGAAGAAACATATCAAGGTCATGGAGTGGCCCAGCCAGTCTCCGGACCTGAATCCTATAGAAAATCTATGGAGAGAGCTGAAGCTCAGAGTTGCAAAGGGACAGCCACGGAATCTTGATGATTTAGAGGTCATTTGCAAAGAAGAGTGGACCAAAATTCCTCCTAATATGTGCAGAAACCTGGTCATCAACTACAAAAAACATCTGACCTCTGTGCTTGCTAATAAGGGGTTTGCCACAAAGTACTAAGTCCTTTTGGCAAGAGGGTTCAAATACTTATTTTCCTCAATAAAATGCAAATAAATTAATACAAATTCTTTAAAGTCGATTTCTTGATTTTCTTTGTGATATTCTGTCTCAGCATGTTAGACTACACCTACCATTAATATTACAGACTGATCGAGTCTTTCTTGGTGGGTAAACCAACAAAATCAGCAAGGGATCAAATACTTGTTTTCCCCACTGTATATGAAAATGCAGCACCCAAAAACATGATCAATGCCACAAATAACCATTTTGTTCTCTACAAGACAAGCAGGAAGTGCTTTACGAAACATGCGTCCAAGCGAGAGCGAAAAAAAGAGGAACCAAAGAACAAAGCTGCACGAAAATGAACAAGGCCACTGCATGGAAGCAGATCTTTGGACTAGGAGGGTCTTGAGAAGGGAAGACGAAAATAGACACGCTGATGTGCGTCTGTTACAAAACAGAGTGTGTGTCGCAATTCTCAGAAACGGCACTGCAAAGAGCAAGCACAGCTCAAATGTGGGTCAGACTGGACTTCAAGATATGAAACGTTCCCGAAATCATTAATACATCATAAGTAAGGCGAGCAAAGTAGTCAACAGCTGTTTTGAGGTTTTTTTTTTAAATACTGAATTTAATAAGAAGTAATAAACGTGTCCTTCATATAAGGGATAGTGTACAGTGATCTGGTCAGTATTGCAAAATAAAGCCCAATAGACTGATTCAGGGTCTTGAATAATGACTGGCTTAATATACATCATCTCCATAAAGCTATGTAAAAAAGCAATAATAATTCAATTTGTGAGTAAAAACAGGTTCATAATAAATAAATAAATATGCTTTAATTAATCTCTGGAAAAAATACATTCGTCAGGCTAATTAATTGGGTGCCAATATTTATACTCACAGGCCCGATTAGTAACACGTTATAGTTAGTCATGCTAATTTATGTGGACTTATTTTGTCCTGGAACGAGAACAAACTTCATTAAGTACACTTAAGTTTTATTAGATATCAACGTTATTTCATTCAAAATGAATTGAATTGTTGACATGGTGAAGTTTCCTGTAAGGAGACGTGAACATTTATGGAAGGAGTCTCCAGTGTCGGACACAGAGATAGAGGAGTTTAATCGTTGCGGTTTCTTGGTCACCTTTAACTTCAAGAAAGAGAGGGTGAGGGAACCCCCCACAAACAGCAACAGGCTAGTGAGGGATAAACAGTTTACAGCTGTTAGAACGCTAGCAAAAACAAGAAGTAACTAGTTTCCTGGACATTCCACAAACATCAAATGTAACTAAAGATGGACAGTGTGGGAAATAAGGCCGGACCGGTGGACATTTACTGGTAATTTTCGCATTTGTCCGTCTGTATGTCAAAAGCATCAAACCGGAAGGCCCGTGAAAAATTTTAAAGATACGGGTCTAATCTACTTCCAATATGTTACACTGGGCGAATACATTATGTCGTAACACGACCTGTGAAAAGGGAGGCCCCTGTGAGCCCAACTTTAAAAATCCATAACTTGGCCACCGAAGGTCTTCGCCCCACCAAAATTTACAGGCACCTCCCGTTCCCTGAGCCCTTTTGAACCAGCCCAGGGAACGGCCTGGTACGACCTTGCCTCGGCCCATTATTTGTCCCCGAATCCCCCACGTGAGCGCTGCTCGCCGAAAACTTTAATATGAGCCCTGGCTCAAGCCAGCATTTAAAAATTCATAACTCTGCTACCGAATAGCCCAGCCCTGCCAAATTTTTTTTTACAGGCACCTTGATCTCTCCGAGTCCTTTCGAACGAGCCCAGGTGTGAGCGCAGATCACGGAAAGCTTTAGCACGAGCCCTGGCTCCTGCTGCCTGTGTGCGTGGGGATTTAAAAATTCATAACTCTGCCACCGAAGATCCTAGTCCCACCAAAATTTACAGGCACCTCCCTCTCACCGAGTGGCACACTAAATAATAATAATAACTCAGTATTCACTGTTGTTTTTATTGCACGATGCAGGTGAACTAGTGTTTTTAGGATTGACGGTATCTGATTGATCCAATCGGTTGATTAAGAGTTTAGTTTACATGAAACTTTGCAGTACAGTATGATGTTCAGTACCAAACTGCCAATCAATGGTTTTTTTATTATGGGCATTTTTTAAATTCATAATAAGAATGACAGTCAGTCATGCGCTTTGTAGGATGTAGATTTATATTTTAATAGGAGTTTTTATTTTTCTTCTATTTTCCAAGTTCTAGTTTAGCATATTTTAGTCTGAATGCCAAATGATGTGACCATGTCGAGTTTTGAGTCATTTTAAAAGTCATTTGTTAGAAAAGTTACTTGGAATCTCGTACTCAAAATTTTAACTCTGTTATGTAAGAACAGTTGTATTGCTAATTACTAAGGCCGAATCCCATTTCACCCCTTGGACCAACCCCTTGGCCCTTCCCCTCCATTTTGCGCGTTTACGTGAAGGGGTAGGGGTATCCCAATCCCAGTTAACGCGGAGGGGTAGTAGAAGGGGTAGGGCTTCTGTACCCCTCCAAACGGAGATTTTCCTGGAGCTGACTCCGAACGAAGGGGTTTGAGTGATTTCCCACAATGCCATGCGGATTTCAGCGAGATTTCATGCGGATTTCAGAAAGATGGCGGTTCCTGCGGCGAAAGATTGTCATAAATGTATTTTCTCCATTATTTACGTGTTTTAAGTTGTTATCCAGAGGAAACACGCCGCTTGATTCGCTTTCGAGCTGAGAATGAGCAGCGATTTCTGAAATCCAAGCTGCTGCTAAAAAGCTTTGGGAGTGAGTATTGTTTTCGGTTGCTTGACTGCGTACGTTTTGTTCTGTTATTCTCGCTTTTATTGTTTACATGAGTGTTCTGACACCTCATTCTGTCGGATGTGGTGCACGAAGCGCCAAAGATATCCCATTCAGTGGTGTTAGTTAACAAATCACACCCTGCCAGCAGAGATTTCTGGTTCTGGCTCTGACTGTAGCGGCTGGTCGCAGCCAATGACGCATTTGGTCGCGTTTTGCTAACGTAAACGCTGACGGAGGTACGCGATGACGTATGCGATCGTTGAAGGGCTATCCCAATACGTAAGGGTTGAATTTCAAGCCCTATCCCTTGTAGCTCAGTTTCAAGGGGAAGGGCCAAGGGGAAGGCGGATGGGAAGGGGGAGGGGTAGGGGTAGAAATTAGAATTGGGATTGGGCCTAAGTTTCTTATGGACTGATTATAAACCTAGTATAAGAAAATAGTCATTGTTGACAATGTTTCATGAGTGGTGTTATAGTACCTATATATGAGTACCAGTAAGTTGTATCCAACTGGAACATCCTTGGCCCCTCCATACTTTTTTCTAGACATGGAACTGACCTGTGTGTGCTACTGGTTTCTTGGGTAGAACTTTAAAGTGCTGATGACACGTTTTTGACATCTTTGGCGATGTTTTATAACATAAAAAGTAATTCCCGATGATCCATATATTAATTCACGAAGGCGCCTATTTTACAAGTTATGATAAAAAAACATGGCTATTTGGGCAAATTTGACAGGGCTGCAGCACCCAGGAGACGAAAGAGGAGGAGGAGCTATATGACGTCAGCGAAAGAACCTTCCTCCTAACTTACCAGTTTGTTGTTGATGCGACAGGTGTTCAGTTTGTCATTATTAGTATTATTATTATACATATACAAGTTATTATGCCTTCGCGTTGTGTTGCCGGCTTTTGCTCCAAAACCTACAAGGATGGGGTAAGTTTATTCAAGTTTCCCAGAGATCCCGAGCTGCATGCAAAGTGGGTGAAGCAAGTCAGGCGCACTCGTGACAAGTGGGAGCCCTCACCAACATCCGTCCTGTGCTCTGAACACTTCGATTTGGATTGTTTTGACACCCTTCCCAGCTTAAAAGAATCTCTTGGGTGTTCAGTTCAGCACAAACGTGTGTTGCTACCATCAGCAGTGCCTACACAGTGTTGCCAGATTGGGAGGAATCCCGCCCAGTTGAGCGGTTTCAAGTGCATTTTGGTGGGTTTTGAACATATTTTGGGCTGGAAAACATCAGCAGTATCTGAAGTTTTCCAGCCCAAAATATGTTCAAAACCCACCAAAATGCACTTGAAACCGCTCAACTTGGCAGGATTCCTCCCAATCTGGCAACACTGCCAGTATTCCGGAGGGGGTCTACTAGTAGCTATGCCGGATCCAAAGACAGTCCTCCTGTCAGAACATGTGTTGTGAAATGACATAAGATAAAGGTACGTAGAGCTATAGACTCTACATGATAATCATAAATGTAATCATAAAGTCGGCGTGATATCAGTCATGTATTTGCTTGTGAAAGCTTGCGGCTTTCATGTAACTGCCGCCTAGCAACGAGAGGCAAAGGGTAAAGAGGGTAGGCTATCATAGATTCTATTCGGAAGAGATCAACACAATTCTAGACTCCCAGAAGAGGAAGAGCTAGAATTAGAGAGTTCACCGGCGTTTTCATGCGCCATTTCCATTGAGTAGAACCAGAGTAGAACAGCCAGTGAACCGCAGCGTGTTCTCCCGCTGACGTCACAACATAGCCGTAAGCCATGGACCCAGTTTTCTTGCGCTGTGCAATTAAAAGTTGGATATTCGCGTAACAACAGCTTCTTGTCACGTAATTATAACAGAAATCTAACATGTTTGCCATGTTGTATAGTTTATTTAAGAAATTGCATAGAGTCATGTTCGTGTCATCAGCCCTTTAAGCATGTTTTTCTTGAATCTTCTGACATTTTCCTGTGAATTATATTCAATCTGTAGTGCAATTAGTAACTAATGTCGAGCGTA
Organism: Neoarius graeffei; assembly: GCF_027579695.1. Lineage (NCBI taxonomy): Eukaryota > Metazoa > Chordata > Actinopteri > Siluriformes > Ariidae > Neoarius > Neoarius graeffei. The sequence goes on from NC_083569.1 coordinate 8,366,422, forward strand.
ATTTGGCCTTTGAGGATCACAAAAACGTGCCTGGAAATAGCTGAGAAGCATCTCCAGGCATCTAAAGCCCTTCAGCTTCGCCTTGGACCCCTGGCTGCATTGTTCCGGGCTTTTAGCCCATCATTTGGACAGGCTGAAATTTGGACAGACATTTCAGACTTGTCTGTCCTGTGACAGTCTGCTTAAAATTCCTTATTTCCCACACTGGATGGACAAGTATGACAACCATGTTGTTCTTTAACCTTTTCTGACAGTACACTGGCACTGATTAGAGCATGTCCCTGTCTTCCAAAACGACCACGCCCCTTTTGGGTGAAAACAAGTGCTGGCGCCAAACTGGAAAACAATTGTTGAGCGGTAATGATATACTTATTTGTCTGACTGGCCATATGGTTTGGGCTCCTAATAGCAAGACAGTGTTCTTACTTTATGGTCTTAAGTAGGCAAAAACCTCAGATTTTGTATTTACTGCCAGTCAAATTAGAGGAGCTGTTTTCATCCTAAAAGGGGCAGGGCGTTATTCAAGGGTAAAGTACCTGCTCTGGATGTGTCTCAACAATTGAATTATTTAAATCACTAGAAGTCTGTTCTAAGATTAGTCTGGACACTGTTGGGTTTCTGCGTATAGAGTAAAGGGACTGTGTGTTTAGCTGCTGATGAGCAGGACGATGGGAAAGTGGAGAGGTGTGAACCCCAAACAACTCGCACCTCTCCACAAGAACACTGGTACAGAGATAAAACGGGCAGCACAACTAAAGTGGTTTTGATAGTAAAACACTGTATACAACTGCCACAATAAAATAACATTTAAACCTAGTACACCAAGTAAAAAAGAAATACGTGTGAAAACTGCAGATTCATAAAGCATCAAGGCTTTAGTGCTCAGGTAAGACAGATCTGTGAAACCTTCACAGAGTAGTGAACTCAAAAAGCTAGTTATACTAGTGAAAAGGTTAAAAGGTGAAAGTTTTGAGACTCACTGAGGAAAGAGGGGCGCTCGTCAGGATTGGCGGTCCAGCCGCACGTCATGATGTTGATGAGCGTCTCTCTGCTGGGGATATCCGCTGGCAGGCTGTCCAGTCCAGTGTCTGGTCGAGAGCCACGCAGGACACTGAACATTATCTGCATGGGGTTTGTAGCCTCTGACCCACAAAGATAAACACAACACTCAGCAAACGGGAGAGATGGATTAGGAAGTAAAACTATGAATTAAAGTGCTACGTCAAGCTTGAACCAGTCATACTGACCAGTTCATGCTGACGACAGCTGTTGGATTTCTATTGCATCAGAACTCTTATGAGCAAAATTTTATTCATTCTATTCAATCAACAATACACACATTTAAGTCAGAATTAAAATAACACATGATGCTTTTGCTCTTTGGATGATAGGTATTTATAGTCACTGTAATATCACGTAATAGGAACACCTGTACCCTACTCATTCATGCAAGACAACAGTTTAGAAAGATCAGGCTGAGTTTTGTCCAATTTTGGATGAACCTGGACCAAGTGTAGCTTCAGATTTCCTGTGGAGCCTGATCTAGCCCTGGGTATAACTTTAAACTGGTGGGGAGTCTCAGGTCTGGGAGGACTTGAGTATTGGTGAAAGCGGAATTACCCCTTAATCACCATTGCTTCCAGGTCCGCTCTGACCCGGAGTGGTAGCATCTGCCTGGGTTCCAGCTATGGGTTAAATAGTACATCACCAGTAAGGCACTGGCAGCAGGGCGCTTTTCGGTGCAATGTGGTAGATGAACCCAACAGAGTCAATGGTACACCACCAGATGCCATGCGGAAGAGCCACTCAAATGGCCAACGGATGATTGCATCACTTGGCAAGTCAGTTGTCACTGCAGGGCAACTTCCATATGTCAGGTCTGTGGCACTTTTGTGCACCACCTGACATCAGGTCTGGAGGTCTAGAGAGACAACACGATGGGGACGCGACATTGTTTGCCTTACCTTACAGTGCAAGGCACTTCATTAGGAGAGGAGAGTAGTACGCAAGAGCTCACGAGGCAAGAAGTTCCATGGAGGCTCGGCCAGGCTGTTTGTGCCACTGCTGCGGGCGACTCTCTTGCTCTTGTGTGGGCCTTGCGGCTCATCTGTGTTTCTGCACATCCTAATGAAGCAGTCATCGTCGCTAGCGATGGACAGCCGCTGCCACCGACGGAACCGGAGGTGGATTTTCTGCTGTTGTAGCCAAATCTGTGTCAAACTTTGGCACATTGTGTGTTCCGAGATGCGTTTCTGCTCACCACAGTTGTAAAGAGTGGTTACTGTATCCCTTCTGTTAACTTGAACCCTTCTCCCCATTTTCTTCCTCATCGCTCATCAACGAGGCATTTCTGCCAGCATCAGTGGATGTCGACCCCTCCCGCACCATTCGGTATAAACTCTCGAGACTGTTGTGCGTGAAAATCCCAAGAGATCAGCAGTTTCTAAACAGCCCATCTGCTCCAGTCAAAATCACAGAGGTCACATTTCCCCTCATTCTAAAGATCGATGTGGACATCAGACTGGAGGACCATTTTCATAGGAGAAGCCATGGCCTAATGAAAAAGCAGCTTTGGGACCAAAAGGTTGTCGGTTCGATTCCCTGGACCAGCAGGAACGGCTGAAGTGCCCTTGAGCAAGGCAGCACACCCCCAACTGCTCCCCAGGCTGCTCTGGGTATGTTGTATGTCACTCTGGATAAGAGTGTCTGCTCAATGCTATCAATGTAATGTAATTCATAGTTCTTAGAACTGTTAGAGAAAGTTCCCTTTTTTGTGTCCCTGCACTGCAGGAACCACAAATGATAATAGGCCTTAGAATGCCATTTTGATGGACTATTTTTTAGCTCCTACTTCAGGATATGTACTCTCCCAGCACAAGAGCAACCATGAGTGATGTAAGTGTATGCTGATTGGTTGAACATGAGCCAATGCAGCACCGGCTACCACCATTTTTAAAAATCAAATCAATGTAAAATGTTCGCTGTGTAAGGTTACGGTCACACTACAGCTCGTTATGGGTTATTGATAAAAATGAGGCGTTTGGTGGCAATGTTTCCCCCGAGCTTCGGGAAGTATTCCCAAACCCACCTGTGAGTAGGTCTTCGCTACTTAGTTTGCTGATGAAAACATTGCCACCAAATTTCAAATGCATGCCTTGAAATTTTTGGCAACTTTTTTGGCCACTCACAAGGCGGAGAAACACCAAAAAACAAACAATTTGCGAACAGTCTCGGAAAACATTCATCGTGCATCGTACGAGTGGTGACAATCTCACACGCTCACTCACTATCCATTAAGCTGGCGGGTGTGACGCTGCATGATAGGCTTTCACCCTCATTTTCCATGCTGTTCGGTCCCTTGTATCATTTGCAGTGAGGTTGGTCACCTTTAGGCCATTTATGACCACTTCGCATCATGTTTTGCGTGGTCTACCCCTTCTTTTCCGCCCATCAACCTGGATGTTCCTTATGGTGTTAATACAGCTCTCAGCCCTTTCTACATGTCCAAACCATCGCAGCCGCTTACATCTGATAGCAGTCACGAGGTCAACCATCTTGAGCCTTGCACGTAGGTCACTCATGCTGGTAGCATCATCAGATTTGAGACCACACATCCACCTTAGCATCATCCGCTCGTTTCTCTCCAGCCTTGCCATGTCGATCTTCCTAGGGGCCCAGCACTCACTGGAGTACAGCATACTGGTAATGCTACCAATTTTTCATTGCCAAATATTCGCAAACCCATCACGAGCTATAGTGTGACCATAGCCTAAACAACAGCTCTTAACGCTAGTATTAAACAATTTTATGCGATATATAAAAGTCTTTGCTAGCATTTCTTTCAGCATTCCTACCCTTGAAGCTGTGTAGTTCTCAGGGGAGATTTTAACTCAATAAGAAGAATTGTTCGATTCAAAAGCACCTTGACCTGGGTGCCCTATGCTGCTGTGAAATATTGACTGACTTGATAACTGCATGAATGAACAGGTGTACATACAGTGGGGCAAAAAAGTATTTAGTCAGCCACCAATTGTGCAAGTTCTCTCACTTAAAAAGATGAGAGAGGCCTGTAATTTTCATCGTAGGTACACTTTAACTATGAGAGACAGAATGGGGGGAAAGAATCCAGGAAATCACATTGTAGGATTTTTAATGAATTAATTGGTAAATTCCTCGGTAAAATAAGCATTTGGTCACCTACAAACAAGCAAGATTTCTGGCTCTCACAGACCTGTAACAACTTCTTTAAGAGGCTCCTCTGTCCTCCACTCGTTACCTGTATTAATGGCACCTGTTTGAACTCGTTATCAGTATAAAAGACACCTGTCCACAACCTCAAACAGTCACACTCCAAACTCCACTATGGCCAAGACCAAAGAGCTGTCAAAGGACACCAGAAACAAAATTGTAGACCTGCACCAGGCTGGGAAGACTGAATCTGCAATAGGTAAGCAGCTTGGTGTGAAGAAAATCAACTGTGGGAGCAATTATTAGAAAATGGAAGACATACAAGACCACTGATAATCTCCCTCGATCTGGGGCTCCACGCAAGATCTCACCCCGTGGGCTCAAAATGATCACAAGAACGGTGAGCAAAAATCCCAGAACCACACGGGGGGACCTAGTGAATGACCTGCAGAGAGCTGGGACCAAAGTAACAAAGGCTACCATCAGTAACACACTACGCCGCCAGGGACTCAAATCCTGCAGTGCCAGACGTGTCCCCCTGCTTAAGCCAGTACATGTCCAGGCCCGTCTGAAGTTTGCTAGAGAGCATTTGGATGATCCAGAAGAGGATTGGGAGAATGTCATATGGTCAGATGAAACCAAAATAGAACTTTTTGGTAAAAAAACTCAACTTGTCGTGTTTGGAGGAGAAAGAATTCTGAGTTGCATCCAAAGAACACCATACCTACTGTGAAGCATGGGGGTGGAAACATCATGCTTTGGGGCTGTTTTTCTGCAAAGGGACCAGGACGACTGATCCGTGTAAAGGAAAGAATGAATGGGGCCATGTATCGTGAGATTTTGAGTGAAAACCTCCTTCCATCAGCAAGGGCATTGAAGATGAAACGTGGCTGGGTCTTTCAGCATGACAATGATCCCAAACACACCGCCCGGGCAACGAAGGAGTGGCTTCGTAAGAAGCATTTCAAGGTCCTGGAGTGGCCTAGCCAGTCTCCAGATCTCAACCCCATAGAAAATCTTTGGAGGGAGTTGAAAGTCCGTGTTGCCCAGCGACAGCCCCAAAACATCACTGCTCTAGAGGAGATCTGCATGGAGGAATGGGCCAAAATACCAGCAACAGTGTGTGAAAACCTTGTGAAGACTTACAGAAAACGTTTGACCTCTGTCATTACCAACAAAGGGTATATAACAAAGTATTGAGATGAACTTTTGTTATTGACCAAATACTTATTTTCCACCATAATTTGCAAATAAATTCTTTAAAAATCAGACAGACAATGTGATTTTCTGGATTTTTTTTTCTCATTCTGTCTCTCATAGTTGAAGTGTACCTATGATGAAAATTACAGGCCTCTCTAATCTTTTTAAGTGGGAGAACTTGCACAATTGGTGACTGACTAAATACTTTTTTGCCCCACTGTATGTTCCAAGTGGCCAGTGATGACAGTCATATTTAAATCATGTCAAAATGATCACTGGTAAAAATGTAACACTTAACACCAGTTATGACATTCTACAGTTACAAACACACGCACACAAATGACTTCCACTACCTTCATAAGGTATCCGTCGAGACAACACTTCCCACGTGATGATGGCATAACTGAAAGAGGAAGCAGAGAACATAAGAGTAAATTGGCTGAAGAGTTGTCACCAGGGAATCCCCTTAGAGGAATTAAAACTCTCACTTCAGTGCAGTCCAACAATTTCAACAGGCCCCTTTGACTAATTTAGGACAAATCAAGGAGGAACATAATAATCATTCTGTTCAGAGGATTAATTCTTACACTAGAACTACAACTTCCCGGAAGAACCAGCCTCAGAAATGGGGAAGTCTACGCAGGTGTGACTGTTAGCGGGACATTGCTCATTGTTCCTAGTTCTGGGAAATGCATCAAAGCGCGACGAGAATGTCTTTGCTTCAGAGATCTGAATGCGACACGTTCACTGTCTGAAGGTAGTACTGGATACAAGATGAGTGGTTGAGCTGCAATAACCTGGAGGAAAATCAGAACAATTTAACCCCCCCCCAAACTGCTATCGTACGAGTGATGTCAAACATTTATTCATCTCATCTCATTATCTCTAGCCGCTGTATCCGGTTCTACAGGGTCGCAGGCAAGCTGGAGCCTATCCCAGCTGACTACGGGCGAAAGGCGGGGTACACCCTGGACAAGTCGCCAGGTCATCACAGGGCTGACACATAGACACAGACAACCATTCACATTCACACCTACGGTCAATTTAGAGTCACCAGTTAACCTAACCTGCATGTCTTTGGACTGTGGGGGAAACCGAAGCACCCGGAGGAAACCCACGCAGACACGGGGAGAACATGCAAACTCCACACAGAAAGGCCCTCGCCTCGCCAGCCACGGGGCTCGAACCTGGACCTTCTTGCTGTGAGGTGACAGCGCTAACCACTACACCACCGTGCCGCCCGTCAAACATTTAATCAAAAAATATTTCGTTCACAGATAAAACAAGGTGGGGTGTCCTGTTAGAGGAAAATAACCACAATAACGAACCCAATGTTGATCATTTTCCATAGTCATCAGCACATTATACCACAGCAACTTGGCTAATACATTAAACAACGTAATTAACAATGATGCATTGTACATTTTATCACTTTCTAGTTACATTTAATGTTCTGGAACAGGTTAGGTCACTTACAACCGTGCCCTCACCAGCTGCTCTTTCTCGTCATAAATAAAACTTCAATGAGAAATCATTGAATGCAAACTCCTCTGTCCTGAAGATTTTCCTATGGTGGAAAACTAAATTCGTTACGATAAATCTCGCAATCAGAATGTCTTCTGACCAATCAACAGCACCATGGCTTGAATGCGATTATGTACAGTACAGTCTATAACAGGGGTCTTCAATTAAAAGTCACTGAGGTCCAGTTATTAAATTTTGTCCAAGTAGAAGGTCCGACCCGAAGTCCAGCTTGTGTCTTATAGCCTTCCCCGATGTCCACATTTTCATATGGTTTCAACAGTATTTATTGTTCATTTCCAATGCAGGAAATGAACTGAGTGCACAACTATCTCATCTCATCTCATTTCATTATCTCTAGCCGCTTTATCCTGTTCAACAGGGTCGCAGGCGAGCTGGAGCCTATCCCAGCTGACTACGGGCGAAAGGCAGGGTACACCCTGGACAAGTCGCCAGGTCACCACAGGGCTGACACATAGACACAGACAACCATTCACACCCACATTCACACCTACGGTCAATTTAGAGTCACCAGTTAACCTAACCTGCATGTCTTTGGACTGTGGGGGAAACCGGAGCACCCGGAGGAAACCCACGCGGACACGGGGAGAACATGCAAACTCCGCACAGAAAGACCCTCGCCGGCCACGGGGCTCAAACCCGGACCTTCTTGCTGTGAGGCGACAGCGCTAACCACTACACCACCGTGCCGCCCACAACTATCTCTTTTACCATAAATAAAAGTAGTCCCAGGAAAATAAATTCAAGGCCTTTATTTCAGATTAAAGAAAACAGAAACCTCAGAATAAAATAAAGTGCAAACAGAGTGGAATAACTCCTTTTTCTCTTAAATTAAAGACGTCCCAACCTGAAGAATTGAAGGCCTAGACTTCAAGTAAAAAAAGTCAACTCAGTAAACATTAACTAAAAAGTGCAAACAGAGCGTTGACTTAACATTTTCTCTTCTTTGTTCTTAAAATAAGGAGGTCCCAGCCTAAAAAAATGAGGGCCTACTTTTCAAGAAAAAAAAAAAAAGTCCACATCTTCAGAAAACAAGTGGCCTTTAGGGGGGGAAATGCAAACAGAACGTTTTTCTTTGAACTTTTCTCTTTTAATTCTTCTTTTACTTTTCTTAATGAGAAAAATGGGCATGTGGCTGACCTGCCAGTAATTTAAAGCTTGGTTGGAATTGAGTTAGTGCCATTCTCATGCAGATATGTAGGTGCTCATTGTTGAGCCTCAAATAATGTCTCAGCAACGGCGTTTAAGCACTCCTTCGCAACTGTCCCATCACTAAATGTTTTTTTTATGTTGCTCCAAAATCCATGCTACTTTTAAGGAACATTCGTTTGCACGTTGCTGGGCTACAAGTGTACGTGTGATGAGTTGGGTAGACCTGTCATACTGTGCTTGCAGTTGGGTTATTTTGGTTGCCCTCAGCTCGGACTTCAGCGGATAACTTTGCTCAAAAGAGCTGTGCTTCGTTTCGTAGTGGCGCTTCACGTTGCCGCTTTTAATTAATGCCACGTTTTCAGAGCATATGAGGCACACTGGTTTTGAACTGCTCGCCGGAAGAATGAACATATATTTCTCCATCCATTCATCTTTTAAAACAATTTTTCTTGTCTACTTTCCGCCGCCTTTTGGAGCAAGCCATGTTGTCTCTGAACTTAACTCTCTTCCTCTCTGCTTGTTGCTGCGCTGGGTAAACTAACGATTTTATTGGCTCAACTGAGTGAAGCTATTGTCGTATTAACTGGAGTAGCAGCGCCCGCTGTCAATAGCCACGACCGTCCAAAATAATGCTCCATGAAAATTACTTAATCTCGTGAATTTACAGGTCACGGGTCCGAACAGAACCATCACTGGGTCCGGATCCGGACCGAGGTCCGCCATTTGGTGATGCCTGCAGCCGGTTTCACTAAGTTAGACTATGACTTTAACTTAGACAGCGGGTATAGTCGGGCTTAGCATAGACGTCTAACAAATACTGTTGCACAAAGCAGTTAAGACTCCGACTATCTTAAGTCGTACTATGCTGCAAAGGACTGTGGGTATTTTAAGACTCTTTTCAAAACAAAAAAAAATGGCGGACACAGTGGTCGTTCAGTGCCGTTTAGCCACTTGGAAAATCTGGCTATATTAGAGGAATTTAATTCCTACAAAGACGTTTTATTAGGCAAATTCAGCGAAGAATGTAGCAATAAGAAAAAACATGAAGTGTGGGAAAAAATAACGTCTGTGAATAGCGTTAATCCATCTGCGAGAAGAGACGTTGCTGCCGTGCGTAAAAACACCCCCACTGGAGGAGGGGGTTTGAAGAAACTAAAAGTAGCCACCGAAATGGTCATCAACATTTATGGCGACGAGTCGCCCTTATTCTGGGGAGTGAAAGGAGGAAAGGAGAGCGGAGTAACCGGCTTCGTCAGACCCAGCAGCAACTCCCTTAGCAACGTTGAAGCTGAGGCTCCTTCACCCTCGGAGTTGTCATCACCCAGTACCTGCGCGGATGTGACACTACACGAAGAGCCTACCAAAAGGAAAGACTGCAACTTAAATTGAAGAGACTCGCGCAGATGGAGGAGTGATGTAGTAATGCGTGTGTGTGAGAGAGAGAGAGAGAGAGAGAGAGAGAGAGATGAGTGGTGATGTAATTATATGCATAAATGAATTGATATTTATATTTTATTTATAATAAAATGAATAAGCTGGCATTACACTGTTTGTTCTTTATTGAATACTTTATAGTTAGATTATAATAGCCTAAATTTGTGTATTACATACTTGCAATGTACTTCACTGCCTTAACATTTCAAGCTTTCTTGTAGTTATTGACATTAATGGCACTTATGGCTTGACTGTTTTTTTTTTTATTAAATTTTATAGCCCTTAGACCCATATTAGACTGGGGGGAGGGTGTCTTACTTTTTAAGCCTAAAATTAGACTTAAAAAATTAGTCTTAACTTTTGTGAAACTGTCTTACTTGCATTAGACTGGTCTATAAAGAAACTTAAGACCAATCTTAACCCACAGACCCGTCTAAACTACTTTAGTGAAACCGGACCCTGGTCTATAATGAAAGTAATGACGCATCGAGCATAAAATCAGTACGATGCAGACCTGTACATGTCCTGTTTGACATCCGCTCTCCGAGTCTTGTTGGGTTCGTACTCTTCGGGAGGCATGTAGATGACTGTGCCGCCCATCTCAGCTGGCTTCGATCCGGAACCTTTGCTAATCGAGAGCTGGCGCCATTTTGACAAACCAAAGTCGGCTATCTGGAAAGGAACATAAAGATCTTCAAAGTTATGTTGTCGAGGAAGCACATCCATATTAGTTTCTAGGAAGAAGACAAGAGTTGTCCTGGTTTCTTTGGATTAGCAATGTGCCAATAAGTAAATCCTGTTAAAATACGTTTTAAAGAAGGCGGTATGTCATTCATTTAAAAGAAATAAAAGTATTCACTAGAAAATGTGCTCCGTCAGGCCAAGAGCTGTCTGGAACAGTGAGGACTTGGAAGGAACACTGAGGGCTTTAGAAATGCTGACTCATGGCTTATGAGGTTAAGAAAGTACTCCAATATTGACTCAAATTTCAGCTAATACAGTAAGCACGAGTCAATAAAAAGGAGAAAACTGGTCCAGTGAAATGGTTGTTAATCCAGTTCCCTTGTGCTGGCAAATTGCGAAATTGAGGAAGCTGTGATGAAAATGGCAAAACCTCTGGCAAGCTCCAGGCTTGTGGTCAAGACAAAGCTCACAAACCTTCACGTGGTACTCGCCATCCAGAAGAATGTTCTGTGTTTTCAGGTCATGATGGAGCAGCGGTGGAGTCATGTGATGGAGAAAGTTCACACCCAGAGCGATTTCATACAGAATGCGCAGCCTGAGAGGCCAGGCCACCACTGGATACATGTTTTTCTGAAAGAAAGAAAGATCATAAACAAATATGACTCAGAGCTGAAAAAACAATGTTACAACAAGCCTGAGACCTGAAGTTCTCAACTCTGAAAATGTGTCCTCATGACATGGTCTAGCGTAAATAAAAACTAGGATTTTTAAAAAAAGGGCTTGCCTTTGGTTCGACCTGCAACTCTGACTCTTAACTAAAACTATAAAGTTTGCCTTGGACCTTTTCATGAGCAGTTGGTAATCCAGCCTTATGTTATGATGGCAGTGATTTGAGACTTCTCCAACTCAATGTCTCATTAGAAAAAAGCCCTCCGTTAGCTTTAACAGTTGTGTTATAGACTGTAATTTAGATGAGCGGCACAGTGGTGTAGTGGTTAGCACTGTCGCCTCACAGCAAGAAGGTTCTGGATTTGAACCTCGTCATCAACTGGGGCCTTTCTGTGTGGAGTTTGCATGTTCTAACCATGCCTGCTTGGGTTTCCTCCTGGTGCTCTAGTTTCATCCTACAGTTCAAAGACATGCCGATCAACTGGCTACTCTAAATTGCCCGTAGGTGTGAATGTGAAAGGTTGTTCGGCTGTGTGTTACCCTGCGATATATTTTGGTGTACCCCTAGGTCTGCATAATTGCTTATGCTAAGGTCACACACAGCCGGTCGAACTGTGAGAACCTTGGCTGGGGCCTACCGTGGCGATCCTGCCAGATTTTGGAGGTGATCCGCTGCATAAGTTTGGGCGGAGTAAAATATGTAAACAAAGCCACGGTAGCTGCGATGGAAGACCCTGGGAAAACCAATGATGGCAGTGACACATAGCGACGTATGGCCTTATGGCAATAATGGCAGTGTGTATGGTTTTGCATAGTGAGCATAGCCATGCTCACTATGCAAACTTTTGGTTTGACAGATGGTTATGACAGATGAATTCATGTGTCTGGCGCGTGGAAATTTTCAACATGGCAAAATTTTTCAGGGATGGAAGCCACACTTTCCCAGTTGTCAAGGTAGCTCCCTGGCTCTCACGTATTACAACAAAAGGGCTCGGAACGCATGCCAGTTGACCCCCGGAAGGCTAAAAATCATCTCCCAGGATCTACCGTGAAGTGATTGTGGCTATGTGAGACCTTATGTGAGATCACAGGGTGCTAATATTTTTGTGCCTTCTTAGAAAATAAGTCTTTTGTCAGTAAATAAAATGGAGGAGCTGCTTGGTATCAAGCTAGTGCTCACATTCGACTTCCCAGAAATACCATGGTAAAACAGTAATTACATGACCCCCACATTTCCATGTAAAAGTATCCAGTTTGAATAGGGCTTTATAGGCAACCAATGTCTCCGGTTATTCTTCTGGTCTAACAAGTTTACATGTTCGACAGCTGATAATCTCATTACCAAACCCTCCATAACCTGGATCAGATTTATTGCAGCAGGGACTGTTTTTCCCTGAAAGCTGAACGAATAATGACTCATGATGATCTTTAATAGATAGATGGATCCTCCACTATCTAATAAAGATTGTGGAGGATCCATCTATCTAATGTGTTGATTAACCTTCTGGAGTTGAGAGCTTCACCGGCGGAGCTCGGCAGGTTTAGAATGAGTCGGTCATGTATTTAGATCAATATCTTTGCAAGTTTTTTATCATACAAGCATAATAAACATATTGACAGAAACTTTATACTTTCCTATGTGCCCACCAAATATTATATTTTATTTTTTTATATTATATTTTTTAAAATGACCTAAATTAGATGAAACATAAAACTTCTCACCTTACTCAGTCACACCGGAGTCGGAGCGCTGAGCGCCCAGTTACGCATTCATAAAAGACTATTTACATGGTAACGGCATGATAAATCATTTTCACTCTTTCGGTTTTGATTTGTTTCTCTTTCTCGGTGGAAACGCCCACCGTAAACAGGATAAAATCTGTCAGCCATGGTTTAGGCTACCTGTTTGGAGGTAAAACTTGTTGTGAGATGGCATGCGGATTTTATGTGCTTTGGATGATTCAGGACAGCGATTCAATTCATGATTCAGGACAGCAATTCCATTCAATCTTGAGAGCTGCGACGTTGATGATGAACGGCATCATTTTTTTACTTTGACTCGATCCAGCTGAAGATCAACTCGAGTAAGTGTAAATATTTATTTTATTTCTGATGAGCAGATCGGTTGATATGCGTGTGCTGTAGTGCATACACAGGAAAAATGACTGAGCAGTTTTTCCCAGAGTTAAAAGCATTTTCCTCAAACATAGTTAATTTTGCTCCATTTTGAGTTTAGAGTGTAAAACTTGGAGTTGGAGTGGGAGTAAAATTACAGAGTAATTGTGTAACAGAGTTGGTTGTGGCTCTGAACCGAGTAAAAATTAACAAGAGTTAATTTCAAAACACACTGAATAGAGACAAACTTAAAAAAAAAAAAAAAAAACATAAATGAAGCTGTTGTAAAATGCAGTTTTAGAACCATGTTGGAATGTGTGAAAAACATGACCTTACCCATTTGTGACGAACCATTTTTGTCACTTGACCTGATGGGATGGGTTTTCACTCTTCTTATTGAATGGAATGGAATTTTTTACTCTTCTCACTGAGGCTACATCCACATGACAACGGCAACGAGATTTTTTTTTTTAGCGGGTAAAAAAAAAAATCATCATCGCATCCACATGGGCAACGGATCAGTAAAATATCAGGTACATATGGCAACGCAACGCTTGCTGAAAACGATGCAATACACATGCCACACCTCTACGTGCGCTGTAAGACGGTCCCATCGGAGACACCAGAACAATAGAAGAAGTAGGACGCATGCGCATAAACCCCTTCTTCTACCCGGCGTGAAGCACTCACAGGAACAAACACACAACAACAAGAAGAAGATGGCTGCGACTACGCGAGGAAATCGTGCCTTCTGTGTGTACAAATTAGTTTTATTAGTGTGCATAGTTTTATATAACTTAATTTTCTTACTGTGTGTGAACATTTTGAAAAGCATTTTTATATAATTTATATAACTTTTTATATTGTGTGTGAACATTTTGAAAAGCAGTCTTATCCAATAAAAAAAAGAAATTCAAGAAATGGTTCAGTTACTTGTTTATTTAAAAGAAAAGCTGTATACAAAAGTGAATGCAATGCAGTGGTTCATACAAAACAGTCTGTTGAAGGATCTTCTGACCCTTTTCCCCTCTGCCTCCATTATAGTCAGGTAACTGTTGCTTTGTGTGGAAGGCTGTACTTTCTGTTCATCAAAGCAGGTGTAAATTGTCTGTCTGGCAGGCCAGTCAGGTTAATGTGTAAACAATTTCAAAAGATTCTTATCCAATAATAAAGATTCTTATCCATTGTTACTGTTGTTGTTACGAATGATGCGCGCGAGAGTGCTGCTTGTTCTAGTCATGTGGTTGCGACGTCATCGTAAACAAATCCGTTCTACTCATCCAGACGACTTCGCAACGGCGCCGTTGCCAGATTTTTCCACTCTGGAACCCGTTCTCAAAAAATATCGTTTTGGGGCACCCAAAACGCCGGTGCCGTGTGGACGCCAGGCCGAAACGATAAATTTTTATCAGATTCACTTGAATCCGTTGCCGTGTGGACAGGGCCCGAATACCCCTCCCACTGCCAACCCTTTATCCCAAAACAATAGGACATACATTTTTTTGATGGCCAGTTAATTGTCCAAATCAACAGAGCAGATTTAAGTTTCTGTGCTTGATACATTCCTCAGACTGAACAGAATCACCTCAAGTAACCAAAAAGGTTTGTCACAATGGGTAAGACCATGTTTTTTCCACATATTCCAACACAATTCTAAAACTGCATTTTACATCATCTTACAACGTTGTAAAAAGCAGTTAACAGATAAATATCTGTTGTTATTTTTTTTAAAGTACAACCATAACATACATGCTACAGAGCCATTATTGTAGCTGAACTTGTGCTGAATACAAAAAATGTCATAGGACTTTGAAAACTGCTTTCAAACTGCTTTGATTTGTTGAAATTGACCAAAAAAAAAAAAAATCAATCATCGCATACCAAAATCATTAGGGTGCCAGAAAATACCTTCAGACCTCTGAGGGTTAATCTGAAGTGTCCTCTACTCTACACATGATTAAAAATCAGCTTTATTCTTCATGTGCAAGTGAGGACACGCTTATTTTCCAAACTGAAAGTCCACCATGTTGGATGATAACAACAACAATCAGAAACCGGCGCTTCACGTGTGAGCTGCTGCAATGCTTCGGGATTTTCTTTTGATTTATTTGCCTTTGAAGAAAAAGACAATGCCTTCTTTGTGTGTAGGATACAATTGCGGTAATAATGCTACTTGTGAGAAAGAGAAACGGTTCTTCAGAATTCCCAAAATAATTAAAAACGGAGACGAAACAGATGAAGGACTGTCCAGAGAACGCTGTGCGCTGGCTGTGGTTCAAAAACATACATCGTAAGGACTTAACTGAGGAAAAAGCTAATTACACCCCCGCGCGTGTGTGTGGTAACCACTTTATATCTGGTATGAGTTCATTGCTAATTAAAAGCTCTCTTTTCTGCTGATTAAATTGAACTTTTGAGCTTTGGCATGAACACACTGCTTATCATCTTGCTAGAGCTATGCAATAAAACAAATCCAGACTCAACACCAAACTCTAATTAAGACACGATTAAGGCCATTATTAAAAAAAATGTTCTGTTTCCGGTCCACCGGCCGGGTGAGTGCCGTTTGTGCGGTTGAAAAATTTTTTTTTTTTAATGCCAGTTTTTCGACATTTTTTTCGGGTTCGTAAATCTAAAATCGAACTTGACATTTCCGCATTCCCAGGGCTTTCCACTAAGGCTCATACTAGCCAGCCATGACAAATAAGTAGCCAGCCGGGAGGGGGGGAGGAAACACAAACTCCTGTGCACGCAGTTCCCAGGATTAAATGTATTCTCCACAGACCATTTATTTATTCACTTTACTCAAATACAAAGTAAAATGGCAGTAAATCTTCTTTCTTTTCTTGCGTATTGCATCATGAGGCGTTCCTGGCTTGTAAATCTCTTATTTTCGGTGCATGACACATTCACGCAGCTGAGCATGCTATGAATTAACAACGACAACGGTCTGCAGTGGCGGCTACACAATTACACGCTCAGCGAACATTTCTCCATTTGTGTATGAAAATACACTCCAACCACTCAGTTTGGTTTCATTTACAACCAACGGTGTCTTTTGATGCCAGCACGTAATTGAACGAGAGAAGACTGGTTTACCGGAGACAAAATAAGCGTCATCTCTGCTTCTGTTCCCTCCGACACACTACTGCCTCCGCCGAGTGCGCGCGCACACACACCGCATGTCGGGGCCGCGGATGAGTTACTCTCCCTTGATCAACAAAGTCGGCGGGGAATTTGTGGTTATTATCGGTACAAACAGCGTGAATCACAACTTAAATGAGTGCGGTTCAGTTTGACATTATTGTCAGTCCGTTAGATAAACATTTCATTTTATTAAAATCGAAAATTAATATTTAGAGCCTGTGGGCTACAAAAATAATATTCATTAAAGTAGTCGGCTGTATGGCCGGCAGCCGGCGCTTGTGGAAAGCCCTGCATTCCGCGCAGAATATAGAACTGAATCAGCTCTGCGCATGCGCCGTGCGGCACAAAAAAATGTCAGCCACCATGAAGGAAGCAGATCCGGAGTTTTCAAACATTTGCTTAAGTGTGAAATCGCAAAATGATATTCTAGCGAACAACAAAATAGTAAAGATTCAGAAAAACAAATCATTCAGTGATCATTTTAATAGTGTAATTTCATCCGAACTAGGCCTAACGGTCGATTTAGAACTACAAAAAGTCCGCGTGTCGGACATTTTAAGTACCTTTGTAAAAGGTTGCAGTCAGCATTTGAAATGCTAACTTAAAGTTTTTGTACAAGTTTCAGTTGATTAAACTGTCATATTTTATTAAATGTGTCTGCTTTTGTAATAAAAAAGTACTGAAAGAAAAAGCAAACACAGCATTGCGATTTCTTATCCATCCATAAAAAAAAAAAAAATCCCTCCCTCCCGACTGAAATTTTTTTGCTCACCCGGTGGACAGGAAACGGATTTTTTTTAAGGACGGCCTAAGATCAGGACGAAAACATCTCGCAGTATCCTGTTGCTTCTTCTCAGTAAATGAAAGATCTGCCAAGAAAGCCAGATTAGAAGCAGCGCAAACCTTTGGATACACAAGGAGAACAATGCGAGTCAGCTTTGCCAGGTGAGAGATTAGCGATGTCGTTCCAGTCACCCAGTAACTTTGCTTTACTTATACACTTTGTTTTATAGACGCACCGGAATCAAATTTGTGCGTTAGTCGTCCACGAGGTTTGTAGAACGAGATCGTTCATGCTGATATCAGGGTATTCAATTGGTGGTAATGAGGCTAAATCCTCTGTATAATTGGACAGCTTTAACATATACGGGTCAAAGCCACAAATTTCAACTTTTTCCTCTGAATCTTGACTTGGCAGAGGACTCCAGATAATCATAGTATTTCAAGAAAGTTGGAGATGCATTACAGTTATTGTTTGCACGAGATGGCATTTTGAATTTGTATATCATCCAACATGGTGGCAGGTGCATACGTCACACTGTTTTTGTCATGTGGTTCCACACGAAGAAAATCTGGATCAGGTTTGTTAGAGCAGGAACTGGACCTGAGAACTTCTTGTTCAGGGTCACACAAATTAAGCACCACGTACAATGCAGAAGTCTTCCGTACCTCGTGCAGAAGCTCGTCCAGAGAGCCATTGGTCATGAATTCGGTGATGATGCAGAAAAACTCGGGCTCGTTGCACACGCCGAAGATCTGGATGATGTGGTTGAACCTGGCCTTGTGAAGCACTTCGGCCTCTTTCAGTAAGCAATTCCTTTCTCTGCAACAAAGTTTAAAAAGTGATGAAAGGACTATGGGATTCCCCTGCTGCCCGTGTTATGGCCAAACTCTTTAGTCAGTCAGATTGTACGGTACAATAGTGAATCTGAATTTCAGTTTCATTTCTGCTCTCTCTCTCCCTCTCTCTCAGACTGAGATTCAGCTGTACCTCTGACCACCACTAAAGCACCGACACTGGACATCCCTTCCAAAACTCATCAATAAACATCTCCTTCGAGAAAATATTACCAAGATAACAACTAGCGCTTTACAAATACATTGTTACTATGGAAACAGTAGTGTTAGATTTACAGCCAAAACTGTCCAGCATGCTCTTGTATACAACCCCGATTCCAAAAAAGTTGGGACAAAGTACAAATTGTAAATAAAAACGGAATGCAATAATTTACAAATCTCAAAAACTGATATCGTATTCACAATAGAACATAGACAACATATCAAATGTCGAAAGTGAGACATTTTGAAATTTCAGGCCAAATATTGGCTCATTTGAAATTTCATGACAGCAACACATCTCAAAAAAGTTGGGACAGGGGCAATAAGAGACTGGAAAAATTAAAGGTACAAAAAAAGGAACAGCTGGAGGACCAAACTGCAACTCATTAGGTCAACTGGCAATAGGTCATTAACATGACTGGGTATAAAAATAGCATCTTGGAGTGGCAGCGGCTCTCAGAAGTAAAGATGGGAAGAGGATCACCAATCCCCCTAATTCTGCGCCGACAAATAGTGGAGCAATATCAGAAAGGAGTTCGACAGTGGAAGAATCTCTGTGCGTAAGGGTCAAGGCCGGAAAACCATACTGGGTGCCCGTGATCTTCGGGCAATACAGGCATGCTTCTGTATTGGAAATCACAAAATGGGCTCAGGAATATTTCCAGAGAACATTATCTGTGAACACAATTCACCGTGCCATCCGCCGTTGCCAGCTAAAACTCTATAGTTCAAAGAAGCAGCCGTATCTAAACATGATCCAGAAGCGCAGACGTCTTCTCTGGGCCAAGGCTCATTTAAAATGGACTGTGGCAAAGTAGAAAACTGTTCTGTGGTCAGACGAATCAAAATTTGAAGTTCTTTACGGAAATCAGGGACGCCGTGTCATTCGGACTAAAGAGGAGAAGGACGACCCAAGTTATCATCAGCGCTCAGTTCAGAAGCCTGCATCTCTGATGGTATGGGGTTGCATTAGTGCGTGTGGCATAGGCAGCTTACACACCTGGAAAGACACCATCAATGCCGAAAGGTATATCCAGGTTCTAGAGCAACATATGCTCCCATCCAGACGACGTCTCTTTCAGGGAAGACCTTGCATTTTCCAACATGACAATGCCAAACCACATACTGCATCAATTACAGCATCATGGCTGCGTAGAAGAAGGGTCCGGGTACTGAACTGGCCAGCCTGCAGTCCAGATCTTTCACCCATAGAAAACATTTGGCGCATCATGAAACGGAAGATACGACAAAAAAGACCTAAGACAGTTGAGCAACTAGAATCCTACATTAGACAAGAATGGGTTAACATTCCTATCTCTAAACTTGAGCAACTTGTCTCCTCAGTCCCCAGGCGTTTACAGACTGTTGTAAAGAGAAAAGGGGATGTCTCACAGTGGTAAACATGGCCTTGTCCCAACTTTGAGATGTGTTGTTGTCATGAAATTTAAAATCACCTAATTTTTCTCTTTAAATGATACATTTTCTCAGTTTAAACATTTGATATGTCATCTATGTTCTATTCTGAATAAAATATGGAATTTTGAAACTTCCACATCATTGCATTCCGTTTTTATTTACAATTTGTACTTTGTCCCAACTTTTTTGGAATCGGGGTTGTACAATTAATCAAACACCTTCTGACCAACCAACACTACATTACCCAACACCAGTATTCAAAATATAACATACCGATGATGTAAAATGCATTTGCAATGAACATGGTTGGGATCAAGGGTCTTTTATGCTGTGTATGTACAGTACCAAGTTATCGCTGCTTTCCGGAAACATTACATTTTCTGGAGATATTTCTGACTATGAGTGAAACTCAACAATTGCTGTAAATTTATGACTAATTACGGATTGCGTTTCATAAACAATATCTCGCGTCCTTAAATGGTGTAATGAAATACTTGTAGTTTGGATGAAAGACAAGAAAGACCTGAAACTCCACTTCCTTCCCAGCTAACATTCTATACACTGTTGTCCCTCACCTTTTCTGTCCTGAAGACAGTTTTGGCTCCCACTACACCCTCTACCTCCTACCTACGACCTATTCAAAATCTCTTATACAATGGTGTTTACTATGGAGGAGGGCTACAGTTCTCAGAGTTCTGCACCTTTCAGAGTTCCATAGCTTTTCTCAAATCACTTTCTTTCTCGAAAACGACTCATTCAAGGATAGGGTTCTAGCTCACAGAAGCTATGCTCTGCTTAAATCATCAAGCAGTTTGGACGCAAAGAAAATAGGCTTTCATAAACCCAAACATTCTTCAATCTAAGCTTAACAGAATAAGGATGTTTTTCCTGACATTTCACCATTACCACTAACATTTTTAGTTATCTTGTGAGTTCAGCATCATCCTACACTGCCCTCCTATCGCTGGATTTTAGAAGACTTTCATAGCAGCACTCACACGCTAACATTTTAATAAACTCTGTCACTGGGTCACTCTGGTCACATCATCACCATGTTGTCACATTACTACGTGCCGTAAGATCTCCAATCTCAACTCGCAACCAAATAATTGTTTTACGATTTTTGTCTGTGATAGCAAAATCAATCCAAAACACTAACGTCGTAAAGATTAAAATTATACAGATGTGCAGTGTAAAATCACCAAGGTGTGCATTTTACAATCAAAGTCATACAGATTACAATCGTAAAATTGGCCAGATTACAGAGTGTAAAGTCGCACAGATTACAGAGCATCAGACAGATTAAAATGTGTAAAATTGCACAGATTACAGAGCGTAAGGTCACACAGAATAAAACGTGTAAAATCGCACAGATTACAGTCAGACAGATTAAAACAAGTTGCACAAATTAAAATGTGTAAAGTCGCACAGATTACAGAGTATCAAACAGATTGTGTAAAGTTGCAGATTACAGAGTGTAAAGTCACACAGTTTAAAATGCGAAAAGTCGCACAGATTACAGAGTCAAACAGATTAAAACTTGTAAAGTCGCACAGATTACAGAGTATGAGATAGATTACAGAGCGTGTAAGGTCGCACAGATTAGTGTGTGTCGGGCCACACAGGTTAAAGAGCGTGTGTTGGGCCGCACAGGTTACAGAGCATGTAAAGCCGTACAGATTACAGGGCGTGTCGGGTCGCACAGATTACAGAGTTTGTAAAGGCGCACAAATTACAGAGCACGTCGGGCTGCACAAACTACCGAGCGCGTAAAGCCGCACAGATTACACAGAGCGCTGGGTCGCACAGATTAGAGAGCGTGTGTAAAGTTGCACAGATTACAGAGCGTGTTGGGTCACACAGATTACAGGGACTGTCGGGTCGCATAGATTACAGGGACTGTCGGGTCGCACAGATTACAGGGACTGTCGGGTCGCACAGATTACAGAGCGTCAAGTCGTACAGATTACAGAGCGTAGGGTCTCACAGTCAAACCATGTAAAGCTGCACAGATTACAGAGCGTGTGTAAAGCCGCACAGATTACAGAGCGTGTGTAAAGCCGCACAGATTACAGAGCGTGCGTCGGCTCGCACAGTGAAACCGTGTAAAGTCGTACAGATTGCAGAGAGTGTTGGGTCGCACAGATTGCATAGCGTGTGTAAAGCCGCACAGATTACAGCGGGCGTGTCGGCTCGCACAGATTATAGAGCGTATGTAAAGTTGCACAGATTACACAGAGCTTCGGTTCGCACAGATTACACAGAGCGTGCGTCGGGTCGCACAGATTACACAGAGCAGAGATAAAGTCGCACAGATTACAAAGCATATGTATAGTAGCACAGATTACAGAGTGCATCGGGTTGCCCAGATTACAGAGTGTCAAGTCGCACAGACTGCAGAGCGCATGCAGGGCCGCACAGACTGCAGAGCGCATGCAGGGCCGCACAGACTGCAGAGCGCATGCAGGGCCGCACAGACTGCAGAGCGCATGCAGGGCCGCACAGACTGCAGAGCGCATGCAGGGCCGCACAGACTGCAGAGCGCATGCAGGGCCGCACAGACTGCAGAGCGCATGCAGGGACGCACAGACTGCAGAGCGCATGCAGGGACGCACAGACTGCAGAGCGCATGCAGGGACGCACAGACTGCAGACAGCATCGGGTCGCACAGTCAAACCATGTAAAGTCGCATAGATTACACAGAGCGTTTCGGGTCGCGCAGATTACACAGTGTTTCGGGTCACGCAGATTACACAGAGCGCGTCGGGTCGCGCAGATTACACAGAGCGTTTCGGGTCGCGCAGATTACACAGAGCGTTTCGGGTCGCGCAGATTACACAGAGCGCGTCGGGCCGCGCAGATTACACAGAGCGTTTCGGGTCGCGCAGATTACACAGAGCGTTTCGGGTCGCGCAGATTACACAGAGCGCGTCGGGCCGCGCAGATTACACAGAGTTTCGGGTCGTGCAGATTACACAGGGCGTTTCGGGTCGCGCAGATTACACAGGGCGTTTCGGGTCGCGCAGATTACACAGGGCGCGTCGGGCCGCGCAGATTACACAGGGCGCGACGGGCCGCGCAGATTACACAGGGCGCGACGGGTCGCGCAGATTACACAGGGCGCGACGGGTCGCGCAGATTACACAGGGCGCGACGGGTCGCGCAGATTACACAGGGCGCGACGGGTCGCGCAGATTACACAGGGCGCGACGGGTCGCGCAGATTACTGATTGCATGTCGGATCGCACAGATTACACAGGGCGTGTCGGGTCGCACAGATTACTGATTGCATGTCGGGTCGCACAGATTACACAGGGCGTGTCGGGTCGCACAGATTACTGATTGCATGTCGGGTCGCACAGATTACACAGGGCGCGTCGGGTCGCACAGATTCATGGATTAAAGCAAAAAAAAATTATTTGACTGAAAATTTACGGGGGGGGGGTTATGGGTGGATTTCGATGAAATTCTGAGAATGGTTAACTTGGAACTGATAACTTTATTATCAATTAATTAATGGATTAATATATTCAATTTATTGCACTTTCTTTCTATTGCTTCCGTATATTATTTTTTTGTGGCAAACCACACAAATGCAAGCGCCTGGAATGTTTAGTTTTTTGCACCATGAACTAAACGGCTTTCCGTTTTCACCTCTTTCGTACAGCCAGGCCCACCTCCACTTGTTTTTACACCTTTATCGATGGCAGACACATCAGTGCCTTCTTTCATGTAAAGCGCATCCATGCTGCCGAAACCGAAAGCAGAATGACATGCTCCTCTATGCTCGACGTCAATATAGAAAAAAGTTTGGATCTTCGCTTAAATAAAAATTATAATTTGACCTTACTTTGTATTGAATACGACTTCAAAAACAATTCAAGAGAAATATTATGGGCAACACGAGTGTTAAGTTCCCTAAAAGATCACGTGAAGTTGGCTGCTATCTACTTTGCGTTCATTCTCATTTTCCTCCATCATTTCACTGGCCAGAAACAGATGTTTTGACGTAATTTAACTTAGTCGGCTATGATTATTATTTAACCGTAGTCTTCTAGACATTTTGACTGTTTGGGGCATTGAACGCTGGTGTATGATTTTCAGGGAATAAAGTTTAGCGCATGTCGGAACATCATTGCGCTCGCAGCCTCCAACTCCTCAAACGTCCTTTAAATTGTGATATAACGTAGGCTATAAGGCACGGTTCTAACATACCTTACACACTGGCCTAACGAAAATAATAATTGTTGGGGCGTCTGCTGATTTGTTAGTTATAAATTTAGGTCTAATTACTTCTGACAGTCTGCAAGCATTGCACCGTCGGGTCTTCAAGTCTGGCTGAAGCAGAGGAGCGGGCTTTCCGGGGTTTATTTTTTCGTTTTTTTTTTTTAACATGCTCTATTTCTATATCTCCAGGTTTGAACTAAGTCATTTTGGCAAGATTTAATTTAATACAAAACAGAAATGGTCAGACACAAGCATGCCAAGCACATGGGAATGTATTTTGCCAATTTTGACAGCGCATGCTTTTTTAATGCCGCACCGTAGACAGCGAACGTTTAAACATGATCAAACGTAGGAAATGAACGACACAAAGCATGGCTCAAAAACAAAAAAGTTAAATAAACCCTGCTGATAGTTGATGGTGTTGCAACACATCAGTGTTATAACCCAATCTCTACCCAACCACCCGTCATTTTAATTTTCCTTGGATCAGCACCGACCTCACATTTGGCCTTGGGAGAGTTCAGTTGACGGAAATCCGTCACACGACGGAAAACTTTAATCCATGCAGATTACACAGGGCGTGTCGGGTCGCGCAGATCACACAGGGTGCGTCGGGTCGCGCAGATCACACAGGGCACGTCGGGTCGCGCAGATTACTGAGTGCGTGTCGGGTCGCGCAGATTACTGAGTGCGTGTCGGGTCGCACAGATTACACAGAGCGTGTCGGGTCGCACAGATTACTGAGTGCGCGTCGGGTCGCACAGATTACACAGGGCGCGTCGGGTCGCACAGATTACACAGGGCGCGTCGGGTCGCACAGATTACACAGAGCGTGTCGGGTCGCACAGATTACTGAGTGCATGTCGGGTCGCACAGATTACACAGGGCGTGTCGGGTCGCACAGATTACACAGGGCGTGTCGGGTCGCACAGATTACACAGGGCGCGTCGGGTCGCACAGATCACACAGGGCACGTCGGGTCGCACAGATCACACAGGGCACGTCGGGTCGCGCAGATTACACAGAGCGTGTCGGGTCGCACAGATTACTGAGTGCGTGTCGGGTCGCACAGATTACACAGAGCGTCGGGTCGCACAGATTACTGAGTGCATGTCGGGTCGCACAGATTACACAGGGCGCGTCGGGTCGCACAGATTACACAGGGCGCGTCGGGTCGCACAGATTACACAGGGCGCGTCGGGTCGCGCAGATCACACAGGGCGCGTCGGGTCGCGCAGATCACACAGGGCGCGTCGGGTCGCGCAGATTACTGAGTGCGTGTCGGGTCGCGCAGATTACACAGAGCGTGTCGGGTCGCGCAGATTACTGAGTGCGTGTCGGGTCGCACAGATTACACAGAGCGTGTCGGGTCGCACAGATTACTGAGTGCATGTCGGGTCGCACAGATTACACAGGGCGCGTCGGGTCGCACAGATTACACAGGGCGCATCGGGTTGCACAGATTACACAGAGCGTGTCGGGTCGCACAGATTACTGAGTGCATGTCGGGTCGCACAGATTACACAGGGCGTGTCGGGTCGCACAGATTACACAGGGCGTGTCGGGTCGCACAGATTACACAGGGCGCGTCGGGTCGCACAGATCACACAGGGCACGTCGGGTCGCACAGATCACACAGGGCACGTCGGGTCGCACAGATCACACAGGGCACGTCGGGTCGCGCAGATTACACAGAGCGTGTCGGGTCGCACAGATTACTGAGTGCGTGTCGGGTCGCACAGATTACACAGAGCGTCGGGTCGCACAGATTACTGAGTGCATGTCGGGTCGCACAGATTACACAGGGCGCGTCGGGTCGCACAGATTACACAGGGCGCGTCGGGTCGCACAGATTACACAGGGCGCGTCGGGTCGCACAGATTACACAGGGCGCGTCGGGTCGCACAGATTACACAGGGCGCGTCGGGTCGCACAGATTACACAGGGCGCGTCGGGTCGCACAGATTACACAGGGCGCGTCGGGTCGCACAGATTACACAGGGCGCGTCGGGTCGCACAGATTACACACGGCGCGTCGGGTCGCACAGATTACACAGGGCGCGACGGGTCGCACAGATTACACAGGGCATGTCGGGTCGCACAGATTACTGAGTGCATGTCCGGTCGCACAGATTACACAGGGCGCGCCGGGTCGCACAGATTACACAGGGCGCGCCGGGTCGCACAGATTACACAGGGCGCGCCGGGTCGCACAGATTACACAGGGCGCGTCGGGTCGCACAGATTACACAGAGCGCGTCGGGTCGCACAGATCACACAGGGCACGTCGGGTCGCGCAGATTACTGAGTGCGTGTCGGGTCGCGCAGATTACACAGAGCGCGTCGGGTCACACAGATTACACAGGGCGCGTCGGGTCGCACAGATTACACAGGGCGCGTCGGGTCGCACAGATTACACAGGGCGCGTCGGGTCGCACAGATTACACAGGGTGCGACGGGTCGCACAGATTACACAGGGCGCGACGGGTCGCACAGATTACACAGGGCGCGACGGGTCGCACAGATTACACACGGCGCGTCGGGTCGCACAGATTACACAGGGCGCGACGGGTCGCACAGATTACACAGGGCGCGACGGGTCGCACAGATTACACAGTGCGTGTCGGGTCGCACAGATTACTGAGTGCATGTCCGGTCGCACAGATTACACAGGGCGCGCCGGGTCGCACAGATTACACAGGGCGCGCCGGGTCGCACAGATTACACAGGGCGCGTCGGGTCGCACAGATTACACAGGGCGCGTCGGGTCGCACAGATCACACAGGGCACGTCGGGTCGCGCAGATTACTGAGTGCGTGTCGGGTCGCGCAGATTACACAGAGCGCGTCGGGTCGCACAGATTACACAGGGCGCGTCGGGTCGCACAGATTACACAGGGCGCGTCGGGTCGCACAGATTACACAGGGCGCGTCGGGTCGCACAGATTACACAGGGCGCGACGGGTCGCACAGATTACACAGGGCGCGACGGGTCGCACAGATTACACAGGGCGCGACGGGTCGCACAGATTACACAGGGCGCGACGGGTCGCACAGATTACACACGGCGCGTCGGGTCGCACAGATTACACAGGGCGCGACGGGTCGCACAGATTACACAGTGCGTGTCGGGTCGCACAGATTACTGAGTGCATGTCCGGTCGCACAGATTACACAGGGCGCGCCGGGTCGCACAGATTACACAGGGCGCGCCGGGTCGCACAGATTACACAGGGCGCGACGGGTCGCACAGATTACACAGGGCGCGACGGGTCGCACAGATTACACAGGGCGCGACGGGTCGCACAGATTACACAGGGCGCGACGGGTCGCACAGATTACACAGGGCGCGACGGGTCGCACAGATTACACAGGGCGCGTCGGGTCGCACAGATTACTGAGTGCATGTCGGGTCGCGCAGATTACACAGGGCGCGCCGGGTCGCGCAGATTACACAGGGCGCGCCGGGTCGCGCAGATTACACAGGGCGCGCCGGGTCGCGCAGATTACACAGGGCGCGCCGGGTCGCGCAGATTACACAGGGCGCGCCGGGTCGAACAGATTACTGAGTGCGCGTCGGGTCGCACAGATTACACAGGGCGCGACGGGTCGCACAGATTACACAGAGCGCGACGGGTCGCACAGATTACACAGGGCGCGACGGGTCGCACAGATTACTGATTGCATGTCGGGTCGCACAGATTACACAGGGCGTGTCGGGTCGCACAGATTACTGATTGCATGTCGGGTCGCACAGATTACACAGGGCGCGACGGGTCGCACAGATTACTGAGTGCGCGTCGAGTCGCACAGATTACACAGGGCGCGTCGGGTCGCACAGATTACTGAGTGCGCGTCGGGTCGCACAGATCACACAGGGCGCGTCGGGTCGCGCAGATCACACAGGGCGCGTCGGGTCGCGCAGATCACTCAGGGCACGTCGGGTCGCGCAGATTACTGAGTGCGTGTCGGGTCGCACAGATTACTGAGTGCATGTCGGGTCGCACAGATTACACAGGGCGCGACGGGTCGCACAGATTACTGAGTGCGCGTCGGGTCGCACAGATTACACAGGGCGCGTCGGGTCGCACAGATTACTGAGTGCGCATCGGGTCGCGCAGATCACACAGGGCACGTCGGGTCGCGCAGATTACTGAGTGCGTGTCGGGTCGCACAGATTACTGAGTGCATGTCGGGTCGCACAGATTACACAGGGCGCGACGGGTCGCACTGATTACTGAGTGCGCGTCGGGTCGCACAGATTACACAGGGCGTGTCGGGTCGCACAGATTACTGAGTGCATGTCGGGTCGCACAGATTACACAGGGCGCGACGGGTCGCACAGATTACTGAGTGCGCGTCGGGTCGCACAGATTACACAGGGCGTGTCGGGTCGCACAGATTACTGAGTGCGCGTCGGGTCGCACAGATTACACAGGGCGCGTCGGGTCGCACAGATTACACAGGGCGCGTCGGGTCGCACAGATTACACAGGGCGCGTCGGGTCGCACAGATTACACAGGGCGCGTCGGGTCGCACAGATTACACAGGGCGCGACGGGTCGCACAGATTACACAGGGCGCGACGGGTCGCACAGATTACACAGGGCGCGACGGGTCGCACAGATTACACAGGGCACGACGGGTCGCACAGATTACACAGGGCGCGTCGGGTCGCACAGATTACACAGGGCGCGTCGGGTCGCACAGATTACACAGGGCGCGACGGGTCGCACAGATTACACAGGGCGCGACGGGTCGCACAGATTACACAGGGCGCGACGGGTCGCACAGATTACACAGGGCGTGTCGGGTCGCACAGATTACACAGGGCGCGACGGGTCGCACAGATTACACAGGGCGCGACGGGTCGCACAGATTACACAGGGCGCGACGGGTCGCACAGATTACACAGTGCGCGTAGGGTCGCACAGATTACACAGAGCGCGTCGGGTCGCACAGATTACACAGGGCGCGACGGGTCGCACAGATTACACAGGGCGCGACGGGTCGCACAGATTACACAGGGCGCGACGGGTCGCACAGATTACTGATTGCATGTCGGGTCGCACAGATTACACAGGGCGTGTCGGGTCGCACAGATTACTGATTGCATGTCGGGTCGCACAGATTACACAGTGCGCGACGGGTCGCACAGATTACACAGTGCGCGACGGGTCGCACAGATTACACAGTGCGCGACGGGTCGCACAGATTACACAGTGCGCGACGGGTCGCACAGATTACACAGTGCGCGACGGGTCGCACAGATTACACAGGGCGCGACGGGTCGCACAGATTACACAGGGCGCGACGGGTCGCACAGATTACACAGGGCGCGACGGGTCGCACAGATTACTGATTGCATGTCGGGTCGCACAGATTACACAGGGCGTGTCGGGTCGCACAGATTACTGATTGCATGTCGGGTCGCACAGATTACACAGGGCGCGACGGGTCGCACAGATTACTGAGTGCGCGTCGGGTCGCACAGATTACACTGGGCGCGTCGGGTCGCACAGATTACACAGGGCGCGACGGGTCGCACAGATTACACAGTGCGCGTCGGGTCGCACAGATTACACAGGGCGCGTCGGGTCGCACAGATTACTGAGTGCGCGTCGGGTCGCACAGATTACACAGGGCGCGTCGGGTCGCACAGATTACTGAGTGCGCATCGGGTCGCGCAGATCACACAGGGCACGTCGGGTCGCGCAGATTACTGAGTGCGTGTCGGGTCGCACAGATTACTGAGTGCATGTCGGGTCGCACAGATTACACAGGGCGCGACGGGTCGCACTGATTACTGAGTGCGCGTCGGGTCGCACAGATTACACAGGGCGTGTCGGGTCGCACAGATTACTGAGTGCATGTCAGGTCGCACAGATTACACAGGGCGCGACGGGTCGCACAGATTACACAGGGCGCGACGGGTCGCACAGATTACTGAGTGCGCGTCGGGTCGCACAGATTACACAGGGCGTGTCGGGTCGCACAGATTACTGAGTGCACGTCGGGTCGCACAGATTACACAGGGCGCGACGGGTCGCACAGATTACACAGGGCGTGTCGGGTCGCACAGATTACACAGGGCGCGACGGGTCGCACAGATTACACAGGGCGCGACGGGTCGCACAGATTACACAGGGCGCGACGGGTCGCACAGATTACACAGGGCGCGTCGGGTCGCACAGATTACACAGGGCGCGACGGGTCGCACAGATTACACAGGGCGCGACGGGTCGCACAGATTACACAGGGCGCGACGGGTCGCACAGATTACACAGGGCGCGTCGGGTCGCACAGATTACACAGGGCGCGACGGGTCGCACAGATTACACAGGGCGCGACGGGTCGCACAGATTACACAGGGCGCGACGGGTCGCACAGATTACACAGGGCGCGACGGGTCGCACAGATTACTGAGTGCGCGTCGGGTCGCACAGATTACACAGGGCGCGACGGGTCGCACAGATTACACAGGGCGCGACGGGTCGCACAGATTACACAGGGCGCGACGGGTCGCACAGATTACACAGGGCGCGACGGGTCGCACAGATTACACAGGGCGCGACGGGTCGCACAGATTACACAGGGCGCGACGGGTCGCACAGATTACACAGGGCGCGACGGGTCGCACAGATTACACAGGGCGCGACGGGTCGCACAGATTACACAGGGCGCGTCGGGTCGCACAGATTACACAGGGCGCGTCGGGTCGCACAGATTACACAGGGCGCGTCGGGTCGCACAGATTACTGATTGCATGTCGGGTCGCACAGATTACACAGGGCGCGTCTGGTCGCACAGATTACTGATTGCATGTCGGGTCGCACAGATTACACAGGGCGCGACGGGTCGCACAGATTACACAGGGCGCGACGGGTCGCACAGATTACACAGTTAAACCGTGTAAAGTCGTAGATTGTAAAAACAGCTTAAAGTCGTAAACTCGGTGTCCACTGGATCATCATTCCTGACAGCACTCGGACTCCGCACCGTGACACATTTCATCTGGACAAGTTTTCTCTTTTTAAAAACCACCGCCAAAGCGCGCGCGCACACAGACATGGATCAGAGTTCGTACCTTTCACCGACCGGGGAGTCCAGTTTTAAGCACTTAATGGCGACGGTGGTGCGCCAGTCGCTGTGCTGCGCGCGGAACACGGTGCCGAAGCCGCCTTTGCTGATGTAGTGCAGGTCGGTGAGTTTGCGGTAGGGGATCACCGGCAGCGTGCTGGTCAGACTGCACAGATTCACACAGCCGCTCTGATCCATGCTCAACACAGATCACACTGGCATTCCGGCGCACAAACACCGAGTCACTCCGGGCGACAGATCAGGACTTCACCGACACTTCGGGGCGAATCTGCGTAACACTTTCCTCCTCCCACTGCGTTCCCCCGAATACAACACCGCCTTTACACTATCAGCGACAATTTATCTCGTCCACACACACTACCAGGCCGGCCTGATCACACTCCTGTCCACACACACACTGGTGTGAGCGTCTGAAACCGGATCGTTCGGGATTTTTCTCAGGTGCGCATTCACGCGAGAAACAAATTACGCACATCCGCGCGCACTGCTGCCGTCGCCTTCTTTTCCCTACCCATATTCCGATAAACCCCGCCCTCGGCATGTGATTGGCTAGGAGTTCATACACAAAAACAGTTCCCTAAAAACCCCAGGCATTTATTATTATGATTATTAAACTAAGTCATTATATTCGTTTTATAATTCAATAAAAAATGCTAAAACATTGAATATTCGCATAGACTCAATATTAGGGTGCATCAGTTGCCCCCTAAAAATGAAAAGTTCCTCATGATGCATTTTTGTTTTTATGTTCCTTTTGGTAAGAAAACACACTGGGTGAAATATTTTGACAAGTTTAATGGTGCCACCAGGAGCTCAAAGTGATGGAAAAAGCTGCTATTTTATGACTTCTCATCTCATCTCATCTCATCTCATCTCATCTCATCTCATTATCTCTAGCCGCTTTATCCTGTTCTACAGGGTCGCAGGCAAGCTGGAGCCTATCCCAGCTGACTACGGGCGAAAGGCGGGGTACACCCTGGACAAGTCGCCAGGTCATCACAGGGCTGACACAGACAACCATTCGCACTCACATTCGCACCTACGGTCAATTTAGAGTCAACAGTTAACCTAACCTGCATGTCTTTGGACTGTGGGGGAAACCGGAGCACCCGGAGGAAACCCACGCGGACACGGGGAGAACATGCAAACTCCGCACAGAAAGGCCTTCGCCGGCCATGGGGCTCGAACCCGGACCTTCTTGCTGTGAGGCGACAGCGCTAACCACTACACCACCGTGCCGCCCAGTATTAGAAATGAACATTTTATTTAATTTGTCCAACTACTTCTGAGCCCCTGAAATGAAGGGATTGTGTTTAAAAAAAAATGCTTTAGTTCCTCACATTTCGATGCAATCATTTTGTTCAACCCACTGAATTAAAGCTGCATCTGAATTGTTTTGTTCAAAATTCATTGTGGTAACGTACAGAACCAAAATTAGAAAAATGTTGCCTGTCCAAATATTTATGAGCCTCACTGTAGATCATCTCCATTAGGGTGCATCAGTTGCCCCCTAAAAATGAAAAGTTCCTCCGATCATGATGCATTTTTGTTTTTATGTTCCTTTTGGTAAGAAAACACACTGGGTGAAATATTTTGACAAAGTTTAATGGTGGCACCAGGAGCTCAAAGTGATGAAAAAAGCTGCTATTTTATGACTTTTATGACAAAATTTCGATTGCTGTTCATGAAACATTATGGCACCTAGACCAAATATCTTAGATACTGTAGACAGTATGTCTAGAATGTCTAAAAATATTTGGAGGTTTATTTTAGGGTGTCACTAGCATTATCTATCAATGTTATAACCCTGGTTTTAAGCTTGCCGCCTATGCATACGGTATGCTAGCCCCTATCAAAGTTATAATGATGCTGGATTACCTGTTTTCAAGACAACTGAAATGTTAAGAAGCAAATTCTCAATGTCTATTTCCTATGTGGCCGTCTCAGATTTGGAACCATTACTCTGTCTTTTGCTACAACTTGCACAATGTTCTGGAATCTTTCTTCTATTGTGGCAGAACCAACTTTCTCATGGGCTAGTTTAACCCCACGCTCTGCCACATCATTTGTCACAATGAAGTTTGGGAGTGTTGCCTTTATCCTCTGGTAAGATGCCAAGCCATCCCATTGTGACACTGGTGTTGAGAGCAGATGATCATCAAACATATCAAAAGCTGCAAAGAACAGCCACAAGTCTTCACCTATGAAGTTTTCCAGTTTGAGGGCCACAAGAAATCAATAAATGGAGTCCAACATTGTGATTCAAACCTTACGCGAAAACATAAAATAAGCGTTTTTTAGCAAAAAATGAACCTCATGGTGCCACCATTAGACTTTTGAATATGGTCCAAAAATTTTACAGGATGTCTTTATTGGTGAAAAGGAACACCCAAACAAAAATGCATCAGATTTTATGAAAGTGAGGGCAACTGATGCACCCTACTCAATATAGGCAACAAATAGCATTTTTTTTAAATAGAAGTGAATTGAATAAATGCAGTGCTTCCATTTCTATTAAAAATTCAATTAAAAGCCAATATTATTAGGCCTGAGCGGCCGGTGGTGTAGTGGTCTAAATTGACCGTAGGTGTGAATGTGAGTGTGAATGGTTGTCTGTGTCTATGTGTCAGCCCTGTGATGACCTGGTGACTTGTCCAGGGTGTACCCCGCCTTTCGCCCGTAGTCAGCTGGGGTAGGCTCCAGCTTGCCTGCGACCCTGTAGAACAGGATAAAGCGGCTAGAGATAATGAGATGAGATGGGAATGTAGCCATTAGCCTATTATAACCACACACACACATACTTTAATAGGAACTTGTTGTTGTTGATTCTTAGATCTAGGCTGCAGGAGTGGAACCTAATGTGGTCTTTTGTTCTGCTGTTGCATGCTGAGATGCTTTTCTGCTCACCACGGTTGTAAAGAGTTGCTATATTCTTCCTGGCAAAAAAGCTCGAACCAGTCTGTCCATTTTCCTCTGACCTCTCTTATCAACAAGGCGTTTGTTTCCACCCTCTGAACTGTCCTCACTCAACTCAATGTTTTTTTGTTTTTCGCACCATTCTCTCTCTCTCTCTCTCTCAGTGTGTGTGTGAAAACCCCAGCAGATCAACAGTTTCTGAAATACTCAAACCAATACGCATGCCACAGTGAAAGAAAGAAAGTCACACTTTGAGATCACAATGTTTGAAGTGGGGCGGCACGGTGGTGTAGTGGTTAGCGCTGTCGCCTCACAGCAAGAAGGTCCTGGGTTCGAGCCCTGGGGCTGGCGAGGGTCTTTCTGTGTGGAGTTTGCATGTTCTCCCCGTGTCTGCGTGGGTTTCCTCCGGGTGCTCCGGTTTCCCCCACAGTCCAAAGACATGCAGGTTAGGTTAACTGGTGACTCTAAATTGACCGTAGGTGTGAATGTGAGTGTGAATGGTTGTCTGTGTCTGTGTGTCAGCCCTGTGATGACCTGGCGACTTGTCCAGGGTGTACCCCGCCTTTCGCCCGTAGTCAGCTGGGATAGGCTCCAGCTTGCCTGCGACCCTGTAGAAGGATAAAGCGGCTAGAGATAATGAGAATGAATGAGATGTTTGAAGTGAACATTAATTAGCTGAAGCTCTTCATTTGTATCTGCATGATTTTATGCATTGTGCTGCTGTTAAGGCTGATTAGATCACTGCATAAAACAGCAGGTGGATGGGTGTTCCTCATAAAGTGGCCGGTGAATGTATGTATTTATAGGTTATACAGGCTATAATATAATATCATATCATGGGCGGCACGTTGGTGTAGTGGTTAGCACTGTCGCCTCACAGCAAGAAGGTCCGGGTTCGAGCCCCGTGGCCGACGAGGGCCTTTCTGTGCGGAGTTTGCATGTTGTCTGTGTACGGATGCTCCGGTTTCCCCCACAGTCCAAAGACATGCAGGTTAGGTTAACTGGTGACTCTAAATTGACCGTAGGTGCGAATGTGAGTGTGAATGGTTGTCTGTGTCTATGTGTCAGCCCTGTGATGACCTGGCGACTTGTCCAAGGTGTACCCCGCCTTTCGCCCGTAGTCAGCTGGGATAGGCTCCAGCTTGCCTGCGACCCTGTAGAACAGGATAAAGCGGCTAGAGATAATGAGATGAGATGAAATACCTTTATAGGCCAATGTTGTTGTTGTTGTTGCTGGGCAGAAGTGAATAAATGTAGGTTATTGTTTCTACAAAACTATTGTTATGATTAAAAAATGTAGGCATTTATTAGCAAGTTTTATTAGACCTTTATTTGCATTTGTGTAAATATCTTTATAAATATTTAAGAGTCCTAATAATAATTTTTTTCTATAACAAACTATTAATTATTAGTTGAAATAATAACCTGGCCTACGGTTTCACTTTTTTTTTTTTTTGGGGTCGTCACAGTGATGTAAACGACATCTTATCTGTCCAATCAGTTAAGAGGAGGCGGGGTTACTACAAGCCAATCACAATGTTGGAAGCGGAATATTTACTTGGAGTTACTTCCGGGTTTAATAACTCCTGTAACTGAGAAAAAACAAACAAAAAAACCCACCCCTTTAATCTGATTCTTCTTTAGAAAACTGTTTATATATGAATATATGAATAAATAACCTCGTAATATAAAAAAGTGCAAGTTATGGACTTTAACAGTGTATATTATAATAAAATAGTATTACAGCTCCCATTGACATGGCCTGCATTATACAGAGGTGTATATTATTTAAGAACTTAATAAAGTTCTGGATATGGACAGGCTTTTAACCAGAGAACCTGAGGAACTCTCATCATGTGATAATGCCCAGTTAAATGAGTAACTCCAGGCCTACAGCCAAGTAGTCTGGGAATTCCCATGCTGTAATAAGCTTGTAATGGACGTCACCTTTAGAAAAGGCTAGCATCTAATAACAACTCCTACATCAGGTTGGGAAATATCTAGAAATCCCAAGAATATTATGCATAGCATTTTTTGTACTCCAAATACTGTAACGTCACAGTGGGTATTATATTACCCTCTGTGGCTCATAGGGGGGAAATCCATTCAGTTGGGACTAAAGCAGTTACTGTATTCACCAAACATGCAACATACTTGTCCAAGAATGTGTAGTAATCACTGACACTAACTCAATCTTGACAATACTCAGTGGACAAGATAAAATTAGAAACAGGAAGAAGATGGCCGAGGACTAATGACCAGCTGTTTACAATATACAGTTAGGTCCATATATATTTGGACACTGACATAAATTTTGTTTTTTTACCTGTTTACTGAAACATATTCAAGTTATAGTTATATAATGGACATGGACATAAAGTCCAGACTTTCAGCTTTCATTTGAGGGTATCCGCATTAAAATTGGATGAACGGTTTAGGAGTTTCAGCTCCTTAACATGTGCCACCCTGTTTTTAAAGGGACCAAAAGTAATTGGACAATTGACTCAAAGGCTATTTCATGGGCAGGTCCGGGCAATTCCTTCGTTATGTCATTCTCAATTAAGCAGATAAAAGGCCTGGAGTTGATTTGAGGTGTGGTGCTTGCATTTGGAAGATTTTGCTGTGAAGAAAACATGCGGTCAAAGGAGCTCTCCATGCAGGTGAAACAAGCCATCCTTAAGCTGCGAAAACAGAAAAAAAACATCCGAGAAATTGCTACAATATTAGGAGTGGCAAAATCTACAGTTTGGTACATCCTGAGAAAGAAAGAAAGCACTGGTGAACTCATCAATGCAAAAAGACCTGGACGCCCACAGAAAACAACAGTGGTGGATGATCGCAGAATAATTTCCATGGTGAAGAGAAACCCCTTCACAACAGCCAACCAAGTGAACAACACTCTCCAGGAGGTAGGTGTATCAATATCCAAATCTACCATAAAGAGAAGACTGCATGAAAGTAAATACAGAGGGTTCACTGCACGGTGCAAGCCACTCATAACCCTCAAGAATAAAAAGGCTAGATTGGACTTTGCTAAAAAACATCTAAAAAAGCCAGCACAGTTCTGGAAGAACATTCTTTGGACAGATGAAACCAAGATCATCCTCTACCAGAATGATGGAAAGAAAAAGTATGGCGAAGGCGTGGTACAGCTCATGATCCAAAGCATACCACATCATCTGTAAAACACGGCGGAGGCAGTGTGATGGCTTGGGCATGCATGGCTGCCAGTGGCACTGGGTCACTAGTGTTTATTGATGATGTGACACAGGACAGAAGCAGCCAGATTAATTCTGAGGTATTCAGAGACATACTGTGTGCTCAAATCCTGCCAAATGCAGCCAAACTGATTGGTCGGCGTTTCATAATACAGATGGACAATGACCCAAAACATAAAGCCAAAGCAACCCAGGAGTTTATTCAAGCAAAGAAGTGGAATATTCTTGAATGGCCAAGTCAGTCACCTGATCTCAACCCAACTGAGCATGCATTTCACTTGTTAAAGACTAAACTTCAGACAGAAAGGCCCACAAACAAACAGCAACTGAAAACCGCTGCAGTAAAGGCCTGGCAGAGCATTAAAAAGGAGGAAACACAGCGTCTGGTGATGTCCATGAGTTCAAGACTTCAGGCAGTCATTGCCAACAAAGGGTTTTCAACCAAGTATTAGAAATGAACATTTTATTTACAATTATTTAATTTGTCCAATTACTTTTGAGCCCCTGAAATGAAGGGATTGTGTTTAAAAAATGCTTTAGTTCCTCACATTTGTATGCAATCATTTTGTTCAACCCACTGAATTAAAGCTGAAAGTCTGAACTTCAACTGCATCTGAATTGTTTTGTTCAAAATTCATTGTGGTAATGTACAGAACCAAAATTAGAAAAATGTTGTCTCTGTCCAAATATTTATGGACCTAACTGTATACCCTGAATTTATGTACATCTTTCTTGTACATTCTATCCAACATTAGCTTCGTGGTTTGTTTGTTTTTTAAAATACTATAGAGCAGTGTTTCTCAACCACTGGGCCACGGCCCATTAGTAGGCCGTAATTTTTTTTTCCAAGTTGAAGCTAATTTTTACTTGTAGTAGGGTACTTGTAGCTGGGATGCGTCCGACATCACATCTGCCTCATTAAGCTACGGTTACACTACAACTCGTGATGCTTTGCGATGGGTTATCGATGACAATTAGGCGTTTTGGTAGCAATATACAGGTAAGCTAAAAGTTGTGGTCACACAGCAGGTAAACACTTGACTGTCACGCCTTTGCGTGCTTGAGTTTGATGCAGCATACCATTAATACACTTTACAGTAGATTGTTAGAGTCTAATAGAATAGATGAGCCAAAATATTTGGGGATCTTTTTAATAGGACTCGACTCATTACAAGTATGAATAGGTGTGCCTTAAAATAGAAAAGGTTGAGAACCTCTGCTATAGAGGAGTAGTTACATATTTACGGACATCTATCACTCCTGTCTCACCTGCAGAGCCATCGGCATCGCTTGTGACACCTCCCAACCTTCACACTCACTCTTCAGCCTCCTGCCCTCAGGGAAAAGGTACCGGAGCCTCCGGGACCGCTCCACAAGACTGCTGAACAGCTTCATCTACCAGGCTGTCAGGATGCTGAACTCTGTCCACTACCTACCCCCTACCCCTGGTCTGTAACACATTCATTCACACAAGAAACTGTCTCGCCCATTTGCACATCACACCACAAACATTAATATTACTGCTGTATCTGCTGCTATTGCTCATTTGCACTACTGTTCATATACACCTCATAAGCTGCTCTTCTAGCACCTTCTCCGTTAGATATTGTACTGTATTTGCACTACTGCTATTTTGTACATTGATTTTAGAGTGTATTTTTTAATCTATATTTATTGTTTTTCTTAATTTTTTTGTAATCTTTATCTGTTTTTTACAAGTAAGGTGAGAGAGAAAAGGCATTTTGATTCTCCTATATGTCCTGGATATATAGTGAATTGATAATAAAGAATCTTTCGCTACGTTCACACTGCAAGGCTTAATGCTCAATTCCGATTTTTTTGTGAAATCTGATTTTTTTGTGAGGTCGTTCACATTAACAAATATATGCGACTTGTATGTGATCCTCAGTATGAACGAAAAGCGACCTAAAAGTGTTCCGCATGCGCATTGCAGGATACGACGACGTCACACGCAGTGAGCATGGCCAGTGTTTACGGAAGTAAAACCGCCCAGTTGCGGTATGACCCATCCAATCTAGCTTGAATAGCTGCATCCCCCCAAATGGAAATCAGCTCCCTAACCTCTGCGTCCTTCCATTGAGAAGATTCAGAACCTTCACAGCCCGAAGCGTCCCTCGCATTGATGTCATGCGCAGGGGCGCAGATACGTTTTTTGAACTGGGGGGGACAAAAAACTGGGGGGGACAAAGCTGCCAGCAAACCAACCCCAACCCCGATATCCCTGTCAAACTTGTGGCTTACCATAGCAACCAAGCTCGAGTTCGCAACCTGTGCAGTCTGCGCAGCTCAACCAACCGAATATCAGTCTTTGTTTTATGTGAGTTGTTGCAACTATGTATGTACTGCTGTGCACCTCAATAAACCGAATGGTAATTAGTCTTTTGATTTTTCCGTGAGGTTTGCCTTATGCAAAGAAAGAGCACATAGACGTTTTTTCCTCCCTATAAGTGGGGGGGACCGAACGAGGTGAATTTAAATCTGGGTTCCCTCTATCTGCGCCCGTGATTATGCGCCATGTTGTTGTAACTTTTTTGAGAGACCCGCCGCCTACTTCAGCGCAGAATAGTGACGTTTGTGGCTTGTTGATGACGTGTAAGTCGGATGAATGCGACCTGGCGGTTCAGACTGAAGTCGCATATGAAAAGAGCGGATAGGAATCGGAATTAGGACCACATATCCAAACGGCCTGGGTCGGATTTGAAAAAATCGGATCTGTGTCGGGCGGCATGGTGGTGTAGTGGTTAGCGCTGTCGCCTCACAGCAAGAAGGTCCTGGGTTCGAGCCCCGGGGCCGGCGAGGGCCTTTCTGTGTGGAGTTTGCATGTTCTCCCCGTGTCCGCGTGGGTTTCCTCCGGGTGCTCCGGTTTCCCCCACAGTCCAAAGACATGCAGATTAGGTTAACTGGTGATTCTAAATTGACCGTAGGTGTGAATGTGAGTGTGAATGGTTGTCTGTGTCTATGTGTCAGCCCTGTGATGACCTGGCGACTTGTCCAGGGTGTACCCCGCCTTTCGCCCGTAGTCAGCTGGGATAGGCTCCAGCTTGCCTGCGACCCTGTAGAAGGATAAAGCGGCTAGAGATAATGAGATGAGATGGGATCTGTGTCGTTCATATTGTCAATAAAAGATCGGATACAGGTCACATATGGGCGAAAAGATCGGATTTGAGTCACTTCAGCCTGCAGTGTGAACGTAGCCTTTGAATCTTGAATCTTTGAAAAGTAGTGTCACAATTATTTAAATAGAGTGGCGGCTACAATTATTGACAGTCCATAATTATCGACACCTTTTCAGATTTACCAAGAAAAACAATTTTACAAAGGTGAGTTTCAGTTACAACATTTATTATTGGTTAATTAATCAACCAGAAGACACCCCCCCCACCCTTTGATCTTGTTGTCTGATGACACAGCTCGTTACCTGAGATCAGCAATTTTTCGGAAAACCTGGACGTTATCATCGCAGGTAAGCATGGTGGAAAGATCATGGACATGTTTTTACTTCTCAAATTCACCGATATTTCATGATATCCTTGTCGAAACCTACTTTGTTTCTTACCCTTTCATTTAACAGTCGCCATTTTGTATTTAAATGCACATTTGAGAAGTCACGTGAGGTGTCGATAATAGTGATCACTTTCACCGGTGTCCACCATTATCGACACCCTGTGGAATTAAGTGACATTTACAACTGTTACGGTATGTATCGACCTTTGTGTAACATTGTTGAAGTAGATGAAGTACTTTAAAAAAAATAAAAGTGCTGTGATTTATAATAATTTTTTTTTCTGATTCATAACAGAATGGAATGCTTATAGAGTATTTGGAATTCGATTGCAATAAATAGAATTAGACCAGAATTAAATTCCTAGCATATAAAAAATTACATGCTTGAAATATTCAGATTTTTCTATTCCATTCGGAAAATATATACATTTTTGCAGTTTGTTGTAAATATCTACCACATATTACAATATCAGTAGACGTTGTATATTTTGGTTCGAGGAACGACATACAACGTTTGACCTGGATTTTCATGTGGTTACAATCTCAATTGCCTGTTGACATTTTATAGGTAAACTACAAAACTAGAAATTAATACAAACAACAACAAATGATTAACAAAATGTGATCTACGAAAATACTTAGAAAGAAGGTAGAAAGTGGAAGAAAAGATTTTCTGACGCAGGTTAAACATTATCAGTTCATTTGTTTACAAACATTAGACTTACCTCCTCATTTACGTAAGCACCAACATCGATATATTTATATAAAAGATATTTTGCACTAAATATAAGTCTATGTAAAACAAATGTAAAATAAAAACTATGTTTTGTTAACTCAATGCCATATACCAAAATTTTTTTTTTAAATAAATAATCATCTGGATGTCGATAATTGTGGAACGGTGTCACGTGATCTGATACACTAAGTAATCAGGAATCAACTCTTTTTTTTTTTTCCACTGGAAGTTTGAGTAATTGTAAACAATGCACAATTTACGTACTGAAAGCCTTTTCTACTTTTGCAATGGCCAAAAGATTGTTAAGGTGTCGATAACTGTAGCCGCTGCTCTAGTTTGAAAATGAATGATCTGGTGCAGCCAGAGATCTGCAAGTCTCATCTTATCTCATCTCATTATCTGTAGCCGCTTTATCCTGTTCTACAGGGTCGCAGGCAAGCCGGAGCCTATCCCAGCTGACTACGGGCGAAAGGCGGGGTACACCCTGGACAAGTCGCCAGGTCATCACAGGGCTGACACATAGACACAGACAACCATTCACACTCACATTCACACCTACGGTCAATTTAGAGTCACCAGTTAACCTAACCTGCATGTCTTTGGACTGTGGAGGAAACCGGAGCACCTGGAGGAAACCCACGCGGACAACATGCAAACTCCGCACAGAAAGGCCCTCGCCGGCCACGGGGCTCGAACCCGGACCTTCTTGCTGTGAGGCGACAGCGCTAACCACTACACCACCGTGCCGCCCTTTTCAAATGAATTCTGAGTTTTATTTTTGATTGGATGAACATTTCCAATAGATGCATTTTCCATTTTCACTGTTTGGCAGTATGCCATGTATGTAAAAATATATAAGACTAACTAGTTTTGCAGTAAGGTGGCACGGTGGTGTAGTGGTTAGCGCTGTCGCCTCACAGCAAGAAGGTCCTGGGTTCAGGCCCAGTGGCCGGTGAGGGCCTTTCTGTGTGGAGTTTGCATGCTGTCCACGTGTTTCCTCCGGGTGCTCCGGTTTCCTCCAAAGACATACAGGTTAGGCTAACTGGCGGCTCTAAATTGACCGTAGATGTGAATGGTTGTGTCAGCCCTGCGATGACCTGGCGACTTGTCCAGGGTGTACCCCGCCTTTCGCCCGTAGTCAGCTGGGATAGGCTCCAGCTTGCCTGCGACCCTGTAGGACAGGATAAAGCGGCTAGAGATAATGGATGGATAGTTTTGCAGTAAATGAAAGACCATGTTATTCCAAAGTTAAACAGCAGGGGGAGTGATTGCAGTATTTTATTTAAAATGGCGTTTTAATCATTTGTGATTATCAAATGATAACCTTTAATCAAATTATGATGTGCAAACATGATTTTTCCAACAAATTATGTGGAAAAGTGTTTGCATTTGTAACGACAAGGGTATGAATAACAAAAGAAAGGGTTTAAAAAATATATATAATGTATAATATGGTTAGATAATTTAATAATGCATATAAGAGCGAGAGACATCATGTTTAATATCATTAAAAGTATTCAGTGTATCATATCTTAATGTCATGGCATATTTACGTCCTAAAATGATAATTAAAAGTCGTTTCTTATCAATATTACAAGTTACAGTAGCTTAAAAAAAAAACCCCACAACAACCCTCATTAGCTTGTTTTTTCTGTCAGTGTCTTTCATTTCTTCCGGCATTTGTGATCACGTGGTACACGCCTTTGCTGATACCTGAAATGTGATTGGTCAAAGTCGCTGTCTGTCACACAGAAGCCCCGCCTCTTGCTGACACTAGTCCAGTGTGTAAGAGGATGCTGCAACAGTCACCATCTGATCTCAGACCATCCTCAATCTGATATAAATCACAAAAAAGAAAGAAAAGAATCATTTAATGTCGATTGTAGCTGATCATCCTGGACTGCTGGTAAGTTTAACATGTTACACATGTCATTTGTGGTGTTATTTCTTCTAACTTTACCCTTATAGCTCTTATAGAGCTGGATCTTTTATCTACCCAGATCCTGAATCTTCTCCCATGTGACCAAAGAAGTGTCTATCGACGACTTCTTCCATCAAATCGTAAGCCTTCGTCCTATGGAGGGCTCCGTGGCTGGACACGCGACACACTTGCACAGGAGAACCTCATCCCTGGGTTGTCTTTCAGATCATGTCAGTAAAGAGAACATGACGAGAA
The DNA here is from genome assembly GCF_027579695.1 of Neoarius graeffei. Lineage (NCBI taxonomy): Eukaryota > Metazoa > Chordata > Actinopteri > Siluriformes > Ariidae > Neoarius > Neoarius graeffei. Next base: position 8,409,705 of record NC_083569.1, read on the forward strand.
CCCGTACAGAAGAGTGGCATGATAGACCACCTGTACCAACCTTACTAGGTTATGAGGTCATGGAGGAAAGGGCAAAGTTCACGGTAAGCCTTTGACACTGGATATATATATATATGAATGATGAATTTTTAGAACAGGGGTGTGTTGTTGCTTATTTTTGCAACATCAAAACGTCTGGAAGTGTTTTATTTATTCCTCACATATCAGTGCTGTAAAGGAATCCATGGAGGATGTGTGACTAAACAGGTGTGAGTAATTTCTGCCATGCTGTAGCCATCCTAAAAATAATGGAAGTGTCTAGTAGTCACCAGCACATGATGTTGGACAGGAAACGCTTGTAAAAATATCCTTTATAACTGTCAAAGCCAACATTTCTCATCATCCTTTTGATTCGTCTGACATTCTACCTCTTCACTCTTTCCAGGTTTACAAGATCTTGGTGAGGAGAGCGCCTGACGAGAGCTGGGTGATTTTCCGGCGCTATACGGATTTCTCCAGACTCAACAACAAGGTTGGGAGGAAGTGATTCAAGTCAGGTGACAGCCAACTAATACAGGCATTGTCTCACATAGTTCCTTTCTTTTTGTTCTTTGTGTGTATGTGTGTTAGCTCAAAGAGATGTTTCCCAAATCCAATCTCTGTCTGCCACCCAAGCGTCGCTTTAAAGACAACTACGACATGAATTTCCTGGAGGACAGACAAGCAGGCTTGCAGGCTTTCCTCCAGAACCTGGTTGCTCAAAAAGACATGACGAAGAGGTACTTATGAACTTGCGCATCTCCTAAAACCAATTACATATTCGGTAGATTTGTCTGAGCGTCAAAATACTTCGGAAATCTCACCTCATCTCATTATCTCTAGCCGCTTTATCCTGTTCTACAGGGTTGCAGGCAAGCTGGAGCCTATCCCAGCTGACTATGGGCGAAAGGCAGGGTACACCCTGGACAAGTCGCCAGGTCATCACAGGGCTGACACAGACAACCATTCGCACTCACATTCACACCTACGGTCAATTTAGAGTCACCAGTTAACCTAACCTGCATGTCTTTGGACTGTGGGGGAAACCGGAGCACCCGGAGGAAACCCACACGGACATGGGGAGAACATGCAAACTCCACACAGAAAGGCCCTCGCCGGCCACGGGGCTCGAACCCGGACCTTCTTGCTGTGAGGCGATGGCGCTAACCACTACACCACCGTGCCGCCCACTTCGGAAATCTGTGATTTGAAATTTTTTTGGAGTGAAAAGTTCCAGGTGCTTCCACCAGGGGGCAGTGTTAGCTCTAAATTGGATATCAAGCAAACGTGATTTGATGCAAGGCAAACCCAACACCTTTTAATCACGTTCATATAGCAACAACTAATTCACAGGGACGTAGCTTGCGATGCTCCATGTATTTTAAATCTCGTAATTCTTGTTATTAAGCAAAGAAAGAACCGATGTGTAGACAAGTTGATGTGGGGAAATATTCTGTGAGATGTTTACGCAAATCTCCTATGTCAACTCCAGCGTCTCTCCAGTGTCAGCACAAGTTACTATGTAAAACCAGCGTAAGAAAGAAATTTCAAAGTACGTTTGTTTGTGTATTAGTTTGAGAGAAAAACATTGACATTGGAGAGTTTCTAGATGTCTTTGATTGAACACTTTTTGTTGTAGTGATGTCGTGAGAGGGTTCCTGTGCTTGGACGACCCACCAGGACCCTTCGATAGTCTGGAAGAGAGCAAGGTTAGAGCTTTTAACCCTGCTGTGTGACATTTTTCGAGGAATTGCAGCAGGTTTTACAGCTCTCACATACCGCAGGCCTACTGCGAGACCCTGGAGGAGACCAACCATCGGCTGCAGAGGGAGCTGCAGGATAAACAGCGGGAAATCCTGTCTCTTAGACGAATCCTGGAGGATCGAGAGCTCCAAATCTGCCGGCTGGAGAAAACCAAGAAGTAATGGCACTCAAGACCATATCTTATTAACTGCCCTGTTTTAAGCTGTTGGTTGTTTCTAAAGGACGCTTTCTGCTTTTATTTTTTTTCCTCCACATGCGTTTTTCTGCTCTATTACTGAAATCAATTACACACTCTGTGATTTACAGCAGCATCTGCGATGAGTTAAGCGAAGTCTGCACGGTGTGTAGTGAGACCTTGAAGGTAGACGCTCACACGGAGCTGGAAATTGAAGCAGCAAGGACAGATGACGCAAACAACCCAGACAGCAGGTCTTTGGAATTTCCGCTCACACATAATTTATCCCACAACACTGTTTACTTCATTGTCTGTAACAACAGCAATAATAAACAGCTTTGGTTTATTTAGTTTAGTTGACACGATATTGCGTTTGTTTTGTTTGAGTATGCTATCGTACTCCCTGTGAGCTCACTCGCAGGGACTTGGACGATGAAACTGAAGCTGTACAACGTAAACATACGATCATTGATGGAAGGAGTTTCCAGTTTCAGGCTTCAGGACGGAGGATTTTGTGCTCATCGGTTTCTCTGTAACTTAAAAGGATGTGGGATTTTTTTTTTTAACTTAAAGAAAAGCAGATATGGGAAGCACAGATATAGGAACTACTTTGTTTAGGGGACATCCCACAAATGTAAATGGATAAAGCGTAACATTTCCTTCTTTACTAAATAATAACAAATCACACTCATTGGCAAATTGCTGTTGTATCACAGGAATAAAGCACTCAACTTGTTATTGGAAAATATTCAGCTACTGGGTGGGACGAGTTCCTCCACTTCCTTGTGACACAGGACAGCATGCCTTCAAGTGTTTTTATTTCTTACTTAACTTCCAATTTCCAAAAACGAAACAGCTTTTCTCTGGACTTGAAAAGTCGGTCTGCGTGAACAGGGAAAATAGGACCGTCACGTGGAATCAGTACAAACAGTAATCTCTTAATAACTGATGTTTTTACGAGAATATCATAGTAATTTGCCCTGGAAATGCTAAAAGGATATGGGACATGAAACATAAAAGCACGCTATATCAGTTTCTTTCCATTAAAAATATGAATTAATTGCATCAACAAATACAAAATCATCTATTAAATTCAGCAAAATCGTTATATTCGTGATGATTATATGGCATTTCTGCTCGACTTCCGATATGCATTTTTTTGCAACCGGAAGAGCCGCTGTCACGTGATCATACGTCACAAAAACTTTCGGGCACAGCACAAGCGGGTAGATGAATATGGAGAAGTGGATGACAAGAAAATTGTTTTTATAGTCTTTAACGTACATTGAACATCATGGTGTATTGTGCTGCTTATGGTTGCAATAATTCCAATGGGAAATGCCCTGGAGTAAGTTTTTTTGCATTCCCCAAGGACCCGAAGCTGAGGAAAGTGTGGGCTCACCTGCGCATGCGCAGTAGGCTTCGCGCATGCGCAGTAGGCTTGGTAGGACAACTTTACAGAACACCTGTTGAAAAAAACTTTGCACCTACAGTGGTGCTTGAAAGTTTGTGAACCCTTTAGAATTTTCTATATTTCCGCATAAATATGACCTAAAACATCATCAGATTTTCACACAAGTCCTAACAGTAGATAAAGAGAATCCAGTTAAACAAATAAGACAAAAATATTATACTTGGTCATTTATTTATTGAGGAAAATGATCCAATATTACATATCTGTGAGTGGCAAAAGTATGTGAACCTCTAGGATTAGCAGTTAATTTGAAGGTGAAATTAGAGTCAGGTGTTTTCAATCAATGGGATGACAATCAGGTGTGAGTGGGCACCCTGTTTTATTTAAAGAACAGGGATCTATCAAAGTCTGATCTTCACAACACATGTTTGTAGAAGTGTATCATGGCACGAACAAAGGAGATTTCTGAGGACCTCAGAAAAAGTGTTGTTGATGCTCATCAGGCTGGGAAAGGTTACAAAACCATCTCTAAAGAGTTTGGACTCCACTAATCCACAGTCAGTCAGATTGTGTACAAATGGAGGAAATTCAAGACCATTGTTACCCTCCTCAGGATTGGTTGACCAACAAAGATCATCCCAAGAGCAAGGCATGTAATAGTTGGCGAGGTCACAAAGGACCCCAGGGTAACTTCTAAGCAACTGAAGGCCTCTCTCACATTGGCTAATGCTAATGTTCCTGAGTCCACCATCAGGAGAACACTGAACAACAATGGTGTGCATGGCAGGGTTGCAAGGAGTAAGCCACTGCTCTCCAAAAAGAACATTGCTGCTCGTCTGCAGTTTGCTAAAGATCATGTGGACAAGCCAGAAGGCTATTGGAAAAATGTTTTGGGATGGATGAGACCAAAATAGAACTTTTTGGTTTAAATGAGAAGCGTTATGTTTGGAGAAAGGAAAACACTGCATTCCAGCATAAGAACTTTATCCCATCTGTGAAACATGGTGGTGGTAGTATCATGGTCTGGGCCTGTTTTGCTGCATCTGGGCCAGGACGACTTGCCATCATTGATGGAACAATGAATTCTGAATTATACCAGCGAATTCTAAAGGAAAATTTCAGGCCATCTGTTCATGAACTGAATCTCAAAAGAAGATGGGTCATGCAGCAAGACAACGACCCTAAGCACACAAGTCGTTCTATCAAAGAATGGTTAAAGAAGAATAAAGTGAATGTTTTGGAATGGCCAAGTCAAAGTCCTGACCTTAATCCAATCGAAATGTTGTGGAAGGACCTGAAGCGAGCAGTTCATGTGAGGAAACCCACCAACATCCCAGAGTTGAAGCTGTTCTGTACGGAGGAACGGGCTAAAATTCCTCCAGGCCAGTGCGCAGGACTGATCAACAGTTACTGGAAACGTTTAGTTGCAGTTATTGCTGCACAAGGGGGTCACACCAGATACTGAAATCAAAGGTTCACATACCTTTGCCACTCACAGATATGCAATATTGGATCATTTTCCTCAATAAATAAATGACCAAGTATAATATTTTTGTCTCATTTGTTTAACTGAGTTCTCTTTATCTACTTTTAGGACTTGTGTGAAAATCTGATGACGTTTTAGGTCATATTTATGGAGAAATATAGAAAATTCTAAAAGGTTCACAAACTTTCAAGCACCACTGTACTGTTTCCCACAAACTGTATTCGGACCATTTCACTGAGGATTCTTTCAACATTAATACTCAGGTACTGAGCGATATTAATTCATGAAACAGGAAGCATAAGGATGAGAAAAAAAAACAGTTCAAATCGGGAAGCTGCGCACACCTGCGCCAGGCTGCACAAATGCGCGCAGCTTCCCGACCCAAACCGCCTCTCTCTCATCCTTACACTTCATGCCTCATGCTCCATGAACCAACATTGCTATTTTTTTTTTAAATCGGATCTGCACGATTCAGCCGTGAAAAAGGCGGCATCCGCGGAAAGGTGCGCTGTTTGCATCCCTGCACGGAGGCCAGGGGACAGGGCAGGAATATTTTTGTTGATATGAGTGATCCGGTGCGATTTCGCGACCCCCCTGTTGAAGACCTCTGCGCTAAGCGACTGAAAGCCGAGGTAAGGATTAGTATTATAATTTTGGGTGTATCAATTATTGATTATCATAATTCTGACTCGTTTCGCCATTTTGAATGTTTTCATCTCGGACTCTGGAAGCATTGTATCTCAATCAATCTCGAAAAATATCAGCAAAAAAAAAAACCTAGCTTGCAACGGACTTTAGCTAGATCTATGATGAACTTTCAATGTATGATACAAAAATAATACTTCTTTCAACAGATCATTAGCCTTTGAGCAGAATTGTTTTTAACTTACCAGGAAGTGTTATCCAGCCGACCGCTTTCAGTTTCATGGGGATTGAATGAACTCTCACTCTCAGAATCATCTGACCCGTCAGAGTAAAGACAAGATCCATGTTCATGTGAATTTCCAGCTATCGGTTCGAATTGATAGGGTCTAACTTCACATCTCTGTGAAACATCGGGAATGTCACTGTCGATGGTGTCCATTTCGGTAACCTGTTTACATTAGATTCCCAAGCGCTGGCTCCTTGGAAAGTTTTTGTGACGTCACGGGTCACGTGACCACCTAGCTCATTAACGAATCCTTGTTTTACGCTGATGTATAGAAAAACTTGAATAATGTGATGATTTTCACATTTTTGACGCCCTGCAGTGATTTAGATGGCATTTCTTATGTCCTTTATACATAATTATACCCAGAAAAAAATCCATATCCCATATCCTTAAAGAAATGCATTCCAAGTATTTTCAAATAACCACTCATATTCCTCAGATTTAAGGTCTGTTGGTTTAGGGTTTGCACTGGGGAGTGGAAAGAGACCGCTGGTTTTTTATAGTTGTGCCATAAAATATTACTCTTGTGAAACAAGCTGTCTGGACAACACACACACACACTAACGTGCCTCAATATCTCCAAATGCTCATGGTTACATATGAGGAAGAGGCTGAATGAGCAGGAAATACATTGACCCGGTTACTTTTTTTATCCCCCCAGCATATAATGCAGGGGGATATAGCTACAGTGCCTTGCAAAAGTATTCATCCCCCTTGGTGTTTGTCCTGTTTTGTCGCATTACAAGCTGGTATTAAAATGGATTTTTGGGGAGTTAGCACCATTTAATTTACACAACATGTCTACCACTTTAAAGGTGCACATTGATTTATTTTTTTTATTGTGACACAAACAATAATTAAGATGAAAAAAAAACAGAAATCTGGAGTGTGCATAAGTATTCCCCCCCCCCCCCCCCCCCAAGTCAATACTTTATAGAGCCACCTATTGCTACAATTACAGCTGCAGGTCTTTTGGGCTATGTCTCTATTAGCCTAGCACATCTAGTCACAGGGATTTTTGCCCATTCCTCAAGGCAAAACTGCTCCAAATCCTTCAAGTTAGATGGGTTGCGTTGGTGGACAGCAATCTTCAAGTTATGCCACAGATTCTCAATTGGATTGAGGTCTGGGCTTTGACTAGGCCATTCCAAGACATTTAAATGTTTCCCTTTAAACCACTCCAGTGTAGCTTTAGCAGTATTTTTAGGGTTATTGTCCTGCTGGAATGTGAACCTTTGTCCCAGTCTCAAACCTCTGGCTGACTCAAACAGGTTTTCCTCCAGAATTGCCCTGTATTTAGTGCCATCCATCTTTCCTTCAGTCCTGACCAGATTTCCTGTCCCTGCAGATGCAAAACGTCCCCACAGCATGATGCTGCCACCACCATGCTTCATTGTAGGGATGGTGCTCTCAGGGTGTTGGGTTTGCGCCACACATGGCATTTCCCATGATGACCAAAAAGTTCAATTTTTGTCTCATTTGACCAGATAATCTTCTTCCATGTGTTTGGGGAGTCTGCCACATGCTGTTGGGCAAACTCCAAACATGATTTTTAAAGCAATTACTTTTTCCTGGCCACTCTTCTATAAAGCCCCACTCTGTGGAGTGTACAGCTTAAAGTGGTCCTATGGACAGATACTCCCATCTCCACTGTGGATCTTTGCAGCTCCCTCAGCGTTATCATTGGTGTCTTTGTTGCATCTCTGATTAATGCCCTCCTTGCCCAGTCTGTGAATTTTGGTGGGCGGCCTTCTTTTGTCAGGTTTGTAGTGGTGCCATATTCTTTCAATTTTGCTATAATGGATTTAATGGTGCTCCCTGGGATATTCAAAGTTTGGGATATTTTTTTATAACCCAACTTTGTCTCTGACCTGTTTGGAGGCTCCTTGGTTTTCATAGTTGCTTGCTTAGTAGTGTTGCAGAGTCAGGGTCCTTCCAGAACAGGTTGATTCATACAGACATCATGTGACAGATCATGTGACACTTTGATTGCACATAGGTGGATCTTAATCGACTAATTATGTGACTTATGAAGTGAATTGTTTGGACCAGCTCTTATTTAGGGGTTTCATACGAAAGGGGGTGAATACTTATGCACACACCAGATTTCTGTTTTTTTTCATCTTAATTATTGTTTGTGTCACAATAAAAAAAAAAAATCAATGTGCACCTTTAAAGTGGTAGGCATATCATGTAAATCAAATGGTGCTAACCCCCTAAAAATCCATTTCAATTCCAGCTTGTAATGCAACAAAACAGGACAAACACCAAGGGGGATGAATACTTTTGCAAGACACTGCAACACTCTGTCTGTAAACATTTTAGTTTCCGGAGCATAACTCAAAAACTATTAGACATTTTTTCACGAAACCTGACAGTTATGTTAAGTGACTAGACGAGTTGTGCCTTTTGACATTTTGGGATTTCTATGATTTTTTCCCCCCCCTGTATTTCCATAGCAACCAATTCAACTTAGGAAAATTTGGAGTGGGGTTTCATGTGGGGGTCGGGGTGATACGTCATCTTCTGATGACTTTTTTTTTTAATTTATAGCACTTTCATTTCAGGAAGTACATTTATTTTTTATTTGTAGTCCAGAAACACACAGTAGAAAAAAGGCATTCAGAAATCGGTTGAATATTCAAATGAAAAGATTGCTACTCTTCTTTATTTTATGGTTGTTTAAATTTACCAATGAAGCTAATTCTCCTTCTTCTGGCTGCTTCCGTTAGGGGTCACCACAGCCAATCATCCTGATCTGCATATTTGATTTGGTATACGTTTTACACCGGATGCCCTTCTTGATGTAACCCTCCCCAATCTATCCAGGCTTGGGACTGGCACTAAGTACACACTGGCTTGTGCAACCCCAAGTGTTGGGTATTTTACTGAACCTGCATGTTTTTGAACTGTGGGGAAAATTAGAGCACCCAGAGGAAACCCACACAGACAACATGCAAACTCCATACAGAAAGGCCCTGTCAGCCATGAGGTTTGAACCTGGAACCTTCTTGCTACGAGGTGATGGTGCTAATCGCTGCACCATTGCGCACCAATGAAGCTACAGATAAGAGTAAGAAGCAGTGTTGTAGTCGAGTCACTAAACCTCAAGTCCGAGTCAAGTCTCCAGTGTTCAAGTCCGAGTCATTAAAGAAAATTTCAAGTCGAGTCCAAGAACAAGACTCCAACTGCACCATTTGACGGTGGCTGTTGCTGCCTTTATATGTGAAAGCGTCTCTGCTACTGTGTTGGACTAACATTACTGCTCGACTGCCCCATTTTAGTTAATAGGCTCCAGATAAAAAGCTTGTTCATCGCTTACCAAGCCCTGCCCACGATCAACAGGGCAAATAACATGAGAGAGGGTTAACACTAGCTAGTTCATCACTTAGCAAGCAAGTCCCGCTATCAACAGGGTAATAAACATAGCGTGTCACTTCCTTCTGTGGGTGGAGTCTTGCCAAATGACGATTGAAGTTCGAGGTTGTCCCTGTTGTCTCCTCGATAGTTCTTCTACATATGGAACACATAGCAGTGCATTTTTTTCCCACTGCACAAGAAGTCTGTATAAGCAAAGCGGACAATCAAGGGGCATTCTCTCCAGGCATTTTAGTGCCATTAATGTTAGTTTGTTCCTGGACATGACGTATGAACAGGTGAATGTGCATTCTCTTGCATGAAATTAGTATCAAAATTAATGTAGATATACAGTAAATATCTTATGGCAAATTATTATGGCATGTTACAGAAAAAGGAAGAAAAAAAATCAGAGTCCTCATCTCCAATATACGAGTCCAAATGCAGTTAATTCATGAGTCCGAATCCAAGTCTGAGTCAGCAGTGCTCAAGTCCAAGTTACGAGTCCTTAAAATTAGAGCATGAGTCGGACTTGAGTACTACAAGCCTGGTAATAAGAGGCTTAAATATAAAAAGTCAACTCAAATATACTGTTCATGATGCACAAAATGCTTCTGTAATGAACAAAGAAAAACATTCAGACTTTGTTTATTTTGTCTGAATCGGAGCAAAATCGATATATTTGGTTGGTTTGTAAGATATGAAGTGAGGAACGAATCCCATTGTACTACTATCAGCAAGTAGTCAAACAGCATTGTGGGTAATGTAGGAGAAGTCAACTCAATTTCTCAATGGATTCATTCAGGGTGGAATTGTTGTTGTTTTCATTTAACATGTCATCCATGTTCATTAGAGAATATTCTGTCCCAAAAACCCACAAATCATGTTTATTTTCCTCCCGAGGTTGGAGCTCCAGTTGGCAAAGAGAAGCCATGCAGCTTGCTGGAGTGGTTCGGCCTCACAAGACAGTGAGCGTGTGAGCTTCCCCAGATCAACATATCTCAAGGACCAAGCTGAGAACTTCCATCCTCTGCGTTCTGGAATGATATATTTGGATTCTTGGAAATGAGCTTGAAGAGGTCAACGATCTAAACACCTGGAGCAAAAATGATCTGTGGTGATATTTACAAGCCACGACTGTTTTTTTTTTTTTTCTTCTCAGCGGAAATATTTTGGAGTGATCTGAACAGCTGGGATGAGAAAGATCAGAACTATTTACAAGGCAAGATGTGATGGCATCTTCTATGTTACAGAAGGGGATTTTGTGCAGTGCCTTTTTATCTTCAAAATCGCCAAACAACACGTTTTTTTTAAGTGAACATCTGGAGTAGGCATTATGAAGTCTGTTTGATTGCATTTTCTCAAGGGCTTGGCTGTATTTGGAGTGCTTTTGTTTGTGTGTGCGTATGTGTGTGCACATTAATCTACTGCTATTAAGATGCACTTGATATAATCCATCATTGTTTCTATAGTAACAACTCATTTAGGGAATAAACAGATTTTCAGTGCTGTTCTCAAAAAAAGAAGAATCATTGATAAGGCAAAGTTTTCTGTAAGGAGATGTAAATATATTAAAAATTTATCGAAGGAGTCTCCAGTGTCAGTGCTTTGGAACAGTCAGTATGTTTTCCACTACAGGACTTTGGTGTTTCCAGTTTCTCTGAATCCTCACCTACTCCACATTTTGTCTCATTTAAAAAGGAGAGAGAGAGAAAAAAGAGAGATTCTTGAGAGCTATAAATGTTAGTTTATAGCTGCTATAACGTAAGTGATAACATGAACTAATTTGTTTCGCAGATGTCTAGAGAAAAAGAAGAAGCCTTTATTTGTCACATGCACACTCAAACACAGTGAAATTCGTCCTCTGCATTTAAACCATCTGAAGCAGTGAACACATGCATATACCCAGAGTAGTGGGGAGCAGTTGGGGGTTAGGTGCCTTGTTCAAGGGCACTTCAGCCCAAGGCCACCCCATGTTAACCTAACTGCATGTGGGGGAAACCAGAGCACCTAGAGGAAAGCCACACAGACATGGGGAGAACATGCAAACTCCATGCAGCAAGGTCCCCGTTGGCCCCTGGGCTTGAACCCAGAACCTTCTTGCTGTGAGGTGACAGTGCTAACCACTACACCACCGTGCCGCCCTACAAACATTTAATGTTAACTATAAACATTTAAAATTACAAGTATGACGTCCATCCATCCATTATCCATAACCGCTTATCCTGTGCAGGGTTGCGGGTAAGCTGGACCCTATGCCAGCTGACTATGGATGAGAGGTGGGGTTCACCCTGGACAAGTCACCAGGTCATTGCAGGGCTGACACATAGAGACAGACAATGATTCACACTCACATTTACACTTACAGTCAATTTAGAGCTACCAATTAGCCTAACCTGCATGTCTTTGGACTGTGGGGGAAACTGCAGCACCCAGAGGAAACCCACGCAGACACGGGGAAACATGCGAACTCCACACAGAAAGGCCCCCATCAGCCACTGGGCTTGAACCCAGAACCTTCTTGCTGTAAGGCGACAGTGCTAACCACTACACCACCGTGCTGCCTTACAAACATTTAATGTTAACTATAAATGTTTAAAATTACGAGTATGATGTGTCTTTGAGCCCTGTGATGACCTGGCGACTTGTCCAGGGTGTACCCCGCCTTTCGCCCGTAGTCAGCTGGGATAGGCTCCAGCTTGCCTGTGACCCTGTAGAAGGATAAAGCAGCTAGAGATAATGAGATGAGAATGTGTCTTTGATTAATAAAGTAAATTATTATACATACAGGACACTTTTTTGATGGAATAAAAATATGTACTATTCTATTCCCTTCTAGCAGGTTTCATTCATTCATTTGGTTCGATAGCATACAATATTGTTAGCATATCACTTATGTGTATTACATCACTCCAATGGTAGCAGAGAAATGGTGGGCGCACAAAGTCAAAAAGGCCATTCAAACAGATGATGTCAAAATTCTATGGGACTTCAAGATCCCAAGTGACAAGCACTTGACATCCAACATGCCTGAGATCACTGTTATTGGAAAAAAAGCAGGTGTGGTTTGTGGATGTGGCAATACCACGAGATAGTAGAATTGACTGAAAGAAATGGAGATGATCACTAAATACCAAGATCTGAGAGTGGAGATTGAGAGACTATGGGAAAAGAAAGCCACGGTAGTGCCAGTTGTGGTTGAAGTGCTGGGAGCAATACCCAAAGACCTTGAAAAACATCTGAGGACATTGGAGCTCAACAAGATCACACCACGTCAACTTCAGAAAGCAGCACTAATAGGAACTGCACACATCTTGTGCAAGTACCTCCAAAATTCATAGGTCCTTGGATAGGATTCAAACTTGGGGGTCCAAACAAAATGGCGTCCCCCGTGGCGAACGAGTTTGCGACGTGCTCCCGACACCGATTGTCTTCAAAGACACACTTCTGGACATTGGTAAAATTCACCATGGGCCCAGTCCAGTCCTTCTGGACTGAAGCTTTCTTCTCATCGCTGACACCGACTGAAGCTACACCGACACCATCCGGCAGGCCGCATCATCACCAGACTCGAGTAGGCAAAACGGCCGACGATCCACGCACCCAAAACGGAGGCGCGGTAAGAAAGGCGGGCTACATGCTAGGCTAAAGGCTAGAGCTACAAGACCACCGCTACCTAGCCTTCTGCTAGCTAACGTTCGCTCGCTCAAGAATAAGATGGATGAACTGAGAACCAGGATAACATATCAACGTGAGATCAGAGAGTGTTGTGCCCTGATTTTTACAGAAACCCGGACTACTGCAAGCCTGCCAGACCCGGCCATTGAACTACAGACCCACTCCATGCACCGCGGAGACCGCACATCTGCTTCCAGTAAAAACAAAGGTGGCGGTGCGTGTGTTTATGTTAATAACAGATGGTGTACAGACGTACAGGTGGTTGAAAACCACTGTTGTGCGGACATTGAAGTGCTGATGGTGAAGTGCAGACCCTTTTATCTACCAAGGGAGTTCAGTGCTGTGTTTATGCTGGCTGTTTACATCCCGCTGCAGGCCGACCGCACAGCAGCGCTAGGACTACTACATGACATCATCGGCAAATACGAGACCACACACCCAGATGCTGTGTTCATCGTGGCCAGGGATTTTAATCATTGCAACCTCAGGACTGTGCTACCAAAGTACCATCAACACGTGAGCTTTCCGACAAGGGACAACAACATCCTGGACCATGTCTACAGCAATGTGAGAAATGGCTACAAGGCTGTGCCCCGGCCCCACTTTGGACAGTCTGACCACATCTCTGTGTTCCTCTACCCAGCTTACAAGGCCCTTCTCAAACAAGCCCCCCCAGTGAGTAAAACTGTTAATGTTTGGAATGAAGAGACTGATCTAGTGCTCCTGGACTGCTTCAGTTCTACAAACTGGGATGTGTTTAAGACTGCTGCTTTGAGAGAAGACTGTTCTGTGGATTTAGAGGAATATGCATCTGTGGTCACCAGCTACATCAGCACGTGCATTAATGACATTGTCCCCACCAAGCGCTGCAAAATATATCCTAACCAAAAACCTTGGATTAACAGTGAAGTACGCTCTATGCTACATGCACGCTCTACCGCTTTTGCCTCTGGCGACGCAGATGGATATAAAAAGCCCAGATATGACCTACGCAGATCCATAAAAGATCCATGGAAGCCAAGAGGCAGTACAGACTGAAGCTGGAAGGTTATTACAACACCTCAGACTCCAGATGCATGTGGCAGGGCCTGCAACACGTCACCAATTTCCAGCAGAAGAACAGCAGGGTCACAGCCAACCACAACACATCACCAGATGAGCTGAACGAGTTCTATGCTCGCTTCGACACCCTCAACACCAACCAACACAGAGGGATTCTGCCAACAGAGGCAGCACAGAGCTCTTCACCTACTGTGACCATAACCGAGGTGAGCAAGGTCTTCAGGAGGACTAACCCCCGAAAGGCAGCCGGCCCTGACAACATCCCCGGCCGTGCTTTGAGGGCCTGCTCCACACAGTTAGCAGAGGTCTTCACAGACATTTTCAACCTGTCCCTCTCCATGTCTTCTGTGCCCACATGCTTCAAGACCACCACCATAGTGCCCCTCCCAAAGAAAAACAATATAACATGCCTGAATGACTATCGCCCAATTGCACTCATTTCAGTTGTAATGAAGTGTTTTGAGAGGATAGTCATGTCATACATCAAAAAGGGCATCCCAGACACAATAGACCCCCTTCAATTTGCATATCGTCAGAACCGTTCAACTGATGATGCCGTCAATGCAGCCATCCACACAGCCTTGTCACACCTGGAACACAGGGACACCTATGTTTGAATGCTGTTTGTGGACTACAGTTCAGCCTTCAACACCGTCATCCCCAGCAGACTGACAGAGAAGCTCTCCACCCTTGGACTGACATCCTCCCTCTGCTGCTGGGTCCTGGACTTTCTCACAAACAGACCCCAGGCTGTCAGAGTCGGTACCAGAATATCCAGCACTAAGACAGTGAGCACAGGGACCCCCCAAGGCTGTGTGCTCAATCCACTCCTGTACACCCTCTTCACTTACAACTGCACCCTCACCCAGAGCAACACTTCCATCATCAAGTTCGCTGATGACACCACTGTCATTGGGCTGATCACCGGCGGAGATGAGAGCGCCTACAGGGAGGAGGTGGCTCAGCTGGTCTCCTGGTGCCAGGAAAATAACCTCTCCTTGAATGCTGAGAAGACCAAGGAGATGATTATTGACCCGAGGAAGAGGAGGAGAGACCAGCACGCCTCGCTGCACATCAACGGGACACAGGTGGAGAGGGTGAAAACACTTAAATTCCTCGGAACTCACATCAGTGAGGATCTCACCTGGACACACAACACACAGCAGACCATCAAGAAGGCTCAACAGAGACTCTTCTTCCTGAGGAAGCTGAGGAAATTTGGACTGTCCACCAAACTCCTCAGCAACTTCTACAGGTGCACAGTGGAGAGTGTCCTGACAAATTCCATCACTGTGTGGTACGGGAACTGCACAACTCAGGATAGAAAGGCTCTCCAGCGTGCCATTAAAATGGCACAGTTCATCTGTGGAGCTGTCCTCCCCCAACTACAGGACATTTACAACACCCAGGTCACAAAAAGGGCACAGAGCATCATCAGGGACCAAACACACCCACAACACAGGCTATTCACACTCCTACCATCTGGCAGACGCTACAGGAGTGTGAAAGCAAGGACTACTAGACTGACAAACAGTTTTTGCCCCCAGGCCATCAGGCTTTTGAACCATGGATTATAATCACCATCTACCTCTATATTTCCATCAGGCTTTGAACCACGGATTATATTAGCAATTTTGCACAAGGCATTGCACAGTATATCTACCTCTATGTTTGCACATTGTTTGTTTGCCTCTCCTTTTTTTTTTAGACATTGCACAGTATATCTACCTCTATATTTGCACATTGTTTGCCTCTCCTTTTTTTTAAATGTTATCTTCATTTTTCACTCTACCTTTATATTTTGCATTCCATATGCACTTTATATTTTATATTTCATATATATATATATATATATATATATATATATATATATATATATATATATATATATTTCTTTTTATATTGGTAAGTGTAGTTTGGTCAGACAGTTGCAAAATAAGAATTTCATTACCCAATAATAAACCGCTGTGTCTGTTATTGTGTATATGACAAACAAAAAATCTTGATTCTTGAATCTTGAAAACCACCAGTCCAAGACACCCAGTGGATTGAGTTTAGTGGATAATAATAATAATAATAATAATAATAATGGCTTTTTTATGGTATATCAAATATCCATTCGGCTAGACTCGTCTTCGACTCGTTCAATATCATGTTAGCGGAATGGAATATATCTGATATACCACTCAGCACCATCAACCACGAGTTGGCCTAGTGGTTAGTGTATTTGCCTCTTGACTGGGAGATTGCGAGTTCTACATGCGGTCGGGTCACACCAAAGCCCATCATAAAAATGGTACCTACTACCATCTGGTAAAGCATACTGCAATACAGATGCGAGTGGGGAAGTCAAACTCTCATGGTTACCAGAGGACCCTCCCCCCACTGTAACCCTAGCTGTATAGGTGAGAGGCTGAGGACTATCGAAACGGAGATCGGCACCCCACCCATACGCCTTAAAGAGTCGGTTAGTACTGGGACAGGAGACTGCCAGGGAAAACCAGATTCTGGCGTGAGAGGGACTTTGACTTGACTCAACGCCAGCCAATATTATTTAAATGTTTTGAAAAATTGCTGTGTAAGAAACATTGGGGTGTAAGAGTAACTCCTCTGTATTGGGTGCATCACATTAACCCAGTCACTGATTATTTTTCTATAATGGCACACACGTTTCCCACATACAGTATTCCCCACAATGCCATTCATCTGTCTAGTGAAAGTGATTTAAGGCTTGCTTTATCCTCACATAAAGAGAGTGATGCAGCAGTGCTTTAGTCAGTCAATCTTTCCAGCTCTCTACCACCACCACCACCATCACACTTGTCATTTCGTAGATCACTAACTAGCTGAGCTGAGTCTCTGCTATACACCTGCATTGGATTCTGGAACATCCAGCATTTGGACCAACATCACTATTTCTACTATGGATTTCTCATTAATGTGATGTTGAATGTCACTGGAAAATGGTGAGTAAGAAAAGAAGCTCTTGCTATTTTGAGTTTAGAAGGAACTCTTGGACTCAAGTTCAGTGTCAAGATGAGTTCTGTACTGGCTTGGACTTGCCTAGAAAATGGCCTAATCAGTGGTTTAGTGCACAAATGAAGCCAAATAGTTGACAGAAAAGCTTGAAAAATGATTTCATGATTTTCTTGTCTCACTTTCTTTTGGACTCAATGCTGACTTGGCCTCGCCCACTTTAAAACCATACAGTACTGTTCTTCAGTGCAATCTGACAAATATCCCTTGTGTTTGGGATTTTTTTTGTCCTGTTAAACACCTGAGCTTGCAACATCACCCAGAGGTTTCCATTAAATACCTTCGAGAAACCTTTGTGTGTAAGTGAATTCAGGAGCCAAATTCATCAATGGCCTCCAATCAATCAAAGGCCTCCAAATCCATAGCTGACCTCAAGCTAAACTTCAGATGATCGTTTCCAGCAGAGCAAGAACAAGCAGGTGGCCTTTCAAGATCTCTTTCCCTTCTCCGGAGACACCTCATGCATAGCTGTGTAAAAACGACAATAATACTAGAACTAGAAGATATGACCACATCACCCCTGTTTTATCCACACTGCACTGGCTCCCAATTATATTTTGTATTGATTATAAAATACTACGATTGACCTTTAAAGCACTGAATGGTCTTGCACCACAGTACCTTTGTGAACTTCTGGTCCTTTGTGACCCTCCACACCTCCTTAGATCAAAAGGTGTAAGTTATCTGCTGGTACCTCATGTAGTGAAGGCTACATCAGGGGGCAAAGCCTTTTCTTACAAAGCCCCACAGTTATGGAATAGACTTCCAAGTAATATTTGGGACTCAGACACAGTCTCAGTTTTTAAGTCTAGGCTGAAAACATATCTGTTTAGTCAAGCCTTTTGTTAATAGTTTTTATTAGGTAAAGGAGTAGATCTGGAGGGTCCTCAGTCTGGTTCCTATTGATGTTTCTTCATCATGTCATCTGAGGGAGTTTTTCCTTGCTACCGTTGCCACAGGCTTGCGTAAATAGGGATAAATTAGCTCATAAAATTAGTTTAAAGCCTTTAAGTTTCTGTAAAGCTGCTTTGTGACAATGTCTATTGTTAAAAGTGCTATACAAATAAACTTGACTTAATAGCATGGCCTAGTACGGTTTCTACAATTAGCACCTACTATGTGATGCAATTTTGTGTAACCATAATACAAACACCATAGCAATAACA
The DNA here is from genome assembly GCF_027579695.1 of Neoarius graeffei. Taxonomy (NCBI): domain Eukaryota; kingdom Metazoa; phylum Chordata; class Actinopteri; order Siluriformes; family Ariidae; genus Neoarius; species Neoarius graeffei. The sequence goes on from NC_083569.1 coordinate 8,427,792, forward strand.
GCTGGTGATAATGAGACAGAAGCTGTTTTTAGTCTTCCTTATCTGGTCCTGAAAGCCAGATTCTTCTCCAAATATGAGTCAGTTTTGTGTGCCAATTTCAGAATGTTTTCTTTTGTTTTTTGCCTTGCATAGACCATGCCAAGAATGATAATGAATGCAGGGCTACTCTAAAATTTGCCATAAAAAATATTTATGCCTCTGCTTTTAAATCCAATCTGTCCAGAAGCCTGTACTGTTCCTAAGACTGAGTAATGCTGTAGCTGCTTTGGGACTAACTTTTATTGGTTGTTAATTATTTGGTACTGACATGTTTTGTCTTTTGCTTTTTGTTTTTATAGAAAGGTACAACATGTTGGAGTAAGCACATTTAGAAATACAAATCATGAAAGCAAATTGAAATCCTGAAATCCTGGTATTGTGTCAATAACCAATGTGTATGACTTATGACTTATTTCTTAAAATTATGGAGTGTGAGTTCAAGTCCTGACCAAACCACAGCCATCCATGGCCAGAAAACAGACACCAAACACAGCGGTGCAGCATGTTATGATAATAAATCCAAGTTCCTGCTTTTTCTCTTCTTTTCCATTGCCAAGTATCACTTATTTCTTACATAATTACATATTTTAAATTAGTTTTTATGTATTTACACACAATCATGCAGCTTACCTTTATAGATTCTCTCTGGTTGGATGTCAAGCTGTGAAAAGTTGATATTTTGTGAGTGTTAGCTCACATCATTTGCAGATGATTATTACATGGGTCGTATGAAGCATTTGTAAAGCTGAAGAAAGCTGATAAATTGGGCCAGGGATGTTCCTCTGTCTTTGCTGTATCAGACTTTGCTGCTACTGACTAAATATTTGGCACCTGAAGTGTAGATCTTTGGCTGGAAACTCATTGAATTTGATTACTTTAAAGGTACTATATGTAAGAATTTGTAAAAAAAAAAAAAAAGTTAATTTTTTTTAAATGAACAATAATTAGCATCAGAACATGAAGAAATAACACTTTTGATGTTATGTCAAAAACATCGATTATAGAGAGACATCTATTGAAGTTACCATGCTAACCAGCTAACCCTGAGAAAGGACAAACAGTCCACCTTGTAATACCACTTTGTACCTCAAGAGGCGATAGTGAGTCACTGTAGATTCCAGTCTGCCCTTGGTCCAACATGAGAGCATGAAGTCAGTCAGGCATTACAGACTGATGATGAGTCAAGCGAATCTGCTTTCTAAACTCACATAACAGTGGCTGTGATGTGAGCTGGAGAGCCATATCAAGTTCAAGACAGTGATTACTGAGTTCTGAAAAAATTGCTAGATTTGATGCTTTTTGATTTAAAGTCACTAAAGGGGTCTTGGTAAATAAAGTCTCTAATTTCACAACACTGAAGGAGTGTTTGGACCCAGAAATAGCTATTGGTGTCACTTAACAGGTGGATAGAAGCACAACATTGTTCATGCAGGTTTGTTGACGGTGGAGTGGCTGGCTGCTTTATGTCCCAGGGCTCCCTCATGTCTGTGTTACCTTCTGGCTCTCCCTTCTAGTTATGCTGTCATAGTTAGTCTTGCCAGAGTCCCTGCTTGCACTCCATGCACAATGTATACTCTTCTTAACCATTAGGTAACACTGTGCATACCTAACAACCTGTATTTCTCTCTGTCTATCTCTGTTACATGTCACTCCTGAGATACCAGTGATGCTGGTCTCTCCTGATCTCCTGAGCAGCCTGATCCATCCTGATGCCCTACTTTTGGCTGGAGTTCTCATCACTTCGCTCCTGCAAGGATGGCCCTATATATCCAGTCCCTGTTCCATCCTGATGCCCTACTTTTAGCTGGAGTTTTCATCACTCCTATAAGGATGGCCCCATATGCCCAGCCCCTGATCCATCCTGATGCCCTACTTTTAGCTGGAGTTCTCATCACTCCTGCAAGGATGGCCCCATATGGTAGGTCCAGCCCCGATCCATCCTGATGCTCTAATTCTGGCTGGAATTCTCATCACTTCACTCCTGCAAAGATGGCCCCACATGGACAGCCAAAAGATACACTTAGATGATGGCTCTGGACAATTAATATGAACAGTTTTGCTTTGATGGCTTAGGACTACAATTGCCATGATATAACTTTAGGACTGTGTGGCAATGAGGGCGTGGTCAAGCGTCGGTCTGTGACCAGAGAGTGGAGTCGGGGAAGGTAAGTGGCAGAATCACTACACCTGAGGTGAATTAACCTGTTTGTGTGTCTTCCCAGCAACCACGCCCTATATAAGGAGAGAGAGAGCAGAGGAAGTGAGCTCTCCCGAACCAGATGACTGATGTGTGTGTATATGCATGTGGCTGGGAGAGTGTATGTTTGCGACTGTAAAGTGCAAATAAAGAGAGTTTTTGGAACTCAGTTCTGGCCTGCCGTACTTCTGTGCTCCACCCACCTGCTCTGACCTCTACAGTGGTGCTGAAACCCGGGATGCCGAGCACAGAGGAGAACAGCCCCATGGAGTCCTCCCCCTTTGCAGACCTGATCCACGCCCTCACCACGGCCCAACAGAGCCAGCACCAGGCACTGCTCGCCCTCTGAAAGGAGCAAGAATAACGGTTCGAGGCCCTGGTGCTGGCGCAACAGGAAGATCGACAGGCGTTCCGGCACCTCCTCGCGTCGGCGGGGTCCACCATCTCCACCGCTGCAGGCCCACTCCACCTCACCCTAACGAAGATGGGCCCGCACGACGACACCGAACAAGCAGCAGAGGCCTCGGGGTGGCTGGTGGAACAGCGTGCGGCGTGCCTCCTCCCCCTGCTAACGGGCGAGGCGCAGCTGGCCACACTACAGCTCCCCACCGACAGCCGGCTGGTCAACGCGGACCTGTGCTGGGCCGTCCTCCAGCGTGTGGGACGCACCCCTGAACAACATCGTCAGCGCTTCCGCGCTCTGTGCCTAGAGGAAGTCGGCCGCCCATTCGTGTTTGGCCAGCAACTCCGGGATGCCTGCAGGCGGGGGCTGAGGGCTGACAACCGCGACGCCGAGGGAGTCGTCGACCTGGTGGCACTGGAGCAGTTCATCGCACAACTTCCCAAAGAAACGGCGGAGTGGGTCCAGTGCCATCACCCAGCGTCGCTGGATCAGGCCATCGAGTTGGCGGAGGATCATTTGGCGGCTGTTCCGGTGGCAGGACAGCAGATCCCCTCTTCGCTTCTCTCCTCTCTCTCTCTCTCTCTCTCTCTCTCTCTCTCTTCTCTTCTGTGTCTTGTCCTCGCCCTGTTCCCCCACCGTGGAGGTGGGGGCCGGCTCCCTCACAGCCGGTCCGCCACACCTGCAGTGTCCTCCCGTTTCCTGCTTCCGTGTCTGTCTCTCCCCCCTCAGGTGAGTGAGCCCCAGGGTACCAGTGTAGAGAGAAAGCCTGGGCCATGTTGCTGGCGCTGCGGGGAGCCGGGGCACCTCCAGCATCACTGCTCGGCAAAGGAGGTGGGCGCGGTGGTCTGGATCCCCGACGCGCCAGGAGCCGCCCTCGATCGGGCTGGAGCGTATTGCATATGGGTGAGTATTCAAGGGGATACATATCAGGCATTGGTGGACTCTGGCTGTAATCAGACCTCAATTCACCAAAGCCTGGTGCAAGACGAGGCATTGGGGGGGAGCACAATTGGTGAAGGTGTTGTGTGTGCACGGGGATGTTCACAGCTACCCTTTAGTGTCGGTCCACATTTTTTTCAGAGGGGAAAAATTTAGAGTAAAGGTGGCAGTTAATCCTCGCCTCACCCACTCTATAATTTTGGGGACTGATTGGCCAGGATTCAGGGAGTTAATGAGTCATTTAGTAAAGAGTGGGTCCTGCCGTAGTTTAGCAAGGGGAGGTCCCGGTGTCGCTTTGGCGGGAGCAGCTGTCACAGAGCCGTCTACGTCATCTCCGCGTCAGAGTGAGGAGCAGCAGGCTCCTCCTCCCTCTCTCGGGGAATCCCTTGCGGATTTCACGTTAGAGCAGTCGTGAGACGAGACTCTGCGACATGCATTTGACCAAGTGAGAGTAATCGATGGTCAAATGCTCCAGCCAAACGCCACCCCATCCTTCCCCAATTTTTCTATTATGAAGGATAGATTATACCGAGTGACGCAGGACACTCAGACTAAAGAACAAATCACGCAGCTCTTGATTCCAAATAGCTGCCGGGAATTGGTATTCCAGGTGGCTCACTTTAATCCCATGGCTGGACACTTAGGGCAGGATGAAACACTAGCCTGAATAATGGCCCGGTTCTATTGGCCAGGGATTCGCGGCAATGTTCGTAGGTGGTGTACAGCGTGTCACGAATGCCAGTTAGTAAATTCAGCGGCCATTCCAAAAGCGCCTTTGCGCCCTCTCCCATTAATCGAGACCCCGTTCGAAAGAATTGGGATGGATCTCGTCGGGCCATTAGATCGGTCAACACGAGGGTACCGCTTTATATTAGTTCTAGTGGACTATGCAACGCGATACCCGGAAGCAGTGCCTCTTTGCAATATCTCAGCACGCAGTATTGCAGAAGCGCTCTTCCGCGTTATCTCCCGAGTTGGAATCCCGAAAGAGATTCTGACGGATCAAGACACCTCGTTTATGTCACGAACACTGAACAAACTTTATGGGTTATTAGGTATTAAGTCGATCCACACCAGCATGTATCATCCACAAACGGACGGTTTAGTCAAACGATTCAATCGCACCCTCAAAAATATAATTAGGAAATTCGTAAGCGAGGACGCACGTAACTGGGATAAATGGCTCGAACCCTTGTTGTTTTCAGTGTGAGAGGTCCCCCAAGCCTCCACGGGGTTCTCCCCGTTCGAATTATTATATGGGCGTAAGCCGTGCGGCATTTTAGATGTGCTGCGAGAAAATTGGGAGGAGGGACCTTCACCAAGTAAAAATGAAATTCAATACGTTATGGACCTGCGCGCAAAACTCCACACACTCACACACCTAACCCAGGAGAATTTGCAGCAGGCCCAAGAATGGCAAACCCGCCTGTACAACAAGGGTACGCGCCTTAGGGAGTTCACACCGGGAGATAAAGTACTCATACTGTTGCCCACATCGAGCTCCAAATTGGTCTCCAAGTGGCAAGGACCCTTTGAGGTCACACGGCAAGTCAGGGACGTCGACTACGAGGTGAGGCAAATGGACAGGGGTGGGGCATTACAGATTTACCAACTCAATCTGCTCAAACTCTGGAATGAGGAGGTCCCCGTGGCGTTGGTGTCGGTGGTTCCAGAGAAGGCGGAGCTGGGGCCGGAGGTTCAAAAGGGAGCATTGGCATCACGTACCTCTCCGGTCCCCTGTGGAGACCACCTCTCCCCGACCCAACTCATGGAGGTTGCCCAGTTGCAGACCGAATTTTCGGATGTGTTCTCGCCCCTGCCTGGCAGCACCGACCTCATAGAGCACCACATTGAGACGCCCCCGGGAGTGGTAGTGCATAGCCGCCCTTACAGGCTACCCGAACACAAGAAAAAAGTGGTTCGGGAAGAACTCGAGGCCATGCTCGAAATGGGCATCGTCAAGGAGTCCCACAGAGGAGTTCCCAAGGCCAACAGGTCGGTCTGGTTCTGTGTAGACTATAGAAAAGTCAACGCGGTGTCTAAATTCGATGCATACCCAATGCCTCGTATTGACAAGTTGCTCGATCAACTAGCCACGGCTCACTTTTACTCGACACTGGATTTGACAAAGGGTTATTGGCAGATCCCCTTGACTCCACTATCCAGAGAAAAAACGGCCTTTTCCACACCGTTTGGCTTACACCAATTTGTTACACTTCCTTTTGGGCTGTTTGGGGCACCTGCTACGTTCCAGCAGCTTATGGACAGGGTCCTCCGCCCCCACGCCACCTATGTGGCCGCATACCTAGATGATATCATAATCTATAGTAATGACTGGCCGCGGCATTTAGAACACTGAAGGGCCGTTCTTAGGTCGCTGAGGCGAGCGGGTCTCACGGCCAACCCGAAGAAGTGTGCGATTGGGCAGGTGGAAGTACGGTATCAGGGCTTTCACTTGGGCAATGGGCAGGTGCGTCCCCAAATTAACAAGACAGCAGCTATTGCGGCCTGCTCGAGGCCCATGACCAAAAAGGGGATGAGACAGTTCCTGGGGCTGGCTGGCTACTATTGTAGGTTTATACCTAATTATTCAGATGTCACCAGCCCGCTGACTGATCTCACTAAAAAGGGGGCACCAGATCCGGTCCAGTGGACGGAGCAATGCCAGCGGGCTTTCTCGGAGGTGAAGGCTGCACTGTATGGGGGGGCCACTGTTACACTCCCCTGACTTTTCTCTGATGCATCAGACAGAGGGCTGGGGGCTGTTTTGTCCCAGGAGGTGGAGGGGGAGGACCGTCCACTGCTGTATATCAGCAGAAAGCTGTCGGTGCGTGAGGGGCGCTACAGCACCATCGAGAAAGAGTGCCTAGCCATCAAGTGGGTGGTCCTCACCCTCTGCTACTACCTGCTGGGATGCCATTTCACCGTCTGTTCAGACCACGCGCCCCTCCAGTGGCTCCACCGCATGAAGGATGCCAATGCGTGGATCACCCGTTGGTATCTGGCTCTCCGGCCCTTTAACTTCAAGGTGATCCACAGGCCGGGGGCGCAGATGGTTGTGGCGGACTTCCTCTCCTGTTGGGGGGGGGGAGTCGGCTGCAGGCCGGACAGCCGCCCGGCCTGAGTTGGGCGGTGGAGGTATGTGGCAGCGGGGGTGTGGTCAAGCGTTGCTCTGTGACCGCAGGATGGAGTCAGGGAAGGTAAGTGGCAGAATCACTGCACCTGATGTCAGTTAACGTGTGTTTGTGTGTCTTCCCCGGTGACCGTGCCCTATATAAGGAGAGAGAGAGCAGAGGAAGAGAGCTCTCTCCCCAACCAGATGACTTGTGTGTGTGCGTACGTGCGTGGCTGGGAGAGTGAATACTACACTGAAAAGTGCAAAATAAAGAGTTTTTGGGAACTCAGTTCTGGCCTGCCGTCCTTCTGTGCTCCACCCACCCGTCCGAATTGCAACAAACAGTTTATAACTTCAACAAAATAGACTTCATGTTAAAAGTATAATGACTTTCCTGCTTACGTACATAGTTGCACTTTTTGACCATGTAGGACACTTATTTATAATCGTAGCAATAGTGAGTTTTTTTTAATAATCATGCTCTCTATTTTCACCCAAATGAGGACATGTTCCCTTTTGAGTTAGGTTCCTCTCAAAGTTTCTTCCTCCTGTCTTCTCAGGGAGTTTTTCCTTACCAGTGTCACCTCAGACATGCTCATTAGGCATGCATTTATTAGGTTATATGTTTAAAATCCTTATTTTTTGTTAAAGCTGCTTTGTGACAATGTCTATTGTTAAAATCACAAATAAATTGCCTTGACTTGAAAACAAGCGTTAACATTGGCTTTGCTTTCCATCACTGGAGACAATAAGTAAAGGGATGAAGTTCGATGCTGAACTCGAACATTTCTTTGACATTGGTAAGTAATTAGCATTGGCTATTAATGCTAAAATTAGCCATTCAGCAATAGCTTATAATGGTAGCTAATTGTATAACATTACTGACAGTGTTAATATGTTTGCTAGGTTAGCTGTTTGTTGTTGTGCAGTTCAGACCAGTAGCTGTATGTGACTAGCTGAAATACCAAACTGAGGGTGTTTTATATAGCAAACCAGGTGTACTGACCTTGATTTGACAACTCAAAATGGATCTTTAATGCAACCAACAGCAACAAAAAGTGCACCGAAAAACATTCCAAATGGTATGAATATATGGTTTTGCTGTGGCTGTTTCTTGAAACCATGGTCTTGCTAAAAACTGAGCTAATCAAGCCATGTAAACTATAGGTTGATGCCACAGGTGAAGATAGCGGTGTTATTTTTACCCTGCTGTTAGTAGTGTTTTTTTAATAGCTGATGACTGATGACTATAAAGTTAGATGGTGTGAACCCAGTTGTTGATCAACTGAAAAAATAGCTTTATGTTATATTTGGTGAGTTATAATTCTCTGATAATGTTGGTGGTAATGGTACATTCGGGGGAAAGGGAAGGGGAAGTGGAGGGTGAGGAGAGTTCTGTGCATTTCCATGTTGTAACCGTTCTAACGAAGGGGTGGAGCACAGAGGATGGCAGGACAGAGATCAGGTTTGAAAATACGATTTTTATTGCCACACTTTTCAGTGAACAAATTCGAACTCAGACACACACCAACACACAACCGGCGTCTGGTTCCGGGATGAGCTCTCTGCTCTCCCTCTTTAAATAGGGTGCAGTCACTGGTAAGACACACAAACACAGGTTAATTGACAACAGGTGTAGTGATTCTGCCACTTACCTTCCCTGACTCCGCCCTCCTGTCACAGACCGGCGCTTGGCCATGCCCCCGCTGCCACATACTCCCACCACCTGACTCAGGCCGGGCGGCCGTCCGGCCTGCAGCCGACTCCCCCCCCCCCTTGACGGGAGAGGAAGTCCGCCACGACCATCTGCGCCCCCGGCCTGTGGACCACCTTGAAATTAAAGGGTTGGAGTGCCAGATACGAATGGGTGATCCGTGCGTTGGCATCCTTCATGCGGTGGAGCCACTGGAGGGGCGCGTGGTCCAAACAGAGGGTGAAAGGGCGCCCCAGCAGGTAGCAACGGAGGGCGAGGACCGCCCACTTGATTGCCAGGCACTCTTTCTCTATGGTGCTATAGCGCCCCTCATGCACCGACAGCTTCCTGCTGATGTATAGGACTGGGCGGTCCTCCCCCTCCACCTCCTGGGACAAAACCGCACCCAGCCCTCTGTCCGATGCATCAGTCTATAATATAAAGGGGAGAGAAAAGTCAGGGGAGTGTAAAAGTGGCCCCCCACACAGTGTGGCCTTTACCTCAGAAAAAGCCCGCTGGCATTGCTCTGTCCACTGGACCAGATCTGGTGCCCCCTTTTTAGTGAGATCAGTCAGCGGGCTGGTGACGTCTGAATAATTAGGTATAAACCTCGGATAATAGCCAGCCAGCCCCAGGAACTGTCTCACCCCCTTTTTGGTCTTGGGCCTCGGACAGGCCGCAATTGCTGAGGTCTTGTTAATTTGGGGCCGCACCTGCCCGTTGCCCAAGTGGAAGCCCAGATACCGTACTTCCACCCGCCCAATCGCACACTTCTTCGGGTTGGCTGTGAGACCCGCTCGCCTCAGCAACCTAAGGACGGCCCTCAGATGTTCGAGATGCCTCGGCCAGTCATTACTATAGATGATGATGTCATCATGGTAGGCGGCCGCATAGGTGGCGTGGGGGCAGAGGACCTGGTCCATCAGCCGCTGAAACTTAGCGGGTGCCCCAAACAGCCCGAATGGAAGTGTGATGAATTGGTGTAATCCGAACGGTGTGGAAAAGGCCGTTTTTTCTCGGGATAGTGGAGTCAAGGGGATCTGCCAGTATCCCTTTGTCAAATCCAGTGTCGAATAAAGGCGAGCCGTGCCTAGTCGATCGAGCAACTCATCAATCCGAGGGATTGGGTACGCATCAAATTTAGACACCGCGTTGACTTTTCTATAGTCCACACAGAACCGGACCGACCCGTTGGCCTTGGGTACCAAGACCACCGGGCTGCTCCAGTCACTGTGGGACTCCTCGACAATGCCCATTTCGAGCATGGCCTCGAGTTCTTCCCGAACCACCTTTTTTTTGTGTTCGGGTAGCCTGTAAGGGCGGCTACGCACTACCACCCCCGGGGGCGTCTCTATGTGGTGCTCTATGAGGTTAGTGCGACCAGGCAGGGGCGAGAACACATCCGAAAACTCGGTCTGCAACTGGGCGACCTCCGTGAGTTGGGTCGGGGAGAGGTGGTCTCCACAGGGGACCGGATGGATACATGACGCCAATGCCCCTTTTTGGACCTCCGGCCCCAGCTCCGCCTTCTCCGGAATCACCAACACCAACACCACGGGGACCTCCTCATTCCAGAGTTTAAGCAGATTGAGGTGGTAAATCTGTAGCGCCCCACCCCTGTCCGTTCGCCTCACCTCGTAGTCGACGTCCCCGACTTGCCGTGTGACCTCAAAGGGTCCTTGCCACTTGGCGACCAATTTGGAGCTCGATGTGGGCAACAGGTATGAGTACTTTATCTCCCAGTGTGAACTCTTTAAGGCGTGTACCCTTGTTGTACAGGCGGGTTTGCCATTCTTGGGCCTGCCGCAAATTCTTCTGGGTTAGGTGTGTGAAGGTGTGGAGTTTTGCGCGCAGGTCCATAACGTATTGAATTTCGTTTTTGCTTTGTGAAGGTCCCTCCTCCCAATTTTTGCACAGCACATCTAGAATGCCTCGCAGCTTACGCCCATATAATAATTCGAACGGGGAGGCTTGGGGGACCTCTCGCACTGAAAACAGCAAGGGCTCGAGACACTTATCCCAATTACGTGCATCCTCACTTACGAATTTTTTAATTCTATTCTTGAGGGTGCGGTTGAACCGTTCAACTAAACCGTCTGTTTGTGGGTGATACACGCTGGTGCGGATCGGCTTAATCCCTAATAACCCATACAGTTCGCGCAGTGTCCGTGACATAAACGTGGTGCCTTGATCAGTCAGAATCTCTTTCGGGATTCCAACTCGGGAGATAACCCGGAAGAGCGCCTCCACTATACTGTGTGCTCAGATATTGCGCAGAGGCACTGCTTCCGGGTATCACATTGCATAGTCCACCAGAACTAATATAAAGTGGTACCCTCGTGTCGACCGATCTAATGGCCCGACGAGATCCATCCTAACTCTTTCAAACGGGGCCTCGATTAATGGTAGAGGGCGCAAAGGCGCTTTTGGAATGGCTGCTGGATTCACTAACTGGCATTCGCGGCACGCCGTACACCACCTGCGAACATCGCCGCGAATCCCCGGCCAATAGAATTGGGCCATTATTCGGGCTAGTGACTTATCCTGCCCTAGGTGTCCAGCCATGGGATTAAAGTGAGCCGCCTGGAATACCAATTCCCGGCAGCTCTTTGGAATTAAAAGCTGCGTGACTCGCTCCTTAGTTTGAGTGTCCTGCGTCACTCGGTATAACCTATCCTTCATAATTGCGAAGTAGGGGAAGGACGGGGTGGTGTTCGGCTGGAGTGTTTGACCATCGATTACTCTCACTTGGTCAAACGCATGCCGCAGAGTCTTGTCTTGTGACTGCTCTAATGGCAAATCTGCGAGGGATTCCCCAATAGAGAGAGGAGGAGCCTGCTGCTCCTCACTCTGACGTGTAGATGACGTAGATGGCTCTGTGACAGCTGCTCCTGCCAAAGCGACACTGGGACCTCCCCCTGTTAAATGGCAGGACCCACTCTTTACTAAGTGTGTCATTAAATCCCGAAATCCCGGCCAATCTGTCCCCAAAAGTGGGTAAGGCGAGGATTAACCGCCGCCTTCACTATAAATTTTTCCCCTCTGAAAAAAATGTGGACCGACACCAAAGGGTAGCTGTGAACGTCCCCATGCAGACACAACACCTTCACCCCCTGTGCTCCCCCCAATGCCTCGTCTTGTACCAGGTTTTGGTGGATTGAGGTCTGATTACAACCAGAATCCACCAACGCCTGATATGTATCCCCTTGAATACTCACCGGTATGCGATACGCTCCAGCCCGATCGAGGGTGGCTCCTGGCACGTCGGGGATCCGAACCACCGTGCCCACCTCCATGACCATGCACTGTTGTTGGAGGTGGCCCGGCTCCCCGCATTGCCAGCAAACCGGCCCGGGCTTCCTCTCCGCACTGGTGTTCTGGGGCTCACTCACCTGGGGGGGAGAGACAGACACAGACGGGAGAAACGGGAGGGCACCGCGGGTGTGGCGGGCCGGCACAGGTGGCGCCGGCCCCTGCCTCCGCGGTGGGGGAATGCGGCAAGGACGAGACACAGGAGGAGAGGGAGAGAGAGAGAGAGACAGAGGCAGAGGAGACACAGGAGGAGAGGGGGAGAGAGAGAGAGAAGAGAAGAGGCTGTCTGCTGTCCTGCCACTGGGACAGCCGCCATATGGTCCTCCGCCAGCTCGACTGCCTGATCCAGCGACGCCGGGCGGTGGCACTGGACCCACTCCGCGGGTCCCGCTGGCAAGCGTGCGATGAATTGCTCCAGCACCACCTGGTCGATGATCCCCTCGGCGTCGCGGTTGTTGGCCCTCAACCACCGCCAGCAGGCATCCTGGAGTTGCTGGCCGAACGCGAACGGCCGGCTGACTTCCTCCAAGCGCAAAGCGCGGAAGCGCTGCCACTGCTGTTCCGGGGTGCACCCCACGTGCTGGAGGATGGCCCGGCGAAGGTCCGCGTAGGCCAGCCGGCGGTCGGCGGGGAGCTGTAGTGCGGCCAGCTGTGCCTCTCCCGTTAGCAGGGGGAGGAGGCGCGCCGCGCGCTGCTCCATCGGCCACCCCGAGGTTTCCGCGACTTGCTCAAAGAGCGTGATGAATGCCTCGGGGTTGTCCTGTGGGCCCATCTTTGTTAGGGTGAGGGGGGACGGGCCCGCGGTGGGAGTGTTGGTGGACCCCGCCGACGCGAGGAGGTGCCGGAACGCCTGTCGATCTTCTTGTTGGGCCAACACCAGGGCCTCGAACCGCTGTTCTTGCTCCTTTCGGAGGGTGAGTAGTGCCTGGTGCTGGCTTTGCTGGGCCGTGGCGAGGGCGTGGACCAGTTTGGCGAATGGGGAGGACTCCATAGGGCTGTTAGGCTGCTGTGCTCCAGGTCCCAGGTTTCGGCACCACTGTAACCGTTCTAACGAAGGGGTGGAGCACAGAGGACGGCAGGACAGAGATCAGGTTTGAAAATATGATTTTTATTGCCACACTTTTCAGTGAACAAATTCGAACTCAGACACACACCAACACACAACCGGCGTCTGGTTCCGGGATGAGCTTTCTGCTCTCTTCTCTCCCTCTTTAAATAGGGAGCGGTCACTGGGAAGACACACACAAACACAGGTTAATTGACAACAGGTGTAGTGATTCTGCCACTTCCCTGACTCCGCCCTCCTGTCACAGACCGGCGCTTGGCCATGCCCCCACTGCCACACATGTTTCTTACAATTGCGGTGAACACCCCAACTTTCTGATGATATCTTTCTTGGCAACCTCAGTGACTGTACATTGTGTGGTCTCTTTCCAGTGTCCAACTGACTTTGCACATCCCTTTGCCAAAATATCTATGGCCAGTATCCCTTTTTGAGGATCGAGTTGTGGAGATTTTATTGAAAATAAAGATGTTCAAATTTTTACCAAAACCCGTCTCAAGACCATTGATCATACCAGGGTGGTGCACAAGTGGGGACTGGGCACAGTTTTCCTAACGCTGTCAAATCACTTCCTGCCTTGGTTAATGCTCTGCATATAGCCCATTTTGATCTTGGTATTTTATATATGTCTTGTGCTGAGTTTCCCAAAAGCATCGTAGCACAAAGATCATCATTAAATGGTAGTGCGAGTAGCACAATGAACACTCTCTCTCCTTGTTAAGATGCTTTTAGTGTTAACAGGCTTTTGAGAAACCCACCATTGGTCAGTTAATGTTTTCGTTATTGTTCTGTCCCTAGTCTGTCTGTTATGTCCACCCTCTTCCCCCCCACCTGTGTTTATAACCCTGTCTTGCTATTATTATTTCCAGGTGTATGTAACTCTTGTCGACCTTAGCCTGTGATGTGTCTTCACCTGTTATTGTTTTTTGATGTTGGTAATCCTCCAATTTTTTTTTTTTTTGTTCTTGAGTAATGACTGTTCTTGTTTTTGTCTTGTGGTGTCTGGATTATGTATCCTGTCTAGTTTCTGGCACCAACACTAGTCTTCTTATTGGTTCTGTGTCTTGTTACAAAGTTGTGTTAACAAGAATTAATTTTTTTGGGAATTATTGCACTAAGTGAGCTGCTATACACCTTGTAACATACAGAAGCTTAGATCATTGAAGGCACTTTCAAAAGTGAAAAGAGTCAAACATCCATCACTGCTTATCCTATGCAGGGTCACAGGCAAGCTGGAGCCTATCCCAGCTGATTATGGGCGAGAGGCGGGGTACACCAGATCATTACAGGGCTGATACACAGAGACAAACAACCATTCACACTCACGGTCAATTTAGAGCCACCAGTTAGCCTAACCTGCATGTCTTTGGAGAAACCGGCGCACCCGGAGGAAACCCGGGCAGACATGGGGAGAACATGCAAACTCCACACAGAAAGGCCTCTGTCGGCCCCTGGGCTCGAACCCAGAACCTTCTTGCTGTGAGGCAATAGTGCTAACCACTATACAGTAGCAACATGCCACCAGTAGTCAAACAGAAAATCTGAAATTTGAACACTGCCCAATACCCGGGCTGGCACACCATTAGATGTCTTTTATAGAATTCTCTGGGTGAATGATCTTTTGTGCTAATCATCTGTAGTCACCCTGATCCACCAAACCCAATGGATCAGTAATAAATCATTGCAGCTGAACTTATGATGATTTAGTTCAAAGGTATCTCATTAATAGTCTAGTACATGGTGGTGAACCTGCAGCTTGTGAGCCATATGTGGCCCTTTGCCTGCTCCTGTGTGGCTTGGAGTTCTCACTTGCCTGCTCCCGTGTGGCTTGGTGCTCTCATTTGGTATTCTCTTTTGCCTGCTCCTGTATGGCTTGGTGTTCTTTTGGTGTTCCCATTTGAGTTTTTTAAAAAAAATATCTCATCTCATCTCATCATCTCTAGCCGCTTTATCCTTCTACAGGGTCGCAGGCAAGCTGGAGCCTATCTCAGCTGACTACGGGCGAAAGGCGGGGTACACCCTGGACAAGTCGCCAGGTCATCACAGGGCTGACACATAGACACAGACAGCCATTCACACTCACATTCACACCTACGGTCAATTTAGAGTCACCAGTTAACCTAACCTGCATGTCTTTGGACTGTGGGGGAAACTGGAGCACCCGGAGGAAACCCACGTGGACACGGGGAGAACATGCAAACTCCACACAGAAAGTCCCTTGCCGGCCACGGGGCTCGAACCCGGACCTTCTTGCTGTGAGGTGACAGCGCTAACCACTACACCACCGTGCTGCCCACTATAATAATAATAATAATAATAATAATAATAATAAGTTCAATTTATATAGCACCTTTCTCACACCCAAGGTCGCTTTACAATTAGGAATAAAAAGAGAGAGAGAGAGAGAGAGAGTCCACCAAAAGAGGATCAGGATGTAATTCCAATGGCATAGCTACCCACAGTCCCACCAAATGGCATATGAAGATAAATCCCGCACCACCTGCACAGCCGCTGCGATGCCACTGGGCAATATCGCTCAGAACACCACGCCATGGATCCACAAACCGAGCACAGAAGCACCGCCACACAGAGCCAAACCACCTGCACAGCCACCATAATGCCACCAGGCAACATTGCTTGGAACACAGAGCACTGGACAACCCCGATGTTAAAAGAGCAACGGGCTCTCTGCAGTCCATAGCAAGGAGCACAGGCATCACCCACAGCAGACCAAGGCCTGAAGGGAACCAATGCCCAAAACTGGGTCTGGAGCTATTCCACAACTGGCGGACAAAACATTCAAACAAAAAATAACAAACATTGAACTATACAAACACAAAAAGAAAAACAAAGGAAGAAAAAAGAAAAAGAAAAATCCCAGGTGAGAAGCGGCAGCCACAATGTACACAGCGTAATCTCAACTAGAAACGGAAACAAAGGTAGCTAGTTACATAAGCATTAAAAATAAGATTCTAACATGTCTGCTATATAAATAAATTGGGTTGCCTTTGCTATTTGATGATGAGAATCAGTTTATTAATTCTAAGGGGAAGTTGAGTAAAGTGCCCAGAACTAGCAGAGGATGATTTCAATCCATCAACCTCATGGTTGTGGGCCTAGCATGCTCCTGCTGCACTACCCTGCTAACCCCACATAGGACTCAAACTCACAGTCCCTGACTCAGGGAGGCCAGTGCCTTATCTATTATGCTGCTGCAGCTCTGGTCAAATAAATTAATGGAAGTTATAGTTGAAGCCCTGTGATGATCTGGCGACTTGTCCAGGGTGTACCCTGCCTCTCACCCATAGTCAGCTGGGATAGGTTCCAGCTTGCCTGTGACCCTGCACAGGATAAGCGGTTACAGTTAATGGATGGAAATTATAGTTGAGCAATTAAGGCATTAAAACACAACTGCCATTTGTCTAACTAGCAATACTTCAGAGATGTTTTGTCTGAATGGAAATTCACTTCAGTTAAGTTTATTTTATATTTTATGTATATTATGTAGAGAGCTGTTGTCTAATATATTGTATAGCAGTTTAGAGCCCCAATGTACAAGCCAGATGTGTCAGTGGAAAGGAAAAACTCCTTGAGATGACATGAATAAGAAACCTTAAAAGGGAACCAAAGTCTACTGTCCTCTTAGACGAAGAAGAAGAACCTTGATTTATCAAGTACAGTGAATTTCCTTCTTCTCATATTCTAGCTTGTTAGAAAGCTGGGGTCAGCCATGATGCAGCACCCCTGGAGGATATAGAGTTAAAGGGCTTGCTCAAAGATCCAACAGTGGCAGCATGTAGCTTTAAACTCCTGACCTGAGCCTTTAATCATTGTGCCAGCACTGCCCTGTTCCTTAAAGCCACTATCCAGTTCCTATGCAGTGCCTTTTAGAGCATACCTGACTAAATGCAATATTGTTTCCTGTGTTTTTCTGTTTTCTGAGCCAAAACGCTGCGAGTAAAATCAGTAAAATGAGGGATGGGAGCAGCTCTTTGTTCCAGGACACCAACAATAATCATTTCCAGTCAGTTGGTTTCAGAGCTCACTGTTATTTCTTCAATGAGTAGCCAATTTTCTGATAACACAAAAGCCAAACAGCACCACTAACCCAGGCTTCCTTGATGAACTAAATAACACTTCCCATGAATGATTGAAGCTCTGCAGTTTTGTAATCTACTGACCAAACAATAGTAAAGATGTTCATTTTTAAGTTATGAAAAAAGTTTGTCTCATTTTAGACAAGACAAGAGAAAATAGTCTTGTTTTTCTTAATATTGACCTATATACAGTGGTGCTTGAAAGTTTGTGAACCCTTTAGAATTTTCTATATTTCTGCATAAATATGGCCTAAAACATCATCAGATTTTCACACAAGTCCTAAAAGTAGATAAAGAGAACCCAGTTAAACAAATGAGACAAAAATATTATACTTGGTCATTTATTTATTGAGGAAAATGATCCAATATTACATATCTGTGAGTGGCAAAAGTATGTGAACCTCCAGGATTAGCAGGTAATTTGAAGGTGAAATGAGAGTCAGGTGTTTTCAATCAATGGGATGACAATCATGTGTGAGTGGGCACCCTGTTTTATTTAAAGAACAGGGATCTATCAAAGTCTGATCTTCACAACACATGTTTGTGGAAGTGTATCACAGCACGAAGAGAGAAGATTTCTGAGGACCTCAGAAAAAGCGTTGTTGATGCTCATCAGGCTGGAAAAGGTTACAAAACCATCTCTAAAGAATTTGGACTCCACCAATCCACAGTCAGACAGATTGTGTACAAATGGAGGAAATTCAAGACCATTGTTCCCCTCCCCAGGAGTGGTCGACCAACAAAGATCACTCCAAGAGCAAGGCGTGTAATAGTCGGCAAGGCCACAAAGGACCCCAGAGTAACTTCTAAGCAACTGAAGGCCTCTCTCACATTGGCTAATGTTAATGTTCATGAGTCCACCATCAGGAGAACACTGAACAACAATGGTGTGCATGGCAGGGTTGCAAGGAGAAAGCCACTGCTCTCCAAAAAGAACATTGCTGCTCGTCTGCAGTTTGCTAAAGATCATGAGGACAAGCCAGAAGGCTAATGGAAAAATGTTTTGTGGACAAATGAGACCAAAATAGAACTTTTTGGTTTAAATGAGAAGCGTTATGTTTGGAGAAAGGAAAACACTGCATTCCAGCATAAGAACCTTATCCCATCTGTGAAACATGGTGGTGGTAGTATCATGGTTTGGGCCTGTTTTGCTGCATCTGGGCCAGGATGGCTTACCATCATTGATGGAACAATGAATTCTGAATTATACCAGTGAATTCTAAAGGAAAAGATCAGGACATCTGTCCATGAACTGAATCTCAAGAGAAGGTGGGTCATGCAGCAAGACAACGACCCTAAGCACACAAGTCATTCTACCAAAGAATGGTTAAAGAAGAATAAAGTTACTGTTTTAGAATGACCAAGTCAAAGTCCTGACCTTAATCCAATTGAAATGTTGTGGAAGGACCTGAAGCGAGCAGTTCATGTGAGGAAACCCACCAACATCCCAGAGTTGAAGCTGTTCTA
The DNA here is from genome assembly GCF_027579695.1 of Neoarius graeffei. Lineage (NCBI taxonomy): Eukaryota > Metazoa > Chordata > Actinopteri > Siluriformes > Ariidae > Neoarius > Neoarius graeffei. Next base: position 8,446,117 of record NC_083569.1, read on the forward strand.
TACAGAGGAATGGGCTAAAATTCCTCCAAGCCGGTGTGCAGGACTGATCAACAGTTACCGGAAACATTTAGTTGCAGTTATTGCTGCACAAGGGGGTCACACCAGATACTGAAAGCAAAGGTTCACATACTTTTGCCACTCACAGATATGTAATATTGGATCATTTCCCTCAATAAATAAATGACCAAGTATAATATTTTTGTCTCATTTGTTTAACTGGTTTCTCTTTATCTACTTTTAGGACTTGTGTGAAAATCTGATGATGTTTTAGGTCATATTTATGCAGAAATATAGAAAATTCTAAAGGGTTCACAAACTTTCAAGCACCACTGTATTTTTTCTTCCATTTTCTCCCCAATTTGGTCATCTGGACTATTCATCCCCAAACAGGTGTACCACGCAAGAGTACATAAAAAAAAAAAAACTAGAGACCTGTGCAGGTCTGAGCTCAGTCTTTTACATCAACACCAGGATTCGAACCGACATTGCAAAATCTGCTCCTGTCCTGGACAGCACTTGACCATGGAGGATTACATCACAAACTGAAGTTATGTAACATATGGCGCATACATAGTCAGTACACAGTGGCGCCACACCACGACTGTGGAATCGCTACCTGAGGCTGGCACACCAATGACCATCTTATATTCTTAAGCACACTCGAATTCGGCTTAGCATACTCATACAGACAGGTGCCTCTATAGGCTTCAGCCAAAGGTTGAGCCAAAAAAGGTAAGAGAGAAGCCAATAGTTCCTCGAAAAGAGTTGCAGGACGACCTGAAAGCAGCAGGAACAACAGGTACACCTCATGCCAAACTTATCCACTAAAACAAGAAGCGCAGAGGTATGCATTAAAAGTTTGCACATAAGCATTTAGCCAAATCAGAATAAAATATTTGGCAATAATTGAGCTCATCATATTTAGAGAAAGAAGGGTTGCATGGATGATCCCAAGAATGAAGTAACCATACCCAGACATCCATCATGAAATGGAGTTGTTTCTCTGCAATTGGTACAGGTTCATCACACATCACTGAAGGAAACATGAGTAGAGCAGCATACTGGGAAGTATTACTGGAGAATTTAATCTCATCGGCCAAGAAATTGAATCTGGAGAGAAGATAAATGTTTCAACAAGACAACGAACTCCAGCCAAAATGAATCAATAGCAGGTTCCTAGCAACGAAGGTGAAGGTATTGACATGACCTAGGCAATCTCCTGACTTTATTTATGGAGGGTTTTAAAATTGCGAGTCCATTAGAGGGACCTTTGTAACCTTTGGGAATTGAAGATGACTTGCCAAGAAGAATTTACCAAACTTTAATCACAATGCTGCAAAAAAGCTTTGCAACAAAGTAAAACATTGCTAATTTGTGGTGTCTGAATACTTTTTTCCTTTTAAATGTCATGAAAAAAATACAGTCTCTTTGTTTATGAAGTGGATATATGTGCTAGAAGTTTAACGAATTAAAGAACAAAAATGGTCCCAGTACACATCCCCTTCTCACTGTAGTTTGCTTTTCAATTCTTGTGGTATATTATTGCAGACCAACTATTACTTTTAATAGGCAACGCAGATTAGTGCTTTTCCTCAAAACGCCTTTGTCTTGAGTAGCTAACTCTGACCACAAGTATTAAAACACCTATTTGGTAAAATTCAAACCAGCTATATTATGATCCACAGTCTTGGGATGACCTTTGGATGTTTGTATGTAAATTGTGGTCTTTGGCAAAGCAATGCAACATTTTTAGTGGACATATTCTAGCCAATTGCTTCTCATGTTTGGAACTTTTCTTAAAAAACAAAAAACAAAAACGCTGACAGATAATCTGTATTTGTTTTTGGATGGCTCATATGACTGTTTCTGATTTTCTCAACAAACTTATTTTCGGTAATTATTTTTTTATTTTCCCTTAAATCTACGCCTGGGCCATATTACACAATTCATATCATCCATTCGTCAAACTTCCACACAACTAAGATTAGCCAGAATAAACCCCCCACACACATTAAATTATGCTCATAAATCATAATGACCCTGACTATTAAAACCTGTGAACTTTTACTTCAGGTCAGTACAAACTCAACAGGATGAGGTTTCAGCTCAGCTGGAGGTGGTTACTGGTCCATTAGGCAGGATGGTGAACATGTTTAACATTAAATATCATGTGCTAATAGTTACATTTGGAAATCTGAGCTTTAAATCTAATCTCCATAGACAGTCCTAAGATCTTAACACCATTTGCAGTTGTCGAGTGACGCAAAGTAAGTTCCAGAATGAAATTCAAAGCTTTGGAAGCTGATTTGTTTGAGAAGAGTGTATAAATAAGGAGGCGAGAGAGATGGACAGATGAAAGCACTAAAGTGCCGCTGCATCGTTCTCTTTAGGTAGTGATGAAACGAGAGTGAAATTCCAGTGCACCACTATCACCCCAGCAGTCAAACCACATTATAGGATACTAAAGCGAAAATAGGCCAGTGTACACAGATGAAAGAAGTTTAAACTAAAACAGTCAAAGAATACCATGCAAAGTGCTTAGGGTGGATGGATATTTTTTTCTTTAAGCCGTTTAGCTGTGATTAACAAAACAAAAACCAGAAAGGAGAAAAAAAATTTAATGGCAGCCATAAAATAGCCATTTTTTCTTTTGTGCCTTGAAAGAACACAGTACAACACATGGACTAATTATGAAGATGGAGACTATTTCAAAAGAAAAAAGAAAAAAACAGCAAAAACCTAATAACCAGGCAATACCGTCTCTCCAAACAATATATATTCATGACCAGAGGTAACAACAGAACTGAGGTTTCCCTCAGTTTTGTTGTTATTCAACAGACAGCCAGTGCTGATAATTAATGGACTGCATTCAGATGCAAGAGTATTTGTGGCACAGGAGCTTTGGTTACACAGCAAACAGTGCATTATAGTAAATGAAAAGACATTGAATTCATTTTGATTGTTCCTTTCATTTCCTATCTTGTAGTTCTTGAGGATTAGAATTTAAAAAAAAAAAAAAAACACCTGAGGTTAATCAAGAGCGAGAAAGGTTGAGTTAAGGATTGTGTGAAACAGGACGTTAAGCTTTAGGGGATTTTGACACTAAGCTCTTGTATGAATTGGTGCACTGAGAACTGCTTGGGAGTTTGGAACAAACTTTCCTTATATGGGCTCTAATTACACTACTTTAGTTGCAGAAAATGGAATTATATTTTCACTAACCCTTTTGTCATGTTCGTAACATTTAATGGAAGAGGAATGGAACAGCCCTGCTTTATAAACGTGCTCATCAATCATGTGGTTATACGCATGAAACTAAGCAACAGTGGTTACAGAAAAAAAAAAGTTATGACATAGCCATTTAAAAAAAAAACCAAAAAACCTTGACAGGCTGTTCCATTTGACTTATGCTACAGACTACTGCCTAATGATTTTTTTCTTTTTTTAGGAAAATAGATGTTTAGAGTTTAGCGCTGAGAGTTTAGCAACTACTCAACAACACAGCGAGCAGGGGAGCTAATATTATTAACCGGGGCTGTCAGGTATCGTTAAAAGAAAAGAAAAGAAAAGAAAAACAGAAACACTTTAGCCATGACATTGATAGCAGAGCAGAACAAACTTCAGGGCATCTTACTCATATGGAAACCTGCGAGTTGTAAACTGTATTTTGGGCTACTTTTGCACGGTTTATTGATACAAGATGGCCCACCTGATGTTTTAACAAACCCACCTACTGTTTACTCATTTCCTTCCAGAGACAGAAACTATCCTCACTAAAAGCTGAAAGGCCCAAGCCTGAACTTACAGAATCCATCGCCAGCTATGAACAACACCGAGTAGATTGGACTGTTCACCCATGATCTGACTTGAGCTAATGACGGTGCCAAGTCCTCATAGTTCATCACCTCATCACTAAAACCCACATGTAACCCAGCCCAAGTGCAAGATGTGTTCACCAGCTGCCCTGCTTTTTGATCTGTGCTTTTTGATGCTTAGCTGTATTTTTTTATTTTATTTTAATTCATCCCATGTGGAAATGTATGTGCTAAATTAACAAAGATATTTTATATTACACAGATTGGGTACATAATGCACAGGTCCATTTTTATGTGCTAAATTTAATATGCTTTGCAAAATAATTTGTATCAAAGATTATTTACAGATGATCTAAAAAGGAATAAATTACCAGCTGCACTATTTGTTATCCATGTTAACATTTAAAAAAAAATGCCAATATTATTAAAATAAAAAGTTTTTTTATAGGAATTTCCTACAAGTCATGCATGTAGTTACAAATATAGATGTATAAAAAAGTGAGTTGCCTTAGCCATTCAATGATCAGAGAAATTAACTGAAGTTATAGTTGAATAATTAAGGTATTAAAACACAACTACCATTTGTCCAACTTGCAATATTTCAGAGACGTCTTCTCTGAATGGAAATTCACATTAGTTAGGTTTACGAGTGAACTTAACTTTTTAACCTCAATTCAGTTTTATATTTTGTATAAGTTTTATCAACAGACATTGTCACAGAACAGCTTTATAGAAATCCTGGCATAGATTTAGAGTCCCAGTGAAGAAGCCAGGAGATGACTTGCCGAGCTGTGATTAAACAAAAACCAGAGAAGACCCCCCCTTTTTTTAAAAATAAATGGCAGCCACAAAATAGCCATCCATCCATCATCCGTAGCCGCTTTATCCTGTTCTACAGGGTCGCAGGCAAGCTGGAACCTACCCCAGCTGACTACGGGCGAGAGGTGGGGCACACCCTGGACAAGTTGCCAGGTCATCGCAGGGCTGACACATAGACAAACAACCATTCACACTCACATTCACACCTACGGTCAATTTAGAGTCACCAATTAGTCTAACCTGCATGTCTTTGGGGGAAACCGGAGCCCCCGGAGGAAACTCACGCAGACATGGGGAGAACATGCAAACTCCACACAAAAAGGCCCTCACCGGCTGCTGGGCTCAAACCCAGGACCTTCTTGCTGTGAGGCGACAGTGCTAACCACTACACCACTGTGCCACCCCCACAAAATAGCCATTTTCTCCTTTGTGACTTGAAAGAACACAGAACACATGCGATAATTATGAAGATGGAGACTGTTTCAAGAAAAAAAACCCAACAATAACAACAAAAACCTAATAACCAGGCAATACCGTTTCTCCAAACATTACTCTTTCATGACCCAAGGTAACAACAGAACTGAGGGAAAGCTTGGCAACCAGCTTTGATAATTAATGGACTGTATTCGGATGCAAGAGTATTTGTGGCACAGGAGCTTCAGTTACACAGTGCGAACTTCAGCACAGCAAACAGTGCATTGTAGTAAATGAAAAGACATTAATTTCATTTCTATTGTTTCTTTCCCCCCATCTTGTATATTATATTAGACAGTACTGTAGGCACATGTAAAAAAAAAATGCTGTCAACCAAAAATGGCTTAAAAAATAATGAAATTAAAATTTCAACATTAAAAAAATACTATAAACAGTAATCAGTAAGCCATAATAAATGAATACATGCAAAGTTGATATTTAGTGTGAGACTACCTTTTGCTTTAAAAAAAAAAAAGTAGTCTCCGGTACACTGAGTGCAGTTTTATAAGGAAATGAGCTGTAGGTTTAACTGAGCATCTTGCAGAACCAGCCACAGTTCTTCTGGACGCTTTGACTGTTACACTTGCTTCTGAATTTTGCACCAAAACCCAGTAGCCTGCATTATGTTTTCTTTTTTAATCTGAAAAGTGCTCTCTAATGGAATATGCTGCTCAGATACAAACATTTTTTATTCTGTAACATTAAATTTTTTGCTGGATAAAAAAAAGAACGTTTGGAACTCAAATGTTTTATATATATATATATATATATATATATATATATATATATATATATATATATAGGGTGTTTCAAAATTTTTATTATTTATGTGGATTCCATGAACGATTTCACAAATTTTCAATATGCATGCCGCCTGAGGAACGGTACTCTAACACACAAAACGCCTTTTCTTTTCCAGTGAATACCATTTCTATACCTAAAAAGATAAAACCAAAAAACATTAAACATAAAATTTTGACCTGTTTCCACACATGCTGTTAAAATTTGAGGTCAACTGAATGAGAATTGGCAAAGTTATTAGATTGTGAAATGATATCAAACTTTTTGAAACACCCTGTGTGTGTGTGTGTGTGTGTGTGTGTGTGTGTGTGTGTGTATATACACACACAACCCCGATTCCAAAAAAGTTGGGACAAAGTACAAATTGTAAATAAAAACGGAATGCAATAATTTACAAATCTCAAAAACTGATATTGTATTCACAATAGAACATAGACAACATATCAAATGTCGAAAGTGAGACATTTTGAAATTTCATGCCAAATATTGGCTCATTTGAAATTTCATGACAGCAACACATCTCAAAAAAGTTGGGACAGGGGCAATAAGAGGCTGGAAAAGTTAAAGGTACAAAAGAGGAACAGCTGGAGGACCAAATTGCAACTCATTAGGTCAACTGGCAATAGGTCATTAACATGACTGGGTATAAAAAGAGCATCTTGGAGTAGCAGCGGCTCTCAGAAGTAAAGATGGGAAGAGGATCACCAATCCCCCTAATTCTGCGCCGACAAATAGTGGAGCAATATCAGAAAGGAGTTCGACAATGTAAAATTGCAAAGCGTTTGAACATATCATCATCTACAGTGCATAATATCATCAAAAGATTCAGAGAATCTGGAAGAATCTCTGTGCGTAAGGGTCAAGGCCAGAAAACCATACTGGGTGCCCGTGATCTTCGGGCCCTTAGATGGCACTGCATCACATACAGGCATGCTTCTGTACTGGAAATCACAAAATGGGCTCAGGAATATTTCCAGAGAACATTATCTGTGAACACAATTCACCGTGCCATCCGCCGTTGCCAGCTAAAACTCTATAGTTCAAAGAAGAAGCCGTATCTAAACATGATCCAGAAGCGCAGATGTCTTCTCTGGGCCAAGGCTCATTTAAAATGGACTGTGGCAAAGTGGAAAACTGTTCTGTGGTCAGCCGAATCAAAATTTGAAGTTCTTTATGGAAATCAGGGACGCCGTGTCATTCGGACTAAAGAGGAGAAGGACGACCCAAGTTGTTATCAGCGCTCAGTTCAGAAGCCTGCATCTCTGATGGTATGGGGTTGCATTAGTGCGTGTGGCATGGGCAGCTTACACATCTGGAAAGACACCATCAATGCTGAAAGGTATATCCAGGTTCTAGAGCAACATATGCTCCCATCCAGACGACGTCTCTTTCAGGGAAGACCTTGCATTTTCCAACATGACAATGCCAAACCACATACTGCATCAATTACAGCATCATGGCTGTGTAGAAGAAGGGTCCGGGTACTGAACTGGCCAGCCTGCAGTCCAGATCTTTCACCGATAGAAAACATTTGGCGCATCATAAAACGGAAGATACGACAAAAAGACCTAAGACAGTTGAGCAACCAGAATCCTACATTAGACAAGAATGGGTTAACATTCCTATCATTAACTTGAGCAACTTGTCTCCTCAGTCCCCAGACGTTTACAGACTGTTGTAAAGAGAAAAGGGGATGTCTCACAGTGGTAAACATGGCCTTGTCCCAACTTTTTTGAGATGTGTTGTTGTCATGAAATTTAAAATCACCTAATTTTTCTCTTTAAATGATAGATTTTCTCAGTTTAAACATTTGATATGTCATCTATGTTCTATTCTGAATAAAATATGGAATTTTGAAACTTCCACATCATTGCATTCTGTTTTTATTTACAATTTTTACTTTGTCCCAACTTTTGTGGAATCGGGGTTGTGTATATATATATATATATATATATATATATATATATATATATATATATATATATATATATATATATACGTACACAGTTGTGGTCAGAAGTTTACATACAGTGACATGAATGTCATCTTGGATATGAATGCCATGGCAATATTTGGGCTCTCAGTAATTTCTTTGAACTGTTCTTTTTCTTTGGCAGAATGATTGTACAGCATACATCTTTAATGACAAAAAACACTGGAATTTGTTGCACAAATTTTTATTTTCTTTGGGTTTTCTGAAATCAACACAGGGTCAAAAATACACATACAGCGCACCTAATATTTGGGTAAAATGTCTCTTTGCGGGCGGCATGGTGGTGTAGTGGTTAGCGCTGTTGCCTCACAGCAAGAAGGTCCGGGTTCGATCCCCGTGGCCGGCGAAGGCCTTTCTGTGCGGAGTTTGCATGTTCTCCCCGTGTCCGCGTGGGTTTCCTCCGGGTGCTCCGGTTTCCCCCACAGTCCAAAGACATGCAGGTTAGGTTAACTGGTGACTCTAAATTGACCGTAGGTGTGAATGTGAGTGTGAATGGTTGTCTGTGTCTATGTGTCAGCCCTGTGATGACCTGGCGACTTGTCCAGGGTGTACCCCGCCTTTCGCCCATAGTCAGCTGGGATAGGCTCCAGCTTGCCTGCGACCCTGTAGAAGGATAAAGCGGCTAGAGATAATGAGATGAGATGTCTCTTTGCAAGACTCACCTTGACCAAACATTTTTGTTTACCATGAACAAGCTTCTGGCAGAATTCTGGTTGGATATTTCATGACTTTTCATGGTAGAGTTGGTAGAGTTCAATTAAATTTTTTTTTTTTCTTGCCATGGACTCAACTTATAAGCACGGTCCATATATTTTCAATAGGGTTGAAGTCAGGACTTGTTTTAAGCTTAATATTAGCCTGCTTTATCCTCCACAACCCGCTGTGATGCGTGTTTGGGTTCCTTGTCCTGTTATAACTCCCAAGTCCCAAATCGTGTTCAAGTTTCTGATGGTTTATGCTGAAGAATTCTGAGGTAGTCCTCTTTCTTCATTATTCCATCCACTTTGTGCAATGAACCAGTTCCACTGGCAGTAAAACAACCCCAAAGCATGATGATTCTACCACCACCACCAGCTGGTACAGTGTTCCTCTGTACAACCCCGATTCCAAAAAAGTTGGGACAAAGTACAAATTGTAAATAAAAACGGAATGCAATGATGTGGAAGTTTCAAAATTCCATATTTTATTCAGAATAGAACATAGATGACATATCAAATGTTTAAACTGAGAAAATGTATCATTTACAGAGAAAAATTATGTGATTTTAAATTTCATGACAACAACACATCTCAAAAAAGTTGGGACAAGGCCATGTTTACCACTGTGAGACATCCCCTTTTCTCTTTACAACAGTCTGTAAACGTCTGGGGACTTAGGAGACAAGTTGCTCGTTTAGGGATAGGAATGTTAACCCATTCTTGTCTCATGTAGGATTCTAGTTGCTCAACTGTCTTAGGTCCTTTTTGTCGTATCTTCCGTTTTATGATGCGCCAAATGTTTTCTATGGGTGAAAGATCTGGACTGCAGGCTGGCCAGTTCAGTACCCGGACCTTTCTTCTACGCAGCCATGATGCTGTAATTGATGCAGTACGTGGTTTGGCATTGTCATGTTGGAAAATGCAAGGTCTTCCCTGAAAGAGACGTCGTCTGGATGGGAGCATATGTTGCTCTAGAACCTGGATATACCTTTCAGCATTGATGGTGCCTTTCCAGATGTGTAAGCTGCCCATGCCACACGCACTAATGCAACCCCATACCATCAGAGATGCAGGCTTTTGAACTGAGCGCTGATAACAACTTGGGTCGTCCTTCTCCTCTTTAGTCCGAATGACACGGCGTCCCTGATTTCCATAAAGAACTTCAAATTTTGATTCGGCTGACCACAGAACAATTTTCCACTTTGCCACAGTCCATTTTAAATGAGTCTTGGCCCAGAGAAGACTTCTGCGTTTCTGGATCATGTTTAGATACGGCTTCTTCTTTGAACTATAGAGTTTTAGCTGGCAGTGGCGGATGGCATGGTGAATTGTATTCACAGATAATGTTCTCTGGAAATATTCCTGAGCCCATTTTGTGATTTCCAATACAGAAGCATGCCTGTATGTGATGCAGTGCCGTCTAAGGGCCCGAAGATCACGGGCACCCAGTATGGTTCTCCGGCCTTGACCCTTACGCACAGAGATTCTTCCAGATTCTCTGAATCTTTTGATGATATTATGCACTGTAGATGATGATATGTTCAAACTCTTTGCAATTTTACACTGTCGAACTCCTTTCTGATATTGCTCCACTATTTGTCAACACAGAATTAGGGAGATTGGTGATCCTCTTCCCATCTTTACTTCTGAGAGCCGCTGCCACTCCAAGATGCTCTTTTTATACCCAGTCATGTTAATGACCTATTGCCAATTGACCTAATGAGTTGCAATTTGGTCCTCCAGCTGTTCCTTTTTTGTACCTTTAACTTTTCCAGCCTCTTATTGCCCCTGTTCCAACTTTTTTGAGATGTGTTGCTGTCATAAAATTTCAAATGAGCCAATATTTGGCATGAAATTTCAAAATGTCTCACTTTCGACATTTGATATGTTGTCTATGTTCTATTGTGAATACAATATCAGTTTTTGAGATTTGTAAATTATTGCATTCCGTTTTTATTTACAATTTGTACTTTGTTCCAACTTTTTTGGAATCGGGGTTGTACATGGTGGTCATTGTGGCCAAACAACTCAATCTTTGTCTCACCTGACCATGCAGTTTTCTTCCAGAAGGCTTTTTCTTTGTCCATTTGGTCAGCTTCAAACTTTAATTAAGCTCGAAGGTGTCAGTTTTAGGGCAGGGGGTTATTTCTTGGATAGCAGCCTCTTAGTCCACAGTGATCTGAACCGTAGACAGTGATCCATAAGCTTCCAGTTCATGGCAGGGCTGTGCCATGGTGGTTCCCAGGTTGTTCCTGACCATCCAAACCAATTTCCTTTTAGCTGAGGGTGACAGTTTGGGTTTTCTTGAAGCAAAGTGGCTTGGCAAAGTGACTACACCTCATAATAACTTGGATACAATTGTTTGAACTGATCTTGGAATTTGCAGTTGTTTAGAAATGGCTCCAAGAGTCATTCCAGAGTTGTGTATATCTGTGATCCTCTTTCTCAGATCTGCATTGAGCTCCTTGAATTTTCCCATTTTACTGTGTGTTGGTCAATCCAATGAGTACTGCAAACAAACCCTTTTTATGAAGGCACAGAGAAGCTACCAGCTGTAGTCAATCATGATCACTAATAAGAAGTTAAGAGACCTCGGCCTTGGCAAGATAAGAGACATTTTGGAAGTTTCAGAACCTCTGAATTAATAATCTAAGACAGTGTATGTAAATATTTGACCCTTTATGTATAATTTTGACCCTGTATTGATTTCAGAAAACCCAAAGAAAATTAAAACTTGTGCACCAAATTTTAGTGTTTTTTTAAATTAAAGCTGTATGCTGTACAATCATTCTGCCACAGAAAAAGGACAGTTCAAAGAAATTACTGAAAGCCCAAATATTGCCATGACATTCATATCCAAGGTGACATTCATGTCACTGTATGTAAACTTCTGACCACAAATGTATGTGCTAAATTAACATTATAAATAAATGTAAAAAAAATTATATTACATTTACCATCATGTATTTATTACAAGTATATAAGCACAAATCACTCTATTTATTTGTTTGATGTGTTCACCAGCTGCCCTTTTTTATTTATTGATACGGTATTTCCCTCAATATACAGTGCTTGGCGTAAATGAGTACACCCCCTTTGAAAAGTAACATTTTAAACAATATCTCAATGAACACAAACAATTTCCAAAATGTTGAAAAGACAAAGTTTAAGATAACATCTGTTTAACTTACAGTGGTGCTTGAAAGTTTGTGAACCCTTTAGAATTTTCTATATTTCTGCATAAATATGACCTAAAACATCATCAGATTTTCACACAAGTCTTAAAAGTAGATAAAGAGAACCCAGTTAAACAAATGAGACAAAAATATGATACTTTGCCATTTATTTATTGAGGAAAATGATCCAATATTACATATCTATGAGTGGCAAAAGTATGTGAACCTTTGCTTTCAGTATCTGGTGTGACCCCCTTGTGCAGCAATAACTGCAACTAAACGTTTGCGGTAACTGTTGATCAGTCCTGCACACCGGCTTGGAGGAATTTTAGCCCATTCCTCCGTACAGAACAGCTTCAACTCTGGGATGTTGGCGGGTTTCCTCACATGCACTGCTCGCTTCAGGTCCTTCCACAACATTTTGATTGGATTAAGGTCAGGACGTTGACTTGGCCATTCCAAAACATTAACTTTATTCTTCTTTAACCATTCTTTGGTAGAATGACTTGTGTGCTTAGGGTCGTTGTCTTGCTGCATGACCCACCTTCTCTTGAGATTCAGTTCATGGACAGATGTCCTGACATTTTCCTTTAGAATTCGCTGGTATAATTCAGAATTCATTGTTCCATCAATGATGGCAAGCCATCCTGGCCCAGATGCAGCAAAACAGGCCCAAACCATGATACTACCACCACCATGTTTCACAGATGGGATAAGGTTCTTATGCTGGAATGCAGTGTTTTCCTTCCTCCAAACATAACACTTCTCATTTAAACCAAAAAGTTCTATTTTGGTCTCATCCTGTCCACAACACATTTTTCCAATAGCCTTCTGGCTTGTCCACATGATCTTTAGCAAACTGCAGACGAGCAGCAATGTTCTTTTTGGAGAGCAGTGGCTTTCTCCTTGCAACCCTGCCATGCACACCATTGTTGTTCAGTGTTCTCCTGATGGTGGACTCATGAACATTAACATTAGCCAATGTGAGAGAGGCCTTCAGTTGCTTAGAAGTTACCCTGGGGTCCTTTGTGACCTTGCTGACTATTACACGCCTTGCTCTTGGAGTGATCTTTGTTGGTCGCCCACTCCTGGGGAGGGTAACAATGGTCTTGAATTTCCTCCATTTGTACACAATCTATCTGACTGTGGAGTGGTGGAGCCCAAACTCTTTAGAGATGGTTTTGTAACCTTTTCCAGCCTGATAAGCATCAACAGCGCTTTTTCTGAGGTCCTCAGAAATCTCCTTTGTTCATGCCATGATACACTTCCACAAATATGCGTTGTGAAGATCAGACTTTGATAGATCCCTGTTCTTTAAATAAAACAGGGTGCCCACTCACACCTGATTGTCATCCCACTGACTGAAAACACCTGACTCTAATTTCACCTTCAAATTAACTGCTAATCCTAGAGGTTCACATACTTTTGCCACTCACAGATTTGTAATACTGGATAATTTTCCTCAATAAATAAATGACCAAGTATAATATTTTTGTCTCATTTGTTTAACTGGGTTCTCTTTATCTACTTTTAGGACTTGTGTGAAAATTTGATGATGTTTTAGATCATATTTATGCGGAAATATAGAAAATTCTAAAGGGTTCACAAACTTTCAAGCACCGCTGTACTCTGGAAGGTTACTGCTCTTCCTAAATTTGTTTATGTAATGTTTAAACAAGTGTATTTATACGTCTCATGTCAGAGCACTCCTCTGTGTTTTTTTTTTTGTAAAGCCAATGTTAAACCAGGGACATGAATCCTGTCCACATTCTACACCCCATGAAGTAATTTTTAAATTAGAAAATTGTGTTTTAATGTGGAGCTGTGATGGTGTCCAGAATTATGAACAGCACTGCAGATGATTCCATGATGACTGCGAAAGCTGTGTTGCATTAAGAATTATGTTATAATAAAAAACGAATATATCAAACGCCTTACATTTGATCAAATATCAAAGCATATAGTGGATATAAAAAGTCTACACATCCCTGGTAAAATGGCAATTTTTTTTTTGTGAAGTAAAAAACTATTAAACTAAAGATAAATCATGTCAGAACTTTTCCAGAACTTTCTCACAAAAAAAAAGGAATCAAAGCTGAAGTAAAACCACATGGCCAAATGTGCTATGGTCTGAGAAGAACAATTCCAAAAGGTATAATAATTCCATAAATCCAAAAGTAAAATAAAATAAAATAAAATAAAATCGCACATCAGCAAAATAATACCATACCCACAGTGACGCATGGTGGTGGCAGCATCATACTGTACTTTAAAACTGTTTTGCTTCAGCCAGAACTGAGGGTTTGATCAAGGTGGAGGGAAATCATGAATAGCTACCAATACCAATTGATTTTAATGCAAAACATTCAGATGTCTGCTAGTAAGCAGAAGATGAAAAGGAATTTCACCTTTGAGCACAACAATAACCCAGCGCATGACATCCAAATCAACAAAGGCATGGCTTCACCAAAAGATCATCAACGTTTTTTGGATGGCCGGACCTGACTCCAACTAAAAGTCCGTATGGTGACGTGGAGTGGGCTGTGCACAGGAGGAGACACCCTCACAATTTGATGACCTGAGAATGTTTTTAGAAGAAAGACTGGAAAATATTGCTAAGCCTGCTAAGATGTGCTGCCATACTGATAGACTCTTACTCAAAAAGACCAAAGAGTGGTGTAATAAAATCACAGTGTGCTTTTATCTAAACTGGGCTTTTAGTTTAGATTTTTTGTATCCCCTGTATACTTTATTTTAAGTCGTAAGTAACTAAGTCATATACTTTAAAGAGAAATAAAGTATTACGCTCGGGGTGTGCATTTACATTTATGGAACTAGATTATTGTAAGTTTTTTTTATTACCTTGCCTGCTACAGAGTAAGCGGGGTGAGGTATTAGAATCAGTGCGATTTGTTTGTCTGTTTGTGTGTGTGTGTGTGTGTGTATCTGTCAACAATCTAGCGTCTAGATGGTTGCACCGATTGACTTCAAATTTTCTGGGTAGGTGGGCAATGGTCCGTAGATTACCTTATTAAATTTTGGGGGTAATCAGGTCAAGGTGAATAGATAGATGTTTACTATTATGAGTGTATAGGAACTCCCATATGGCCTTTCATTTGGCACCATGATCTTTGACCTTGAGTGACCATGAAAGGTCAAACTCAAGGTCACAGATTTTCAGAGGGCTGTAACTTGCAAACGGTTGATGGTAGACAGATATTTACCATTATCAACTTATAGGAAGTGCTATATGGGCTTTCATTTGGCACCATGACCTTTGCCCTTGAGCGATCTTGAAAGGTCAAACTGAAGGTCATGGGTTTTCAAAGGGCGATAATTTTAAAATGGTTCATGATAACCAGATGTTTACCATTATCAACATATAAGAAGTACCATATGGGCTTTCAGTTGCCCCCATGACCTTTGACCTTGAATTACTCTGAAATGTCAAAGTCAAGGTCATGGATTTTCATAGGACTATAACTTGACAGCTGATGATTGAGAAATATTACCATTATCAACATATAGGTATAAAATAAGTGCTGCTGGGCAAGGGTTGTTTTGCCTGGCAACACTTGTTTTTATTTGTTTGCCTTTAAAAATAGCATCATATTGAATAGTTTACAATTTCACATTCAGTCTAGAAAAACATCTGACACTATTTATTTTAGTTTCCTTTTTTTTTTTTTACCTTTTTTTTTACTTCACAAAAACCTGCCATTTTAACTGGGCTTTTAGTTTAGATTTTTTATATCCCCTGTAGTCGTAAGTAAGTAAGTTATATACTTTAAAGAGAAATTACTGAACTCTTACAAAAAAGCTCCACAAGTGTTCTTTTGGACGGTGAACAGGTTCGAATAAAACCTTTCCCAAAATGCTCTGTTTGTGTCACTGAGTGTTAATTTTTCAATGTTTTTTTTCAAAGTTTCTTTAGCAAAGACGCACTGTTTCTGTGTTTTCATGGCTTCATGGTTGAGAAAATACTTCTTTTTTTTATATGTTCCATTCATATTCGGCCACAGTGCCTCCCCAGGGCCCATATTATATTCTGTTTTGTATCTTGCGCTTTTGGGAATTATTGGATATGATCTCAAGAAAAAAAAAAAAGATCTGTCAAAACAAGGATAAACTGTTATGTCTTGAGCACGCTCTTTCTTCAGAATTGTTGCTATGGGCAGAAGAGGGGAGAAAGGGAACACGGCTATCTCGTGAACAAAAATGACAGAAGCATTACTGGGGAATTCTATTGATTTTTTTTTTAAAAGTATTTGTCTTCTTGTTCCAGATGGATTTAAATATATCTCTGTGTACTGAAATGCACTATAACATTTTAAATACAAGTGCAGTTCCAATTGCAATGTGTCGAAAAGCCAAACAGACTAATTAGTGAAATATTACAGCAAATAAAAAATGAGATATTAGGAAATTCAGATCAAATTAATTAAACTTAGTTTCTAATAACAGCCTAAAACACACTGAGTGTACAGCTATAGCAAACTAATCAGGGGTGGTGTGATGCTTCTGACAAGAACTAGTTCCTCTCACCATCCTGAAGTGTCTTATTCCTCAATTACAATTTTTTTTTAAATTCAGTAAAGAGTGACATGTTCTACATTTTTACCCATTTAGAATAATGCTTAACATCTTGGTTCATCCAGCCTCTCATTTTTCCTCACTTTAATAAATTAATAAGACAATATCCAACAAGTAAACTTACAGTTTTACCTCTGACACTGGAAAATCTTTCTATAAACATCTCCATATAGAAAACTTCACCATATAAATGATCATAAATGTAATATACATGTAATATAATGCAATCAACTGAGCACATTAATATAAAATTATGACTTGCCTTGCAGAACTGCTGTCATAGAAAATGATAGAAAACCTTCTGAATGATCAGGATTTACAACCCCAAATCAGAAAAAAAGTTGGGACGGTCTGTTGAAATTGAAATTAAAACTGAAAACAATGATTTGTAAATAACCTTTGACCTGTATTTCATTCAAAACAATACAACAGGGGCGGCACGGTGGTGTAGTGGTTAGCGCTGTCGCCTCACAGCAAGAAGGTCCGGGTTCGAGCCCCATGGCCGACGAAGGCCTTTCTGTATGGAGTTTGCATGTTCTCCCCGTGCCCATGTGGGTTTCCTCCGGGTGCTCCGGTTTCCCCCACAGTCCAAAGACATGCAGGTTAGGTTAACTGGTGACTCTAAATTGACCGTAGGTGTGAATGTGAGTGTGAATGGTTGTCTGTGTCAGCCCTGTGATGACCTGGCAACTTGTCCAGGGTGTACCCCGCCT
Source organism: Neoarius graeffei (assembly GCF_027579695.1). Classification (NCBI taxonomy): domain Eukaryota; kingdom Metazoa; phylum Chordata; class Actinopteri; order Siluriformes; family Ariidae; genus Neoarius; species Neoarius graeffei. Next base: position 8,463,199 of record NC_083569.1, read on the forward strand.
TCCACCCGTAGTCAGCTGGGATAGGCTCCAACTTGCCTGCGACCCTGTAGAAGGATAAAGCGGCTAGAGATAATGAGAATGAGATGAGATGAGACAATACAACAGCATATTATTTGAGGTTATACTTCATGATTTTTTTTTTTTGAAAATAGACACATTTCAATTTTGATTCTTGCAACACGTTTCGAAAAATTTTGGGACGGTAAAGAAGCATTCAACACTTTATAATGTTGCCGTTCCTTCTCACAACACTTAAAATATATTTAGGGATTAAAGACACCAAGTGATGAAGTGTTTCAGGTGTTATTTTGTCCCATTCTTTCTGCAAACAGGTCTTTAGGTGTGCAACAGTGCGGGGTCATTGTCATATTTTTAATTTCAAAATATTGGAAAGAGAGAACACACCCTCTTCTTCAACAGCCATGCCTTTGTAATGTGTGCAGAATGCGGTTTTGCATTGTCTTGTTGAAAGCTCCCTGGAAAAGGTGTCGTCTTGAAGGCAGCATATGGTCAAGCCAGAAAGTCTGCACACCCCTTTCACCTTCTCCATGTTTTATTACATTACAGACTTATTCTACAATAGACTGAGTTCATTTTTTTGTCACAAAATTCTACACAAAATAGTTCATAATGACAAAGTGAAAGCAGGTTTTTAGAAAATATGCAATTTTATTTTACTGACAAAAGTAGGTAATTTAGCGTTTACATATCTGTACAGTGCCTTGCAAAAGTATTCATCCCCCTTGGTATTTGTCCTGTTTTGTCGCATTACAAGATGGAATTAAAATGGATTTTTGGAGGGTTAGCACCATTTGATTTACACAACATGCCTACCACTTTAAAGGTACACACTGGTTTTTTTTATTATGACACAAACAATAATTAAGATGAAAAAACAGAAATCTGGAGTGTGCATAAGTATTCACCCCCTTTCTTTTTAAACCCCTAAATAAGAGCTGGTCCAAACAATTCACTTCATAAGTCACATAATTAGTTGATTAAGATCCATCTGTGTGCAATCAAAGTGTCACATGATCTGTCACATGATGTCTGTATAAATCAACACTGTAAAAAATAATTAGGTGGTTTAACTTAAAATTCTGGGCGGCGCGGTGGTGTCGTGGTTAGCGCTGTCGCCTCACAGCAAGAAGGTCCGGGTTCGAGCCCTGTGGCTGGCGAGGTCCTTTCTGTGTGGAGTTTGCATGTTCTCCCCGTGTCCGCGTGGGTTTCCTCTGGGTGCTCCGGTTTCCCCCACAGTCCAAAGACATGCAGGTTAGGTTAACTGGTGACTCTAAATTGACCGTAGGTGTGAATGTGAGTGTGAATGGTTGTCTGTGTCTGAGCCCTGTGATGACCTGGCGACTTGTCCAGGGTGTACCCTGCCTTTCGCCCGTAGTCAGCTGGGATAAGCTCCAGCTTGCCTGCGACCCTGTAGAACAGGATAAAGCGGCTAGAGATAATGAGATGAGAATGAGATGAACTTAAATTCTAATTTAAGCAGCTGCCTCAAAATTCCAAGTTTTTTTAACTCATTGTTTCATGTTGTGCAAACCTTTGACTCAAGGAAAGCAATTCAAAGGTTTGCACAACATGAAACGATGAGTTAAAAAAACTTGGAATTTTGAGGCAGCTGCTTAAATTAGAATTTTAAGTTAAACCACCTAATTATTTTTTACAATGCTGTTCTGGAAGGACCCTGACTGCTAAACTACTAAGCAAGCAACATGAAAACCAAGGAGCACTTCAAACAGGTCAGAGACAAAGTTGTGGAGAAGTATAGATCAGGGCTGGGTTATAAAAAATATCCTAAACTTTGAATTTCCCAGGGAGCACCATTAAATCCATTATAGCAAAATGGAAAAAACATGGCACCACTACAAACCTGAAAAGAGAAGGCCGCTCACCAAAACTCACAGACCAGGCAAGGAGGGCATTAATCAGAGATGCAACAAAGACACCAAAGACAACACTGAAGGAGCTGCAAAGATCCACAGCGGAGATGGGAGCATCTGTCCATAGGACCACTTTAAGCCATACACTCCACAGAGTGGGGCTTTATGAAAGAGTGGCCAGAAAAAAAGTCATTACTTAAGAAAACACATTTGGAGTTTGCCCAACAGCATGTGGCAGACTCCCCAAACACATGGAAGAAGATTCTCTGGTCAAATGAGACTAAAATTGAACATTTTGGCCATCATGAGATTATGCCATGTGTGGCGCAAACCCAACACCCTGAGAACACCATCCCTACAATGAAGCATGGTGGTGGCAGCATCATGCTGTGGGGATGTTTTTCATCTGCAGGGACAGGAAAGCTGGTCAGGACTGAAGGAAAGATGGATGGCACTAAGGGCAATTCTGGAGGAAAACCTGTTTCAGTCAGCCAGAGGTTTGAGACTGGGATGAAGGTTCAGGGTCTAGCAGGACAATGACCCTAAACATACTGCTAAAGCTACACTAGAGTGATTTAAAGGGAAGCATTTAAATGTCTTGGAATGGCCGAGTCAGAGCCCAGACCTCAATCCAATTGAGAATCTGTGGCATAACTTGAAGATTGCTGTCCACCAAAGCAACCCATCTAACTTGAAGGAGTTGGAACAGTTTTGCCTTGAGGAATGGGCAAAAATCACACTGGCTAAATATCCTAAGCTAATAGAGACATACCCCAAGAGGATTGCAGCAATAATTGTAGCAAAAGGTGGCTGTATAAAGTATTGACTTTGGGGATGAATACTTATGTACACTCAAGATTTCTGTTTTTTCATCTTAATTATTGTTTGTGTCACAATAATAAAACAATGTGCACCTTTAAAGTGGTAGGCATGTTGTGTAAATCAAATGGTGCTAACCCCCCCAAATCCATCTTAATTCCAGCTTGCAATGGAACAAAGCAGGACAATCACGAAGGGGGATGAATACTTTTGCAAGGCACTGTACACACCCTTAGCCTAATACTTGGTTGATGCACCTTTAGCAGCAATTACAGCTTCAAGCTGTCTTGGGAAAGAAGCCACAAGCTTGGCACACATGTTTCTGAACATTTTTGCCCATTCCTCTTGGCATATCCTTGCAAGCTCTGTCAGGTTGGATGGGGAGCATCAGTACACAGCCATTTTCAGCTCTTTCCACAGATGTTCAATTGAATTCTGGTCTGGGCTCTGGCTGGGCCACTCAAGGACATTCACAGACTTTCTCTGAAGCCACTCCTCTGTTCTCTTGGTTGTGTGCTTCAGGTCATTGTCATGTTGGAAGGTAAACCTTCACTGCAGTCTGAGGTCCAGAGTGCTCTGGAGCAGGTTTTCTTCAAGGATCTCTGTGTACTTAGCTGCATTCATCTTTCCCTCTATCAGGACTAGTCGCCCCATTCCCGCTGCTGAAAAACATTGCCACATCATGATGCTACCACCACCATGTTTCACTGTAGATATGGCATTAGCCAAGTGATGAGCAGTGCCTGGTTTCCTCCAGATGTAACGCTTGGTATTCAGGCCAAAAAGTTCAATTTTGGTTTCATCAGACCAGAGAATCTTGTTTCTCATGGTTTGAGAGTCCTCTAGGTGCCTTTTGGCAAACTCCAAGCAGGCTGTCATGTGCCTTTTACTAAGGAGTGGCTTCTGTCTGGCCACTCTACCATAAAGGCCTGATTTGTGGAGTGCTGCCTGGATGGTTGATCTTCTGAAAGGTTCTCCCATCTCCACAAGGATACACTGGAGCTCTGTCAGAGTGACCCTCAGGTTCCTGCTCACCTCCCTGGCCAACATCCATCTTCCCCAATTGCTCAGTTTGGCCAGGTGGCCAGGTCTAGGAAGATTGTTGGTGGTTCCAAACTTCTTCCATTTATGAATGATGGTGGCCACTGTGCTCTTTGGGACCTGTAAAGCTGCAGCAATTTTTCTGTACCCTTCTCCAGATCTATGCCTTGACACAATCTTGTTTCTGAGTTCTGCAGATAATTCCTTTGACCCCATGGCTTGGAGTTTGCTCTGACATGCACTGTCAATTGCGGGACCTTATATAGGCAGGTGTTGGCAATCCCCAATCATGTCCAATCAATTGAATTTACCACAGGTGGACTCCAATTAAGTTGTAGAAACATCTCAAGCAGTATCAGTGGAAACAGTATCAGTGGATTTTTAATAAATTAGCACAAATGTCTAAAAACCTGCTTTCACTTTGTCATTATGGGCTATTTTGTGACAAAAAATTAACTCAATCTATTGTAGAATAAGTCTGTAACATAATAAAATGTGGAGAAGGTGAAAGGGGTGTGCAGACTTTCTGGCCTGACTGCATATTGCTCCAAAATCTCAGTGTACTTTTCTGCATTAATGCTCCATCACAGAAGTGTACATTACCTTTACCAAGGGCACTGACAACCCCATACCATGACACATCCTGGCTTTTGGACTTGTTCCTGGTAACAGTTTGGATGGTCCTTTTCCTCTTTGGCCCAGAGCACACAGTATCCATTTCTTCCACAAAAAAAACTGGAATACTGATTTGTCTGACCACAATACACATTTCCACTGTGTGATGGTCCATCCCTGATGCCTCCAAGCCCAGAGAAGCCAACGGCATTTCTGGACATAGTTAACATAAGGCTTCCTTTTTGCTCAGTACAGTTTTAACTGGTGTTTGTGGATGTAAATCTGTATTGTAGAGCTTGATAAAGGTTTGCCAAAGTAATCCTGAGCCCAAGTGGTTCTATCAGCTATAGATAAATGATGGTTCTTGATGCAGTGACATCTGAGGAATCAGAGATCACGGGTGTTCAGATAAGGCTTGAGCCCTTGCCCTTTACGCACCAAAACTCCTCTTGAGTTCTTGAGTCATTTCATGATATTATGCACCATAGAGCGTGAAATATCCAAATCCTTTAGTATCTTTCTGTGAGGAACCTTGTTTTTAAACATTTCAATAATTTTCTTCTGCATTTGTTGACAATCTGGAGAGCCTCAGCCCATCTTTGCTACTCAAAGACCAGGCCTTTCCTGGATGATTAGTTTGTACCAGATCATGATTCCAATCATCTTTTGACATCACCTGTTTCAAATCACATCATTATTTCGTTGTTTTACCTCATTACTTGCCATAAATTGCCTCCATCCCAACTTGTTTTGGAATCTGTTGCAGGCCTGAAATGCAGGAATGGATGTATATTAACAAATGAAATGAAGTTAAATGAAAAACAAAACAAAACATTAAATGTCTTGGATTCATTCTGTTTGCAATGAAATACGAGTCAAAGTAAATTTAGAAATCACTGCTTTCTTCTTTTATTTGCATTTTGCATACCCTCTCAGCTTTTTCTGATTTGCTCTTGTAGAAGTCCTAAATTCTGTCTGATAAGACTCTAATTTCGATGGAAGTTTTTTTTACTGGTAATTTTAATTCAATTTCTGTTTGTAGAATGTTCTGTTAATATAAAGGATGCTCCTGTACAGTAGAACAATATTAACTGCACACTTATTCCCACAAGAACACATCTCCGAGCTGTTTGAGGTCCTTCACGACAGTTGATTTAATTCTGAAAAAATATAGGAGGTGGTCAAGCAGACGCTCCTTTGTCTCAAGGTATTAAAAGTTTAAAATGCTTTTGTGCCAATAATGTATAAAGACCGGTTGTCTGTCTCCATGCAACGTTTTCCCAGATGCATGATTTAATTCAGTGAAGTGAATTAGAATCTGTTACTGCAGGATTATTTGAAAATAAATAGATTCTCAATTGTGTATGAAATATATTTTGAAATTATGTAATAATTTTATGCAGTATCAAGAAGTTTAATCCAAAATCATTAGATTTCCGGCGGCACGGTGGTGTAGTGGTTAGTGCTGTCGCCTCACAGCAAGAAGGTCCTGGGTTCGAGCCCCGGGGTCGGCGAGGGCCTTTCTGTGTGGAGTTTGCATGTTCTCCCCGTGTCCGCGTGGGTTTCCTCCGGGTGCTCCAGTTTCCCCCACAGTCCAAAGACATGCAGGTTAGGTTAACTGGTGACTCTAAATTGAGCGTAGGTGTGAATGTGAGTGTGAATGGTTGTCTGTGTCTATGTGTCAGCCCTGTGATGACCTGGCGACTTGTCCAGGGTGTACCCCGCCTTTCGCCCGTAGTCAGCTGGGATAGGCTCCAGCTTGCCTGCGACCCTGTAGAAGGATAAAGCGGCTAGAGATAATGAGATGAGATGAGATTAGATTTCCATATCATTAGATTCTTTGCTGTTGTTGTTGTGTTCTGGAAATATACTCCTTAAAGTATTCTTAAAGTGTACTCATACTGTATGTACACAAGAGTGTGATGCATTTACAAAATCACAAGACAGAATGTTGAAAACAAGTTTGATATATTTTCAAACATTTCAAAAACAAAGACCTATGAAATCAAGTCCTTCCTTACTGGAGAAAATGAAAGGAAAAAGTGCACATTTGCATGTAAAAATGTAAACATAATGGTCTCTTGATCAATAAAGTCAAGTCAAAAGTTTTTCTGTTTTTGTGTATGATTTTAAGGTACATAAAGATAATGCAATTGAGCACACATACTATATACTGTAAAGTTTTAAACTCCAGCATTATATTATATTAATATATAAATTAAATGTTAAGCATGAGTCAATGACTTGACCTTATTATGCACTTGGAGCAAGATATACTAAGTATTAGTACTTTATGGCAGAAAAACGTAAAAAGTATACTAAAGTAGAAGTTTTAGTATTAAAGTGTAAGTCTTAGTATTAATGTACTTAGTCTTAGACTTTTGTTTATACTTTTCAGTATAAGCCACGTATACTTCACTATACTATTCTTAAGTATATAAAACATAGTTTATAAAAAGTCAACTTCAAGTATACATTACTGTTCAAAAGTTTGGGGTCACCCAGACAATTTTGTGTTTTCCATGAAAAGTCACACTTTTATTTACCACCATAAGTTGTAAAATGAATAGAAAATATAGTCGAGACATTTTTCTGGCCATTTTGAGCATTTAATCGACCCCACAAATGTGATGCTCTAGAAACTCAATCTGCTCAAAGGAAGGTCAGTTTTATAGCTTCTCTAAAGAGCTAAACTGTTTTCAGCTGTGCTAACATGATTGTACAAGGGTTTTCTAATCATCCATTAGCCTTCTGAGGCAATGAGCAAACACATTGTACCATTAGAACACTGGAGTGATAGTTGCTGGAAATGGGCCTCTATACACCTATGGAGATATTGCACCAAAAAACAGACATTTGCAGCTAGAATAGTCATTTACCACATTAGCAATGTATAGAGTGTATTTCTGATTAGTTTAAAGTGATCTTCATTGAAAAGAACAGTGCTTTTCTTTCATCTCATCTCATTATCTCTAGCCGCTTTATCCTTCTACAGGGTCGCAGGCAAGCTGGAGCCTATCCCAGCTGACTACGGGCGAAAGGCGGGGTACACCCTGGACAAGTCGCCAGGTCATCACAGGGCTGACACATAGACACAGACAACCATTCACACTCACATTCACACCTACGCTCAATTTAGAGTCACCAGTTAACCTAACCTGCATGTCTTTGGACTGTGGGGGAAACCGGAGCACCCGGAGGAAACCCACGCGGACACGGGGAGAACATGCAAACTCCACACAGAAAGGCCCTCACCGACCCCGGGGCTCGAACCCAGGACCTTCTTGCTGTGAGGCAACAGCGCTAACCACTACACCACCGTGCCGCCCGCTTTTCTTTCAAAAATAAGGAAATTTCAAAGTGACCCCAAACTTTTGAACGGTAGTGTACTTCCTCAGTTTTAGTAAAAAATAAGTATACTCATAGTACACTTGAATAAACTTCTTTCTGCTAAGGGTATGAATCTGCATGTAGTTCATTCCACATAAACTGGGTTTTCGTTTCATAGAATTGATTCAGTAAAGTGAATCATAATGATTACCAAGAGTCTTTTTAAATAAATAGGGATTACTAAAATATATTTGAGAAATACATTTCATGTAATGTCAGGTCAATCCAAGTTCAAGATGCTCAGTAAAACTTACCAGATAATTTCCTGATGACAATTAATTTTTTTTAATACTATAAAGAGCTTTAAATAGGAATAAATAAAAATTTGGTATGATGATCATTTGTTTAAAAAATAGTAGTCTCAGGAACAATGCAGGCATATTTATAAAGAAAAGGGCTGTCATTTTTTTTTTTTTTTTTACTGAGCAGAACCACTCACCGTTCTTCTGGACACTTTTTGACTGTCACACTTGCTTCTTGAGTGTTTATACTGTTTATATTGTCTGTTTGAGTGTTTAGTCTGTGTGTAGTTCTTATCTAGTGTTTACACTGTTTATATTGTCTGAGTGTTTAGTCTATGTCTTGTTCTTATCTAGTGTTTATACTGTTTATTTATACTGTTTATATTGTTTGAGTGTTTAGTCTATGTCTAGATCCTATCTAGAGTGTTTATACTGTTTATATTGTTTGTTTTTTTCAATTATTCTATTTTTATTTATTGCATTGCCTGTTTGCACCGTGGGTCGAAAAGGACTGATATTTCATCTGTGCTGTATGTCAAGCATGTATAGCATATTTGACAATAAAGTTGACTTGACTTAATTTTGCACCAAAACCCTGTAGCCTTCATTATGTTTTCTTTTTTCATCTGAAAAAAAGTGCTCTTTTATGTATGGACTATGCTTCTTTCTTTCCTGAAACAGTTTTCTGTAACATGTGCTGGAATCTAAAATGTTTTTAATGACAGACTTAAAATAATAATAATAATAATAATAATAATAATAATAATAATAATAATAATAATAATAGCCCCTTTTGTCTAAAAAGAAGTGACTCTGTCACAAATGTCTTTGGCATTATTCATCCTGGTAGTGAGGAATCAAACGAGTCAAATGCCAAAGAGTCAAATCCACAAGGGATTGTGTGATGTAAAAGTGGGCGTGGCCGATCATACGCGCAGCTATAAAGTCGGTGTGCGCGAGCAGGGGAGGATAATCACATCATCACATCACATCATCACATCACATCACATCACTCTACTCTCATTACATCCCACTTATTTTACACGCATTCAAGACTTGATTTTTTTAATAATAATAATAATAATAATAATAATAATTATTATTATTATTATTATTATTATCATCATCATTATTATTATTATTGCTGTTTTTGCATGGCTCCGTTTTCCATGAGGATGGCTGGCAGATACTTTCTCTGCATCTCGTTTTTCTTTGCACTCATTCACTCCACTGTGGCTTCTGGAGATTTGCGCAAAAAACCTTTAAACACCGTTACGCACCACAATTCTTCCTCGGATAATCCAGGTAAGGCATTGCAATTCGACAAACACGTGAGCATTAACAGACTTTATACTTTCATTGAAAGGAGAAATGTGATATATAGTACCAGTCAAAAGTTTGGAAACACCTTCAAATTCGATTTTTTTTTTCCTACACTGTAAAAAAAAATCCGTTGTTTTTACGGAAAAATACTGGCAGCTGTGGTTGCCAGAATAATCCTGTTAAAAATACAGTGAAATGTAAACAACATTACAGAATAACTTGTACATTTCACTGGGATTCCATGTACAATTAATGATAACTAAATGGTATTCAATGTACAATACAATACAATACAATACAATAATGATAAACAGGTATTCAATGTACAATAATCAATACATAACTGTTAATTTTACGAATATTTATTGTACAATTAAAAAGCATCTACACAGCAAATTCCCCAGTGTTGAATTAACACTTTCAGAGTTCATTTGTGTCCAACTGGACACACAGTAGGGTGTTAAATCAACACTCTGGGTGTTAATTCAACACAGGGGATTTCGCTGTGTAGGAATGAATTGTGAGCGTTCTCGATTATTGGCTTTTGTGGCTCCAAAATGATGGTTCTACTAGACAGATATTTTATTTGTTTTAGAGTTTTACGAAATGTGCCGGAGAGCCTCTACTGACATTTAAAAAAAAAAAATTTAATAGGGCAATGATATAATTTTAACTATCACATTCTGTTTTAGTATTACAGTTTGTCTGTGTTTAAACTACAACAATTTGTAAATTCTACAAAAATCAATTCAACATATTCTTACTGTTAAATTAACAGTGGTATTTGGTTAGGAGTTTTACAGTATATTGATGTAAATTACACACTGCTTCATTGTTTTTGCATTTACAGTTTTTTCATGTCATAATTTTACATAAATTCACTGTTAATTCTACGGACATTTTTGATAGTGTACATTGTAGAACAATACTGAACTCATCAAAACTATGAAATAACATATATGGAATTATATGGTAAACAAAAAAAGTGTTAAAAAAAATTCATCTTTTAGATTCTTCAAAGTCGTCACTGATAACAGCTTTGCACACTATTGGCATTATCTGAACCAGCTTCATGAGGTAGTCACCTGGAATGCTTCTCAGTTAACAGATGTGTCTTGTCAAAAATGGAATTTCTTGCCTTCTTAATGCATTTGACACCATCAGCCAGTAAAGAGTAAATAATAAAAATACAGTAAATAGTCCTGTTCGACAACTGTAGTAATCCATATTATGTCAAGAACTTTTGACTGGTACTGTGTATATATATATATAAACTCTTACTTTATGAGGTGCTACACGTTTAATAGGGTGTTTTGTTTCTGAAATGTTTCTATGCCCTCAAGACTGACCTTTTATTTTCCTTGAAAAGAACAAAACAGTGCAATTTCCGTCTAAAACCTCCCCTCCAAGTGCCTCAGGCACCTGGATCACATACCAGGAAAGGATTAAAGTCAAAATTAGATGAAATATATTCACAAACCAGTACATTCATCCTGAATTTGACTTATTTTTCAAAACAGGTTTTGGGATTTTGCCTTGTTTCCATATGAAGGTGATGAGAAGGCAGAGCCAGGAAATTTATATTATATACTTTTTCCAGATCCAAGCATGTCTGACAAACACCTTTTTTATTTAAAGTGACTTGCAAGTGAAGTGGAATGGAATATGAGTAGTTTAGGGCTTCAGGGCCTTTCTCAGGGGCCCAAGAGTGGCTCTCTGCCAGTCCTGGGCAAAACTGTAACCGCTGAGGTGTGTTCATGGACCGCTGAGTTGCACTTAGAAGTTAAGTGTAGAAAAAGATCCAAAAATAATATTTTTAAAAATAATACTTGGCATTTGTTGTGTGTAATTCTTTGAAAGTAATTCTTTGTGCTGTGTGTGTGTGTGTGCGGTTTTTTTTTTTTTTTAAGATATGATAACATTAAGATATATTCACAATTCTATTGCTGAGAGTGACACTGCAGCACATTAAACGTCATTCAAATCAAAATTAAACCAAATAACTTTGTGGAGATTTGGCAAAAGTAATTATTTTATGGCACAAATCAGCACAAAAAATATGGTGAACTGTTTCATTAGGGGTTCAAGCACTGAAGGTTTTATCTTGGATTTTTATTCTTCAAAGAAGTGTCCTCTCTTGACAGCTGCATGGTTGCTGTATTATTACAACCAAATGTTGGGTTTTGTCAGGTGATCAAATTTATTTATTTATTTATTAGATATTTTAGATATAGATACTTGAACAACTCTTAATTTTCCCCCAGGAACCCTGAACGAGGATAAGCCGATGGGAATCTTTAGCAGGAGGCACTCTGTGTCTCCGCAGAGACGGCAGATGCTGGTAAGTGTTTTCCCACAAATTATGAAGTTAGATGGTGGTGACAACCTGCTAATAAAAAGGCTATGCTTTAAATAAAACAGACAAGCTACAGTATGAAGGTTTGCAATTTTCTGGCTTTCTACATTTAATGCTCTGTGCTTGACTTGTGGTTTTGTTTGAGCAGCTGCAGTTTTTAAGGTTTATATGGCACCATATTGTATTGTGTGCTGCTCATTCTTTTTTTCCTGCTGTATGTTTTGTGATTCGATTACACTGGACCAGAATGTTTAACAATGCCAAATATACAGATGCACTATTACTCTTAATGTTTTCTAATCCACGAGTTCTGGTTTATAGCTTTTTCCTTTCTAAACAAACAGGCTGTGTGTGTTGCAGAGCCCGAGACCTGAGAAGGGTATTGGCAGAACTGGCTCGGTGAGGCACTGTGCCCGTCTGATGGAGACATGCTCGGCACACACTTCTTGCTGCAGTCCCTGCGCTATTTGCCATTGTCGAGTCTTCAATACGATCTGCCAGTGCTGGAGGATCAGTGTGTGCTCAAAAAAAAACTAAATACTAAGTACTTACCGTACTTGTGAAGCATAGTGAATGCTTGCACATCATTAACACATTGTAAATGCCTTCCTCATGCCCTATGGTCAGACTGTTTTCGAGCAGATGCAATGTCTCACACTCACAGGGACCTGAGAGTTCACTTAGACTGGGGGGGAAAAAACCTCAGAATGTACTGATGACAATGTTGCAGGTCTAACAAACTTAAATTCTGATTTCTGAGCCCAGCTCCTTTGAAGTCCAGATCCTTGTCAGTTTCAGATCTCATGAAGTTTGCTTCTCTGCTCCAAGAAGTTTGTTCTTGGACCCTCTTGGACACAGGTGTGATCTAAAGATTAGACCCTATGGTTCAGAACAAAAGGCCTTACTCAATGGAATTCCTAGTTCAGAAGAAGGATGGTGGTTGGTATCTGTCCAATTCTAGATTTGAGAAGGCAAAACTGGTTCCAGCTATCAGATGTTATTCATAATGTGAATGGCAAGGCATACCCTCATGTTTGTATTGCTTCTGACCACAGAGGCTTTTTGAATTTTGTCTTGCAATGACATATTTGAAATGAAAATCCTACCATTTGGCCTCTCTCGAGCACCATGGGTGTTCTCCAGATGCATTCAGGCAGCCGCATTATCTCTGATGGCCAGAGGTCTAATGAGACTGCCATATGTGTGTGGCTCTTACATGCCTCACCATGAAACAAGCCATCCAGGAAACATCTATCCTCCTCACACACACTAAGGGCCTCAATGGGCAGAATGATTTGATAACCTTAGTCAGATTAATTATGCCTGTGTGTTGGAGTGAAAACAGGTAGAGGACTGTGATCAGTCAGTCCAAGTGCAAGAGCCTTGTATAGTGTGCATTCCATTCTCTATATCATATGGATCTTTGCAGGCATTTAGCAGATGCTACAACATACCCAGAGCATGGGAGCTGGGGAGCAGTTGGGAGTTAGGTGCCTTCCACTTCAGAAAGGGCACTTCAGCCATTCCTGCTGGTCCAGGGAATTGAATCAGTGAACTTTTGAGCCTAATGCTGCTTCTCTAACCATTAGGCCATGGCTTCCCCAGGTGTATGTGGAGGCCACTGCAGGGTGTCACAACACTGACAACTAGGGGCTCATAAATTGTCACAAAAAAAGACAATCATGCTCTCCCAAGACCCTCAATTACTGTAGTCCTCTAAGACCACCCATTATGGCTATGTGCAGGATGATGAACTGAAATGGATCTCTGTAAAGACTCCAGTGGGTGGATGACTCTCAAGTGGCCTTGTGGTTGAACTCTGGGTTTCTTCCCAAAATCATACCACCCACTTTAGTTAACCACTCTGTTGTATGTGCAGCATTCCATGATCGAGAACCTGCTGAGAATTCCATACTCTGCTCGGTATGTGCCCAATAGTAAATTTGTTCATCCATTGCAGGGGGGAAAGGTGTCTTTTTGGAAGAAATATTACTGCTCTTTGTACGTAAACAATTATCTTCATTATCTTAAGACAGTCAATAATCCAGGTCTATGAAGGTGTTTTGATGAGTACATAGAGCATTAAAAAACTAAAAGGGCACTCGGAGAGCGCAGACCTCTGCCAGGGACAATAGTCAACTCTTCTACGATATGCAAATTAGGTCTGGATATATTTCCTAAACTATTAGAATTATATGATGGTGTAGTGGTTAGCACTGTCGCCTCACAGCAAGAAGGTTCTGGGTTCGAGGCTGATGGGGGGGGGGCTTTCTGTGTGGAGTTTGTATGTTCTCCCTGTGTCTGTGTGGGTTTCCTCTGCGTGCTCTGGTTTCCCCCACAGTCCAAAGACATGCAGGTTAGGCTAATTGGTGGCTCTAAATTGACCATGAGTGTGAATAGTTGTTTGTCTCCATGTATCAGTCCCTGCAATGACCTGGCAACTTGTCCAGGGTGTACCCTGCCTCTTGCCCATAGTCAGCTGGGATAGGTTCCAGCTTGCCTGTGACCCTGCACAGGATACATGGATGGATGGCTTAGAATTATGTGGCTATATGTCCATCTCATAGGACGACCAGGATCCATGAGTGTGGATTGTAATATGGAGTTATCGTATTTCTACATTGGCTATGTTTTGTCACTACTGAACTTTCTCATATATGTCTATAAAGTTTGACATTTAAGACCACCATCCTAATAGAAGCATTGACAATTAATGGGACATTATTGACGTTACTGACATGTTTTCTCCACCATGTAAACAGGAGCATGGGAGGTTATTCCACACTCATTGGACAATTGTTTCTGCAAATTTAGGGATGCCAAGATGTTTTGCTTTTGGACATGTGCTTCAACATATTTGATCATCTCTAAAGTCATTATTCAATCAGTCTGGGTAAAAATTGATTTGGTTTATTTATTTGTCTGCAGAATGTCAGCAGCATATAGCATGATCTTTTGTTTTTCTTCTCACTTTGATTAGTTGGCTAATCTTGGTTTGAAGTGGCTCAGAAGCATCAGTGATGATGATCAGTGTTGCCTCAAGATTGGTGTAATATATATTTTATGCACATATGTGTACATTTTATATATATATATATGTATATGTACACTCACCAGCCACTTTAGTAGAAATTTGTTCTTGATTCTATGATTCCTGTTCTTGGCTGCAGGACTGGAACCCAATATGGTCTACTACTGTTGCATGCTGAGATGCTTTTCTGCTCACCATGGTTGCAAAGAGTGATTATATATGAGTTACTATATCCTTCCTGGCAGCTCAAACCAATCTGGCCATTTTCCTCTGACCTCTCTTATCAACAAGGCGTTTGTTTCCACCCACAGAACTGTCCCTCACTCAACTTAATGTTTTTTGTTTTTCGCACCATTCTGTGCAAACTCTAGAGACTGTTGTGTGTGAAAACAAATGCCACGAGATCAGGAGGTTCTAAAATACTCAAACCAAAAATACTCATCTGGCTCAAACCAACACCCATGCCACAGTGAAAGAAAGTCACACTTTGAGATCAGTTTTCCCATTCTGATGTTTGAACATTGTGAACATTAATTAGCTGAAGCTCTTGATTTGTGTCTGCATGATTTCATGCATTGTCAAGGGATTGGCTGGTTAGAAAACTGCATAAAACAGCAGGTGTATGGCTGTACCTGATAAAGTGGACAGTGAGTGTGTGTGTGTCTCTCTCTAATCTGTGTGCAAAAGTGTTGAAGGATTGGAGTACAATGTCTTAACCCACCAATAAAATTCTCACCTGAACCAATTTTTGTTGAGAGTGTTTACTTTTACAACATTTCATATCAAAAAAAGCATTCAATTATGGTCGGTTATTATAAGTATTGTGAATTAACTGACATTTTCTGCACGCTATAGTACATTTATTAATCCCTTTTGATCTTATCGCATGGCATAACCTTGAAGAAAAAATCTAGCTGAGGTTTTTAGATGAAGGAAATCCATTAAACGTCCTGTCCTGCATCCCTGTTTGAGTTCGCTTTGATTAAGTAACGCCTCCAGAATGCTTTCAGTTTAATGAAACACACCTTTAGAATAGGGAATATTAAATCAACATTCAATTTTTAATTTGATTTTGGAGGAAATCCCATTTGGTCTAGATGTTATTTATTTATTTAGTTTCTTTTTTCAGATAGCCTAATATTTCTGTACTTTATTTATTTTTGTCGATTTCTTAATAATATAAAGTTCTATCTGAGTGAGAAAGGGAATGTGAAGGTTTTGCTATTCCTGCTAGAAAACCACTAACGTTTTATAATCTGCATTTACACCTTAACAAGGCTGACGCTTTCGAATTACACTACGTTCAGACTGCAACCTGAAACGACCCATATCCGATTTGTTGTGAAATCCGATTTTTTTGTTAGGCCGTTCACATTACCAATTATACGAGACTTGTATGCGATCTCCAATATGAACAGAAAACGACCTAAAAGTGTCCTGCATGCGCAAATTGACACGTAATAAGCACATCTACGTAATACGTAAACAAAAAAAAGCGTACTCTTCAAGTTTGCAAGTAAAGCATGGAGATGAGGCGAGACCTGGCGATGTGGTTTTTGTGGCGGCGGCGGAACTCACACAATAATCTGATTAATGTGGGCAGCAGACTAATGAGACCGAAGGTGTCAAATTACTGGAAATTTCCAGAACAATCTTATAATCTTGTAATACAGGATGGTTTAAGTTATAAATCAGTTATAGAAACTGTTTTATTTAATCAAGCTAACAGATCAACATCCAGGTCCCTACCAAATCCACCATTAGCTTGATCAATTCTATAAAAGTCTATTTAAATTCTGAAAACTGTACAAATGTTGTTGTTTTCCACCAAAGAGGCGGGATTAGCCAACGCAGAATAGTGATGTTTGTCTCTTGTTGATGACGTGTAGGTCGCATGAATGCGACCTGTCCGGTCAGACTGCAGTCGCATGTGAAAATAACGGATATGCATCGGAATTAGGACCACATATCCAAGCGGCCTGGGTCGCATGTGAAAAAAAATCGGATCTGTGTCGTTCAGATTGTCAATAACAAATCGGATACAGGTCGCATATGGGCCGTTTCAGGGTGCAGTCTGAACGTAGTCATGATGTCTGTATAAGACTATGTTCAGGGTGCAGTCTGAAACGACCCATATCCGATTTTTTTGCCCATATGCGACCTGTATCCGATTTGTTATTGACAATCTGAACGACACAGATCCGATTTTTTTCACATGCGACCCAGGCCGCTTGGATATGTGGTCCTAATTCCGATGCATATCCGTTATTTTCACATGCGACTGCAGTCTGACCGGACAGGTCACATTCATGCGACCTACATGTCATCAACAAGAGACAAATGTCACTATTCTGCGTTGGCTAATCCCGCCTCTTTGGTGGAAACTTGAAGAGTGCGCTTTTTTTTTGTTTACGTATTACGTAGATGTGCTTATTACGTGTCAATTTGCGCATGCGGGACACTTTTGGGTCGTTTTCTGTTCATATTGGAGATCGCATACAAGTCTCATATAATTGGTAATGTGAACGGCCTAACAAAAAAATCGGATTTCACAACAAATCGGATATGGGTCGTTTCAGGTTGAAGTCTGACTGTAGTGTAAATCAACCTGTTCTGGAAGGACCCTGACTCTGCAACACTACTAAGCAAGCAACATGAGAACCAAGGAGCCTCCAAACAAGTCAGAGACAAAGTTGTGGAGAAGTATAGGTCAGGGTTGGGTTATAAAAAATATCCCATTAAATCCATTATAGCAAAATGGAAAGAACATGTCACTACTACAAACCTGACAAGAGAAGGCCGTCCACCAAAACTCACAGACAGGGCAAGGAGGGCATTAATCAGAGATGCAACAAAGACACCAATGATAACGCTGAAGGAGCTGCAAAGATCCACAGCGGAGATGGGAGCATCTGTCCATAGGACCACTTTAAGCCGTACACTCCACAGAGTGGGGCTTTATGGAAGAGCGGCCAGAAGAAAGTCATTGCTTAAGAAAACACATTTGGAGTTTGCCCAACAGCATGTGGCAGACTCCCCAAACACATGGAAGAAGATTCTCTGGTCAAATGAGACTAAAATTGAACATTTTGGTCATCATGGGAAATGCCATGTGTGGCACAAACCCAACACCCTGAGAACACCAGTCCTACAGTGAAGCATGGTGGTGGCAGCATCATGCTGTGGGGATATTTTTCATCTGCAGGGACAGGAAAGCTGGTCAGGACTGAAGGAAAGATGGATGGCACTAAAATACAGGACAATTCTGGAGGAAAACATGCTTGAGTCGGCCAGAGGTTTGAGACTGGGACGAAGGTTCACGGTCTAGCAGGACAATGACCCTAAACATACTGCTAAAGCTACACTGGAGTGGTTTAAAGGGAAACATTTAAATGTCTTGGAATGGCCTAGTCAAAACCCAGACCTCAATCCAGTTGAGAATCTGTGGCATAACTTGAAGATTGCTGTCCACCAACGCAACCCATCTAACTTGAAGAAGTTGGAACAGTTTTGCCTTGAGGAATGAGCAAAAATCACACTGGCTAAATATCCTAAGCTAATAGAGACATACCCCAGGAGACTTGCAGCTGTAATTGCAGCAAAAGGTGGCTTTATAAAGTGTTGACTTGAGAGTGGGGGGTGAATACCTCTGCACACTCCAGATTTCTGTTTTTTTTTTCATCTTAATTACTGTTTATCACAGTAAACCAACAATTTTCACCTTTAAAGTGGTAGGCCTGTTGTGTAACTCAAATGGTAATTAACCTCCAAAAATCCATTTTAACTCCAGCGTGTAATGCAACAAAACAGGAAAAACACCAAAGGGGATGAATACTTTTACAAGACACTGTGTAACAAGCAGCAACAACAACAAAACACCACAGAAGAATGACGTATCCACCAGACATGAAGTTTATTTGGTTAACTCATTTTCAAGCAAAATACCAGAAGAACCATGAGATTATACTTGATTAACTCGATACTGGCAACAATTACACTTTCATTATCCAATCTCTTTAGATTTTTTTTGAATGAGGAGTCAATAAAATACAAATATGACATGCAAGTTCTTTTTTTTTTTACATTAAAACAAACATGAAATCAACATCGAAATGATTTGATGGTGACTGCAGTACTCATCAAGTACAACTGGAACACATCTAAATTGAGGACAAAGCAGCTGGAATTCCTTAAGGTGGGTTTTTGTGAGATTAACCATGCTAATCCTTTTTCTACATACATGGGGAACACAAGATAAAATTACAGGTTTGTTGGGTTTATGGTTATTTAGCACAAAAGTCTTTTAGCACAAATCTAAAGTCTTTTAGCACAAGATCCAAGAACACTTAATCTTTATTATGAATACTTACTGATCATGTTTAAAGATGTCTGATGGATTTTTTTTATAAGTTACCAAGATTCCAATCGAAAACGAGTGATTTTAAATAGCATTGATAGCATTAAACAAAAAAGAAATATTGAAATCAAATATAAACATGCTGCAACAAGGTGAATTTTGCTGTAAACTAGCCACAAGACTTGTCTTGATGATCAAACAACCCTTACATCTTAGCATAATCTCTTCTTCTTCATCTTCTTCTTCTTGCTTAATGATTGCCATATTATAAACAATTGATATATTCATTTTAGTTGTTTTGTCATTCCTGAATGTTTATACTGCACTTTTATTTAACTGCCATTCGTTCTAGAATACTTTAGTGGAAGTTTCTTTCGTTTGTTTACATATCACAACTTCTGGTTACTAAGGAGACATGATTCTCATTTTTATCCCCCGCCCAAACAAAGTTTGGCGGGGGATATAGAAATGGGTTCCGTCCGTCCGTCCGTCCGTCCGTCCAGCTGCCTGTCTGGCTGTCCGTCTGTCTGGCCGTCCGGTCACGTTTTCGTTTCCGGGCCATATCTTTAAAACTACTGAACATATCTTCATGAAATGTTGTATACATATCAAGCAACATGTGAACTGGTGGCTATTTTGGATTTTTGAAAAAAGTATTTTTCAAATTTTTACATAAAAAATAGATTTTGACTTAGTTTCTAAGAGCAATGTTCATTTCTGGAGCATATGTCCAAAACTATTCATGATATGGATTTGAAACTTGGTATACATGTTAACAAGGTGACATAGATGTGCCTTTTCATACTAAGACATTTTGAGAAATTTTAATTTTTCATGTTTCCATGGAAACAATTTCAGACTTAGTCTCTTAATCTTAGGGGTAGGTTTTGTTTCTGGAGCAGAACTTGAAAACTGTGAGTGGTATGGTCTTGAAAGTTGGTGTATGTGTTGATTAAGTAATGTATATGTGCCTTTTGATACTAAGAAATGTGAGAAATTTTAATTTTTAGCTCACCTGGACCAAAGGTCCAGTGGGCTTATGCCATGGGCTGCTGAGGTCAGTGTAAAGAGGTAGGGTTGGTTTCCTGCAGCAGAACTTGAAAAATGTGACAAATAATATCTTGAAACTTGGTAAAAAGTTGGTATATACAGTGGTGCTTGAAAGTTTGTGAACCCTTTAGAATTTTCTATATTTCTGCATAAATATGGCCTAAAACATCATCAGATTTTCACACAAGTCCTAAAAGTAGATAAAGAGAACCCAGTTAAACAAATGAGACAAAAATATTATACTTGTTCATTTATTTATTGAGGAAAATGATCCAATATTACATATCTGTGAGTGGCAAAAGTATGTGAACCTCCAGGATTAGCAGGTAATTTGAAGGTGAAATGAGAGTCAGGTGTTTTCAATCAATGGGATGACAATCAGGTGTGAGTGGGCACCCTGTTTTATTTAGGCTACATCCACACGACAACGGCAACGAGATGTTATTTAAAAATATATCGCGTCCAAATGGGCAACGATCAGTAAAATATCAGGTCCATATGGCAACGCAACGCTTGCTGAAAATGATGCAATACACATGCCACACCTCTAGGGGCGCTGTAAGACGGTCCCTTCGGAGACACCAGAACAATAGAAGAAGTAAGGACGCATGCGCATAAACTATTATGCGCGAGACTTCATATTAGCCACAAAGTCAGGAAAATCTGTTCGTAAAATTACATTATAATGACCAAATACAATGAAAAGTATTTTTCCAGTCTCACCTGTGAAAGGTAATCCCATGTGATCTTGTTTGGATGGCAAACCTGTTGGTACAGTTAAACGCAGCTAATCTTTATTCTCCGCTTTGACCTTTCCAATATGGCGGCGAGGATGACGTATGATTCTACGCGGAAGGCGGCGTCTTTAATGGTCCGGAATAAATTGAATACTACACGTTGATGGATTAATTTGTTGTTTCTCACCTGTGAAAGGTAATCCCATGTGATCTCGTTTGGACGGTAAACCTGTTGGTACAGTTAAAGGCAGCGCATGAATCTTTATTCTCCGCTTTGACCTATCCAATATGGCGGCGAGGATGACGTATGATTCTACGCGGAAGGTGGCGTCTTTAATGGTCCAGAATAAACTGAATACTACACGTTGATGGATTAATTTGCTCCTCTACGCCCTTTTTGAGGAATGTACTGTAGGACTAAAACCAACATCTGAAGAGGTGAGATCGCTCCTTTTTTCCCCTATTTTTGCTGGCGGGATTGACTCTGCCCTAAGGGCACAGTCTCTCTCTCTCTCTCACTTTGCACCATTACACAATAAATATTCACAGTGAAAATATTTTGTAAGCGCATTTCATGAACGAAATTATAGGATTTGTTGACAACTCGCATCGCAATGAGAAGATCATTGGCACTACTGGTGTTAAGAATCAGACCATTTCATAAATGAATATTTTGCTGTAGAGCTGCAGTGTTTGTACAATTGCATGTTTTTGCTTCACTATTACTGTCACTATTCTGCTTCTTGCATTACTACTGTGAACTAACACTGAACATAATAATAATAATAATAATAATAATATCCAAGCTCCTGTTTCACTCTCACTAGTGCTCTGTAAGGCTTTTTCCTGGTGATATTCGTTACACTTCTACCCGGCGTGAAGCACTGGCAGTCATGTGGTTGTGACATCATCGTAAACAAATCCGTTCTACTCATCCAGACGACTTCACAACGGCAACGTTGCCAGATCTTTCCACTCTGGAACCCGTTCTCAAAAAGATTGCGTTTTGGGCACCCAAAACGCCGGTGCCGTGTGGACGCCAGGCCTAAACGATAAGCAATTGTATCGGAGTCACCTGAATCCGTTGCCGTGTGGACAGGGCCTTAAAGAACAGGGATCTTTCAAAGTCTGATCTTCACAACACATGTTTGTGGAAGTGTATCATGGCACGAAGAGAGGAGATTTCTGAGGACCTCAGAAAAAGCGTTGTTGATGCTCATCAGGCTGGAAAAGGTTACAAAACCATCTCTAAAGAATTTGGACTCCACCAATCCATAGTCAGACAGATTGTGTACAAATGGAGGAAAGTCAAGACCATTGTTACCCTCCCCAGGAGTGGTCGACCAACAAAGATCACTCCAAGAGCAAGGCATGTAATAGTTGGCAAGGTCACAAAGGACCCCAGAGTGACTTCTAAGCAACTGAAGGCCTCTCTCACATTGGCTAATGTTAATGTTCATGAGTCCACCATCAGGAGAACACTGAACAACAATGGTGTGCATGGCAGGGTTGCAAGGAGAAAGCCACTGCTCTCCAAAAAGAACATTGCTGCTCATCTGCAGTTTGCTAAAGATCATGAGGACAAGCCAGAAGGCTAATGGAAAAATGTTTTGTGGACGAATGAGACCAAAATAGAACTTTTTGGTTTAAATGAGAAGCGTTATGTTTGGAGAAAGGAAAACACTGCATTCCAGCATAAGAACCTTATCCCATCTGTGAAACATGGTGGTGGTAGTATCATGGTTTGGGCCTGTTTTGCTGCATCTGGGCCAGGACGGCTTACCATCATTGATGGAACAATGAATTCTGAATTATACCAGTGAATTCTAAAGGAAAAGGTCAGGACATCTGTCCATGAACTGAATCTCAAGAGAAGGTGGGTCATGCAGCAAGACAACGACCCTAAGCACACAAGTCATTCTACCAAAGAATGGTTAAAGAAGAATAAAGTTACTGTTTTAGAATGGCCAAGTCAAAGTCCTGACCTTAATCCAATGGAAATGTTGTGGAAGGACCTGAAGCGAGCAGTTCATGTGAGGAAACCCACCAACATCCCAGAGTTGAAGCTGTTCTATACAGAGGAATGGGCTAAAATTCCTCCAAGCCGGTGTGCAGGACTGATCAACAGTTACCGGAAACGTTTAGTTGCAGTTATTGCTGCACAAGGGGGTCACACCAGATACTGAAAGCAAAGGTTCACATACTTTTGCCACTCACAGATATGTAATATTGGATCATTTCCCTCAATAAATAAATGACCAAGTATAATATTTTTGTCTCATTTGTTTAACTGGGTTCTCTTTATCTACTTTTAGGACTTGTGTGAAAATCTGATGATGTTTTAGGTCATATTTATGCAGAAATATAGAAAATTCTAAAGGGTTCACAAACTTTCAAGCACCACTGTAGGACAGGGGATATAGATGACTGTTGTCTTGTTCTCTTTGAAATGGGTCTTTTTTTGGTTAAAGACTTTGTAGATTTATTAGTCAAATACATATGAAAACAGTAATATGTGATATCAAATGGACTTTTAATAATTTAAGTACGGTTTTAGGAATAGATTCTGCTCTTAGTTGGCAAAATACATGTTGTCCATCAGGGTAAGAGACACAATCCCCCGGTTAATTAATTCATCAAACATGTAATTATTGACAGTCAGTTGACCTATGAAGGTGCCTACAATTCAAGGTTTGTTATGGCTTAACTACAAATATCCAAAGATACCAAAGAATCTGATTTTCAGTCCACATTTCAGGGATCAACAACTGATCCTTAACATGCACAGCAGCAGAAATTCCAGCTTCCAGTCCTTAAGCAATCATAATAAACCCCTTCCTATATCAAGCTGAGTATTTTATTTTTTTATTATTGTGACCATAATCCAGAGGGGCGGCACAGTGGTGTAGTGGTTAGCGCTGTCGCCTCACAGCAAGAAGGTCCGGGTTTGAGCCCCGTGGCCAGCGAGGGCCTTTCTGTGCGGAGTTTGCATGTTCTCCCCGTGTCCGCGTGGGTTTCCTCCGGGTGCTCCGGTTTCCCCCACAGTCCAAAGACATGCAGGTTAGGTTAACTGGTGACTCTAAATTGACCGTAGGTGTGAATGTGAGTGTGAATGGTTGTCTGTGTCTATGTGTCAGCCCTGTGATGACCTGGCGACTTGTCCAGGGTGTACCCCGCCTTTCGCCCATAGTCAGCTGGGATAGGCTCCAGCTTGCCTGCGACCCTGTAGAACAGGATAAAGTGGCTAGAGATAATGAGATGAGATGAGATAATTCAGAGTTGTGCTAAAGAACATAGAGTTGTGCTAAAAGACTTTAGAACTTGTGCTAAAAGCCTTTAGATTTGTGCTAAAAGACTTTTGTGCTAAATAACCGGATACCGGTTTGTTGCCTTGCTGGAGTCTGAGTTAGAATCAATGCTTCAACATACAGAGCTCATGAACAAGGACAAAAGAAAAAAAAAGATAATAAGAACCTCATTTTTTAAAAAGATTTATTGGCAATGAGATATTTTCACATTGATGTTACCTTCTGGAAAATATAATTTTTCTATTTTTTCAAACAGTGAATATTTCTCCTTGTTACGGACAATTCCTGGACATCATACATCTTCTTAAGGACCTTTCACATTTTACAACTTGTTTTTCCTGGCCACAGTCTCCAAAACCAGAGAAAAGGAAAAGGCATGCTGATTTGAACACATGAAGGACACACCTCACTTTAGTGAGCATGTAAAACTTTATGTGTTTTTGGTTTGGGTTAAAACAATGCTTACGTACGTGCATGCACAGCTCAGGCCACTTGGAGACTGGTTAATCCTGAAAATTTCTTTGCTGATCGATTCCCAATTATCAAATTTGTCTCGTAGCAATCGAAAAGAAAATATTAAGCTGCAGATGTTGAAAGAAATCTAAAATTTTGTAAATTAAATTAATTTGCTAGGTGTTAAAAACTGGTTATATATAAACGGGAATATATGTTAGTTAGAACCTCTTTGGCTTCAACTGCATTTTAAGGGCATCACCTTTCTTTTTTATGCTGAAAACAGAAAAAAATACAGACAATAAGTTGGAATAGATACATTCATATCTCTTGCATTTCATGAATTTGATATACCTCAACTCTAAAATATCAGCTTTAACACATCAAATAAATCTATTAATCATTCACTGTGCCCTGGACTAAGGCCCATGATACACTGGCAAAACCACATCTGTTATCTTTTTTAGTATTTTCTTATGGAAAGAACTTCAGCCATTTAAAGAAACCACCCAAATGCTTGAAAACATTGAATCTGTCTTCAAATTTCATACAGCAAAATTGCATATTATCAATTGTACAAGCCGGATGTTGGTCTACAGATATAATGTTCAAATGATGTATGCTGAAATATTTTGCAGTCGCTGTATTTAATTAGTACAACCCTGTTTCCAAAAAAGTTGGGATGTTGTGTAAAATGTAAATAAAAACACAAAATGTGATGATTTGCAAATCATGGAAACCCTACGTGTATATTTCACTGAAAATAGTATAAAGACAACATCAAATGCTGAAACTGAGAAATCTTATTGTTTTTTGAAAAATATATGCTCATTTTGATTGATGCTAGCAACATGTTTCCAAAAAGCTGGGACGGGGCATGTTTACCACTGTGTTGCATCACCTCTACTTTTAACGTTTGGGAACTGAGGAAACCAATCGCTGCGGTTTTGAAACTGAAATGTTGTCCCAATTTAGCCTGATATACAATTTCAGTTGCTCAACAGTTTGGGTCTCCTTTGCCGTATTTTGCACTTCATACTGCAGCAAATGTTTTCAATGCGAAACAGGTCTAAACTGCAAGCAGGCCAGTTTAGCATCTGGACTCTTTTGCTACAGAGCCATGCAGTTTGAATATGTGCAAAAAGCGGTTTGGCATTGTCTTGCAGAAAGAAAGAAGGCCTTTCCTGAAAAAGATTTTGTCTGGATGGCAGAGTATTGCTCTGACACTTGTATATGTCATTCACCATTTGTACAAGCTACCCATGTCATGTGCACTAATGCACCCTCATACTGTATCATCACAGATGCTGGCTTTTGACAGATGGTCCCTCTCCTCTTTAGCCTGGAGGACGTGGTGTCCATGATTTCAAAAAAGAATTTCTAATTTCGATTCATCAGACCTTGGGATAATTTTCCACATCACCTCAGTCCATCATAAAAGAGCTCAGGCCCAGAGAAGGTGGCGGTGTTTCTGGATATTGTTTATATCTGGTTTTAACTTGCATTTTTGGATGCAGTAATGAACTGTTTTCACAGACGATGGTTTTCTGAAGTGTTTCTGAGCCCATACAGTGATTTCCACTACAGACACGTGTCTGCATTTAATGCAGTGTCACCTGAGGGCCTGAAGATCACAGGCATTCAATGTCAGTTTTCAGCCTTGTCTCTTGCATACAGAGATTTCTCCAGATTCTCTGAACCTTTTAATGATATTATGGACCATAGATGATGTGATCCCCAAATTCTTTGCAGTTTTACATTGAGGAAAATTAATCTTAAATTCTTAAATCTTAAAATCTCACTGTTTGCCCATACAGTCTTTCACAGAGCGGTGAACCCCTCCCCATCTTTACTTCTGAGAGACTCTGCCTCTCTGGGATGCTCTTTTTATACCCAATCATTTTACTGACCTGTTGCCAATTAACCTGATTAGTTTTTTTTTTTTTAACGTTACACAACTTTTCCAGTCTTTTTTTCCCCTGTCCCAACTTTTTCTGAAACCTGTTGTTGGCACTAAATTTAAAATAAGCATATATTTTTTTCAAAAACAACACAATTTCTCAGTTTGAACATTTGATATATTGTCTTTGTACTATTTTCAATGAAATATAGGGTTTCTATGATTTGTAAATCAGAGCATTCTGCTTTTATTAACCTTTTACACAATGTTCCAACTTTTGTGGAATTGGGGTTATTTTTTTAATAATCGTACTTACAACACAGATAATATAGCCATATAATATAATATAATATAATATAATATAATATAATATAATATAATATAATATAATATAATATAATTATGGTTATATTGACACATCATTTGAATGTTGCATATGTGAACCTAATGTACAACTTGTGTTATGGACAATGTGCAAAACCCTTTGGTTTACATACAGTATGTGACATTCAAATGATATACTGTGTAGTGAAATAAAGCATAACATTAGCTACGTTATCTGTGGAAATTACTTGAGCAATTGTACTTTCTTACTGTATTTCAGTACTATTTTGGAATACGGGCGACACGGTGGTGTAGTGGTTAGCGCTGTCGCCTCACAGCAAGAAGGTCCGGGTTCGAGCCCCGTGGTCGGCGAGAGCCTTTCTGTGTGGAGTTTGCATGTTCTCCCCGTGTTCGCGTGGGTTTCCTCCGGGTGCTCCGGTTTCCCCCACAGTCCAAAGACATGCAGGTTAGGTTAACTGGTGACTCTAAATTGACCGTAGGTGTGAATGTGAGTGTGAATGGTTGTCTGTGTGTCAGCCCTGTGATGACCTGGCGACTTGTCCAGGGTGTACCCCGCCTTTCGCCCGTAGTCAGCTGGGATAGGCTCCAGCTTGCCTGCGACCCTGTAGAACAGGATAAAGCGGCTAGAGATAATGAGATGAGATGAGATTTTGGAATAACACAGTATGTCCTTTACTCTCTTGCCCAGTTATGGTCAAACAATATTTTCAAAATCAAACATTTTGATGAAACAGAATATGTTTCCTATTCCTCACGAGTTAAATGAAATATTAATTTTTCACTTGTTCAGAGCTGACAGGTGCTTCTCATCAAACAGTCATCAATGCATCATGTTTATTTGGATCATGTATTGAATACTAACCACACTGTATGGGTAGCACCAGAGGAATGTAGTTTCTGTGGCACAACTGAACATATGCCAATGCCAGCTTGCACAAAGAAGAGCTTCGGGAAGCGTCTACAGCATCACACTGGCTCCTTTCACACATGGCGAGGAACTGCTCAGGGTCTACCTGAAAATGAGCAAAAGGGAAACATTACAAATTAACAAGCTTTTATACATCACAGAACAAAAAACTCTCTCTCCAAATTGGTAACGGATCTATTTTTATTAGCAGGTTTAAGGCCTAGCAAGTGATGCTTTTTAAAAAAATAAAATAATAAAAATTATGTATATACATTCACTGGCCACTTTATTAGGAACACCCATCCACCTGCTGTTTTCTGCAGTTCTCTAATCAGCCAATCCCTTGACAGCAGCACGATGCATACAATCATGCAGATACAAATCAAGAACTTCAGTTAATGTTTACAATGTTCAAACATCAGAATGGGAAAAATTGTGCACTGCAAAAAATTGAAAACTGAATTTGAGGAGTTCCCAGTGCATGTTGGACTCCGGCAGGGCTGCCCTTTGTCACCGGTTCTGTTCATAATTTTTATGGACAGAATTTCTAGGCGCAGCCAGGGGCCGGAGGGAGTCCTGTTTGGGAACCACAGGATTTCATCTCTGCTTTTTGTGGATGATGTTGTCCTGTTGGCTTCTTCAAACCAGGACCTTCAGCGTGCACTGGGGTGGTTTGCAGTCGAGTGTGAAGCGGCTGGGATGAGAATCAGCACCTCCAAGTCCAAGGCCATGGTTCTCGACTGGAAAAGGGTGGCTTGCCCTCTCCAGGTTGGTGGAGAAGTCCTGCCTCAAGTGGAGGAGTTTAAGTATCTCGGGATCTTGTTCACGAGTGAGGGAAGGATGGAGCGTGAGATTGACAGGCGGATTGGTGCAGCCTCCACAGTGATGTGGTCGCTTTACTGGTCCATCGTGGTGAAGAAGGAGCTGAGCCAAAAGGCGAAGCTCTCGATTTACCGGTCGATCTACGTTCCGACTCTCACCTATGGTCATGAGCTTTGGGTAATGACTGAAAGAACAAGATCGCGGATACAAGTGGCCGAAATGAGTTTCCTTCGCAGGGTGGCTGGGTGCTCCCTTAGAGATAGGGTGAGAAGCACAATCACTCAGGAGGAGCTCAGAGTAGAGCCGCTGCTCCTCCACATTGAGAGGAATCAGCTGAGGTGGCCCGGGCATCTCTTTTGGATGCCTCCTGGATGCCTTCCTGGGGAGGTGTTCCAGGCATGTCCCCCTGGGAGGAGGCTCCGGGGAAGACCCAGGACACGCTGGAGGGACTATGTCTCTTGGCTGGCCTGGGAACGCCTCTGTGTTCTTCCTGAGGAGCTGGCTGAGGTGTCTGGGGAGAGGGAAGTTTGGGTTTCCACGCTCAGACTGCTGCCTCCGCAACCCGGCTCCGGATAAACGGAAGAAGATGAGATGAGATGAGATGAGATATGAGATGAATTTGAGGAGAAAAATTACTTGATGCTAGTGAAATTATCTTGCTGCATGGACAGATAATTTGACTTGACAAGACATCTTGGAGTAAGGTGGTTACAATCTAGAACTAGTTTTAATAATCTCAGAGTTGGTGTCTTGTATTCTTCTAATAGGAAATGCTAGATCGTTTCAACGATATTCAAGATATTCTAATTTGCTAACATATTTTTTTGCAGTGTGATCTCAAAGTATGATTTTCACTGTGGCATGGGTGTTGGTTTGAGTATTTCAGAAACTGCTGATCTCCTGGGGTTTTCACACACAACAGACTCTAGAGTTTACACAGAATGGTGAAAAAAAATACAGTCATGTGAAAAAGAAAGTACACCCTCTTTCAAGTCTAGGTTTTAAGTGTCAGGGCATAATAAAAAAATTATCTGGTCCTTACCAGGTCTTAAAATTAGGCAAATAGAACCTCAGATGACCAATAACACATGACATATTCACCCTGTCATTATTTATTTAACACAAAGTAAGCCAAAAATGCAGTAGCAGTGTATGAAAAAAATTAAGTACACCCTTACTGTTTCCATAGAAATTCTGAAGGCAATTAGCAGCCAGGTGTTGCTGATCAAATGAATTTGATTAATTGATCATCAGCAAGTGCGGCCACCTCTTAAAAAGCAGAAGTTTTGGCAGTTTGCTGGTCTGGAGCACTCGTGTATTTTAACACAATGCCAAGGAGGAAAGGCATCAGCAATGATCTTAGAGAAGCAATTGTTGCTGCACATCACTCTGGGAAGGGTTATAAGACCATTTCCAAACAATTTGAAATCAATCCTTCTACTGTGAGTAAGACTATTCAGACGTGGAAAACATTCAAGACAGTTGCCAATCTTCCCAGGAGTGGATGTCCCAGCAAACTTACTCCAAGGTCAGACCGTGCAATGCTCAGAGAAATTGCAAAAAACCCAAGAACTACATCTAGGACTCTACAGGCCACAGTTAGCATGTTAAATGTTAAAGTTCATGACAGTACAATTAGAAAAAGACTGTGCAAGTATGGCTTGTTTGGAAGGGTTGCCAGAAGAAAGCCTCTTCTATCTCCAAAAGAACATGGCAGCATGGATTAGGTTTGCAAAGATGCATCTGAACAAGCCACAAGCCTTCTGGAACAATGTCCTTTGGACAGATGAGACCAAAGTGAAAATGTTTGGCCATAATGCACAGCGCCATGTTTGGCGAAAACCAAACACAGCATATCGGCACAAACACCTCATACCAACCATCAAGCATGGTGGTGGAGGGGTGATGATTTGGGCTTGTTTTGCAGCCATAGGGCCTTTGCAGTCATTGAGTCAACCATGAACTCCTCTGTATACCAAAGTATTCTAGAGGCAAATGTGAGGCCATCTGTCCAACAGCTAAAGCTTGGCCGCAATTGGGTCATGCAACAGGACAATGATCCCAAGCACATCAGCAAATCTACAGCAGAATGTTTGAAAAAGAAAAGAATCAAGGTGTTGGAATGGCCAAGCCAAAGTCCAGACCTCAACCCAATTGAAATGCTGTGGCAGGACCTTAAGAGAGCTGTGCATAAACAAATGCCCTCAAACATGAATTAACTGAAGCAGTGTTGTAAAGAAGAGTGGGCCAAAATTCCTCCACAATGATGTGGGAGACTGATAAAATCAGACAGAAAATAATTGCTTCAAGTTATTGCTACAAAAGGTGGTTCTACAAGCTATTGAATCATGGGGTGTACTTACTTTTTCACACATGGATTCTGCATTTTAACTTAATTTTTGTTAAATAAATAATGCCACAGTGGAATCTGTTGTGCGTTGCTTTACACCTAAGGTTAGATTTGCATAATTTTAGGACCTGGTAAGGATCAGATGATTTTTTATGACTTGACTGGTAAAACCATGTAACTGGAAGAGGGTGTACTTTCTTTTTCACATGACTGTATATGCATGTACATTACTGTGCAAAAGTATTGGCACCTTTTTCATACAAACTGTTATAGCTTTCTATTTTATGACTTCTACACTGAGTCAAAACATTACAAAAACATTTTAGAGTTCCAAATGTTCGTTTTCCAGCACAAAATTAAATGTTATAGAAAAAAAGTTCGTATCTGAGCAGCATATTCTGTAAGGGAGCACTTTTCAGATTAAAAAAGAAAACATAACGCAGGCTTCTGGGTTTTGGTGCAAAATTAAGAAGCAAGTGTGCCAGTCAAAGTGTCCAGAAGAGCTGTGGCTGGTTCTGTAAGATGCTCAGTAAAACCTACAGCTCATTTCCTTATAAAACTGCACTCACTGTACCTGAGACTACTATTGACTTTGTTTCATTTATTATGGCTTACTGCTTACTGTTTATGTTTTTTTTTTTTAATGTTAACATTTAATTTCATGGGCGGCACGGTGGTGTAGTGATTAGCGCTGTCGCCTCACAGCAAGAAGGTCCGGGTTTGAGCCCCGTGGCCGGCGAGCGCCTTTCTGTGTGGAGTTTGCATGTTCTCCCCGTGTCCGCGTGGGTTTCCTCCGGGTGCTCCGGTTTCCCCCACAGTCCAAAGACATGCAGGTTAGGTTAACTGGTGACTCTAAATTGACCGTAGGTGTGAATGTGAGTGTGAATGGTTGTCTGTGTCTATGTGTCAGCCCTGTGATGACCTGGCGACTTGTCCAGGGTGTACCCCGCCTTTCGCCCGTAGTCAGCTGGGATAGGCTCCAGCTTGCCTGCGACCCTGTAGAACAGGATAAAGCGGCTAGAGATAATGAGATGAGATTTAATTTCATTATTTTTTAAAGCTATTTTTGGTGTACAGCATTTCTTGACATGTGCTTAAGACTTTTGTACACTACTGTGTGTGTGTGTGTGTGTGTGTGTGTATATATATATATATATATATATATATATATATATATATATATATATATATAATACACACACACACACACACACACACACAAATCTGGCCTGCAATTTGAAGGGTTATAAATCATACACTACCTTTCAAATATTTTATTGCTCATGAGGGATTTTTTGGGATGTAAAAGTTTTTATGTCCCACATTTCCAGAAAGTGTGCAAAGGTAATAATGCTTTGTGCTACAAAAAAAAAAAAAAATCCATTTAATTTTACAAAAGTTGTACGATTATACCGTATACATGCCTATATTTTGACTAATATACACTGCAGTGAAGCAAACTGTTTTATTTGTGCTAACTTTTTCATACTGCTTTGAACAAACACTGAACTCATGGACTTGATTGTGTCTACTTGCCACTCTAAAGCAGGAGCTGAGAGGAGATGTTGTAGAAGAGAAGAAAAGTGAACAGGGCAGGTTTGTTGCCGTTTGGTTCATGCAGGACTTGGATTCCACACTCACACAGTTAGGACCCACCTGCAGAAAAGCGTTTTCATGACATAAATATGTATTATATTACACAAAAATATGAAATTCAAACAGCCAATTTTTTTTTTAACGTAAACAGAAAGATAAAGAACTCACATTCCATCCTTGTGTGAACTCGTCCACGCTGTGGGCCTGTGAGCCATTTGGCAGTAAATAATCATTTCCCACCTCATTATCATTGGTTCCTAGAAGACCACTGGATATTCCTAATGGGAGCAAAAAGTTTGAATTAGAAACAGGCAGAGAGAGAAATGGCAACAAGCAGAGGCAGAAAGAGATAGAGAGGTTGACAGAAAAAGACAGACAGGCAGATAAAAACACACACACACAGAGAGAGAGAGAAAGAAATACAGATGTACAGAAACAGACTGATGCCCCGAAACAGACACTCTGAGACAGAGAAAAACAGACACATAGACACACAGATACCCAGAGACAGACAGGCACAGAGAGACAAGCAGAGACATAAAGACACCTTGGCAAAGACAGACAGATACCAGAGATAGAGACAGACAGACACCCAGATGAAGAGAGAGAGAGGCAGACAAACAGACACCGAGAGAGAGACATACAGATAGACAGAGACAGACACCTAGAGTCACAGTAATACCCAAAGAAAGACAGACAGACACATAGGGACAGACATATACCCAGAGAGAGACAAGCAGGCACACAGTCAGAAACAGACAGACATGCAAAGATAGACACCCACCCACCCACACATCTGACAAGACAGACATTATCCAAACCACTTATTCTGTGCAGGGTCACAGGCAAGCTGGAGCCTATCCCAGCTGACAGGCAGGGTACACCCTGGACAAGTCACCAGATCATTGCAGGGCTGACACATAGAGACAAACAACCATTCACACTCAGTCAATTTAGAGCCACCGATTAGCCTAAATGGGGGAAACTGGAGGACCCGGAGAAAACCCACACAGACACAGAGCGAACATGCAAACTCCACACAGAAAGGCCCCTGTCAGAACTTGCCGATCTAGTGATATACAGACCATTCCATTGGCTTGAACATTTACACTTATTTTAGGTTTTAAATTGAAAATTAAGTTCTCAGTTAAGTATTTCATTTGGGAGGTAGGTCTTCACAGCAACACAGATATTCAGACAGCCAGAGGAAGTTCATCCCACCAGCTGGGGGCCAGTCAAGAGAACAATAATAAAGCATGTCTTCCTTGCTTTCCAAGTTGAGTCATGTTAGTGGCTCAAGGGAATGGGGTACAAAGCAGGATTTTCATAAGTATAGCTTGGCTTTGCACTCAAGCATCAGTGTTTAATTTGCCAGCCACATAGCAAAAGGGCACCAGTAACCAAAATAATGTTTTAATGCCAGACATATGTTGGTATAAGTAATGCATCAAACAATACACGGGTGCAGAACAGAGAACAGATGTCTTACCGTGCAGCAATCCGTCTAGCGTTACACTGCACATGCTTAGAGAGGGTTCACATGACACCAATAATCCTCTTCTATTGGACACTGTTAGTAGATTCAGCTCTCTGGTCACAGTCACATCAGGATTAATAAAGGGTGTCTGGATGCTACGGCAATCCACTTCCATCTACGAACAGAACAACACACTTAATATAACCAATTATTGGAAAAAACACCAGCTTTGAAGCTATACCATGGTGCATTGATGCTGTTCTGCTGGATTGTGGTGGCTGAACACCTTACTAACTTGGCTTACCCTGTCATTTTTCAAGCAAAGACTCTGAAAAGTTCACAAGCAGGAGATGATTTTCTATGATGCCAAATTAAAATGTGTTTATTTAGCCGACAAATTCACAAAAGAAGGACAACCAGTTTACTGATCATAAACACTGGTGTTAATTGTGAACATACCTGCTCTTTTGGACGGACCATAACAGTCGTGTTTTGCATTTGAACCACGAGGGAATGCTGTTTTTCTGTCCAGTCAGATTTTAAAGTGATGGTAAATGTGTTCTTGGTGACATCAGCAGCTAAGACAAGGTCACAGGAATGTGGTATCTTTAACACGTGCCCATCAAATGACACGATGAATTTGTCTGCGACAAGAAATGCTTGATCTGGATGGGGTGAAGAATGAAAAAAATAATGATTTGAAGTGAATTTAAAAAAACACAACAAAATTGTTGTCCTATTAAACTGAGATGTTAAATACAGTGGTGCTTGAAAATTTATGAACCCTTTAGAATTTTCTATATTTCTGCATAAATATGACCTAAAACAGCAGATTTTCACACAAGTCCTAAAAGTAGATAAAGAGGACCCAGTTAATCAAATGAGACAAAAATATTATACTTGGTCATTTATTTATTGAGGAAAATGATCCAATATTACATATCTGTGAGTGGCAAAAGTATGTAAAACTCTAGGATTAGCAGTTAATTTGAAGGTGAAATTAGAGTCAGCTGTTTTCAATCAATAGGATTCAAGATTCAAGATGTTTATTTGTCATATACACAATAACAGACACAGCAGTTATTATTGGGAAATGAAATTCTTATTTTGCAACTACCCAACCAAACTATGCTTACTAATATAAAAAGAACTATATATAAAATATGAAATATAAAATATAAAGTGCATATACAATGCAAAATATAAAAGTAGAATGAAAATAAACATAATTAAAATAAAGAATAACAAATAACCAGTCAATGTGCAGTAGGACAGCAATCAAACAATATGCAATAGGACAGATATAATGTGCAATGTCTTGTGCAAAATTGCAAATATAGAGGTAGATGGTGACTATAATCCATGGTTCAAAAGCCTGATGACCTGGGGGCAAAAACTGTTTGTCAGTCTAGTAGTCCTTGCGTTTCACACTCCTGTAGCATCTGCCAGATGGTAGGAGTGTGGATAGTCTGTGTTGTGGGTGTGTTTGATCCCTGATGATGCTCTGTGCCCTTTTTGTGACCCGGGTGTTGTAAATGTCCTGTAGTGGGGGGAGGACAGCTCCACAGATGAACTGTGCCATTTTAACGACATGCTGTAGAGCCTTTCTGTCCTGAGTTGTGCAGTTCCCGTACCACACAGTGATGGAATTTGTCAGGACACTGTCCACTGTGCACCTGTAGAAGTCGCTGAGGAGTTTGGTGGACAGTCCAAATTTCCTCAGCTTCCTCAGGAAGAAGAGTCTCTGTTGAGCCTTCTTGATGGTCTACTGTGTGTTGTGTGTCCAGGTGATATCCTCACTGATGTGAGTTCCAAGGAATTTAAGTGTTTTCACCCCCTCCACCTGTGTCCTGTCAATGTGCAGCAAGGCGTGCTGGTCTCTCCTCCTCTTCCTCGGGTCAATAATCATCTCCTTGGTCTTCTCAGCATTCAAGGAGAGGTTATTTTCCCGGCACCAGGAGACTAGCCGAGCCACCTCCTCCCTGTAGGCTCTCTCTTCTCCACCGGTGATCAGCCCAATGACAGTGGTGTTGTCAGCGAACTTGATAATGGAAGTGTTGCTCTGGGAGGGGGTGCAGTCATAGGTGAAGAGGGTGTACAGGAGTGGACTGAGCACACAGCCTTGGGGGGTCCCTGTGCTCACTGTCTTGGTGCTGGATGTTCTGGTACCGACTCTGACAGCCTGGGGTCTGTTTGTGATAAAGTCTAGGACCCAGCAGCAGAAGGAGGATGTCAGACCAAGGGTGGAGAGCTTCTCAGTCAGTCTGCTGGGTATGACAGTGTTGAAGGCTGAACTGTAGTCCACAAACAGCATTCGAACATAGGTGTCCCTGTGTTCCAGGTGTGACAAGGCTGTGTGGATGGCTGCATTGACAGCATCGTCAGTTTAACGGTTATGATGATATGCAAATTGAAGGGCGTCTATTGTGTCTGGGATGTCCTTTTTGATGTGTGACATGACTATCCTCTCAAAACACTTAATTACAACTAAAGTGAGTGCAATTGGGCGATGGTCATTCAGGCATGTCATATTGTTTTTCTTTGGGAGGGGCACTATAGTGGTGGTCTTGAAGCATGTGGGCACAGATGACATGGAGAGGGACAGGTTGAAGATGTCTGTGAAGACCTCTGCTAGCTGTGTGGAGCAGGCCCTCAAAGCACAGCCAGGGATGTTGTCAGGGCCGGCTGCCTTTCGGGGGTTAGTCCTCCTGAAGACCTTGCTCACCCCGGTTATGGTCACAGTGGGTGAAGAGCTCTGTGCTGCCTCTGCTGGTAGAATCCCTCTATGTTGGTTGGTGTTGAGGGTGCCAAAGTGAGCATAGAACTCATTCAGCTCATCTGGTGATGTGGTTGGCTGTGACCCTGCTGTTCTTCTGCTGGAAATTGGTGATGTGTTTCAGGCCCTGCCACATGTATCTGGAGTCTGAAGTGTTGTAATATCCTTCCAGCTTCAGTCTGTACTGCCTCTTGGCTTCCCTGATGGATCTATGTAGGTCATATCTGGCCTTTTTATATCCATCTGCGTCACCAGAGCAGGCCCGGCGCCAGGAACAGTTTACTAAGGGGGCAATTAGAAATTGCAAGGGGGCAAATATTTTTCATATAGTGTGTAGTAGTGATGGCGGTCTGACAACGTGTTTCAAACAATTAACTGTGCCAACCACAAAACCACGGCCCCGAAGGTTGCTTTAGTACGGGAAAATCATGTGACATATTACCAGGGCAGTTGCGCTTTATCAACACCTGTGCCCACCTGTTAACCCTCCCCTCCAATTTTCTCACAGACACGCGTTACAACCGGAAAGATGCCAAACATAAAACAACACACACAAACCTACAGGCAAGTCCTTTAAATTTAAAATACATACAAATAGCTCCGCGGCATGAAAACAAAACATCAATGCAAGTCTAAGGTACTTGGCTCGGCGGCCAAAATCATAATTTAAAAAAATCAACAGACCCCGCGGCTGCACCAGTAATAGCCTTCCTGACTCGCACCGAGTCAACGCTAACCACTTAATCTGCGATCCCAGTTTAGGCGTGTAGGGGACTAAACACTCTGAAGTGATGAATTTTCACCCCCGCTGCATGGGGGGTGACGTAAACGACACATTTTCTTACACTATTTGCGCACAAAGCGGACCATATATGAACACATACACCAACATAAACGGAGATAAACTTAGCCTACAAAGAAAGAAAATGGATTCACAATATTGTGATTGAATTCGTTTAATTCGGTGGGGGAAAGACTACTCCCGTAAACTTGACTGCATATTACAGGATATTGCAGAGACAGTGCACTTGTGTCATAACAACCAATCAGATTTGTTCTACCGTGCCAGTTTTAGTAGTGATTTATGTGAAATGTATTGTTGTGCAATGCGCAACCACTTAATATTTCATATTTGAAAATGCAAATTATTAATACGTGTATAATACATTATATTTTCATAAGAAAACAATTAAGTGATCTGAGTCTCCGTTGAGGGGGCGGGGCTGTAACCACGAGGGGGTGACGCCCCCTTTCGCCCCCTCACGGCGCCGGGTCCGCACCAGAGGCAAAAGCGGTGGAGCGTGCATGTAGCATGGAGCGTACTTCACTGTTAATCCAAGGTTTTTGGTTAGGATATATTTTGCAGCGCTTGGTGGGGACAATGTCATTAATGCACGTGCTAATGTAGCTAGTGACCACAGATGCATATTCCTCTAAATCCACAGAACAGTCTTCTCTCGAAGCAGCAGTCTTAAACACATCCCAGTTTGTAGAACTGAAGCAGTCCTGGAACACCAGATCAGTCCCTTCATTCCAAACTTTAACAGTTTTACTCACTGGGGGGGCTTGTTTGAGAAGGGCCTTGTAGGCTGGGTAGAGGAACACAGAGATGTGGACAGACTGTCCAAAGTGAGGGCGGGGCACAGCCTAGTAGCCATTCCTCATGTTGCTGTAGACATGGTCCAGGATGTTGTTGTCCCTTGTCGGAAAGCTCACATGTTGATGGTACTTTGGTAGCACAGTCCTGAGGTTGCAATGGTTAAAATCCCTGGCCACGATGAACATGGCATCTGGGTGTGTGGTCTCATGTTTGCCGATGATGTCGTGTAGTAGTCCTAGCGCTGTAGTCGGGTTGGCCCACGGCGGGATGTAAACAGCCAGCATAAACACAGCACTGAACTCCCTTGGTAGATAAAAGGGTCTGCACTTCACCATCAGCACGTCAATGTCTGCACAACAGTGTTTTTCAACCACCTGTACATCCATACACCATCTGTTGTTAACATAAACACACACACCGCCACCTTTGTTTTTACTGGAAGCAGATGTGCGGTCTCCGCGGTGCATGGAGTGGGTCTGTAGTTCAATGGCCGGGTCTGGCAGGCTTGCAGTAGTCCAGGTTTCCATAAAAATCAGGGCACAACACTCTCTGATCTCACATTGGGATGTTATCCTAGTTCTCAGCTCATCCATCTTATTCTCGAGCAAGCGAATTTTAGCTAGCAGAAGGCTAGGTAGCGGTGGTCTTGTAGCTCTAGCCTTTAGCCTAGCATGTAGCCTGCCTCTCTTACCGCGCCTCCATCTTGGTTGTGTGGATTGTCAGCCGTTTCGCCTACTCGAGTCTGGTGGTGATGTGGCCTGCCAGATGGTGTCGGTGTGGCTCTGGTCGGTGTCAGCAAGGAGAAGAAAGCTACAGTCCAGAAGGACTGGACTGGGCCTGTGGTGAATTTTGCCAATGTCCAGAAGTATGTCTCTGCTGTAGGTGATCCTAGTGTACAAGCACTGAGCATTTGTCATCATCAAAAGTACTAAAATAAACAATAAAGACGATCGGTGTCGGGAGCGTGTCGCAAACACATTCGCCACAGGGGGCACCATGAGTGCCATTCATTCATGGGATGACAACTAGGTGTGAGTGGGCACCCTGTTTTATTTAAAGAACAGGATCTATCAAAGTCACAGCACATGTTTGTGGAAGTGTATCATGGCACAAACAAAAGAGATTTTTGAGGACCTCAGAAAAAGCGTTGTTGATGCTCATTAGGCTGGAAAAGGTTACAAAACCATCTCTAAAGAGTTTGGACTCCACCAATCCACAGTCAGACAGATTGTGTACAAATGGAGGAAATTCAAGACCATTGTTACCCTCCCCAGGAGTGGTCGACCAACAAAGATCACTCCAAGAGCAAGGCATGTAATAGTCGGTGAGGTCACAAAGGACCCCAGGGTAACTTCTAAGCAACTGAAGGCCTCTCTCACATTGGCTAATGTTAATGTTCATGAGTCCACCATCAGGAGAACACTGAACAACAATGGTGTGCATGGCAGGGTTGCAAGGAGAAAGCCACTGCTCTCCAAAAAGAACATTGCTGCTCGTCTGCAGTTTGCTAAAGATCATGTAGACAAGCCAGAAGGCTATTGGAAAAATGTTTTGTGGATGGATGAGACCAAAATAGAACTTTTTGGTTTAAATAAGAAGCGTTATGTTTGGAGAAAGGAAAACACTGCATTCCAGCACAAGAACCTTATCCCATCTGTGAAACATGGTGGTGGTAGTATCATGGTTTGGGCCTGTTTTGCTGCATCTGGGCCAGGACGGCTTGCCATCATTGATGGAACAATAAATTCTGAATTAGACCAACAAATTCTAAAGGAAAATGTCAAGACATCTGTCCATGAACTGAATCTCAAGAGAAGGTGGGTCATGCAGCAAGACAATGACCCAAAGCACACAAGTTGTTATACCAAAGAATGGTTAAAGAAGAATAAAGTTAATGTTTTGGAATGGTCAGGTCAAAGTCCTGACCTTAATCCAATTGAAATGTTGTGGAAGGACCTGAAGCGAACAGTTCATGTGAGGAAACCCACCAACATCCCAGAGTTGAAGCTGTTCTGTATGGAGAAATAGGCTAAAATTCCTCCAAGCCAGTGTGCAGGACTGATCAACGGTTACCATAAACATTTAGTTGCAGTTACTGCTGCACAAAGGGGTCACACCAGATACTGAAAGCAAAGGTTCACATACTATTGCCACTCATAGATATGTGATATTGGATCATTTTCCTCAATAAATAAATGACAAAGTATAATATTTTTGTCTGATTTGTTTCATGGGGTTATCTTTATCTAATTTTAGGACTTGTGTGAAAATCTGATGATGTTTTAGGTCATATTTATGCAGAAATATAGAAAATTCAAAAGGGTTCACAAACTTTCAAGCACCACTGTACTTGATTGGTACTACAAGGAATTAGTTTCCTCAATCTGTAACTTTATATGCTTGACCCAAATAAACACACACAGAATCTTTTATTATTATTATCATTATCTCATCATCTCTAGCCGCTTATCCTGTCCTACAGGGTCGCAGGCAAGCTGGAGCCTATCCCAGCTGACTATGGGCGAGAGGCAGGGTACACCCTGGACAAGTCGCCAGGTCATCGCAGGGCTGACACATAGACACAGACAACCATTCACAGTCACATTCACGGTCAATTTAGAGTCACCACTTAACCTAACCTGCATGTCTTTGGACTGTGGGGGAAACCGGAGCACCCGGAGGAAACCCACGCAGACACGGGGAGAACATGCAAACTCCTCACAGAAAGGCCCTCGCCGGCCACGGGGCTCGAACCCGGACCTTCTTGCTGTGAGGCGACAGCGCTAACCACTACACCACCATGCCGCCTATGATCATCATTATTCTTATTCTTCTTATTATTGACTTGATTTCAACACAGTAAACTAAAATGGAGTAAGACATCTTTGTTGCTCTTACACACTCCTTCTGCAATTGTGTTGTCCCTAGATCAAGTCCTGAGCTCATCTTAGACCCTGTTGCATAGATCACATAAGAGTTGTGGTGGAAAAAATCTTACAAGTCACCATTGCACCATTGGATTATCCATTCCATCCATCCAATATCCATAACCACTTATCCTGTGCAGGGCCACGGGCAAGCTGGAGCCTATCCCACCTGACTATGAGTGAGAGGCAGGGTATCCCCTGGACAAGTCGCCAGGTCATTGCAGGGCTGACACAAAGAGACAAACCACCATTCACACTCACATTCACACCTACAGTCAATTTAGAGCCACCAATTAGTCTAACCTGCATGTCTTTGGACTGTGGGGGAAACCAGAGCACCCAGAGGAAACCCACACAGACATGGGGGAGAACATGCAAACTCCGCACAGAAAGGCCCCTGTTGGCCACTTGGCTTGAATCCAGAACCTTCTTGCTGTGAGGTGACAGTGCTAACCACTACACCACCGTGCCACCACCATTGGAGTAACACTTTTCAAATATTTTAAAGTGAGCCAGTATGTGGGGTTCCACCTGTCGAGAGTAACCATTTTGCCCATGCCAATGCTGTTGCTGCTGAATTAAAGCTCTTGAAGTTGGCATACCTGTTAAAGCCTGCATGGACTCTTAAGTCTGTCCTGAACAAATTACTGTATTTAGGCATATCAGACGCTTACTCGCCGTGCTGTGAAAATTGTGCATGCAGACGCTCATCTAAGTTTCCAAATCTCTCATTGCTTAACTCTTGAATATTTTCTCTCATTAAAAAGCTTATAATATCTGCTTTCCAAAGAAATTTATCTGGTTAAGATCTGTTCAGTACTTTGGGAGTAACAGCAGGTTGAATTTGGTACAACAAAGTAAAAACTGTCATGCTCCGCCCCGGACATGTGCTCCTGAGTTTGCAGATCTTCCATGTCAGCCCCGATCTGGATCCGGGACGGGAATTCCATCCTGCCTGCTTCCCCGTTCAGCGAGCGCTCACCTGCATTCACTTCCTGATTACCACCGCTGCCTTTTTAAACACTGTTCTCAGCCACAGACAGTGCCAGAACGTCTCGTATGTAGACTCTAGCCGTTTTTTTGCCTTGAGAGTTTTTCATGTTTTTTCCTCCAACCCTTGCAGATCATTCTTGTCTCAATGCCCATTCATCCTAGAGCTGCAACCTCTGGCCTTCCCCACAGAATGCTCCCGGGTAGCATATACCATCACGCTCCTCACCGGCAAGGCCAGGGAGTAGGGAACAGCGGTCTAGGACGCCAATGCACATTTCTGCTCCAACTTCAAAGATTTCTCCGAGGAAATGAGGCGAACTTTTGACCGCTCTCTGTATGGCTGGGAGGCGGCTAGGGAACTCATGGAGCTGAGGCAGGGGTCCCGGTCTAACTCAGACTATGCCATCGAGTTCCCAACGTTGGTGACATCGTGCGGTTGGAACGAGAGCGCCCAGTTCAATGCGTTCCTGCACGGCTTGTCCGACAGTGGAAGATGGCCTTTAACACCACCACGGGTCACTACGAGTACCTCGTAGTCCCCTTCGGCCTGACCAACGCTCCCGCAGTCTTCCAGGCACTTGTGAACGATGTCTTAAGGGACTATCTCAACATCTTCATTTTGTGTACCTGGATGGCATCCTGATCTTCTCCCGATCCCTGGAGGAACATCGGGGTCACATCCGGCACGTCCTCCAGTGCCTGTTAGAGAATAAGCTGTTTGTCAAGGTGGAAAAAAGTGAGTTCCACCAGAGCTCCATCTCGTTTCTGGGGTTCATCATCTCCCCAGTGAGGATCCAGATGGACCCCCTCAAGCTTGAGGCAGTCATTGACTGGCCCACCACATCCTCGCGGTGGGAGCTCCAGCATTTCCTGGGGTTCACTAATTTCTACAGGAGCTTCATCCACAACTTCAGCACAGTGGCCAGACCTCTCATGGTGTTGACCTCAATCAAGAGCCCGTTCAAGTGGGGGGAGGAAGCAGAGAAAGCCTTCTCCATGCTCAAGCACAAATTCACCACAGGACCCATCCTCACCATACCTGACCCAGCCAAGCAGTTCATTGTGGAGGTCGACACTTCCAAGTCCAGGGTCGGAGCCGTTTTCTCCCAGAGGACCAATGATAACAAGGTCCACCCCTGCTCCTTCTTCTCTCGCCGGCTGTCCCCTGCTGAGCGGAACTACGACATTGGCGACAGAGAGCTGTTGGCTGTCAAGATGACCTTGGAAGAGTGGAGACACTGGCTCGAGAGGTCGGATCCCCCCTTCATTATCTGGACCGACCACACAAATCTAGAATAATTCAAGTCTGCCAAACATCTCAACTCACGTCAAGCCCGATGGTCTCTCTTCTTCTCCCGATTCCGGTTCATGCTCTCCTACCGCCCAGGCTCCAAGAATGTCAAACCTGACACCCTGTCCAGGATATTCTCTTCCCGCCAGGAGGAGTCAAGAATGCCTGAAACCATCCTCCCCCCATGCTGTCTGGTGGGGGCCACCCTACTTGAGGTAGATACGTTAGTGCAGAAGGCCCTGGAGCAGGACCCTGGGGCTGG
Source organism: Neoarius graeffei (assembly GCF_027579695.1). NCBI lineage: Eukaryota > Metazoa > Chordata > Actinopteri > Siluriformes > Ariidae > Neoarius > Neoarius graeffei. The sequence continues at coordinate 8,507,059 of NC_083569.1, forward strand.
TAACTCTAGCAATATACCATGTAACCATCTGTTTGTTCCCTGTTCTGTGCAAACCCAGGTGCTACAGTGGGGTCATGACTCCAAGTTGGCTTGTCACCCAGGAGCTGCTCGAACCCTGGCACTCATTCAACAATGTTTCTGGTGGCCATTGATCAAGGGAGATGTCCAGGAGTTTGTGGCAGCCTGCGACACATGTGTCTGGAACAAGACAGCCAATCGACCCCCTGCCGGCTTGCTGAGACCCCTCCCGACTCCTCGTCGACCCTGGTCACACATCGCCCTGGACTTTGTCACAGGACTCCCCAACACAGGTGGCAACACATGTATTCTCACAGTCATTGACTGTTTCTCTAAGTCAGTCCACTTTATCCCTCTGCCCAAGCTTCCCACAGCTAAAGAAACTGCCAAACTACTCATCCTCCACATCTTCCGCATACACGGACTCCCCATTGACATCATCTTCGACCGGGGTCCTCAATTCACTGCGCAGTTCTGGAGGGCCTTCTGCAAACTCACTGGGGCCTCCTGTAGTCTCTCATCAGGATTCTATCCTCAAACCAATGGCCAGGCGGAACGGGCAAATCAAGACTTGGAAGTGGCACTCAGGTGCATGGCATCCAGGGATGCCGGTTCTTGGAGTAAGTACCTACCTTGGGTTGAATATACTCACAATACTCTGCCTTCATCTGCCACAGGTCTCTCACCCTTCCAGTGCTCCCTAGGCTACCAACCACCACTCTTCCCCAACCAAGAGGAGGAGGTCACCGTACCCTCAGCCCAGACCTTCATACACTGCTGCAGGAGGAAGTGGGTGTTGGCCCGGAGAAGACTCCTACGCTCCACCCTAGCATCCAAGAGGCAGGCTGACAAACGTCGCTCTCAGGTGTCCATCTACCATGTGGGGCAGCGAGTCATGCTCTCCATGTGCCATCTGCCTCTCAGAACCGTCTCCTGCAAGCTGGCTTCCAGATACGTAGGACCCTTCCTCATCAGTAAGGTAATCAATCCATGTTCCGTCAAACTGGCATCGCCACTCACCATGCGACGCATTCACCCCATGTTCCATGTATCACAGTTGAAACCTCTTGTCTCCAGTTCTTTGTCTCCACCCTCCAAACCCCCTCCTCCTCCCAGGCTCATAGATGGCAGCAAAGCCTACACTGTTAAAAAGCTGCTGAAGGTGTGGCGGGGAGGCAGAGGACTTCAGTACCTGGTGGACTGGGAAGGTTACGGTCCCGAGAAGAGAAGTTGATTCCCCGCCAGGTTCATCTTAGACCCAACCCTCATCACTGACTTCCACCGGCAACACCCTGATGCTCTTCCTAAAGCACCTGGAGGTGCTCGTTGAAGGGGGGGTACTGTCACACTCCACCCTGGACAACCGCTCCTGAGTTTGCGGATCTTCCACGTCAGCTCCGATCCGGATCCGGGACGGGAATTCCATCCTGCCTGCTTCCCTGTTCAGCAAGTGCTCACCTGCATTCACTTCCTGATTACCACTGCTGCCTTTTTAAATGCTGTTCTCAGCCACAGACCGTGCCAGAACGTCTTGTATGTAGATTCTAGCCATTTTTTTGCCTCGAGAGTTTTTCATGTTTTTTCCTCCAAGTGTTTTTCATGTCTTTGCCTGCCTTGTTTTTCCAAGTCAAGTTTCATGTTTTTTTTTTTTATACCTGGACTATTTCTGTTATTGTTTTCTTAATCCAGTTTGTTTACATTTTTGCCACACCTCTTTCTGGATTAAACCTACTATGCTTCTTGGATTACTGTCTGTGTGCGTGTTCTGCTTTTGGATCCTCATTTACCACACCTCCAGCAACCCTAACAAAAATCCGGTAAACTGAAAGCGCTCAGTCTCTCTCTTCTTATCGGTTTCTGACTGGATTACTCATGAATATCAATCAGATAACTTTTATAGGGATGTCCTCTTGCTCTCACTGTTTCTGAAGAAGGATTCAGCAAAATTTTCCGTCTGCTAGTTTTATGCTTATGCTTCACGGGAGATTCTGAAGTGAGTTTTCACAGCTTTACTGACTTTTTTTCAAATCAGACTGATTCATATAAATAAATAACTATTTTAAATAGAACTGGAGTTGTTTTGATGGAAAATATTGAGCTCTTAGTGGTCGGAATGAGATTTAAAAAAAACGGAAGTCAGAAACGCAAGTGTCAATTTCAGTTCAGTTAATGTGAATTGTTTACTGGATGTAGCTCACACAGTTTTTTTGAGGTTCACCTTGAAAGCTGTGAATATTAATCAAAATAATCATTTATATTCTTTCATATAAACACTAGTAGGCTGTACTTTTGAGAAATACAAAGGCCTACAGAGCACAAAGAAGGGATTAGAAATAATCTTTTATTACTTTTTTTATTTTGATAGAGAATGGTAGATGTGAATGACATTCAATGCTTATTTATGCATATTTTATAATTAACACTGATTTCTCCTTCTTTGTGATGTATAAATGAGAGTTAAGATCAGCTTTATATTGCACAAATAATGCCATTTGGTGAAACTTTGAAGAAGAGTATTAGAATGCAGGCACTTACAGATGTATGCGCAAAGGAGGGGAGAGCAAAGACTGTCAACAAAGCCAAGTTGATAGACTGAAATCGGAATTGGAAAAACAAGCAAGGGTTGGGCGATCGGCAAACAACTTAGATAAGGAAAGACAAAGAGCAAAAACTGGAAACAAGAAGCAAAAGGTCAGAAACACAAGCAGCCAGAAAAGATACAAGACTTGGTATGTACTGGGCTAGCAGGACAATACTTCACAGGAATGTGAGTGTTTGGGGAGTTTAAGTAGAGGGACCAGTAATTGAGGAAATGGGGAACAGCTGAGCTTCAGTATGCTGGAGATAGAGGGCACTGTGTGTCTTGGGAATTGTAGTTCTGGGTGTCCATGTTTGTAGTTTCCTCAGTGGGTTTATCAACAGGACCCCCCCGAGGAGCTACCTCAAGGATCTACATTCTTTCTTGGATGACCCCTACCTCTGGGTGCTGGTTTGTTGGGATGTTGCACATGAAACTCCTGTTTTAGAAGAGGGTCTAGAATGTCCTTGTTCTTAACCCAACTTTGTTCCTCCGGTCCATATCCTTCCCAATCAATCAGGTATTTGATTTGTCCTTCTCTTCACCTTGAGTCAAGGATTTTGTTAACCTGATAGATGGGCTCTCCCTCCAGGTCAAGTGTTGTGTGCTCCTGGACTGGTGTATTGCTGGCAATGGGCCCCAGAATAGCAGGCTTTAGCTGTGATACATGGAAGGTCAGAGATACTCGGCTGTGAGGAGGTAATTCAAGGCGGTACGATACCTCATTTATGTGGTGTAGTACTTTGAATGGCCCAATGTAGTGTGGTTGGAGTTTTCTATATGTATTGAGTGCTCTTAAGTTCTTGGTGGCCACCCATACTTGGTCGCCCGGGGAGAAGTTTGGAGTCTCACCTCTATGCTTGTCCGTATATTCCTGGCGCACACTGATTCAAGGCGCTGATGGACCTCTTCCAAGATGGTTTGACTGCATGAGAACCAGTTGTTGACTGCTTGCACTTGACAGGGTGTGTCATCCCAGGGGAACAAGGGTGGCTGGTAGCAGAGTATGCACTGGAAAGGTGTTAACTGGGTAGCTGAGTGTTTTAGTGAGTTCTGTGCATACTCGGCCCAAGGAAGAAAGCATGCCTAGTCCCCCTCTTGCTCTTTCTACTTGGCCATTAGACTGGGTGTGATAACTGGAGGTGAGACTTACCGATACTCCCAACCTTTCCATGAAGCTTGACCAGAAGCGTGAAATGAACTGGGGGCCCCTGTCACTTACTATGTCCCTGGGGATGCCATAGTACCTAAAGACTTGTTGGAACAGCAATTCAGCAGTTTGAGCAGCCATGGGAATGCCTGGCAAAGGGATGAGTTTAAGAGCCTTAAAGAATTGGTCAATGGTCATCATGATGCTGGTGTTGCCTTGAGAGGGAGGTAAGTCGGTGATAAAGCCTATGCCTTAGTGTGACCAGGGCCTTTGAGGAACCAGGAGGGGGCATAACTTGCCAGCAGGGGGGTTCCTAGGGACCTTTGCTTGGGCACATTCAGAACATGAAGCAATGAACTGGTTTATCTCGGTGAGCACGTTTTCCCACCAGTACTTAGTTCTTAACATTTGGTGTGTGCAATGACTGCCTGGGTGTCCTGTGGCTGGAGATGTGTGTACCCAGGTGATGAGACTGCTACGAAGGTGCTTGCTTGAGTATGTAGAGGAGACCAAGTGGGAGATGGATAGGATGGGCTTTAGGCTGTGAACTCTTTATTTCTTTGTCCAGTTCCTAGGTAATAGACTGTATGAAGCATTGTGGAGGAAGGACAGGCTGAGCAGATGAGTCATGGTGTGAATGACCAAAAGTTCTGGATAGGGCATCTGCTTTAGTGTTCTTAGAACCTGGGCAGAATGAAATAGTGAAATTGAATAGAGTAAAGAATAGGGCCCACCTGACCTGATGTGGGTTTAACCGTTTGGCTTTCTGGAGATATTCCAAGTTCTTATGGTCAGTGAAGATGACAAAGGGGTGAGTAGCTCCCTTTAGCCAGTGTCTCCACTCCTCGAGGGCTAGTTTAATGGCAAGCAGTTCTCTGTTTCCCACATCGTAATTCCTCTCTGCTGAAGATAACTTCTTCGAAAAGAAAGCTACAGGGTGTAGCTTCTGCTTCTCCCCCAGGCGTTGGGAGAGGATGACCCCTACTCCCATGTCTGATGCATCCACTTCTATGACGAATGGCTTGGTGGGGTTGGGATGTTGGAGTATAGGGGCTGATGTGAAGCTTACTGAAGGCTTCCTCTGCCGCCAAGTTCCAGCCCAGGCACTTGGGACTCTTCTTCAGTAAAGCTGTCAGAGGTGCTGCCAGAGAACTGAAACCTCGGATGAACCAGCGGTAGAAATTTGCAAAGCCCAAGAACCTTTGAAGATCCTTAATGGATTTAGGGATCGGCCAAGATGTGATGGCTGATACGTTGGATGAATCCATGCTTACTCCTTCTGCACTGATGACATTGCCGAGGAACGAGATCTTGTTCTGATGAAATTCACACTTCTCCGCCTTTACATAAAGGTGGTTCTCCAGTAGACGCTGGAGGATGGTCCTGACGTGTTCCTGGTGGCTTGTGATATCAGCAGAGTAAATCAAGATGTCATCAATGTAGGCAATGGCATATTTCCCCAGCATGTCCCGTAGCATGTCATTGATCAGGCACTGGAACATGCTGGGAGCTGAAGAAAGGCCATAAGGCATTATTCGAAGTGTCCCATGGTTGTGCTGAAGGCTGTCTTCCATTCATTGCCTTTCTGGATCCTGATCAGGTTGTATGCCCTATGAAGGTCTAGCTTGGAGAAGATTCCTGTGGCTCTTAATTGATCCAATGCCGCCGGGACCAGGGGAAGAGGATAAGGGTATTTTACCGTGACCTGGTTAAGACCTCTGTAATCAATGCAAGGTTTGAGTCCACCCGCTCGTTTCTCCATGAAAAAGAAACCAGCTGATGCAAGAGAATTGAAAGGGCGGATATAACCTTGCTTGAGGGTCTCCTGAATGTATTCCTCCATGGCACTCTGTTCCTTCTGAGATAAGGAATAGATTCATCCATGTGGAGGAGACATACCTGGCAGTAAGTCGATTGCGCAATCATATGGCCGGTGTGGAGGTAGCCCTCAGGCCTTCCCTTTACTGAAGACTTCAGATAGATCCCGATAACATTCAAGAATGTTGTCCATGGAGTCTGGTTGTGGACTTTCTACTGAGGTGGATGACACTTGGACTTGGGGACAAGAAATACAGCTCTGGAAACACATGGGAGACCACTGTAGAATCTCCTTATTTTGCCAGGAGATCAATGAATCGTGCAACTGTAGCCAGGGGTATCCAAGAACAATGTCGTGGTTGACGGTAGTGGTCACATACAGGGAAATGTCTTCCTTGTTTAATACTCCCACTTGAAGCTGGATGGGTTGGATGCATGTGGTGACAAGTCCATCGCCTATAGGTCCTCCATCGATGGCCTTAATGTTGAGTACACTGTTCAGAGGGGTGGTAGGCAGGCTGAGCCTCTGCACGATGGTTTTGTTAATGAAGTTCCCCTCTACCCCTGAGTCAATAAAAGCAGAAAGGACATAGGTGGTGGATGCTACCCTTAGCATTACAGGACTCTCAAAGAATTTAGACTTAATTTCTCTCACCAGAAATGTAGATTCTGCTGGTGTCTCTGCTGGAGATTCATGGACTGAATGGGCTGGACAGTGCTGGATGTTATGTTCGGTGCTGCCGCAGTAGAAGCACAACCCTTCCCAATGCCGCCTTGCACACTTGGCACGAATTAGCCTTGCGCGGGATACTTCCATGGGAGAGCTGTCCATAGAAGGCTGCAATGACTTGGGGCAGTAGTGGAGAGAGGGTCGACGCTTTAGTAGTTGGTCTATACAGATAGCTAGATCAATGAGGGCATCCAAGGTGAGATTCTCATCTCTGCAGGCAAGTTCACTAATGACTTCAGAGTGCAGACCTTGGTGAAACACTGCCTTGAGGGCTGTGTTGTTCCACCCACTCACAGCCACTAATGTCCTGAAGTCCAGAGCATACTCTGCCACATTTCTAGAGCCTTGAGAACTGGTGAGTAGACTTTCACTGACCTCAATCCCCTCTGATTCATGGCCAAAGACTCGCTTGAACAAGGAGAGGAAGTGCTCATATGAAGCAGTAGGCTCACCACCCTTGTTCCAAACAGAAGTAGCCCAGCGGAGCGCTTTGCCAGTGAGAAAGGATAGGACTTTAGCGATTTTATGCTCATCAGATAAGTTAGGCATGGTGGTGAAATACATAGAACATTGGAGTAAGAAACCTTTACATGCGATGGCTTCTCCAGCAAACGTCTCTGGAGCAGGGAGTTGCAGCGCTGGGCTGGGAGGAAACTCGGGGTGTGCTAGGAGGGCCTGCGACATCACAGTTGCGAGCTGTGCCATCCTGGTGTTGAGATTGGCAAGCATCTGTTGATGTTCTTCTAGCAAGCACCCCTGCGCATTCAAAGCAGTCTGTTTTGTATCCTCCACTACATCCATGGAGGCGAAGTATCCTGATAGAATGCAGGCACTTACAGATGTATGTGCAGAGGAGGGGAGAGCGCAGACTGTCAACAAAGCCAAATTGATAGACTGAAATCGGAGTCAGAAAAACAAGCAAGGGTCAGGCGATCAGCGAATAACTTCGATAAAGAAAGACAAAGAGCAAAAACTGGAAACAGGAAGCAAAAGGTCAGAAACACGAGAAGCAGCCAGAAAAGATACAAGACTTGGTATGTACTGAGCTAGCAGGACGATACTTCACAGGGATGTGAGTGTTTGGGGAGTTTAAGTAGAGGGACCAGTAACTGAGGAAATGGGGAACAGCTAAGCTTCAGTACACTGGAGATAGAGGGTGCTGTGTGTCTTGGGAATTGTAGTTCCGGGTGTTCATGTTTGTAGTTTCCTCAGCGGGTTTACTGACAAAGAGAGTGTACCGATTTAATGTTTTTACCCAATTAGCATAATTAATACTAATTAAATACTCATTTGCATAATTTATTTGTACTAATTTTTAAAACTTTGTATTCAGTTTTCTCGCTTATTTCAGAGAGGAGCTGTTAGCCCTGAAAACAATGGGATGAGCCAGGATATGACACCCCATCCTGGCAGAGCTGAGGAGGAGACCCAGGGGCTGCAAAGCCGGGGCTAAGCTAAAGGCTAGGCTAGTGGACAACCGGAGGCGCTGCAAACCATCCATTCTCTCCATTATCATGGGGAATGTGAGCTCGCTGCTGAACAAGGTCGACAAGCTATCCGCACTGAACAACCAGCGGATTTACCATGAGAGCAGCTTGTTTATCTTTACAGAGACATGGCTAATACACCTCGTACCGGATGCTAACATGGACCTGCGGGGATTCACTGCTGTGAGAGCCGACAGAGACACTGAAGCATGTGGGAAAGGCAAAGGTGGAGGACTCATTATTTACGTGAACAACCGCTGGTGTAACCCGGGACATATCTCCGTAAAGACAGTCTTATGTTGCCTGGACTTGGAGCTACTAGCCATTAGCCTGCGGCCATATTATCTGCCGAGAGAGTTCAGTCACGTGATCACCATCTGTGTTTACATCCCTCTGAGGGCAGCCACAGCCGCTGCATGTGAGATGATTCACTCTGTCACAGCAAGGCTGCAGACACAGCACCCTGAGGCATTTATGATCATTTCTGGGGACTTTAATCACGCTACTTTGGACTCTACTTTGGCTGCTTTTTACCAGGTTGTGGACTGTCCAACAAGGAACAACAGGACAATTGACTTGCTGTATGCTAATGTGAGAGATGCATACAGAGTCACACCCCTCCCCCCACTAGGGAAGTCTGACCACAACCTGGTTCATCTACAGCTGAAGTACACCCTTCTGGTCCAAAGGCAGCCTGCAATAACTAGCTCCATCAGGAGGTGGTCCCCTGAAATGGAAGATGCCCTCAGAGACTGTTATGACACCACGGACTGGGATGTGCTGTTTAGCCCACACTGTGAGGACATAGAGGGGCTGACACACTGTCTGACGGATTACCTCAACTTCTGTGCAGATGTGGTCTCCCCTGCTAAGACTGTATGGTGTTACCCTAATAACAAATCATGAGTAACACAGGAAGTCAAAGCTGTCCTCAACAGGAAGAAGGCCGCCTTCAGGAGCAGGGACAGGGAGGCAATGAAGGCAGCACAGCAGGAGGTGAAACACTGCATGAGGGAAGCTAAGGACAGCTACAGGAGAAAGGTGGAGCAGAAGCTGAAGGAGAACAGCATGAGGGAGGTCTGGGAAGATGTGAAAACCATCACAGGCCACAACACAAAGACCAGAGTCATTGAGGGGACAGTGGAGGGGGTGAATGAGCTGAATGACTTCTTCAATCGGTTCAACCAGCCCACGTCCCCCCCACCCTCCCCCTCACTGCAGCCATCTCTCCTTCTTCCCTCAACATACCTCCCCCCAGTCATCACAGCAGCCCCCTCCTCCCCCACCTCAACACAGACTCCTCCATGCATCACTGCAGACCAGGTCAGAGGTCAACTGAGGAGGCTTCACCCCAGGAAAGCAGTAGGCCCGGACAAGGTGTGTCCCCGACTACTGAAGACCTGCGCTGCTGAACTGGGTGAACCACTCCAACGCATCTTCAACCTCAGCCTGCAGCTGGGGAGAGTGCCCACCCTCTAGAAGACATTATGCATCGTTCCAGTTCCCAAGAAGAACCGGCCCAGTAAGCTGAACGACTTCCAACCGGTGGCACTCACTTCACATCTGATGAAGACATTTGAGCAGCTCTTCCTCAGCCTCCTCAGACCCCAGGTGCAACATACCCAGGACTGTCTGCAGTTTGTGTACAGGGCAGGCGTTGGTGTGGAAGACACCATCCTCTACCTGCTACACCGAGCCCACTCACATCTGGATAAGGGAAATGGCACAGTGGGGATCCTCTTCTTGGACTTCTCGAGTGCCTTCAACACCATCCAGCCCCTTATGCTTCAGGACAAACTGAACAGGATGCGAGTGGACCCCTGTCTGGTCACCTGGATCTCCAGCTACCTCACGGACAGGCCGCAGTACGTCAGTGTGGCAGCGGGGGCGTGGTCAAGCATCGGTCTGTGACCGGAGGGCGGAGTCAGGGAAGGTAAGTGGCAGAATCACTGCACCTGATGTTAATTAATGTGTTTGTGTGTCTTCCCCAGTGACCGTGCCCTATTTAAGGAGGGAGAGTGAGAGCAGAGGGAGCTCTTCCCCGAACCAGACGCCGGTTGTGTGTGTGTGTCTGCATTTAATTTACTAAGTGATCACTGAAAAGTGTGATAATAAAAACGGTTTACCAACCTGAGCTCTGTCCTGCCGTCTTCTGTGCTCCGCCCATATGTAAGAACTGCTACAGTGGTGCCGAAACCCGGGACGAATTTGGAGTGCAGAAGCAGAACAGCCCCATGGAGTCCTCCCCGTTCGCTGACCTGGTCCACGCCCTCACCATGGCCCAGCAAAACCAGCACCAGGCGCTAGTCGCCCTCCGGAAGGAGCAGGAACAGTGGTTCGAGGCCCTGGTGTTGGCTCAGCAGGAAGATCGTCAGGCGTTCCGGCACCTCCTCCCGTCGGTGGAGTCCACCAACTCCACCGCCACAGGCCCGTCCCCCCTCATCCTAATGAAGATGGGCCCGCAGGACGACCCCGAGGCATTCCTCACGCTCTTTGAGCAGGTAGCCGAGACCTCGGGGTGGCCGGTGGAGCAGCGCGTGGTGGGCCTCCTCCCCCTGCTAATGGGAGAGGTGCAGCTGGCCACGCTACAGCTCCCAGCCGACCGCCGGCTGGCCTACGTGGACCTTTGCCGGGCCGTCTTCCAGCGTGTGGGGCGCACCCCCGAGCAACAACAGCAGCGCTTCCGCGCTTTGTGCTTGGAGGAAGTCAGCCGGCCGTTCGCGTTTGGCCAGCAACTCCGGGACGCCTGCTGGTGGTGGTTGAGGGCCGACAACCGTGACGCCGAGGGGATCATCGACCAAGTGGTACTGGAACAATTCATTGCGCGCTTACCAGCTGGAACCGCAGAGTGGGTCCAGTGCCACCGCCCGGCGCTGCTGGATCAGGCAATCGAGCTGGTGGAGGACCATTTGGCGGCTGTCCTGACGGCAGGACAGCAGACCACCTCTTCTCTCCTCTCCTCTCTCTCTCTCTCTCTCTCTCCCCCCCTCTCCTCCTGTGTCTCATCCTCGCCCCGTTCCCCCACCGTGGAGGCGGGGGCCAGTGCCACCCCAGCCAGCCCGCTGCACCCTCGGTGCCCTCCCGTTTCTCCCTTCTGTGTCTGTCTCTTCCCCCCCTCAGGTGAGTGAGCCCCAGAACACCAGTGCGGAGAGGAAGCCTGGGCCGGTTTGCTGGCGCTGCAGGGAGCCGGGCCACCTCCAACAGCAGTGCTTGGTAATGGAGGTGGGCGCGGTGGTTCGGATCCCCAACGCGCCAGGAGCCGCCCTCGATCGGGCCGGAGCGTATCACATACCGGTGAGTATCCAAGGGGATACATATCAGGCGTTGGTGGATTCTGGTTGTAATCAGACCTCAATCCACCAAAACCTGGTGCAAGATGAGGCATTGGGGGGAGCACAATTGGTGAAGGTGTTGTGTGTGCACAGGGATGTTCACAACTACCCTTAAGTGTCAGTCCACATTTTTTTCGAGGGGAAAAATTTATAGTAAAGGCGGCGGTTAATCCTCGCCTTACCCACTCGATAATTTTGGGGACGGATTGGCTGGGATTTGGGGAATTAATGAGTCATCTAGTGAAGAGTGGGTCCTGCTGTAGTTTAATAGGGGTAGGTCCCGGTGTCGCGTTGGTGGGAGCAGCTGTCACAGAGCCGTCTATGTCATCTCTGCGTCAGAGTGAGGAGCCGCCGGCTCCTCCTCTCTCTATTGGGGAATCCCTCGCGGATTTCCCGTTAGAGCAGTCGCGAGACGAGACTCTGCGGCATGGATTTGACCAAGTGAGAGTAATCGATGGTCAAATGCTCCAGCCAAACGCCACCCCGTCCTTCCCCTACTTCGCAATTATGAAGGATAGATTATACCGAGTGACGCAGGACACTCAGACTAAAGAATGAGTCACGCAGCTTTTGATTCCGAAGAGCCGCCGGGAATTGGTATTCCAGGCGGCTCACTTTAATCCCATGGCTGGACACTTAGGGCAGGATAAAACACTAGCACAAATAATGGCCTGGTTCTATTGGCCAGGGATTCGCGGCGATGTCCGTAGGTGGTGTACGGTGTGCCGCGAATGCCAGTTAGTAAATCCAGCGGCCATTCCAAAAGCGCCTTTGCGCCCTCTACCATTAATCGAGAGCCCGTTCAAAAGAATTGGGATGGATCTCATCGGGCCATTAGATCGGTCAGCACGAGGGTACCGCTTTATATTAGTTCTAGTGGACTATGCAACGTGATACCCGGAAGCAGTGCCTCTTCGCAATATCTCAGCACACAGTATTGCAGAAGCACTCTTCCGCATTATCTCCCAAGTTGGAATCCCGAAAGAGATTCTGACTGACCAAGGCACCTCGTTTATGTCACGTACACTGAACGAACTGTATGGGTTGTTGGGTATTAAGCCGAGCCGCACCAGCGTTTATCACCCACAAATGGACAGTTTAGTTGAACGGTTCAATTGCACCCTCAAGAATATAATTAAAAAATTCGTAAGTGAGGACGCACATAATTGGGATAAATGGCTCGAACCCTTGTTGTTTGCAGTGCGAGAGGTCCCCAAGCCTCCACGGGGTTCTCCCCATTCGAATTGTTATATGGGCATAAGCCATGCGGCATTCTAGATGTGCTGCCGGAAAATTGGGAGGAGGGACCTTCACCAAGTAAAAATGAAATCCAATACGTTATTGACCTGCACGCAAAACTCCACACACTCACCCACCTAACCCAGAATTTGCGGCAGGCCCAAGAACGACAAACCCGCCTGTACGACAAGGGTACGTGCCTTAGAGAGTTCGCACCGGGAGATAAAGTACTTGTACTGTTGCCCACATCGAGCTCCAAATTAGTCGCCAAGTGGCAAGGACCCTTTGAGGTCACACGGCGAGTCGGGGACGTTGACTATGAGGTGAGGCGAACAGACAGGGGTGGGGCGCTACCAATTTACCACCTCAATCTGCTGAAACTCTGGAATGAGGAGGTCCTCATGGCATTGGTGTTGGTGGTTCCGGAGAAGGCAGAGCTGGGGCCGGAGGTTCAAAAAGGAACATTGGCATCACATACCTCTCCAGTCCCCTGTGGAGACCACATCTCCCCGACCCAACTCGCGGAGGTTGCCCAGTTGCAGACCGAGTTTTTGGACGTGTTCTCGCCCCTGCCCGGCCGCACCAACCTCATAGAGCACCACATTGAGACGCCCCCGGGGGTGGTAGCGCGTAGCTGCCCTTACAGGCTACCCGAACACAAGAAAAAAGTGGTTCGGGAAGAACTTGAGGCCATGCTCGAAATGGGCATCGTCAAGGAGTCCCACAGTGACTGGAGCAGCCCGGTGGTCTTGGTACCCAAGGCCGACGGGTCGGTCCGGTTCTGTGTAGACTATAGAAAAGTCAACGCGGTGTCTAAATTCGACGCATACCCAATGCCTTGTATTGATGAGTTGCTCGATCGACTAGGCACGGCTCACTTTTATTCGACACTGGATTTAAAAAACGATTATTGGCAGATCCCCTTGACTCCATTATCCCGAGAAAAAATGGCCTTTTCCACACCGTTCGGCTTACACCAATTTGTCACACTTCCTTTTGGGCTGTTTTGGGTGCCCGCTACGTTTCAGCGGCTGATAGACAGGGTCCTCCACCCCCACGCCACCTATGCAGCCTCCTACCTAGATGACATCATTATCTATAGTAATGACTGGCTGAGGCACATACAACATCTGAGGGCCATCCTTAGGTGCGATTGGGCGGGTGGAAGTACTGTATCTGGGCTTCCACTTGGGCAACGGGCAGGTGCGGCCCCAAATTAACAAGACAGCAGCAATTGCAGCCTGCCCGAGGCCCAAGACCAAAAAGGGGGTGAGACAGTTCCTGGGGCTGGCTGGCTATTACCGTAGGTTTATACCTAATTATTCGGACATCACAAGCCCGCTGACTGATCTGACTAAAAAGGGGGCACCAGATCCGGTCCAGTGGACGGAGCAATGCCAGCGGGCTTTTTCTGAGGTAAAGGCTGCACTGTGTGGGGGGCCACTTCTACACCCCCCTAACTTTTCTCTCCTCTTTATGTTACAGACGGATGCATTGGACAGATGGCTGGGGGCTGTTTTGTCCCAGGAGGTGGAGGGGGAGGACCACCCAGTCTTGTACATCAGTAGAAAGCTGTCGGTGCGTGAGGGGCGTTACAGCACCATTGAAAAAGAGTGCTTAGCAATCAAGTGGGCGGTCCTCGCCCTCTGTTACTACATGCTGGGACACCCTTTCACCCTCTGTTTGGACCACACGGCCCTCCAGTGGCTCCACCGCATGAAGGATGCCAACGTGCGGATCACCCATTGGTATCTGGCACTCCAACCCTTTAACTTCAAGGTGATCCACAGGCCGGGGGCGCAGATGGTCGTGGCGGACTTCCTCTCCCGTCGGGGGGGGGAAATCGGCTGCAGGCCGGACGGCCGCCTGGCCTGAGTCGGGCGGTGGGGGTATGTGGCAGCGGGGGCGTGGTCAAGCATCGGTCTGTGACCGGAGGGCGGAGTCAGGGAAGGTAAGTGGCAGAATCACTGCACCTGATGTTAATTAATGTGTTTGTGTGTCTTCCCCAGTGACCGCGCCCTATTTAAGGAGGGAGAGCGAGAGCAGAGGGAGCTCTTCCCCGAACCAGACACCGGTTGTGTGTGTGTGTCTGTGTTTAATTTACTAAGTGACCGCTGAAAAGTGTGATAATAAAAACGGTTTAACAACCTGAGCTCTGTCCTGCCGTCTTCTGTGCTCCGCCCATACGTAAGAACTGCTACTATCAGGCTGAAGATCATCATGACACTGTGATTAGCAGCACCGGAGCACCCCAGGGCACGGTGCTGGCCCCTCTTCTCTTCACCCTGTACACCGCGGACTTCTGTTACAACTCGGAGCTGTGTCAGATTCAGAAGTTTGCCGATGACACAGCTATCATGGGGTGTATCAGGGATGACAGCGAGGAGGCGTATAGGAGCCTGGTGAGGGACTTTGCCATTTGGTGCAACAGGAACCATCTGCAGCTCAACACCTCGAAGACCAAGGAGCTGCTCATTGACTTTGGGAGGTCCAGACCAAGGTCACAACCAGTTCTGATCGAGGGAGTCGAGGTGGAGGCTGTGGATTCCTACAAGTACCTTGGGCTGTGGCTGGACAGCAAGCTGGACTGGACTTGCAACACCAACCACTTGTACAGGAAGGGACAGAGCAGGCTATACTTCCTGAGGAGGCTGCGGTCCTTTAACATCTGCAGGAAACTCTTGTGGATGTTCTATCAGTCCGTGGTCGCCAGTGTCCTGTTTTACACCGTGGTGTGCTGGGGGGGCAGCACATCCAAGAAGGACACATACAGGCTGGACAACCTGATCAGGCGGGCCGGCTCTGTGGTTGGCATGAAGCTGGACTCTCTGGTGATGGTGGCAGAGAAGAGGACTATGGACAAACTACTGAACATCATGGACGATGCCAGTCACCCTCTGCACACCGTCATCAGCAACAAGAGGAGCCTGTTCAGTGACAGAATGCTCCTTCCCAAGTGCAGGACTAACAGACTTAAAAACTCCTTTGTCCCTCATGCTATCAGACTGTACAATTCCTCTCGGGGGGGGGGGGGGGGGGGGGGGTAACAGGAGGACAGAGGATGGGAAGGAGCAGTAGCCTAGCCTGACAAAAAGCAATACTGGACAATGTGCAATATAAATGTGCAATACCTCTCCTGCTGGACTGTTTTTCCCCCATATCTTATTATTTTTTATATTTGTATATGTAAATACTTAATTTAATTTATCTAGAAGTTTTCTCTATTTTCTATTCTCTGTTTATCCTGTAATGATGCTGTTGGAATTTTAATTTCCCTGAGGGAACCCTCCCAAAGGGATCAATAAAGTTCTATCTAGACTAATCTATCGCTAATCTTCAGTATACAACTATCTATGTTCCTGACAATTTCCATGAAAATAGCTTGAAAAATAGAAAAGTTATTCAGAAAAAACATTTGATTTCATTCGTTAATGAGGCCCGTTTTGGACCATGTGATCCTCATACAGAATATTACGTCAGTTTTCTAAAAATTAAGCCTTTTTTTCTATCTTTGATTTGTAATATCTCAAGCACGGATAAACATATTTTAATTCTTTAAAATGTATGTTGTTCTGCATTCAATTCTAAATTCAATGAGCGCAGTTTCAAGCAATTTGGATTGAGTTTGAATTTTCACTTGATATGCCTACTGTATTAAACAAATCTTGATGCAGATTGAACTCTTACTTCATCTTCCTGGTCCTGAAAAACTAAAGGCTGACACTCAAAAGGATGCATATAAAGCTTTTTGTAAATTCTCAGCTCAGAGGATGTGACTGCTGAAACAGGAATGGTTTGTGAAAGCTATGCAGCACAGGATTGTTTTCATACCTTAATTAATTCTCTTAGTATGGCTATGGGATTCAGGATGAAAAGCAGAAGACATGTTGACTGATATGTGCTTGCTGAATGTTCTCTAAGGTGGGGTTTACATTAGACCGTATCAGCGGATCATCAGATTAACGTTTTTAAAACGATTAGCGTGCACACAGCAACGCCAATACACGATTCGCGTGCACACAGCAACGCCAATACACGGATACGCTCGGCTCCGCAGGCATCCTGCGCTCCAAATCACTCCGCCCTGAACAGCGAGTGCCCTCTGGAGGGTGCGCACTCCGGCCCTGTGCAGCTCACAGAGCGTGCGAGTGAAGTGCACGAGCAGTGATTCGGGACTGAGCAGCTGTGTGTGTGATCCTAGTGCATATCGGGCATGCGCGTCACTTACCACTTGCAAGTGGAAGGATGGCAAGCCTAAAGACAATCATAACTACACAATGGGCAGTATTTGCATCAGTATTTGCAGTATTTTCATACTTTTATACTCTTTAATGAAAGGTGATACAAGGCGGAAGTCCGCGCTGTTTTTCAGCAGTCGCGTCACATGACCAACACCAGCGAATCAGGAAGGTGGATGTCACAGTGACGTTGTCCAATGACGACGCCAGCTAGAGCTCAGCACAGCGTATCCGCGTATTCTCAATGTTTACACAGCACCAGACCAGACACGATCTGGATTGAATACGTGGACCCTGGCGGATTCCCGTTTCCCGGCATTTCCAGGCGTTTTAATGTAAACGGACAGTGCATCCGCAAAGAAAACGAGACAAATACGGTCTAATGTAAACTTGGCCTAAATCCCTGATACTTGGAGTCAAGGGAAAGGAAAGCTCTTTGAAGTGCAAACCTGTATGAAAAGTATTATACCAATAAAATTTTGATTTGGCAGATGGATTGAATCTTCAGAATATTCTTCATCAAGCAAAAGATTGGTGATTACTTTTGTCGTCTCTTAAATTATATGACCATCGGCAGTGGGATCAGTTTCTCTGTTTTGTAGCTGATTTGTCCATGGCCTCTCTGCCCTATCAAACATGAAGTCATAATTTAGGAACTAGGGACAGTGTTGCCAAGTTACTTTCTGGCTCCGGAGGTTTAAACAGTTTGGAAAGGGCATCTGGTACATTCTTGTTGAAGACAGGGTTTAAGTCATTTAGGTTTGTTTAAGTCCAACAGATTGTTGGAAGTCTTCCTGCTAGATCTTCACTATTCCATGGCCTGTGTGTAATGGAAAGATGATCAATAGAAGGCATAGGGATGAAACTGAAGCAGGATCTCTTCTAACCCAAAATATGTATCCTTTTTTACATTGACAGGAAGCATTGGGTTAGCATGGGCCTTATACATTATGCGCAAACTGAAATGGTGTTTGAGTTTAAAAGGAATGTCTTTTATGCCTCAGGAGTACAGTGGTGCTTGAAAGTTTGTGAACCCTTTAGAATTTTCAATATTTTTGCATAAATATGACCTAAAACATCATCAGATGTTTTAGGACACAAGTCCTAAAAGTAGATAAAAAGAACCCAGTTAAACAAATGAGACAAAAATATTATACTTGGTCATTTATTTATTGAGGAAAATGATCCAATATTACATAACTGTGAGTGGCAAAAGTATGTGAAACTTTGCTTTCAGTATCTGGTGTGACCCCCCTTATGCAGCAATAACTGCAACTAAATATTTCCAGTAACTGTTGATCAGTCCTGCACACCGGATAGGAGGAAGTTTAGCCCATTCCTTCATACAAAACAGCTTCAGCTCTGGGATGTTGGTGGGTTTCCTCACATGAACTGCTCGCTTCAGGCCCTTCCACAACATTTTGATTGGATTAAGGTCAGGACTTTGACTTGGCCATTCAAAAAACATTAACTTTATTCTTCTTTAACCATTCTTTGGTAGAACGACTTGTGTGCTTAGGGTCGTTGTCTTGCTGCATGACCCACCTTCTCTTGAGATTCAGTTCATGGACAGATGTCTTGACATTTTCCTTTAGAATTCATTGGTATAATTCAGAATTCATTGTTCCATCAATGATGGCAAGCCGTCCTGGCCCAGATGCAGCAAAACAGGCCCAAACCATGACACTATCACCACCATGTTTCACAGATGGGATAAGGTTCTTATGCTGGAATGCAGTGTTTTCCTTTCTTCAAACATAATGCTTCTCATTTAAACCAAAAAGTTCTATTTTGGTCTCATCCGTCCACAAAACATTTTTCCAATAGCTTCCTGACTTGTCCACATGATCTTTAGCAAACTGCAGATGAGCAGCAATGTTCTTTTTGGAGAGCAGTGGCTTTCTCCTTGCAACCCTGCCATGCACACCATTGTTGTTCAGTGTTCTCCTGATGGTGGACTCATGAACACTAACATTAGCCAATATAAGAGAGGCCTTCAGTTGCTTAGAAGTTACCCTGGGGTCTTTTGTGACCTCACTGACTATTACACGCCTTGCTCTTGGAGTGATCTTTGTTGGTCGACCACTCCTGTGGAGGGTAACAATGGTCTTGAATTTCCTCCATTTGTACACAATCTATCTGACTGTGGATTGGTGGAGTCCAAACTCTTTAGAGATGGTTTTGTAACCTTTTCCAGCCTGATGAGCATCAACAACGCTTTTTCTGAGGTCCTCAGAAATCTCCTTTGTTTGTACCATGATACACTTCCACAAACATGTGTTGTGAAGATCAGACTTTGATAGATCCCTGTTCTTTAAATAAAACAGGGTGCCCACTCACACCTGATTGTCATCCCATTGATTGAAAACACCTGACTCTAATTTCACCTTCAAATTAACTGCTAATCCTAGAGGTTCACATACTTTTGCCACTCACAGATATATAATATTGGATCATTTTCCTCAATAAATAAATGACCAAGTATAATATTTTGGTCTCATTTGTTTAACTGGGTTCTCTTTATCTACTTTTAGGACTTGTGTGAAAATCTGATGATGTTTTAGGTCATATTTATGCAGAAATATAGAACATTCTAAACAGTTCACAAACTTTCAAGCACCACTGTATGTCACTTGTGGGATTTATTAGCCAGGGCAGTGAAAGGTGCTGCTTAACTGCTAAATTTACCTTCAAGTTTTCTGTGAAAGTTGGCAAAACAATAGCCACTTAAAGGGGTTGCTAGGACTTTCACCTTAAAATATCAGCATCAAAATTATTTTGATGGCACAATGACTTGTAATAGGGAGAATGGCTTGTCTTCCATTCCAATTATGTGTGCGATTCTCCAGTTATAGCACAATGTAACTCTGTAACTATGCACTAACATGGCACACCCCTGAGACCTCTCATGAGAACCGTGTAATGCTTTATGGCTAGCTTCCAAAATTGGCCAGCAACATTACCCTTAACAATAAGCTAAATCAATATCCTCCATATGGACATCATGGCAGTCAAGATTAAGAGACCAAAGAAGATGCTGTTGAGGGAAGCTGAGAAGAGAAAAAGATAGAGGGACCGAGCAAGAGACCAGACTACAGTAAACCTTGGACTGGATTTTACTCATTGCGGAGAGCTAAGAGAGATAAAAGGCTGCAAGACAGACTCTGAGATGGGTTTATTTCTGTTGAACTAGAGCGGTGGCTACAATTATCGACAGTCCATAATTATCGACACCTTTTCAGATTTACCAATAAAAAACACTTTTACAAAGGTGAGTTTCAGTTACAACAGTTATTATTGATTAATTAATCAACCCAAAGACGCCCCTCACCCTTTGATCTTGTTGTCTGATGACACAGCTCATTACCTGAGATGGAATTTTTTTCAGCACGATCAGCAATTTTTCGGAAAACCCGGATGTTATCATTGCAGGTAAGCATGGTGGAAAGATCATGGGCACGTTTTTACTTCTCAAATTCACCAATATTTCATGACATCCTCGTCAAAACCTACTTTGTTTCTTACTCTTTCATTTGACAGTCGCCATGTTGTATGTAAACACGTTTGAGAAGTCATGTGATGTTTCGATAATAGTGATCACTTTCACTGGTGTCTACCATTATTGACATCCTTTGGAATTAAGTGACATTTACAACTGTTATGTATCGATTTTTGTGTAACATTTTTGAAGTAGATGAAGTACTTTTAAAAAAAAAGTTAAAGTGCTGTGATTTATAATATATGTTTTCTGATTCATAACAGAATGGAATGCTTATAGAGTATTTGGAATCCAATTGCAAGTATAAATCTGTTTAAAAAAAGGTACAAAAAATATTTTTAAACAAGTATATTGAAGAGGAAGTATGTTAATGGAGGATGATGAGGGATAAATAGAATAGGGTTGATTGTTATATTAGAACTAACTTAGTATATGGTATATATTTATTTATGGGGATAGATATCTTCATATTTACAGGGATAGGTATGTAGTAGATATTTATTTTTGTAATTATATATTTATATAGATATTTATGAAGTGTATATATGGATTGAAGTATATACTTAATTTTGTAACTAAATATTTATATAGATATTTATGAAGTATATGTGTGTGTGTATGTATGTATATGTGTATGTGTGTATATGTATATATATATATATATATATATATATATATATATATATATATATATATATATATATGTGTGTGTGTGTGTGTGTGTGTATGTATATATATGGATATGGTATGTAGTATATATTTATTTTTGTAATTATATATTTATATGGATAATCATGAAGTGTATATATGGTATATATTTTTATAGGTGTATTAATGTAGTTTGGATTTCGGGGTAGTTAAAAAGGGGTGGGAAATTAAAAAAAAGTATTGTACTTCTTCCCACTCCTTTTTCGAACAATGTGCGGTGTATTGTAATGTCTTAGCTCTTTATGTTATTTTATTTATTCTTTTTTGTCACTTTTTTCATTTTCTTTCTTTTGTATGTACAAATAGTTACATACATTTTTATACATGTTCGAAATAAATAAATTCATTCATTCATTCATTCATTCATTCAATTGCAATAAATAGAATTAGACCAGAATTAAATTCCTAGCATATAAAAAATTACATGCTTGAAATATTCAGATTTTTCTATTCCATTCAGATTTTTTTTTTAAGTTTGTTGTAAATATCTACCACATATTACAATATCAGTAGACATTTCATATTTTGGTTCGAGGAATGACATACGACCTCTGACCTGGACTTTCATGTGGTTACAATGTCAATTGCCTGTTGATGTTTATTGGTAAACTACAAAACTACAAATTAATACAAACAACAACGAAAGATTAACAAAATGTGATCTACGAAAATACTTAGAAAGTGGGTAGAAAGTGGAACAAAAAGATTTTCTGACACAGGTTAAACATTATCAGTTCATTTGTTGACAAACATTAGAATGACTTCCTCATTTACGTAAGTACCGACATCGATATATTTATATAAAAGATATTTTGTACTAAATGCCTTTGTCTATGTAAAACAAATTTTAAATAAAACCTATGTTTTGTTAACTACATACTGATTAGTTTTTAATAAATAATCATCTGGGTGATGATAATTGTGGAACGGTGTCGATAACTGTGGACAAAGGTGTCAATAATTATGGAACCGTGTCAAATGATCTGATATGCTCAGTAAACAGGAATCAACTAATTTTTTTTCCAGTGGAAGTTTGAGTAATTATTCATGCACAATTTACATACTGAAAGTCTTTTCTACTTTTGCAATGGCCAAAAGATTGTTAAGGTTTCAATAATTGTAGCCGCTGCTCAAGTTAATATTACATTAATCGCCTTGTTATGTGTTGTGTTGTTGCATTTGCTTGATGTTTGGCTGTGTTAGCAAAGTTGTTGACTTGCTAGCTTTTGATCATAATCCAAGTTGGTCCATTTCAACAGAGGTTTAGTTGCTACTGTAGCTACATCTTGAGGTGATGTAAGAAAACTTGCAAGATAATGCATGGGCACTGGTAATAAGTGCTCTTGTGTCAGTTGCTGTCTAGCTTTGTTTTCGAAGAAGAAGAAGAAAAAGCCTTTATTTATCACATGCACACTTAAGCACAGTGAAATTCATCCTCTGCATTTAACCCATCTGAAGCAGTGAACACACGCATGCACACACACAAGTGAGGAATGAACACACACGCATACCCAGAGCAGTGGGCGGCTATGCTACAGCACCCAGGGAGCAGTTGGGGGTTAGGCACCTTGCTCAAGGGCACATCAGCCCAAGGCCGCCCCATGTTAACCTAACTGCATGTCTTCGAACTGTGGGAGAAACTGGAGCACCCGGAGGAAAGCCACACAGAGAACATGCAAACTCCACACAGAAAGGCCCCCGTCAACTGCTGGGCTCGAACCCAGAACCTTCTTGCTGTGAAGCAACAGTGCTAACCAGTACACCGCCATGCCACCCAATCACTTTGCATCACTTTGTGTCAGGGACATCCATGTTTTGTAGGGTTAATTTAGTTGACTAGCTGTTTTTTGTCCATTAGCGACCCTGAGCATTAGATATGTCAGTGTTAGTATGGTTCTGGTTATGTTAGTGTCGCATGCTACTATTCTAAGTTGTGTGCACTTTGACTTGCAGTGCAGCCAAAAAAAATGCATGTTTAATTCAAGTCAAGTAGTTGTCTGTCTCACGGCTAACAGGAAAACAACAACTATCCAACAGTAGAGTGTACATCACTGCCAATGTTATTTATGAAAGATTGTGATGTAGGTTTTAACCTTATTGGTATTATCCCTGTCCCACAGAGAAACCAAGATGGTGGCGCGTGCGGACGCAGTGGCCCCTCTCTGTCCCGATAATGTGGTGTTTACATGGCGGGGTCTGTGTTTACATCAGGGATGCTTGGTGTCAGGACGCTGTGGTAGTTTGCAGACACTGTTCACCCCTTGTGGAGTTTATGATCATCAAGTGCCGGCCCTTCTATCTACCGAGGGAGTTTTTTGCCATCCTGCTTGTTGCAGTTTACATTCCTCCCAGCTGCAACAACAACGATAGGGACAAGGCACTGAGTGAACTGTACTGCACCATCAGTGACCAACAGACAGCCCATCCAGAGGGACTTCTCATCGTAGCTGGAGATTTCAACCACGCAAATCTCAAAACAGTGTTTCCTCAGTTACATCAACACACTGACTTTGCAAGACGGGGAAACAACACACTGGACCTGGTTTACACAACACTGAGAAGAGTATACAAGGCCTCATCCCTCCCCCATCTCAGTGCTTCAGACCACATCACTGTTATGCTAATGCCAGCATACAGGCCGAAGGTCAAAGTCACCAGACTGGTCCAGAAGCAGGTACGGGTGTGGCCAGATGGTGCTTCCTCAGCACTTCAGGACTGCTTTAACATCACAGACTGGGACATGTTTAAGCAGGCAGCCACTTACAACCACTAGATCAACATCCAGGAGTATTCAGACACTGTTACAGCCTACATTAGTAAATGCATTGATGATGTCACGGACATTAAGACCATCACAGTATGGGCCAACCAGAAACCATGGCTGATGGGGGAAGTCTATTGGTTACTGAAAGCCTGGAACGCTGCTTTCAGAGCAGGTGATGAGGCTGGTCTGAGATCAGCAAGAGCCAACTTGTCCCGTGGCATCAGACTAGCAAAGAGGCAGTACAGCAGCAGGATGGCCCATCGTTTCACTGACAGCAGAGACACAAGGAGCCTGTGGCAGGGGATACAGACCATCACGGACTATAAACCTCAACCACAGACCTGTGACAAGGACATCACTCTTCTGAACAGTCTAAACAACTTCTTTGGACAGTTTGAAGCCGACAACAGCATGCCTGCACAGAAGACACCACCCCTTCCGGATGACCAGGTGCTGTCCCTGTCTCCAGCCAGTGTGAGGAGATCCCTCTCTAGGATCAACACCCACAAAGCTGTAGGACCTGACAACATTCCAGGTCATGCGCTAAAGGACTGTGCAGAGGAGTTCACAGATGTCCTCACAGACATCTTCAACACCTCCCTGAGCCAAGCTGTTGTCCCCACCTGCTTCAAGAGCACCACCATCATCCCTGTTCCAAAGAAGGCCTCCCCATCCTGCTTCAACGACTACCACCCTGTGGCACTGACCCCCATCATTATGAAGTGCTTCGAGCAGTTAGTCATGCAGCACATCAAATCCATCCTCTCTCCCTCCGTGGACCCATACCAATTTGCATATCGGGCCAATCGGTCCACTGATGATGCAATCTCCACCACTCTCCATTCAGCTCTCACTCACCTAGACACTAAGGACTCTTACATGCGGATGCTGTTCTTAGACTTTAGTTCAGCATTTAACACAATCATCCCCCAGCAGCTGATACAGAAACTGGACTGTCTAGGACTAAACATCTCCCTCTGCAACTGGTTGCTGGACTTCCTGACCGGAAGACCACAGGCAGTCCGGGTCGGCAGCAACACATCCAGCACCATCATACTGAACACAGGGGCCCCCCAAGGATGTGTGCTCAGCCCCCTTCTCTTCACCCTGCTGACCCACGACTGCACACCAACACACAACAGCAACCTCTTCATCAAGTTTGGGGATGACACGACTGTGGTGGGACTCGTTAACAACAATGATGAGTCCTCTACAGGGACGAGGTGAGCCAACTGGCCGTGTGGTGCAGAGACAACAATCTCTCTCTTAATGTGGAGAAGATGAAGGAGATGGTTGTCAACTTCTGGAGAGCCTCCACCCAGCATCCTCCAATGACCATCAACGGTGCCACTGTGGAGAGGGTGAGCAGCACCAAGTTCCTGGGTGTGTACCTCACCGAGGATCTCTCCTGGAGCAGCAACACCGCATCGCTGGCCAGGAAAGCTCAGCAGCACCTCTACTTCCTCTGCAGACTGAAAAGAGCTAGAGCACCAGTCCCTATCATGCACACCTTCTTCCATGGAACCATCGAGAGCATCCTGACCAGCTGCATCACTGTGTGGTATGGCGGCTGTACTGCATCCTGCTGGAAGACCCTGCAGCGCATAGTGAGAGCAGCTGAGAATATCATCAGTGTCCCCCTACCCTCCCTTCAGGATATTTACAACACACGCCTGGCCCGCAGAGCACTCAGCATTGCAGGCGACTCCACCCATCCCAACCACCACTTCTTCAGCCTCCTGCCTTCTGGGAGGAGAATGAGAAGCCTCCGGGTGAGAACCAGCAGACTGAGAGACAGCTTCATCCACCAAGCCATCAGGATGCTGAACTCCCTCCCAGGCCAGTACCCCCTTCCCTTAATACACAAACCAAATGTCACCAGCCACTTTAACGAACTGTAACGAAATTCAATTGCACTATGTAAAAACTGTTTACAATACTGTTTACACGTTAATTTTTTTAAAGTTAATTTGCGCTATATAAAAACTGTTTACAACACTGTTTGACTTGACTTGACTTGACTTGACTTGAAAGCTTTAATGTCCTTAAAAAAGGCAATTTGTCTTACAGCACAGCAAAGTGACAAAAAACACATACAATAAAAAAAACCCTTTACACTTTATACATCTTTTATCTTTGATAGACTTCACTGCTATACTGTTTATACTGTCATATCTGCCATATTTATACTTACACTGTAAATTCTGCTCATACTGCCATATTTATTTATTTATTTATTTATTTATATTTATACTGATAATTCTGTTTATATTGTGCTATATTGCCCTACTATACTGTCAGACTGCTGTTCCCATTTACATTGTTCATTCTGTTTATATTGTCATTCGTCACACTTAAATTTATACCGTTAATTCTGTTCACACTGCCACATTTACCATATTTATACTTTCTGGATTGCCACTGTCTTTTCTTAGAATAGCTTTAGCTTGTGTGTGTAAATATACCCTCCCCCTTTTATTTTATTTTTTTTAAAGTTTATATCTTTTACCTATATTTTATATTTCATGTTTATTACTGTTTGCATCGCGGATAAGAGGGAAATGCAATTTTAATTCTCTGTATGTCCTGCACAAATGGCATTATTGATAATAAAGTTGACTTGAACTTGAACTTGATTTGGGGGAAGCCATGGGCTAATGGTTAGAGAAGCAACTTTGGACCAAAAGGTCGCCGTTTCGATTCCCTGGACCAGCAGGAATGGCTGAAGTGCCCTCGAGCAAGGCACCTAACCCCCAACTGCTCCCCAGGCTGCTCTGGGTGTGTTCTAGGTTGCACTGGATGAGAGAATCTGCTTAATACCAGTAATGTAATGTAGTTTTTCCTGGATGACAAAAGTCATCTACCCACAGTCCTGTCTCAGGCTATAATGCAAATAAATGAAATGAATTAAATAAATGTCAATTTCACATCAAATAAGCCTTGAAATTTGCAACTTTGCAAACCTATCTCAACTAGCTTGGATTATATTGCACTGCCTAATCTATATTATGTGCAATATGTGCCTGTATCATATCCATTACACACATACTTCACATTCAAACACTTAGGAAACAATGTATTTGGCCTGAAAATGCAAAGACAGTATTTCAGGAAAACTAAAACTTTGTGATTCTTTTTGTTACGCTAGTGTTTCTCTCTGATGTCACAATAAATAAAACTATGCAGTCATATTTGTGAAAAATCCTCTAATGTTACTCAATCTTGTCAGATGACACGAGTCTTTAGCCACTGCCTTTGTTATGGTTCATAAATGCACATGCACAGCTGTCCATGAGGAGAGCTCAAAGCGCCACTTTTATTTATAGCGATGGTGACATTTACACCTACACTCCGCAACTGCAGGGGGAACCTGAGAGCAAAAAATACCAATTCGTGCATAATGGGACTTTAATGGGGATGGATATGTGGTAATCTGGAAAATTGAGTCTTCCAAGGATGCATTTGGACATTGCCGTTAGAGATGATAATCTACAAGAAGTAAATCTCAGGGTTTTTTTCTGTTTTGACTTAGATAGCTCTAAAAGGGGGTGATGATGTTCTCCTCAGGCATGGTACATACAGTGGTGCTTGAAAGTTTGTGAACCCTTTAGAATTTTCTATATTTCTGCATAAATATGACCTAAAACATCATCAGATTTTCACACAAGTCCTAAAAGTATATAAAGAGAACCTGGTCATTTATTTCTTGAGGAAAATGATCCAAAATTATATATCTGTGAGTGGCAAAAGTATGTGAACCTCTAGGAATAGCAGTTAATTTGAAGGTGAAATTAGAGTCAGGTGTTTTCAATCAATGGGATGACAATCAGGTGTGAGTGGGCACCCTGTTTTATTTAAAGAACAGGGATCTATCAAAGTCTGATCTTCACAACACATGTTTGTGGAAGTGTATCATGGCACGAACAAAGGCGATTTCTGAGGACCTCAGAAAAAGCATTGTTGATGCTCATCAGGCTGGAAAAAGTTACAAAACCATCTCTAAAGAGTTTGGACTTCACCAATCCACAGTCAGATAGATTGTGTACCGTACAAATGGAGGAAATTCAAGATCATTCTTACCCTCCCCAGGAGTGGTCGACCAACAAAGATCACTTCAAGAGCAAGGTGTGTAATAGTTGGCGAGGTCACAAAGGACCCCAGGGTAACTTCTAAGCAACTGAAGGCCTCTCTCACATTGGCTAATGTTAATGTTCATGAGTCCACCATCAGGAGAACACTGAACAACAATGGTGTGCATGGCAGGGTTGCAAGGAGAAAGCAACTGATCTCCAAAAAGAACATTGCTGCTCATTTGCAGTTTGCTAAAGATCACATGGACAAGCCAGAAGGCGATTGGAAAAATGTTTTGTGGATGGATGAGGTCAAAATAGAACTTTTTGGTTTAAATGAGAAGCGTTATGTTTGGAGAAAGGAAAACACTGCATTCCAGCATAAGAACCTTATGCCATCTGTGAAACGTGGCGGTGGTAGTATCATGGTTTGGGCCTGTTTTGCTGCATCTGGGCCAGGACAGCTTGCCATCATTGATGGGACAATAAATTCTGAATTATACCAATGAATTCTAAAGGAAAATGTCAGGACATCTGTCCATGAACTGAATCTCAAGAGAAGGTGGGTCATGCAGCAAGACAACGACCCTAAGCACACAAGTCATTCTACCAAAGAATGGTTAAAGAAGAATAAAGTTAATGTTTTGGAATGGCTAAGTCAAAGTCCTGACCTTAATCCAATCCAAATGTTGTGGAAGGGCCTGAAGTGAGCAGTTCATGTGAGGAAACCCACCAACATCCCAGAGTTGAAGCTGTTCTATACAGAGGAACGGGCTAAAATTCCTCCAAGCTGGTGTGCAGGACTGATCAACAGTTACCGGAAACGTTTAGTTGCAGTTATTGCTGCACAAGAGGGTCACACCAGATACTGAAAGCACATACTTTTGCCACTCACAGATATGTAATATTGGATCATTTTCCTCAATAAATAAATGACCAAGTATAATATTTTTGTCTCATTTGTTTAACTGGGTTCTCTTTATCCATTTTTAGGACTTGTGTGAAAATCTGCTGATGTTTTAGGTCATATTTATGCAGAAATATAAAAAATTCTAAAGGGTTCACAAACTTTCAAGCACTGTATGCTCAGGGAGTGACTCCCAGGGTTCCTAGTTCAACCCTCAGCTTGGGTTACTGTCTGTGTGGAGTTCACTTGTTCGTGTGTATTGAAGGTGTATAGAGGGTATGTGCATTACGTCACCATATGCGGAATTATGTGGATACCTAAAATGAGACAGAGGTGCTGTGCGATTGACTATACAAATAGATTCAACAGGAAATCAGAGCTATCTGTTTATCGACTCCCAAAAACTACAGAAAGGAGCATCAAATATAAATCACCACAATTCGCAGAAACAACTGAAATCCAGGCACCAAAACATGAATTTGCACTCTCCAGTTTGTGTCACTTATTTTGTATTTTTAAATAAAATCATACCTCAAATTATGTACTGTATTGACTACTCATCGATTAAATACTGTGTTCATGGAAAATATGTTACTGTATTGTCAGATTATTGGCCTGCATCAAGCAAAGAAAACAACTAAGGAGATTGCTGAAATTACTGGAATTGGCTTAAGAACTAGCCAATGCATTATGAAAACCTGGAAGGAAAATGGTGAACCATCAAGTTTGTGGAAGAAATGTGCTGGGGAAAAAAAATCCTGACTGACGGTGATCAGAAATCTCTTAAATGCTTGTTGAAGTTGAATTGTAAAAAATCAACAGTAGCTCTTATGACTATGTTTAATAGTGAGAGTGTGCAAAGTGAGAGAACAGTCACCTTATCCTGCCTTGAACCCAGGTCTACAGGGTGCCAAACTTGCACCCTGACCACAACACCAAAGAGCCAGGCTCATTAGTAGAGCAGTCAGAGCACATGCTCAACTATAGTGATGGGCACTCCACATTTCTATTTCCACATGCACAAGACCTCACAGGATTGGGACTAAAGAGCTGTGTGGCTATAAAAAAATGTGTTAGTGAGGCTAATCAGAAGAAAAGGCTTCAGTTTGCTAGGAAGCATAAAGATTGGACTCTGGAGCAGTGGAAAAAGGTCATGTGGTCTGATGAATCCAGATTTACCCTATTCCAGAGCAATAGGCATGTCAGGGTAAGAAGGGAAACATATGAAGCAATGCACCCATCATGCAAAGTGTCCAATGTATAAGCCTCTGGAGGCAGTGGTATGATCTGGGGTTGCTTCAGTTGGTGCATGCACTTGAATATGCTCTTGAGTTCTGTACTCTTGCTACTGGAAATGGGTGGAATGAGCCGGCCCTTAAAGCTGCTTTCCTCCAAGGTCTGAATGCTGAGGTGCTCACAGAGCTGGCATACCATGAAGATCAAGTCTTTCTTGGCTTGCTCACTGATCTGGCTATTCACTTGGACTATGCCATTCAAAACTGAACTTCACTCCAGGCAGCAGCCAACCTCTCATGTGTTGTGGAACACTCTGAACCCATGCAGATCTCCCGTGCAAAGTTGAGCCTTACCGAATGTGAATGAAGATGAAAGGAGAAGTTATGTTTCTATTGTGGGGTCTTGAATCACTTCATGTCGCAGTGCCCTGGTCGAAAGTGGAGCTCTACTCAACCTCTGTCATCTGAGAGAACTTCTGCTTCATCAAGTGCCCCCTCGGTGAGTCTGTCTAAATTCTTATCTCACCAATCATTCATGGTTGATGTTCAGATAAGGCACTCATGATCTGCCTTTGTTCTCTTAGCACTGATTGACTCTGAGGCTGCTGACAACTTCACTGACCATGACACTGTGCTGAAACTTCAGCTTCCCACACAAAGACTCCAGTATCCCCTGAAAATCAAGGCCATTGATGGAGGATTAATCAGAACTAACGTTGTCACACTGTGCACCAAGCCTCTCATACTCCAAGTCAGTGCTTTACACTATGAGTCAATCTCCTTCCTGGTCACAGTCACTACCAAGCACACGATAATCTGGGGGTTTCCCTGGATGTAGCAACATGAGCCCCAAATCTCATGGCAGGACAGAGAGATCGCAATATGGTACAAGCTATGTTTATAGCACTGCCTGTAATTCCCCTATGTCAGTGTTGCATCCACTACGATGGAAAGTCCTAATTCTCCTGTCACTACAGTAATCCCAGAGGTCTACCATGACTTCGCTGAGGTCTTCAATAAGAGTAAGACTAGCAGTCTGTGACCACATTGACCAGACAATTGTGCCACTGATCTCCTACCAGGTAGCTTTCTCCCACACAGTTGCATCTACCCATTATGCCTCACTGAATGGTAGGCCATGGAGGACTATGTACAGGAGGCCCTTCAGCAGGGCTATATTGATCCATCTACCTCAACTGCCTCTGCTGTGTTTTTCTTTGTGCATAGTCTCTGGGAAGTCTCTGCTCTTGCATTGACTACAGAGGTCTGAACCAAATCACTGTCAAGTACCCCTATCCCCTGCCTCTTCTCCCATCAGTTTTGGGATGACTTCGCTCAGGTATTCACTAAGTTGGATCTATGCAGTGCAAAATACCCTGGTGTGCATCCATCAGGAGGATGAGTAGAAGACAGCCTTTCATACCACCTCTGGCCACTTTGAGTACTGTGTCATGCCTTATGGGTTCTCTTGCATCCCCTCAGTCTTTCTGTGTCTGATTAATGATATGCTGAGAGACCTGCTGGGAAAATTTGTCATTGCATATATAGACAGTATTCTGATATACTCATCTTCTCTTGACAGCCATATAACCCACTCATGTAAAGAAAGTCTTGTCACATCCCCTTGAAAGCCATCTTTATACCAAAGCAGAAAACTGTGAATTCCACATCACCAAGATCTCGTTCTTGGGTTCAATCATTAGTCCAGAGGGGGTTGATATGGATGAAACCATGGTGGCTGCATTAACCACATGGCCATGGTCAACTCCCATGACTGTGAAGGAGATCCAACATTTTCTGGGCTTTGCAAATTTCTATAGGCCATTTATATGAGGATCTACCACCATTGCCACCCTACTCACTAGCTCTGGAAGAATGCCACTATTGATTGGAGGGAACAGTCCATCCATTCACCATCTTCACCAACCATAAAAATCTAGTGTACCTAAAGATAAAACGCATGAACCCATGTCAAACCTGCTGGGCCCTGTTTTTCAACCAATTCAACTTCACACTCTCATACAGACCAGGCTCCAAGAACACTAAGGCTGAATCTTTGTCTTGGATTCACCCCTTTGACTCACCCAACCAAAGTCAGGAGTCTATCCTCCCTCCCACCTGCTTCATACAATCCATAACATGAGAATTTCATAGAGAGACTGCAAGCTCCACACACCACACACTCTGTCTGTCCACCCAACCTAACCTCTGTTCGGAGTCACTTCTGAGGCAAACTCATCACATGGTCCCACACTGCTCTAGACCACACTGGTCACCCCAGCAGCCAATGTATATATAACCTGCTCAAGACTGGTGGCCAAACATGTTGACAGACATTAAATGGTACATCTCCTTGTGTACTGTGTGTGCCCAAGGTAAGTTGCTCCGCACTCTCCCGACCAGTAAACTCATGCCACTGCCTTCCCCCCAATGACCATGATCCCATATCACCATTAATTTCATCACTGACCTCCCTGTATCCAAAGGGAACATTGTTATCATGTGGTTACCAACAGGTTTCCCAAGTCATAATGCTTTATTTCCATGCCTGGGCTCCCCACAGCATTTGAAACCACTGAACTGATTTTCAACCATATGTTCAGATACTTTAGGATACCTGAGGACATTGTCAGTGACCATGGCACCCAGTTCACATCAAAGGTATGGTCTAGCTTTATGGAGAAGCTTGGGGTCTATTTTAGCCACTTTTAACCCTTTAATATTGATGAACAACCAGCTTACATCATAAGAACAATCCTCAACTCCTGTCATAAGGAGCACAAACTGGAGTATCTGGTGGACTGGGAGGGTTATGGCCCCAAGGAACAATGCTTGGTCCCAGCACATGACATCCTGGATTCACTATCATTCCAAGAATTCCATGCTAGGTATCCTGAAAAACCAGGCCCTCATCCTTAGGGCTGTCCAAGAAAGATTTCTGCTACCAGAGTGAATTCCTTACAGTGTGAGGGGGTTCTGTCATGCATTCATTGGAATTCACCCAGAAGTTCACTTCCCAGAATGCACCACAGCTTTCAAACATGGCCACCATGACCTATGCCATGGACTCCCAACACACCACGGGCGATTGCTCTAAGACAACGAGGGAGGCTCAGCCTCCTCTAAAAATGATGAACATCGAATCATAGAAATATATGTGCTCAACCCAACTACAGTGCGAAATCATTCCGTTATAACTTTCCCCAGTTCGCCTAATGTGTGCGTGAGTTTTTCCCCCTCGTGACAGCGCGATGCATCTTCTTCTTCTTCTTCTTCTTTGGAGTCGGCAGCCGGCAGCCGGCATCCAAATAGTTGCATTGCTGCCATCTACAGGATTGATGCCTAATTAAGGCCCAATTACACTATATCCTACTATACAGACCAGTATCCGATAAAAACTTTAAGAAAAATCGTCTTCCCTTTCCACTTGATCCTATTTCTAAAATGCTTTTCAAAGTCACCTCTTCCAAACCAAGTCCACGCAACTGTGCGAGCAGTTCCTGTCTTTGACTGTCATAATTTCTGCAAAAGAGTATGACATGATGAACTGTCTCAGGTTCCTGACAAGAACACAGACCATTCTGATGTTTTCCCAATAAAAACAAAGTGCTATTTAAAAATGTATGCCCAATTCTCAACCTTGCAAAAATAACTTCCTCCTTACGATTACTCCCTCTTTTACAAGCAACTGAGTCAGTTACTCTACTAGAAATTAAGAATAGATGCCTACCCTTTGTTTCTTGTTGCCAACTCTGTTGCCATTTTAAAATTGTTTCTTGCCACACAATACTTTTGCCCTCTGATTTTGATAACTTTATATTTACATCTATGGACTCTCTTTGACAAGCTTTCTTGGCTAATTTATCCACTTTTTCATTAGATGTGACACCTACAGTACATGAGCTGGGACCCATATAAACGACACCTCTATCCCTCTTCTTTTCACACCACTAATTATCAGTAAAATCTCATAAATGAGATCCTGTCTGCTTTTTGATGAACCTTTTCCAATGCAACTAATAGCTGACACAGAGTCACTACATATCAGTACTTTCTGTCTCTGTATCTGTTCAACCCACTGTATTGCCATTAGGATTGCATAGAGCTCCACAGTAAATACACTTAAAAAAATCTGAAGTTCTTTTAAAAGCTTGAAAATTAAAACTCTGAACAAAAAAGGCTGACCCTGTAGCTCCTGTGTCTTGATCTTTTGACCCATCAGTAAAAATTAGTATATGGTTCTTATATCTTTCTCTTACATGACACTGAAATTCAAATGCCAAGTCTACCTCAGGATTTTCCATCTTAATTTCAAGCAACTTCAAGTCAGTCTCTGGAACCTCCAATTGCCATACAGGAATTAAAGGCCACATTACTACTGAACAAAAGCTCTTATTAAGAATGTTCAATTCCTGTGCTACAATTTCTCCAGACCACCCAAAACTTGAGAGTCTTGCCACCTCCCTCTCCCATGATGGTTCAATTACACATTTTACAGGGTGATCACATCTCTGACCCATCAAACTGACCCAATAGTTAGCTTGAAGCTGCCTTCTTCTTAACCCAAGTGGCATTTCACCTGTTTCCACTTGTAGCGAGCACACTGGAGAAGATCGTACAGCTCCCGTGCATATTCTCAACGCCTTAGCTTGAACTACATCTAACCCAGCTAAAACGGATTTGGCTGCAGAACCATACACTAAACACCCATAGTCAATTCTTGACCTGATTAAATAAACATAAATCTGCTTCAAGGATGCTACATCTGCTCCCCATTCTGTTCCAGCAAGACATCTCATTAAGTTCATGAATCTTTTACTTTTGTTTATTATTTTTGAAATATGATCTCTCCAGGTAAGTCTTTCATCAAAGATAACATCAAGAAATTTGAAACTCTTAACCCTTTCCAATGGTCTACCATACAGCTGTAGTTGCATATTTTCAGGTACCTTCTTTCTAGTAAAAAACATTACTTTAGTCTTTTCAATAGAGAATCTAAAACCCCATCTCTTACCCCAGTCTTCTACTAAGGTTAAAGCTTCCTGAACCTTCTTCAGGGTGTACTTCACATTTTTCCCCCTTTTCCACAAACTACTATCATCAGCAAATAGAGATCTCCCTATCCCTGGCTGAACATTAGAAAAAATATCATTAATCATTATATTAAATAACAATGGGCTAATAACACTTCCTTGTGGAGTTCCATTCTCAACCAAACATCATCTTGACATATCTTTCCCTATTTTCACCTGGATGCTTCTATTAGTTAAAAAGTCCATTACCCAATTAAACATGTTTCCCCCAATCCCTAATATATGCATTTTAATTAAAAGTCCCTCCACCCAAAGCATATCATAGGCCTTTTCTACATCTAAAAACACTGCCACAACAGTTTCTTTCTTTACTTGTGCTTTCCTTATTTCATCCTCAAGACATACGATTGAGTCAACAGTACTTCTCCCCTTCCTAAAACCACTCTGACAGCTCACCATCAAACCCCTTTCTTCAATAAAGTGCATTAACCTACAATTAACCATTCTTTCCATCAATTTACCTAAGTGAGAAGTTAAAGCTATAGGCCTATAATTTGCCGGATTACTAGCATCTTTTCCTGGTTTTCTAATTGGAACAATAACAGCCTCCTTCCATCCTGCAGGAATCTTTCCTTGCTCCCAAACTTTATTAAACATCTTTAAAACAACCTCAATTCCCTTATCACTTAAATGTCTTAACATATTATAGCACACTTCATCTTTACCAGGAGCTGAATTCTTACACTCATCCAGGGCATTTCTTAACTCTCTTATTGTAAAAGGAACATTATATTTATCCTCTAATTTTCCTTTCTTTTGTATAACCCCAGCATAAATACTCCTTGTTTGTTCCCTTCCCCTTCTTTCTTCTGATAAATTGATAGAACTATGTATCTTACTCAGAGTATTAACCATCATTTCTGCTTTTTCCAGGTTTGATATAGCCAACTGAACTCCATCTGTAAGAACGGGATAATTCCACTCCCTCCTATTACCCTCCATTTTTTTAATCATTCCCCATACATCGTTAATACTAACATTACTTCCAATTGAACTACAATACTCTCTCCAATATGTTCTTTTCCTCTGTCTTATCGTCCTTTTAACTACTGCCTGAGACTTCTTATACTGAATTAGATGCTGAAAGTTATGCGGTCTTTTTAACTTCCTGAAGGCTCTGTTCCTATCCCTCACAACCTCTTCACACTCAGCATTCCACCATGGAACTGCTCTTTTTACAAATTTTCCTGAGCTTTTTGGTATTGCAGTCACTGAAGCCATATAAATACTCTGACGCGCCTCTATTTCATTCCTTTCTATATCATCTGTTAACTGGACTGAACTAATGTGCAAATCACTAGTTTCCATAAACTTCTCCCAGTTTGCCTTTTTAAAAATCCACCTCCCATGACTGTCGTCTGTACTCATCCTTACATCAATGTCTAGCTTACATATAATTGGGTAGTCATCACTTCCCATAGTACTTCCTCCATGTACTTCCCACTCACATTTTGATGCCAGTCTGCTAGATAAAATTGTCAGGTCTAGTACTGACTCTTTCCCAGTTCTAATATCAATCCTAGTACCTTTACCATCATTCACATCACATCACACATCACATTATCTCTAGCCGCTTTATCCTTCTACAGGGTCGCAGGCAAGCTGGAGCCTATCCCAGCTGACTACAGGCGAAAGGCGGGGTACACCCTGGACAAGTCGCCAGGTCATCACAGGGCCGACACATAGACACGGACAACCATTCACACTCACATTCACACCTACGGTCAATTTAGAGTCACCAGTTAACCTAACCTGCATGTCTTTGGACTGTGGGGGAAACCGGAGCACCCGGAGGAAACCCACGCGGACACGGGGAGAACATGCAAACTCCACACAGAAAGGCCCTCGCCGGCCCCGGGGCTCGAACCCAGGACCTTCTTGCTGTGAGGCGACAGCGCTACCCACTACACCACCGTGCCGCCCTACCATCATTCAAACAAACTAAATTTTTTTTCATCCATTAACTCCTCAATCACCTGCCCATTATTATCTATCCTATCTCCCCCCCACAATGTATTATGAGCATTAAAATCACCACACCAAATAATATTATCTCTATCCTGCCCTTCTATTTCTTCTAACTCTTTTAACTGTATTTTCCTACATGGGTTATAGTAATTAATTACTACTATTTTCTTATTGTCTGCCCATATTTCAACTACCACATATTCTTGTTCCTTCCCTATACCCAACACCCTATATGGCATATCCTGTTTTACAAAGGTAATACAGCCCCCACCACTCCCTTCCTCTCTATCCCTATAGCTATATAGTTAGAAATATCAAAATCAAACCTAGGTTTTAGCCATGTTTCCTGGATACATATTATGTCTGGAACCACACTCCTATTATCTATAAACTGTTTAAACTCTTGGCCATTTGCTAACAAACTCCTTGCATTCCATTGTAAAAGTAACATAACCGGTATGGTCATCCCACACTACTTCCCTCCTGGCCTGCTGATGCCACACTAAGGCCATCTCTGATCTCCTCCCATTTTAAACCCAACATACCCAGATGTTGAGTCGCTGCTTTGGCAATAATTTGAATTCTCTCTGTTTTGGACTTAACTTCAGCTGTTGCATTAATCACCCCTGCAATAAAGATAACTAGGGCCAAGTTTACATTAGACCGTATCTGTCTCGTTTTCTTCGCGGATGCACTGTCCGTTTACATTAAAACGCCTGGAAACGCTGGGAAACGGGAATCCGCCAGGGTCCACGTATTCAATCCAGATCGTGTCTGGTCTGGTGCTGTGTAAACATTGAGAATACGCGGATACGCGGATACACTGTGCTGAGCTCTAGCTGGCGTCGTCATTGGACAACGTCACTGTGACATCCACCTTCCTGATTCGCTGGCGTTGGTCATGTGACGCGACTGCTGAAAAACGGCGGGGACTTCCGCCTTGTATCACCTTTCATTAAAGAGTATAAAAGTATGAAAATACTGCAAATACTGATGCAAATACTGCCCATTGTGTAGTTATGATTGTCTTTAGGCTTGCCATCCTTCCACTTGCAAGTGGTAAGTGACGCGCATGCCCGACATGCACTGAGATCACACACACAGCGGCTCAGTCCCAAATCACTGCTCGTGCGCTATACTCGCGCGCTCTGTGAGCTGCGCAGGGCCGGAGTGCGCACCCTCCAGAGGGCACTCGCTGTTCAGGGCAGAGTGATTTGGAGCGCAGGATGCCTGCGGAGCCCAGCGTATCCGTGTATTGGCGTTGCTATGTGCACGCGAATCGTGTATTGGCGTTGCTGTGTGCACACTAATCGTTTTAAAAACGTTAATCTGATGATCCGCTGATACGGTCTAATGTAAACCCCACCTATATCTCTCTTTTCCACCCATTCCTTTTTCTCCTTCTCTTTAACAATTTCTTGTCTCATCAACCATTCTTTATCTGTGGCTAATTCCCCTCTAATGCTTCTTCCATTAGTCCTTGACTGTTCCACCCTTTTAAGTGCTTCTGCATAGGTAACTTTGCTTTTCATTTTCACATTCTGAATTTCTGTCTCCCTTCTCATTACTTCACACCCCCAATAAGCTGCACTATGACGTCCTCCACAATTACAACATTTAGGAGTAGTTCCTTCTACACACTCTCCATAATCATGAGCCCCACCACATTTTGCACATCTTTTCTCCCCTTTACACATTTTAGCAACATGACCAAATTTTTGACACTTGAAACATCTCATTGGCTTGTGGGTGAATTCTCTCACACTGTATCTCATGAATCCAAAATAAAGCTCTGCAGGCATCTCTTTAGTACTAAACTGAATTAAAATCGACTCAGTTTCCGCTTTCTCAAATCCCCTAGTTAACCGCTTTGCACTCTGAACAGCGTCACACCTTTTTTTTAGATGCCAAACTAGCTCCTTGATCTCCACTGACAAGGGAATCCCATAGATCACACCTTTACTCCCTTGATCACCAACTCTAACCACCTTCACTACCTTTGCTTTTCCAATAGCTTGCAACTTTTCAGCCCTCCCAGCTTGCTCTTCAGACGTACATCCTAGTAATAAATTGCCATCATTTAGAATCCTAGCATATTTAACCTCTCCAACCTGATTCTTAATTATTTTTGTCAGCTTTACTGGATCCATGTTTTTAACTCCACCATCTTCAAACCTCACAACAACATTCCATCTCTCCTCAGAACCTTTAACTCTCAGTCGTTTAGCTTTATGCATTTTCCTTAATTGCCAACTACCATCATCCCCATCTAAATCATCCATGCTCCAGCAATCCTCCTCTTCCTGACTACACGCCATGGTAGAGAATATTGTGCAAGTGTATCGTCTACCGGACCTATACAGGCTGTCGGCCGATACTCCCGCAAAATACCCCCTCCACTCAAACTACTATAATCCTAATAAGCAAAGAAAAGGAAACTAGAATGATGCTGTATTATGTAACACCACAAACTTTCCAAGAACTGCCCCCCCCCAGCGCGATGCAGCCCAGACTCAGTGCACTTCAATGGCATTGGGAGCTATGCGCTTTCAATCTCAAAAGGCAAGACGGTTATTGGACAAATACTGCGAAAATGCCCGCCCACGG
Organism: Neoarius graeffei; assembly: GCF_027579695.1. Lineage (NCBI taxonomy): Eukaryota > Metazoa > Chordata > Actinopteri > Siluriformes > Ariidae > Neoarius > Neoarius graeffei. The sequence continues at coordinate 8,546,500 of NC_083569.1, forward strand.
AGTCTAACGGACTCCCAGCCTCAGTGGACTTCAACGGCATTTGGGAGCTATGCGCTTTTCAATCTCAAAATGCAAGACGGTTATTGGACAAATACTGTGAAAACGCCCGCCTACGGACTCTGAGCCTCACATGGGAGGGACATGGCAGTTTCCGCGAGGAGACTGGTGATTGGTGAAAGCGGCCGGATATTTTCTTTGATTGACAGCTCGTTTCAACTATAGACAGGCAGCGGTGAATTTCAGTTCAGTCCCATGTGGATTCGCAAGTGCTGTGGTGTATTGTAAGAGATCAGCTTACATTTCAATTTCATTCATTACATATGGTTTCTACCAGCTTTTTTAGTTTGTATATATTTTCATTGTAAATAAAGTGTAGTGTTGTCAAGTTTGCTATCTTAGTTCCAGAAATTTCGTTTATTTGAGTGACTGAACTTGAACTTGAGGGGGCTAGTCAGCTAGCAAGAAAGCTGCGCACGGATGCCAAGCATTGCTGATTTAATTTTGGCGAAGCCATTTGCCAGTCTTCCTTTCGAGGAAAAAATTAAAATTAAAGAGCAGGGTAGACCAAAGCCTCAAATTGACTTGGTGAAAAAGGTAGGGAATAATACTCGTTCCTTTCAGCTCTCCTGGTACGAGAAAGTGAATTGGCTAACAGCAAGTGACCCACATCAACAACAGTAAATAGGCTACTTTAGTAATATGTCATGGATGGACCAAAAATATAGAATCTATTTAAAATGTTTATGCTGAGTATATTATATTGGAATGTATATTTCTCTGGATATGAATTAAACACAGCTACAATTTGGAAAACATTTTTAAACAAAAACACAGCCGAGAACATTTCACACTACAGACCTGGATTAAAAGTGAAGGGTTATCAAAATTGTCAATAAAACATTTCTCAGTCAAAATAAGTAAAATATAGGGAAAGTGTCACTGAATGCTGAGGTTCCTGACAAAGAGCTGCTTTCAATAATGATCACTTTTTAAACAACATGCCACAATTTTAAAATATAAAATGTTAAAATATACCCCTCCCCCCCAACACCACCATCATGTATATTGGACAGTAGGCTAATGGGCCAAAAGAACCTGTTATTTCACAGTTTGTGACCCTGCCAACAATCAGCCAGATCAGAGGCAAGAGTATGGGCAAAATTGATGTGTTTTTTCTTTTTTCTTTTAAAATCTGGAAATATCATAACCGACCAGCCTCCCCTGTTTGAAAGACTACCAGCCGCCACTGCAACACACACGCACATACACGTGCACGCTCAGAGTCATCCGAGTATTGATACAAACACCTGTTTCTGATTATGCTCACACCCTTTATAAGCAGACTCCATACAAAGACTCTTTTTGCGAAGTCACAGTGTGCCTTTACCTGACTTACCAAGCCTTTGTATTTTTGTGATTGATATTCTGGTTTTTGATCTTGCTTTGCTTCTTGGAATTTGCATTTTATATTTTGCCTGGTTCATGGTGTTTGCTGATCACCAACCTTTGCCTGTTTTTTTTTTGACACTGCATTTGCCTCATGTTGTACTTGTACGGTATATGTAACAGTAAAGCCTGTCCTTGCATTATTATTTACAACCCCGATTCCAAAAAAGTTGGGACAAAGTACAAATTGTAAATAAAAACGGAATGCAATGATGTGGAAGTTTCAAAATTCCATATTTTATACAGAATAGAACATAGATGATGTATCAAATGTTTAAACTGAGAAAATGTATCATTTAAAGAGAAAAATTAGGTGATTTTAAATTTCATGACAACACCACATCTCAAAAAAGTTGGGACAAGGCCATGTTTCCCACTGTGAGACATCCCCTTTTCTCTTTACAACAGTCTGTAAACGTCTGGGGACTGAGGAGACAAGTTGCTTAAGTTTAGGGATAGGAATGTTAACCCATTCTTGTCTAATGTAGGATTCTAGTTGCTCAACTGTCTTAGGTCTTTTTTGTCGTATCTTCCGTTTCATGATGCGCCAAATGTTTTCTATGGGTGAAAGATCTGGACTGCAGGCTGGTCAGTTCAGTACCCGGACCCTTCTTCTACACAGCCATGATGCTGTAATTGATGCAGTATGTGGTTTGGCATTGTCATGTTGGAAAATGCAAGGTCTTCCCTGAAAGAGACGTCGTCTGGATGGGAGCATACGTTGCTCTAGAACCTGGATATACCTTTCAGCATTAATGGTGTCTTTCCAGATGTGTAAGCTGGCCATGCCACATGCACTAATGCAACCCCATACCATCAGAGATGCAGGCTTCTGAACTGAGCGCTGATAACAACTTGGGTCGTCCTTCTCCTCTTTAGTCAGAATGACACGGCATCCCTGATTTCCATAAAGAACTTCAAATTTTGATTCGTCTGACCACAGAACAGTTTTCCACTTTGCCACCATCCATTTTAAATGAGCCTTGGCCCAGAGAAGACGTCTGCGCTTCTGGATCATGTTTAGATACGTCTTCTTCTTTGAACTATAGAGTTTTAGCTGGCAACGGCAGATGGCACGGTGAATTGTGTTCACAGATAATGTTCTCTGGAAATATTCCTGAGCCTATTTTGTGATTTCCAATACAGAAGCATGCCTGTATGTGATGCAGTGCCGTCTAAGGGCCCGAAGATCACGGGCACCCCGTATGGTTTTCCGGCCTTGACCCTTACACACAGAGATTCTTCCAGATTCTCTGAATCTTTTGATGATATTATGCACTGTAGATGATGATATGTTCAAACTCTTTCTGATATTGCTCCACTATTTGTCGGCGCAGAATTAGGGGGATTGGTGATCCTCTTCCCATCTTTACTTCTGAGAGCCGCTGCCACTCCAAGATGCTCTTTTTATACCCAGTCATGTTATTGACCTATTGCCAATTGACCTAATGAGTTGCAATTTGGTCCTCCAACTGTTCCTTTTTTGTACCTTTAACTTTTCCAGCCTCTTATTGCCCCTGTCCCAACTTTTTTGAGATGTGTTGCTGTCATGAAATTTCAAATGAGCCAATATTTGGCATGGAATTTCAAAATGTCTCACTTTCGACATTTGATATGTTGTCTATGTTCTATTGTGAATACAATATCAGTTTTTGAGATTTGTAAATTATTGGATTCCGTTTTTATTTACAATTTGTACTTTGTCCGAACTTTTTTGGAATCGGGGTTGTATATGTAATTCTTACACTCCAATGTTTACATACATATCTGCCATCTGGAGGACCCCTAATCATGGGAGGGGCTTTATGAAGTACAATTGAGATGATAATAAGATATATTGGCTATTCTGTTTTGCAGGTGTTGTAGTTCTATAAATCACAAAATCCCAAGACTCACGATTGAAAGGACTATCCATCAGTTTCCTCTTAAGCCTGTAGAGCTCAGCTGTAATACTCGCTGAGTTCAATGACAGAAGAGGCTTCATGAGGAACTCTTCCACCACAAACTCCACTATTCCGACCACTGACCACTTTGTGCATGGATTATGCAGTAGAGGAAGACTCACTGTTACTTCCCCATCCCTGCAACAACACACAAAATGATCACAAGTCAGGAAACATTCCATCTTTTGGTATAAATTCTCTTCATTGTTATCAAACAAAGTGGAGGAAAAAAGCCTGAACCATAGTAACCATTCACACTAGCAAGTGACAAATTGTTTACAAGTGTTGCAGCTGCTTAAACGGAAACTAATTGTTGTTAGGAACTAAAGTTATGAGTGGGGAACAGAAGAACTGTTGAGCAACACATGGCAGAGGATTGGTCAATCAAGCCAATCATTTGAATTTATCATTTTACATCATACCTAATTTACATAGAATTTGCAAAGCAAAAATCAATTCAAACATCATTTTGTCATTTGCTGCCGTCACTGAAATTGCAGCACCCTATTGATCAAGTACATATTTGCTAGTGTAAAAATACAACATACAACTGTGGGCTTACCATTCCTTAAATATATACTGTATTTTGTTGTTGTTGTTGTTTTGTTTGTTATTTTGTTTCTATTTCCTACAATCCTGCATTCCCATGGTGCCCCCTAGTGGCTTGGGGTCCTAAGCAACTGTTAATACTGCTTATACTGTCTCATCTCATCTCATCTCATTATCTCTAGCCGCTTTATCCTGTTCTACAGGGTCGCAGGCAAGCTGGAGCCTATCCCAGCTGACTACGGGCGAAAGGCGGGGTACACCCTGGACAAGTCGCCAGGTCATCACAGGGCTGACACATAGACACAGACAACCATTCACACTCACATTCACACCTACAGTCAATTTAGAGTCACCAGTTAACCTAACCTGCATGTCTTTGGACTGTGGGGGAAACCGGAGCACCCGGAGGAAACCCACGCGGACACAGGGAGAACATGCAAACTCCACACAGAAAGGCCCTCGCCGGCCACGGGGCTCGAACCCAGGACCTTCTTGCTGTGAGGCGACAGCGCTAACCACTACACCACCGTGCCGCCTATTTTAGGTTTCTTAACTGAATTTCTTCTAAACTGATATCTGGTATCTTTTATCTTAGGCATCATGTTGATGACTCTCCAAGCTCATAGCATTTGTGTATATTTTCTTATCTTGTTTTTCTAAGAGTTTATGAATGTCTATACTGTTTGAGATGTACCTACGTTTCTTACATCTATCCAAAAAACATTGGACTGTTGTTAATTTGGCTTCTGTGGCCCCGTACACTGAAAGCCCATATGAAATATTAGGTAGTACAATGGTATTGAATAAATAGTCAATTTCCATTTGATTATACCCTTCTTATCTAAGTGTTCTAGGCACTTGTTAGCTTTTGATAACTTATTCTTTTCATGAGTGGTAAATCTGGTTTCTGACTGGAAAGTGACACCAAACAAAACAAGTTCCTTGACCTGAGGTATTCCGGCTATCCGATCAAAGTTCTCTACATTGTCCTTTTTCAAAAAAGTAAGTTCCTTGCATTTACTGGGATTACAGATCATAGAATTGTTTTTTGACCATTTTAAAAACTGCATTACTAACTCACTAGAACTGTCTTTATCCCTCCACACAGTTGCAATAATAGTGGAGTCATCTGCATATTTATACAAAACAGCTGTGGAGCCATTTTTAATCTCTAGGTCATTTAGAAAAATATTAAAGATGTAGGGGCCACCAACACTGCGCTGGGTGGTACCTTGGTTTACCTCCTTCCAATGCCTTACAAAGGCATCGTACATACAGTGGTGCTTGAAATTTTGTGAACCCTTTAGAATTTTCTATATTTCTGCATAAATATGACCTAAAACAACATCAGATTTTCACACAAGTCCTAAAAGTAGATAAAGAGAACCCAGTTAAACAAATGAGACCAAAATATTATACTTGGTCATTTATTTATTGAGGAAAATGATCCAATATTACATATCTGTGAGTGGCAAAAGTATGTGAACCTTTGCTTTCAGTATCTGCTGTAACCCCCTTGTGCAGCAATAACCGCAACTAAACGTTTCTGGTAACTGTTGATCAGTCCTGCACACTGGCTTGGAGGAATTTTAGCCCATTCTTCCGTACAGAACAGCTTCAACTCTGGGATGTTGGTGGGTTTCCTCTCATGAACTGCCCACTTCAGGTCCTTCCACAACATTTCGATTGGATTAAGGTCAGGACTTTGACTTGGCCATTCCAAAACATTAACTTTATTCTTCTTTAACCATTCTTTGGTAGAACGACTTGTGTGCTTAGGGTCGTTGTCTTGCTGCATGATCCACCTTCTCTTGAGATTCAGTTCATAGATAGATGTCTTGACATTTTCCTTTAGAATTCACTGGTATAATTCAGAATTCATTGTTCCATCAATTATGGCAAGCCATCTTGGCACAAATGCAGCAAAACAGGCCCAAACCATGATACTACCACCACCATGTTTCACAGATGGGATAAGGTTCTTATGCTGGAATGCAGTGTTTTCCTTTCTCCAAACATAATGCTTCTCATTTAAACCAAAAAGTTCTATTTTGGTCTCATCTGTCCACAAAACATTTTTCCAATAGCCTTCTGGCTTGTCCATGCGATCTTTAGCAAACTGCAGATGAGCAGCAATGTTCTTTTTGGAGAGCAGTGGCTTTCTCCTTGCAACCCTGCCATGCACACCATTGTTGTTCAGTGTTCTCCTGATTGTGAACTCATGAACATTAACATTAGCCAATGTGAGAGAGGCCTTCAGTTGCTTAGAAGTTACCCTGGGGTCCTCTGTGACCTCGCCGACTATTACACGCCTTGCTCTTGGAGTGATCTTTGTTGGTCGACCACTCCTGGGGAGGGTAACAATGGTCTTGAATTTCCTCCATTTGTACACAGTCTGTCTGACTGTGGATTGGTGGAGTCCAAACTCTTTAGAGATGGCTTTTTAACCTTTTCCAGCCTGATGAGCATCAACACTGCTTTTTCTGAGGTCCTCAGAAATCGCCTTTGTTTGTGCCATGATACACTTCCACAAACATGTGTTGTGAAAATTGGACTTTGATAGATCCCTGTTCTTTAAATAAAACAGGGTGCCCACTCACACCTGACTCTAATTTCACCTTCAAATTAACTGCTAATCCTAGACGTTCACATACTTTTGCCACTCACAGATATGTAACATTGGATCATTTTCCTCAATAAATAAATGACCAAGTATAATATTTTTGTCTCATTTGTTTAACTGGGTTCTCTTAATCTACTTTTAGGACTTGTGTGAAAATCTGATGATGTTTTAGGTCATATTTATGCAGAAATATAAAAAATTCTAAAGGGTTCACAAACTTTCAAGCACCACTGTAGATGACCCTTTGTTGCCTATGTTTCAAAAAATTAAAATACAAATTAATAATATATGGGTTTAACGGAAGGTTTTTCAGTTTTTCACATAATTACAAATATTTTACAGTGTCAAAGGCCTTGCTGAAGTCTATGGTGAATAGATGCATTGCTCTGCAGTCAGAATGATCTAAGTAATTACGTACTGTATGTTGAATTGCCAGCAAAGCATTTGTACAGCTTTCTCTGTTTCTGTAAGCAAATTGACTTGAGCTGAGAGTCTGTTCCACAATATATTTAGTGTGAATCCTGTAAATTACCTTTTCAAAAACATGCGCAATAACTAGATCTGGTATCTAGAAAATATATCACAATAATATTTTTGATGACTGATATGAGTCAATGAAATTACTATGCACATGAATATTAGTAGCACTTGAACTCAAGTACATCAAAATGTCTTTCTGCATGTCAGCGTTCATATTTAATCTGGAATGCATTCATTATATAACAGGTACTAACCATTTCACACCCATTTTGCAGTCTCACCTTTCAGAGAATTTGTACATGAAAGCGAGCTGTCTTCTAAATCCTATTAACATCATGGCCAATTTGGACTCAGCCCACTGGACTGTGTGCTGCATGACCTGAAAAATAGTGTGAGAGAGCTTTTTTCATGCTTTTTACACTAATTAATGGAACAGCATGACACTAATGCCGCTTTTCCACTACCAACGCGGCTGAGTTGGGCTGAGCCGTGCGGTGCTGAGTTGGGCTGAGTCGAGCTGATTGGGGCTGTTGGGGTTGCATTTCGACTACAACCGTGCTGAACCGTGCTGGCTGGAAGTGGGTGGACACATTGGGTGGAGTTAGCGAAAGTGGGTGGACGTCATGTGATGTTGTTAGGCGGCGCAAACAGTGACATCAGTGATCTTTTAAGCGGTAGTCTCACGACCCGGATAGTAAACAATAAACATGGAGGACATGGAGTCGTTAGTGTTGCTGGTCTTGGTGCTGTGGCTTGTTGTCGCCGACAATGCCAACAGATACTGGCAAGAGCGTATAGATGAGGCGAGGCGCATAAGGCTTCATAATTCTCGTAATTCTCCTTCTTCCGGGTTTACGGTGTTTACAGATCCCAGCGTGCTCGCGGGGCGTGTGTGGGCGTGTGAGGACACTCCTCCTCACCAATCAGTGCACAGGGGAGTGTATCCTCACACCCCTAGCCTCACTCAGCTCGGTTTGGCTCGCTTCAGCCCTACTCCAAAACCGTGCGAGTTTTGGGGGCTGAGCAGGGCTGAAGCGAGCTGAGTCGTGCTGTTCTTAGATAGTCGAAACGCGAGCCGTGTCGGGCTGAAGTGAGCTGAAGCGAGCTGAAGTGAGCTGAAAAAGGGTAGTGGAAAAGGGCCATAATTTAGACTGGAATTTGAGTGCTCAAGCAGTCAAATGAGTAATAAGTAATAAATAATTATATAGTGCTTTTTAACAGAACATCAACAAATATTCAAAAACAAGCAACTAACAAAGGATAGTAATGAGTGAAAAGTTAGGCTTTTAGTTGTACTTAAAAATTGCAGGTAAAGAGATGTACTGTCGATGCAGACAGATCAAAAGTCCTGGGACCGTAACACTGAGGGTCAAAATGAATGCAGGAAACACACAGTGTGCAGTGTAGAACTGGAGAAGCCAGGATTTACATGAACTGTCCTCATCTCACCAGGTCCAACACAGTGATGGCAGTGCGGAGAGCAGTTATGGATGGTGTCCTCAGGTGGCGATTATGTAGAACTACAGGCAGCATCTGCTCCAGGTCTTGGCTCCACAGGTCCAGTAAGCCATGCCACATCACGTCCAGATGCTCTCCTGTAACATCATGGTACGCTCCAGCCAGTGTGGCCAGTGGCCCTGAGCACAGACATGTTAGGTTAACAATCCATTCTTTAAAGCAATTTTATATGTGCCTATGTTTCTGTCGTCAGCTTATTTTTTTTAAACTGTCATGATACCATCTGTACACTCCTATTTGTCCCTATTGCCTTTAATCAATAAAAAAGAACCAACTTGTTTCCAAACTTTAATGAAGAATGAAAGTATTGGTGAAGAAAATAAAACACTGGTAAAAATTTGTTCCTCAGAATTCATATAAATAAAACTACTCTTGTGGATGATTCAGACAACCATCCATCCATTATCTGTAGCCACTTATCCTGTACAGGGTCGCAGGCAAACTGGAGCCTATCCCAGTTGACTATGGGCGAAAGGTGGGGTACACCCTGGACAAGTCACCAGGTCATCACAGGGCTAACATATAGAGATAAACAACCATTCACACTCACATTCACACCTACGGTCAATTTAGAGCCACCAATTAGCCTAAACTGCATGTCTTTGGACTGTGGGGGAAACTGGAGCACCCGGAGGAAACCCACACAGATACGCGGAGAACATGCAAACTCCACATAGAAAGGCCCTAGTTAGCATAGAAAGGCCCTCGTTAGCCGTTGGGCTCGAACCCAGAACCTTCTTGCTATGAGGCAACAGTGCTAATCACTACACCACCGTGCCGCCCTGATTCAGACATTTGAAACCTAATTTACAACACATTTGGGGGAAGCCATGGCCAAATGGTTAGAGAAACGGCTTTGGGACCAAAAAGGTCACTGGTTCAATTCCCTGAACCAGCAGGGCTGGCTCAAGTGCCCTTGAGCAAGGCACCTAACCCCCAACTGCTTTGGCAAGTGTGGTGGCGTACCTTGTGTCTGATTAGCCAAAGAAAAACTGACGATGCAATTATCAGTTTGGTCAAGAACCCGGCAATTAGGATTACAATGCACTGAATGGTAAAGTTAGTTTGTTCAAAATTTATGAAAGGAGTCTCCAGTGTCAGTGGTTTGTAGCAGTCAGACAGAGAGAGAAAAGTAAGAGAGGCTGGTAAGGGAATGACTTGTTACAATGTAAGCAGTAACCTATTTCACAACATTACATGTAACTACAAAAATATGATTTGTCTTTCAGTAATAAAATAATTGTAATCATTAGCAAATCACTGTGGTGTACAAGGAATGAAACACTCTGGGATGTGCCGTTATACAGGAAAATAATGAAATGCTCCATCTTGTTTTACTAACCGCATTTCCAGAAAAGTTGGGATATTTTCCAAAATGCAATAAAAACAAAATAATTTGTGGTTTGAAAATTCACGTGAACCTTTATTTAACTGACAGCTGTACAAAGAAAAGATTTTCAATAGTTTTACTGACCAACTTAATTGTATTTTGTAAATATAAATTAAGTTAGAATTTGATGCCTGCAACACACTCAAAAAATGTTGGGACGGAGGCAAAATAAGACTGAAAAGTTTATAGGATATTCAAGTAACACCATTTTGGAAGATTCCACAATAAGCAGGTTAATTGGTAACATGATTGGGTGCATGCACTAAAGGCTCAGTCTTTGCAAGCAAGGATGAGGCGTGGCTCACTGCTTTGTGCCAGTATTCATGACAGAACTGATAGTCAATTAAAAAAAAAGAAATAAAAAGAACATTTCTCAATGCAAGATTTTAGGTCTTTCAAAATCTACAGTACATAATATTGTGAAAAGATTCAGGGAATTCAGAGACATCTCAGTGTGTAAAGGGCGAGGTCGGAAGCCACTGCTGAATGTGCATGACCTTTGAGCCCTCACGCAGCACTGCCTGAGAAACCGTCATGCTACTGTAACAAATATAGCCACATGGGATCAGGAGTACTTCAGAGAACTGTTTTCACTTAACACCGTCTGCCGCTGCATGCAGAAATGCAACCTGAAGCTGTATTACACAAGGAGGAAGCCATTCATCAATTCTATTCAGAAATGCCGCTGACTTCTCTGAGCCTGAACTCATCTCAGATGGACCGAAAGACAGTGGAAACGTATGCTGTGGTCAGATGAGTCCACATTTCAGCTTGTCTTCAGGAAAACCGGATATTGAGTTCTCAATGCCAAAGGTGAACACGACCATCCAGTTTGTTATCAGAGAACGCTGCAAAAGCCAGCATATCTAATGGTATGGGGTGCATCAGTGCCCACAGCATGGGTGAGTTGCATGTGAGTTAAAGATACCATTGACACAGAGGTGTATATTGGGATTTAGAGAGACATATTCATCAAGGCAAAGTCTCTTCCCAGGAAGTCCATGCTTATTTCAGCATCAGTGCCAGGCCTCATTATGCGCAGGCTACAACAGCGTGGCTTTGTAGTCACAGAGTGTGTGTGCTTGACTGACCTGCTGCCAGTCCAGATCTGTCTCCTATTGAGAATGAAGAGCAGACAACAGCAACCATGGACCGTTGAGCAGCTGAAGTCTTGTATCAAACAAGAATGGACAAAAACTCCAATTGCAAAACTGTAACAATTAGTATCCTCAGATCCCATACAATTAAAAAAAAAGTGTTATTAAAAGGAAAGGTGATGTAACACAATGGCAATAATGCCTCTGTCCCAACTTTTTGTGTGTTGTAGGCATCAGTTTTTTACAAAACACAATTAGGGGTCATTCCGTGTGAAATCATCAGGTGCCTCCCAGGTCACCGACTCGGATTCTCATGATTTTTTTTTTTTGTAAGTACCTACATATGTCCAATGAACACATGCAAAACATTTCTGCTTAATTCCAAGTCGTTTTTTAGATATAATTTTTTTTAATAAGGGTACCCACAATCCTATTTTTCACTCGCGAATGCATTTTGAGATTTTTTTCATTTTTAAAAGGCATTATCTCAGCTAAAAATGCAGATATAAAGCTCAAATTTGGAATACACCCTATTTGGGCATCCCAGATACAGTAGTAAATTTTAGAAATGGGATATAGAGCTAATTTTTCATTCTGTAGCATCACAAAAATGGCAGTTTGTCCATTCTCACAAAAAATTACAACATTTCAAAGAGCTGTACTAAAGAAGGGATTCAGTGGATAATCTTCATATTGTAGAATGGACATATCTGGGGTACTAGTTATATGTGTGTAAAACATTGGGGTCATAACTTGAAGGGTTTTTGAATTATTGATTCTTGAAAATCGAACATGATCGTAGAATGTCAAAAATAGGTCTCCAGTCTCTTTATGATTTGACCATGTGGGCAAGTGCTCAGCCACTTCATAATTTTTTTTGTGGAGAGCATATTGATATACCAATTTATGTCAAAATTTTTTTATCTAGCTCAAATGCCTTCATAGTAAAAAAAATTTGCAAAGTAGGGTACCGTAACATGGCACGAACCAATTTTGAACCTGTATTTGCATATTCAGAAAGCAATATATCACCTCTGAATGGAAGCATAAAGCTCAAATTTGGTATTTACAATATTTGGCACCCCAAAATAATGGATCAACTTTGAAAGACAGATTACTAAGCTTATTTTTTCTTTCACGGCATCATAAATTTAGCAATTCAGTCATCATCGCAATATTCAATTGATATTATAGAAACAATATGCCTGGTAAAAAGAAAGGGTTTTTATTCTACAATTAGCATAAAATAAACATTAATAACCATCATCAGATTTACTTTGTATAATTACAAAAAACAGCAGAAATACAAAGTTTTTAACAGTACTTGACAGTACTTAAAATTCTTCAGCTTTAAATCCATATCCAAAGCACTGATCAATATATATATATATATATATATATATATATATATATATATATATATATATATACACACCGTATGCGAGAATGGACAAACTGCCATTTTTGTGATGCTACAGAATGAAAAATTAGCTATACAGAAAAATTATACAAAAATGTATCCCATTTTTGAAATTTACTACTGTATTTGGGGTGCCCAAATAGGGTGTATTCCAAATTTGAGCTTTATATCTGCATCTTTAGCTGAGATAATGCCTTTTAAAAATGAAAAAAAGCTCAAAATGCATTCGCGAGTGTAAAATAGGATTGTGGGTACCCTGATTAAAAAAATTATATCTAAAAAACTACTTGGAATTAAGCAGAAATATTTTGCATGTGTTCATCAGACATATGTGGGTACTTGTAAAAAAAAATCATGAGAATCCGAGTCGGTGACCCGGGAAGATTTTGGAGAATCTGATGATTTCACACGGAATGACCCTTAAGTTGGTGAGTAAAACTATTCAAATTCTTTTCTTTCTACTTTTGGCAGTTAAATAAAGGTTTTTGTGAATTCACAAATCACAGATTTTTGTTTGTATTGCATTTTGGAAAACATCCCAAATTTTCTGGGAATGGGGTAGTATTTCTTACCTAATAAAACAAATTTTCTCATAAAAAAATCATTTAACTGATCATGAATTATACGGGAGAAAGTCCATATGGTACAAACTCTAAATAAACTGACTGGCAGGCTTAATCTGGAATTTATAGAGCTGGTGTGTGAATCACTTTCCCAACATTAAATAGCTTGGATTTTATCCAGCTTGATCAGGAGTCAGAAAAAAATCCCAGTTGCTTAATGCTTTACGTTTTCTACAAGAACTTGATAATGTTGTTTAGCCTCCTTAACTGGAAAACTCTGAATGTATTCGGTTCTGATTGGCCATTTTCTTTCTCAGCTGCATATATTCATTACGATCTCTACTTGTCTCTTGGTGTGAAGAGGTTTCACTCACTTTTTAGCTCTTGCTGGATGAGTTGAGACATGTGCTGTAGGATTTGGAGTGTTTGAGGCAGGCTGCGTGTGAGCGTGTGACGGACGGACCCAGACATCCAGAGATCCCACAGCATCAGTGCTTTCTGCAGCAGCAGGTTTTCAGCTTGGTGGGTCATGTGCAAAATTGCGTGGCTCAGCTCCTGCATGGGCTCATTTCCTCCGGCCTGGACATCGATATTTTTTAAAATGAAGTTGAAATATATTTGTAGTGTGTTTTTAACGATTGGCATTATCATAGTGAAAAGGTAAAGTGGATTTAGATCCCTGATGAGCAAACCAGAAGTGACAGTGGCATAATGTGCTTTTGTTTACATTATGGCTATATTGGTTGACTTTCCTAAGGTGTTCAGCTGTTATATGTTTCATTTTGATTAGTTTGGTTGTGTATACCATGTTCTCTCTCTTTCTGTGCAAAGTCCATCCATCCATTATCTGTAACTGCTTATCCTGTTCGGGGTCACAGGCAAGCTGGAGCCTATCCCAGCTGACTCTGGGCAAGAGGCAGGGTACACCCTGGACAAGTCACCAGGTCATCACAGGGCTAACATATAGAGACAAACCACTTATCCTGTTCAGGGTCGCAGGCAAGCTGGAGCCTATCCCAACTGATTATGGGCAAGAGGCGGGGTTCACCCTGTACAAGTCACCAGGTCATCGCAGGACTAACACATAGAGACAAACAACCATTCACGGTCAATTTAGAGCCACCAATTAGCCTAACCCGCATATCTTTGGACTGTGGGGGAAACCGGAGCACCCAGAGGAAACCTACGCAGATACGGGGAGAACATGCAAACTCCACACAGAAAGACCCCCATTGGCCATTGGGCTTGAACCCAGAACCTTCTTGCTGTGAGGCGACAGTGCTAACCACTACACCACCATACCTCCCCTCTATGCGAAGTCTTACCATCTTGTTAAGGTCATTTCTTGTTTCCATGCTCCATTGTTTGCAATAGAACAAACAATTCCAAGGATTGACTTTCCAAGGATGTGATGCACCCAATTCCATAAGTGAACACAAAATGTGTGTTGTAATCATTATATAACCAGTAAAAGCATTCGAAGAATGCAATAACTCTTGATCACATATCATACTTCGTCTTTCTCTAACCTGTCTCCTGAACTCCAGAAGAAAATGATGCAGCCTTTGGACTCTCTTCAGCAGCTTCTTCTTCATGTGCATGCCTAACTGCTGCAGCCATGCCTGCCGACATACGAAATCATCAGCTCAGAGGAATCGAGGAATGAGGCAGATATATGGCCTTATGGACATATATCTACTTTTCACTTTACCTCTGTTGCTGCTAAGCAAGCCTCACATCCCTTGGCACAAAAGACAAAGCTGCGATCGACCACTCCCACAGAGATTAATGCTAATGTCTCATTCTCAGTGCCACTGCCTCCTCTTTGGGTCTTGAAGGTGAGCCAATGGTTTCCCTCTAAGCAGAGGGTCATCCGGAGGTCATCAGATAAATCTGAGTGAAGATGCAGATTGAAGAGGATCGAAGAGGAAGATCCTTGCATAATCAGCTCATATACAATGAAAAAAAAGAAAGTTCTAATTCTGACCATTGTCATATCCAGCAGTGGCTTGTAAGCATCGTTTTCCCAGTGTGGTCTGTAGCCAGATGAGTTCACTACGGTCGAATTTTGCCTGAACCTGCAGTGCTGAGTTCCTGCTTGCAGACTGTACACTTCCTCCCAACTCAATGCTCCAGTTTCCAATCTTCCACTGCAACACACAATTCATCTTCATACCCTTTCCAGACCTCTGAGCTTCAAATATAATAACAATAATACATTTTACATTACAGTGCTATTGATATCTTGAATCGGATTGGTCAAAAAAAGTCATGATTAATTTCCTATAACAACAGCTTTGACTATATTATCAGTTGTAATTACCTCTGCCAACTTTGTTAGAGGTTTTGTTTTCACCTCCGTTTGTTTGCTTGTTTGCTTGTTTGTTTGTTTGTTTGTTTGTTTATCTGTTGTCAACATAATTCAAAAAGTAGTGAACGGATTTTGATGAAATTTTGAGGAAAGGTGAGCTATGGACCAAGGAACAATTGATTAGGTTTTGATACAAATCTGGATATGTATGTGAATCCAAGATCCAGATATGTATTCAGATCCAGGATATATATTTTTTTTCTTTTCCCAACGTAACTCAAAAAGTAGTGAACAGATTTGGATGAAATTTGGTGGACAGCTTTAGTATTATCCTTGGTTCAAGTGATTTGATTTTGATGTTGATAATATGTGGCTTGGCAGAGGTATGCACTCTACTGTGTGCCCTTCTAGTTTTTATGGTATTCAAATGATGATAAGAGGACCTCAGTGAGTAGGGAATAGTGACTGCGTTGGGGGCTGCTGGTGTTCCTGAGCACCAAAACAAATGTGCTGTGCTGGGTCTGACCAGATAGTGACACACTTGTGTGGCTGTACAGCAAGTCCTTCCCCGAGTTCACTCGATAAGAACCAGACAAAGACAGAGCCTGTGGGAAAAAATACATGCAACCATGCCCTGTATTACAAAAAAACAACAACCAAAAAAACTCACCACAAAGAAATTTTGGGGGGGATGGAACAGTTCTTAATTTTTGAAGTGACTTGAGGGACTTGTGGATTCTGATTGGCCAGAAGGTTTTGATTAATTCTGTATAACAGCTACTCGGACTGTTCGTTACAAACATGTTATTGTTTCCATCGTAACAGCTAATTCACAGTGATTTTTACGGTTGACATGTCACATAAATGGTATTAAAAAACATCTAGAATCGTGGACATGGTGACTTTTTTTGTCTTATTGACTTCAAGAGAGTGAAAAGAGAGGCTGTGAGGAAACATCTGTTTGCAGCCGCTATAAAGCTGTAAGTGATAAATGATGGCACATTGTTCATTAATGGGGAAAAAAGCATTGACAAATTATCATACCAATAAATTATCCTTTACACACACACACACACACACACACACACACACACACACACACAAGACATAAGTATGTTAGACATACACATCCGACAGTCCCTTCTGTGTTGAATGAATCATGAATCAAAAGTGTTTATTTGTTATGCAAACTAAGGTAGCCTATGGAAATATCATGTTCGGATGTGCTGTGAGAGAAATACAGATGTGCTGCAAGTTATTACGGCCCCCAGAAATGCCAGGCCTTTATGGACATTCATACCACACACACACACACACACACACACACACACACACACACACACACACAGAGTTAGTACAATACAGATATGTGTTGTGTTTACTCACTGGTTGTGGAGCACAGAGACCCAGAAGGCTATGGTGTTCCAAGGTGTCTTTGAGGTTAGAGTGTATCTGAGCCAGGAGTGTATGAGAAGAACATGGGCCAGGTGAGATGTTCTGGGCTGAAGTTTCCAGCTGGACAGTGTGCATTCCTCTGTCAGCTTTCTGTTTAATAGAGTGAAAAAAAGCAAGCACACAAACGTTAACAATGCTTTTCCATCATCCAGGCCATTAACTAGTAGCAGCAAGCCAGTTGCCCGAAAAACATCACCTTCACTGACTACAAATAGACAACTGCATTAGGAGCTTAAAGTCGAATCCAAAAGTATTGCCAAGGTTTGTGAGAAACAACAGATAAACATATCATGTATCTATCTATCTATCTATCTATCTATCTATCTATCTATCTATCTATCTATCTATCTATCTATCTATCTACAGGGAGTGCAGAATTATTAGGCAAATGAGTATGTTGACCACATTACCCTCTCTATGCATGTTGGCCTACTCCAAGCTGCATAGGCTTGAAAGCCTCCTACCAATTAAGCATACCAGGTGATGTGCATCTCTGTAATGAAAAGGGGTGTGGTCTAATGACATCAACACCCTATATCAGGTGTGCAAAATTATTAGGCAACTTCCTTTCCTTTGGCAAAATGGGTCAGAAGAGGGATTTGACGGACTCAGAAAAGTAAAAAAATAGTGACATATATTGCAAAGGGATGGAGCACTCTTAAAATTGCCCAGCTTTTGAAGCGTGACCATCGAACAATCAAGCGCTTCATTCAAAATAGTCAACAGGGTCGCAAGAAGCGCGTTGAAAAAAAAAGGCGCAAACTAACTGCCCGTGAACTGAGGAAAGTCAAGCGTGAAGCTGCCAAGATGCCACTCGCCACCAGTTTTGCCATATTTCAGAGCTGCAACATCACTGGAGTGTCAAAAAGCACAAGGTGTGCAATACTCAGGGACACGGCCAAGGTAACAAAGGCTGAAAAATGACCACCACTGAACAAGACACACAAGATGAAACGTCAAGACTGGGCCAAGAAGTATCACAAGACTGATTTTTCTCAGGTCTTATGGACAGATGAAATGAGAGTGAGTCTTGATGGGCCAGATGGATGGGCTCGTGGCTGGATCAGCAAAGGGCAGAGAGCTCCAGTCCGACTCAGACGCCAGCAAGGTGGAGGTGGGGTACTGGTATGGGCTGGTATCATCAAAGATGAGCTTGTGGGACCTTTTCGGGTTGAGGATGGCGTCAAGCTCAATTCCCAGTCCTATTGTCAGTTTTTGGAAGACACCTTCTTCAAGCAGTGGTACAGGAAGAAGTCAGCATCCTTCAAGAAAAACATGATTTTCATGCAGGACAATGCTCCATCACACGCATCCAAGTACTCCACAGCATGGCTGGCCAGAAAGGGTCTAAAGGAAGAAAGATTAATGACGTGGCCTCCTTGTTCACCTGATCTGAACCCCATAGAAAACTTGTGGTCCCTCATCAAATGTGAGATCTACAAGGAGGGGAAACAGTACACATCTCTGAACAGTGTCTGGGAGGCTGTGGTTGCTGCTGCACGCAATGTTGATCGCAAACAGATCAAAACACTGACCGAATCCATGGATGGCAGGCTTTTGAGTGTCCTTGTAAAGAAAGGCGGCTATATTAGTCACTGATTTGTTTTTTTTTTTTTGAATGCCAGCAATGTATATTAGTGAATGTTGAGTTGTTATATTGGTTTCCCTGGTGAAAATAAATGAGTGAAATGGGTATATGTTTGTTTTTTGTTAAGTTGCCTAATAATTATGCACAGTTATAGTCACCTGCACACACAGATATCCTCCTAAGATAGCTAAAACTAAGAAAGCCCTACTCCAACTTCCAAAAATACTCAGCTTTGATATTTATGAGTCTTTTGGGTTCATCAAGAACATAGTTGTTTTTCAATAATAAAACTAATCCTCAAAAATACAACTTGCCTAATAATTCTGCACTCCCTGTATCTATCTATCTATCTATCTATCTATCTATCTATCTATCTATCTATCTATCTATCTATCTATCTATCTATCTATCTATCTATCTATCCTACCTTACTGATAACATTCGCACCCAGATGTTACTACATGATGAAACCTTCCTTGGCGAAACAGAGCCTCTTTCTGTAAAGGGTCATGGACCCTGTTAAAGTTCCTGCAGAACATTTCAACTTCTTTCATATTCGTATTTATATTTGCACTAGAATTCAAGCCGTAGGTTTTCAACAGAGCTCAAATCCAAAGGCAGAGATGCGCCTTGCAAAACCGATTGGCTGATGGGCTGATCTGGATGTTTGTTGCCTGATCTAACTAAGCCTAACCTCCTGGCAGAGACAACCTAATTTTTCAGGCTCCTTCTGTTTAGCACAGAAAACATCCTTTTTTTTTTTTTTGCTGTTCTCTTAAAGGTAAGCTGTCTTTCAGATTTTCCAAGTGTAGGTCATAAAAAGAATTTTCCCTGATACCCAATTATTTTGTTTAGTGGATCGAAAGTTACTGAATTCGAATCACAGACTTCCAATTTTATTAGTTTTTTAAAAATAGAACAATTAATGAATTTAGAGCCACGTGGCCCTAAATTCTCCACTATTTTTTCCTGCTTCATCATGACCCAATACAAGATACTACATCATGCATCATGTGGTGGGCTTTCCCCATTTGCGCTGGGCGAAACAGGAGATAAAAATGGAGGACATGAGTGTGCAAATGAAATGTGAAAGACCGACTACAGTAATGGAAAGCGAGAAGAAAAGATGTTATGTCGTGAAGGAAAGGAAACGCAGGACCAAACTAATAAATATTGGCGCTCAGCA
Organism: Neoarius graeffei; assembly: GCF_027579695.1. NCBI lineage: Eukaryota > Metazoa > Chordata > Actinopteri > Siluriformes > Ariidae > Neoarius > Neoarius graeffei. The sequence goes on from NC_083569.1 coordinate 8,566,069, forward strand.
AGCACCTTGGTGTGATCAGCTGTTTGTTTAATGACAGAATGATGGAACTGTCAGTACAAATTATTTGCTTGAATCCCCTTAAATTAAATTGTCATGCTCCGCCCCGGACATCCACTCCAGAGATTACGGTTCTCCCACGTCAGCACCAATCCGGATCTGGGAAGGGGAATTCCATCCTGCCTGCTTCCCAGTTCAGCAAGCGCTCACCTGAACTCACTTCCTGGTTTTCACCACTGCATATTTAAAGGCCGTTCTCAGACTCTGACTTTGCCAGAACGTCTCGTTTGCTACTCTAGCCGTTTCTGTGCCTCTTTTGCGTCTCATGGTTTTTTGCTCTAGCTATTTTTATGGTTCATGTTTTTTTGCACTAAGCGTTTTATCTTGTTCATGTTTTTTTGTTCTAGCGTTTTTGTCTTTGCCTGTCTTGTGTTTTTGTCAAGTTTTTTGTCTCTTTTTACCCGGACTATTTTTGCCATTTGTTTTTTGTCCTGTTTGTTTACCTTTTTGCCACGCCTTTTTTCCCCCTGGATTAAATCACCTTATTTATTGGATTACTGTCTGTGTTCTGCTTTTGGATCCTTATCTCAACACACCTCCACCACCCCTAATATAAATAACTTCCCAGCCACAGAATGGCCTGATATTTTGTGATATATTACAGAAATAAATATATATCACAATGACCAAATTTCAGAGGGGACTAAATTTCATGATTTTATGAACTCGAAAAGCTGTCTAGCTTTAAAGCTCAACCGTTTTGTAGCCTTTAACAACAATATAAATTTTAGTACATATTTATTTCATGATCCTGATTTAAGCATGTACAATAATATTTTGCCTCTTTATTAGAGCTGTAGATCTTTTTATTCATGATCATTGCACTATTTGTTGGTCAATATAACAGTCAAACAGTTGAATACCTTTTTGACAATTGAATAAGTGCTAACCATAACTTAGTAATACATGTAATAACTTTGGTAATAGTTGAACTTCCGTTACTCAGATATCAGTTAGTTTCAGTGTAATTTTTAAATAATAAGAGGAATAATTGAGGAATTCTGCATGTTAAAGAAATTATATTTTTATTCTTGCTATATTATTATCCATCCATCCATTATCTGTAGCCACTTATCCTGTCCTACAGGGTCACAGGCAAGCTGGAGCCTATTCCAGCTGACTATGGGCAAGAGGCAGGGTACACCCTGGACAAGTCGCCAGGTCATCACAGGGCTGACACATAGACAACCATTCACACTCACATTCACACCTACAGTCAATTTAGAGCCACCAGTTAGTCTAACCTGCATGCCTTTGGACTGTGGGGGAAACCAGAGCACCCGGAGGAAGCCCACATGGAGAGCATGCAAACTCCACACAGAAAGGCCCCCGTCGGCCGCTGGGCTCGAACCCAGGACCTTCTTGCTGTGAGGCGACAATGCTTACCACTACACCACCGTGCCACTCTGCCTATATTATTCTTATTAGTGGTAGTAGTACAACCCCAATTCCAAAAAAGTTGGGACAAAGTACAAATTGTAAATAAAAACGGAATGCAATGATGTGGAAGTTTCAAAATTCCATATTTTATTCAGAATAGAACATAGATGACATATCAAATGTTTAAACTGAGAAAATGTATCATTTAAAGAGAAAAATTAGGTGATTTAAAATTTCATGACAACACCACATCTCAAAAAAGTTGGGACAAGGCCATGTTTACCACTGTGAGACATCCCCTTTTCTCTTTCAAACAGTCTGTAAACGTCTGGGGACTGAGGAGACAAGTTGCTCAAGTTTAGGGATAGGAATGTTAACCCATTCTTGTCTAATGTAGGATTCTAGTTGCTCAACTGTCTTAGGTCTTTTTTGTCGTATCTTCCATTTTATGATGCGCCAAATGTTTTCTATGGGTGAAAGATCTGGACTGCAGGCTGGCCAGTTCAGTACCCGGACCCTTCTTCTATGCAGCCATGATGCTGTAATTGATGCAGTATGTGGTTTGGCATTGTCGTGTTAGAAAATGCAAGGTTTTCCCTGAAAGAGACGTCGTCTGGATGGGAGCATATGTTGCTCTAGAACCTGGATATATCTTTCAGCATTGATGGTGTCTTTCCAGATGTGTAAGCTGCCCATGCCACACGCACTAATGCAACCCCATACCATCAGAGATGCAGGCTTCTGAACTGAGCGCTGATAACAACTTGGGTCATCCTTCTCCTCTTTAGTCCGAATGACACGGCGTCCCTGATTTCCATAAAGAACTTCAAATTTTGATTCGTCTGACCACAGAACAGTTTTCCACTTTGCCACAGTCCATTTTAAATGAGCCTTGGCCCAGAGAAGACGTCTGCACTTCTGGATCATGTTTAGATACGGCTTCTTATTTGAACTATAGAGTTTTAGCTGGCAACGGCGGATGGCACGGTGAATTGTGTTCACAGATAATGTTCTCTGGAAATATTCCTGAGCCCATTTTGTGATTTCCAATACAGAAGCATGCCTGTATGTGATGCAGTGCCGTCTAATGGCCCGAAGATCACGGGCACCCAGTATGGTTTTCTGGCCTTGACCCTTACGCACAGAGATTCTTCCAGATTCTTTGAATCTTTTGATGATATTACACACTGTAGATGATGATATGTTCAAACTCTTTGCAATTTTACACTGTCGAACTCCTTTCTGATATTGCTCCACTATTTGTCGGCGCAGAATTAGGGGGATTGGTGATCCTCTCCCCATCTTTACTTCTGAGAGCTGCTGCCACTCCAAGATGCTCTTTTTATACCCAGTCATGTTAATGACCTATTGCCAGTTGACCTAATGAGTTGCAATTTGGTCCTCCAGCTGTTCCTTTTTTGTACCTTTAACTTTTCCAGCCTCTTATTGCCCCTGTCCCAACTTTTTTGAGATGTGTTGCTGTCATGAAATTTCAAATGAGCCAATATTTGGCATGAAATTTCAAAATGTCTCACTTTCGACATTTGATATGTTGTCCATATTCTATTGTGAATACAATATCAGTTTTTGAGATTCCGTTTTTATTTACAATTTGTACTTTGTCCCAACTTTTTTGGAATCGGGGTTGTAGTAGTAGTAGTAGTAGTAGTAACAGTAAAATATTCTGTTTGCTGTCATAAATACCTGATATTTCATGCTTTGTTTCAGCCTCTTGTCACTCCATTTGAGTTCTGCGCTTTGGGAGTAGGACAATTTCCCTTCTTGTGCCATTGAGACGCAGCCGTGGGCCTCCACAAGAGGGAGAACTGACCGCATCTGAAATTCATTGTTACAAAATCTGCAGCCACTAAAAAAAAATATTTCAGTGAAATCCCTGCTTATTTTCCACAGAAATCCTCCTTGACATATTTCAGGGTCAAAATAGACTGCAGGCTTAAAATAATCAGACCATAATTCTTCTTAGTCAGAAACAAAGTTTGCCCTTCTGTGATTTATTTATTTATTTATTTACTGGTCAAAAACTCCATCTAAGGGCATTTGACGTTTGTGAAATGCCTGCAGCAGCTTGACTGTGATAAATGGGTTCCACGTTGCGCTTTAATTTTGTTGAAACTGTTGTTGCTAGGGACATCTGAGGCTTAACATCGAATAAGGACAATACTGGAACCCTGAAGACATAAAACCGATAGGTCAGGAAGTCTTGATTAAGTTCTATTCATGCACTTTCTCCAATACATTCTCATTTCATCATTTCTGGAGTAAGAACCTGCACAAGGACTTGTCTGGTCATCTAAACGGATTAACAAAAGAACCTGTAGCTGTTGATATGGTGAAGTTTTCTGTGAAGAGATGTTTATTTATTTAAAGAGTCTGGAAAGGGTCTGTAGTGTCAGTGCTGAGGTAAAACTGTAACTTTAATTTTGCGCTTTGCAATAGTGTATCTGCTATAGTGTAACTGATAACAAGAACAAACTTGCAGATATTTCCACAACATGACTTGTAACTAGAAAAGGATTTTAAAAAATAACCTTTTCAGTTAACTTTCTCAGCAGTTTGTGCTACAGTAGCTCTTCTGTTCTTCTGGATTGGACCATATGGGCGAGCCTTCGTGCCCCATGCAAATCAATAAACCTTTGACACCCATGACCCTGTCGCCAGTTCACTGGTTGTCCTTTGGATCCTTGGACCACTTTTGGTAGGTACTAACCACTGCATACCAGGAACACCCCACAAGATGTGACATTTTGGAGATACTCAGACCCAGTCATCCAGCCATCACAATTTGGCCCTTGTAAAAAAAAAGTCTTTCACTTACGCTTGCCCATTTTTCCTGCTTCCAACACATCAGGTGCCATTGTAATGAGATAATCAATGACACTTCACCTGTCAGTAGTCATAATATCATGGCTGATTGGTGTACTGTGCAAAAGTCTTGGCACCCTTTTTTCCTATTCAAACTTTGTTATAGATTTCTACTTTATAACTTCTAAATTATCGACTCAGTACAAAAACATTTTAGAGTTCCAAATGTTCGTTTTCCAGCACAAAATTAAATGCTACAGAAAAAACATGTTGCATGTGAGTGAAGAAAGCAGCATATTACATAAGAGACCACTTTTCAGACAAGAAAAACATCATCAAAGCTGCTGGGTTTTGCTGAAAAAAAAAAATAAAAGAAGCAAGTACGATAATCAAAGTGTCCAGAAGAACTGTGGCTGGTTCTGCAAGATGCTCAGTAAAAGTTATTTATAAAACTGAACACATTGTACGATGACTATTTTTTTTTTAAAGCAAAAGGTCATCACACTAAATATTGACTTGGTTTCATTTATTGCTGTTTACTGCATTTGATAGTATTTTTTTTTAGTAGAAACATTTAATTTAATTAGTTATTGTTATTGAAAGAATAACCAAATGTGTTGTGGTGTCAATAACTCCGCTTCATATGTGTCCACATCACACCACCAAATTATTGATTATTTTCCTGTAACAGCACACGCCAAATGCTTTATTATTTGCATAAAAATAAATAGTGGCCTGGAAATTTCATATTAATTTTTTTTTTTAAATATAGAAATACTAATATTTCTCTTAACCCTAACTTTAGCCTTCATAACTTTTTAATATGGACTTTTTGCTTTTAAATTTGAGCTATGAGACCTGTTAAAACAAACAAACAAACAAACAAACAAACAAACAAACAAACAAACAAAAATGCATGACTTCTGATTTCAGTTAGAATTTTTTTCCACTTTTTACTTTTAAAAAATATCTGGGTTACATTCGAGTGTGGTGTAACTTTGCCCCAAGCATAATTTCAACTTCTACTTTGACATATGATTTTATTTTACATATTCTTTTGGCAGACACTCGACAAAGCATTTGGATGAAAGGTTTGGGGTTAAAGGGCGTTCTGGAAGCAGTGGGATTTAAACGTGTAACCTTGAGATGACTAGAGCAGATCCCTTTATTGGGAACCACCATTCTGTGTTCATGTATGAGGACGCACTAAATCAGTGCCCTCTGGTGGACAGTTACACTTAAAAACTGATCTTATAGAATAGTATTGCAAAAGGAAGCATGATTTACCTGTCCAGGCGACACAAAAACACAAGCCTGCGTCATCCTGAAGTCCTCGTGGCTCCGGTTACTCACTGTCACAGAGACGTTCATGGGTGTCCCGTGGTCCCAGGACAGATGGACCTATTGACAGAATAATACATTTCTCATCCAATGTTTCTGTGAATATCAACCTGTGTGTGTATGTGTGTAAAAGGTGCACCTGATTGTTCCTGCCATTTCCTTGTGCGTGATGATGTGAAAGCACTTGCAGGTGTAAGTGGGAGAGAGTAGATGTAAAAGGCTGTTTGATCTCGAGCATAGCGGCTGTCTGTGTGCCTGCAGAGCTCCAAGAACCTGTAGCTTGTATCTGCGCACACATATTAAAGTTGATACAAGTCATACAGCTGTCAGTTGAATTTAAGGAAGCAGAAATGCATATTCCAAAAAAGGTTCATGCCTGAGACAAGATGTAAGGCATCTTCGTTCAATTCCTACCTGCTCCTGTGTTCCAATCAGATCCCAATCAATCAGAAAGCTGCCCCGTTTACTCCTAGTTGCGTTTTCAAGCCGCACTTCCAGCTCCCATCCCTGAGACTGAGGCCCAAACTCATCTGAGAAAAAGGAAAAGCTGTTTATTTATTACAGAAAGATATGAACCAAAGCCCTTTCCTGGATCAACCGCTATTGTAAAAGACTTCAGGATGTGCTGTTATCAAGATAGAAAATCTCATCTTATTATCTCTAGCCGCTTTATCCTGTTCTACAGGGTCGCAGGCAAGCTGGAACCTATCCCAGCTGACTACGGGCGAAAGGCGGGGTACACCCTGGACAAGTCGCCAGGTCATCACAGGGCTGACACATACAACCATTCACACTCACATTCACACCTACGGTCAATTTAGAGTCACCAGTTAACCTAACCTGCATGTCTTTGGACTGTGGGGGAAACCGGAGCACCCGGAGGAAACCCACACGGACACGGGGAGAACATGCAAACTCCGCACAGAAAGGCCCTTGCCAGCCACGGGGCTCGAACCCGGACCTTCTTGCTGTGAGGCGACAGCACTAACCACTACACCACCGTGCCGCCAAGATAGAAAATAAATATTTTTATTCCTTTATCATTAATAGCACTGGTACCTATCTGCTTTGATTTCCATTCTTGTAACCCTGTAGATGCAGGTGAGTTTTCATCCATCCACTGTGCGTGGTGTGTAAGGATGTGTGATCCAGTGCGCCCAGCATACCCTGTTTTTACTAAAAGATTTCTGGGAACTGACATCAGCTGTACAGAAATAGAAATAATCAAGAAAGAAAAGAGCGCTGTTTATCACAGAAATAGATCACACGGACACAACAGAGTTTTCATTTCATCTACATGATTTCCATCACAGTGTTATAGCATGGCACTCTTGAATTCACAAATCTGATTTCTGTATAAAGCCATTCTTTCATCATTTATGACAGTGTCAGAACTCTGAGGTAGAATTGTCCTATTTTTAAATTCTTCTTCAGCACAGAAGAGTTTGCGCTTTTTCTACACTCACTGGCCACTTTAATAGGAACTTGTTCTTGATTCTAAGGTTCCTGTTCTTGGCTGCAGGAGTGGAACCTGATGTGTTCTTCTGCTGTTGCATGCTGAGATGCTTTTCTGCTCACCACGATTGTAAAGAGTGATGATACCGTATGAGTTACTATATGACTCCTTCCTGGCAGCTCGAACTGCTCAATCTGGCCATTTTCCTCTGATCTCTCTTATCAACAAGGCATTTGTTTCCACCCTCAGAAAGGCTGCTCACTCAACTCAATGTTTTTTGTACCATCCTGTGTAAACTCTAGAGACTGTTGTTTGTGAAAACCCCAGGAGATCAGCAGTTTCTGAAATACTCAAACCAAAAATACTCATCTGGTTCAAACCAACACCCATGCCACAGTGAAAGAAAGTCACGCTTTGAGATCACAATTTTCCCCATTCTGATGTCTGAACATTGTGAACATTAACCACTGTTATGGAACAGCCTTCCAAGTAATGTTCGGGAATCAGACACAGTCTCAGCATTTAAGTCTAGGCTGAAAACATATCTGTTTAGTCAAGCCTTTTGTTAATGGTGTTTATGAGGTAAAGGAGTAGATCTGGAGGGTCCTCAGACATAGAGTGTTTTGGTAAACTGGGATGTATGGATGCTGTCAGTCCCCACTCACTTGCTCACTCGAGTTTGTTGACGGTGTAGTGGCTAGCTGCTTTATGTCCTGGGGCTCCCTCATGCCTGTGTTACCTTCTGGCTCTCTCCTTTTAGTTATGCTGTCATAGTTAGTTGCCAGAGTCCCTGCTTGTACTCGGTGCAATATGTATACTGTTCCTACTTATTCAGGTGACATTGGGCATACCTAACCACCTGTGTTTTCTTTCCCTCCCCCCCACCCCAAATCTGTCCCTCTGAGTTACATGGAGTCAACAGGAAATCTTTTGGTGGAGAGGGTGGAGACCTCGACTGGCTATCGTAGCCTGCAGGGAATCGGCCGTCAGACATTCTGTCGCATGTCCCAGACCCGGTGAAATGTAACTGAATTGTCTTGGCCAGCCCTAAGGGTCCCATCTGCATCTCATCATTGCTGAGGAGTGTGCTCCCATCACCCAATCAAGCATCCAGCCAGAGCAGGTCATGATATATTTTACCATATTAACATGCCATTGTTGTGTGTTATGCCTGATGTAAAGACTCTCGTCTCTGTGAGCCTACCACACAGATTTAATACTTGTCATTTTTAGGGCATACCTAACAACGTGTTTTCTTTCTCTCTCTCTACCCCCCCCCAATCTGTCCCTCTGAGTTACATGTTGATCCTGGGATTGAGATGCTGGCCTCTTCTGCCCCTCGGACCTGCTTGATCCATCCTGGTGCCCTGTGTCTGGTCGGAGTTTTATCGCACCGCTCCTGTGAAGGACGGCCCCATGAGGACAGTTGAGGGTTATACCTGTTAAAACTGTTAATATTATAGTCAGGCTGTCTGTTGTTGCCCAAATGAGGATGGGTTCCCTTTTGAGTCTGGTTCCTCTCGAGGTTTCTTCCTCATGTCGTCTGAGGGAGTTTTTCCTTGCCACCGTCGCCACAGGCTTGCTCATTGGGGATAGATTAGGGATAAAATTAGCTCATGTTTTAAGTCGTTCAAATTCTGTAAAGTTGCTTTGCGACAATGTTTATTGTTAAAAGCGCTATACAAATAAACTTGATTTGATTTGATTTGATAACCGAAGCTCTTGATTTGGATCTGCATGATTTTATGCCTCAAGGGATCGGCTGATTAGAGAACTGCATAAAACAAAACAGCAGGTGGATGCATGTGTGTTCCTAATAAAGTGGCCAGTGAGTGTATATATTTGTAACATTTATTTATTCACTTCAAAGAAGAGAGGGAAAAAAGAGAGGCTGGACAGGGAAGGACTTTTTGGAGCTGCAATAATGTAGCTTGTTGTTCGTGGACATTCCACAGCATTAAAAAGTACAACATGTCATTCTTTAAAAAAACAAACAAAAAATGTAATTATTGACAAATTGCTGTGGTATAAGAAGAATAAAACACTTCCAAATCTCTCTAAAAGTCTGCTTCATATCTTGTTGTGTTTCATCCCTTACCTAATAGTTGTCATTAAATCATGACAATTAATGGATACAGTATTAATACTGGAGAATTGCATTTGTACCTGCGGTAAAGAGTGGTAAAGCTCGAACACCTGCTTGAATCCAAGCTTTGTCTGTGAAGCCTGTCCTTTAAAATGCATCACATGATTGTCGATCACTAACTCTGCCACTGCCTTAATTGAAGAAGATGATCGATTCAGCTGTGTGAAGACAAAAGCAAGATATCAGTGGCTTCAATAGATACATATCAGAACACGTGAAGGCACTGACTGTACAACCCCAAATCAGAAAAAGTTGGGATGTTATCTTGAAATTGAAATTAAAATGGAAAACAATGATCTGTAAATAATCTTTGACCTGTATTGCACTCAAAACAATGCAACAGCACATTATTTGATGTTTTTCGAAATAAACACATTTCAATTTTGATTCGTGCAACACTTTTCAAAAAACGTTGGGATGGTAAAGCATACTTTATAATATTGCCGTTCCTTCTCACAACACTTAAAAGATGTTTAAGGACTAAAGACACCAAGTGATGAAGTCTTTCAGGTGTTATTTTGTGTTATTGGGGACAGAGGAGTCAGGCACCCTTTTCTTCCACAGTCATGCCTTTGTAATGGTTAAGAATGTGGTTTTACATCGTCTTGTTGAAATCTCCCTGGAAAAGATGTCATCTTGAAGGCAGCATTTGTTGCTCCAAAATCTCAGTGTACTTTTCTGCATTAATGCTCCATCACAAAAGTGTAAGTTACCTCTGCCAAGGTCACTGACACAACCCCATACCATGGCACACCCTGGCTTTGGGACTTGTTCCTGGTAACAGTCTGGCGTCCATTTCTTCCATAAAATCTGGAATACTGATTCGTCTGATCACAACATGCATTTCCATTGTGTGATGGTCCATCCCAGATACCTCCGAGCCCAGATAAGTCAACGGTGCTTCAAGACACAGTTAACGTAAGGTTTCCTTTTTGCCCAGTAAAGTTTTAACTGGCATTTATGGATGTACAGTGGTGCTTAAAAGTTTGTGAACCCTTTAGAATTTTCTATATTTCTGCATAAATATGACCTAAAACATCATCAGATTTTCACACAAGTCCTAAAAGTAGATAAAGAGAACCCAGTTAAACAAATGAGACAAAAATATTATACTTGGTCATTTATTTATTGAGGAAAATGATCCAATATTCCATATCTGTGAGTGGCAAAAGTATGTGAACCTCTAGGATTAGCAGTTAATTTGAAGGTGAAATTAGAATCAGGTGTTTTCAATCAATGGGATGACAATCAGGTGTGAGTGGGCACCCTGTTTTATTTAAAGAACAGGGATCTATCAAAGTCTGATCTTCACAACACATGTTTGTAGAAGTGTATCATGGCACGAACAAAGGAGATTTCTGAGGACCTCAGAAAAAGCGTTGTTGATGCTCATCAGGCTGGAAAAGGTTACAAAACCATCTCTAAGGAGTTTGGACTCCACCAATCCACAGTCAGACAGATTGTGTACAAATGGAGGAAATTCAAGACCATTGTTACCCTCCCCAGGAGTGGTCGACCAACAAAGATCACTCCAAGAGCAAGGCGTGTAATAGTCGGCGAGGTCACAAAGGACCCCAGGGTAACTTCTAAGCAACTGAAGGCCTCTCTCACACTGGCTAATGTTAATGTTCATGAGTCCACCATCAGGAGAACACTGAACAACAATGGTGTGCATGGCAGGGTTGCAAGGAGAAAGCCACTTCTCTCCAAAAAGAACATTGCTGCTTGTCTGCAGTTTGCTAAAGATCATGTGGACAAGCCAGAAGACTATTGGAAAAATGTTCTGTGGACAGATGAGACCAAAATAGAACTTTTTGGTTTAAATGAGAAGCGTTCTGTTTGGAGAAAGGAAAACACTGCATTCCAGCATAAGAACCTTATCCCATCTGTGAAACATGGTGATGGTAGTATCATGGTTTGGGCCTGTTTTGCTGCATCTGGGCCAGGACGGCTTGCCATCATTGATGGAACAATGAATTCTAAATTATACCAGCGAATTCTAAAGGAAAATGTCAGGACATCTGTCCATGAACTGAATCTCAAGAGAAGGTGGGTCATGCAGCAAGACAACGACCCTAAGCACACAAGTCGTTCTACCAAAGAATGGTTAAAGAATAATAAAGTTAATGTTTTGGAATGGCCAAGTCAAAGTCCTGACCTTAATCCAATGGAAATGTTGTGGAAGGACCTGAAGCGAGCAGTTCATGTGAGGAAACCCACCAACATCCCAGAGTTGAAGCTGTTCTGTATGGAGGAATGGGCTAAAATTCCTTCAAGCCAGTGTGCAGGACTGATCAACAGTTACCGCAAACGTTTAGTTGCAGTTATTGCTGCACAAGGGGGTCACACCAGATACTGAAAGCAAAGGTTCACATACTTTTGCCACTCACAGATATGTAATATTGGATCATTTTCCTCAATAAATAAATGACCAAGTATAATATTTTTGTCTCATGTGTTTAACTGGGTTCTCTTTATCTACTTTTAGGACTTGTGTGAAAATCTGATGATGTTTTAGGTCATATTTATGCAGAAATATAGAAAATTCTAAAGGGTTCACAAGCTTTCAAGCACCACTGTAACTGTACTGTAGAACTTGACAAAGGTTTGCCAAAGTATCCTGAGCCCATGTGGTTCTATCAGCTATAGATGAATGATGGTTCTTGATGCAGTGACATCTGAGGGATTGGAGATCACAGGCATTCAGATTAGGCTTGAGCCCTTGCCCTTTACACACCAAAATTCCTCCAGATTCTTTGAATTGTTTAATGATATTATGCACCGTAGAGGGTGAAACATCCAAATCCCTTCCTATCTTTCTTTGAGAAACATTGTTTTTAAACATTTCAATAATTTTCTCATGCATTTGTTGACAAACTGGAGATCCTCAGCCCATCTCTGCTCCTCAAAGACTAGGCCTTTCCTGGATACTGATTTTGTACCAAATCATGATTAAAATCACCTGTTGACATCATCTGTTAAAAATCTCATCTCATCTCATTATCTCTAGCCGCTTTATCCTTCTACAGGGTCGCAGGCAAGCTGGAGCCTGTCCCAGCTGACTACGGGCGAAAGGCGGGGTACACCCTGGACAAGTCGCCAGGTCATCACAGGGCTGACACATAGACACAGACAATCATTCACACTCACATTCACACCTATGGTCAATTTAGTGTCACCAGTTAACCTAACCTGCATGTCTTTGGACTGTGGGGGAAACCGGAGCACCCGGAGGAAACCCACGCGGTCACGGGGAGAACATGCAAACTCCACACAGAAAGGCCCTCGCCGGCCCCGGGGCTCGAACCCAGGACCTTCTTGCTGTGAGGCGACAGCGCTAACCACTACACCACCGTGCCGCCCTCTGTTAAAAATCACATCATTATTTAGTTGTTGTCCCTCATTATTAGCCCTAAATTGCCCCATGTCCCAACTTTTTTTTTTTTTGAATGTGAAGGCCAGACACAGGAATGGATGTATATTAACAAATGAAATGAAGTTGACTGGAAAAAAAAACATGAAATATCTTGGGTTCATTCTGTCTGCAATGAAATACAAGTCAAAGTCAATTTAGAAATCACTGCTTTCTTTTTTAAATTTGTTTATTATTATTATTTTCTTTATTTTCCATACTGTTCCAACCGTTTATGATTTGGGGTTGTAAACAGATACCACATAAATAAAACATGCTAATTTGCATTCCAAACTCTAAGAAATTGTGAGTGCAATTAGCTGGCATGGAAGCTTGTATACTGTAGGTATTGCACTGTTAGATAGCAACTTAAAAATTTTGTAACATGTGGTAAGTGAAGAGACAGAGCACAGGCAGGGGGTCAAAAATCAGGAAATGCTACACATTGAACTAGAAACGAAGGCACGAAGGAATCACAGCTTAGACTTATCAGTATGAAGGCCCGATAAAACTTCACAATGAAAGAAAGAAACAGGAGGGTTATAAAGAGATAAACCAATCAAGGACCAAACATGAAACAGTTGAACACATTCAGGTAGCGAACCAATGACAGGACAATGATGGAGACAGGAAAACAGAAAGAAAGGCACTTGGAAATATAACCAAAAGCCAAGGGAGTAAAGGCCTCTGCATGCTCTTGCGACAAGGCTTTCGCAGATAGCTTTTCGCAGACAGTTGTAATTTATCGTTGAGCGGGGAGTAATAGGCGTGCACGATGTTATTCACCGCTACAACGCAAGGGGGCGTGAAGTCGCAAAATCGCTAGGAGTAGTTGGTGGGTGTGGTTAGTGGAGTGTTTATCCTCCGGTTACTTATAATGACTAGAACTGGAGTCATATAGATGTACGTACTTCCTCACTTCCTCGATCAACTGCTGTTCGTGCTGCTCCATCTTCGCTCGTATTTTTAAAAATGGCGGTCGTGAAAACAAAACAAACCAAACCGGGAAAGTAGGGAAGCAGAAGTGCGTGTACAGCGGATGTAGAGTGGACCAATCAGAGCCCTCTTGTCTGCGACGCTGTCTGCGAGGCTTCTGCGGTGGTCACAATTTTTGGGAGGTGCGCGCAGAGCGTCTGCGAAGGTGGGGGGGCTACGCAGACGCTGTCTGCGACGCTATCTGTGAGGACTGCGTTGTCAGCATAAATTGGCCTTAACTTTGATTTTGACATTGGTGGGGACACAAAAGTGATCCAAGGCAGTTACCAATATTCGTCTGTAGGTGGCAGTAAAGGACCATGGATTTGTTGTATCTAGCCTAGCCTAGTAGTAGTAGAAAGAGGTCTCTGTAAAACGGTGAATGCAGCAGACTCAGCAGCTGTCACGCTGTTGATTCTGAAATGCAAGTCGCACATCTGCATGGCCATGCAGTAGCCTACATCTGACTACTTACATTCTGTAAAACCATTAGGTCTATAAATTTAACATTCATTCATCGAGGATATTATCTAACACCAAGTTACATTGCTCCAGCATTCCTTTTCTCTGCAGCTATGCAGTAGCCTAGCTCTGATGCGTCCTGTCACGTTGCTAAACCTTACTAAGGAGCCGCAGCAATACTTTTATGAAGGGTTTCCATACATCAAAAGGATTTTGTTGAGTTTTTAAAACTCAACGGAAACCCTGCACTTACATTCTTGACTTTGAAGAAGAATGAACGAATGTCTCGTTTCTTGGGAGGGGGGCCGTCATCCATGATACTCAAGTCAGCATGCGAGTCGTAGGGCAAGCATGCATGGACATCGAAGTCCAGCTCAATTTGTAGGCTGACGGAGAGTGGGGTGTGTGTGGGGTAGGTCAGATGTGTACGTGTGAGATACGGGGGGTTGATGGGCGGGTAGTCATGGCTGCTGTGGGAAGTGTGCTGCTTTTACAGCAGATGGAGTGACAGCTGGGATAGCCAACCATGTAAGTTAGCGAGAAACAGGTAGCTAATCAGAGAATGATATCTACGTTAGAGGGGGGATTATTAGCAGTGTCATACATTTAACCCTTTGTGTGCCATATAATCATTGCTCAGGTTAGGACATCGGTTTTATTGATCGTGATTACACAGTAGCGGCTGAATATTGGTAGGGACACGTCCCTAGCGTCCCTACCCAAAATTATGCCCTAGCCAAAAGCACATCAACTCTGAAAAAAAGGAGAAAAGCATGCTAAGAAGGTGAACCTGTGACAAGTTTCGATCCAAACTGCATGTTCATTAAGGCACGGACACAAAATGGCATGTTATTCTGCTTACTTGAAAGACTCAACCCTCTTTAAGCCCTGATAGTTGTGGTGTTCTCAAGTTTGAACAAACTCAAACTTTTAGTAAATGAGCAAAAATTTACAGATTCCAGGTTTTGCCATACCTGTGACTTGGTGTCAAACCCAAATGGGACATAAATTTGTAGAGAAGAGATGTTGTGGTGAACATTAACCATCAGGACAGTGCTAAAATTAAAGAAATAAACAATAGTAAGAATGGTTAATGGTAACAACTTGGGACATTTTGCACCATGAGATGGTTGTACTGAACCTGGATGTTAGGTGGTGTCCCAGGATGTTGAGTAGCACTGACAAGGTTCCTTGACTTTCTGGCAGAATGTGGATGGAATCTGACAGATTAGCCTGTATCTCCATCTATTTGCATAAAGAATGAGTTAATGTAATATATCAGGACACACATGGTCTTCACTATTAGAAATAGGGGTACAGTAGGAGTCTATTTCTGTCCCCAAGGTACAATCTACACTAATGTACGCTAATGTACCCCCTAGGGCTCATTATTGGACTTCATGTGTACCTCTGTAGGGGCAAAAAGGTACAGATATGTTCCCAAGCAGTATTTCAAGGGTACCTTAGAGGGTACTGCCCCAGTGACAAGCCGTTGTACCCCTAAATGTATAATAATGTACTTTATTTTCTGACAGTGTTCAGATCTGCATTTCAACTAGCCA
The DNA here is from genome assembly GCF_027579695.1 of Neoarius graeffei. Lineage (NCBI taxonomy): Eukaryota > Metazoa > Chordata > Actinopteri > Siluriformes > Ariidae > Neoarius > Neoarius graeffei. Next base: position 8,581,683 of record NC_083569.1, read on the forward strand.
GAGAATCTGTCCATACCCGCAGCGACTGATCCAGCACCTCTGAGTAGCAGTAGCTCAGCAGGTGGTTCAGGCCAATTCTCCCCATGCAGTTCACCTGTTAAAACAAGCCGAATGTCCATTCAGTTTGTCTTCTTTGTAGGAGAGGAGCATGGAATCAGAGGCATTTCCTTCAAATAACAATGGAACCAACTGACCCAGCGCACAAGGGTCTCGCTAAGAGCCACTAAAGTTATCCTGGTTAATCCCTTAACAAATGATTGATGTTAAATATCAGCCTATGATACTCAATGTCACCATAAACCAAACAAAGCAACAGAAATATGAACAACATTATCAGAAAACACCACTAACCAGTAAGCGCCCAGCAATTTCTGTCGAGTTGTGCAGTCTTCTCTGCAGTCTGAGTTTCAGCTCTTGGGCCCCAGTATGGAGTGTAAGCTCAGCAGACAGACCCCTTTCACTCCGATTCACATCCACCATTGCACTGGTGGTAAACGGGAATCCTGCACCAATGGAATTGTACAAAATATGCCACACATTTAATGTGTGTGTAAGAATGATATTCCTCCTTTTCAGTCAATTTGCCCTTGAGCATAATGCTGTTGTGTAGTGCACAAGTCCGACTCATGCCCTAATTTTGAGGACTTGTGATTTGACTTGGACTTGAGCACTGATGACTCGGACTTGGACTCAGACTTGTGCATTAACTGCATTTGGACTCGTAAACTGGAGACAAGGACTCTGATTTTTTTTTTTGCAACATGCCATAATAATTTGGTATAAGAGATTTATATCTACAGTGGTGCTTGAAAGTTTGTGAACCCTTTAGAATTTTCCATGTTTCTGCATAAATATGACCTAAAATTTCATCAGATTTTCACACAAGTCCTAAAAGTAGATAAAGAGAACCCAATTAAACAAATGAGACAAAAATATTATACTTGGTCATTTATTAATTGAGGAAAATGATCCAATATTACATATCTGTGAGTGGCAAAAGTATGTGAACCTCTAGGATTAGCAGTTAATTTGAAGGTCAAATTAGAGTCAGGTGTTTTCAATCAATGGGATGACAATCAGGTGTGAGTGGGCACTTTGTTTTATTTAAAGAACAGGGATCTATCAAAGTCTGATCTTCACAACACATGTTTGTGGAAGTGTATCATGGCATGAACAAAGGAGATTTCTGAGGACCTCAGAAAAAGTGTTGTTGATGCTCATCAGGCTGGAAAAGGTTACAAAACCATCTCTAAAGAGTTTGGACTCCACCAATGCACAGTCAGACAGATTGTGTACAAATGGAGGAAATTCAAGACCATTGTTACCCTCCCCAGGAGTGGTCGACCAACAAAGATCACTCCAAGAGCAAGGCGTGTAATAGTTGGCGAGGTCACAAAGGACCCCAGGGTAACTTCTAAGCAACTGAAGGCCTCTCTCACATTGGCTAATGTTAATGTTCATGAGTCCACCATCAGGAGAACACTGAACAACAATGGTGTGCATGGCAGGGTTGCAAGGAGAAAGCCACTGATCTCCAAAAAGAACATTGCTGCTCATCTGCAGTTTACTAACGATCACATGGACAAACCATGGCTATTGGAAAAATGTTTTATGGATGGATGAGATCAAAATAGAACTTTTTGGTTTAAATGAGAAGCATTATGTTTGGGGAAAGGAAAACACTGCATTACAGCATAAGAACCTTATCCCATCTATGAAACATGGTGGTGGTAGTATCATGGTTTGGGCCTGTTTTACTGCATCTGGGCCAGGACGGCTTGCCATCATTGATGGAACAATGAATTCTGAATCATACCAGCGAATTCTAAAGGAAAATGTCAGGACATCTGTCCATGAACTGAATCTCAAGAGAAGGTGGGTCATGCAGCAAGACAACGACCCTAAGCACACAAGTTGTTCTACCAAAGAATGGTTAAAGAAGAATAAAGTTAATGTTTTGGAATGGCTAAGTCAAAGTCCTGATCTTAATCCAATCGAAATGTTGTGGAAGGACCTGAAGTGAGCAGTTCATGTGAGGAAACCCATCAACATCCCAGAGTTGAAGCTGTTCTGTATGGAGGAATGGGCTAAAATTCCTCCAAGCCGGTGTGCAGGACTGATCAACAGTTACCGGAAATGTTTAGTTGCAGTTATTGCTGCACAAGGGAGTCACACCAGATACTGACAGCAAAGGTTCACATACTTTTGCTACTTACAGATATGTAATATTGGATCATTTTCCTCAATAAATAAATGACCAAGTATAATATTTTTGTCTCATTTGTTTAACTGGGTTCTCTTTATCTACTTTTAGGACTTGTATGAAAATCTGATGATATTTTAGGTCATATTTGTGCAGAAATGTAAAAAATTCTAAAGGGTTCGCAAACTTTCAAGCACCACTGTACATTAATTTTTATACTAATTTAATGCAAGATAATGCGCATTCACCTGTTCATACGTCACGTTCAGGAACAAACTAACATTAATGGCGCTAAAATGGCTGAAGAGAACGCCCCTAGGATTGTCTGCTTTGCTTATACAGACTTCTTGCGCAGTGGGAAGAAAATGCACTGCTAGGTGTTCCATATGTAGAAGAACTATTGAGGAGACAATGGGGACAACCTTGAACTTCAATCGTCATTTGGCAAGACTCCACCCAGAGAAGGAAGTGACACACTATGTTCATTGCTCTGTTGATAGCGGGGGTTGCTTGCTGAGTGATGCACTAGCTAGTGTTAGCCCTCTCTCATGTTATTTGCCCTGTTGATAGTGGGCGGGGCTTGCTGAGCGATAAACAAGCTTTTTCTCTGTAGTCTATTAACTAAAATGGGGTAGTCAAGCAGTAATGTTAGTCCAACACAGTAGCAGAGATGATTTACAGTAACATAAAGGCAGCAACAGTCACCATCAAATGGTGCGGTTGGAGTCTTGTTCTCAGACTTGACTCGGATCAATAGATAGTTTTCACATGACGTCACAGAGTCGGGGATTCCCTGGTGGCGGCCATCTTGGAGGGCAAGCTTACCATACGGGTCACTGAGCACACATTGTAGCGCGCAAGTTACATTCATTTATATATTATTTACATTTATTTAAAGCTAGCAATGGTGCAAACTTGTTGTATTCACAGCTGTCGTAATAGGTCAGATGATGAGGTCAAGTGGAGCTTTTATGGAATTCCCACTGTACGGGAGCACAAAGGCGAGCAAGCAAAGAAACTCAGCATACAAAGGAGAAATCTATGGCTTGCAAGAATCAACCGCAAGGATTATCAGCCTTCCAAACACAGCAAAGTCTGCTCCGATCATTTTATAAGTGGTAAGTTGTTTAAATAAACAATCAATTGTGTTTAAGTTTGTTTTTGGAAACCAAAACATCATGTGAACAATCTCTGGAGAATGCCTAACTGGAACCGCTGAGTGTACTTTTACATTGTAATGTACACTTACGTTTCTATTTGAAACTTGTCACTTCACTCACGCAAGGGTCATTTTTGAAAAACATTTTAGGTCTATTCTGTAGTCCTGAGTGGTGTGCAGGACTGCGCAAATGTGCGCAGCTTCCCGATTTAAACTTTTTTTTTTCTCATCCTTATACTTCCTGTTTCATGGACTGTAACGGATTTGCTTATTTAGTAATTTTAATACAGAATTTACTTTGAAATTATAATCAGACACTCCAACGCCCCCCCCTAAAAAAAAAATCGGATTTGCGCGATTCAGGCGGGATCCGCCAAAAGGCGCGCTGTGAATATATAAAGTTGTATATATCAGACAGCCTTTAAAGTTTGATGAAGTCAGTTTCAGGCTTTGGAGCAGGCTTTGGCAGTTTCAGGCTTTGGCAGCCCTGCATAGTCACTTGAAAATGCATCTTTGTCCACTTCGTAGGGGTCAATTTCCCCAATCGAGGCCAGTTTAGCTGCATACCATGAGATGTGTATCTATATACTTCTGTTTGCTTGATTTTGCCGACATTGATCTTTATTTTAGAAAACTGACTATATAACTTCATAAATTCGTCCGAGATAATGTAGCCGGTAGTGGCGATGGTCCGCTTTGTTTGCCCTCCAAGATGGCGGCTAGGGGGCGTTCCCCGGAATGCCGTGACGTCAGTGAAAACTATCTATAGTGGACTCAACTCAACTCAAAATTTTCTTTAATGACTTGGACTTGACTCAGATTTCAACACTGGGGACTCAAGACTGGACTCGGACTCGAGGTTTAGTGACTCAACTAAAGCACTGTTGTCAACGATGGCAACAACAACAATAAAAAATAATAACCCCTATATGCCCCAATGTACATACTCAAAACCTGAATATAAAATAGCCAAAAGATGGATGTGAGTGTACCTGCTGAGAGCAGCCAAGGAAACGAGTGGGCAACTTGAGCATAGAGACTGTTCTGTCCATGCTGTATTAAGGTCCTGCTAATGTTCATGCAGAGTGACTGCTCCTGAGCCCGCACGCAAATCCAGACACTTTCAGACCCGTTCAGTTCTTCTTGAAACCTCGAGTTCTCGTGTTTCATCTCCACACGATATACAGAATGGTCTGCTGTTAATGTCAGATGTCCTAAGGAACATAAACACAAAGCAGAATTGATTTGGATAAAGTATTTCTATTCATTGGGAAATACAGTAATCAGTGATAGTGGTGTGACACATTAACACTCCAAAGTTGATTATTTTACTCTAACAACACATTTTGGCACACATACGCATAGCCAGAGCAGTGGGGGTAGCTATGCTACAGCACCCAGGGGTTAGGTACCTTGCTCAAGGGGAAAGTGCTGCTCATTCATTCATTCATTCATTCATTCAACTCCTTACATTTTTCCTGCTGGTCCAGGGAATCAAACCACCAACCCTTTGGGCCCAAGGCTGTCTGTCTAACCTTCAGCCCATTGCAGCCTATGTACATTTTATCTCACTTGTCCCACTTTTCCAAGGATTATTAGGTTGTTTTTTTTTGCATCAATCAAAGAATGGCATGTCATAATTTTTAAACGTTTATAGTTACATTTAATGAGTGTTGTTACCTACCCTCAGTCAGACCCGTTCCCTGATCCAGCAGCCCTGCTAAGCTGGAGACACGTGGCAGGATTGAAACACCAGACAGTGAGACATTCAAGTCCCCTAAAAGAGACAGCCGGAGTCCAGGATTTGGCAGTACAGCTGCATTCAGCCAAGCCTGAAACCTCTCGTCACTCTTTCTCAGTGCACCCAAGACAAAGAACCTGAGTGAGAGAAGAACTAGTGTTAACTAGTGTTTAACTAGTGTTAAATGGGACTAGTATCAAGAAATATTGTTCAAAAAGAAATCAATCCATCAAGGTGAACTGTACAATAAGTTACCTGTCTGAAGAAGAGTTTGCACTGAGATGAACGTGGAGGTCTGCTATGAGTGGTGGAAATAAAGTTTGCTGAAAGCTGAGGTTGAAGTTGACTGCGTGAACGCCCTTTCGTATAGCGTTAGCTAGATAAACATCTAGCATAGCATTTATCTTGCCATCAGACTGGAGATATACAGAACTGCTGATATTTCCAGAAGGAGTCTTCTCTAGTGTAAAATATGCCTGAGAACAAATTTTCATGAATTGCACCATTAGCATTTTATTGTGTATTCACTGGGACAATGAAATGCATTGCATATTCACCAATGTATGAATCTCGATGTATTGATATTTTTAGATATGATATAAAATAGCACTGTGAGCATTTTTAGCTAGTGAAGTGAAGGTTTTTACATTATAGTCCTTATCTTTGATGACCACATTTCCTTTTGCGAGATATTTAAATTCTTTACTCATCCTGTAACTTCCCATCGCATCACCATCAAAAGTTACCAAGGAGGGAATTTTCATCTGTAATGGAAATAGCTGGGTGAGTCAACAAAAACGGGGCTACCATTTTTCTTCCACTGATATTACATTTACAAAAATGTATGTAAATTAAACATACTGTAGCTACACTTCACCTTGAAATATAATCATTAAAAAATACTTCAAAAAGCATTTTTCTTTGCATTCTATTTATGGACTTTCTTGTGAAAAATGGATATTTTAGTGCCCTACAACATTCAATCAACTTTGTTAACAGAACACAAGCACCCCTATTAAATGTTCAGAATATTCGACAAGTCATATGTTCAACAGGAAGTTGCATCATCTGAATTTCCTGAAGAACACAGGAAGAAAAAATGATTAAGAAGAACCCATTGCATTTTCTTTATTTACAATGATATTTGTGATGATGATTGAGGAGGTCATTTTGAAAGTAGATCCCTGTTACACAGGTTATAGATAGAAAGTAAATTATTAATAAAAAACCCCAGATGTCAGTAATAGCATTGAGAGCAATAGCTCAAACCAAACTACAAATATGGCTTCACAGAACTACAACGCCCAAGAAGCACAGCATCCCCGTCACCGGCTTATTGAAGTCAGCTGTCTTTCATTTCACGTCTAATCAGCCACGCTACTTAAACCCTTCTCTCACACACTCTCACTGTGGTATCCACAGCAGAGGAGGATTTGTTTTACATGGCTGCAGTGTTTTGAACACCAGGTTCGACTCGATAATTCACAAGAGAAGATGAAAAAGTAGTAGTAGTAGGAGGAGAGGCGTGAAGGGCATAAACTGATTTGTGACTGGGTCTGGATTAGCCTTAGGTCATGGGTGATGAGGATATTTGGTCCTCTGAAATATGGCAGATGTGTAATCAGCGAGGTGGGGGGAGAAGAAGAGGGAGCAGAGTTAGTACTCTGTGGTTAGGTAGTTCTAAAGAGGAAAACAAGAAGAAAGAATGTGAAGATGAACTGGGAGAGAGGAGTAGAGATATGAGAAGGAGAGTTGTTCATGATCCTGACTCTGACTTGAAGGTGATCATTAAGTTTAAGGAAGGTAATGATGTTAGAGATATTAGTTTAGTTGCTTTAACAACGGCGTTGAAGAAGGCTTGTGGAGAGATTGAAATCGCCACAACCTTCGCCAAGGTGTTGAGGGATGGAAGCCTACTGGTTAAGTGTAAGGACAGTGGGCAAAGGGAAAAAGTAATGAAAGCTCAGTCAATCTGTAAGAAAGAAAGTGTAGGTAAGAAAGTTTGGTGAGCATGGAGCAAGAGGAGTAATTTCAGGAGTGGCACTTGGTGAAAACTTGGAGGAAATAAAAAAAACATTAAAGGAGGGTTGGTTTTGGGAATTAAAAGATTGATGGCAAAGAGAGATGGAGCTAAGGTTGAGAGTACATCACTGCTCTTGGAGTTTAAAGACCATCATCTGCCTGAAAGGGTGATGATAGGCTTTGAGTTTTAATCTGCGGGAGTATGTACTCCCTCCAATCAGGTGCTTAAGTGCCAGCGGTATGGTCATGTAGCTGCAATTTGTAAAGGTAGTCAGAGATGTGGTAAGTGTGGAGGTAACCATGAGTATGGCCAGTGCGAGGAGGGAGTGGTAAAGAAGTGTTGTAATTGCGGCGGGGAACATACAGCCGCTTATGGCAGTTGTCCAGTGAGGAAAAAGACTGTTATGCAGCAGGTTAGAGCAACTAAAAACCTCTCTTATGCTGAAGCAGTGAAAGAAGTTGACAAGGAAAAAAGGCAAAATGAAACCATGATCAATTCAGAACTTTTAGTGCTATATAGCATATGTAATAAATTGCACTGAACAGGCTAAAAACAGGACAGAGAAAATCAGAATTATAGTGAAAGCTGCAGCAAAATTCTTAAATCTCACTAATTTATCTTGGGAAAAGATATATGCAGATCTAAATAGGTTGGGTGAACCCCCAGAGATGATATCTGCACCACCATTGATAGATCAATCTTAGTGATCTTACAATGGAACGCTAGAAGTCTCATAGCTAATGGTCAAGAATTTAAAGGTTTCATTCAAGATTTAAATGAAAAACCAGATGTGATCTGTGTTCAGGAATCCTGGCTAAAAAGTTCATTGGATTTTGTAATTAAGGGTTACTCTAGTATCAGGAGAGACAGGGTGGGGGGTAATGGTGGAGGGTGTGTTACTTTTGTCAAGAGGGGACTAAATATAGAGAGCTAAAGAAAGGAGATGATCTGGAATATATAGGTGTTGAGATATGGACTAAAGAAGGGAGTGTGAGTGTGATAAATTTTTATAATCCATGTAACCAGATTGAGTTAGAGCATTTAGAAGAAATTTGGAGGGGTTTGGGTGAAAAGGTCATTTGGTGTGGGGATTTTAATGCTCACAGTTCACTCTGGGGAGATAAAAATGATATAAATGGTAGTAGAACTGAAGAGTTTTTAGATGAGAAAGAGCTTGTATGTGGGCGGCATGGTGGTGTAGTGGTTAGCGCTGTCGCCTCACAGCAAGAAGGTCCTGGGTTCGAGCCCCGGGGCCGGCGAGGGCCTTTCTGTGTGGAGTTTGCATGTTCTCCCCGTGTCCGCGTGGGTTTCCTCCGGGTGCTCCGGTTTCCCCCACAGTCCAAAGACATGCATCCTAGGTTAACTGGTGACTCTAAATTGACTGTAGGTGTGAATGTGAGTGTGAATGGTTGTCTGTGTCTATGTGTCAGCCCTGTGATGACCTGGCGACTTGTCCAGGGTGTACCCCGCCTTTCGCCCGTAGTCAGCTGGGATAGGCTCCAGCTTGCCTGCGACCCTGTAGAAGGATAAAGCGGCTAGAGATAATGAGATGAGAGCTTGTATGTTTGAATGATGGTTCGTATACAAGAATAGATGTAGCAAGAGGTAATGAGTCAGCTATAGACCTCGCAATAGTTTCTCAAACTTTAGCTGGCAGATGTAGTTGGGAGGTATTAAATTACATTACACTGGGTAGTGATCACTATCCTGTTGTGGTTCAGTTTGAGAGAACTAATAAGAGATCATTTGGTAAGAAATGGGAGATGGATTTTAAGGGAAGCAGATTGGGAAACCTTTTCAGACATCAGTGAGAGCAGTCTAATGGGTATTGGAGCTAATGCCAGTGTTGACTCCATGTGCTATTCTGTTACGAACAACATAATTAGAGCTGCTGAACTAACCATTCCCAAGTCAAAGTCAGGTAGTAAGGGAAGGATTGTTCCTTGGTGGTCTGAGGAATGTAGTAGGGCTGTCAGGGACCGTAATAAAGCTTTTAGAACTTTAAAGCAAACTCTAAATTTTGGAAACTTGATTAAATACAGTGTCAAACTGTGGTGAGGCAAACATTCAAGAATACAAAAAGGGAGTATTGGAAAAAGTTGTGTGATTCAATAGAAAGAACAACTCCAATTCAAAGTGTATGGAATATGATTAAGAAAATGAGAGGCAATGGGAGGGATTGAGTATCCAGTAATGATTGATGGTCAAAGAGTTATTACAAATAGTAAAGATAAAGCTGAGGCCATAGCGAAGGCATTGGTAAAGGTGTATAGCTCAGAGAACCTCACTCATGAGGAGAAAAGAGGAAGAGAAATGACAATAGGAAAGTACAGGGATGTCTTATTTGAAGAGATAGAAGATGGGGAAATTTTAAATACACCTTTCAACTTACAAGAACTTAATAGTGCATTAAAGAAAGTTAGAAAGTCTACCCCAGGGAAGGATATGATCTGTTACGCAATGTTAGAGAATTTGACTGATAAAGGGAAGGAGGTGGTGTTGACCTTATTCAATAAGGTGTGAACTGAAGGAGTCATCCCAGCAGAATGGAAGCAGTCTGTTATCATCCCTATTAGGAAACATGGGAAAGATGCAAAGTACCCAAGTAACTACAGACCTATAGCATTAACTTCTCAAATGGGTAAAGTAATGGAAAGAATGGTTAATGACAGGCTGGTCTACTGGTTAGAAACTAGAAATCTATTACATAGCTACCAGAGTGGTTTTAGGAAGGGAAGGGGGACTATGGGTCCAATAGTTGCCCTGGAGGACTCAATAAGGAAAGCCCAGGTTAATAAAGAGATGGTTTTGGCCATATGTTGAAAAGGCCTATGACATGGTCTAGAGAGAGGGTCTTCTTAAGTTGAAACAGATGAGAATCAAAGGAGGAATGTTCCAGTGGGTTAGAGACTTCTTATCTGGCAGGAGAATTATACAACCCCGATTCCAAAAAAGTTGGGACAAAGTACAAATTGTAAATAAAAATGGAATGCAATGATGTGGAAGTTTCAAAATTCCATATTTTATTCAGAATACAACAGAGATGACATATCAAATGTTTAAACTGAGAAAATGTATCATTTAAAGAGAAAAATTAGGCGATTTTAAATTTCATGACAACACCACATCTCAAAAAAGTTGGGACAAGGCCATGTTTACCACTGTGAGACATCCCCTTTTCTCTTTATAACAGTCTGTAAACGTCTGGGGACTGAGGAGACAAGTTGCTCAAGTTTAGGGATAGGAATGTTAACCCATTCTTGTCTAATGTAGGATTCTAGTTGCTCAACTGTCTTAGGTCTTTTTTGTTGTATCTTCCATTTTATAATGTGCCAAATGTTTTCTATGGGTGAAAGATCTGGACTGCAGCCTGGCCAGTTCAGTACCCGGACCCTTCTATGCAGCCATGATGCTGTAGATGATGCAGTATGTGGTTTGGCATTGTCATGTTGGAAAATGCAAGGTCTTCCCTGAAAGAGACGTCGTCTGGATGGGAGCATATGTTGCTCTAGAACCTGGATATACCTTTCAGCATTGATGGTGTCTTTCCAGATGTGTAAGCTGCCCATGCCACACGCACTAATGCAACCCCATACCATCAGAGATGCAGGCTTCTGAACTGAACACTGATAACAACTTGGGTCGTCCTTCTCCTCTTTAGTCCGAATGACACGGCGTCCCTGATTTCCATAAAGAACTTCAAATTTTGATTCGTCTGACCACAGAACAGTTTTCCACTTTGCCACAGTCCATTTTAAATGAGCCTTGGCCCAGAGAAGACGTCTGCGCTTCTGGATCATGTTTAGATATGGCTTCTTCTTTGAACTATAGAGTTTTAGCTGGCAACAGTGGATGGCACGGTGAATTGTGTTCACAGATAATGTTCTCTGGAAATATTCCTGAGCCCATTGTGTGATTTCCAATACAGAAGCATGCCTGTATGTGATGCAGTGCTGTCTAAGGGCCCGAAGATCACGGGCACCCAGTATGGTTTTCTGGCCTTGACCCTTACACAGATTCTTCCAGATTCTCTGAATCTTTTGATGATATTATGCACTGTAGATGATGATATGTTCAAACTCTTTGCAATTTTACACTGTCAAACTCCTTTCTGATATTGCTCCACTATTTGTCAACACAGAATTAGGGAGATTGGTGATCCTCTTCCCATCTTTACTTCTGAGAGCCGCTGCCACTCCAAGATGCTCTTTTTATACCCAGTCATGTTAATGACCTATTGCCAATTGACCTAATGAGTTGCAATTTGGTCCTCCAGCTGTTCCTTTTTTGTACCTTTTAACTTTTCCAGCCTCTTATTGCCTCTGTCCCAACTTTTTTGAGATGTGTTGCTGTCATGAAATTTCAAATGAGCCAATATTTGGCATGAAATTTCAAAATGTCTCACTTTCGACATTTGATATGTTGTCTGTTCTATTGTGAATACAATATCAGTTTTTGAGATTTGTAAATTATTGCATTCCGTTTTTATTTACAATTTGTACTTTGTCCCAACTGGGCGGCACGGTGGTGTAGTGGTTAGCGCTGTCGCCTCACAGCAAGAAGGTCCTGGGTTCGAGCCCCATGGCCGGCGAGGGCCTTTCTGTGCAGAGTTTGCATGTTCTCCCCGTGTCCGCGTGGGTTTCCTCCGGGTGCTCCGGTTTCCCCCACAGTCCAAAGACATGCAGGTTAGGTTAACTGGTGACTCTAAAATTGACCGTAGGTGTGAATGGTTGTCTGTGTCTATGTGTCAGCCCTGTGATGACCTGGCGACTTGTCCAGGGTGTACTCCGCCTTTTGCCCGTAGTCAGCTGGGATAGGCTCCAGCTTGCCTGCGACCCTGTAGAAGGATAAAGCGGCTAGAGATAATGAGATGAGATGAGACTTTGTCCCAACTTTTTTGGAATTGGGGTTGTAGTTAAAATTAATGAAGAATTTAGTAATGAATATATAGTTGAGAATGGTATGCCCCAAGGTAGTATTATCAGCCCAGTACTACTATTGATTATAATCAATGATGTTTTAAAAGATTTACAGAGATCAGTTAATGTTGCATTGTTTGCAGACGATGGGGCTATGTGGAAAAGGGGTACGAATGTTAACTTTATTGTGACTAAGGCCAAGTTTACATTAGACCGTATCTGTCTCGTTTTCTTTGCGGATGCACTGTCCGTTTACATTAAAACGCCTGGAAACGGGAATCCGCCAGGGTCCACGTATTCAATCCAGATCGTGTCTGGTCCGGTGCTGTGTAAACATTGAGAATACGCGGATACGCTGTGCTGAGCTCTAGCTGGCGTCGTCATTGGACAACGTCACTGTGACATCCACCTTCCTGATTCGCTGGCGTTGGTCATGTGACGCGACTGCTGAAAAACGGCGTGGACTTCCGTCTTGTATCACCTTTCATTAAAGAGTATAAAAGTATGAAAATACTGCAAATACTGCCCATTGTGTAGTTATGATTGTCTTTAGGCTTGCCATCCTTCCACTTGCAAGTGGTAAGTGACGCGCATGCCCGATATGCACTGAGATCACACACACAGCGGCTCAGTCCCGAATCACTGCGTGTGCACTTCACTCGCGCGCTCTGTGAGCTGCGCAGGGCCGGAGTGCGCACCCTCCAGAGGGCACTCGCTGTTCAGGGCGGAGTGATTTGGAGCGCAGGATGCCTGCGGAGCCGAGCGTATCCGTGTATTGGCGTTGCTGTGTGCACGCTAATCGTTTTAAAAACGCTAATCTGATGATCCGCTGATACGGTCTAATGTAAACCCCACCTAAGATGCAGCAGTCACTGGATGCTGTCCAAAAGTTGGCCCTTGAATGGGGATTTAGAATTTCTATAGATAAGACTAAAACAGTGGGTTTTTTTGTTTTGTTTTTTTTACCAGGAGGAATCTTCCTCTAGACCTAAAGCTGAAGATATCTGGCACAGAGTTAGAGTTGATTGCTTCAAATATTTAGGCCTATGGTTTGATAAGAGGCTAACCTGGTCTGTGCATATACAGAAGATGATTGAGTAAAAAAGTGTTAAATGTGATGCGATGCTTGCGTGGGGTGGATTGGGGTACAAATAGGCCAGCCTTGAAAACTATTTACATTAGCCTCATTAGATCTGTATTTGACTATGGGTGTGTGGCTTACATATCTGCATCTAAGTCACTCTTAATGAAGTTGGATGTTATTCAACATAAAGCTTTGAGGTTATGTTGTGGCACTATGAAAACTACCCCAGTTAATGCAACTCAGGTTGAGATGGGTGAAATGTGTCTTCATATCAGGAGGGATCAGTTAACCCTGGTTTATTGGGCTAACCTTAGAGGGCAAAAGAAAGATCATATAAGTTATTCTTCTTTAATTCACTGCCAAGAGAGAGATAAGTCTCAAGTTAGAAGCTTTGAGTGGATTATATCTCAGAAAGCAAGTGAAATGGGCCTTCAGTTGCTTAACGTGTGTCCATCAGTGTCTTATCCATCTGTTCCATTGTGGCTATTGAGAGAGCCTCTAGTTGACCTAGACCTGTTAGAATTGAAAATGAATGAGGAAATCAACAGAGATATAGTTGAGTACCATATTAGAGATGTGTATGAAGATAAACTTGTGGTATTTACAGATGCATCAAAGTCAATAGAAGGTAAAGTTGGTGTTGCATTTGTAATACCTAGCCTCAAGATCTGTAAAAAAGAGAGATTGAGTAATGATCTTGCAGTTTACACAGCTGAGCTAGTAGCTATTCTTATTGCCCTGTCCTGGGTTGAGAGCAACAGGCCAAGGAATGGGGTGCTAAATGCATCAGACTCTGCATCTGCATTGATGAGCATCCAGAGTGCTATGTCTCAGTCCAGACGATAAGTAGACTATTAAACTCTGATACAAATGTCAGGATTTTTTATGGGTCCCAGCTTATTTAGGAGTACGAGGTAATCAACTAGCTGATAAGCATGCTAAGAAGGCATGTGAATCTCCTGAGATCACGATGGATATTCATTATAGTAAACCTGAAATTAAAACGATAGTCAAGTCAAAGTCCAAGGAAAAATGGCAAAGTGACTGGAATAATGCTAACACTGGTAGGAAATATTACAGTATTCAAAGGTTTGTGGGCGGTGCAAGACCAACTGCTAGATCTATTCATGAGGAAGATATCTCTAGGATGAGGTTTGGGCATACTGGTTTGGACAGTACTTTATTTCTTTTAAAAAAGCATCCTGATGGAAAGTGTAGTGTATGTGATGCTGCTGAGACCATAGAGCATGTTATAGAATACTGTACGAAGTTTGACCAGAAGAGGCAGCAACTTATCCAAGAATTAGAGGCAGAAAGTGTGCCTTTAAAAATAAATACAATTTTTCAGAAAAATTCAGGCCAAGTTTGCTTTAGGTTTTTGTTTCACTTCTTGGAAGAATCTGATCAGATTAGAAGAATTTAGGGTTTTTTTATGTATGTATGTATGTATGACTTAGATATCCAGACTCTCACTCCATTTCAGTAGGTGGCGGTAATGCTTCCAAATGTTGTTTGCCAACCGCCATTAAAAAGGAAGAAAAAGAACTCTCACTGTGAAGTATCGTTTTGAGTTTACCCAGTCACCTTATCTGTTATGCCTGCTTTTCTGTTTCTTTGACCTTCACTATTGCTGTTTCCCACCACGTCTCTAGTCTGCTTTATATTGCTCTGTTTACCGATCGATCGATCGACCCTTGCCTGCTTTTGACTACTCTTCTAGCTTTGCAATTTGGCTACGTCTTCAGTTTGCATCCCTGCTGTCCCCTGCACATACATCCGTAAGTGCCTGCACCCTGACAGGATACTTCACCTAACATGGATGCAGCAGAGGAGGCGAAGCAGACTGCTCTGAATGCTCAGGGGCACCTCTTGGGAGAACATCACACTGCAAAAATGATATCTTAACAAGTTAGAATATCTTGAATATAGTTGAAATGATCTAGCATTTCCTATTAGAAGAATACAAGACACCAACTCTGAGATTATTAAAACTAGTTCTAGATTGTAACCAACTTATTCCAAGATGTCTTGTCAAGTAAAATTATCTGTCCATGCAGCAAGATAACTTCACTAGTATTAAGGAATTTTCTTCTCAAATTCAATTTTCAGTTTTTTGCAGTGCAACAGATGCTTGCAGACCTCAACACCAGGATGGCACAGCTAGCAGCTGTGATATTGCAGGCCCTCCTAACGTGCCCTGAAGCTTCTCCAAGCCCTGCACCACTGCTCCCCATTCTGGAGAAATACGCTGGTGATGCCTTCACTTGCAAGGGATTTCTAATTCAGTGCTCCATGTACTTCTCAACCATGGCAAACATCTCAAAGGAACATAAGATCACAAAGTTTCTTTCATTTCTCACCAGTAAAGCACTATAGTGGGTTAGTACACTATGAAAGAAGGGAGAGGAGCACACATCGTACGAATGTTTTCTTGAATTATTCAAGCAAGTATTTGATCATGAACCTGAGGAGACTGAAGTCAGTGAGAGCTTACTCACCATCACACAAGGTTCCAGGGGAGTCGTAGAGTATGCTCTAGATTTTTTAACTCTGGTAGCCGCTAGTGGATGGAATGAGCCAGGTCTAAAAGCAGTGTTTTGTCAAGGTCTTTGCCCAGAGATATTAAGCGAATTGGCATGTAGAGATGAACATCTAACCTTGGACTCCCTCATTAACCTAGCAATTCGATTGGATCATCTACCTCTCCAACTGACCCTCTTTTAGGGGATACACCAAGTCTGTTCAGACTACTGATATGTCAATACCCATGGAAGTTTCTCAAACCTGTCTAAAATGCTCCGAATGAGAGAGGAGGAGACGAGAGGGTCTCTGCTTTCTATTGTGGGGGTTCAGGTCATCTTATCACCAAGTGTCCAGTTCGTCCGTCTCATGCCAGCCCTGCTGAAATTCCCCCTGATCCAGTGAGTCCAATCAGAAACTTTAACTCAGTCTTTCAAAGTACCTGTTTTGCTGAAACTGGCATCCTTGACACATGTGCTGTTTGCCTTTATAGACTCAGGAGCAGAAGGAAATTTCATCGATAGCTCGATCATACAGAAGTTTGATCTGCTCACAACCCATCTGCAAAGTCCGCTCAGCATCAGGACCATCAATGGAGGACCAATAGGGGATGGCCTGGTCACCATCAGAACTGCTCCTGTTCATATTCAAGTGGGAGCATTCCACTCTGAACTTATCTCTCTCTATGTCCCTTCCACCATTAACCATTATATCATCCTGGGATATCCATGGTTACAGCTCCATGACCCTTTAATCTCCTGGCAGAATAAGGAGATCCTTCAATGGTCATCCACGTTTCCAGAATTGTCTCTCACGTCCCCAATTCTGTCTCAGCTCTACTTCTGTGGACAGCCCAAAGCCTGATTCAGTACAGAATGTTCCAGAGCACTATTCTGACCTTAAAGAAGTATTTAGTAAAGGTAAGGCCTGTGGCCTGCCACCACATCGTCCCTACGACTGTGCTATCGATCTTCTGCCAGGTACATCACCTCCACACAGCTGTATTTATCCCCTTTCTCAAAAGTAACAAACTGCCATGGAGGATTACATCCAAGAGGCCCTCAAGCAAGGGTACATCCATCCATCCAAGTCACCAGCTTCAGCAGGGTTCTTCTTTGTGGAAAAGAAGGGAGGAGGCCTTTGGCCCTGCATTGATTACAGAGGAGTCAACCAGATCTCTGTCAAGTATCCTTATTCTCTTCCATTAGTTCCATCTGTGTTAGAACTACTTCAAACCACCAAGATATTTTCTAAGCTGGATCTGTGCAGTGCATATGCAGTGGTGCTTGAAAGTTTGTGAACCTTTTAGAATTTTCTATATTTCTGCATAAATATGACCTAAAACATCATCAGATTTTCACACAAGTCCTAAAAGTAGATAAAGAGAACCCAGTTAAACAAATGAGACAAAATTATTATACTTGGTTATTTATTTATTGAGGAAAATGATCCAATATTACATATCTGTGGCAAAAGTATGTGAACCTCTAGGATTAGCAGTTAATTTGAAGGTGAAATTAGAATCAGGAGTTTTCAATCAATGGGATGACAATCAGGTGTGAGTGGGCACCCGGTTTTATTTAAAGAACAGGGATCTATCAAAGTCTGAGCTTCACAACACGTTTGTGGAAGTGTATCATGGCACAAACAAAGGAGATTTCTGAGGACCTCAGAAAAAGTGTTGTTGATGCTCATCAGGCTGGAAAAGGTTACAAAACCATCTCTAAAGAGTTTGGACTCCACCAATCCACAGTCAGACAGACTGTGTACAAATGGAGGAAATTCAAGACCATTGTTACCCTCCCCAGGAGTGGTCGACCAACAAAGATCACTCCAAGAGCAAGGCATGTAATAGTCGGCGAGGTCACAAAGGACCCCAGGGTAACTTCTAAGCAACTGAAGGCCTCTCTCACATTGGCTAATGTTCATGAGTCCACCATCAGGAGAACACTGAACAATAATTGTGTGCATGGCAGGGTTGCAAGGAGAAAGCCACTGCCCTCCAAAAAGGACACTGCTGCTCATCTGCAGTTTGATAAAGATCATGTGGACAAGCCAGAAGGCTATTGGAAAAATGTTTTGTGGATGGATGAGACCAAAATAGAACTTTTTGGTTTAAATGAGAAGCATTATTTTTGGGGAAAGGAAAACATTGCTTTCCAGCATAAACCTTATGCCATCTGTGAAACATGGTGGTAGTAGTGTCATGTTTTGGGCCTGTTGTGGTGCATCTGGGCCAGGACGGCTTGCCATAATTGATGGAACAATGAATTCTGAATTATACCAGCAAATTCTAAAGGAGAATGTCAGGACATCTGTCCATGAACTGAATCTCAAGAGAAGGTGGGTCATGCAGCAAGACAATGACCCTAAGCACACAAGTCGTTCTAGCAAAGAATGGTTAAAGAAGAATAAAGTTAATGTTTTGGAATGGCTAAGTCAAAGTCCTGACCTTAATCCAATCCAAATTTTGTGGAAGGACCTGAAGCGAGCAGTTCATGTGAGGAAACCCACCAACATCCCAGAGTTGAAGCTGTTCTGTATGGAGGAATGGGCTAAAATTCCTCCAAGCCGGTGTGCAGGACTGATAACAGTTACCGGAAACGTTTAGTTGCAGTTATTGCTGCACAGGAGGGTCACACCAGATATTGAAAGCAAATGTTCACATACTTTTGCCATTCACAGATATGTAATTTTGGATAATTTTCCTCAATAAATAAATGACCAAGTATAATATTTGTCTCATTTGTTCTCTTTATCTACTTTTAGGACTTGTGTGAAAATCTGATGATGTTTTAGGTCATATTTATGCAGAAATATAGAAAATTCTAAAAGGTTCACAAACTTTCAAGCAACACTGTAACCTTGTCAGAATCAAAGAAGATGACGAATGGAAGACCACCTTCAGCACTACTGCCAGCCATTTTGAGTACCGGGTAATGCTGTATGGGCTTTCTTCCACACCCACTGTCTTCCAGTGTCTCAATAATAATAATAATAATATGTTTATATAGCGCCTTTCTCAAAACCCAAGGTCGCTTTACAATAATAGGCAGAAAAAAAGTCCACCAAATAGAGGTCAGGATATCATTCCAGTGGTGTAGCAGCCACAGTCTCACCAAAAGGCACATGAAAACAAGTCCCACATCTCCAGCACAGCCGCTGTAACGCCGCCAGCAACATTGCTCGAACACCACGCCATGGATCCACAAAGCAAGCACAGAAGCACCTCCATGCAGAGCGCTGGTATGTCCCAAACCGCCTGCACAGCTGCAGCGACACCACCGAGCAACATCGCTCGGAACATCACGCCAAGCATTAAAGCACAGAGCACTGGACAACCACGATGTTAAAATGAGCAACGAGCTCACTGCAGTCCATAGCTGGGAGCACAGGCATCACCCACAGCGAACCAAGGCCTGGAGGGAACCAACGCCCAAAACTGGGTCCAGAGCTACACCACAGCCGGCGGACAAAAACACTCAAACATCAAACACAGAAAAAAGAAAAATTAAAAGAAAAAATAGGGGAGAAAATAAAATAAAGCTCTGGTGAGAAGCGGCAGCCAGAATGCGCACGACGTACTCTCAACCGGAATTGGAAAAAAAAAAAAACAGAAACCAAACGGTAACGATGTGCTTCAGGACATGTTGGGAAGATTTATCATTGCTTATATTGACAATATTCTGATTTACTCACCAGATGAGCAGAGTCATCTGGGACATGTCAGATCTGTTCTCCAATGTCTATTGGAGAACCACCTCTATGTGAAAGCCAAGTGCAAGTTTCATCTACATCAAATTTCCTTCTTGGGGTACATCACCAGTACAGAAGGAATCAGTATGGATTCCTCCAAGGTGTCTGCCATTACGTCCTGGCCAGTACCCACATCAGTGAAGGAACTCCAACATTTTCCTAGGGTTTGCCAACTTCTATCGTTGCTTCATCAGAGGTTTTACTATGATTGCTGCTCCTTCAACAGTCCTGTTAAAAAGAAGGACCTAAACACCTCCAATGGAACCTCGCAGCCAAGGAAGCCTTCAATCGACTCAAGACTCCCTTCACTTCAGCCCCGATCCTGAAACATCCTGACCTGACCAAACCCTTCAGGGTCGAAGTAGATGCTTCCAAAACTGGGGTAGGCAGTGTCTTGTCTTAGTGTTTTGGTGAGAAACCCAAACTTCACCCAGTGGGGGGGTTCTAAAAAAAAAAAACCTCACATGTGCAGAAAGAAACTACAACAGTGGGAACAGATAACTGTTAGCCATCAAGCTGGCTCTTGAGGAGTGGAGATACTGGCTATAGGGAGCTATACACCCCTTCATGATATTAACTGACCATAAGAACCTAGAATACCTCAAGAAAGCCAAAAGACTGAATCCACACCAAGCCAGATGGGCACTCTTCACGTTTTCAGTTCATGATCTCCTTTCATCCAGGTTCCAAAAACTCCAAGGTGGACGCTCTCTCACATGTGTTCAACCCATCACCTCATAACCCTGAGTCTCACCTGATTATCACACCCAACTGTTTCATCCAAACTATCACCTGGGACTTGGACCAAGAGATAAGAACCTCCCAAACTTGGGAGAGTCCAGCCAACTGTCCTCCTGGCCTCCTACATCCCTAAGCATCTCAGAGGGAGACTCATCACATGAGCACATACATCTCCTGCCATGGGCCATCCAAGTAGCCAATGGACTCACCAGATGCTAAAGAGTAAGTACTGGTGGGAGAACATGTGAACTGAGGTCAACCAGTTCATTGCTTCCTGCTCTGAGTGTGCCAGGCAAAGGTTCCACGAACACCTCCCTCTGGTAAACTCTGTCCCCTCCCTGTACCTTAGAGATCCTGGTCCCACCTGGCCATTGATTTCATGACAGACCTACCACCATCTCAAAGTAACACCACCATTATGGTCACCGTGGACAGATTTTCCAAGGCACTGAGGCTCATTCCATTACCTGGCATCCCTACTGCATTCCAGACTGCTGAACTGATATTTCAGTATGTTTTCAGATACTTTGGCATCCTGGAGGACATAGTGATCATGGTCCCCAGTTCATTTCGAGATTATGGACCTGTTTCATGGAGCAATTAAGAGTCTCAGTGAGCCTAACGTCTGGATATCACCCCCAGTCCAATGGCCAGGTGGAGAGGACTAACCAGCAGATTGGTTATTTCCTTTGGATTTTCTGCATGAGGAACCAGGGGGACCGGTCTCAATTCATCCTGTGGGCCGGGTATGCACAGAACTCGCTTAATCACTCTGCTATGCAACTAACACTATTTCGGTGCATGTTCGGCTACCAGCCACTCCTGTTCCCTTGGGACGACGCACCCACTCAGGCTCAAGCAGTTGAGGAGTGGTTTTCACGAAGTCAAGCAATTTGGGAGGAGGTTCACCAACACATTGAGACAGTAAATGCCAAGTATAAGGAGTACGCTGACAAGCATAGAAGTGACAACCCAGAGTTTGCTCCTGGAGACAGAGTATGGGTATCCACAAGAGATCTCAAGGAACCCAATACGTGTGAGAAGCTTCAGGCATGCTACACTGGTCCCTACAAGATACTCTGGTGCATCAATGAAGTCTCATACCGACTAGAGCTCCCACCTCACTGCTGTATAGCCCCAACCTTCCATGTCTCACTGAAACCAGCCATTCAAGGTCCTCTTGCTGAGAATGCTCCTGCCCAAGATCATCTTCCTCTTAGCCTAGAAGGAGAACCCATCTACCAGGTGAACAGAATACTTGACTCTAGATGCAGAAGAGGACAGTTAGAATACCTGGTAGACTGGGAGGGCTATGGACCAGAGGAACAAAGCTGGGTAGGAGACACATTCTAGATTCACTGCTCACACAGGAGTTTCATTCACAGCACCTCAACAAGCCTGCACCAAGGGGGAGAGGGCACCCCAGTGAAAATGTAGCTCCCAGAGGCAGTTCCTCGGGGGGTCTGTCAGTAAAGGAGTTGAGAACGATAGCTTTAACCAAACTACAAGCATGGCTTCTCAGTACTACAATGCCCAAGAAGCACAGTGTGGCGAGATTCAGGTGTGGGTGGAGCACAGAAGCATGGCAGGCAGCTGTTTGCATTGAAGAGGGGTTTTTATTTTACAACCTTTCAGCATAGGACTCCAAAAAACTCTCACTCTCTCTCACACACATGCACGCACGCATGCGCGCGCACACACACACATACAGGCTGTCAACAAGCCCTCGGCGCTGACCTCCCCTTCTCGCTCTCCTTTTATCGGGCATGGTCACTGAAGGAGACACACAAACACACATTAATTGACAACAGGTGTAGTGACATGACCACTCACCTTCCCTGACTCTGCCCTCCATTCACAGACTGACGCTCGGCCACGCCCCTGCTGCCACATATCCCCACCGCCCGACTCAGGCCGGGGAGCCATCCGGCCTGAAGCTGAATCTCCGCCCCCCTTGACGGGAGAGGAAGTCCGCCACCACCATCTGCGCCCCTGGCCTGTGGACCACCTCGAATTTAAATGGCTGGAGTGCAAGATACCAACGGGTGATCCACACGTTGGCATCCTTCACGCGGTGGAGCCACTGGAGGGGCACATGGTCTGAACAGAGGGTGAAAGGGCGCCCCAGCAGGTAGTCAGACATCACCCACTTGATGGCTAGGCACTCTTTTTCGATTGTGCTGTACCTGCCCTCTCGCTAGGGCTGGGTTCAAAAGATCGATCCACGATCCGATATCGATTCACATTCAAAAAATACGAGATCGATTCAAAAATGTGTGGATCGATCTCTTCCAGGTGGCTATAGGCACTATTTTCTCGACCGCGCAAGGACCGCTATAAAAAGCTGGTGCCGGCAAACGAAACCGAAACTTAAGAACGCGAGATGGCTGAAGCTGCACAGCTAAAATCACCGCCTGGCCTGAAAGCTGATGTATGGCATTACTTTGGATTCAAACGTTACGAGGACAGAGACGAAGTCGACAGAACAAAAGCAGTGTGCAAACTGTGCCACATAGAGGTAAAATATAGTGGCAATACAACCAATCTCTGCAACCACTTATCCAGGCACCACACCGACACAGTTTCAGCTAAACCTGCGGTGAATCAAACTGCACTGGAGAAGGCATTTGGTGTTAAATTACATGCACAAACACATATTGGGCTGTTCCTGTCAATAGGGACAGTTTTTACTTTAAAGTGACAATCCAGCAATATCTAAGTAAATTGATATCGAATCGGATCGTGACCTTATGAATCGGAATCGAATCGATCCAGGAAATCTGGATCGATTCCCAGCCCTACCTCTCGCATCGACAGCTTTCGGCTAATGTACAGCACAGGATGCTCCTCCCCCTCCACCTTCTGGGACAAAACGGCCCCCAGCCCTCTGTCCAACGTGTCTGTCTGTAAAATAAAGGGGAGAGAAAAGTCAGGGGAGTGAAAAAGTGGCCCCACACACAGTGCAGCCTTTACCCTAGAGAAAGCCTGTTGGCATTGCTCCATCCACTGGACCGGATCTGGTGCTCCCTTTTTAGTGAGATCAGTCAATGGGCTGGTGATGTCCGAATAATTAGGTATGAACCTACGATAGTAGCCAGCCAGCCCCAGGAACTGTCTCACCCCCTTTTTGGTCTTGGGCCTTGGGCAGGCCGCAATCACTGCAGTCTTGTTAATTTGGGGATACACCTGCCCATGACCCAAGTGGAAACCCAGATACTGTACTTCCACCTGCCCAATTGCACACTTTTTTTGGGTTAGCTGTGAGACCCACATGCCTCAGCGACTTTAGGACAGCCCTAAGGTGTTCGAGGTGCTGCGGCCAATCATTGCTATAGATGATATCATCTAGGTATGCGGCTGCGTAGGCGGTGTGGGGGCAGAGAACCCTGTCCATGAGCTGCTGGAATGTCGCAGGAGACCCAAACAACCCAAAAGGAAGTGGGACGAATTGGTGTAACGCAAACAGTGTGGAAAAGGCTGTTTTCTCTTGGGATAGAGGAGTCAAGGGGGTCTGCCAATATCCCTGCGTTAAATCCAGTGTCGAGTAAAAACGAGCAGTGCCTAATCGATCGAGCAGTTCGTCAATGCGAGGCATTGGGTATGTGTCGAATTTAGACCTCGCGGTGACCTTTCTATAGTCCACACAGAACTGGACCGACCCATCGGTCTTGGGAACCAGGACCACTGGGCTGCTCCAGTCACTGTGGGATTCCTCGATTTATGCCCATTTCAAGCATGGCCTTGAGTTCATCCCAGACCACTTTTTTTTTCGTGTTCGGGCAGGCAATAAGGGTGGCTACACACTACCACCCCCGGGGGCATCTCAATGTGGTGTTCTATAAGGTGGGTCAGCCGGGCAGGGGCGAAAACATGTCGGAAAATTCTTTCTGCAACAGGGCTATCTCCATGAGCTGGGTCGGGGAGAGGTGGTCTCCACAGGGGACTGGAGCGGTGGGCGATGTCAATTTTCTTTTTTGAACCTCCGGCCCCAGCTAAGCCTTCTCTGGAATTATCAACACCAACGCCACGGGGACCTCCTCATTCCAACATTTTAACAGATTGAGGTGGTAAATCTGTAATGCCCCACCCGTCCATTTGCCTCACCTCATATTTGACATCCCCGACTTGCTGTGTGACCTCGAAGGGGCCTTGCCACTTGGTGACCAATTTGGAGCTCGATGTGGGCAACAATATGAGTACTTTTTGTCTCCTGGTGTGAACTCCCTAAGGCATATGCCCCTGTCGTACAGTCGGACTTGACATTCTTGCACCTGCCACAAATTCTCCTGGGTTAAGTGCATGAGTGTGTGGAGTTTGGCACGCAGATCGAGAATGTATTGAATTTCGTTCTTACTTGGTGAAGGTCCCTCCTCCCAATTTTCATGTAGCACGTCCAAAATGCCATGCGGCTTACGCCCATATAACAATTCAAATGGTGAAAACCCTGTAGAGGCTTGCGGGACCTCTCGTACTGCAAATAACAGGGGCTCGAGCCACTTATCCCAATTACATGCATCTTTGCTTATGAACTTCTGAATTATATTTTTGATGGTTCAATTAAACCATTCTACTAAGCCATCCATTTGTGGGTGATAAAGGCTGGTGCGGATGGGCTTAATCCCCAGTAACCCATACAGCTCGCGCAGTGTGCGTGACATGAATGTAGTGCCTTGGTCGGTCAGGATTTCTTTCGGAATCCCGACCCGGGAGATAAAGCGGAAGAGTGCTTCTGCTATACTGCATGCTCAGATACTGCGGAGAGGCACTGCTTCCGGATATCGCATCGCATAGTCCACCAGAACTAAAATAAAGCGATTATTCTTGTGCTGACCGATCTAATGGCCTGACGAGATCCATCCCAATTCTTTCGAAAGGGGCCTTGATTAAAGGGAGAGGGCGCAAAGGTGCTTTTGGAGTGGCTGCGGGATTTACTAATTGACATTCGCGGCACGCCGCACACCACTGACGGACATCCCCATGAATCCCTGGCCAATAGAACCGGGCCATTATTCAGGCTAGTATCTCATCCTGCCCCAAGTGGCCGGCCATGGAATTAAAGTGAGCCACCTGGAATATGAATTCCCGGCGGCTCTTTGGAATTAACAGCTGTGTTATCTTTTCGTCAGTTTGAGTGTCCTGCGTCACTCAGTATCACCTATCCTTAATAATAGCAAAGTAGGGGAAGGCCGGTGTCGCATTTGGCTGGAGAATTTGACCATCGATTACTCTCACTTGGTCAAATGCATGCCGCAGAGTCCCATCTCATGACTGCTTTAATGGGAAATCCCCAAGGGAATCCCTGAGAGAGGGAGGAGGAGCAGGGCGCTCCTCTCTCCGCATATCGCCCAGACGCAGTGTTGACGTAGATGGCTCTGTGACAGCTTCTCCCGCCAATGCTACTCCAGGGCTTTCCCTAGCTGAATTATAGCAGGACCCACTCTTCACTATGCGCGTCATTTAGTTCCTTAAACCCCGGCCAATCAGTCCCCAAAATTAGCGAGCGGGTGAGACAAGGGTTAACCGCTGCCTTTACACTATGTAAAGGCCTTGTACCAGGCTTTGGTGGATTGAGGTCTGGTTACAGCCGGAATCAACCAATGCCTGATACGTATCCCCTTGGACACTTGCCGGTATTCGATATGCTCCGGCCCAATCGAGGGCGGTTTCTGGCGTGTCGGGGACCCGGACCACCGCGCCCACCTCCATCGCAGAGCACTGATGTTGATGTTCCAGCTCCCCACAGTGCCAGCACACCAGCCGAGGCTCTCCCTCTGCACCAGTGTTACGGATGTCACTCACCTGAGGGGGAAGAGACACAGACAAGGAAGGGGGAAACGGGAGGACACCGCGGGTGCACTGGGGGGGAGCCTGCCCCCACCTTCGTGGTGGGGGAATGGGGCAAGGATGGGAAGCAGAGGGAGAGGAAGAGAAGAGGAGACGCACCTTCCTGCCATCGGAACTGCCGCCATGTGGTCCTCTGCCAGCTCGATCGCCTGGTCCAGCGACGCCGGGCGATGACATTGGACCCACTCTGCCGTTCCTTCTGGAAGTCACGCGGTGAATTGTTCCAGTGTCACCAGGTCGATCACTCCCTCGGCATCGTGGTTGTTTGTCCTCAGCCACCACCTTCAGGCGTCCCGGAGTTGCTGCCCGAACGTGAATGGCCGGCCAACCTCCTCCAAGCACAGCGAGCGGAAGCCCTGCCGCTGTTGCTCTGGGGAGCACTCAACATGCTGGAAGATGGCTCTCCGTAGGTCCGCATACATGAGCCGGCTGTCAGCGGGGAGCTGCAGTGCGGCCAGCTGCACCTCGCCCATCAGCAGGGGGAGGAGGCGCGCTGCGCTTTGGTCCACCGGCCAACCCCACGCCTCCGCTGCCTGCTCGAAGAGCACGAGGAAGGCTTCCAGGTTGTCGTGTGGACCCATCTTTGTTAGGCTGAGGTGGGGAGGGTCCACTCCGGTGGCAGTCGTGGGCCCCGCCAACACGAGTAGGTGCCGGAAAGCCTGGCAGTCTTCCTGTTGGGCCAGCACCAAGGCTTCGAACCATTGTTCTTGCTCCTTCCAGAGGGCAACCAGCGCTTGGTGCTGGTTCTGCTGGGCTGTGGCGAGGGCATGGATGAGGTCCTTGAATGGCGAGGACTCCATGGGGCTGTTCCCTTCTGTACTCGTCCCGGGTTTCAGCACCACTATGGCGAGATTCAGGTGTGGGTGGAGCACAGAAGCATGGCAGGTGGCCTTTTGCGTTGAGTTTTTATTTTACAACCTTTCATCATAGGGCTCCAAAAAACTCACTCTCTCTCACACGCATGCGTGCGCGTGCGCACACACACACACACACACACACACACACAGGCTGTCAATGAGCCCTCGGCGCCGACTTCCCCCTTCTCGCTCTCCTTTTATTGGGCACGGTCAGTGAGGGAGACACACAAACATGTTAATTGACAACAGGTGTAGTGACACGACCACTCACCTTCCCTGACTCCGACTTCCATTCACAGACCTCCACTCAGCCACGCCCCCGCTGCCACACACAGCACCCCCTGTAACCGGCTTATTGAAATCAGCTGTCTTTCATTGCACATCTAATCAGCCACACTACTTAAACCCCTTTTTCACACACTCTCACTGTGAAGTGTTATTCTGAGTTTACCCAGTCATACCAAGCCTCATCTGTTCTGCCTGCTTTTGTTTCTTTGACCTTCGCTATTGCTATTTCCCACCATGTCTCCTGTCTGCTCTATATTGCTCTGTTTACCAATCAACCAAGCCTTGCCTGCCTTTGACTACTCTTCTAGCTTTGCGATTTGGCTACGTCTTCAGTTTGCTTCCCTGCTGTCCCCTGCACATACATCCATAAGTGCCTGCACCCTGACACCAGACATTAGACTGGAACACCATGTTACTGATTTTTTTTTTTTTTTCCAGGAGTAAAAATAAATAGTGGTGGCTACAGTTGCCAACACCTTAACGATCTTTTTGCCATTGCAAAAGTTTCAATACGTAAATTGTGCATGAATAATTACTCAAACTTCCACTGGAAAAAATGAGTTGATTCCTGATTACTTAGTGTATCAGATCACTTGATGCCATTCCACAATTATTGACACTGTTCCACAATTATCGAAATCCAGATTTTTTTTTTTATAAATAATCATCAGTATATGGTATTAAGTTAAGAAAACATAAGTTTTATTTAAAATTTGTTTTACATAGACAAAGATATTTAGTACAAAATATCTTTTATATAAATATGTCGATGGAGCACTGAAGTAGAAATCCCTTACAATTGAGGGCATCCCCGTCATATTTCTCAGGAATGGGAAGCAATTGTGCAGGACTCGGAGAAGCTTCAGAGCATGTTAGGAGGGCCTGCGGCATCGCAGCTGCTAGCTGTGCCATCCTGGTGTAGAGGTCTGCAGCATCTGTTGATGTTCTCCTAAGAGGTGTCCCTGAGCATTCAGAGCCATTTGCTTTGCCTCCTCTGCATCCATCTTGGGCGAAGTATCCTGTCCAGATGCAGGCACATACATCCATAAGTGCCTGCATCCTGACAGGATACTTCACCTTAGATGGATACAGCAGAGGAGGTGAAGCAAATGGCTCTGAATGCTCAGGGACGCCTCTTAGGCGGAGTATAGGAGCCTGGTGAGGGACCTTGCTGTGTGGTGCAACAGGAACCATCTGCATCTCAACACCGCAAAGACCAAGGAGCTGGTCGTTGACTTTGGGAGGTCCAGACCAAGGTCACGACCAGTTCTGATCAAGGGAGTCGAGGTGGAGGCTGTGGATTCCTACAAGTACCTTGGGCTGTGGCTGGACAGCAAGCTGGGCTGGACTTGCAACACCAAACACTTATACAGGAAGGGACAGAGCAGGCTATACTTCCTTAGGAGGCTGCGGTCCTTTAACATCTGCAGGAAACTCCTGTGGATGTTCTATCAGTCTGTGGTTGCCAGTGTCCTGTTTTACACCGTGGTGTGCCGGGGGGCAGCACATCCAAGGAGGACACATCCAGGCTGGACAAACTGATCAGGCGGGCCGGTTCTGTGGTCGGCATGAAGCTGGACTCTCTGGTGACAGTGGCAGAGAAGAGGTCTATGGACAAACTGTTGAACATCATGGACGATGCCAGTCACCCTCTGCACACCGTCATCAGCAACCAGAGGAGCCTGTTCAGTGACAGAATGCTCCTTCCCAAGTGCAGGACGAACAGATTCAAAAACTCTTTTGTCCCTCATGCCATCAGACTGTACAACTCCTCTCTGGGGGGAGGAGGCATAACAGGAGGACAGGAAGGAGCAGTAGCCTAGCCTAACAATAAGCAATACCAGACAATGTGCAATATAAAGTGCAATATCTCTCCTGCTGCCACCCCCCTTATCCCCCCCTTTTTTTTCCTTTCCCTCCTTCCCCTTCCTCTCTTCCCATATCTTATTCTTTTTACAGTGCTCAGTGTAAATGAGTACACCCCCTTTGAAAAGTAACATTTTAAACAATATCTCAATGAACACAATTTCCAAAATGTTGACAAGACAAAAGTTTAATATAACATTTGTTTAACTTATAACGTGAAAGTAAGGTTAATAATATAACTTAGATTACACATTTTTTCAGTTTTACTCAAATTAGGGTGGTGCAAAAATGAATACACCCCACAACAAAAACTACTACATCTAGTACTTTCTATGGCCTCCATGATTTTTAATGACAGCACCAAGTCTTCTAGGCATGGAATGAACAAGTTGGCGACATTTTGCAACATCAATCTTTTTCCATTCTTCAACAACGACCTCTTTTAGTAACTGGATGCTGGATGGAGAGTGATGCTCAACTTGTCTCTTCAGAATTCCCCAAAGAAAATAATTTCTTTACACCACAAAGGTGAAGGCTATAAGAAGATCAGCAAAGCTTTACTTATCAGTCAAGTAGCACTGTAGCAAAAGTGGTACAAAAATTTAAGAAAGATGGAACTGCAACCATCTCACAGACAAGTCCAGGTCATCCACAGAAGTTAACACCTTGACAAGAGCATCTTCTGATGAGAAGGGTTGAAGAAAATCAGTATGCAAATTCATTGCAGTTATCTAAAGAAGTAGAAAGCAAAACTGGGGTGACTATTTCCCATGACACAATATGGCGTACACTGCAGAGGAATGGCATGCATGGATGCGGTTCACGAAAGAAGCCTCTCCTAAAGCCCAGGCACAAAAAAGCCAGCCTAGAGTTTGCCAGGGCCCATGCTGACAAAGATGAAGACTACTGGGACTCTATACTCTGGAGTGATGAGACCAAGATAAATGTTTTTGGAACTGATGGCTTCAAAACTGTATGGTGTCGCAAAGGTGAGGAATACAAAAAAATGCATGGTGCCTACAGTGAAACATGGTGGTTGCAGTGTCCCTTATGTGGGGCTGCATGAGTGCTGCTGGTGTCGGGGAGCTGCATTTCATTGATAGCATCATGAATTCACAAATGTATTGCTCTATACTGAAAGAGGAGATGCTACCATCACTCTGTGCCCTTGGTCGTTGTGCACTTTTCCAACATGACTAAACACACATCTAAGGCCACTGTTGGATTTCTGAAGAACAGGGTGAAAGTGATTCAGTGGCAAAGAATGTTTCCTGATCTGAACCCAACTGAACACCTATGGGGAATTCTGAAGAGACAAGTTGAGCATCACTCTCCATCCAGCATCCACTCACTAAAAGAGGTCATTGTTGAAGAATGGAAAAAGATTGATGTTGCAAAATGTCGCCAACTTGTTCATTCCATGCCTAGAAGACTTGGTGCTGTCATTAAAAATCATGGAGGCCATACAAAGTACTAGATGTAGTAGTTTTTGTTGTGGGGTGTACTCATTTTTGCACCACCCTAATTTGAGTAAAACTGAAAAAATGTGTAATCTAAGTTATATTATTAACTTTACTTTCACGTTATAAGTTAAACAGATGTTATATTAAACTTTGTCTTGTCAACATTTTGGAAATTCTTTGTGTTCATTGAGATATTGTTTAAAATGTTACTTTTCAAAGGGGGTGTACTCATTTACGCTGAGCACTGTATATTTGTATATGTAAATACTTAATTTATTTTAATTTATCTAGAAGTTTTCCTCTATTTCTTTTCTCTGTTTATCTGTAATGATGCTGCTGGAATCTTAATTTCCTTGAGGGAACCCTCCAAAAGGGATCAATAAACTTTTATCTAATCTAATCTAATCTAATCTAATCTAATCTAATCTAATCAACAGATGCTTGCAGACCTCTACACCAGGATGGCACAGCTAGCAGCTGCGATGCTGCAGGCCCTCCTAACATGCTCTGAAGCTTCTCCAAGTCCTGCACAATTGCTTTCCATTCCTGAGAAATATGCCGGGGATTCCCTCAATTGTAAGGGATTTCTACTTCAGTGCTCCATGTAATTTTCAGCCATGCCTAACATCTCTGAAGAGTGTAAGATCGCTAAATTTCTTTCATTTCTCACCAGCAAAGCGCTACAGTGGGCTAGCATGGTATGGAAGAATGGAGAGGAGCACATGACATCCTACGAACATTTCCTCAAATTATCCAAATGATCACAAACCTGAGGGGATTGAAGTTGGTGAGTGTTTACTCACCATCACACAAGGTGTAAGGGGAGTTGCAGAATATGTCCTGGACTTTAGAACTCTGGTGGCAGCCAGTGGATGGATTGAGCTGGCTTTAAAGGCAGTGTTTTGCCAAGGTCTTCGCCCCAAAATTCTAAGTGAACTGGCATGCAGAGATGAACACCTTACCTTGGACTCCCTCACTGATCTAGCAATTCAACTGGATCATCTACTCTCCAACCGACCTTCTCTCAAGGATGACACCAGACCTGTTCAACCTTCTGATGCCTCCACACCTATGGAGGTTTCATATACCCATTTGAAATGCTCCAAACGAGAGAGGGGCTCTGTTTTTATTGTGGGAGTTCAGATCACCTTATCACCCAGTGTCCCATTCGCCCATCTGGCACCAGCCCAGCTGAGACTACACCCGATTTGGTGAGTCCTGTAAGAAAATTCAACTCAGTCTTTTGAAGTACCTGTATTGCTGAAACTGGTATCTTTGACACATGTGCTGTCTGCCTTTGTTGACTCGGGGGCGGAGAGGAATTTCATCAGCTGCTCGATCATCCAGAAGTTCGATCTGTCCACAACCCCTCTGCAGAGTCCACTCTGCATCAGGACCATCGACAGGACCAATAGGGGATGGTCTCATTACTACTCGCACTGCTCCCGTTTGTATTCAGGTGGGAGCACTTCATTCTGAACTCATTTCTCTCTATTGCCCCTTTTCCACCAAAGCAGTTCCAGGGCTGGTTCGGGGCCAGTGCTTAGTTTGGAACTGGGTTTTCTGTTTCCACTGACAAACAGCTGGCTCTGGGGCCAGAAAAACTGGTTCCAGGGTAGCACCAACTCTCTGCTGGGCCAGAGGAAAGAACCGCTT
Source organism: Neoarius graeffei (assembly GCF_027579695.1). Taxonomy (NCBI): domain Eukaryota; kingdom Metazoa; phylum Chordata; class Actinopteri; order Siluriformes; family Ariidae; genus Neoarius; species Neoarius graeffei. The sequence continues at coordinate 8,613,803 of NC_083569.1, forward strand.
ATGTCAGCGGGGGGCGGAGTTGTTAAGACCAACAACAATAACAAGACCGCGAAAGGTCGCCTTTTTTAAGCAACGAGAAGCAGCAGCTGTACAAATGCGAAGTCATCCATTATTGTTGTTGTTGTTGTTGTTGTTGCTGCTGCTTCTTCCGTGTTGTTTTTGCTTTGATATTCGTGCCAAGGTTTATGCAAATGTAGCAACGTAACTGACGTATACTGGGACGTAATGACGTGGCTTCCCTCAGCACTGCGAGCTATGGAAAAGCAAACTGGTTCTCAGCTGGCTCGCAAGTTGAACGAGTTGTGAACCAGCACCAGCACTGGCCCCGAACCAGCCCTGGAACTGCTTTGGTGGAAAAGGAGTATATGTGACCACCAGCATTAACCATGATATCATCCTGGGATATCCTTGACTGCAGTTTCACGACCCACTAATCTCATAGCAGAATAAGGAGATCTTCTAGTGGTCATCCATGTGTTTTCAGAACTGTCTCCTACATCCCCAACTCCATTTCTCCTCTACTTTGGTAGAGAGTCCACAGCCTGATTCTATAGAGAATGTTCCTGAGTGTTATTCTGACCTGAAGGAAGTTTTTAGCAAGGGTAAAGCTTGTGGCCTACCACCACATTGTCTACACGACTGTGCCATCGATCTTCTGCCAGGTACGTCACTTCCACGCAGTCATATTTACCTCCTTTCTCAGAAAGAACAGATTACAATGGAGGAGTACATCCAAGAGACCCTCAAGCAGGGGTACATATGTCCGTCAAAGTCACCAGCAACAGCGGGGTTCTTCTTTGTGGAGAAAAAAGGTGGAGTCCTCTGACCCTGCATAGACTTTAGAGGACTAAATCAGATCTCTGTCAAATACCCCTATCCTCTTCCACTGGTTCCCTTAGCTTTAGAACAACTTCATACTGCCAAGATCTTCTCCAAACTTGACCTGCACAGTGCCTATAACCTGGTCAGAATCAAGGAGGGCGATGAATGGAAGACCATCTTCAGCACTACTGCTGGCCATTTTGAGTACTGGGTAATGCCTTATTGCCTTTCTTCAGCACCAAGCGTATTTCAGTGTTTCATCAGTGACATGTTACAGGACATGCTGGGCAAGTTTGTGATAGCAGATATTGATGATATCTTGATCTACTCTCTCGATGAGAATAGTCATCTGGAACATGTCAGATCAGTTCTCCAATGCTGGTTAGTAAATCACCTCTACATGAAAGCTGAGAAGTGTGAGTTCCACTTGTGTCAGATCTCCTTTTTGGGGTATGTCATTTGCACAGAATGAGTCAGTATGGATTCATCCAAGGTATCTGCAGTCACATCCTGGCCAGTACCCACATCTGTGAAGGAGCTCCAGCATTTCCTAGGTTTCACCAACTTCTATCATCGCTTTATTAGAGGTTTCAGTACCATTGCTCCTCCCCTAATGGCCTTGCTCAAGAAAGGACCCAAACACCTCCACTATAAACCCCTTGGCAGAGGAAGCCTTCAATCGACTCAAGAATGCCTTCACTTCAGCCCTGATCCTGCAACACCCTGACCTGACCCAGCCATTCATGGTCAAGATAGATGCCTCCGCCACTGGAGTAGGAGGGATCTTGTCTCAGTGTTTCGGCGAGAGACCCAAACTCCACCCGGTGGCATTTTTCTCAAAGAAACTCATCTGCAGAGAAAAACTATGACATTGGGAATAGAGAATTACTAGCCATCAAGCTTGACCTTGAGGAGTGGAGACATTGGCTGGAGGGAGCCACACATCCCTTCGTGATATTGACCAACCATAAGAACCTAGAATATCTCAAGAAGGCCAAGAGACTTAACCCATGCCAAGCTACACGTGCACTCTTCACATGTTTCAATTTCATGATCTCCTTTCATCCTGATTCCAAGAATACCAAGGCTGACGCCCTGTCCCGAACCTTCAACTCGTCATGTCATATTCCCGAATATCACCCCATTCTCTCACCTGACTGTTTCATCCAGACCATCACTTGGGACTGGAGAGAAATAAAGAACTCTCGACCTCGGGAGAGACCAATGAACTGTCCACCTTTACGTCCCTAAGCACCTCCGAGGGAGACTCATCACATGGGCACATGCGACCCATACCACAGGTCATCTAAGCAGCTAACGAACTCACCCAAATGCTTAAGCACAAGTACTGGTGGGAGAACATGTGAACGGAAGTCAACCAGTTCATCGCTTCCTGTTCTGGGTGTGCCCAGACGTAAGTTCCATGAACCCGTCCTGCTGGTAAGCTCTGTCCCCTCCCTGTACTTCAAAGACCCTGGTCCCACCTGGCCATTGATTTCATTATGGATCTACCACCATCTCAAGGTAACACCACCATCATAGTAACTGTAGACAGATTTTCTAAGGCTCTGAGACTCATTCCACTACCTGGCATCCCCATTGCATTTCAAACAGCTGAATTACTATTTCAGTATGTATTCAGGTACTTTGGGATCCCAGAGAACATAGTCAGCGACTGTGATCCCCAGTTCATCTCACAATTATAGGCTTGTTTCATGGAATGATTAGGAGTCTTAGTGAGCCTCACATCTGGATATCACCCCCAGTCCAATGGCCAGGTGGAACAGGCAAACCAGGAGATCAGGCATTTTCTAAGGATTTTCTGCATGAGGAACCAGGGAGACTGGTCCTGATTCATTCCATGGGCCGAGTATGCACAGAACTCACTCAAGCACTCTACTACTCAACTAACTCTGTTTCAGTGCATGCTCGGCTACCAACCGCCCCTATTCCCATGGGATGATGCACCCACACAGGTGCAAGCAGTTGAGGAATGTTTCTCGCGAAGCCAAGCAATATGGGAGGAGGTTCACCAACGCATTGAGTCTGTAAACACCAAGTATAAGGAGTATACATACAAGGTACTTCAGAAGTTTCTTACAGACTAGAGCTCCCACCTCACAGCCGGATAGCCCCCACTTTCCATGTCTCCTGCCTGAAACCTGCTATTCAGGGCCCTCTTGCAGATAATGCTCCCATCCAAGATCACCCACCTCTAAGCCTAAAAGGACAGACCAACTCCCAGGTAAACAGAATACTTAATTTCAGACGCAGAGGAGGTCAAATAGAGTATCTGGTAAATTGGGAGGGCTATGGACCAGAGGAATGAAGCTGGGTAGGAGCCAAGGACATTCTGGACCCTCTTCTAAAACAGGAGTTCCACACACAACACCCTGACAAGCCTGCACCTAGGGGTAGAGGGTGCCCCAGGATGAATGTAGTTCCCAGAGTGAGCTCCTCATGGGGGGTTCTGTCAGTAAAGACATTGAGAGCAACAGCTCTAACCGAACTACAAACATGGCTTCTCAGAACTACAACACCCAAGAAGCACAGCACCCCCGTCACCGGCTTACTGAAGTCAGCTGTCTCTCATTTCATGTCTAATCAGCCACATTACTTAAGCCTTTCTCATACTCCCTGTCATTGCAAAGTATCATTCTGAGTTACCCAGTCATATCAAGTCTTTCTATCTCTGCCTGCCTCTAGTTTTCCTGACCCTCGTTATCTCTGATTCTATGCTTCTTGTCTTCTCTATATTGCCCTGTTTGCCGATCGACCAACCTTTGCCTGCTTTGTGACTATGATTCTAGTTTTGTGACTTGGCTACATTTCCTGTTTGCTACCCCGCTCTCCCCTGCACATACATCCATAAGTGCCTGCATCCTGACAATTATAAAATCACAAGACTTTTTTTTTTTTTAAGTACTTCATCTACTTCAACAATGTTACACAAAGATTGAGCCATAACAGTTGTAAATGTCACTTAATTCCACAGGGTGTCGATAATGGTGGACACCAGTGAAAGTCAGCACTATTATTGACACCTCACGTGACTTCTCAAACGTGCGTTTAGATACAAAATGGTGACTGTCAAATGAAAGAGTAAGAAACAAAGTAGGTTTCAACGAGGATATGATGAAATATTGGTGAATTTGAGAAGTAAAAACATGTCCATGATCTTTCCACCATGCTTACCTGCGATGATAATGTCTGGGTTCTCCTCAAATTGCTGATTGTGCTTAAAAAAAAAATCCATCTCCGGTAATGAGCTACAGTATGTCATCCAGACGACAAGATCAAAGGGTGAGGGGGGGGTCTTCCGGTTGATTGGGAATAATAACCAATAATAACTGTTGGAACTGAAACTCACCTTTGTAAAAGTGTTTTTTTTATTGGTAAATCTGAAAAGGTGTCGATAATTATGGACTGTCAATAACTGTAGCCGCTGCTCTATCAGACATTTAAAATCTAGAAACTGGCAGTTTGTAGGGAAAGGACAGCAAAATGGACCTAAATGTCACAAGTATTAACCAATAAGCTAGGAGAGATCTGATTTGAGATCAGTGTTAACTAGTTATAATTAATATTAACTCAAAGGCACATAATAAAGAAGAAGACACGGCATATTGTTTTACCTGGAGCAACTGAGTGAGGTTGACTTTGATTGCAACACCTTGCTGAGAAGCTCCTTCACCATAAAGCTGCATCTGACCAAAAACCAGCACCTTCTCCTTTTTAGCAATTAGCATCCTCCCCTGCAGCATTTGCATAGTCTGAAAAACAATATTAGATTAGATGATATTCAAACAATTTCATAAGTAACACAGTGGAAAAATGTAGAGTTTAGATAATTTTATGTAATATTTCTCTAGGACCTCGAGGCTCTCTAGGAAAGATTGCCTACTTTTTGAACATTTAATGTAACCATAAATGGATAAAAAGTATGTCATTATTAAAGAAAAAAGTTAGCGTTGGCAAATATTTAGCTTTGAGCTCAAACACCCCATCATTGATTATTTTACTATAACAGCACACTGCCGAGCATTTTATCTCTTACTTAATTCAAGGGTTTATTTCTACAAATTGGCAAGACTGAAATTAATAAAATACTGTATTTATAAACGATACAAATAGACAAACTTATTTTAGTTCATATTAGATACATTCGCCTTGGTTTTCACTTGGAAGTCATTATTTTATGGTGCAAAAAGTTGTAATGGTATCCATATTTCTTTGTAGAAGAGATGTTCATGTACTATTGCTGCTTTCTTGATATGGAGTGATGTTTAGTTTGGCCTACCTGGTTTTTGTGGATACTAATGCAAATCTCCATGTCTTGTGGGACATTTTCCAAGTTAAAAGAATTAATCAGGGAGGAACACACCTAAAACCAAGAACAATGTCTTCAATGACCAACTCAAAGACTTTCGGCCAATACCTCTCAAGATTTGTGTGATTATTACAAAATTGTATAATAATGTGAATAATACTAATTAAGAAATGTCTTGAGAGCAAACATTCCAGTATAATTATAATTTAAGAAAGAAAAACCCATAAATCTGAAAGGATGCATAGCTACCGTAGAACATACATATGGTTGAAACTGCAGTGGTTGAAATCCAAGAGTCAGCACATGAATAGCTTTTCTGTTGTCACTAAGCAGCAGTTTTGACTCAAGAATGTAATTTCCCTTGTACAGATCAATGGTGAAAGTCTTCTGGAGGTGTAGACTTTGCAGGAGGAACTTAAATGGCTGCCTGTAGACAGGAATTCAGACAAAAGTAGCAGTTTGAATCTCAGTTTAAGCAGTAACATCACCATCATTGTTTCTGCTATTGCTTTAACAGTACCATCTCATCAACAGAAATGAACAATCAAGACATAAAGTCATCAACAAAGAGAATACCTGAAGTGCAGAACCCATCGTTTTTGATACAAGTTCATGTCCTTCCTTATCTCTTCCACTCTACCGCCAATATTCAGCTCAAGATAAGAGCTGTTTAGGTCTGACAGAGTCATAGTCATTATCAAGAACTTCTTCTTCAGCTTCTGAAATAATAATTACCAAAAGTAGATGTCATTAATCAAAAAATGGTGTAGTGCCTCAGGTAGCCTCAGGTCCCCTTTTTGTGGTTTGAATAGGTGCTGTACCTTATCCACGATGTTGAGACTCGCGGAGATGTTGAGGTTCTGCTTGCCATAGCTGGTGCTCATATCCAAAGTCTTCAACTCTTTTCCATTCCCCAGTGAAATCTCGCATCTGAAGGTTGGCATCCAAGCTGTGCTGATGGAACATGAGGTGTTAACTCTACGTTTCCCCACTACAACTTTGCTGCCAACCTGGAACAAGGCAAACACACATAATTGAATGTGTCCTGAGATTATCTGTATTCCTAACCATCTTTGTGCCATAAGATGCAGAATATTGTAATACATAATTAGATGACCATGATTACCTTTAGATAGGTGACTGCTGGTGTGAATAAGTATAAGTGTCCCTCTCTGTCTCTGCTTCTTTCCCTGTAGAGGCCATCCAGCATTAAATTGTGAATGGTAACCAATTTGCGGGTTGTAATTTCAGAAGTGAATTGGGTTGTGCCATGCTGGAGTTGAGATAACTTATGAACTATGTGGACATACAGCCAAGGTGTGTCCATGTTTAAGGACCCTGCAATTAGAAGAAATGAAGAAAAAAAGCTTGACATATGTATACCATGAATGTGGAACTCCTGCACTGCAAAAAATGATCTCTTAGCAAGTATAAATATCTTGAAAATAATTGAAACGATCTAGTATTTCCTATTAGAAGAATACAAGACACCAATTCTGAGATTATTAAACCTAGTTCTAGATTGCAACCAACTTATTCTAAGATGTCTTATCAAGTAAAAATATCTGTCCATGCAGCAAGATAATTTCACTGGTATTAAATAATTTTCTCCTCAAATTCAGTTTTCAATTTTTTTGCAGTGTGAAAGGGTACAATGGACCAGTACCTTCCCATTTCCGTAATGAAGCTTTTGCAGACATAGCTTTCCAATGAAGCCCAGCCACTAGGGGAATCTGGTCATTATAATTGACCTTCAGATGGGTGCTCATCTCAGACTGCCTTCTTTTCTGGTGGGAGTACAGGAACTGAGTCCTGCAATTCAGTCCTTTGTCTGGGATTCGTAAACTAAACTGAAATATAAAGATTTCAACTTGGCCATCTAACCCAGCCAAATCATCGAACTGAAGACAACTGTTGGACGTACGAAATAGAGAAATCACTTTAATATGAACAGGAGACATTAAAATATTAATTTGTTCTGGTCAGGGTTGTAGTGGATCCCAATCCTATCCAAGGTACACCAGAATAGTCTTACACATTCATTCAAACCTGGGGCAATTTAGCATAGCCAATTTCACCTACAGTCAGGGTTTTTGGAACGTGTTAAATGCAAAACCTGGAGGAAATGCAAGTGGACACTAGAACATGTACAGAAACTCCACACAAACATCCTGATGTCAGGATTGAACAAGGGACCTTGGAGCTGTACAGTGCAACAAAATATGCCAGATATGAAAAGGCTTCACCTCCAGAGCATAACTTGTGAGACTCTGTCCAGATTGGTTCCTGAGGGACTGACTCAAAAGGATTCTTTGTTTGTTGCTATCCTGGTTCCAGTGATTGCCGTAGCTCAGGTCAAGTGAAGACTGGATATGAACAGGGCTCCTTTCATGCTGAATCTGAATCTGTAATTCAGAACACAGTGACAATATGACAATTCATATTCAGCTTGTGATATAACCTTGATATAATACAATACTGTTACCCTGTGGTTGATGAATGTGATGTGGGAACACTGGAGCTCATGCCCTACTGTCATGCCATAGTGCTTCTCAACTGCCTTGACCTCATGTCTCAGGTTCTGAGACATGTGGCACTCTTGCATATTTTCAGAGTCCTCTAGAGAAAACACAAAATCAGTTGATCAACTTCTCTTGACTTATTTTAAAGAGCAATGTTGAAAGAGTAGATCTCTAACCTTGCACCCCATATCTGATCTTCAAGCCAGCAGTCCACTCCAACCCCCTGTGTTCAAGTAATCCAAAGATCCTAGTGCTAAGTAAGTAAGGCAACAGGACCCCTGCATCCACTGAATACTGCCTCTTGCTGTCATCCTGCCTCCGCTCCACCTGCACTGTGGATGAAGTCAGAACTTTTGATCCACAATATGCTTTGCTGAAGAATGTATTGGAATCAAAGCTCTTCCTTCATAGAAATTGATGGCTTAGTTACCATTACTGTTACAAATGTTTCTTCAAAAGTTTCTTAGATAAAGGTTCTTGCTGTTACAGCAACTCTAAATTGCTATAATGATTCCTCATCATCATACCAATGATTGCCTGGCTGACCTCATTGATTTGTCAGAAAATTCTTTCAAGAAACCTCATGAAAGTGGATTCTGTCTCTCTCTTTGAGTTCCCAATGATACACTAGGTTCTAGTTTTTCCATCCATCCATTCATTCATTATCCATAACTACTTATCCTATGCAGGGTCGTAGGCAAGCCAGAGCCTATCCCAGCTGACTATGGGCAAGAGGCTGGGTACACCCTAGACAAGTCGCCAGATCATCGCAGGGCTGACACATCGAGACAAACAACAATTCACACTCACATTCACACCTACAGTCAATTTAGAGCCACCAATTAGCCTAACCTGCATGTCTTTGTACTGTGGGGGAAACCGGAACACCCGGAGAAAGCCAACACAGATACGGGGAGAACACACAAGCTCCAGTTCTAGTTTTTGTTGTATTTTTTTAGGTAATTTTCTAAGAGTGATGCCATCTCTGTAGGGTTCTACTTAAAGTCTTTAAGGTGTTTCCTTGGTGTCCCAACCCAAACTATCCATTATGATCCTAGCTGGAACCTTGTTTTCTAAGGATATACTCATGTGTCTGTGCATTTAACATGATACATCTAATGTTATGGGCAGCATGGTGGTGTAGTGGTTAGCGCTGTCGCCTCACAGCAAGAAGGTCCGGGTTCGAGCCCCATGGCCGGCAAGGGCTTTTCTGTGCGGAGTTTGCATGTTCTCCCTGTGTCTGTGTGGGTTTCCTCTGCATGCTCCGGTTTCCCCCACAGTCCAAAGACATGCAGGTTAGGTTAACCGGTGACTCTAAATTGACCATAGGTGTGAGTGTGAATGGTTGTTTGTGTCTGTGTGTCAGCCCTGTGATGACCTGGCGACTTGTCCAGGGTGTACCCTGGCTTTTGCCCGCAGTCAGCTGGGATAGGCTCCAGCTTGCCTGTAGAACAGGATAAAGCGGCTAGAGATAATGAGATGAATGAGACATCTAATGTTGGCCAAAAATAAATGTCTTACCTGAAAAGGAAGCATCCTTAATGAAGACATTTCTCAACTTAGCAGAGACATTGATCTTCCTGTTGAGCCCATGTGTGACATTAACAGAGAGTATGACTGGATGTCCAGCTGCTGCAAACTTGGCCTCCAGCTGGTATTGTGTTATCTTTTCTGATGGAAAACTCAGAGTCTCTATTAATCCCTGAAGTACAGATGGAATAGATGATACATATACAATATATTAGAAGAAAAGTTTTCCTCTAATGAAATACTGTACATTATTCAGCTTTTCATCAGAGAAACATCTGATTTTCTTACTTTTAGGTAATAATGGTACTTGTCATCTATTAGTATTTCAGCTCTTCCTGATCTCTGACCATTCAGTTCACCAAATTGCCCTGTGAACAAGAATGCAAGATGAGAAATTCTAGCATTTTGGTAGAACCACAGTGCATAGGAATCTATGCAGATAATACAGAGCAAATAACCTATACACAATTTACTCTGCTTTATCCTTAATTTACACATCTATATCTTTAACCATATTAGTAACCTTGAATGAGGATGGTTTTCAGAAAGTGAACAATTTTCAGAATTAGCCTCCGAGGACTGAGACTGAAGTCCAAAGATATATCTCGGGGGATAGTGGATAGTGGAGTTCCAAGGAAGATGAGAAGGTTAGCTTCACGTGGGATCCAGGAGTTTTGCTGGTAAATAAAAAAAACAAAGACAGTTACAAGTAAAACAATAGAGGAAATATTGAACTGGATCTTCAATAATATAGATATGCTGAAAAGTCTACCTGAGAAACAAAGGCATAAGCTGCTTCTAAAAGGTACTTTTGAAGGACTCTATCCAATTTTTGGAGCCTCATACTAAAGATAATTGGACCAGGAGGTGGAAAACATTTTCCTATCAGCAGCACAGGGTAAGTAACATCAGTGCATAATTGCCATCCAAGCATCTTTGACCCTGGACCAGGAGGAAACAACTAATTTACTGATTTAATTTTAGGAAAAGGTAATCTATTGGAACAGATTGTGTAAAATTGTGATGAGTACATGTTTTGGGAGAACAAGTAGTCTTATCTTTGAGGTTCCTTGGTGTGAGCTCCTCTCTACTTTCTCCACTTACACAATACATTCTGAAACTGTTTTTAAAAAGGCATTAGTAGTCTACTATTGATGAGCCAACTTTTTTTTTAACTTCTTCTGAGATAAAATTTCAAACCTAAAGGACAAAATATCCATAACATCATCAGGTGTGTTGAGAACCATCTTCAGACTTTGTCCATTGTGCACGTATATGCCTCCATCCAAGCTGGTGGATGTTCTGACTTGGGTGACCCACTCCAGTCCAACTTGACCAAATACTCCATCTACTCCCATTCTTGCTGAGATGCCAACAAATGTCCTGGATGAAAGAACAACCATAAAAAGAGGGACAAACTTGTCATCCCAACTCAGACAACTTTGGAAATACATTTAGAAACTAGAAAGACTAGAATGTGCTTACTTTGGTTTAACATAACCAGCCAAGGAGAACTGAGACCAGTCCTTAAAGTTAGCATTGCCCTTCACCCAGAGTGAGTAAAAAGAGGACATGTTGATGTTCAGCTTTATTGGCAACCCTGAAAGTGATGGTAAGACCAGTTCTTCTGCCAGCACAATTGCTCGGTGATTTAACTTAACCTCTTGACCCTAAGATTCAGAAGATATTCATCAAAATTCATTGTTGAAATGAAATTATGTCAGCTTGAACCAGTGTGTTCTTACATTCAGAAGCTTCACAGTGAAGCCAGCTACACTAAGTGATAAGTCTCTCAATTTGCCAAGCAGTTCATCGCAGGTTATGAACGTGAGGTCATTACCAAACATCTTCACGTTAATCCAACACTGAAACTCATTGTGGCTTTTCCTCTTTCCTGTGAACTTAAACCAAAAACCTAGTCATTCCTGATGTGTGACTAAAGACAATCAACAAATCATCACCCACTAATCTCTCACCTTAGCTTTGAGAGGTTTCAAGATGTTGGACTTGCAGTCCTCACTCTGATTTGCACTTTTTTGTTGGCTTGACCACCTGCCCTCATTTCTTTTCTGCTTTTTCTTCTCATATGATGTAAATAGTGATTGATCTGCAGGACTTTTATTCGTAAAAGCATGCTGATCTTCAAACATGCTCCAGAGAAAAGATTCTGCATTTTCCATCCTGAAAGAAACCTGATCACATCATACATATGAGTTTCACAATGCTATCCATCCAATGATGCAGTAAATTATTTTAAAAAATAACTTTTCTACCTCTAAAAAATTAAATGATCTGCCCAAGATGTAAGCTGTCAGATTGGCCATTGCAGAACGTGGTAGAAAGGACACTGGGGAGAAAACCAAAGCTCCCTCAACGTTGAAGATAGCCACTCCTTTCAAACACATAAGGGAGTAAAAGGACAGTAAAGATTAATGTCATAACACAACATAATTTACCTTCAAAAACTATGCACACATGTAGCCTACAGAGTAGACCACGGTATACCAGTATCCATTGTAAAGTCCATGTGTGATGAATATTTCCATGGTTCAGCCTCAAAGTCTTTACTGATAATGTCATGTGGCAATGACTCCATTAGGTCTCTCTTCAGAGGGTCTTCTGTTTTCTGGATGTTGAAGAGGTGGCTCCAGACATAAGATCCAACTAAAGCAGAAATCCAAACATATGCATCTGAATTTATTTCATGTTAAACAAGATTATATCTTTTTTTTTTTTTTTTTTTTGGGGGGGGAGAACATAAAAGAACCTTTATTTACAACAAATATTTATCTTAGATAGCTTAGATGAAGGATCATCAACTGGCAGGCTGAGTCTGGATCTGGTTGGTCCCAGAAAAGTATTTGAAAAATACTGGATGTAAAAATACTGTCCATATTTCAGAGACTCCAGTTTTCTATACATGAACCAATATGGCTTCTGTAGCTCCTCTGTTGCAGCCAATCACATGCTCTGGTCTGATTAGTGAACTGGGGTCAAAGCTTGTTAAAAAAAAATGTCAACTACTAAAACAGAATGTATAATGTACAAATTCATGTGTCTTGATTTATAGCTATGAACTAAACCAGGGCTTTTCAAAGTGTGGGGCGCGCCTCCCCTGGGGGTCGCCAGAGTTCTTCAGGGGGGGCACAACGTGAGGAAAAATAAACCAGAATAAGTTACTATTGCGGACATTTAGCGAACTTCAGCTAGCCTTTACCAGAGACAAAATGGATCGATTTTTAGTACCTAAAGCTACAGTGAGTGAGGAGACAGAGTCTGGGCCAAGCAAAAAAACAGAGCCTCCAGGATGTTGCGATTTGCAAATTCAACCAATCCCCGCGAATTCAGGGCGGTGTTGCAATTATATCCAATCACCGCAACTTTCCCGCAAATTTGACCAATCATTGGCGTCGTCTTGAGGTGACGTCGACAAACTACCTTCCGCCTTACTTCCGTGTATACGTTCAAGAGAAGCAGCATGCGCGCAGTGTTGCCAGATTGGGCGGTTTCAAGTGCATTTTGGCGGGTTTTGACATATTTTGGACTGGAAAACGTCAGCAGTATCTGGCAACACTGCATGTGCGAGTCAGTGTTTATGTAGGCTTAAATTCTGTTACTGAAAGTGTGTTATGTTTACAGTGAAGGACTGTGTGCACTTTACATTATTTTTTTTTACTTAATACAAGAAATTAATGGATGCCAACATTTTTGCCAAAATGGTATTTTATTTTCCACTGTTTAGGCAGCTTCAGCATCATACTGTGAGATTCTGTTCAAATTGTTTTTTTTTTCTTCTATGAAGCCTGAGCCATTTATTTTCTTAGTTTATAATTATTGTTTAATTTAGTCTTCAGGAGAGACTGCCTGCACACAGTACTAGTATTAATAGTTTTTTTCTTACATGAAAGCTGAGGCATTTATATTATATTTTAAGGTAACTTCATGTTGTGCTGTGAGGTTCTATGCACTTTACCTTTTGAACCAACAGGTGCATTTGGATAAGTAAAGCCTATTTTTCTGCATTTTTGTAGTCCTGGTAATCTTTTATATTGGTAAAGATGTTTATAGGACCATTTCTCAGTGTCTGTTTTTTTTAATCAATAGTTTTTCATTAATAACTTAATATTTAACATATCGCTCCATTTTAATCACAAAAAGAGAAAATCGCAACAATTTCTCGCAACTTTCACTTCCTCCCGCAATGTAATCGCAACAAAAACCTAAAAAACACCGCAATTTTCATCGCAATTTTTTAGAAAACCCCCGCAACATCAGACATTTTAGCCCGCAACAATCACAAAAAAGGCCCGCAAAATCCTGGGGGGACTGAAAAAAGAAGGAAGTATGACCACGATTATTTAAAGTTTGGATTTTCATGGACTGGATCTGAAGATGCTCCACTGCCACAGTGTGTTGTCTGCCAAGAGGTGCTAGCTAATGATGCTATGAGATGTTTAAAATGTGTAAAACAAGATGTTTTAAAAAGCACAGATGTTTAAAATGTGAAAAAGAAAAAAATAATGTGTACAACAACCATTTTTTAAAAATACGAATGGAACATTAAGTATAACAACAACAAAAATTGTAAGGGGGGGCACTGTTGTTTATTTGCTCTCCGAGGGTGGGCTGACTCTCCCACACTTTGAAAACCCCTGAACTAAACAATAATGGTTAAGCATTTGCGTGGCACAATGGTGCAATGGTTAGCACTGCCACCTCACAGCAAGAAGGTTCTGGCTTTGAATCTCATAGCCAACTGGGAAGTTTGCATCATAGCTGATTGGGGAGTTTGCATGTTCTCCCCATGCCTGCATGGGTTTCCTTGGGGTGTTCTGGTTTTCTCCCACAGTCCAAAAACATGCAGATTAGGTTAACTACTCTAAATTGCCCAAGTATTCGTGTGAATGGTTGTTCATCTCTGTGTTACCCCTGCAATAGATTGGTTATCTGCCCAGGGTGTACACTGCCTCTCACCTGAAGTCAGCTGGGATTGTTTCCAGCTTTCCCCATGACCCTGAGGCCCTGTCCACACGGCAACGGATTCAGGTGAATCCGATACAATTGTTTATCGTTTCGGCCTGGCGTCCACACGGCACCGGCATTTTGGGTGCCCCAAAACGCAATCTTTTGAGAACGAGTTCCAGAGTGGAAAGATCTGGCAACATTGCCGTTGCGAAGTCGTCTGGATGAGTAGAATGGATTTGTTTACGATGACGTCACAACCACATGACTGTCAGTGCTTCACGCCGGGTAGAAGTGTAATGAACTCGATGTGAGTTGTCAACAAATCCTATAACTTGGTTCATGAAATGCGCTTACAAAATATTTTCACTGTGAATATTTATTGTGTAATGGTGCAAAGTGAGAGAGAGAGAGAGAGAGAGAGAGAGAGAGTTAGGGCAGAGTCAATCCCGCCAGCAAAAATAGGGAAAAAAAGGAGCGATCTCACCTCTTCAGATGTTGGTTTAAGTCCTACAATACATTCCTCAAAAAGGGCGTAGAAGAACAAATTAATCCATCAACGTGTAGCATTCAATTTATTCCGGACCATTAAAGACGCCACCTTCCGCGTAGAATCATACGTCATCCTCGCCACCAAGATGTTGGATGGGTCAAAGCGGAGAATAAAGATGCCTCATTCATGTGCTGCGTTTAACTGTACCAACAGGTTTACCGTCCAAACGAGATCACATGGGATTACCTTTCATAGGTGAGACTGGAAAAATACTTTTCATTGTATTTGGTCATTATAATGTAATTTTACGAACAGATTTTTCTGACTTTGTGGCTAATATGAAGTCTCGCGCATAATAGTTTATGCGCATGCGTCCTTACTTCTTCTATTGTTCTGGTGTCTCCGAAGGGACCGTCTTACAGCACCCCTAGAGGTGTGGCATGTGTATTGCATCGTTTTCAGCAAGCGTTGCGTTGCCATATGGACCTGATATTTTACTCATCGTTGCCCATTTGGATGCGATATTTTTATAAATAACATCTCGTTGCCGTTGTCGTGTGGATGTAGCCTGACAGATGGATGGATGGATGGTTAAGCATTAAAAGCTAAGTGTTGACACAATGCAGTGATGTTAGTTGCTGAAATTGGTTTATGTAACTGGACCTTCACAAATGTTAGTTGAAACCCACTGTCCAAGATCATGCTGACCACTCATACCTTGGGTAGATGTCTCATTGCTTAAGGTGTCTTTTACGATCCTGAACACCTCTTGGTCAGGACAGTACATGAGCTGCTGATATGCAGCAATCCTAATCTCCACATCCTCTTGAGGTTGCTGGTATGCCCAAGCAAGAATTCCTCTCTAAAGTGAAACAAATGACACTGTTGCCTCTGTCATTATATATAAAGTTGTTTAGTGTGTTTAACTGCACTGTGATGTAGCATGAGCAGCAGTTCAGAAAAAAGATGCAGCGGCTTCATATGTTGAGGAAAAAAGTCCTAGCCTTCACCCTCCCTGGTCATTAGCTTGGGGTTGGGACTGGCGAAAATACAACCCTGATTCCAAAAACGTTGGGACAAAGTACAAATTGTAAATAAAAATGGAATGCAATGATGTGGAAGTTTCAAAATTCCATATTTTATTCAGAATAGAACATAGATGACATATCAAATGTTTAAACTGAGAAAATGTATCATTTAAAGAGAAAAATTAGGTGACTTTAAATTTCATGACAACAACACATCTCAAAAAAGTTGGGACAAGGCCATGTTTACCACTGTGAGACATCCCCTTTTCTCTTTACAACAGTCTGTAAACGTCTGGGGACTGAGGAGACAAGTTGCTCAAGTTTAGGGATAGGAATGTTAACCCATTCTTGCCTAATGTAGGATTCTAGTTACTCAACTGTCTTAGGTCTTTTTTGCCCTATCTTCCGTTTTATGATGCGCCAAATGTTTTTTATGGGTGAAAGATCTGGACCGCAGGCTGGCCAGTTCAGTACCCGGACCCTTATTCTACACAGCCATGATGCTGTAATTGATGCAGTATGTGGTCTGGCATTGTCATGTTGGAAAATGCAAGGTTTTCCCTGAAAGAGACGTCGTCTGGATGGGAGCATATGTTGCTCTAGAACCTGGATATACCTTTCAGCATTGATGGTGTCTTTCCAGATGTGTAAGCTGCCCATGCCACATGCACTAATGCAACCCCATACCATCAGAGATGCAGGCTTCTGAACTGAGTGCTGATAACAACTTGGGTCGTCCTTCTCCTCTTTAGTCCGAATGACACGGTGTCCCTGATTTCCATAAAGAACTTCAAATTTTGAATTGTCTGACCACAGAACAGTTTTCCACTTTGCCACCATCCATTTTAAATGAGCCTTGGCCCAGAGAAGATGTCTGTGCTTCTGGATCATGTTTAGATATGGCTTCTTCTTTGAACTATAGAGTTTTAGCTGGCAACGGTGGATGGCACGGTGAATTGTGTTCACAGATAATGTTCTCTGGAAATATTCCTGAGCCCATTGTGTGATTTCCAATACAGAAGCATGCCTGTATGTGATGCAGCGCCGTCTAAGGGCCCAAAGATCACGGGCACCCAGTATGGTTTTCCGGCCTTGACCCTTATTCACAGAGATTCTTCCAGACTCTCTGAATCTTTTGATGATATTATGCACTGTAGATGATGATATGTTCAAACTCTTTGCAATTTTACACTGTCGAACTCCTTTCTGATATTGCTCCACTATTTGTCGGCGCAGAATTAGGGGGATTGGTGATCCTCTTCCCATCTTTACTTCTGAGAGCCGCTGCCATTCCAAGATGCTCTTTTTATACCCAGTCATGTTAATGACCTATTGCCAATTGACCTAATGAGTTGCAATTTGGTCCTCCAGCTGTTCCTTTTTTGTACCTTTAACTTTTCCAGCTTCTTATTGCCCCTGTCCCAACTTTTTTGAGATGTGTTGCTGTCATGAAATTTCAAATGAACCAATATTTGGCATGAAATTTCAAAATGTCTCACTTTCGACATTTGATATGTTGTCTATGTTCTGTTGTGAATACAGTATCAGTTTTTGAGAGTTGAAAATTATTGCATTACGTTTTTATTTACAATTTGTACTTTGTCCCAACTTTTTTGGAATTGGGGTTGTAGCTTGGCAAAAAACAACTAGGCCTGTTCAAAACAGATACTTAAAGGTCTAAGGAGATACATACCTTTCTTTGGCAAGGGATGTGTCTGAAGGCTTGTACAGCAGCTAATCGAAGCTCTACAGGTGCCAAGTGGTTGTGAATACAAATTTTCAATTGAGGAATGAATTCAGGCAGACCTATGTTCTCCACTGCTTTCAAAACATGTCGTAGCTGCATAAGAAAGTTAAATACTGGCATCAGTTAATTCAATATGCCATCCTTCTCACAGCATACAAGGTGCAAACAAAAAACACTGAGCCTGTGGCAGATTCTGGGAGTCGGCAATGGAGACCCTTGAAATGCTCCAGCAAGCCTTGGCAATGAAGTGATGAGCCAGGCGAGGTGTTTTTGAGTCGCATGCAGGGCAGGAATTTCACAAGGGCCATGAGGGCCATGGCCTTCATGCCCTCTCAATTTGGCCTTGTGCCCTTGGAAAAAAATATCTGCCGTAAGGCCACAGTGGCCTTGATGCCCTGTGGTTTTGCGGTTTTGTAGTCTGTCTTGTGACTGCCAATAGGCTTTAACATCACTTGCGTCTATTGAGAAAAAAATATGTCTTTTGATGACATTCTGGATTCTTATTGGGCAACTCATCAGTGGTGGATCGGACTCGAGCCTGGCATGAACCGCTCCGACACGCTATAATGACACCAATCTATCACCAGACAACCAGGAGACTTAATCAAACGCATCCCCCGCCCACTTGTGTCCGCGTCTGAGACGTTGAATTTTCACAGAAGGAGGGAAGAAGTTGACTGAGGTAAGACTGTGTGATAAATTAACGAACGAATAAGATAGGAATTTCAACATATAGGGCTTAAGTTTGTTACCGTTAAATAAGTATTGCTTGTACAGTAACGTTATGTCGTTACAACGTTGACCCACTTTTAACATGCGGAGTACTGACTGTAGCTGGTAACAAATGCTAATTAGCTTGCTGTCAAGTTTTTCCTTTGTCAAGCTTTAAGCGTAAGGTCATGGATGTTACTACTGCTTGTTCCTGCCGTAATATGATACGTGATATGTGCTGTTGTCTGTTCATAGCCATTTTTTTAATCTATGCAGTTGGCATTGTTTTGTTACTAGTATTGTATGTTTCTTTTCGCTGTTTAACTGAAATGTAACTGCTGCCATCTTGACGAGATCACCATCGCAAGAGATTTTATCTCATTGTTTTTGGCGTCATTACAACATTAACATTTACTTTTATTCATTTTCATATACATTCTAGTATATGTTCCATTTACAGTTAAACATTTTGATGAACTCCAGGCTCAATTTTGATTAATCAAAAATCTGCGTAGTAGTACAGTCTGAAGATGCTCTTGCGGTGTCAATTGAACAAAAATTATGGGAGGATATAGGTTTAATAAGTTTTACAATTTTTGAAGTGAGTGATGGATTGATAAGTTTAGATGTGTTCAATATTTTCTTATCTTCAGACATAATAGTGTAGGAGATGTTTCTTTACCTGCTTGATAGTTTCGACTGAGACTCCAATCTTCCTCAGAAGAGTCATTAGTCCTTAAATTAAATTCATTATAGACGTGAACTTAAAATCATTGTTTTATTTTATGGCCTTGGTGCCCTGGCTTTTGGCCTTCATGCCCTCAAAAAATTGACAGTACAAAAGGCCAAGTGGCCTTGCCCCTAAAATGACGAAATTCCAGGCCTGGTGGCATGTGTGCTTCAAGAGAGGTAGCAGTCAGGGGGATCCAACGATCTTAACACACAGTGCATTCAACTTCTTGGACATTTTCGATGGTTGTGCTCTTGAAGCATTTCAAGGGTCTCTGTTGCCGATTTTCTAAGTTTGACTCAGAATTTGATGTTTGTTCTCTGCTTAAGTTTGAGGTCCATAATAAAATTGCAAATGCACACATGGACATTGTCACAAAAGCACATGTAACACAGGTCCCAGCATTGATGACGTGATGTCACATGGCATACTGACTCATGAAATTTACTGTTCATTCCTGCTGCATATGCATGACCATACCACACTCTGTTAGTGTTAGATCACAACAGGAACAGTCTTGGAACTTTTTGATTGCACCTTGTACAGCATTCTTATGACTATACCTGTGTAATTGGTAAGGGTTCTTGCCCTCCACAGCTCTGTCCTAGATCCTCCTTCAGAACCTGCACAAACTGTTGGACCTCAGGGATCTGACTACATGGAGTCTGTTCCCTCTGGCAAAGGCGGTGGACAAGTGAGGAAACAGAAAGTATAGTCTTCTGATGAATCGGAGAAAATTTCAACAGAGACTGCGAAAGGAAATGGAAAACAATGGAAAAAGAAGTAATATTGGACAACAGTTACAATTTCGTCTTCAGCAGCGCAAAAACTCACACTGATATGGCTGATCATTGATGATGTAGGATGGGAAGCAAATGTGACAGTACTAAGGAAGGAGATGATATGATCCTGACCAATCTCATTGTTCTGGATCAGGTTTGTTGTGAACTTGATGCATGCTTCAGTGCCACATGCTGGTAGTGCCTCTAACAAAGGCTGCCTATAATGACAAAAGGAAAAAAGCTGATTGCCAAAATCGCATTTCTGTAACACGCTCAGTGATGAGTTTCAAAGATTAGATTTGTTTAATCAGCTGACAGATTCTGAAGTCCTTCATAGTAAGAACTTGGTGAATGACTGACCAGTCATCAAGGCATTTAAAGGAGACCTCTTGCCAGACATCATTCAGCTGCTGGAGTGTCAAAGTTCTCAACTGCAGGGCCAGACTCAGAAACAGATCTGATTGCTGAGGCACAAAAAAGAGAAGAGAAATCTGAAAATGGTGGCACGTCGGTGTAGTGGTTAGCACTGTTACCTCACAGCAAGAAGGTTCTGGGTTCGAGCCCAGTGGCCAACGGGGACCTTTCTGTGTGGAGTTTGCATGTTCTCTCCGTGTCTGTGTGAGTTTGCTCCGGGTGCTCCGGTTTCCCCCACAGTCCAAAGACATGCAGGTTAGGCTAATTGGTGGCTCTAAATTGACCATAGGTGTGAATGGTTGTTTGTCTCTGTGTCAGCCCTGTGATGATCTGGTGACTTGTCCATGATGTACCCCACCTCTTGCCCATAGTCAGCTGGGATAGGTGCCAGCTTGCCCATGACCCTGCACAGGATAAGCAGTTACGGATACTGGATAGAGCATAAAAATCACTAGTTCTAAATAAATTAGAAAATTATATGAATGACTAGTCTAAAACATTTTGTGCATCAAGCACATTTTCTTTCTTTCTTTCTTTCTTTCTTTCTTTCTTTCTTTTTTTTTTTGTTAGTACCAAATATTCAGAATACATGACATATCTGAAGCAATACTACAGCTCTGTCCTTTGGCTTGTTTTCAAAAAAAAAAAAAAAAGCTGAAAACCCAAAATACATGTGGCACATTTGGTTCACCATACACGTCAACCTTTGGTTACCCATGCCCTTACAAAATCTGTACTTTTCCCTTACATACACCCATGAGCCCTTATACACGAGAAAAAATTCCAATATATAATTCAAAGCACCGATTGTTTTATTCCAATATAACAGCAGTACTAAGTAGGTATGTTAATTAAAATAGTAGGTTACATGTAATAAATTATATATAATCATGTCAAACAGTAAATGAAGGTTAGTAAAAGTTCCATTTGAGAAAAAAGTGTTGGCACCACAAGCAGTGTTAGATCCAACTAAGGATGTCTGAACCATGTCAAGTATATTATGTAAACAAGGATAAGTGAAAATATTAATAAATTATGAAGTTAAATTGAAAATCTTCCCAGTAATTTATAACAAGAATTTAAATCTTATTCCTTTTTGGAGTGTTCTTTGTTGTACAAAGATGTTGCAGATTTGGCACTAGCTATAATATCACTGCTTGGGTAGCAGTTGTAGCTCCTCATCACACTTCATTTTAATTTGCAGATATGCAGTTAATGTGTCTGCAGCCATATTTTCTCTGTACTCAGGATAAATTTTCCTAACCAATGAAAAAGCCCTCTCACTATCTGCATCGCTATGTGGGAGGCACAGCAAAGCAGTAAAAAGTTGTTTCAGCATTGGAAACCTAGCAACACCGAGAGCAGTTTTTACATCTAAGACCTTTCTCCAATATACATCTATTATTTTCTTGGTCAATAAAAGAAAATCAGAGCACGGCAAACATGTAGATGGTGTTAAATTGCTTCCATCCCCTACTACACATTTTAGAGACAGGTTACCAACGGTCGTTACCACCATTACTCTTCATTCAATACTTTTCTAGTTTACTGACGACTGATGGTAGTAACAGGTGTTGGTCATCTGTGTTTACATATAATGTCTATCAGCAATTTAAATGTTTAGGGAAGCGAAACCAGAAATCGCCAGGTAACTACAGGTGCCGTTGTATAAACGGCGACTCCCAGTATCGCCTCCCTAAATTATCATCATAATGGAGGAAGCTTTCCTACATGCAAACTAAAAACTTTTTTTTTAAATGCTTACCTGTGCAGTCTTTGAATCGAGAAACATATATATATATATATATATATATATATATATATATTTTTTTTTTTTGCTAGCTGTGAAAAATGGTCTGCCACAGTCAGGGGGATGTTGTGTTCCATGAGAAATTGGCAGAACATAACTTCTGCAGCCATCACAGAAGTCTGGGCAGTCCGAGCCAATGTACTTAAATGACCGAGAAAACCACGTGCAACTATAAAACCACATAAATCGAAAATTGTTCCATTTCATTGGGCATGCGTGTTTGAAAAAATAAATGGTGGATGCTAAGAAAATTTTCTTGGAGTAACATAAAAAAATCTGTGATACAAAACGTAATTTTTCCGTATGAAAATCAGTGAATGCCGTATTAGCCAAAAAATTGCATTTTCCCATACAAAATACGGGGAAACTGTATAACTTGACATGTATGGGTTCACTTCCTGCAGTTGGGTTGATTCAATCAAACCACTTTGCAAACCACTGCAATCAAATGCTTGAAGGCAGACCTAGATCACTTCAGGTGTTTTGGTCCGTATCCGTGCATGATTGCTGCTTTCTTCCCCAAAGACATACACAGAGCAGGAAAACACAATTTAAATGGACTAAATGTTGAATTTGTGAAAGCACCTTATGACACCATATAAGAGTAAGTTCAATGCTGAGGAATAAACTGGGATCTGACCTGTTGCTGATCTGCTGAGTGAGCGCACAGTCTCCTCACTGTGCTTGAAATCTCGTGAATTGAGCGTGAGCCTCTTTGGCTTGGGTTCACAGCTTCCATGTCGAATTGCAAATCAGTCAAATATCCTTCGTTATGCAACCCTGATAGAAAATGGAAAATTGTCAATTTTCCTCTATTTATCGTCAGGTGTACGACAAATTCTTGTCATGCTAACCCATTTTTGACTTTTCACTCTACCTGAATCTACTTGTATCCCATTCAGGGTTCTCAAAAGAGTCAAGGTTGAGACGGTGCTGGTCTGGGCCATATCGAGTGACCCTGACAAGGGCACAAGTACCACCATCTCGGTGCAGTTTACCTTGTCCATCATGGTTGTGCCATAGAGCTGGGTACATTTGAGGCTAGCATTCACTGTCTGATAAGAGAATAATGCAAGCACAATCATTTTTGAGGCCAAATTGAGAGTGTTGTGAGTGCTTGGAATAAGATATTTAACACACCACTGAAAGGACCTACCCTGTCTTCTTTTAGAGGGACAGTGTTCCACCAAAAATCATTCATTCTGTCTTGGAGGCATTGTTGCAGATGCCGGGTCTTCACTAATGAAGTGCCCTTCAGTTCATATGAACTGATACATGTCCCATGTATATCAGTCTGTCAAGATGAGATCGTTTGAACACAATCCATCAAGACATATGTTTATGTTCAGACTAGGCTACCACAGGCTAGAGCTTACATTCTACTGGTGCAACTGACTGCAGGCGATCTACACCCAATTTATGAACACACTGTAATAAAGTACAGCTTAGAATCCTGTTTTATTAGTATTTATTTTATTTTTTAAAATATGAGTACATGTTGAGAAGGTCCTCACCTCTTTTACAAACTCTCTGACCCGTCCGGAGTGGGAGGTCTGGAGCATGCTCAGTATGGCTCTCTTGATGTTGAGAGCCCACACCTGCTCGGTTCCCTGTGGGCACAAGGCTGTGACCTTTCCCCTCTGAAGCAGGAACCGCAGGGGCTTCTTCTCCAGCGCCTCTCTACCAAAACACCAGATGGACCGCTAACATCGCATTCTGGATGAAATGACTGCAGTGAAACTGAGAAGCTATTTAGAGGCTGATCCAGAGTTGTATATTGACAATAAGGACTTCACATGGTAGTGCAGTCACAACTTAAAGCACTTTATCAATAATAATGAGTTACAGCTGCGGGAAGAAGTGTTGTAGTATCAGGCAAGAAAGAAAGTGATTGAGTTGCACTCAGTATAAGAATAACATGGAAATGAAAGCAAGCATTATAAAGAAAGACACCAAGTTTGATTTACCTTATGTTTTTCAAGCGTAGAATTGAGTTTTCCTTTCTCGGTGAGCTTTGCTTAATTTGTGGGTTCCTCAGCTACAAATAATTAAAGAACATAAGGCCAAAAAAGACATTTAATTTCATATAAATCTCTCGTGAACCAACTAAGCTGAAGACCTTGATTCTGATTGGTCAGAATTCATTTTGTTGATTACTTTTCTATTCATTAAGTTTATATGAATGCACTTGTTCTATAACATTATCATTTCCATTGTAACAGTGTACTCAGGGACTTGTATAGTGGATGTTGCACATAAACTGATTAAAAAGGTGTGTATTTATTGAGTTTGCATTTATTTAACATTTTTGGAAAGAGTCTCCAGTCTTGGCATTTTGTAACAGTCAGAGGAAAAAGTGTTTTGTTTTGTTTTTCTTAGATTTTCTGAAACAGGAATGTCTTCAGGCGGCACGGTGGTGTAGTGGTTAGCGCCGTCGCCTCACAGCAAGAAGGTCCGGGTTCGAGCCCCGTGGCCGGCGAGGGCCTTTCTGTGCGGAGTTTGCATGTTGTCTGCGTGGGTTTCCTCCGGGTGCTCCGGTTTCCCCCACAGTCCAAAGACATGCAGGTTAGGTTAACTGGTGACTCTAAATTGACCGTAGGTGTGAATGGTTGTCTGTGTCTATGTGTCAGCCCTGTGATGACCTGGCGGCTTGTCCAGGGTGTACCCTGCCTTTCGCCCGTAGTCAGCTGGGATAGGCTCCAGCTTGCCTGCGACCCTGTAGAACAGGATAAAGCGGCTAGAGATAATGAGATGAGAGGAATGTCTTCAGGATGATGCACTTTGCGTTTTTTTTTTTCTGTAATGTGACAAGCTGTGTTTTTGTCAAGCTCATTTTTGTGGACTATTTTTATACGTAGCTGCTATAACCCAAGTAATAACAAGTCTTAATTTTGTTTCTTGGATGTTCCACAACTTTACGTGTAACTATAAGCTTTGGGGCTTCATATTCACTAACCTTCACATTCACATCATTCCATATAGAAATATTTTCCTATCACAACACATTCACATGTGTTTTCATTCTGTATTAGTTACATTTTAAATTGGAATTTACACAGAATTTAGGAGATAGGAAGAAGAACAGGCATTTCAGAATTGCTATACCGTACACTCACCAGCCACTTTAATAGGAACTTGTTGATTCTAAGATTCCTGTTCTTGGCTGCAGGAATGGAACCCAGTGTGGCCTTCTGTTCTGCTGTTGCATGCTGAGATGCTTTTCTGCTCACCATGGTTGTAAAGAGTGATTATATGAGTTATGTCTTTCCTGGCAAAAAAAAAAAGCCCGAACCAATCTGTCCATTTTCCTCTGACCTCTCAACAAGGCGTTTGCTTCCACCCACAAAACTGTTGCTCACTCACTCAGTGTTTTTTGTTTTTCACACCATTCTGTGTAAACTCTAGAGACTGCTGTGTGTATGTGTGAAAACCCCAGGTGATCAGCAGTTTCTGAAATACTCAAACCAGTCCATCTGGCTCAAACCAACACCCATGCCACTGTGAAAGTCACACTTGGAGGTCACAATTTTTCCCATTCTGGTGCTTGAAGTGAACCTTAGCTCTTGATTTGTATCTGCATGACTGTATTCATTGTCAAAGGATTGGCTGATTAGAGAACTGCATAAAACAGCAGGTGGATGTATGGGTGTTCCTAATAAACTGACCAGTGAGTGTAGATGTTACATCATACAATCTGAATCATAAGTATATATACTGCTGGCTGAAAGGGAGGTTTTATTGTGCGTTTCATTGTTGTGGCATTCTCATGATAAAACACACAAAGTTAAATTCCTGACCAGCTGTACTTGTCAAGGATTATATAGTTTATTATGGCATTTTACTTTCCCTATTGATATTTTTTCCCTTTTAGTTAAGCATTAGTCCTACATAAATGTTGAACAATTACTCAAAATTTAGATACGTGGAAAATAACCTGACATACAATAGTTTATTTCACAAAAGGAAAGTTAAATACTGTACAAAGTTGCAATCAAAGGAATTAAAGCTAGACGGCCTTTTGATTTCATAAAATCTGTGAAATTTAGTTCCCTCTGAAATTTGGTCATTGTGATATATGTTTATTTCTGTAATATCTCACAAACTATTAGGCCATTCTGTGGCTGGGAAGTTATTTAATTTGAGGGTATCAAAGCAAATAATGTGCATGAAATCACTCGCTTCGCGCAGTCAAGCAGACAGAGGAAGTGCATGCGCAGGTTTACCTTTGACTGTGCACTGACAATTACATCATTCTGTCACGAAATGAACAGCTGATCACACCGAGGTGCTCGCTGACCGCGATATTTATTAGTTTGCTCCTGCGTTTCCTTTCCTTCGCAACATAACATCTTTTCTTCTTGCTTTCCGTTACTGTAGTCGGTCTTTCACGTTTCATTCGCACACTCATGTCCTCCATTTTTCTCTCCTGTTTCAAATTTGTATCCCACAACACCATGCGCAAACAGGGAAAGCCCACCACATGATGCATGACGTAGTATCTTGATTTGGGTCATGGTGAAGCAGGAAAAAATAGTGGAGAATTTAGGGCCACATGGCCCTAAATTCATTAATTGTTCTATTTTTAAAAAACTAATAAAATTGGAAGTCTGTGATTTGAATTCAGTAGATTTCAGTCCACTAAACAAAAAT
The DNA here is from genome assembly GCF_027579695.1 of Neoarius graeffei. NCBI lineage: Eukaryota > Metazoa > Chordata > Actinopteri > Siluriformes > Ariidae > Neoarius > Neoarius graeffei. The sequence continues at coordinate 8,640,334 of NC_083569.1, forward strand.
AATTGGGTGTGGGGAAAATTCTTTTTATGACCTACGCTTGAAAAATCTGAAAAGCAATCTACCTTTAAGGCTAAAGACTTTTCAACAAAGGAAACTATTTTTCTAAAAATCCTTCATACATACATGTAAAAGCATATCTGGACATCCTCGAAGCGTATCGATGTCAATCACACAGTCGAAAGTTAGTTGACTTCTTCCTGATGTGGGTCCTTTCATGGAGCTGGTGATCGTGGTGCTGTACCTGTATGTGTGTCTCTGGGCCTTCTGCATATTCCATGACGCTGAAACCAACCCATAAAAATGATGAATGACCACGAATAGCCAAATTGTTATGAATTCAGATTGTTTTCTATATATTTTGTCTCACCTGAGCAAGTGGATTTGCAAAGTTGTCCCTGATTGATTTCATGGCCGTTGCCTAGTTTGAAAACAAGGAACAAAGCAAGGAATTACCACAGTGCTGCTGAAATCTCACTTATAATTAGTCACAAGGTGTTGAATAATTTAACAAAACAGCAGTTTGGACAGTAATGCTGGCTTTACTTCAAATCACAGGTTTATAAAGTACTAAAGAATTATTTTTAATGTGTCATTGTTTCTATAGTACACATATAAAGAATGCTCTGCTTAATCAAACCCTAAAAATAAACAAATTGCTGTCATTATTCAACAAAATAAAATGTGTAATTGTCATGGTGAAGCTCTCTTTCAAGGTCTGCTTTTCAGCTTTTTCAAGTGTAGGTCATAAAAAGAATTTTCCCTGACACACAATTATTTTTGTTTAGTGGACTGAAAGTTACTGAATTCGAATCACAGACTTCCAATTTTATTATTATTATTATTTTTAAATAGAACAATTAATGAATTTAGGGCCTGTGGCAATGGTGGCGTGGCCAAGCAGCAGTTTATGAATGGAGGGCGGGGTTAGGGAAGGTAAGTGGCTAAGTCATTACACCTGGTGTCAATTAATGTGTGTGTGTGTGTGTGTGTGTTTGTTTGTTTGTTGCAGGGATGGTGCATAAAAGGAGGGGGAAAGCAAAGAAGAGCTGACTCCTGACCAGAACGAATGTGTGCGCGCGTGTGAGAGAGTGAGTGAGGTGAATAAATAAGTGAATAAGCAAATAAATAAATAGCACATGAGTGAAGCTGAAAAGCTATATGAAATAAAGTTTGCAAGAAATTCAGTTCCCGCCTGCCATCATCAGGGATTTACTACAGTGGTGCTGAAACCTGGGATGAGTACGGAAGGGAACCACCCCATGCAGTCCTCCCCAATTATGGAGCTCGCCCATGCCCTCGCTACTGCCCAGCAGAACCAGCATCAAGTGCCGACCGCCCTCCGGAAGAACCAAGAGCAATGCTTTGAAGCCTTGATGCTGGCCCAGCGGGAAGATCACCAGGTGTTCCGGCATCTGCTGGCATCAGCAGAGGCGTCCACTGTCACCACCATGGACTCCCCTCATGTCACCCTTACAAAGATGGGCCTGCATGACGAGCCCGAAGCCTTCATTGTTCTCTTCGAGCAAGCAGCCCAAGCGTGGGGGTGGCCAATCAAGCAGCACGTGGCTTGCCGCCTCCTGCTCCTGACAGGTGAAGCGCAGCTCACGGCACAGTAGTTCCCTGCCGACAGCCGACTCAACTACTCCGACCTCAAGAGGGCCATCTTGCAGGACCAAGGACCAAGAGCAATGCTTTGAAGCCTTGATGCTGGCCCAGTGGGAAGATCACCAGGTGTTCCGGCATCTGCTGGCATCAGCAGAGGCATCCACTGTCACCACCATGGACTCCCCTCATGTCACCCTTACAAAGATGGGCCCGCATGACGAGCCCAAAGCCTTCTTCGCTCTCTTCGAGCAAGCGGCCTAAGCGTGGGGGTGGCCAATCAAGCAGCACGTGGCTTGCCACCTCCTGCTCCTGACAGGTGAAGCGCAGCTTGCGGCACAGCAGTTCCCTGCCGACAGCCGGCTCAACTACTCCGACCTCAAGAGGGCCATCTTGCAGCGGGTCGGCCGCTGACCGGAACATTGCCAGTGGTTCCGGAAGCTGACACTGGAGGAGGTTGGCCGACCATTCGCATTTGGCCAATAACTCTGGAACACCTGCCGGTGGTGGCTGAGGGCAGAAGACTGCGACGTCAACAGGATCATCAACCTGGTGGCACTGGAACAGTTCATCTCATCTGGCAGAGGACCACATGGCGGTGGTTCTGACAGCAGGAAGACATGCTTCTCCTTCTCCTCTTGCCTCTCCCTCTGCTTCCCGTCCTTGCCCTGTTCCCCCACCATGGAGGCAGGGGCTGGCTCCCCCCCAGACAGCCCGACGCACCTGTGGTGTCCTCCCATTTCCCCCTTCCTTGTCTGTGTCTTCTCCCCCCCAGGTAAGTGATGGCTGTAACACCAGTGTAGAGGGAGAGTCTGGGCCGGTGTGCTGGCGCTGCGGGGAGCCGGGACATCTCCAAAATCTGTGCTCCGCGATGGAGGTGGGCGTGGTGGTCCTGATCCCCAACGTGCCAGAAACCGCCCTCGATCGGGCCGGAGCATATCATATACCAGTAAGTGTCCAAGGGGATGCGTATCAGGCCTTGGTGGATTCCGGCTGTAACCAGACCTCAATCCATCAAAGCCTGGTGCAACATGAGGCATTGGGGAGAGCACAAGTGGTGAAGGTGTTGTGTGTGCACGGGGATGTTCACAACTACCCTTTAGTGTCTGTCCTCATTCTATTTCGGGGAGAAAAGCATAGTGTAAAGGCGGCAGTTAACCCTCGTCTCACCCACTCGCTGATTTTGGGGACTGATTGGCCAGGATTTAAGGAGTTAATGAAACACATATTAAGAAATGGGTCCTGCAGTAATACATCTTGGGAAATCCCGGACTAGCATTGGTGGGAGAAGCTGTCACAGAGACATCTATGTCAGCACCATGTCAGGGCAATACGCGGTGCAAGGAGCACCCTGCCCCTCCTCCCTCTCTCAGGGATTCCCTTGAGTATTTCCCATTAGAGCAGTCCCAAGACGAAACTCTGCGGCATGCATTTGACCGAGTGAGAGTAATCAATGGTCAAATTCTCCAGCCAAATGCGATGCCGGCCTTCCCCTACTTTTCTATTATTAAGGATAGGTTATACCGAGTGACACAGGACACTCAAACTGGCGAAAGGATAACACAGTTAGTAATCCCAAAGAGCTGCCGGGAACTCGTATTCCAGGCGGCTCACTTTAATCCAATGGCCGGACGCTTAGGGCAGGACAAAACACTAGCCTGAATAATGGCCTGGTTCTATTGGCCAGGGATCCGTGGGGATGTCCATTGGTGTGCAGCAATTAGTAAATCCCGCGGCCACTCCAAAAGCACCTTTGCATCCCCTCCCTTTGATCAAGACCCCTTTTGAAAGAATCGGGATGGAGCTCGTTGGGCCATTAGATCGGTCAGCACGGGGATATCGCTTTATTTTAGTTCTGGTGGACTATGCAACATGACATCCGGAAGCAGTGCCTCTCCACAATATCTCAGCACACAGTATTGCGGAAGCGCTCTTCTGTATTATCTCCTGGGTCGGGATCCCGAAAGAAATCCTGACAGACCAAGGCACTGCATTTATGTCACACACACTGCGTGAACTGTATGGGCGATTGGGGATTAAGCCTATCCGCACCAGTGTCTATCACCCACAAACAGATGGCTTAGTGGAACGTTTTAATCTAACACTCAAAAACATAATGCGGAAGTTCGTAAGTGAGGACACACGTAATTGAGATAAATGGCTTGAGCCCCTGTTATTTGCATTATGAGAGGTCCCACAAGCCTCCACAGGTTTTTCACCATTAGACTTATTATATGGGCGTAAGCCGTGTGGCATTTTGGACGTGCTACGTGAAAGAGAGGAGGGACCTTCGCCTAGTAAGAACAAAATTCAATATGTTCTCGATCTGCATGCCAAACTCCACACACCCACGCACTTAACCCAGGAGAATTTGCGGCAGGCACAAGAACATCAAGTCCGACTGTATGACAGGGGCACATGCCTTAGAGAGTTCATGCCGGGAGACAAAGCACTTGTATTATTGCCCACGTCGAGCTCCAAATTGATCAAGTGGCAAGGTCACACAGAGAGTTGGAGACATCGACTATGAGGTGAGACAAATGGACAGGGGTGGGGCATTACAGATTTAACACCTCAATCAGTTAAAATGCTGGAATGAGGAGCTCCCCCATGGCGTTGGTGTCAGTAGTCCTGGAGAAGGCAGAGCTGGGGCCAGAGGTACAAAAAAAATTTGACATCTCCAACCACTCCAGTCCCTTGTGGAGACCACCTCTCCCCAGCCCAACTCACGGAGGTAGCCCAGTTGCAGAAGGAATTTTCCGACGTGTTCTTGCCCCTGCCCGGCCCGCACCCACCTCATAGAACACCACATTGAGACGCTCCCAGGGGTGGTAGTGCACAGCCGCCCTTACCGCCTGCCCGAACATGAAAAAAAGTGGTCTGGGATGAACTCAAGGCCATGCTCAAAATGGGCATAATCAAGGAGTCCCACAGTGACTGGAGCAGCCCAGTGGTCCTGGTTCCCAAGACCGATGGGTCGGTCCGGTTCAGTGTGGACTATAGAAAGGTCAACGCGGTGTCTAAATTTGACGCATACCCAATGCCTCGCATTGACAAGCTGCTCGATTGATTAGGCACTGCTCGTTTTTGCCCGACACGGGATTTAACAAAGGGATATTGGCAGATCCCCTTGAATCCTCTATCCCGAGAGAAAACAGCCTTTCCACACTGTTTGGGTTACACCAATTTGTCACACTTTCTTTTGGGTTGTTTGGGTCTCCTGCGACATTCCAGCGGCTCATGGACAAGGTTCTCTGCCCCCACACTGCTTACGCAGCCGCGCACCTAGATGATATTATCATCTATAGCAATGATTGGGCGCAGCACCTTGAATACCTTAGGGCCGTCCTAAAGTTGCTGAGGCGTGTGGGTCTCACAGCTAACCCCAAAAAGTGTGCAATTGGGCGGGTGGAAGTATGGTATCTGGGTTTCCACTTGAGTCATGAGCAGGTGCATCCCCAAATTAACAAGACTGCAGCAATTGCGGCCTGCCCAAGGCCCAAGACCAAAAAGGGGGTGAGACGGTTCCTGAGGCTGGCTGGCTACTATCGTAGGTTCATACCTAATTATTTGGACGTCACCAGCCCATTGATTGATCTCACTAAAAAGGGAGCACCAGATCCGGTCCAGTGGACAGAGCAGTGCCAATAGGCTTTCTCTAGGGTAAAGGCTGCACTGTGTGGGGGGCCACTTTTATACTCCCCTGACTTTTCTCTCCCCTTTATTTTACAGACGGATGCATCGGACAGGGGGCTGGGGGCCGTTCTGTCCCAGAAGGGGGAGGGGGAGGAACGTCCCATGCTGTACAGTAGCCGAAAGTTGTCAATGCGTGAAAGCAAGTACAGCATGATAGAAAAACAGTGCCTGGCCATCAAGTGGGCGGTCCTTGCCCTCTGGTGCTACCTACTGGGATGCCCTTTCAACCTCTGTTCGGACCACGCACCCCTCCAGTGGCTCCACCGCATGAAGGATGCCAACGCGCAGATCACCCATTGGTATCTCGCCCTCCAGCCATTCAAATTCGAGGTGGTCCACAGGCCGGGGGCACAGATGGTGGTGGCGGACTTCCTGTTCCGTCAGGGGGAGTCCGCTGCAGGCCGGATGGCTATCCGGCCTGAGTCGCACGGTGGGGGTGTGTGGCAGTGGGAGCATGGCCGAGCATCAGTTTGTGAATGGAGGGTGGAGTCGGGGAAGGTGAGTGGTCAAATCACTACACCTGTTGCCAATTAATGTGTGTTTGTGTGTCTCTTGCAGTCACAGCACCCCATAAAAGGAGTAAGAGAAGCAGAGGAAGAGAGTTTGGGACCAGAGCACGATGGTGTGTGTGTCTGAGTGTCTGTGTGACTGTGTGTGTCCCAGATGAGAGAGATTTGTGCTGAAAAGCCAAATAAAAACAAATTTGATGTTAACAACAGCCTGCCGTACTTCTGTGCTCCACCCACATCCGGGCAGCTTCTACACACATGAGTGAAGCTGAAAAGCTATATGAAATAAAGTTTGCAAGAACTTCAGTTCCCCCCTGCCGTGCTTCTGTACTCCACCCACATCAGGGATTTACTTCAGGGCCACATGGCCCTAAATTTTCCACTATTTTTTTCTGCTTCACCATGACCCAATTCAAGATACTACGTCATGCATCACATGGTGGGTATTGTGGAATACAAATTTGAAACAGAAGAGAAAAATGGAGGACAGGAGTGTGCGAATGAAACGTGAAAGACCAACTACAGTAATGGAAAGCGAGAAGAAAAGACATTATGTTGCGGAGGAAAGGGAATGCAAGACCAAACTAATAAATATCGGCAGTAAGTGAGCACCTCGGTGTGATCAGCTGTTCGTTTGGTGACATAATGATGTAACTGTCAGTGCACAGTCAAGGTAAACTTGTGCATGCGCACATGGACTTCCTCTGTCTGCTTGACTGTGCGAAGCGAGCGATGTCATGTATATTATTTGTTTGGGAATTGCCTGGGTTTTTTTGAGATATTACAGAAATAAACCATATATCACAATGACCACATTTCAGAGGGAACTAAATTTCACCAATTTTATGAAATTGAAAGGCTGTCTAGCTTTAAAGAAATGGTTATTTTACATGTTTGGAAGGAGTCTCCAGTGTCAGCACTTTGTAACAGTTAGTAAGTAGGCTAAGTTTTCTACTATGCTAATAGAGGAGCTCATGCTTTTCCAGTTTCCAGTTTTCAGAAAGTGAGTAAAAAGAGGCTGGGAAGGGAATGACTGTTTATAGTGGCTGTAACATAAGTGATAAGAGAAACTAACTTGTCTTGTAAACATTAAATGTAACTATAAACTAGTAAAAGGTACAATGTTTCATTCTTTAATAAATTATTAATTGTAATCACGGACAAATTTTGTGTGCAGTGAGAGAAATAAAACACTTCTAGGTGTGCTGTTTTTGGAAAATAATCAACGTAACTCAGTATTTGCTGATAACAATACAAGCTCTCAAGTGTTTTATTCTTTACAGATTGTTACATCATTTTCCACGACATTACATGAGCAGGACTTGGTAACATCATCATGCATTAGACATTTATGTTCCAATTCATTACAAATACCTATACACATTATAAAGGTCATATTTTTAAAAAATAAGCATACTTACCACTAAAAATGCTGATCAGGAGCAATATAAAGAGATCCCAAAGCATCAAAAGGTGCAAAAAAGACATAACCTTGAATCCAACTGGAGCTGGAATTGAAGATATGCCTTGCATTGATGCTTCTTAGGACAAAAGAGTCTTCGTGAGTGGTGAGTATGTCAGGGAACGAACTCATAAGAAGGATGGTTCCCCAGCAGGAAGCCTGACTGAGCGGGTTACACCAAATAAACCCCACAACATCCAGGTACTCAATGCACAAAATGAGTCATAGTATCTATGGTTTTTAGATAAAGTTGCTTTCAGTTTGTTCTTCAAGTTTTCCTGTGTTCTTTGTGAATAGAGTTTTTGATGACTCATGAGCACAATGCCTGTGGCAAAATTTAATTCAATTTTGAAAGAAGGCTGGAAGGTTTTTGATTAGTATTCAAATGCAAAGTACTTTAATCATAAGAATAAAAAGATTCCCCAGTCACAATGTTACCGGTATTTAGTCCAAGATTATACTTTAAGGTAAGATTTTCCTTCACACTGCCCCGAGTTCTAGGCAACGAACTGTGATGGGATGTGGATGGTTCAAACTCTAAAGTACTGAGTAATAATTATTTTCTTTATCAATGAAGTAAGTCGAATCATATTCACATAAAAGATATTAAACAGGAAATTAATTGTAAATGCAATTTAAACAGGGTTAGTTCAAATAAAAACAAGCCTCAGTTGTCTTGTTTTTATTCAGATAGGATGTACAATGTACATGCAAAATTGACTCCAAAGTAACTATAGGGTATCATTTGAAACAAATAATAATAATAGGGCGGCACGGTGGTGTAGTGGTTAGCGCTGTCGCCTCACAGCAAGAAGGTCCGGGTTCGAGCCCCGTGGCCGGCGAGGGCCTTTCTGTGCGGAGTTTGCATGTTCTCCCCATGTCCGTGTGGGTTTCCTCCGAGTGCTCCGGTTTCCCCCACAGTCCAAAGACATGCAGGTTAGGTTAACTGGGGACTCTAAATTGACCGTAGGTGTGAATGTGAATGGTTGTCTGTGTCTATGTGTCAGCCCTGTGATGACCTGGCGACTTGTCCAGGGTGTACCCTGCCTTTCGCCCATAGTCAGCTGGGATAGGCTCCAGCTTGCCTGCAACCCTGTAGAACAGGATAAAGTGGCTAGAGATAATGAGATGATGAGATGAGATAATAATAGGGCGGCACGGTGGTGTAGTGGTTAGCGCTGTTGCCTCACAGCAAGAAGGTCCGGGTTCGAGCCCCGTGGCCGGCGAGGGCCTTTCTGTGCGGAGTTTGCATGTTCTCCCCATGTCCGTGTGGGTTTCCTCCGAGTGCTCCGGTTTCCCCCACAGTCCAAAGACATGCAGGTTAGGTTAACTGGTGACTCTAAATTGACCGTAGGTGTGAATGTGAATGGTTGTCTGTGTCTATGTGTCAGCCCTGTGATGACCTGGTGACTTGTCCAGGGTGTACCCTGCCTTTCGCCCATAGTCAGCTGGGATAGGCTCCAGCTTGCCTGCAACCCTGTAGAACAGGATAAAGCGGCTAGAGATAATGAGATGATGAGATGAGATAATAATAGGGCGGCACGGTGGTGTAGTGGTTAGCGCTGTCGCTTCACAGCAAGAAGGTCCGGGTTCGAGCCCCGTGGCCGGCGAGGGCCTTTCTGTGCGGAGTTTGCATGTTCTCCCCATGTCCGTGTGGGTTTCCTCCGAGTGCTCCGGTTTCCCCCACAGTCCAAAGACATGCAGGTTAGGTTAACTGGGGACTCTAAATTGACCGTAGGTGTGAATGTGAATGGTTGTCTGTGTCTATGTGTCAGCCCTGTGATGACCTGGCGACTTGTCCAGGGTGTACCCTGCCTTTCGCCCATAGTCAGCTGGGATAGGCTCCAGCTTGCCTGCAACCCTGTAGAACAGGATAAAGCGGCTAGAGATAATGAGATGATGAGATGAGATGATAATAATAGGGCGGCACGGTGGTGTAGTGGTTAGCGCTGTCGCCTCACAGCAAGAAGGTCCGGGTTCGAGCCCCGTGGCCGGCGAGGGCCTTTCTGTGCGGAGTTTGCATGTTCTCCCCATGTCCGTGTGGGTTTCCTCCGAGTGCTCCGGTTTCCCCCACAGTCCAAAGACATGCAGGTTAGGTTAACTGGTGACTCTAAATTGACCGTAGGTGTGAATGTGAATGGTTGTCTGTGTCTATGTGTCAGCCCTGTGATGACCTGGCGACTTGTCCAGGGTGTACCCTACCTTTCACCCATAGTCAGCTGGGATAGGCTCCAGCTTGCCTGCGACCCTGTAGAACAGGATAAAGCGGCTAGAGATAATGAGATGAATGAGATGAGATAATAATAATAATAACATGTATTGGGTGGGATTTAAGTGTTTAGCTGTAATCTGAAGTAGAGATTAACCAGGCATTAAAAGCAAATTTCATTTCATAGAGTCAAGTCAAATCACCAGTGTGATGCTCATTTCTCAAACCGAAGCAGGACCAAACTCCTGAGCTGCATCATTTATGTTTATAGTGTTTTTAATAAGTCACACACTGCCACATACTGGCTATGAATTGAACTGCACCATATTCAGAGGTCCTCCTTATATACAGTTGCGATGAGAAGTTTACATTCACTGATATGAATGTTATCATAGACGTGAACGTCATGGCCTTTCAATGATTTCTTTGAACTGTCCCTTTTCTGTGGTAGAATGATTATACAACATACATCATTAATTAAAAGAAAAAAACAAGAATTTTGTGCACAAGTCTGAATTTATTTTGGGTTTTCTGAAACACAGGGTCAAAATTATACATACACCCATTTAGATTATTAATTCAGTAGTGCTGAAAGTTCCAAATTGTCTTTCAACTTGCCAAGGTCTCTGAACTTCCTGTTAGTGATGATGATCGATTACAGCTGGTAGCTTCTTTGTACCAACATAAAAAGTGTTTGTTTGACAGCACTCATTGGATTGACCAACACACAGTACAATGGAAAACTCCAAGGAACTCAGTGCAGACCTGAGAAAGAGGATCACAGATTTACCCACTCAGGAATGTCTCTTAGAGCCATTTCTAAACAACTGCTGATGCCTAGCTCATCAGTTCAAATAATTGTATTTAAGTACAAGTTGTTAAGTGGTGTAGCCACTGTGCCAAGCCACTTTGCTAGAAGACCCAAACTATCTCCCTCAACTGAGGGGAAACTGGTTCAGATGGTCAGGAACCACCAAAGCACAGACCTGTCATGAACTGGAAGTTGCTGGAACACTGTCTACAGCCAAGCCAGATTTACATCACCATGGACTGAGAGGCTGCCATTCATGAAAAAAGGCCCTGCTCCAAAATCAACACCTTCAAGCTCGACTGAAGTTTGCAGCTGACCACATGGTTTGTAAACAATGTAAACATTGGCAGTTGCTGTGCTCTACATAGATGTACCACTTTTGATTGGTAAGGTGAGCTCAGAAAATGTGTCTCTCAATGAGGTCAGGGTTAGCCACCAGTGAGTCTCTGGATAAAAAGGAACTCTTTCCTCCTGAACACTCCTTTAAGAAGAAAATCCCATGACATCTCAGGATGCTAATGTAGGACCATCTGCTATGGCTATATCCAAAGTGAGCATTTCTGTTGAGATGCTTAAAGCAACAAAATAAAGAACATAAAATAAATTTTTTTCTGTTTTTTTTTTCTTAATTGCTGAAACATGCAAAACTTTTCTAAAAAGTTCATTCAAAGTCCCTCCTGTGCCAGGACCTGGTCATCCCAGGCAGTCTCCCGTCTCCGTACTAACCAATCCCTTGAGGTGCATTGGGTGGTGCTGAGCTTTGCTTCTATAGCCCTCAGCCTATTGCCTATTACATAACTAGGGTTACAGTGGGGGGCAAGAGTTTGACTCCCTACTTGCATCTGTATTGTGGCATCCCTCGCCAGGTGGCAGTAGGTACTATTTTTATGATGGTCTTTGTTGTGGCCCAAGCACAAGTATCCTCGTGATCTCCCAGTCAAGAGGCAGAGATGCTAACATATAGTAAATGTACAAACCTCTTTTGAACTTTGCCCTGTTTTAACAATGATATGCACAGGGTTCCTGAGTGGCATAATATTAAAGAGTTTGCCCTATCATCCTAGTTTGAATTCCAATGATGCCACAGCCATCTGTGGCTGGGAGCCCAAGAGAGCAAAATTGGCCTGTGCTCTCAGGGAGGGGTGGCATACTCTCTTACCCCGGTCAATACTCTTTCACCCCTGTCAATTACAGTGACACTAGACACTCATGGGCATCTTTGAGCTCATACATATGGAAGTGGGCAAATAGCGCTTTCCTTATGCCATCCTTTAATGTTACATAAGCCTTTGCCCTGACTGGTCGGTAGCAGTTGTGCGATGGGGAGACCTGTCTGGTCATATCTAAATTTGGGAGAATATTTTGGAGGGTGGGGTGGGGGTGGGGGGTATATTATATATACTCTAATTACTACTGTTGATCTCAGAAAAAAAATCTATTAATCTCTACCTCTCCTTGTCACTAGAGGGGTACCCTTTAATATGCATCTTCCACCTGTGGATATAATGTATTTCAAATATATAAATATCTCATCTCATCTCATTATCTCTAGCCGCTTTATCCTGTCCTACAGGGTCGCAGGCAAGCTGGAGCCTATCCCAGCTGACTACGGGCGAAAGGCGGGGTACACCCTGGACAAGTCGCCAGGTCATCACAGGGCTGACACATAGACACAGACAACCATTCACACTCACATTCACACCTACGGTCAATTTAGAGTCACCAGTTAACCTAACCTGCATGTCTTTGGACTGTGGGGGAAACCGGAGCACCCGGAGGAAACCCACGCGGACACGGGGAGAACATGCAAACTCCACACAGAAAGGCCCTCGCCGGCCACGGGGCTCGAACCCGGACCTTCTTGCTGTGAGGCGACAGCGCTAACCACTACACCACCGTGCCGCCCATATATAAATATCTCATCTCATCTCATTATCTCTAGCTGCTTTATCCTTCTACAGGGTCGCAGGCAAGCTGGAGCCTATCCCAGCTGACTATGGGCGAAAGGCGGGGTACACCCTGGACAAGTCGCCAGGTCATCACAGGGCTGACACATAGACACAGACAACCATTCACACTCACACCTACGGTCAATTTAGAGTCACCAGTTAACCTAACCTGCATGTCTTTGGACTGTGGGGGAAACTGGAGCACCCGGAGGAAACCCACGCGGACACGGGGAGAACATGCAAACTCCACACAGAAAGGCCCTCGCCGGCCCCGGGGCTCGAACCCAGGACCTTCTTGCTGTGAGGCGACAGCGCTAACCACTACACCACCGTGCCGCCCATATATAAATATGTAATATATAAATATTTCAAATATGTAATTGAACTGTAATTACCTTTTAAGGTAAAACTTTAAAGCTACACATGTACGCTACTCCAGTAAAAGATGCTAAAGGGACACTTAAAGGTATCAGCCCGATACCAAGGGAAGTTACAGTTTAGGCATAAACTTCTGAGGGTTTTAAACAAACAGTCAAGTCAACTCAAGCCAAGTTTATTTGTATAATGCTTTTAACAATAGACATTGTCACAAAGCAGCGTTATAGAAAATTAAAAACTTTAAAGATGAGCTAATTTTATCCCAAATAAATGTATTTATCCCCAATGAGCAAGCCTGAGGTGATGGTGGTGAGAAAAAACTCCCTCAGACAACATGAGGAAGAAACCTTGAGAGGAACCAGACTCAAAAAGGTGATAACAGATCGCGTGATTATAAATAACTCGCTTCTATTACTGTCTTACAGAGTCACAAAGTATAACTGTAAAAACAGGAAATTAATTATAGTTTTAACATGAAGTCTGTTTTGTTGAAGTTATAAACTGTTCATTGATGAAGACTTGAGTGAAAAACTGTTCATGACAACCGCAGTCCTAAAGTTAGCAAGTCAACTGTAGTCCTCAGACATAAAAGCATTACTGTAAGTGTCCAGAGCTGTCTTCCAAGTACAACTTTTGTCTGTCCATATAGGGCCGTCCTTCACAGGAGCAATGTGATGAGACTCCAGCCAGATGTAGGGCATCAGGATGGATCAGGCAGGTCCGAGGAGCAGAAGAGGTCAGCATCTTACTGGTGTCTCAGGATTAACATGTAACTCAGAGGGACAGACAGAGGGAAGAGATGGGGGGCAGAGAAAACACAGGTTGTTAGATATGCCCAATGTCACCTAATGAGTAAGAACAGGATACATTTTGCACTGAGTGCAAGCAAGGACTCCAGCAAAACTAACTATACAGCATAACTAAAAGGGGAGAGCCAGAAGGTGACACAGACATGAGGGAGCCCTGGAACATAAAGCAGCCAGCCACTACACTGTCAACAAACCCGAGTGAGTGAGTGAGTGGGTGGGTGGGATGACAACATCCATACATCCCAATTTACCAAAACACTCTATGCCTGAGGACCCTCCAGATCTACTTCTTTACAGAATAAAAACTATTTTTTTTTAAAAGGCTTTACTAAAAAGATATGGGCGGCACGGTGGTGTAGTGGTTAGCGCTGTCACCTCACAGCAGGAAGGTCCCGAGTTTGAGCCCAGCGGCCAGTGAGGGCCTTTCTGTGTGGAGTTTGCATGTTCTCCCTGTGTCTGCGTGGGTTTCCTCCAGGTGCTCCAGTTTCCCCTACAGTCCAAAGACATGCAGGTTAGGTTAATTGGTGACTCTAAATTGACCATAGGTGCGAATGTGAGTGTGAATGGTTGTTTGTCTCTGTGTCAGGCCTGCAATGACCTGGCGACTTGTCCAGGGTGTACCCCGCCTCTCGCCCATAGTCAGCTGGGATAGGCTCCAGCTTGCCTGCGACCCTGTAGAACAGGATAAGTGGCTAGAGATAATGGATGGATAGATGGATGGATAAACAGATATGTTTTCAGCCTAGACTTAAATGCTGAGACTGTATCTGAGCCCCGAACGTCACTTGGAAGGCTGTTCCATAACTGTGGGGCTTTGTAAGAAAAGGCTCTGCCCCCTGATGTAGCCTTCACTATATGAGGTACCAGCAGATAGCCTGCACCTTTTGATCTAAGTAGGCGTGGCAGGTCATAAAGGACCAGAAGTTCACTAACGTACTGTGGCGCGAGACCATTTAGTGCTTTAAAGGTCAATAGTAGTATTTTATAATGAATACAAAATTTGATTGGGAGCTAATGCAGTGTGGATAAGACAGGGGTGATGTGGTCATATCTTCTAGTTCTAGTAAGGACTCTTGCTGCTGCATTTTGAACTAACTGGAGCTTATTTATGCACTTATTGGAACATCCAGACAGTTAGGCATTAAAATAATCCAACCTAGAGGTAATAAAAGCATTAACTAGTTTTTCTGCAAACAGGTGGTTGTATCAAGTTTAATTTTCCATGGGTTTATAAAATGGAGGCAGTCACTGAAATGGACAATGTATTTTACTTTAAGTCAGGGGTTTCCAAATCCTTTAGTGATAATTTTTTAACTAAATTGCAAAAATTGTTACTTAAAACATCCATCCATTATCCATAACCGCTTATCCTGTGCAGGGTCGTAGGCAAGCTGGAGCCTATCCCACTTGACTATGGGCAAGAGGTGGGGTACACAAGTCACCAAATCATTGCATGGCTGACACATGGAGACAAACAGCCATTCACACTCATATTCACATCTATGGTCAATTTAGAGCCACCAATTAACCTAACCTGCATGTCTTTGGACTGTGGGGGAAACCAGAGCACCTGATGGAAACCCACGCAGACACAGGGAGAACATGCAAACTCCGCACAGAAAGGCCCCCGTTGGCCACTGGGCTTGAACCCAGGACCTTCTTGCTGTGAGGCAACAGTGCTAGCCACTACATCACTGTACTGCCTACTTAAAACGTGGTATTTGTGAAACATCTTTTTGTATTTTTATGATCAGAATTTTAACTTAAAAGGTTTGACATCATAAGGTTTCTATCACATTATTTTGAATCTCCTGTAATGCCATCATGAATTGTAGTCTACTTTTAATCAAGTCTTCAATGTTGATATCTTCAGTATTGTGGATATAAACTTCAGGCCTGTCAAAGTATTCCCTTTATTGTGTGATTTGAGCTATCATCAATTTGTATTTTAATTTATTTATATACTCTATAGGGGACATACCTGCTCAGTGTGAGGGGCAATGAGCTGAGTCTCTCTCTCTCTCTCTCTCTCTCTCTCACACAAACACTCCTAATGAGTCCCGACTCGGTACAAGTATGAATAGGTGGGCCTTAAAGCAGAAAAGTTTGAGAACCCCAGCTCTATGGTATGTGTGGATCACAGGTCAAGTTTGTGATGTACGTTTCCATATTTACCATTGGATGACTTGCTCTCTTCAAACCTCAATCGTATAAACAATCAAACCAAGTTGGTCGATTTGGACAGTCATAATACCCAAAATGTGTATAATTGCAGCTTGGGTTCATAACACTGAATCTGTATATAAAATAATGCTGTTGAGTTCCATTATAGTGGACTAATTATACGCTCTTAAACTTTCCCACATAATATGTACTTATGAATCATTATATTCCAAAACAAGCTATTATCAAAGAAGGTTATTTCCAAAAAAAGGTCTCTGAGAAGGCAGAGAGCATTATGGGAGGAAGTTGGTGATGGTGTAATGTGGTATATGTTTCTAAAATTGCAGACAAACATGACAGATCATCATACGTTGAAGAAGGCGCCAGAAAGCTTTGAGCTGAATGAAGTTGTAATGCAATGCCACTGTCTTTGTTATGCAGATCAGTATCTGCATCTGGACTGGAAAAAAGAAACTGTACTCCTGCTATTCATTATCAGTATTTGTATCCATTCAGAATAACGTATTCATACCTAGCTAACCCACAATTAGGACAATTTTAAGGGCCCAGCATTGACAGAGGGCCCTCAGAGGACCATATTAACATTATTACCATGCGTAAGTTAAATTAATTTAAAAAATGTATAACTTTGTCTCTTAAAATGAGCAAATACAACAACCTTTTGATTTAGTTTTCGATTTTCCACAATATTATTAGAATAGATAGTCTTTACATTTCACCCCTCTCCCTATTCATTAAGTCAAGTTTATTTTTATAGCGCTTTTAACAATAGACATTGTTGCAAAGCAGCTTTAAAGAATTTTAGTGACTTTAAACATGAGCTAATTTTATCACTAGTCTATCTTTAGTCTATCCCCAATGAGCAAGCCTGTGGTGATGGTGGCAAAGAAAAACTCCCTCAGACGACATGAAGAAGAAACCTCGAGAGGAACCAGACTCAAAAGGGAACCCATTCTCATTTGGGTAATAACAGATAGCGTGATTATAACATTTTAACAGTTTTAACATGAAGTCTGTTTCATTGAAGTTATAAACTGTTCATTGATGGAAACTTAAGTGCAAAACTGTTCATGACAACTGCAGTCCTAAAGTTAGCAAGTCAACTGTAGTCCTCAGACATAAAAGCATTACTGTAAGTGTCCAGAGCGTCTTCCAAGTGTGACTTTCGACTGTCCATATGGGGCCATCCTCCACAGGAGCAATGTGATGAGACTCCAACCAGACATAGGGCATCAGGATGGATCAGGCAGGTCAGAGGAGCAGAAGGGGTCAGCATCTCGAGCTCAGGATTGATCTCAGAGGGACAGACAGAGTTGGGGGGGGGGACACAGGTTGTTAGGTATGCCCAATGTTACCTGATAAGTAGGAACAGTATACATTTTGCACTGAGTGCAAGCAGAGACTCCGGCAAAACTAACTATGACAGCATAACTAAAAGGGGAGAACCAGAAGGTAACACAGGCATGATGGCGCCCCAGGACATAAAGCAGCCAGCCACTACACCATCAACAAACTCGAGTGAGTGAGTGAGAGTGGGGGCTGACAGCATCCATACATCCCAGTTTACCAAAACACTATGCCTGAGGACCCTCCAGATCTACTCCTTTACCTAATAAAATTAACAAACGGCTTGACTAAACAGGTATGTTTTCAGCCTAGACTTAAACACTGAGACTGTCTAAGTCTCGAACACTATTTGGAAGGCTGTTCCATAACTGTGGGGCTTTGTAAGAAAAGGCTCTGCCCCCTGATGTAGCCTTCACTATACGAGGTACCAGCAGATAGCCTGCACCTTTTGATCTAAGGACCAGAAGTTCGCTCAGGTACTGTGGCGCAAGACCATTCAGTGCTTTAAAGGCCAATAGTAGTACAATACGAAATTTGATTGGGAGCCAATGCAGTGTGGATAAGACAAGGGTGATGTGGTCATATTTTCTAGTTCTTGTAAGAACTCTTGCTGCTGCATTATGAACTAACTGGAGCTTGTTTATGCACTTATTGGAACATCCAGACAGTAAGGCATTATAATAATCCAACCTAGAGGTAATAAAAGCATTAACTAGTTTTTATGTGTCATGTAGTGATATTAAATTTCTTATCTTAGTAATACTTCTGAGATGAAAGAAAACCATCTGGGTAATATTATCAATATGAGTTTCAAATGAAAGACTGAGGTCAACAATCACCCTGAGGTCTTTTACGGCTGCACGTGAAGAAACAGAAAGGCCATCCAGAGTTACTGTGTAATCAGAAACCCTACTTTTAGCTGCATGTGGTAGTACAAGTACTTCTGTCTTGTCAGAGTTAAGCAGAAGGAAGTTCATAAGCATCCAGTGTCTAATGTCCTTTACACATTCCTCAGTTCTATTAAGCTGGTGTCTCCCATCTGGTTTTGCAGAAACATACATCCGTGTCATCAGCATAACAGTGGAAACTAATACCATGTTTATGAATAATATCACCCAGAGGTAACATATATAAAGAAAAAAGCAGTGGGCCTAAGACAGAACCTTGTGTAACACCAAACTTTACCTCAGTGTTTCTCGAAAAATCAACATTTACATCAACATACTGATAGCGAGCAGTTAAATAAGAGCTGAGCCAGGAGAGGGCTGTTCCCTTAACTCCCGCAACATTTTCTAGTCTATCCAGGAGAATGGAATGATCAGTGGTATCAAATGCTGCACTAAGGTCAAGCAACACAAACTCGAGTGAGCAAGTGTACATTACACGGTACAGTCTCACGTCAGCAGAGCCAGAGCACGACACCGCATTAGGTTTGTTGCTTTCCAGTCCAGCACTAACATTAGCTGCGTATGGGAGAAGCAGAATTGATGGTGAACCATCAGTAGATTGACACCATCCTGAAGAAGTCGGGTTACCAGAAACATAAGGGGGGGGGATATTCTTTTTCTTATAGGGCCTAAAATTTCTAGCGGCGCCCCGGAACTGCATGACATAATTAATTACCAGACATGATTAGCATCCTCAGCAAAGAACGTCTTTACAATCATTTTTTATCACTATGCAAGGCACTTACAGAAATAATAGAATATAGGAGAAACTCAATTTAATGGAAACACAGTGCTAGAACCCATTTTAAAGACATTTTTATTTTCCTTGTATGGTAATTGAGTTAATTTCATTCTCTTGAGTTAAATTCATTCTTGCATGGGTACAGCTATGTAGAGTGGATTTTATTTGTAGCGACCATAACTTTAAGTCTGTCAAGTTTGGAATATACTAAAGGAAGGAGAAATGTCATGTAATTGGGATGTTTTCACCTCTAGTTGGATGAAAGTACATGTGTAATTACATCTCTCAGTGTTAAGACAACATCATTTGATGACCAAGTATAGGTTGTTTCCTGCTTCCTTTATGATAATTCAATATAATTTTATGTTAATATAATGTTCATTTTACCAATAGGCATGAAGTTTGTTGTCTCTTTGTAACCAGTCACCTGTTATAATGTTATAATACAACCCCGATTCCAAAAAAGTTGGGACAAAGTACAAATTGTAAATAAAAATGGAATGCAATTATGTGGAAGTTTTAAAATTCCATATTTTATTCAGAATAGAACATAGATGACATATCAAATGTTTAAACTGAGAAAATGTATCATTTAAAGAGAAAAATTAGGTGACTTTAAATTTCATGACAACAACACATCTCAAAAAAGTTGGGACAAGGCCATGTTTCCCACTGTGAGACATCCCCCTTTCTCTTTATAACAGTCTGTAAACGTCTGGGGACTGAGGAGACAAGTTGCTTAAGTTTAGGGATAGGAATGTTAACCCATTCTTGTCTAATGTAGGATTCTAGTTGCTCAACTGTCTTAGGTCTTTTTTGTCGTATCTTCCATTTTATGATGCGCCAAATGTTTTCAGTACCCGGACCCTTCTTCTACGCAGCCATGATGCTGTAATTGATGCAGTATGTGGTTTGGCATTGTCATGTTGGAAAATGCAAGGTCTTCCCTGAAAGAGACGTCGTCTGGATGGGAGCATATGTTGCTCTAGAACCTGGATATACCTTTCAGCATTGATGGTGTCTTTCCAGATGTGTAAGCTGCCCATGCCTCACGCACTAATGCAACCCCATACCATCAGAGATACAGGCTTCTGAACTGAGCGCTGATAACAACTTGGGCCGTCCTTCTCCTCTTTAGTCCGAATGACACGGCGTCCCTGATTTCCATAAAGAACTTCACATTTTGATTCGTCTGACCACAGAACAGTTTTCCACTTTGCCACAGTCCATTTTAAATGAGCCTTGGCCCAGAGAAGACGTCTGCGCTTCTGGATCATGTTTAGATACGGCTTCTTCTTTGAACTATAGAGTTTTAGCTGGCAACGGCGGATGGCACGGTGAATTGTGTTCACAGATAATGTTCTCTGGAAATATTCCTGAGCCCATTTTGTGATTTCCAATATAGAAGCATGCCTGTATGTGATGCAGTGCCGTCTAAGGGCCCGAAGATCACGGGCACCCAGTATGGTTTTCTGGCCTTGACCCTTACGCACAGAGATTCTTCCAGATTCTCTGAATCTTTTGATGATATTATGCACTGCAGAAGATGATCTGTTCAAACTCTTTGCAATTTTACACTGTCGAACTCCTTTCTGATATTGCTCCACTATTTGTCGGCGCAGAATTAGGGGGATTGGTGATCCTCTTCCCATCTTTACTTCTGAGAGCTGCTGCCACTCCAAGATGCTCTTTTTATACCCAGTCATGTTAATGACCTATTGCCAATTGACCTAATGAATTGCAATTTGGTCCTCCAGCTGTTCCTTTTTTGTACCTTTAACTTTTCCAGCCTCTTATTGCCCCTCTCCCAACTTTTTTGAGATGTGTTGCTGTCATGAAATTTCAAATGAGCCAATATTTGGCATGAAATTTCAAAATGTCTCATTTTCGACATTTGATATGTTGTCTATGTTCTATTGTGAATACAATATCAGTTTTTGAGATTTGTAAATTACTGCATTCCACTTTTATTTACAATTTGTACTTTGTCCCAACTTTTTTGGAATCGGGGTTGTAATTTGTATATCCTATATAATGGGATGTAAAACTTAAGCTGGTTGGAGACTGCTCCACGGCCGTTATTGGAAATAAACCTCTTGCATGTTGGAGGCGAACTGTGTGGACTTGAGTTATTCTGATTGTCGACAGAAGGTATTTTTCTTCCACACAAGCACATAAAGGTCAAAGAAACGTTAATGGTTCCAACTGTAACTATATATTGTTCTTATTGCATTAACCCTTTGATGCAAAACATATGTACACCCCTTCTAATGCACAACATGGGTCAAAAATGACCAGCATTCATTTTCCAGGTTATTTCATGCTGACTGAGTTTTTCTTTGCTCTATCTTTTGAAATCAATTTATTTTATGATTGAATATTCCAAGTATTCTTTAAATATCTTGCTTTTAATTACCACAAATCATTAATTTAATTTTTTCTTTCCTACTTTATGAACAAAAATACTTTTTATATTACTACACATGGGTCATCCAAGTGTGATTTAAAATTAAATGTCTTAATACTATAATAATAATTTGTTTCAAGTAATTACTTTAGCAGTGAATGGGGCCAGTTATTTATTTATTAACTATGTAGTTAGCTAAGCCAACTACAATAAAATTAGCTAACTAAAGTAGAATATGTCAACAGCTCGGTAGCTAATAGTAATTACTTCAAACTTTCTGACAAGTAATCTACTCACTCTCAAGGGAACCTAAACATAATAAATTTTTTTCTAAGGTAATGTTAGAACAATTGAAAAACATTACTTACATGTATGAGATGGGCAAAGGGCGCTGTGCTGAGCTGTGAAATGTCTGACACAAGCACAATTCACAGTTCCCACCAAACGCTGGAGTAAATGCATGCGGGTCGGTTCTGACCCATGTGTGTAAACTTGATGTAGAATTACAAAAGCTGTGCTTGTTCATAACTTAAGAAAGGAAAAATAAAAATGATGATTTGTGCTCAACAAAAGCAAGATATTTACTGCATAATTGGAAAAGTAAATGACAAAATGAATTTATTTCAAAAGTATATCATAGAAACACTCAGCCATACATGAAATAACCTGGGAAATGAATGCAGGTCGTTTTTGACCCATGTTGTGCATTAGAAGGGTAGTGATACAAAAAGGGTTTTTATTCAAAAAGTAAGAAAGGAAAAAATAAAATAACGATGTATGATGATCAAAAACAAGTTAATTGAGGAATACCTTGAATACTGAATGATGGAATTAATTTATTGCAAAGATATAGAAGATAAAAACTCAGCCGGGTCACTTTTGACCCATGTTTTGCATCAAAGGGTTAATAACTTGAGAAAACACATTAATTAAAAAATTAAACCTTCAGGAACCATTCAAGAACCCTATCATGCTTCTTTACGAAAAATGAAACGACACCTTCTGACCAATCAGATTTGAGAATTCAACAGCATTGCGGTAGAAATGAGTGTAAACAATCATGAAATAAGACTACAAAATGTGCAAAAGATTTTGAAATGAAGAAAGAAAGTGAAGAAAGAACTGACACAGATTACATAATTATATAATTGCTAACATTTTTTTTGACAAAAAAACTGACATTTGCACAATCAAAGCAGCTAAAGTGAAACAAGAACAGGTATTTCCTCTTATGACTGGGTGAGTCTGGAATGAAAACAAATACTTCAGGAGTAATGGAGGGGAGCAGCACCTGGAACCAGACACCTGTGGTTAGCATAAAATGCTGTCTGTTGAGACGCCTCCATCATCTGGCCGAATTTGGTTGTTTGTGTTTCGTTTCAGCTTTATTCTCAAATCTGATTGGTCAGAAGGTGTTGATTCATTCATATACGACTCAAGGGTGCCCAACCAGTCGATCGCGGTCTACCAGTCGATCGCGAGAATGACAAAAAAAAAAAAACCTTGTTCAAAAAGCACACTAATAAAACCATCGTTCATGAGTGACCAGAATATATTTTCATATTAATAAAATTAAGAAATATATAAATAATTCTTAAATATATAAATAATTCTGAATCCTATTCTGTTGCATGCTGGGTATGGTTTGCCATGGTTGCTAGGTTGTAACTAGGGACTCTAAAGCGCGAAGAAGCTTTAGAGTCCCTAGTTACAACCTAGCAACCAGTGTAGTGGAAGCTGAGAAGATAATGGTGGAAACCAAAAAAGCTAAAAATTATCACTTTCATCCTGAGTGGGAAGAGGATTACTTTTTTGTTTTTTCGAATTCAAAGCCAGTGTGTTTGATCTGTAATGCTACCGTGGCCATTCCAAAGAAGGGAAATTTGGAGCGACATTTCATGACAGTTCACAAGAGCTATGCTAAAGACTTCCCGGCGAAATCAGCTGTACGAACTGAAAAGGTAAACAACCTGAGGAGACAGCTAGCCGCAAAGCAGGCAGTGTTTACGCTACCTGTTAATAAGAGTAAAACTGCCACGATAGCGTCTTACCGTGTGAGTCGTGTTCTGGTAAAGCACAAGAAATGTTTTAAAGACGGCGAAGTTTTCAAAGAAGCCTTTGTGGAGGCCGCGGATGCACTTTTTGCTGACTTCAAGAACAAGAAGGAGATCATGTCGGCTATTCAAGAAATCCAGCTATCCAGGAACACCATTACAAGGCGGTGCGAGACCATGTCAGAGGACATTGAACGACAGCTTAGAAATGACATTGAGAGCTGTCTTTGTTTTTCGCTGCAATTTGACGAATCAACTGATGCTGTGGATGTGGCGCAGTTATGTGTTTTCATTCGGATGGTTTTTCATAACATGACGGCAAAAGAAGAGCTTCTGACAATTTTGCCTTTGAAAGGGCACACAAGAGGGTCGGATGTTTTTGACACGTTTATGGAGTTTGTCAGTAAGTCGCATTTACCCCTCTTCAAACTTACGTCAATCACAACTGATGGGGCTCCATCTATGGTTGGGCATACTGCTGGGTTCGTTGCTTTGTGCAAGCAGTCGGAATCTTTCCCTGATTTTTTGAACTATCACTGTATCATTCACCAACAAGGGCTGTGCGGGAAGATTTTGAACATGAAGGACGTCATGGACGTAGCTATAAAAATCGCGTGCTCTTTTCGGGCCAGGAGTTTACAGAGGCGCTTATTCCGTGCCCAGCTCGAGGAGGCAGGTGCAGACCACACCGATCTGCTGCTGCACACCGACGTCAGGTGGTTGAGCCGAGGCAAATTCCTCGAAAGATTTTTGGAACTTTTGCCCAAAATTAAAGAGTTCCTGAAGCACACAACTACCCATGCTGCTGCTTATACTCAGCTGGAGGACGGTCAGTGGCTCGCTGATTTGGCTTTTCTCACAGATGTCACCAATAAGATCAATGACTTGAATCTCGAGCTGCAGGGAAAGCACATCGCCAACATGATCAGTTCAGTGAACACCTTTAAAACGAAGTTGCGCCTGCTGTTACGCAGGTTGCAACAGTGTGATGTCAGGAACTTTCCGCACTTGGAGGCTGAGCTCCGCCGTCAGGGCAAAGACAGTGTGGAACTTGCTCGTTATGAGCAACAGATCCAAAACATTCTTTTGGAGTTTGAGCGCCGGTTTACTGACTTTGCGTCCATTGAGCCTGTTGCTCAGTTTCTGTGCTTTCCATTTGGTGAAAATGTTGATGTGGATTGCATTGCGCCCAAAGTAGCCACACTCTTCAGCCTGGACTCCAGTGCTGTCGAGAATGAAATTCTCACACTGCAAAATGACATTGAGATCAAATGCAGAGCAACACCTGGGATAACTGGGATATATATTATATCTTTTTTAACTGGGATATTATAACTGGGGGCGGCACGGTGGTGTAGTGGTTAGCGCTGTCGCCTCACAGCGAGAAGGTCCTGGGTTCGAGCCCCGGGGCCGGCGAGGGCCTTTCTGTGTGGAGTTTGCATGTTCTCCCCGTGTCCGCTTGGGTTTCCTCCGGGTGCTCCGGTTTCCCCCACAGTCCAAAGACATGCAGGTTAGGTTAACTGGTGACTCTAAATTGACCGTAGGTGTGAATGTGAGTGTGAATGGTTGTCTGTGTCTATGTGTCAGCCCTGTGATGACCTGGCGACTTGTCCAGGGTGTACCCCGCCTTTCGCCCGTAGTCAGCTGGGATAGGCTCCAGCTTGCCTGCGACCCTGTAGAAGGATAAAGCGGCTAGAGATAATGAGATGAGATGAGATATTATAACTGGGGTATATATTATACGTGGTAAACTATATCTAGCTCTAAAAAGCTGAGTGTTTAAAGGTTTGTTTCCCTGACAGAAATCAAGTTCTGAAGCTTGTGGCCAGAAAAGTATACAATAGGTACAGTATGGTTGTGTTTTATTAAGTATATATTAAGTCCACATGTACACTAGTCAAGTCCTTGTGCCTGGTTTTAACCGCAAAGTGTTACCTGGGTAGTGATACGTACGTGATGATTACAAATGATGCTAAAAATTATCAGGAGATAAAAACAGACATACAGTATAGCTTATTTCAGGGCTTTTCAAAGTGTGGGGCGCGCCTCCCCTGGGGGGGGCAAGAGTTCTTCAGGGGGGGCGCAACGTGAGGAAACATAAACCAGAATAAGTTACTATTGCGGACATTTAGCGAACTTCAGCTAGCCTTTACCAGAGACAAAATGGATCGATTTTTAGTACCTAAAGCTACAGTGAATGAGGAGACAGAGTCCGGGCCAAGCAAAAAACCAGAGCCTCCAGGATTTTGCGATGTTGCGATTTGCAACTTCAATGCAAATTCAACCAATCCCCGCGAATTCAGGGCGGTGTTGCAATTATATCCAATCACCACAACCTTCCCGCAAATTTGACCAATCGTTGGCCTCGTCTTGAGGTGACGTCGACAAACTACCTTCCGCCTTACTTCCATGTATACGTTCAAGAGAAGCAGCATGCGCGCAGTGTTGCCAGATTGGGCGGTTTTAAGTGCATTTTGGCGGGTTTTGAACATATTTTGGGCTGGAAAACGTCAGCAGTATCTGGCAACACTGCATGTGCGAGACAGTGTTTATATAGGCTTAAATTCTGTTACTGAAAGTGTGTTATGTTTACAGTGAAGGACTGTGTGCACTTTACATTATTTTTTTTACTTAATACAAGAAATTAATGGATGCCAACATTTTTGCCAAAATGGTATTTTATTTTCCATTGTTTAGGCAGCTTCAGCATCATACTGTGAGATTCTGTTCAAATTGTTTTTTTTCTTCTATGAAACCTGAGCCATTTATTTTATTAGTTTATAATTATTGTTTAATTTAGTCTTCAGGAGAGACTGCCTGCACACAGTACTAGTATTAATAGTTTTTTTTCTTACATGAAAGCTGAGGCATTTATATTATATTTTAAGGTAACTTCATGTTGGCTGTGAGGTTCTATGCACTTTAACTTTTGAACCAACAGGTGCATTTGGATAAGTAAAGCCGATTTTTCTGCATTTTTGAAGTCCTGGTAATCTTTTATAGTGGTGAAGTTGTTTATAGGACCATTTCTCAGTGTCTTTGTTTTTTTAATCAATAGTTTTTCGGTAATAACTTAATATTTAACATCACTCAATTTTAATCACAAAAAGAGAAAATCGCAACAATTTCTCGCAACTTTCACTTCCTCCCACAATGTAATCGCAACAAAAACCTAAAAAACACCGCAACTTTCATCGCAATTTTTTGGAAACCCCCCCCCGCAACATCAGACATTTTAGCCCGCAACAATCACAAAAAAGGCCCGCGGAATCCTGGGGAGACTGAAAAAAGAAGGAAGTATGACCACGATTATTTAAAGTTTGGATTTTCATGGACTGGATCTGAAGATGCTCCACTGCCACAGTGTGTTGTCTGCCAAGAGGTGCTAGCTAACGATGCTATGAGATGTTTAAAATGTGTAAAACAAGATGCTTTAAAAAGAAAAGCACAGATGTTTAAAATGTGTAAAGGAAAAAAAAATAATGTGTACAACAACCATTTTTTTTTAAATACGAATGGAACATTAAGTATAGCAACAACAAAAATTGTAAGGGGGGCGCTGTTGTTTATTTGCTCTCTGAGGGGGGGCTGACTCTCCCACACTTTGAAAACCCCTGGCTTATTTGATTATCGTCCAAAGGTCACAAGTTCGAATCCTGACGATGCCACACAGCATCTTGGGTGTCCAAGAGAGCAAAATTGACCTTTTGGTGACGCTATCCAATCATGGCCATCTGTGATGGCTTGTATGTGGAAGGGGGTAGATAGCATGTTCCTCCAAGTGTGTTACACTGCCCTGTGATGCAGCATGAGCAGCAGTTCAAAAAGATGCTGTTGGCTGGCTTCGTGCCTCCGAGGAAGCACATGATCACCTTCACTCGCCCAGATTGGTAGCTGTTGTATGATACAGGGGACCTAAATGGCGGGTGGGAATTGGCCAGGAATAACTTAGGGAGAAAACTGGTGGGAGGGGGGTTATGCTCATCTCATCTGATTATCTCTAGCCGCTTTATCCTGTTCTACAGGGTCGCAGGCAAGCTGGAGCCTGTCCCAGCTGACTACGGGCGAAAGGCGGGCTACACCCTGGACAAGTCGCCAGGTCATCACAGGGCTGACACATAGACACAGACAACCATTCACACTCACATTCACACCTACGGTCAATTTAGAGTCGCCAGTTAACCTAACCTGCATGTCTTTGGACTGTGGGGGAAACCGGAGCACCCGGAGGAAACCCACGCGGACACGGGGAGAACACGCAAACTCCGCACAGAAAGGCCCTCGCCGGCCACGGGACTCGAACCCGGACCTTCTTGCTGTGAGGCGACAGCGCTAACCACTACACCACCGTGCCGCCCACAAAACAGCACTTTCAATTGTTTTGTCCCTAGTAAATATTTGGACACAAAAAGACGGGAAAATATGACCTGGGTTATAAAAAAAAAAAATCCCAGGTAAGTGAAAACACATACTTGTTTGTGTTTAAACAAATGTTTTCTTCGTCAACTCTTCATCTCCACTTCACAAATCAGACCAGAAAGGATAAATGAAATAAAATGAAGAAGAAGATCTGTGACATCTCTTCCCTTTCTGACCAAAATTCTCTAACCCTGTAGCGAGGTCTCCGGTCCAAAGAGCTTCCTTCTAAATAAGCTAAATAATTTACAACGATGCACGCGACTTGATTAGCCACATCAGTACAGAAGCTGAGTTTGTTGATGTAGCCAGATTTGTTTCCTGAGTTAAACTGCCCTGCTATGGGAT
This sequence comes from Neoarius graeffei, assembly GCF_027579695.1. Lineage (NCBI taxonomy): Eukaryota > Metazoa > Chordata > Actinopteri > Siluriformes > Ariidae > Neoarius > Neoarius graeffei. The sequence continues at coordinate 8,668,204 of NC_083569.1, forward strand.
GGCTTTTTTTTTTTCATTTGGGTCATTTTAAAAATCTCAGTTTTGATCTACTTTATTGATTTATTGGTGCTGCCTAAAATGTATGAACAATGTCAGGCCTTATGCCTTATGAGTACATTTTGCTCATGATGTCTAATAGTCTAGTACAATATTAGAATAGAACATTTTATTAGAGCTGACAAAAGAAGGTTGTGGATTCCTACAAGTACCTCGGGCTGTGGCTGGACAGCAAGCTGGACTGGACTTGCAACACGAACCACTTGTACAGGAAGGGACAGAGCAGGCTATACTTCCCGACGAGGCTGCGGTCCTTTAACATCTGCAGGAAACTCCTGTGGATGTTCTATCAGTCCGTGGTTGTCAGTGTCCTGTTTTACACCGTGGTGTGCTGGGGGGGCAGCACATCCAAGAAGGACACATCCGGGCTGGACAAACTGATCAGACGGGCCGGCTCTGTGGTCGGCATGAAGCTGGACTCTCTGGTGACGGTGTCAGAGAAGAGGACGATGGACAAACTACTGAACATCATGGACGATGCCAGTCACCCTCTGCACACCGTCATCAGCAACCAGAGGAGCCTGTTCAGTGACAGAATGCTCCTTCCCAAGTACAGGACTAACAGACTTAAAGGGCATATCACGGGTAAATTCAGGAGCAAGATCAATGTAATTCTCCTATTTTATATTAAACTTTGGTCAAATATCTGTAGCATTCTGCATTCTCTGCAATTTTTTTTACCTTGCACAATACCAGAAAAATTCAGTTGAAATCAAACCATTTGAGGCGGATTGGTGTGCCTCTGAAAAAACTTGCCATTTGGATTTCCCGGGAAACATTGATTTTCGTGACGTCATCTGCGGGACGCCTCCCTCTGAATCCTACATCAGCGCTGGTTTGTTTATGAGAAAACGACCTGGTGGTTTTCTGCAAATTTCTTCAATGTTATCACGTAATTATTAAAATAGTTAACAGACGTATCGTAGGAGGGTGTAGCAACACCAATCTTGATGGGATTAGTACTCATCGTTTTCCAAAAGACCAGACAATGATGCCCCTTTTCCACCAAAGCAGTTCCAGGGCTGGTTCGGGGCCAGTGCTTAGTTTGGAACCGGGTTTTCTGTTTCCACTGACAAAGAACTGGCTCTGGGGCCAGAAAAACCGGTTCCAGGCTAGCACCAACTCTCTGCTGGGCCAGAGGAAAGAACCGCTTACGTCAGCGGGGCGGCGGAGTTGTTAAGACCAACAACACTAACAAGACCGCAAAAGATCGCCATTTTTAAGCGACGAGAAGCCGCAGCTGTACAAACGCGAAGTCATCCATTATTATTATTGTTGTTGCTGCTGTTTCTTCCGTGTTGTTTTTCGATATTCGTGCCAAGGTTTATGCAAACGTAGCGACGTAACTGACGTATACAGCGACGTAATGACGTATACAACGACGTAACTGACGTATACAGCGACGTAATGACGTGGCTTCCCTTAGCACCGCGAGCGATGGAAAAGCAAACTGGTTCTCAGCTGGCTTGTAAGTTGAACGAGTTGTGAACCAGCACCAAACCAGCCCTGGAACTGATTTGGTGGAAAAGAGGCACGAGAGAGAAATGGGAGTGCTTGGTCTACACAGGCTGGTCACTGAAACCGTGCAAAGCTCGCGCAGCCTGCTTGTGCTTCCGCAGATAACGTCACGATTCTGGCTCCAGACTCCCTTGGGATTTTTCCAGGTGTGTTTTGTTATTTTATTTTTTTTTCTGCTGTAGACAGATGGCCTTGTGCAAAATTACCCTTCTGGATGAGTGTGTCAAGGGACATGCTTTCATATAAAAAAAAAAAACCAAAATTGGTCCAGAATATGCACTTTAAAAACTCCTTTGTCCTTCATGCCATCAGACTGTACAACTCCTCTCTGGGGGGGAGGAGGGGTAACAGGAGGCAGAGGATGGGAAGGAGCAGCAGTAGCCTAGCCTAACAATAAGCAATACTGGACTTCTTTTTCTTCTTCTTCTTTTGGCTGCTCCCAATTAGGGGTCGCCACAGCGGATCTTTCGTCTCTATTGCTCCCTGTCTTCTGCATCCTTCTCAACCACACCTGCCACTTTCATGTCCTCTCTCACCACATCCATGTATCTCCTCTTTGGCCTTCCTCGTTTTCGTTTGCCTGGCAGCTCCATCCTCAACGTTCTCCTTCCAACATGCTCTGTATCTCTTCTCAGAATGTGCCCATACCATCTCAGGCTCATCTCTCTTAGCTTAATTCCCAAGCTCTCCACATGTGCTGTCCCTCTGATGTGCTCGTTCCTTATCCTGTCCAGCCTTGTCACTCCCATCGCAAACCTTAACATCCTCAACTCCGCCACCTCCAACTTTGCCTCCTGTCTCTTCGTTAAGGGCTCTTTTCATTCCGCATGTTAGATTTGGCACAGTTTTACACCGGATGCCCTTCCTGACGCAACCCTCTCCAATTTATCCGGGTTTGGGACCGACACCAAGAGTACGCTTATGCACCCCCAGTGGCTGGATTACCAAAAGCAATACTGGACAATGTGCAATATATAATGTGCTGGACTTTTTTTTTCTCCCCATATCTTATTCTTTTTTATATTTGTATATGTAAACACTTAATTTGGGCGGCACGGTGGTGTAGTGATTAGCACGGTCGCCTCACAGCAAGAAGGTTCTGAGTTCGAACCCAGCAGCCAGCGGGGGCCTTTCTGTGTGGAGTTTGCATGTTCTCCCCATGTCTGCGTGGGTTTCCTCCAGGTGCTCCGGTTTCCCCCACACTCCAAAGACATGCGGTTAGGTTAATATGGGACAGCCTTGGGCTGAGGTGCCCTTGAGCGAGGCACCTAACTCCCGACTGCTCCCCGGGCGCTGTTAGCATGGCTGCCCACTGTGTGTGTGTGTGCTCATTGCTCACACATGTTTGCATGTGTGTGTTCACTGCTTCAGATGGGTTAAATGCAGAGAGGATGAATAAAGTTATGCTTTCTTTCTTTCTCATCTCATTATCTCTAGCCGCTTTATCCTGTCCTACAGGGTCGCAGGCAAGCTGGAGCCTATCCCAGCTGACTACGGGCGAAAGGCGGGGTACACCCTGGACAAGTCGCCAGGTCATAACAGGGCTGACACATATGCCGCTTTTCCACTACCAACGCGGCTGAGTTGGGCTGAGTCGAGCTGAGCGGGGCTGTTGGAGTTGCATTTCGACTACAGCCACGCTGAACCGTGCTGGCTGGAAGTGGGTGGACACATTGGGTGGAGTTAGCGAAAGTGGGTGGATGTCACGTGATGTCGTTAGGCGGCGCAAACAGTGACATCAGTGACCTTTTAAGCGGTAGTCTCACGACCCGGATAGTAAACAATAAACATGGAGGACATGGAGTCGTTAGTGTTGCTGGTCTTGGTGCTGTGGCTTGTTGTCACCGACAACGCCAACAGATACTGGCAAGAGCGTATAGATGAGGCGAGGCGCATAAGGCTTCAGAAATTCTCGTAATTCTTCTTCTTCCGGGTTTACAGATCCCAGCGTGCTCGCGGGGCGTGTGTGGGCATGTGAGGACACGCCTCCTCACCAATCAGTGCACAGGGGAGTGTCTCCTCACGCCCCTAGCCCCACTCGGCTCGGTTTGGCTCGCTTCAGCCCTACTCCAAAACCGTGCGAGTTTTGGGTGCTGAGTAGGGCTGAAGCGAGCTGAGTCGTGCTGCTCTGAGGTAGTCGAAACGCGAGCCGTGTCGGGCTGAAGTGAGCTGAAAAAGGGTAGTGGAAAAGGGCCAATAGACACAGACAACCATTCACACTCACATTCGCACCTACGGTCAATTTAGGCTACGTTCACACTGCAGGCTGAAGTGACTCAAATCCGATCTTTTCGCCCATATGTGACCTGTATACGATCTTTTATTGACAATATGAACGACACAGATCCGATTTTTTCAAATCCGACCCAGGCCGTTTGGATATGTGGTCCTAATTCCGATTCCTATCCGTTCTTTTCATATGCGACTTCAGTCTGAACCGCCAGGTCGCATTCATCCGACTTACACGTCATCAACAAGCCACAAACGTCACTATTCTGCGCTGAAGTAGGCGGCGGGTCTCTCAAAAAAAGTTACAACAACATGGCGCATAATCACGGGCGCAGATAGAGGGTGGGACTCGTCCCACCCAGATTTAAATTCACCTCGTTCGGTCCCCCCACTTATAGGGAGGAAAAAACATCTATGCTGTCTTTCTTTGCATAAGGCAAACCTCACGGAAAAATCAAAAGACTAATTACCATTCGGTTTATTGAGGTGCACAGCAGTGTATACATAGTTGCAACAACTCACATAAAACAAAGACTGATATTCGGTTGGTTGAGCTGCGCAGACTGCACAGGTTGCGAGCTCGAGCTTGGTTGCTATGGTTACTAACAACAAGTTTGACAGGCATATCGGGGTTGGGGTTGGTTTGCTGGCAGCTTTGTCCCTCCCAGTTCAAAAAACGTATCTGCGCCCCTGCGCATGACATCAATGCGAGGGACGCTTCGGGCTGTGAAGGTTCTGAATCTTCTCAATGGAAGGACGCAGAGGTTAGGGAGCTGATTTCCATTTGGGGGGATGCAGCTATTCAAGCTAGATTGGATGGGTCATACCGCAACCGGGCGGTTTTACTTCCGTAAACACTGGCCATGCTCACTGCGTGTGACGTCGTCGTATCCTGCAATGCGCATGCGGAACACTTTTAGGTCGCTTTTCGTTCATACTGACGATCACATACAAGTCGCATATATTTGTTAATGTGAACGACCTCACAAAAAAATCGGAATTGAGCGTTAAGCCTTGCAGTGTGAACGTAGCGTTAGAGTCACCAGTTAACCTAACCTGCATGTCTTTGGACTGTGGGGGAAACCGGAGCACCCGGAGGAAACCCACGCGGACAACATGCAAACTCCGCACAGAAAGGCCCTCGCCGGCCCCGGGGCTCGAACCCGGACCTTCTTGCTGTGAGGCGACAGCGCTAACCACTACACCACCGTGCCGCCTCAATCTAATCTAATCTAATAGTCATGAAGACGTTAAGGGGCTTTCCCAAAGGAGACCTCAGGGTGATGAGAGTATTAAAAACAGTACTGAGACAAAGGAAAAGTGACTTTCTTGACTAAAAATGCACACACACAAAGAATCGTATGAAGGCGCTGACTCATATGGCAGCACAAGGCAGCATGGTATCTGCTTTCCGTTTCAGACACACCCACCCTTGTTGTCTCGGTTCGCTCCACGCCCTCGGTTACGTCAGTCTGGATGTCACGTGCCTGTAGTTTCCTTCTGAGTAAGCGAGAGAGGGGGTGTGGCCTGCACTTCCACCGGCTTTACAGCCCTCGCGCACAATGAAACAACCCGGACACCACGTTGGGGTTTATGGGACGCAGGCACGCGCTCGCGGTACCGGGTTTCCGTTCACAAGTCGGATGTGAGATTTTGTTTCTTTCTTTAAAGGAACAGGGTGGGAACTGAGACATCATCCGCGCGCGCCCCGACGCGCTTTTGTTGTGTCGGTGCGGAAATACAATACAATACAGTACAGTACGCACGAGACCATGTCGGTGTTCGCCGACTCCGATTATCTGGCCGCCGAGTGTCTGGTGTCGATCTCGAGCGGCCCCGTGCTTCACCGGACCCGGGGTCACGGCGAGGCGGACGGCTCGAGCGAGGACAGGGAGGTGCGCGAGACCCTGAAGCGCGAGGGTGAGGAGGCTGACGTCGTGCTGGCGGAAACGCGCGCTGCTTTCCGGCCCATGTCCGCGCAGTCGGAAAGCAGCAGCTCGTCGTCGAGCTCGTGCGGAGAGAGCGGCTACGCCACGCTGTGTGACTCCGGCACCGCGACTCCGACCACGACCCCCATCGGTACCCCGGTTCCGGGACAGACAAACCGCAGCGCCTCCCAGCAGATGTGGGCAGAGGCAGGAGGAGGATCAGGAGGAGGCGGAGCCCCGCCTCCTCCTCCGCCTCCTCCTCCACCGCGCTCTCCCTCAAAACGCCACCCGTGCACTTTCAACGGATGCGACCGAGTGTACGGCAAATCCTCCCACCTCAAAGCGCACATCAGGACACACACAGGTGAGCGCACCGCCCCTCACAGCAGCTCCATTCTCAAGTTCAAACTGAATTGGTTGCCTTGACACCACAATTTCACCCTTTTACTAACGCAGGGCTTTTCAGAGTGTGGGAGGGTCACCCCCCAGAGCAAATAAACAACATCGCCCCTGTTTGGTTGTTGTACACATTTTTTTTTTTCTTTTACACATTTTAAACATCTGCTTTTTAAAAGCTCTTTTTACACGTTTTAAGCATCTGTGCTTTTTTTTAAAACCTCTTTACACATTTTAAACATCTGTGCTTTTTTAAAACCTCTTTTGTACACATTTTAAACATCTGTGCTTTTTTAAAACCTCTTTACACATTTTAAACATCTGTGCTTTTTTTAAAACCTCTTTTTTTTACACATTTTAAACATCTGCGCTTTTTTAAACCTCTTTTGTACACATTTTAAACATGTGCTTTTTTAAAACCTCTTTACACATTTTAAACATCTGTGCTTTTTTAAAACCTCTTTTGTACACATTTTAAACATCTGCGCTTTTTTAAAACCTCTTTTTTGCACATTTTAAACATCTGTGCTTTTTTAAAGCCCCTTTTTTTTTTACACATTTTAAACATCTATGCTTTTTAAAACCTTTTTTACACATTTTAAACATCTGTGCTTTTTTTAAACATCTGTGCTTTTTAAAACCTCTTTTTTACACATTTTAAACATCTGCTTTTTAAAACCTCTTTTACACATTTTAAACATCTGTGCTTTTTAAAACCTCTTTTACACATTTTAAACATCTGTGCTTTTTAAAACCTCTTTTGTACACATTTTAAACATCTGTGCTTTTTTTTAAACCTCTTTTGTACACATTTTGAACGTGCTTTTTTAAAACCTCTTTTGTACACATTTTAAACATCTGTGCTTTTTAAAACCTCTTTTTTGCACATTTTAAACATCTGTGCTTTTTTAAAACCTCTTTTTTACACATTTTAAACATCTGTGCTTTTTAAAACCTCTTTTTTTACACATTTTAAACATCTGCGCTTTTTTAAAACCTTTTTTACACATTTTAAACATCTGTGCTTTTTTAAAACCTCTTTTTTTACACATTTTAAACATCTGTGCTTTTTTAAAACCTCTTTTGTACACATTTTAAACATCTGTGCTTTTTTTAAACCTCTTTTGTACACATTTTAAACATCTGTGCTTTTTTAAAACCTCTTTACACATTTTAAACATGTGCTTTTTTAAAACCTCTTTACACATTTTAAACATCTGTGCTTTTTTTAAACCTCTTTTGTACACATTTTAAACATGTGCTTTTTTAAAACCTCTTTACACATTTTAAACATCTGCGCTTTTTTAAAACCTCTTTTTTGCACATTTTAAACATCTGTGCTTTTTAAAACTTCTTTTTTTACACATTTTAAACATCTGTGCTTTTTTTAAACATCTGTGCTTTTTAAAACCTCCTTTTTTACACATTTTAAACATCTGTGCTTTTTAAAACCTCTTTTTTACACATTTTAAACATCTGTGCTTTTTTTTAAACCTCTTTTGTACACATTTTAAACATCTGTGCTTTTTTAAAACCTCTTTACACATTTTAAACGTGCTTTTTTAAAACCTCTTTACACATTTTAAACATCTGCGCTTTTTTAAAACCTCTTTTTTTACACATTTTAAACATCTGTGCTTTTTTAAAACTTCTTTACACATTTTAAACATCTGCGCTTTTTTAAAACCTCTTTTTTGCACATTTTAAACATCTGTGCTTTTTTAAAACCCCTTTTTTACACATTTTAAACATCTGTGCTTTTTAAAACCTCTTTTTTTACACATTTTAAACATCTGTGCTTTTTTTAAACATCTGTGCTTTTTAAAACCTCCTTTTTTACACATTTTAAACATCTGTGCTTTTTAAAACCTCTTTTTTACACATTTTAAACATCTGTGCTTTTTTAAACCTCTTTTGTACACATTTTAAACATCTGTGCTTTTTTTAAAACCTCTTTTTTACACATTTTAAACATCTGTGCTTTTTTTTAAACCTCTTTTGTACACATTTTAAACATCTGTGCTTTTTTAAAACCTCTTTTGTACACATTTTAAACATCCGTGCTTTTTAAAACCTCTTTTTTACACATTTTAAACATCTGTGCTTTTTTTAAACCTCTTTTGTACACATTTTAAACATCTGTGCTTTTTTTTAAACCTCTTTTGTACACATTTTAAACATCTGTGCTTTTTTAAAACCTCTTTTTTACACATTTTAAACATCCGTGCTTTTTAAAACCTTTTTTTTTTTACACATTTTAAACATCTGTGCTTTTTAAAACCTCTTTTTTTACACATTTTAAACATCTGTGCTTTTTTAAAACCTCTTTTGTACACATTTTAAACATTTGTGCTTTTTTAAAACCTCTTTTGCACATTTTAAACATCTGTGCTTTTTAAAACCTCTTTTGTACACATTTTAAACATCTGCGCTTTTTTAAAACCTCTTTTTTTTTACACATTTTAAACATCTGCGCTTTTTAAAACCTCTTTTTTACACATTTTAAACATCTGCGCTTTTTAAAACCTCTTTTTTTTACACATTTTAAACATCTGTGCTTTTTTTTAAACCGCTTTTTTACACATTTTAAACATCTGTGCTTTTTTAAAACCTCTTTTGTACACATTTTAAACATCTGCGCTTTTTTAAAACCTCTTTTTTGCACATTTTAAACATCTGTGCTTTTTTAAAGCCCCTTTTTTTTTACACATTTTAAACATCTATGCTTTTTAAAACCTTTTTTACACATTTTAAACATCTGTGCTTTTTTTAAACATCTGTGCTTTTTAAAACCTCTTTTTTACACATTTTAAACATCTGCTTTTTAAAACCTCTTTTACACATTTTAAACATCTGTGCTTTTTAAAACCTCTTTTACACATTTTAAACATCTGTGCTTTTTAAAACCTCTTTTGTACACATTTTAAACATCTGTGCTTTTTTTTAAACCTCTTTTGTACACATTTTGAACGTGCTTTTTTAAAACCTCTTTTGTACACATTTTAAACATCTGTGCTTTTTAAAACCTCTTTTTTGCACATTTTAAACATCTGTGCTTTTTTAAAACCTCTTTTTTACACATTTTAAACATCTGTGCTTTTTAAAACCTCTTTTTTTACACATTTTAAACATCTGCGCTTTTTTAAAACCTCTTTTTTACACATTTTAAACATCTGTGCTTTTTTAAAACCTCTTTTTTTACACATTTTAAACATCTGTGCTTTTTTAAAACCTCTTTTGTACACATTTTAAACATCTGTGCTTTTTTTAAACCTCTTTTGTACACATTTTAAACATCTGTGCTTTTTTAAAACCTCTTTACACATTTTAAACATGTGCTTTTTTAAAACCTCTTTACACATTTTAAACATCTGTGCTTTTTTTAAACCTCTTTTGTACACATTTTAAACATGTGCTTTTTTAAAACCTCTTTACACATTTTAAACATCTGCGCTTTTTTAAAACCTCTTTTTTGCACATTTTAAACATCTGTGCTTTTTAAAACTTCTTTTTTTACACATTTTAAACATCTGTGCTTTTTTTAAACATCTGTGCTTTTTAAAACCTCCTTTTTTACACATTTTAAACATCTGTGCTTTTTAAAACCTCTTTTTTACACATTTTAAACATCTGTGCTTTTTTTTAAACCTCTTTTGTACACATTTTAAACATCTGTGCTTTTTTAAAACCTCTTTACACATTTTAAACATGTGCTTTTTTAAAACCTCTTTACACATTTTAAACATCTGCGCTTTTTTAAAACCTCTTTTTTTACACATTTTAAACATCTGTGCTTTTTTAAAACTTCTTTACACATTTTAAACATCTGCGCTTTTTTAAAACCTCTTTTTTGCACATTTTAAACATCTGTGCTTTTTTAAAACCCCTTTTTTACACATTTTAAACATCTGTGCTTTTTAAAACCTCTTTTTTTACACATTTTAAACATCTGTGCTTTTTTTAAACATCTGTGCTTTTTAAAACCTCTTTTTTACACATTTTAAACATCTGTGCTTTTTTAAACCTCTTTTTTTACACATTTTAAACATCTGTGCTTTTTTTAAACATCTGTGCTTTTTAAAACCCCTTTTTTACACATTTTAAACATCTGTGCTTTTTAAAACCTCTTTTTTACACATTTTAAACATCTGTGCTTTTTTAAACCTCTTTTGTACACATTTTAAACATCTGTGCTTTTTTTAAAACCTCTTTTTTACACATTTTAAACATCTGTGCTTTTTTTTAAACCTCTTTTGTACACATTTTAAACATCTGTGCTTTTTTAAAACCTCTTTTGTACACATTTTAAACATCCGTGCTTTTTAAAACCTCTTTTTTACACATTTTAAACATCTGTGCTTTTTTTAAACCTCTTTTGTACACATTTTAAACATCTGTGCTTTTTTTTAAACCTCTTTTGTACACATTTTAAACATCTGTGCTTTTTTAAAACCTCTTTTTTACACATTTTAAACATCCGTGCTTTTTAAAACCTTTTTTTTTTTACACATTTTAAACATCTGTGCTTTTTAAAACCTCTTTTTTTACACATTTTAAACATCTGTGCTTTTTTAAAACCTCTTTTGTACACATTTTAAACATTTGTGCTTTTTTAAAACCTCTTTTGCACATTTTAAACATCTGTGCTTTTTAAAACCTCTTTTGTACACATTTTAAACATCTGCGCTTTTTTTAAACCTCTTTTGTACACATTTTAAACATCTGTGCTTTTTTTTAAACCTCTTTTGTACACATTTTAAACATCTGTGCTTTTTTTAAACCTCTTTTGTACACATTTTAAACATCTGTGCTTTTTTTTAAACCTCTTTTGTACACATTTTAAACATCTGTGCTTTTTTTAAACCTCTTTTGTACACATTTTAAACATCTGTGCTTTTTTTTAAACCTCTTTTGTACACATTTTAAACATCTGTGCTTTTTTTTAAACCTCTTTTGTACACATTTTAAACATCTGTGCTTTTTAAAACCTCTTTTTTTACACATTTTAAACATCTGTGCTTTTTTAAAACCTCTTTTGTACACATTTTAAACATTTGTGCTTTTTTAAAACCTCTTTTGCACATTTTAAACATCTGTGCTTTTTAAAACCTCTTTTGTACACATTTTAAACATCTGCGCTTTTTTAAAACCTCTTTTTTTTTACACATTTTAAACATCTGCGCTTTTTAAAACCTCTTTTTTACACATTTTAAACATCTGCGCTTTTTAAAACCTCTTTTTTTTACACATTTTAAACATCTGTGCTTTTTTTTAAACCGCTTTTTTACACATTTTAAACATCTGTGCTTTTTAAAACTTCTTTTGTACACATTTTAAACATCTGTGCTTTTTTTTTTAAACCGCTTTTTTACACATTTTAAACATCTGTGCCTTTTTTTTTTAAACATCTTGTTTTACACGTTTTAAACATCTCATAGCATTGTTAGCTAGCACCTCTTGGCAGACAACACATTGTGGCAGTGGAGCATCTTCAGATCCAGTACATGAAAATCCAAACTTTAAATAATCGTGGTCATACTTCATTCTTTTTTTGCTTGGCCCAGACTCTGTCTCCTCACTCACTGTAGCTTTAGGTACTAAAAATCGATCCATTTTGTCTCTGGCACAGGCTAGCTGAAGTTCACTAAATGTCCACAATAGTAACTTATTCTGGTTTATTTTTCCTCACGTTGCCCCCCCCCCCCGAAAGAACTCTGGCGACCCCTAGGGGAGGTGTGCCCCACACTTTGAAAAGCCCTGTAATAATGAATACATCTTATTACCACTCTAGAGATGCTTTCATTTTAATATTTAACCTTAAAGGTGCCTTTCCACCAAATACTGGCTCTTTTTGAAATACCATAGTTCAGTCCGAGTTGCATACGCATGTGAAGATATATCATTCTACTTCCATTCCCTGTATTGGGGGGAGGGGGTGTTAGACCAAAAAAATTTTTTCTACCCCCTCCAAAATATGGAGATTAGGGTGCATCAGTTGCCCTCACTTTCATAAAATCTGATTCATTTTTGTTTGGGTGTTCCTTTTCACCAATAAAGACATCCTGTAAAATTTTTTGACCGTATTCAAAAGTCTAATGGTGGCACCATGAGGTTCATTTTTTGCCAAAAAACGCTTATTTTATGTTTTCGCGTAAGGTTTGAATCACAATGTTGGACTCCATTTATTGATTTCTTGTGGCCCTCAAACTGGAAAACTTCATAGATGAAGACTTGTGGCTGTTCTTTGCAGCTTTTGATATGTTTGATGATCATCTGCTCTCAACACCAGTGTCACAATGGGATGGCTTGGCATCTTACCAGAGGATAAAGGCAACACTCCCAAACTTCATTGTGACAAATGATGTGGCAGAGCGTGGGGTTAAACTAGCCCATGAGAAAGTTGGTTCTGCCACAATAGAAGAAAGATTCCAGAACATTGTGCAAGTTGTAGCAAAAGACAGAGTAATGGTTCCAAATCTGAGACGGCCACATAGGAAATAGACATTGAGAATTTGCTTCTTAACATTTCAGTTGTCTTGAAAACAGGTAATCCAGCATCATGATAACTTTAATAGGGGCTAGCATACCGTATGCATAGGCGGCAAGCTTAAAACCAGGGTTATAACATTGATAATGCTAGTGACACCCTAAAATAAACCTCCAAATATTTTTAGACATTCTAGACATACTGTCTACAGTATCTAAGATATTTGGTCTACTCTATAAGGTGCCATAACGTTTCATGAAAAGCGATCGAAATTTTGTCATAAAAATCATAAAATAGCAGCTTTTTCCATCACTTTGAGCTCCTGGTGGCACCATTAAACTTTGTCAAAATATTTCACCCAGTGTGTTTTCTTACCAAAAGGAACGTAAAAACAAAAATGCATCATGATCGGAGGAACTTCTCATTTTTAGCGGGCAACTGATGCACCCTAATGGAGATGATCTACAGTGAGGTTCATAAATATTTGGACGGCAACATTTTTCTAATTTTGGTTCTGTACATTACCACAATGAATTTTGAACAAAACAATTCAGATGCAGCTTTAATTCAGTGGGTTGAACAAAATGATTGCATCGAAATGTGAGGAACTAAAGCATTTTTTTAAACACAATCCGTTCATTTCAGGGGCTCAAAAGTAATTGGACAAATTAAATAAAATGTTCATTTCTAATACTTGGTTGAAAACCCTTTGTTGGCAATGACTGCCTGAAGTCTTGAACTCATGGACATCACCAGACGCTGTGTTTCCTCCTTTTTAATGCTCTGCCAGGCCTTTACTGCAGCGGTTTTCAGTTGCTGTTTGTTTGTGGGCCTTTCTGTCTGAAGTTTAGTCTTTAACAAGTGAAATGCTGCTCAATTGGGTTGAGATCAGGTGACTGACTTGGCCATTCAAGAATATTCCACTTCTTTGCCTTAATAAACTCCTGGGTTGCTTTGGCTTTATGTTTTGGGTCACATAGCACATAGTATGTCTCTGAATACCTCGGAATTCATCCGGCTGCTTCTGTCCTGTGTCACATCATCAATAAACACTAGTGACCCAGTGCCACTGGCAGCCATGCATGCCCAAGCCATCACACTGCCTCCGCCGTGTTTTACAGATGATGTGGTATGCTTTGGATAATGAGCTGTACCACGCCTTCGCCATACTTTTTTCTTTCCATCATTCTGGTAGAGGGTGATCTTGGTTTCATCTGTCCAAAGAATGTTCTTCCAGAACTGTGCTGGCTTTTTTAGATGTTTTTTAGCAAAGTCCAATCTAGCCTTTATATTCTTGAGGCTTATGAGTGGCTTGCACCGTGCAGTGAACCCTCTGTATTTACTTTCATGCAGTCTTCTCTTTATGGTAGATTTGGATATTGATGCGCCTATTTCCTGGAGAGTGTTGTTCACTTGGTTGGCTGTTGTGAAGGGGTTTCTCTTCACCATGGAAATTATTCTGCGATCATCCACCACTGTTGTCTTCTGTGGGCATCCAGGTCTTTTTGCATTGATGAGTTCACCAGTGCTTTCTTTCTTTCTGTGGATTTTGCCACTCCTAATATTGTAGCAATTTCTCGGATGGGTTTTTTCTGCTTTCGCAGCTTAAGGATGGCTTGTTTCACCTGCATGGAGAGCTCCTTTGACCACGTTTTTTTCACAGCAAAATTTTCCAAATGCAAGCACCACACCTCAAATCAACTCCAGGCTTAATTGAGAATGACATAACGAAGGAATTGCCCACACCTGCCCATGAAATAGCCTTTGAGTCAATTGTTCAATTACTTTTGGTCCCTTTAAAAACAGGGTGGCACATGTTAAGGAGCTGAAACTCCTAAACCCTTCATCCAATTTTAATGTGGATACCCTCAAATGAAATCTGAAAGTCTGGACTTTATGTCCATGTCCATTTATATAACTACAATTTGAATATGTTTCAGTAAACAGGTAAAAAAACAAAATTTGTGTCAGTATCCAAATATATATGGACCTAAGTGTATCTAAGTATGGAAATACCAATATTTGGCCAACTGAAAAATGCTAACCCCCCTGTACCAGTGGTTGCGTTAGACTTTTTCATTGTCCGTCATTTTGACGGACAGGGTCGTAAAAATTCTGTCATTGTCCATTATTATCTGTCATTTTATTTTAACTTTTAAATGACAATGTATATAGGCTATAAATGCTATATATTTAATAACTTTTGTGTTTTCATGGGCTCATTTTCATTTAAAAATTAATTCACAGAACAAGCTTGTATTATTTAATAATTTATTTATGTATTTATGATGCAAAAAGATGAACAGAGATTCTGACGTTCGGTCACTTGTGAACCCATTTTCCCTCCGCTAAAAACATTGCGGCTGTTGTGCCTTAACGGGCATATAAACAATGTTATTTTACAACGTAGCAAGACAATTGCAGTTAAAATATGAACAGTCCACTACAACGATTTAAGTGACGATCTAATTTGACCTGTTTGCGTGAGCTCAAACCTTCCTTCTGGCCCGCATGGATTTAAATTGGGAGCTCGCTTGTGCATAATCAAAGTCGTCAATGGAGACTGCTGCCGAGGCAATTGTCATTAAATTTTGCGTCTTTGCCTCGGACAGACGACTTCTCATTGACGTTTTAATTTTATTCTGAAGGCTGAACCCGCGCTCTGCTGCGACACTGGAGACTGGAATAACCAGCGCCACTTCAGCCAAAGTTCTGAAGTCATGAAACATTTCTCCCAGGGAAGTGATCAGAAGCCGGCAAGAGCCTCTGAAAGTTGGATTTCCCAACCCTGCTAGTACTCTCTTCATAGGGAGGAAATCCTGCAGCATGCGGTCTTTCTGCACCAGTGGTGCAGCTGCACCCCGCGTCTCGGCTCGGCGGAGCCTGGAACCGGACACGGAAGGTCTTAAATAAAACGAAGTTATGTTTAAATGTTAGTTTGTCTACCCGTGCTCTCATTAAAATGATAGTTTAGCAGATATTCGAGCAGTGATGTTCCTAAGCTTGCTGGGGAAGAATACAATAAATCGACATTTGTTTCATTTTAAAAACAAAACAACTAGCCTAAATGAGCGCTATTGCATTAAGACGTACAGGCAGGGAAACGACACAAACAACCCAATGCATCTCTTTTTTTTTTTAATAGCAAAAACGACATGTCTTCTGCAGAGAAGGGAAACATTAATACATCTCACTGTGCTAGTGGTTAGAAAAGTCAGAGCGCGGTCAGGAGTGCGATGGGGGGAACAGCCTTGCGCAGTGGCTACAATGTATGGAGCACTTGCATGTGACATCACAGCCGATCCAGATTGTGACAGACGCCATCTTGTCGGTCAAATGCCATATTCCGCCTTCTGCTTCTACTTCTGGTTCTCCTTCTGCTTTTACTTCTACCTTTTCTTCTGGAAAACCCTACTATATACAATTCTACTACAACGGCTGCGGCTACAAGCTCTCCCTACCTGTGCACGTTTTTTGTGTGTATTTCTGCGTGTTGTTCGTCTGTACCGGACTTCAATATCCACTACAACCGTATGGACTTACTGGACATTGGTTTCCAGCAGAAAATGACGGTTTGTAGCGATTTCCATCGCATGCACAACATTCCGGACGAGATAGCGAGAACAGCAGGGTCTCCGTGGATTGTTATCGGAGGCAAAGCGAAGGAGGCGGCGCCGGGAGCGGAAGCAAAAGCGAGGCTGCAGAGCCGGCCTGTTGACTAAGCTCAGAAAACAGCCACTCAAATCTCCACTGCTAAGCCTCTACCTCTCCAACGCCAGATCCATGGTAAACAAGACGGACGATTTGGAATTACAGCTGGAATTACCTTATTCTAGTCTATAATCGGCTGGTCAGTGCTATACTCAATACTTAAGTGACTTACTCATCCAATGAGGATGCTTGTTTACAAGATGCCACATCTGAGTCACTGACAAATCCTGAATTTCTGTAAAGATAACTGTCCAGAGATTTATAGGCACGCAGTGATTCACCACTGAACAGCGAGGGAAAGTTAATGAGGTAATTAGGCTACGTTCACACTGCAGGCTGAAGTGACTCAAATCCGATCTTTTCGCCCATATGTGACCTGTATCTGATCTTTTATTGACAATATGAACGACACAGATCCAATTTTTTTCAAATCCGACCCAGGCCGTTTGGATATGTGGTCCTAAGTCTGATTCCTATCCGCTCTTTTCATATGCGACTTCAGTCTGAACCGCCAGGTCGCATTCATCCGACTTGCACGTCATCAATAAGCCACAAACGTCACTATTCTGCGCTGAAGTAGGCGGCGGGTCTCTCAAAAAAGTTACAACAACATGGCGCATAATCACGGGCGCAGATAGAGGGTGGGACTCGTCCCACCCAGATTTAAATTCACCTCGTTCGGTCCCCCCCACTTATAGGGAGGAAAAAACGTCTATGCTGTCTTTCTTTGCATAAGGCAAACCTCATGGAAAAATCAAAAGACTAATTACCATTCGGTTTATTGAGGTGCACGGCAGTGTATACATAGTTGCAACAACTCACATAAAACAAAACAAAGACTGATAGTCGGTTGGTTGAGCTGCGCAGACTGCACAGGTTGCGAGCTCGAGCTTGGTTGCTATGGTTACTAACAAGAAGTTTGACAGGCATATCGGGGTTGGGGTTGGTTTGCTGGCAGCTTTGTCCCCCCCAGTTTTTTTTGTCCCCCCCCAGTTCAAAAAACGTATCTGCGCCCCTGCGCATGACATCAGTGCGAGGGACGCTTCGGGCTGTGAAGGTTCTGAATCTTCTCAATGGAAGGACGCAGAGGTTAGGGAGCTGATTTCCATTTGGGGGGATGCAGCTATTCAAGCTAGATTGGATGGGTCATACCGCAACCGGGCGGTTTTACTTCCGTAAACACTGGCCATGCTCACTGCGTGTGACATCGTCGTATCCTGCAATGCGCATGCGGAACACTTTTAGGTCGCTTTTCGTTCATACTGAGGATCACATACAAGTCGCATATATTTGTTAATGTGAACGACCTCACAAAAAAATCGGATTTCACAAAAAAATCGGAATTGAGCATTAAGCCTTGCAGTGTGAACGTAGCGTTATACACATCTGGGTATTCCGCTGGCAGTTCAAAATCCGGTCATGAAAACTCCATCCGGAAAGCCATAAGGGTCACTAATCTGTAGATCGTTTATTTTAGACATATATCTAGTTATCTGTTCATTAGAAAAATGAGCCGTGTAGTCCGTCGGTTGAAATTGATCCATTCTGTACACGAGTGCAGCAGTATTCAGTGGTGTTTTTGACCGACAAGATGGCGGTTGTGTACTTTCCGGTCACGTGACTGCAAGATCTCTATACATGATGCACTGAACAT
This sequence comes from Neoarius graeffei, assembly GCF_027579695.1. Lineage (NCBI taxonomy): Eukaryota > Metazoa > Chordata > Actinopteri > Siluriformes > Ariidae > Neoarius > Neoarius graeffei. Next base: position 8,686,184 of record NC_083569.1, read on the forward strand.
CAAGACTGCCGCAACGTCGGCTCAGATTGAAAGTGACGGCAGTGAAGACTATACTGTATGTAAGAAAACTCTGCCACAACTTGCCAATCATTTCAATTGTGTTTTCATTATGTTTTATTATTGTTATTATTAGGCTATTATTGTTATTGGTAATGGTAACGGTAAACATCCGTCAAAATGACCGACGGCCTTCAGATTTTTCCGTCATAGCTAAAAAAAAATCCGTCAATGACGGACAATTGTCGGTTAACGCGACCTATGCCCTGTACATACCCTCTGAAGTTAATAACCCCTCCAAATAGTCAGAAACTGCCTTTTTCACAAATATAAGAATTCCTTAACGGAAATAACTCTTAAATATAACATCAAAAATCACAGTAATAACATTTATTTCTCACAAAAAGAGTTGTTAGAAACCCTCATTTTGTTTGAATCAGAGTAACGAATTCTCCATAAAGTTTCAAGATATGCTTCTTTATATGTCTGGTGTGGATGGTGTATAAGTTGCAAAATAACCAGTGCTCTTGAGCAAGTTCTGCCAGCAACTGAGCAGCAGCATCCCTGGATCTCTGTGCTTGGTTGACCAGCACGCTTCGGCCACAGCAGATAGAGCATATTCTGAATGATGTCCTTCCCTGTTGGAAGCATCCCAGAAGGGAACTCAGCCTGCTCTATGTACTCTACTACACCTAGTATCTTCTTAGTTTTTGACCGTGTTGCAACAGAAGCCATTATTTACCTGCAAGAATACAAATAATGACTATTTAATACGGGCAGCACGGTGGTGTAGTGGTTAGCGCTGTCACCTCACAGCAAGAAGGTCCGGGTTTGAGCCCCGTGGCCGGCGAGGGCCTTTCTGTGCGGAGTTTGCGTGTTCTCCCCGTGTCCGCGTGGGTTTCCTCCGGGTGCTCCGGTTTCCCCCACAGTCCAAAGACATGCAGGTTAGGTTAACTGGTGACTCTAAATTGAGCGTAGGTGTGAATGTGAGTGTGAATGGTTGTCTGTGTCTATGTGTCAGCCCTGTGATGACCTGGCGACTTGTCCAGGGTGTACCCCGCCTTTCGCCCGTAGTCAGCTGGGATAGGCTCCAGCTTGCCTGCGACCCTGTAGAACAGGATAAAGCGGCTAGAGATGAGATGAGATGAGATGAGACTATTTAATACATTGGGAGATATAATTCAGATATGAATCATTTGTGCATACTGGTTCTTAAAACTAAATTAGTAACCTTAAGTAATGATCCTCTGTGCTTAAAAATAGTTCATATTTGAGGTATTACTGAAGAGTGTGACATTCATCAATAACTTTTTAAAACTTGCTGAAAAAGAGCAGAATTACCATATGTTTGATTTACTTGAATGTAAGGTTACTTACCACTACAGGGCTCTACGTTAACTTTGAGACATGGTTGCCCAAATATTACTTTTTTTTTTTTTAATTTATTATTCAACCTTCTCAAACGCTGTCTGTATCAACAAGCATTGACGCTAGCGCCCCGTGCGAGTAATGCGCTAATTAGTCATGTAGTGAAGGACATACCAATAGACAGTCCCCCCCCCCAGGATTCCGCGGGCCTTTTTTGTGATTGTTGCGGGCTAAAATGTCTGATGTTGCGGGGGGTTTTCCAAGAAAGTTGCGGTGTTTTTTAGGTTTTTGTTGCGATTACATTGCGGGAGGAAGTGAAAGTTGCAAGAAATTGTTGCTGTTTTCTCTTTTTGTGATGAAAATTGAGTGATGTGTTAAATATTAAGTTATTACTGAAAAACTATTGATTAAAAAAACAAAAAGACACTGAGAAATGGTCCTATAAAAAACTTTACCACTATAAAAGATTACCAGGACTACAAAAATGCAGAAAAATCGGCTTTACTTATCCAAATGCTCCTGTTGGTTCAAAAGTTAAAGTGCAGAGAACCTCACAGCACAACATGAAGTTACCTTCAAATATAATATAAATGCCTCAGCTTTCATGTAAGAATAAAACACTATTAATACTAGTACTGTGTGCAGGCAGTCTCTCCTGAAGACTAAATTAAACAATAATTATAAACTAATAAAATAAATGGCTCAGGCTTCATAGAAGAAAAAAACAATTTGAACAGAATCTCACAGTATGATGCTGAAGCTGCCTAAACAATGGAAAATAAAATACCATTTTGGCAAAAATGTTGGCATCCATTAATTTCTTGTATTAAGTAAAAAAAAAAAAAATGTAAAGTGCACACAGTCCTTCACTGTAAACATAACACACTTTCAGTAACAGAATTTAAGCCAACATAAACACTGACTCGCACGCACATGCTGCTTCTCTTGAACGTATACACGGAAGGTAGTTTGTGGACGTCACCTCAAGACGACGCCAACGATTGGTCAAACTTGCGGGAACGTTGCGGTGATTGGATATAATTGCAATACCGCCCTGAATTCGCGGGGATTGGTTGAATTTGCGTTGAAGTTGCAAATCGCAACATCGCGAAATCCTGGAGGGCAGCGCTCGAAACTAACAGTGTCCTGATGTCCCGGGGACCATAAAAAATGTCATCGGGACACAAAATTATCATATCTGGGACAATCCCGGGACAATGGAAAAAAATAGGTCTAGAAAAAAAGTTCTACATTAATATTATTTACAAAGCCGTAACACATACGTAGACATTCACCTAATTTGTCAATTTTAATTTTAAAACGTTAACAGCGAAAAATACATAGTAGGTACACTTTCGATGCACCTGCATCCGTAGGCTACAGAGCAGCGCATTCTGTTCTAGAATCTTCGGCCGGAGTCCGCATTATATGGACTTGGAATGGAATTGCTACCGCACACGCTGCGCCGACTCTTGCCAGAACAAAAATGCTTAAGTGGTTGAAGCGGACCGACCGCGGGGAAGAAACTGAAAGCCCAGACATAACGTCTCCGGGACCTTCAGGATCCAAAGTGTCATCGCCTGGTCTGCAGGCAACGCTAGCAACTGAATGAACTTAATGAACACTGTTAGACACGTTATAAAATACAACAGGAATGATGTGGATGATATTGACGGAAGATACCGTTCAACAGAATAAGTGAGTTTTCTTGGTGTCTTTCTAGTTCAGAAAGTTTAGTCAGTCAGCAGCACAACTAGGCTCGGACCTGGCACTATGTTGATGTTGCTAACATTTGCACCCGGCAGCGAAAGTTCATAAAAATGGATAACGGTAATGGATAACGGAAAGTTCATAAAAATGGATAACGGTAATGGATAACGGAAAGTTCATAAAAATGGATAACGGTAATGGTGAAAATTATAAGTTGGCCTTATAAGTGCCAACAGATATTCAAGGTATAAGTAGATGAAATGAACATAAAAGGGGTCTTATTTTCAACTAAAGTGTACTGCAGATGTAGGGAGTTGAAACATTTTCTGAATGAGCTAGTTGGCCCCTTTAAATAAACGGGTATCTATTCATACAGTGAGATCGCCAAAGTTTAATAAATTGAAAATGCAATAACTGTAATTTTGAAGTAGATGATGTATAGGACATGTGTCGCTTGTGTCTTGTGACTTATTGTAAAAATGATATAAAGGGTTCAAAATCGCATAGTTACAAATATAACAGTAACTTCATATGATGATATTAACCACTGGTTATTTCAGAGAGGAAAAAATGGGGACACTATTGCTTCCATTCGGGACAATACAACACAGAATTCGGGACCACTGGGGGGGACACAGAAAAAAAAAGTTAATTTCGAGCCCTGCTGGAGGGTCTGAATAGAACACTGAATATGCACTACGCGATAATTATTAGCAATGGGAAACTGCATTGCGAGCCCGCGATGTGCAAATGTGAATTCCGCTAGTTGTTGAACATCCCGTAATGAGGACGCGGTCTTTCCGAGTCAAACAATCGCAAATCGTGATGGAATTTCATCATAATATGAATGAATAAACATCGTTTTTCACGCAAGTTGACATATATTTGGGTAGTTGCAAGCATTTGTGAGAGTCTGGTTGTCCGAATCTATTGAATGGTTGTCCCGGGCAATCGGGCTACTGTTAATGTCGAGCCCTGCACTAAGCTTATTACCTTAAAATAATGATCATCTGCACTGAAAATGTTGTAGTCGTACCTAGTGGCATACCTGAAGAGGTTCGCATTCATCGATAACTTTAAAACACATTAAAAAAAGCAGCATTCTAATATCAAACAGCACTGTAATGTATTTTGTCATATTGTAAGAATGGAAACTTTCAGAGGGTATGTACAGGGGGGTTAGCAAGGTTCAATTTAATAAAATTTGACATTTTCCCACATGGGCGGCACGGTGGTGTAGTGGTTAGTGCTGTCGCCTCACAGCAAGAAGGTCCTGGGTTCGAGCCCCGGGGCCGGCTAGGGCCTTTCTGTGCGGAGTTTGCATGTTCTCCCCGTGTCCGCGTGGGTTTCCTCCGGGTGCTCCGGTTTCCCCCACAGTCCAAAGACATGCAGGTTAGGTTAACTGGTGACTCTAAATTGAGCGTAGGTGTGAATGTGAGTGTGAATGGTTGTCTGTGTCTATGTGTCAGCCCTGTGATGACCTGGCGACTTGTCCAGGGTGTACCCCGCCTTTCGCCCGTAGTCAGCTGGGATAGGCTCCAGCTTGCCTGCGACCCTGTAGAAGGATAAAACGGCTAGAGATAATGAGATGAGATGAGATTTTCCCACATAGATGGACCATCTCCATATTTCTAGGGGGGTAAAACATGGAAAAGTCAAAATTCTTAAAATAACTCCCCACCTGTATTAGCGTATGAAAGAAAATAGTCGGAAAAACGAGCGAATCAGAAAAAGCCATACGAACTTGCGTCACTTCGAAAATTAGTATTCATGGCCTCGCCCACCTTGGCTTGCGACCGCCCACGGGAAAGAAGTTCGGATTTCAGCGCAAGGAGAGATAGCAGCAGGGGCGTAGCCGTCATTTTAGAAGTGAGCGGGACAAATTGCTCAGAGGTCTATTGAGTGATTTATCATCCTCTGGCATTGAATTGCACCTCTCCTTAGGTCAGGGGTGGGCAATTATTTTTTTCCATGGGGCCACATGAGAAACAGAATTTTGTGGAGGGCCGGACCAAAAGGCTGAACTAAATTCTGCATAATATTAATTGTATTTCTTTATATAAAGCAATAAATAACATTTTGTTTGTTTTTACAAGCTGCTAAGACTGGTAAGAGTATGGAAAAAACGAGGTTGCCTTACAAAAAATGTCATTTATTCAATCAAATTTCCCAAAACAATGTGAACGTTTGTACCATTTTTTTTCAGTCACATTCACCCCAGAACACAATAAAGACATCACAATATTGTTTTTCTACTCCAAAGATCAAGCAAGATACATCATATTATACTAATGATGCCCACATTTGTAGTCTAATCACCTCATTTGGTGTTTTTCAGTTTATTTGTTGGTCTTTAACAAGTGCATCAAAGTAGGGATGCAGTGTTTCCCCTAGAAAATGTTTGAAGGTGCGGTGGCAAGACCTGCGCTCAGACGTCCCACCCCAGTACGAGGATACGGGAGCATTCTGAGAAATTTTTTGACAAAACACACTCTAAAATGGTGACCTTTTTTAAGGGAATAAATGAATAAACCTAGTCTTGAAAGAACGAGCATAACCTGCAGAGCAAGGCTGTTTAGAAAACAGTCAGGGAGACCAAATTCCCCCCACACCTAACCCCAGAGCGACCCCTTACCCCCACCCCCTGAACATAAATCTCACAACACATGATTATGGGGGAAACCGGAGCACCCGGAGGAAACTAGGGGTGGGTATTGCCAACAACCTCGCGATACGATACACATCACGATACAGGGGTCACGATACAATACGTATTGCGATACATGTGCATCCCGATACATGGTCTTCAAGGCGATCCGTATCCCGATATTTCACATTACTTAACATAGATTTTTAAGAAAACAGACATATGTATACCCAAATGTTATTTTTTATTTTGCTGTAGAGCAACAGTTACACTGTAGTGCATGTAAAACATGACCTTAACAAGGCTGTAGTGCAGAAATAAAGCTGCCTTTGAAAAAAGTAAACTTAAAACATGGCCTTAACAAGGCTGTAGAGTAGCGTGGTTCACATTCCTCAATTAGTTCTCGGAAGCCTTCGTTTTCAACTGAGCTGTACGGACGCAAGTCTTTGCACATGTACGATAATAGTGCTGCAGTGATTTTTTTTTTTTTTTTTTTTTTTTTTTGAGCCTTTGGTGATGTTGGGGGAAATTTCGTCTGAAACCCCGCCGTCAGATTTGCTTGCGTCGTTGTGCTACCACTAGCATTCTTTACTTGCGAAATGCTAGCGTGATGTCGGGTCATGTGGAGGTGCAGATTTGTAGTATTGCCACAGTACTTAACTTTCATTCGGCAGTGTTTGCATACTGCGTGTGTCGTGTCCAAGTCCGCCTTTACCTGTTGTTTGGTAAATCCAAAATGCTCCTGTTGTGTGTGTGTGTGTGTGTTCACTTCTTCTTCTACTGTTAGCAGCGCTGCCACTTACGGCGCTACCGCCTTGTGTGGTCGAAATGCGCATTCAATGCCTGAAGGCAGTGTTGCCAGATTGGGTGGTTTTAAGCGCATTTTGGCGGATTTGAACATAATCATTTTGGGCTGGAAAACGGAAGCAGTATCTGGCAACACTGCCTGAAGGTGCGGCGGCAAAAATCAAGGTGCGGCGGCCCGCCGCAGCCAATTGTACATAGCGGAAACACTGGGATGGCGAAAACTAAAAAAAAATCTTGACCGACCACCGAGCCTCATTAGCCGGTTAAAGTCGGTTAACCTATGAGTTTAAAATTCTAGAATTGGAATTATTAGAATCTATTCTAAATCTAACCGCGAGCATCCGCACATTCAGTCCCAGTTGCTGCCCTCCACTCACATTACCTTTTCTACAGCGCGAAACATTTAAGCCTAGGTCACAACCGGACGTACGATTTTTTTTGGCCGTGCGATTTTTGGCGTTTCCCAAATCGCTGCGTTTTTTTTGTTCGTGGAGAAAGACGCACGTTGGCCGTAAGTTTGTCTTGCAACCTGAAAAAAAGTAAGCGCCCGTAAAGTTTGTTCGACATGACAAAGACCCTCTGCGGCCGGTCTACGGCTCAAAAATCAGCACGTCACACGCGCGCCCTCCGTGCGTTTCTTGCGTTTTTTGCACGTAGACCGAGGCTTTCGTCAAACGCGGCACTGATGTCGAGGGGTTTGTATTGGAGCGGAGGACCAATGGCTCCAGCTTAGAGACAGTTTCAGTTGGCCATGATGGCGTTGAAAATAAAGTCAAGTGCTAGAAGAAGTCCATAACATTCAGTGAGAATAACGGCGTTAAAATAAAGGCGGTTATAACGCCGGGTAATCTAATTCAGTGATTCTCAAACTGTGGTACGCGTACCACTAGTGGTACGCGGGCTCCATTCTAGTGGTACGCCAAAGAATCAATTAAATATAAATAAAATTTTAAAAAATAAAATAAAACGTGAAATACTATCTATAATATCCGAATGGATGAAAATATCTTATCAACCGATGACAAGAAAATGAAAGGAGATACAAATTAAATTAATAATTTTAAAAAGTTTGCAAGTGCTTCTGGGTAGCCATACGTAGCGTACGTACACACGCATTCCCACCGGTTACGCTGACAGACAGTTATCCGCCATTGGTAGACTAGGCTGTGATGGGAAAAGGTGAAGGTGGCTTTGCTAATTATGACGAGTAGGACAAAATTACTGTCGTGGCTTAAATCCGCGAATGAGAGCGTGGATCAAGAGAGAGGGAGAACTGAAGAGGACGTGTGTGTGAGCCGAGCGCAGATGCTAACGACAGTGGCAAAACCAGCCCCAGAACTGCTAGCAAACGGCAGAAACCAGTGAGGAGGAAGTATGACGAAAAATACATAAAACTGGGATTCATTTGAAGCGGGACAGAGGAGCCGCCCAGGCCGCGGTGTGTTGTATGCGGCGACGTTCTGAGCAATGAGTCCATGAAACCGTCGCATCTCAAACGGCATCTTACAACCAAACACACAGCACTAAAGGACAAACCAATGGATTTTTTTTTTTTTTTTTTTAAGAAAACGTGATGAACTGAAGCAGTCCAAGTCCACCATTCTGTCCTATGGTACACCCGTAGCCAAAGCACAGGAAGCTTCATATCGTGCCAGCCTCCTGATCGCCAGAGCCGGTAAGCCGCACACAATCGGGGAACTGCTGTGTTTGCCATTAGCCAAAGAGATGACACGTATCATGTGTGGAGAGAAAGCTGCCAGAGAGTTAAACTTGGTGCCGCTTTCAAATGACACCGTGTCAAGGAGGATAAACGACATGGCTGACGACGTTAAAAAGACACTGATTGAGCGCATTAAGAACAGTAGATATTTTACCATACAGCTTGATGAGAATACAGATGTTGCAGATTTGGCCAATTTATTTGATTCATTATTTAAGTACAGTGTTTTATTTTCCTATATTTAAACACAGTGTTACTGTTCAAAGCAGGGCTTTGAACCGGAATTTTTTTCCTATTGGTTCGTTCCGAACAGAAACGGAATTTTAACGTTTCCGGTTTTGGGTTCCACCATTAAATAGACGTTCCCGAACCGGTTAGAACAAAAAAATTTAGTTCCCGGAACGGTTAATTACGTTCCCTGTCAGCTGTTTAACAAATGGCTATAAAATTATGTCTCTGTCTCATCCAGCTTAAGCCAAATGTAGGCTAATTCTATTACAACCTTCATTAAATAAGACAAGAAATAATTCAAAACTATTATTATTTCAAATGTTGGCGATTTGGATTCTCAGTATGTCTTCCCATCTACACAAACAGAAAAAGTGCCAAAAATGAAAGATAATTCGTTTAGTGTGTTACCAAAGGCTAGTCAGGCCCTATAGAGGGCTACCGCATGACGTCACCGCGCCGCGAGATTTTGTTAGGCGCCATATTGGAAGACCAAGTACACATCTATGCAAGTACATACATACATAAAACAAACTACACCTGAAATGTAGCCAGGGCCGGTTCTGCCCTAATCTGGACCCGGGTGCAACATTGCGCAACACCCCCCCCCCCCCAAAAAAAAAAAACACCAGTCTAAATCAGGACAACCATCACATAACTGTAACTATAAACATTTTAGATCAACTATTTTAACTAAATGGGCTATAATAAATAAGCCTGCAGGCAGCCACGGCGGGCTGCCTCAGAAAAGTAACCATTTGTCCTACCGTAAAACTCGTTTTGCATTTTCTGCCTCCTTTTTTGTCTTTTCGACCCTCCGTTTATTTTCTTTCCTTTTCTGAAAACCCGATTTGTGTCCAGACATTTTGTTCTGCTACCAACGAACTAACTCGTCAGGTCTCGTCTCTCGAGCCCGCGATGATTCCCGTGGGAAGGGCAACAACTGATACATTTTTACAAACAGCCAATAGGGAGGTTGCAACGTTCAGGCTCTTCTTTGCTCAGACACTCAGTAATGCACTTACTCACTAGCAGTCCACCTTCCCGCTCTCTCCATTCAGTCAGCGAACGTCACACAGGAAGTGAACCCCAGCGGGTCATAGAAACTTGCGCAGGAGAAGAATGACTTTTTTATTTGTAGGCTACAGAAACTTTGAGGAACGAAATAAAAACCGGTATTAACCGGTTACCATTATTTTTAATAAGCGTTTCTGTTCCGGAACATAAAAAATAATAAAGTTTCTGGTTTCGTTTCTGTTCCATGTGAAATAGAAAAAGTTCCCGGTTTTCGTTTTCGTTCCTTGAACCGGTTCAAAGCCCTGGTTCAAAGTACTGTGTGTAATGTTACAGTGGCCAACAATATTAAATAAAACCTCCGCCTTGTTTTTAATGAATACTTAGGCCTACTACGCTACTGTATTTTAATGTTGGTCATTATGGTGGTACTTGGAGAGCCAAGTATTTTCTAAGGTGGTACTTGGTGAAAAAAGTTTGAGAACCACTGATCTAATTAATTAGCTACAATCGTTATAACGCCGTTACCAATATCAACACGCCATTACTGCATGGTATTGAAGTTGCTCTGAAGCCGTCACCGACTTGGCTCGCAGACATAAAAGCTGCGTTTGTCACTCCCCTTCCAGACACCGCTGTCACTCCCCTTCCCTCCAAAAGTCCACCCGGGTCTGTGTCTGCAAGGGGCACACACTTTTGTTAAGTTGCAACTTGCCATTAAAAATATCAGTGTGAACGTGTTCTCAATAAATTGCCGTCATTTTCTAAGCGGCAAGCTTTAGCTCCGTCACTACCGGTGCTTGCATTGAGTAGCCTATTGAAAACAATCCCATCATACGCTTGTCCCATCTTAACTTTTACGTTTTAGCGATACGGCCCCTGGTGTTTACAGTTAACTGCAGTAGGCTGTGTGTTGATATTGCATACTGCTACGGACTAGGCACTTTTCTTCGAAGTGAGACACAGAGACCTCGTACTACGATTGTTTTCCAGCTACTGATATTACGGTTACATGGCTGCTAATTGTGCACAGCCGTTGGGAATGGGATAGCTGGAGCTGAGCTGATTAGCCACTTAGCTAATATAGCAACTGTCTGATGCGAAGTAACATCAGTGAGTAACCAGGTTTTAGTTCAGATCTTGTGTATTATTACGTTGACATTAATATTCACCAGACTAATCAACCATCGACTTCATTCATGCGCCGTGTTAATTTCTTTGATAGTCAGGAATTTCCTTGATGTTACGTACCTGGTTAACATCGTAGTAAAATGTAATCCAACACTGAGACTTTTCTTTCGCCGAGTGGCAGCTGTCTTCAACTGGGGCGGGAGGGCGGGGCATGACTGAATGAGTGTTTCTGATTTGTCAGCTGTCGTCCTTACACCGTATGGCACGCCCCAAGCGTTTACAACACGGAATTCCAGGTTCTCCGCTCCAAAATCGGCAGCTTCAAAATGATTTTTTTTTTAACCGACAACCAAAAAAAAATTAACCGGTTGATGTTGATTCGGTCAACCACCGGTCAAACGGTCATCGGTTAACATCCCTACATCAAAGTCAGGTTGAATGTCTGATGTGGCGATGCGAAGCACAGCTGACAGATGATCATCAGTCGATTCAGTGTAGGTATCAGATCTACAGATCGGCTCGGGCTCCGGCGCCTGCTGGTGACGTCACGCTATGTGATCGGCTGGACCGTTTGAAGGATGACGTACAAGTTTGTGGTTGGTCTGGACAAATTACGGAAGTAGTTATCGCGGGATTAGGTTTCCATGTCATGTTCATGTCGCGCGCATTGCGTTTTTGTTGAACACAACTTCAAAATAAAAGCAATGCAGATTCAGTCCATGCATGAGGTAAAATTAGAAAATACGTTTATTTTGTAATTTCTAATTCACCTTACGCGGGCCGGTCAGAATGAACCAAAGGGCCGGTGTTCTGATAAACGGTCCTACATCCGCGAAGCATCCTACGGTAGGAGGGGATGTCTGTCGAGCGGTCCGACATTGCAGGAAATCCTACAGTGTGATTCAACTTTTAATCATAGTTCGCAGTTTTTCCCTTTGCAAAGAACATGCTTCTACATCAGGTTTTCGTCTAAACGGGGGAACAGGGGCGCTGCGCCCTCTTACTCTCGGCGTGCGCCCCCTTACCGACTCCGTGAAAACATCCCAGCAACACTACGTGACAATGTGTCTGATCATCAAATACGTTATAATTGCTCCAAAAATATTCCAATCATAGTAGATACACCGCCAGACGGTGCAAAAACAATCCGAATTGGCGTTTTCCAGACTGAGGCGCCATGTTGTTTAGTTGTTTACTTGTCGCGGCTGTTCTCGCGAGATTTGACATGGGTTACATACAAGGTCAGCTGACTTGTAGAGCGAGATTTCTCGAGACTGAATGACCTTTCACCCACCGGCGCGGGAGCTTTTGACAGAAGTAGTTCGAGTTGTTTTTGTTGACACTTGGGCATTTAAAGATGTCATCCCGCGGCACGAAGCGGAAGAAAGCCAAAGACTGTCCGGGGCAGAAGATGATTAGGCCAAATAAAAAAAATTAAAAAAAAGTGTGTTTCCGGTAACCCGACCGGTCGAGAATTTCCGCGTCGAAATTGCCGACCGTAAAGTTTTTATTACAAATTTCCCTCGATATTTTAGTGTAAGCGGCATTAGTTTGTCATAATTTTTTGTTTCAACGCATTCAAGTTGTGAAAGAAACGATAAAAAGTAAAATGTTTCGCCACTTCTATCAGCCCTCCTGCATAAACTGAGCCGAGCCGCCATTTTGAATCCTCATTCAAGGCTGTAATGCAAATTGCTTCCTTTTCAGTATACAAGTGCACTTCCATGGCAGGGAAAAACACTACATTTTGCCGCCTATGTAGTCCCCTATTTATACAAATAGGGGACTACATAGGCGGCAAAATGTAGTGTTTTTCCCTGCCATGGAAGTGCACTTGTATACTGAAAAGGAAGCAATTCCTAGCCTAGGACGTTATTTTCACGTTATTTCTTGATAAGGTGTTTTCACGTTATTACATGAAAATATCATGAAATATCGCTTCCGTAGATCATAACTCGAACTCTCGCGATATTTTCTTTATTCGTTTAAAGATTTAAAACACTTATTTTATTATGATGTGTGGTATAAAGGATTCTGTGCCAAAATACTATTTTGTAAGATGTTTACTTGTGTTAATTTTTTCGAACAAAATAAAAAAAAAAAATTAAGAAAAAAACTTTCCTACCTACCGACCTTATTTTAGTATTTCATGTTACCGGAAACACACTTTTTTTTTTTTTTTTTTTTTTTTGGGCCTTACTACTTTCTTTTTCAATGTTGACAATTTGTTACAATTTCCCTCTCAGACAGCCTCAGAATGTCCCATTGGAGCCTTTTTCAAAGGCTTTGCACGGCGGGGGGGGGGACAACCGGCACACACACACACACACACACACACACACCCCCCCCGCTCCCTCGCCATGGTGACCGCCCTCATACTAAATTTTTCTAGAAAAAACCCTGTGTTAAAGTAGTAAAGATTGAATGCACGCCGTTAATCTGCATTGTTTATTCTGCACCGTTTATAGCACAGCTGATGCAGGACAAAAATCTGTTCAAATGCCAAGAAATGACGTTTTGTGCTCTGCGCATGCGCAGTGGGGCTTTGTCGGACGCATTGACGTGTAGGACAGTTTATCAGAACACCGGATGCGGCCCACGGGCCGTAAAATGCCCAGGTCTGCCTTAGCAGCTAAAGAACCACATAACCACAAACAGCACAGCACCAGGGAACCGACTTTAGTTCTTTAAAATGATATACTATCAAAATCTAAAGTCTAAATCTATAAAGTAAAATTTATAAATAGAATTAAGAATAGTAGTAGTGACGTAGCTGGTTATAGTCTCTTCTCACCTGTGACCCTGCATAATCATCCCTGCTGGCCTCTGGTCCACTGTCTCCTCTCTCACCCTGCTCTTTCTATTGTGGCAATAAAGATTAAAAAATATGTGGAAAGCAACGTTTTGAAATAGAATTAGGAATACAGTAATAATAATCAGCAAATTCATGTACTTTAAACTTTAACTACCACAAAAGTAAATTAAATCTTTACAAAAATAACAGTCAAAGGAACACAAATACATTTATATTCTTATTTTCTACCCAGAAGTGAGTAATCTTAGAGTAGCCAAAATAGTAACGTTACTCAAGTAAAACGTATTTTGCAACAAAACAACTCTTAAGTACGGAGCCCCTTTGGTGACATGAAAAAAAAATCCGTGGCCACAAGTTAATAACGCATGGGAACGAGATCCTATTCCGTGGCCACGACTTGCTTAATGCGTGGGAACGAGATGATTATTGGGTGGCCACGAATTAATAACTCATGGCCACGAGATGATTCAAGTTCCAGCCTGATGGGATGATGTCCAGTTTTTGAGCGGCCGTCAAATTTGCCGTCCATATTTGCATGATGAAATCTATAACTTCCCCGAGGTCGGCATATTGTCTACATTTGAGCCCGTGCTTTTTGAGCAGCCGAATTAAGTGTCTCTTGCTCAGAATTACTCCATGTCTAACTGCAAGTGATTTAAGGATATCATTATACAACCCCGATTCCAAAAAAGTTGGGACAAAGTACAAATTGTAAATAAAAACAGAATGCAATAATTTACAAATCTCAAAACTGATATTGTATTCACAATAGAACATAGACAACATATCAAATGTCGAAAGTGAGTCATTTTGAAATTTCATGACAGCAACACATCTCAAAAAAGTTGGGACAGGGGCAATAAGAGGCTGGAAAAGTTAAAGGTACAAAAAAGGAACAGCTGGAGGACCAAATTGCAACTCATTAGGTCAATTGGCAATAGGTCATTAACATGACTGGGTATAAAAAGAGCATCTTGGAGTGGCAGCGGCTCTCAGAAGTAAAGATGGGAAGAGGATCACCAATCCCCCTAATTCTGCGCCGACAAATAGTGGAGCAATATCAGAAAGGAGTTCGACAGTGTAAAATTGCAAAGAGTTTGAACATATCATCATCTGCAGTGCATAATATCATCAAAAGATTCAGAGAATCTGGAAGAATCTCTGCGTAAGGGTCAAGGCTGGAAAACCATACTGGGTGCCCGTGATCTTTGGGCCCTTAGACGGCACTGCATCACATACAGGCATGCTTCTGTATTGGAAATCACAAAATGGGCTCAGGAATATTTCCAGAGAACATTATCTGTGAACACAATTCACTGTGCCATCCGCCGTTGCCAGCTAAAACTCTATAGTTCAAAGAAGAAGCCGTATCTAAACATGATCCAGAAGCGCAGATGTCTTCTCTGGGCCAAGGCTCATTTAAAATGGACTGTGGCAAAGTGGAAAACTGTTCTGTGGTCAGACGAATCAAAATTTGAAGTTCTTTATGGAAATCAGGGACGCCGTGTCATTCGGACTAAAGAGGAGAAGGACGACCCGAGTTGTTATCAGCGCTCAGTTCAGAAGCCTGCATCTCTGATGGTATGGGGTTGCATTAGTGCGTGTGGCATGGGCAGCTTACACATCTGGAAAGACACCATCAATGCTGAAAGGTATATCCAGGTTCTAGAGCAACATATGCTCCCATCCAGACGACGTCTCTTTCAGGGAAGACCTTGCATTTTCCAACATGACAATGCCAAACCACATACTGCATCAATTACAGCATCATGGCTGCGTAGAAGAAGGGTCCGGGTACTGAACTGGCCAGCCTGCAGTCCAGATCTTTCACCCATAGAAAACATTTGGCGCATCATAAAACGGAAGATACGACAAAAAAGACCTAAGACAGTTGAGCGACTAGAATCCTACATTAGACAAGAATGGGTTAACATTCCTATCCGTAGACTTGAGCAACTTGTCTCCTCAGTCCCCAGACGTTTACAGACTGTTGTAAAGAGAAAAGGGGATGTCTCACAGTGGGAAACATGGCCTTGTCCCAACTTTTTTGAGATGTGGTGTTGTCATGAAGTTTAAAATCACCTAATTTTTCTCTTTAAATGATACATTTTCTCAGTTTAAACATTTGATATGTCATCTATGTTCTATTCTGAATAAAATATGGAATTTTGAAACTTCCACATCATTGCATTCTGTTTTTATTTACAATTTGTACTTTGTCCCAACTTTTTTGTAATCGGGGTTGTAATTCATTCCTAGATTAAAATAAAACGAAATCAGATCAAACTTGTCCATATTTGCGGCTGAAGCTACTGATGCCAGAAAGTCAACAGTCTCAGTGATGAAATGACTAACACTTCTTGTGGCCACGCGTTATTAATTCGTGGCCACCTAATAATCATCTCCTTCCCACGCATTAAACAAGTTGTGGCCATGGAATAGGATCTCGTTCCCACGCATTATTAACTCGTGGCCACGGAATATTTTTTTTTCCACCCATGTCACCAGAGGGGCTCCGTACTTAAGAGTACAATTTATCCAAAAAGTTACTCAAGTAAATGTAACGGAGTAAATGTAACTAGTTACTACCGCCTTTAAGTTAGCTAGCTAGCTTAACTAACTAAATTGACATCTATTTGTCATCTTTTAGCTAAACATTATCTAGGCTCCAGCTTGCCCGCGACCCTGTAGAACAGGATAAAGCGGCTAGAGGTAATGAGATGAGACATGCCACTATTACTGGCACCCCTGGTAACTATTCAGTTGTGAACACCGTGTACCTGAAGCATGTTTCCATGATGGGGGTTAAACTGTACATTTATTGACTTTTGTGTAGGAACTTTTCAAGCTGACTTTCAAGACATGACTTCCTGATTAACTGAGGTACAAATATGAGGTGACACAGAAGCCAGATTCCCTCAACATCAACATGGGAAAGATAAGAGGGGACACAAACCAGACGAGGGAGAAGTGTGTTGACCTTCATAAAGCCTAGGTCACAACCGGATGTACGATTTTTTGGCCATGCGATTTTTGGCGTTTCCCAATTCGCTGCGTTTTTTTTTGTTCATGGAGAAAGGCGCACATTGGCCGTGAGTTTGTCTTGCAACCTGAAAAAAACCGTAAGCGCCCATAGAGTTTGTTTGACACGACAAAGAACCTCTGCGGCCAGTCTACGGCTCGAAAATCAGCATGTCACACGCGCGCCCTCGGTGCGTTTCTTGCATTTTTTGCACGTAGACCGGCCGTAGGAGCACGTACGGCCGGTTGTGACCGAGGCATAAGTCAGGGATGGGTTATAACAAAATAGCTACTCGACTGAAAATGTTCATTTCTACTGTTAGGGCAATAATAATAATTTTTTAAAAAATGGACATCATCTGGAACTGTTACAAACTTGCCTGGAAGAGGACCCAAGTTTATTTTGCCCCCAGGTACAGTGAGAAGACTGGTAAGAAAGGCAAAAAAAAAAAATCCCCAAGGATCAGTGTTGACGAACTATAAGAAAAAGTAAATTCTTGGGTTTACCGAGTCTCCAAAACCACCATCAGACTCCACCTCGATGCCAGCAGATTATTTGGAAGGTATGCCAGAAAAAAAGCCTTTTCTGTCAGTTAACCACAAACCTACAACTTTGACTGGAACCGTGTTCCATGGTCTGATGTAACAAAAATGGAGCTTTTTGGCAAAAAAAAAAAAACACTCAAGACGGGTTTAGTGTAAAAAAGAAGGATGGATATAATGAAAATAACCCAATCCCAACTATAAAATATGGTGGAGGTTCTGTGATGTTCTGGGGCTGTTTTTCCTCCAAAGACCCTGAAACCTTGTTAGGGTACATGGCATCATGGACTCCATGAAATACCAGGATATTTTAAATCAGAATCTGGCTGCATTTATCAGGAAACTAAAACTGGGTCGTCACTTGATCTTCCAGCAGGATAATTATCCGAAACACGTCCAAATCAACACAAAAATGGTTCATTGAGCAGAGAATCAAGCTTCTGCCATGGCCATCTCAGTCCCTTGACCTGAACCCCAGTGAAAACCTGAAGAGGTGAGAGCACAAGAGAAGGCCAAGGACCCTGGATGATCTGGAGAGAGTGCGTAAAGAAGAATGGTCTTCGATGCCTTGCTCTGTATCTCCAACCTTATAAAATGTTATAGGAGAGACTCAGGCCTGTCTTACTGATAAAGGGAGGTTGTACAAAGTATTACATGCAGGGGTGCCAATAACTGTAGCACATTTGTTTTTGTTGAAAATAGTTATTTCTTGATGAGGGATTTATTCTCTGAATAAATTTATTTCAATTAAAGGTTGGATGTGTGAGATGAAGCGACTTCACCAAAAGCTGGATTGTTTTTTCCTAACCCTTTCTTACTAATCTTTACAAGGGGTGCCAATAATTGTGGAGGGACACTGTAGAACTTGTGCTGAAGGAAAACTCCACCCTGAAACACATTAAATATATTGAAATACTTGTGAAGTGTGTTGTAATTCATGTGCTTTTTTTTTTTTGTTGGTTGGTACTGTCTTTTTGTTATAACCACAAACTTCTGAAAGGAATATGCCGTATGGTTACGATAAAAGAAAAGAGAAACAATCACAACCAAAAGGGATAAAAGTCAAGTTTTGCTGTTGGGTCTGCAAAACAAAGGACTATCAGCTTCTTTGATCAATGTTACACAGTGTCATGTGGTATAACCGTATAGGCTCTGCTAGTTAGTGATCTACGAGGTTTTGATTGTGGTATTCTTGTGAAAGTTGAAGCTTTGGAACCTGATCTGTTTGAGCAGAGTGTACAGATGAGATGATGAGCTCTACGCTGTAGCCTGACATGCACCTCCCCGGAAATATAACTGCACATCGCAGCGACGCAGACCGCAAAAACTGATTGGTCCGCTTGGTAGCATCACATTTCCTCCTACGCATTTCCAGCTGCTCCTTCTCTGTTACAATATTGTGTTATAAATAGGGATGTAATGATAAATCATGATGTAAATTTATGATTATTTGAATCGATGAGATAAGAAAATGAATCATCAGGCTGCGTAATCTCTTAGTTTTTCTAGCGGTAATTATCTAGTTTAGACAGCCAAGGGCAGGAATACACATGACTTCACCTTAGGCAGAAGTAACACAGCTCTAATGACACAGAAAAAAAAAACAGATTGAAAGAGGTGTCGTGCGATTGACTGGACAAATAGATTCAACAAGAAATCAGAACTCTCTTTTTACAGGCTGTGAAAGATAAAGAAAAGAGAAGAAAAATGGAGGTATTGGAAATGTTCATAAAAGTTTAAGAAAAGGTCTGCTTATTAGCTTTTTCATTTTTAATAAAATGAATATTTTAGTTAATGTGCTATTATATTTTACTCAAACCTTTACAAATGTGGGTTAAGAGCATGAAACAAAAAGGGGCTTTTGTTTGTTTTTTTTCACAAAAGGATATTTAAGTTGATAAAGAATAGGAAAATAAGTGTTGCTTTTTTATTTTATTTAAAGGAGAACTGAAGGCAAATTTTATATTATCAAAATTCTAGATCGCATTTTATTAAATATAGGAATGCATTTTTGATCGCTATTTTGTCACTGCTATAGCAAGTTATGAGTGTTTGAAATATGCTCTGTAATATATCAGTCCATACAGTATGTCAAAGCAATGGCCGTAAACAAGATTCGTTGAGACCTGTGCGAGACATCGTAGGACGAAAGTAAAACATACAGCGGAAATCAAAGCGACCAACATCTGCCAACGTTGTCAAAAGATGCACGCGCCCTCTCTCGAATGCTGATGTAAAAAAAAAAAGCCAGAAGTTGTTTGTTTTGATAGCAATCAGGAAAGTTTGAAAAAAGTAGGCAGTAATCGTCATTTAAACTCGTTTTTGTGCAATATTTTGTTTGGAAAACAGTTTTCAAAATGGCGGCACTTACCCCTTTTCCACCAAATCAGTTCCAGGGCTGGTTCGGAGCCAGTGCTGGTGTTGGTTCACAACTCGTTCAACTTGCGAGCCAGCTAAGAACCAGCTTGCTTTTCCATCGCTCGCGGTGCTAAGAGAAGACACGTCATTACGTCGCTGTATACGTCAGTTACGTTGCTACGTTTGCATAAACCTTGGCACGAATATCGAAGCAAAAACAACGTGGAAGAAGCAGCAGCAACAACAATAATAATAATAATGGATGACTTCGCGTTTGTACAGCTGCTGCTTCTCGTCGCTTAAAAATGGCGATCTTTCGCGGTCTTGTTGTTGGTCTTAACAACTCCGCCCCCCCCGCTGACGTAAGCGGTTCTTTCCTCTGGCCCAGCAGAGAGTTGGTGCTAGCCTGGAACCGGTTTTTCTGGCCCCAGAGCCAGTTCTTTGTCAGTGGAAACAGAAAACCCGGTTCCAAACTAAGCACTGGACCCGAACCAGCCCTGGACCTGCTTTGGTGGAAAAGGGGCAACTGGAACCTGTAGTGGCTCTTAAGCATGTAACGATTCCCATCTGTTTACCACTATTAGCAAGTAGTCCATCAACAGTGACTACTTATTCATGCCCCTTTCTTTAAAGTCAAAATTCATATATTTGTCAGAGCTTTCGTCGGAAATAAATGAGCGTTCACAAATTTTATCGGTTTCCTTAATTAAATAACTGATTACTTGCTCTATTGTATCATTTAACTGGGCATTCTTGGAAATTTTAAGATCACCCTATGCAGTCGCCTCTGAAAGTATTGGAACAGAAAGGCCAGTCCTTTTCTTTTTGCCAGACACTTAAGACATTTGGGTTCAAGATCGAAAGACGAATGAGACGATAGGTGAGCATTTCAGCTTTCATTTCCTGATATTGACACATCATAAACAACTTAGAACATGGCATCTTTTGTTTGAACACACCCATTTTTCAAGTGATCTAAAAGAGTGGTACATACAACTGACACGTGTTTCTTGTTGCCCAGGTGTTTTTTTTTTTTTAACAAACAGTAACTCCTAAATCTCTTCTTAGTTTGAGCCCTAGATTTCACCTGTGAAGACTGTATTTGTTGTTAAAAAGGATAAACCAACATGAAGACCAGAGGGCTGTCTGTGGGAGAAAAGCAAGCCATTTTGAAGCACAAGTATTGAGAAGCCAAGCCAAGAAGCCTTTGTCACACGTACACTCAAGCACAGACTTAAGCACACAGTGAAATTTAACCCATCTGAAGCAATGAGCACACACACATACCCAGAGCAGTGGGCAGTTATGCTATAGCACCCGGGGAGCAGCTGTGGGTTAGGTGCTTCACTCAAGGGCACTTCAGCCCAACCTCAGGCCATGACTGCCCCATGTTAACCTAACCACAGGTCTTTGGCATAGCCAGCACAACAATTTGGAATATCTTGAAAAAGAAAGAAACCACTGGTGCACTAACAACTAGCCATTGAACAGGTCGGCCAAGGAAAACAGCAGCAGGTGATGACCAACATTGTAAGAGCTATGAAGAAAAATGCAAAAATAAGTCCGTGACAACACCAAGGACCTCAACAGGGCAAGGATCACAAGCCACCATTTGAAGAAGACTTTGAGACCAGAAAAATAGAGTCCATACCACAAGATGCAATCCTCTCATCAGCAGTAAGACTTGGAAGACGATTGGAATTTGCAAAGAAATACAGAGATGTGCCACAAAGTTCTGGAACCAAGATTAACCTCTACCAAAGTGATGGAAAGGCCAAAGTGACCTGCTCATAATCCAAAACATTTGAGCTCAGTGGTCAATCATGCTGGAGGAAGTGTCTTGGCTTGGGCTTGCATGGCTGTTTTCTGGAATGGACTCACTAATCTTTTATTGAATTAATTCATAAATCTACAGAAACAGCCTGTCTGCCAGTTTACAGAGAAATGCATCCAATCGAAATGGGAGTGTAGGTGCAATTGGGCTTAAGTGATCAATCTCATTAAATCAGTCTCATTAATAATACCATTAATTTTGGTGTTTAATAATAAATTACCAAACAGCTAAATTATGGTATATTCCAAATTATTATGATCACTACCAATGCAGCAATAATGTATCACTTGCCAAGCTACAGCCAATAGCACTCATACACCTTGGAATTCTTTGAGATTGTGTGACTTCCAGGATATATCAGCAAAAACAGACAATCACAGGTTCAGAATAATTGAATTTATTATAACGATGATAAAATTGAGTAATAGCAGTTGAAATACATTATATACAATATGGTCATATACTTGATGAGCGTGTGTGTGTGTGTGTGGAGAGAGAGAGAGGGGAAAGGGGGCGAGGCAGAGATTCTCTCCTTACTACTACGCGAGCCACTGCTCTTAGGGTGTGTCCCATGCGTGACTGCAGTATGGGAAGGAGACAAAGAGAGTTTGAATGTGAGCGCGGGAAAATGCGCCGTAAAGTTTGGAATAAATCAGGCCTTGGAATGTTCTCTAAGGTGTGTGTGTGTGTGTTGGGGGAGGGTGACAACCCACCTCGTGTTCTGAGACAAAGGAATTAGCCGTGGCAGCTAACCCACTAGCTTATAACATTACTAAATCCACTGAAATCTTGATGAGATCAAAATATGTGTAATAATGAAATTAAAGGTGTTAGGAAGGATAGCAAAAAGAGCATGCAATACCTATCTCTTAAAAACAACTGAGAGAACAATGTAGAACACAAGATCAGTGTGCACAATTAAACAGTTCCTGAGTTTAAATTCACACTACTTCATAAAGCTAATTCCTAAGACTAGTTTTGCCCAAAATGCCAGTCTTACTGCCAGTATCTTGCTTCTATGCAAAATTATGCAGAGATGTTCTGAAGAGGCAGAGTTTCACAGAGCTCGTGGAGGTTTCTGTAAAAACGCAGATAATTTCTTGGTCCGAACTTCAGCGTTTGTGAGGAAAAGTCTCTGATCAAACGATGTGCACAGCGATTAAGTCAGAAGGAATCCGGTCGCTTCTAACTTTTAATTAACTGCTTTGGGCGGCAGTCGTAACATTACTTATAATAAACAAATGAAAACAACCGGCTGTAACTCAAAATGAGTGAGACAACGCACTTGGGTAGTAATTTTACCGTGGCCAGCGGAAAACAAGAAAGCGCGCTAAATCTCTGTTACTTGCAAGAAAGACGTCTTTATCTTGGGTGTTCTGATGAGCAGGTCTCTTTGTGCCTGAAGACGCAATGGTCCAGACGAGAGAGAGTGAGCGGAAGCGTGGCTCAGTCACTTATGGGGTCAGGGAGGATGTGACGTAGTTAATCCCACCCAGGCGTGACGTAGGTCATCGCGGAAGTTGGTTGATGGGATTTGTAATCCTAAAAGGGACAGTGTGTACCTACAGGAGGAATTTATTCATTTAACCCTAAACACACTGTCAACACAACAAAGGGCTTCATCAGGGGGGAAAAGTGGTTTAAAACTAGCTAAGTCATTCACCTGACCTTAAAACCAATCGATTGTGTTTACTAGACTATCTGTTCCTATACATTTGCTCACCTAATGATCTGCCACCAAAGGTGCCATTTTACCACAACTAGATATAAGGTAAGGGAGAGGTTTTAACATCCGGTATGTTTTGTGTGTTGCAGGTGAAAGGCCGTTCCCATGCACCTGGGCCAACTGCGAGAAGAAATTTGCTCGCTCCGACGAGCTGGCACGTCACCTGCGCACTCATACGGGTGAGAAGCGCTTCCAATGCCCGCTTTGTGCCAAACGCTTCATGCGCAGTGACCACCTGATCAAGCATGCACGCCGCCACCCTGACTTCCACCCATCCATGATCGGACGCAGGGGGCATGGCTCGCCCCAGGGTCAAGGGTCATCCATCAGCACACAGTCTCAGTAAACCAGCAACATCCACTTCATAACCCAAATCCAGTTGGACACCTTGACGTAGCAATGCAACCTCCTCTTCTTTTTTATTTATTTATTTTTTTTTTACACAAGCCACCTGTTTGAACACCAAGTTGTGTTCATTCCCGTCGAGTCCCATCACCTCGTCTTCCTTCAAGTCCACTTGTGAGGTTGAGCTGGTCATTTCTCTCAACACAATAATCCCAGTACAGTTGTATGTTCCAACATGATTGGAGAATGATGTCAAATCTGCTGCAAGAATTCCACCTTGTAGAGCCATTTAGCTCTTCAAGCCTCTCTTGCCACAAGCACAACACACAACTCCTTCCAGACAGTGAAGCTATTTCAGGTTAACAAGATGGCCACCCACAACGCAGCACAACCTTCACTCTCAGATTCTTCGGTTGTTCCTGAAAGTCTACTTTATTTACATCGGTTCTCGGTCATGCCTGGGACGTCCTTCCTTCTTTTCTGGTTTATAGGTGTGGATGTTAATCCCCCGATTTGAAATTGCTGTGTCATTCCAGTTTTGTTCTGCATTCCAATACTGTTTTTAATACACGCTTCTTGGCATTCTTTCACAACTGCTTCATGATGATAAAAGTGGCCCCTTGCAATGCAACACAAAAACACTCCCCCTTAGTAGGAAGCACCGTGTATTTGAAATGAATATCAGCCTGCTCACTAACTAGTTAACTATCTAAGTGTGTTACCTAGCTGGCTAGTGTGCCAAACAGCTGGATTGTTAGTTAGCTAGCATGCTCAAGCTAGTCATGTTAGCTGTCACGACTAGCTTCAAACTGAGCAAATCAGTGCTACTGCTTTGAAATATTAAGGACTCTTTGCTTCTGCTTATTATTGTAGACATCTGCGGCTTCTTACTGTTTTTTGAACAGAAAATTGTGTTAGATCTTAATGCCTTCTTGGTACATGGGAGGTACACGTCCGTCCGTCCATTATCTGTAGCCGCTTATCCTGTTCTACAGGGTCGCAGGCAAGCTGGAGCCTATCCCAGTTGACTACGGGCGAGAGGCAGGGTACACCTTGGACAAGTCGCCAGGTTATCGCAGGGCTGAGGGATGTACATGTATTCAAGTGAAATTTACTTTTTAAGATTCCTCAATGTCTGACACTGAATATATAAACGAACACTCACCGGCCACTTTTTAACAGGAACTTCTTGTTGATTCTAAGATTCCTGTTCTTGGCTGCAGGAGTGGAACCCAATGTGGTCTTCTGCTGTTGCATGCTGAGATGCTTTTCTGCTCACCATGGTTGTAAAGAGTTGCTATATCCTTCCTGGCAAAAAAGCTTGAAGGCCATTTTCATCTGACCTCTCTTATCAACAAGGCGTTTGTTTCCACCCACAGAACTGTCGCTTGCTCAGTCACTCGATGTTTTTTGTTTTTCGTACCATTCTGTATACACTCTAGAGACTGTCATGTGTGTAAAAACTGGCTCAAACCAACTCCTATGCCACAGTGAAAAAGTCACACTTTGAGATCACGATTTTTCCCATTCTGATGTTTGAACATTAATTAGCTGAAGCTCTTGATTTGTATCTGCATGATTTTATGCATCAAGGGATCGGCTGATTAGAGAACTGCATAAAACAGCAGGTGCATGTATGGGTGTTCCTAATAAAGTGTCCAGTGAGTGTATAATACATAAAAATGAACAAGATGTAAGGAAAACTGTTTATATTCTACAGCAGGAACAACAGCCCCTTTTTAAAAAAAAAAAATTTTCGGAGACATTTCAGGCAACGAGCTTTAAAGTCATGAGCCGTTGGTGCAAAGACCAAAAAACCTCCCAATTCAAAACGAACACGGTTTAAGACACAACGTCTTCAATTTTCAGAATGTCATTTCAGACATTACATAACAAAGCCTAGCTCGAGTGAAGGTTGGAGTATCCTGGTGACCAATTCAACCCCAGGATAAACGAGAGCGTGTTGTAAACGGTGCTGGAATGCAGCCTTGGATGGACCACATCATCTCTTCACATGGTGCTCTGTTTACAGTTCTTCTGTAACTGACTGTAAGATTTCAAAATGGCAAAAAAGCACCTGTTAATCTAAACGGGGCTCATAAAATGTCCGTTCAGAATTCTGTTTTTGTAAGTTTAACTTGAGCGCTTGAGCGCCAGCAATGTTCATTTCTATAACTATTGACAATAGTTAATATCGGTAATGAAATTAACGATGGAAAACAAAAATATTTCATTTGGGCACTCTTGCATTTCCATGCTGAGGTCATTGAGGTCTTTTAATATTATCATAAGTTATTATTTTTCATTGCAATTACCTTTTGTTTGCGCAATTTCTATAATCTAGGTATATGTATTTTGGTTTTAATTTTGTCCAAAATTATTGGATTAACACTGATGTTCCATGACCACTGAAAGGGTTAAATGGTTCAATGTGTTTTTTAAGGTAATTTGTTTATTATTCATAAAACAACTTTTTTTTTTTAAATAATTATTATGAAAATGTTTAGACATGCAACCTCATATTGGAGGGTTGCAGATGGTTTGTTGTCTGTGTATGAGTGTGTGTGTGGGTATAGCTACGTATGTTCGAAGCTTCTACAGTGGAGATGTTCTATAAATTATAATGGTTTATTGGGATAAAGGGCACTCGATGCTTTACCAGATAGGCTAGCGCTGCTTGCTTGTGTGTGAATGTGTGTATGTATAAGAGAGAATGCTAATCTCTCTCTCCAAACACGTCTATCTCAGAGAACAATGCAAACACATCAGGAATTTCAGAAAGCCTTAACTCCTCTCCGAATTATTTTGCACCATTGTTTACCGTTACACACTTTCTACAGATAACGTATGCCGCAGGGTATTTTTGTTCTTTCTTTTCTCTTTTTTCCCCCTCAACAAAATAAAATACAAATATGCAATATTGCACTTTTCTTCTAGATGATGATGATGATGCATCTGTCTGTTAGTGTGATGGGTAACACTGTATAAATATACGTCTGAAAAAAAAGGCACACTGTGGAATTGGAGCAGGACCCATCATTTGGGGAGGGGGGGGGGGCACTTTGGTTTCGTTGTGCACCTTTTTCCAAGTGCTTGAATAAGTGCGACAAAGGGAAGAAACGGACTTGATTGCTCGCAGAATTTTTAAAAATTTCTTCTTTTCCTGTATCGTTTGTTTGGATAAAAATCAGTTGAACGAACTCCAGCGTCACTTTTCTCATCCTTCTTTTTCCTTTCCATCCATGCAATTTTTTTTTTTTTAATATTGTTTCTAATACAGTCTACGAGACGATGGTATCTGCATCCACGCACATAACGCAATACAAGGACTGCAACAGGTAGCTGCTGGCAGTTATCTGAACTGTAACACATCAAAAAGGTCAAAGTAACGAAAATACTACGAAAAGGCCAGTCTTTTTTTTTTTTTTTCTTCAATGGGTGTCAAAAAAAAAAAAAAACAAGCTACTACATCGCTGGTCTATCTCATGTCACGAACTGCTGAGTCTGTCATGCTGTTCTTAGCAAATGTGGGTTGTTTTTTGTTTGTTTGGACATTAGCTGTTCACCACACACCAACATTTAGCCGTCATGGCCTTCAACTTGACTCATTTCTATTGATTCCAAGTTAAAATGCCTTTTTGATGAATTCAACCCCTCATTTCGAACCCGTTTCCTACATCTAATCAGTCTGCAGTCAGCGCTAGCACTGCTAGTTCTTTGCCAGTAAATGCTGTCACAAAAATCAGTCTTATTTTTCTTGTCTTTCAGCTTATCTTTCTATCTTTTGTATTCTACATGTGTCACAAATGTGCTGTGTATTAGTGCTAAAACAAAAGAACAAAAGCTAATGTTGCTAACAACGAACTTTAGCTGGTTAGCATTATGCAGGCGAGATCATGCTAACAGTGTTTAGCTTTATTAGCCTTTGTGGAGAAAGTTTCTAGTGGCCTTCTAGGTAGTTTGATTATGATTAAGTCCATGCTAGCTGGTAGATTAGCATTTTCCTCAGCGGGTGTCTTAATGCAAAAACGACCCCATGTTTCTCGTCTGTCTCTTCGGTTCTGTTCTCTTTAGTTGTTTAATTTTTGACTTCCTTTGTCACTAATCTTATTTCCTGCTTTTTTTTTTTTTTTTTTAAGTTTGATAATTTGTGTCTCAAAGTACAAAAAATGCTCTCATTGCTAATAATGAGAGAACACAACAGACTTTAGCTTCCTTAAAGTTGTCTTGTCTTTATAGCTTCTCTTACTTTTGTGTTTTTTAAACTTGCAAATGTTGCTAATACTGAATGCAATCCTGTCAGTTTTATGCAAATGATCTCATCATAACTGATCCTCTTTATTAGCCATGTTCGCATTTCTTTGACGGTCTTGTGTAACTGATCAAGTCTTAATAGTGATACCCTCTGAGGTATTTTAGGCTGAAGCCTGTGTAACTGGAATAGTTTAGCTGTTAAATTTAGAGATAACAGCTAGTAAAACTTGTTTGGAGCCCCAATGTTTTTATAAGTCTGTCCAAATCAGTACGAGTTATTTGTTTTGTTATTTTTGATCAGTTGTAGAGAGAGAAAAGCTAATCTTTTGTCTAAAACGCTGCCTTCTTGCTTCGTCAATCCAATCTTGACCTCTTTATCTTAAAGGTTTTTTTTTTTTTTTTTGTACACACTAAAACCAAATACACTTCATTTTTGTTCAGGTCAGCAATCACACTAATAAGTCTGTCAAGACTGCATCAAAGTCTCTTTCCTTTCATGAGGTTATAATCGCATCAGGATTTGGGCTTTAATGCATCTCCTCAGGTGATAAAACTAAATGTTGAGAACCTCCAATCTCCACCGATGTATGTATAATCATGTGATTTAAAAAAAAAATTAATGGTTTTTCTTTTGGTATTCCTCTGCTGATTTAATTTATTATATGCTATTTGTGTGGTGTTTTTTTTTTTTTTTTGTAATGCATTGTGAGGTATGAAACTTTGCTAATATTCGGGTTAATTGATTGCCTCAAACCACAAGAAACTGCCAGTGCTTTTTAAATAAAAAAAATATCTAATTATTATGATTTTGTATATTTATTGTGTTTTTTTTTTTTTTTTTAAATATGGCTTATTCAAGAAACAGCTTTGGGATTTTTTCCATCTGTTGGAACGCAATGTTAGAAAAACACTGATATTGCTAAAAAGAAAACATTAACATCAATTGGAGCTGATTGAACGTCATTTACATTATGATATTCATTTTTCTTTATAGTCTAGGGTAAAAATTTGATTTGTCCTTCTGGAGGAACCACTGAAGGTTTCATGTAAAACACAACAAGGACTTTCTTATCAGAAATGGTTAAGGTAGAATTCAGGAACCCTCTGAATCCTGTGTAAACTTTCAAAATTCAGTGTAGAAAACTACAATAAAGGGAACAACAGAACACTTTTGGAAGCTAGGAACTCTTTGTTAACCAGTAAACCCTTAAAGAACCCTAAGAGAATACTTAAAGGTTCAGTGTAGAACATTACAACAGAATGTTCCAAAAACAAAATCAGACAGGGATCAAGTAGAACCCCCTTTTTTTAAGAAAAGAAAGAATCCTTATTTATCCAGTGAACCCTGAGGGTACCCTTCAATGTTCAGTGGTGAGCACTACAATAAAGGGTACAAATACAATATTTTTGGAAGCTAAGAACTCTTGATTATCAAGGATCATCATAAAAAAAATGGTACCAACTGCCATCTGGCAAGGCATGCTGCAATACAGACGTGAGTGGGGAGTCAAACTCTTGTGGACTAGCCCCCCACTGTAACCCTAGCTGTATAATAGGCAAGAGGCCAAGGACTATAGAAGCAGAGATTGGCGTTGCCCAATGCACCTTAAGGGCCTGGTAAGTACTGGGATGGGAGATTGCCTGGGAAGACCAGGTCCTGGCATGGGAAGGACTTTGGTTTTCTGAAGAACTCTTGGTTATCCAAAGAACCCTGGGGCAATGCTTGTGGAACATTACAACAAAATGCTCCAAGAACAAATCACAAAGGGATCAAATTGAACCTTTTTTAGAAGAACCCTGAATGTACCCTTTAATGTTCAATATAGAACATTACAATAAAGAATAAAGGGATCAAGCAGAGCTTTTTTGGAAGGTAAGAACTCCAAGTCATCCATAGAACCACTGAAGAACCCTTTCACTAAGAGTATTAATTGGGTACAGGTGTGGTGCAAACTCCAAATTATTGGCACTTATTTTCTTAAATAAGTTTTCTGTAAGAGTTCACTGGGTAATTAAGGATTCTTAGGCTCCTGAAATGGTACTTGGTACTTAGAACCCTTTCTGGAAACAGTCAGTTATAGGGTTCTAAAAAACTTTAATGGACAACCAAATAATCCTTGGGTGCAATATTGCTTATGCGTGCTGTAATCTGTCTTTCATATATGTTGTTAATCACTCATTGAGAAGCATTTAAGAATATCAGTATGTTTCAGCATCATTTGAATATGTGACCAGATTTTGATGTCCATAAAATGTAATAAAACCTATGCTGTCCACTGCTAAACTGTAATTGGCTAGCTTAGAGTTCATCCCTACTGCCCCCATCTGACAAAGGCACAGAGGCTGCACCACCATGGTTCTGTTTTTTATGGATATCCTGGCAGTCCCAGTCTGTATTAATGTTCTCATTGTCCCAGATGGTGGATGTTTCAGTGTCACTGCTATAACCAGGTTCTCCTGTGTAGTGGGTTGGGTAGAAGAGGAGAGATTCCACTGAGAAGGCTAGCAGGTTCCTCTGCTTAAAGTGAGCCAGGTACTCTTTCCTGTGAATAAAGAGTATTTTTTGGGTTAAAAAATTTGAAAAGCAGATGGAATTGATCTAAGAGACCTCAATGTACTATTTACTACCTTCCTATTTTCAGAAGGACTGGGCTGTCCATAGAACAAAACCAATTTTGGATTAATTGCATTTCCCATTCATAAACATAAGCCTTTTCTCAGTTCTATTTTATAAAGATAGTCAAGTTTTACACAGGACTTAATCCAGAGCCATTCCCAGATCTCCATCCCAGATATCCGTAAATACTTTGATCCCCATCCCAGATCCCCATCAATTTCCTGATACCAATCCCAGATATCCATCAATACTCTGATTCCCATCCCAGATATCCATCAATACTCTGATCCCCATCCCAGATATCCATCAATACACTGGCTCCTCAAACCAAATATAAATCAGTACTCTGATCTCCATCCCAGATATCCATCAATACTTTAATCCCCATCCCAGAGCCCCATCGATTTCCTGAAACCCATCTCAGATATCCATCCATACTTGGCTCCCAATCCCTTCAACACTCTCAACCCCAGATCCCCATCAATTTTATCTCCTCCACCCTAGATCTCCATCAATATTCAGATCTCCATCCCAAATTCCCATCAACAATCTGATCCCCATCCCAGATATCAATCAAGACTCTGATATCCATCCCAGATCCCTATCGATTTCCTGAAACCCATCTCAGATATCCATCCATACTCTGCTCCCAATCCCTTCAACACTCTCAACCCCAATCCCAGATCCCCATCAATTTTATTATCTCCACCCAGATTCAGAGCTCCATCCCAGATTCCCATCAACAATCTGATCCCCATCCCAGATATCCATCAAGACTCTGATCCCCATCCAAGATCCCCATCAATTTTCTGATACCCCTCTCAGATATCCATCCATACTTGGCTCCCAATCTCTTATCCCCTTCAACACACTCAACCACAATCCCAGATCCCCATCAATTTTATTATCGCCACCCCAGATCTCCAACAATACTCAGGTCTCCATCCCAGATTCCCATCAACAATCTGACCCCCATCCCTGATCCTCATCCCAGATATCCATCAAGACTCTGATCCCCATCCAAGATCCCCATCGATTTTCTGATACCCATCTCAGATATCCATCCAAACTTGGCTCCCAATCCCTTTCAACATTCTCAACCCCAATCCCAGATCCCTATCAATTTTATTATCTCCAACCCAGATCTCCATCAATACTCAGATCTCCATCCCAGATTTTCAGCAACAATCTGATCCCCATCAATACTCTGATCCCCATGTCAGATATCCAGTACTCAGTTTCTCATTCCTTATCCCCTTCAACACTCTTAACCTTAATACTAGATCCCCATCAATTCTCTGATCCCACAACAGAACACCCATCAATGCTCTGATCCCAACACCGACATATATCAGTACTCTGTTCCCCATTGTATTTATTTATTGGTAATAAGTCTGAGAACATAAGCCCTTGTTATAAATTAATTTATTGAAGTTTATGAATTAGTTTAGTGAAAATATCTGCTAAAGCGGTTCTAATATGGAGTTCTCCAACATAGAGTTCCACATAGAACTCTTCACATTGTCTTGTAAACGTATTCATCCCCCTTGGTGTTTGTCCTGTTGTCACATTTCAAGCTGGAATTGAAAT
Source organism: Neoarius graeffei (assembly GCF_027579695.1). Lineage (NCBI taxonomy): Eukaryota > Metazoa > Chordata > Actinopteri > Siluriformes > Ariidae > Neoarius > Neoarius graeffei. Next base: position 8,717,909 of record NC_083569.1, read on the forward strand.
GGATTTTTTTGGGGGGATTAGCACCATTTGATTTACAGAACATGCCTACCACTTTAAAGGTGCAAATTGTTGTTTTATTGTGACACAAACAAAATAATTAAAATGAAAAACCAGAAATCTAGAGTGTGCATAGGTACCCCCCCCCCAAAAAAAAAAAAAAAAGTCAATACTTTGAAGAGCCACCTTTTGCTGCAATTACAGTTGCAAGTCTCTTGGGGTATGTCTCTATTAGCTTATCTAACCACTGGGATTTTTACCCATTCCTCAAGGCAAAACTGCTCCAACTCCTTCAAGTTAGATGGGTTGCATTGGTGTACAGCAATCAAGTTATGCCACAGATTCTCAATTGGATTGAGGTCTAGGTTTAACTAGGCCATTGCAATACATTTAAATGTTTCCCTTGAAACCGCTCCAGTGTAGCTTTAGCAGCATATTTAGGGTCATTGTCCTGCTGGAATGTGAACTTTCATCCCAGTTTCAAACCTCTGGTCGACTCAAACAGGTTTTCCGCCAGAATTGTCCTGTATTTAGTGCCATCCATCTTTCCTTCAATCCTGACCAGCTTTCCTGTCCCTGCAGATGAAAAATATCCCCACAGCGTGATGCTGCCACCATCATGCTTCACTCTAGGAATAGTGTTCTCAGGGTTTGCGCCACACATGACATTTCCCATGATGGCCAAAAAGATCAATTTTAGTCTCATTTGACCAGAGAATCTTCTTCCATGTGTTTGGGGAGTCTGCCACATGCTGTTGGGCAAACACCAAACATGTTTTCTTAAGCAATGACTTTTTTTCTGGCCACTCTTCCATAAAGCCCCACTCTGTGGAGTGTACAGCTTAAAGGTCATAGGCAAGGGTCAGAGGTGGAACGTAGAATATCAACTTTATTTTCTAGAAGAACGACCCAAAAAACGAATTCAATGTTCCTGGTGTCTAATTTGAACCCTAAAATTGAATAAAATGGTTAAAATATACTGGTTTGCGCAAGTTCCAAAGGTTTGTTTGCATTTCACTTATGCGCACTTTTACCACCAGGGGACAGTCGTCGTGACGTCATTCAAGGCAAACAGACTGGGAGCAGTTCTGTGTTTACTTGCGAACTAAGCACACGTGTATGGACTTTGGTTGTGAGAGGTTGTGTAAAATGTCTGAAAGCGATAACGATTTTGAAGTAGGAACTCTCCAAATTGAATATCGAGAGGTGAAACCGTATATGTATGAACCTATGGCCGTTGCGAAGCAATTGGTGAATGTGGCTCACTGGTTTGACCGTGCGGCCTCAGAATCGGACAGCGACTCGGCCGACTCTGATCGCGGTGACCCCGGACCTCAACAAGATTCACGCCCAAATGATTTATCCTGGTAGTTATGATAAATTTCTACTTTTGTTGTAATACTAAATAAGAGCCCTTTTGAAGAATAATTAAACCGCCCTCCCTAGTGGATATAGGTAACGATTACTTGACAGTGCGCCGGTAGGCCACATTAGCCTGCCATCCGCGGCATTTATACTATTTATAGCCTACTCTAAGTGAGGAAATATCCCTTTGTCTCATTTTCACAATGATTGTACAGGATCCCTCAGGATTCTTGACTTGTCAATTGCAAGCAAAGGTAAAAATGTTTACCTCCAATCTTCTCCTTTTTGCTTGAGCGTTGTTGGTCCGTTTCTTCTTTGACTGCTTGATTTTGTTTCACGCGCACAATCAACTCTCTCCACCTCGTCTCCTCTTCCGGAAAAAGCCAACCCACTCGCTCCGCCTCTTCTCCTCTTTTTCGGAAAAAGCCAATCCACTCTCTCTGCCTCTTCTCCTCTCTCGGAAAAAGGTAAAAACTTCTTCCTGAACCGGTCCCGTTGTTACAGTTCACTGCACAACAATAAGGCATGGTTTTTCTTTGGAAATTCCCGAACGCATGTCTGCACTCAAGCCGAACGGCAATACAAGTAAACGGAAGTGGACTCAACTCAAGCGGTTTGTCTTGAATGACGTCACGTGCCAAGTGGTCACGAAAATCACCAAACAGAAATTTGCTGCAATCCGCACTAACTTATTTTAATTATTACTTATTAACAATACTTCTTGGGACCAGAAGAAAATTACAGAGGGTTTTTTAACATATAAAGTTTCAAATGTACATAAATTGAAAACCGTTGCCTATGACCTTTAAAGTGGTCCTATGGACAGATCCTCCCATCTCCGCTGTGGATTTTTGCAGCTCCTTCAGTGTTCTCTTTGGTGTCTTTGTTGCATCTCTGATTAATGGCGTCCTTGCCTGGTCTGTGAGTTTTGGTGGGTGGCCTTCTCTTGTCAGGTGTGTAGTGGGGCTATATTATTTCCATTTTGCTATAATAGATTTAATGGGATATTTTTTTTATATCCCAACCCTGATCTATACTTCTCCACAGCTTTGTCTCTGACCTGTTTGGAGGCTCCTTGGTTTTCATGTTGCTTGTTTAGTAGTGTTTCAGAGTCAGGGTCCTTCCAGAACAGGTTGATTTATACAGACATCATGTGACAGATCGTGTGACACTTTGATTGCACACAGCTGGATCTTAATCGACTAATTATGTGACTTATGAAGTGAATTGGTTGGACCAGCTCTTATTTAGGGGTTTCTTATGAAAGGGGGTGAATACCTCTGCACACTCCAGATTTCTGTTTTTTCATCTTACTGTTTGCATCACAATAAAAAAAATTATTTGCACCTTGAAAGTTGTAGGCATGTTGTGTAAATCAAATGATTCTAACCCCTCAAAAAAAATCCATTTTAATTCCAGCTTGTAATGCAGCAAAACAGGACAAACACCAAGGGGGAGTGAATACTTTTGCAAGACACTGAGATTCTGAACCCTTATCTGTCATATTACTGAGAAACTATAAATGCCTTTGCTCTGAACTTTTCCTTTGTCAGAAAAATTAATGACTTAATAAGCACTCAAACTGGAGAATTCTTTCATTAAATGTTAAGTAAATGTCAACAGAAAACTCCGCCATGTCAATGAGTATATGCTTTGGTTTTTTTGTTATATAGCAGCATGTTTATTTTTTGTTTTCAATTTCTGGTGCATCCACCAAGTGAATGACTTGTTACACATTACGACAAGCTCATTAATATAAACCTGCAATCTGAATTACAGCTGGCACTACTGTTCGAGCTGCTGTTATTGAAAATTCTTACCCGTTAATTACCAATAACTCAGCAAGATTTCTTGCCCAGGTCAATTCATATGTCTCAGACGCCATCAGTTCTAGACACACTCATGTCAGAATATATTTCCTTTAGTTTGTTAGAAAGTATTTTTAATTTTGAAACACTTTCTAAAGATATCTGTAAAGATACTCAGTCATCCAGGTACATAGTAATCTGTGGTTGGTAGAAGAGAGCAACTGGACTTGCTTGAAGATTCTTGAAGACGTTTCGCTTCTCATCTGAAAGGCTTCCTCAGTTCTGTCTGACTAATAGGGATTATCAAGTATTTATCCTCTCATGGATCATCATAGAATCTGAATCAGAATGCTGATGGCTGCATTGTAGGTGGCTGTAAGGCCCTGTCCACACGGCAACGGCTTCAGGTGAATCCGATAAAAATTTTTATCGTTTCGGCCTCGCGTCCACACGGCACCGGCGTTTTGGGTGCCCCAAAACGATATTTTTTGAGAACGGTTTCCAGAGTGGAAAAATCTGGCAACGGCGCCGTTGCGAAGTCGTCTGGATGAGTAGAACGGATTTGTTTACGATGACGTCACAACCACATGACTAGAACAAGCAGCACGCCGGGTAGAAGAAGGGGTTTATGCGCATGCATCCTACTTCTATTGTTCTGGTGTCTCCGATGGGACCGTCTTACAGCGCACGTAGAGGTGTGGCATGTGTATTGCATCGTTTTCAGCAAGCGTTGCGTTGCCATATGTACCTGATATTTTACCGATCTGTTGCCCATGTGGACGCGATATTTTTTTTTTTACCCGCTAAAAAAAATTTCTTTGCCGTTGTTGTGTGGATGTAGCCTAAGGTGGTGTTTACATTAGACCGTATCTGTATCGTTTTCGTTGCGGATGCACTGTCCGTGCACATTAAAACGCCGGGAAACGACTCCACAGGCGGAACAATTTGAATCCGCCAGGGCCCACGTATTCAACCCAGTACGTATCTGATCCGGTGCTGTGTAAACATTGAGGAACGAGGATACGCAGTGCTGAGCTCTAGCTGACGTCGTCATTGGACAACGTCACTGTGACATCCACCTTCCTGATTCGCTGGCGTTGGTCATGCCACGTTGGTCATGTGACGCGACTGCTGAAAAATGGCGCGGACTTCACTTCCTGCTATTTGTGTGTGTACGCGAATCGTTTTAAAAACGTTAATCTGATGATCCGCTGATTCGAAATAATGTAAGCAGGGCCTAAGACATCTTTTATCAGCCACCTACAATGCAGCCATCAGCATTCTGATTCAGATTCTATGATGATTCATGAGAGGATAAATACTTGATACTCCCTATTAGTCAGACAGAACTGAGGAAGCCTTTCAGATGAGAGGCGAAATGTCTTCAAGAATCTTCAAGCAATTCCAGTTGCTCTCTTCTACCAACCACAGATTACTTTCTAAAGATGTTCTGAAATGTTTTTCTTCTTCTGGATTGTTGTCTTGTATCACATACACTCATCTTTAACATCATGCAATTTATATTTTACATACATAACAAATGGTAAATAGAGTTTCTTTTTTCCAACTTGGGAACCATGGAGTAAGCAAAGGATGTTTTGATCTCAAATGTATACTTTAAATCTGAGAATAAAAACCCTTGTTACGAAATGAGGTTAGTAAAAATGTGATGGAGGTGTAAAATCTATTAAACTAGAACATACTTAGGGTGCTTGTTGAACATAACAGGCAGGAACTCATCAACTGGTAACATTTTTCCCAAAGGTTTGGCCTCTAGCAGTTTCTTAGCACCCTGAAGAGAGAGTGTGTATCCCAGAGTCCAATAGGAATAATCAGGGTATACCAAATTCTTTATCCCCTGCACCCAGCGTTCAGGATTCTTCACCTGCAACCGCTTACGGCCCACATATCTGCAAAAGAGGGGGAAAATTGAGGGTCATTAGGATAATTAGTTTAACCAGCAACTATAAGACCACTTTTTGTAATCTCAGCCTGTCACAAATTGCGGGTCTGCTTCAGGGACTCTTTCTTCTAATCAGCTTCCGGTCGCTTTGTTGTTTCTCAGCTGGCTTGCCATGTGCTTTCCTAAAGCCAGACAGCAACCCGTGTTACATCCAAAACATAGACAAAATGCCCTTTGTGACGTCAAACTCTACTTACATCAAGTCCCACTGGAGCTGTGTCCGCCAAATGTCCTCCAGGATCGTGTTCAGGCGGCTCTTGAAATTCGGTTCAAAGCGAACATCGTCCTCTAGCACGAGTACCTGCCGCTGCTTACGTTCTACCACCTGAGGGAGACAAAATGTGTCAGTGTGAATCTGTGGAATGGTGGAAGTCCTGGAAATGGGATTATCTTTTTCCTCTTAATCTGTTTACACTTTATCAGGATCATCCAGCAGTAGATTATCGAAGGAATAAAACACAATAGGGTGTGCTGTTATAGGAAAATAACCAAGGACAAAGTGGTGCACTGTGGTCTGATGTTAAACAGAGTTAGCTTTATCACTGTAAGGTTGGTTTGTCAACAATTACATTTTACAAAACATATGCACAAGTTCGTTCCTATAAATAAATGGCCATTCCCGTAACATCCTCTTTTTCCCTCTGTCTCTCGAAGTAGTTTTATTAGTTTTTCACTGGTGCTGTGAAAATAACCAGTGGCAAATGGTACAAAATCATTACATACAATACTTGCCTCAAATGACAACCATTTTGGCTAAATAATACAAAAAAAAAGAATTTTATAAACCTAGGGTAATAAAATAAAGCTGATTCCAGGCTGAACATGGCTTACACATCTGTAGTTTTTTGGATACACAATGTATTGTACTTTAAATAGATGACAGTACTAGTGCATCTCAAAAAATTAGAATACCTTGAAAAAGTTCCTTTTTTTCATAATTTAATTCAAAAAGCTAAACTTTCATATATTCTTTCTTCATTACATGTAAAGTGAAATATTTAAAGCCTTTTTTGTTTTAATTTTGATGATTATGGCTTATAGCTCATGAAAATCAGAAATCCAGTATCTCAGATTATTAGAATATTCCCTAAGATCAATCAAAAAAAGGATTTACAATACAGAAATGTCCAACTTCTGAAAAGTATATTCATTTATACACTCAATACTTGGTTGGGGCTCCTTTACCATGAATTACTGTATCAATGCAGTGTGGCATGGAGGTGATCAGTCTGTGGCACTGCTGAGGTGTTATTGAAGCCCAGGTTGCTTTGATAGTGGCCTTCAGCATATCTGTATTTTTGGGTCGGGTGTTTCTCATCTTCCTCTTGACAATACCCCATAGATTCTCTATGGGGTTCAGGTCAGGCAAGTTGGCTGGCCAATCAAACACAGTAATATCACAGCAAACCATTTGGTCGTAGTTTTGGCACTGTGGGTAGGTGCTAAGTCCTGCTGGAAAAGGAAATCAGCATCTCCAAAAAGCTCGTCAGCAGATGGAAGCATGAAGTGCTCTAAAATCTCCTGGTAGATGGCTGTGTTGACTTTGGACTTGATAAAATACAGTGGACCAACACCAGCAGATGACATGGCACCCCAAATCATCACAGACTGTGGAAACTTCACACCGGGCTTCAAACACCTTGGATTCTGTGCCTCTCCACACTTCCTCCAGACTCTAGAACCGTGATTTCCAAATTAAATGCAAAATGTACTTTCATCTGAAAAGAGGACTTTGGACCACTGAGCAACAGTCCATTTCTTTCTCTCCTTAGCCCAGATAAGACACTTCTGACATTGTCTCTGGCTCAGGAGTAGCTTGATATTAGGAATGCGAAAGTCGTATCCCCTTTCTTGAAGATGTCTGTTCGTGATGGGTCTTGATACACTGACACCAGCCTCAGTCCATTCCTTGTGAAGCTCTCCCAAGTTCTTGAATCAACTTTTCTTGACAATCCTCTCAAGACTGCGGCCATCCCTGTTGCTTGTGCACCTTTTCCAGCCACCCGTTTCAGCAATGACCTTTTGTGGCTTACCCTCCTTGTGGAGGGCATCAGTGATCATCTTCTGGACAACAGTCAAGTCAGCAGTCTTCCCCATGATTGTGGTTGTGTGTACTGAACTAGACCGAGAGATACACTGCGTTCATACTGTTTTACTCAAACTCGAAATGAAATATTCTAATATTTTGAGATGTTTTTTTTTTTTTTGTACTGTATGCCATACTAATTAAAATAGAAAAATGCTTGAAACATTTTAGTTTATGTGTAATGAGTCTATAATATATAACTTTCACTTTCTTAAATAACTGATGGAAAATATTGAACTTTTTCACAATATTCTAATTTTTTGAGATGCACTAGTATAGTTCTGTGCAACAATTGTATGCACCATCGTTTTAAAACAGAAATGTTGACACTGAAAGATACAGTATTTCATTTTATTAGTGTCAATACCATAGTTTAGATTTTCAAAAACATTAAATGTTAGAGAAATTTTGTACGTCATTTAAAAAAGCAACATATTAAGTGATAAATGCAAAATGGGATCATCTCATCTCATTATCTCTAGCCACTTATCCTGTTCTACAGGGTCGCAGGCAAGCTGGAGCCTATCCCAGCTGACTACGGGCGAAAGGCGGGGTACACCCTGGACAAGTCGCCAGGTCATCACAGGGCTGACACATAGACACAGACAACCATTCACACTCACATTCGCACCTACGGTCAATTTAGAGTCACCAGTTAACCTAACCTGCATGTCTTTGGACTGTGGGGGAAACCGGAGCACCCGGAGGAAACCCACGCGGACACGGGGAGAACATGCAAACTCCGCACAGAAAGGCCCTCGCCGGCCACAGGGCTCGAACCCGGACCCTCTTGCTGTGAGGCGACAGCGCTAACCACTACACCACCGTGCTGCCCCAAAATGGGGTCATGTCAAATATAAAATTTTTTATAGACTTTTTTTTTTTAGCATTCAGAAGCTTTTTGTGACATTTTTTGTCTACATTTATGTCTACGTTTAGTTCAACGGCCAAACAGTGGCTGTATGGCCACTCTTAATCTCTGAGCGACCACTATGTGCAAACGTTCATGAGTATAAACCACATGCTGCAACTACCTGTTTCCAGATGTTGTAATGGCTGAGAAAACATCCGATCTCTCCTTTAGTGAGCACTTGTCCAGAGTAGGGGTCTTGGTATTTGGGTAGCATCTCAGTCCCCAAAACCTGGAGTTGCGATGAGTTCAGATCTCTGAAATAAAGAGGGACTTTTTTTTTCTTTTTTTTTTAAATAAAGCAAATTATCCACCGATCAGCTGTAACATTATGACCACTGAAAGGTGACGTGAATAACATTATCTCATTACACTGGCACCTGTTAAAGGGTGGGATATATTAGGCAGCAAGAGGACAGTCAGTTCTTGAAGTTGATGTGTTGGAGGCAGGATAAATGGGCAAGCGTAAGTGAGCGACTTTGACAAGGGCCAAATTGTGATGGCTAGATACCGGTAACTGGGTCTGAGCATCCCCAAAATGGTACATCTTGTGGGGTGTTCCCAGTATGCAGTGGTTAGTACCTACTAGAAATGGTCCAAGGAAGGACAACCAGTGAACCGGCGACAGGGTCATGGGTATTGAAGGCTAGCCCATTTGGTCCAATCCCATAGAAGAGCTACTGTAGCACAAACTGCTGAAAAAGTTAATGCTGATATTTTTCTGTTTTAGCCAGCATTAACTTTTTCAGCAGTTTGTGTGACAGTAGCTCTTCTGTGGGATTGGACCATATGGGTTAGCCTTCGACACCCATGACCCTGTCGCCAGTTCTTCGGTTGTCCTTTGGATCCTTGGACCACTTAGTTTGGTAGACTCTAACCACTGCATACCAGGAACACCCCACAAGATGTGCCATTTTAGAGATACTCAGACCCAGTCATCTAGCCATCACAATTTGGCCCTTGTCAAAGTCACTCAGATCCTTACGCTTGCCCATTTTTCCTGCTTCCAACACATCAACTTCAAGAACTAACTGTTCTCTGGCTGCCTAATATATCCCACCCCTTGACAGGTGTATGCCAATACACAGGTATCGGTGTATTACAAGTGTGTACAATCTTCAGCGACTTTTAATTTCATACTTGCCATCCACTGCATCGGTCAGTGTGACTTCAAGCCCCAAAACATCCAAAGTGTGCAACATACGCGCCCTACGGTCCATGCGCCGCATTAGATTAATGATGTAGATCTGACAAAAGAGGGCGGCACAGTGGTGTAGTGGTTAGCGCCGTCGCCTCACAGCAAGAAGGTCCGGGTTCGAGCCCTGTGGCCGGCGAGGGCCTTTCTGTGCGGAGTTTGCGTGTTCTCCCCGTGGGTTTCCTCCAGGTGCTCCGGTTTCCTCCACAGTCCAAAGACATGCAGGTTAGGTTAACTGGTGACTCTAAATTGACCGTAGGTGTGAATGTGAATGGTTGTGTCTATGTAACAGCCCTGTGATGACCTGGCGACTTGTCCAGGGTGTACCCCGCCTTTCGCCCGTAGTCAGCTGGGATAGGCTCCAGCTTGCCTGCGACCCTGTAGAAGGATAAAGTGGCTAGAGATAATGAGATGAGATCTGACAAAAGAAGATATTTGCAAGAAAACTACAGAAGGGTCCAAAAAAAAAAACTGTCCACAACAAAGATCATTTATTGTAATGAATATTCTCCACGGGCGGCACGGTGGTGTAGTGGTTAGCGCTGTCGCCTCACAGCAAGAAGGTCCTGGGTTCAAGCCCCGTGGCCGGCGAGGGCCTTTCTGTGCGGAGTTTGCATGTTCTCCCCGTGTCCGCGTGGGTTTCCTCCGGGTGCTCCGGTTTCCCCCACAGTCCAAAGACATGCAGGTTAGGTTAACTGGCGACTCTAAATTGACCGTAGGTGTGAATGTGAGTGTGAATGGTTGTCTGTGTCTATGTGTCAGCCCTGTGATGACCTGGCGACTTGTCCAGGGTGTACCCCGCCTTTCGCCCGTAGTCGGCTGGGATAGGCTCCAGCTTGCCTGCGACCCTGTAGAACAGGATAAAGCGGCTACAGATAATGAGATGAGAATATTCTCCACTATATCCATTGAATTCTGGACTCTGATTGGTCAGATTAATTTTTATAACAGCAGCTCTGACAACAGACAAATCGTAGGATTACGTTAATGCTTTATTGTTTCTATAGTAACATAATTCAGAAAAAAAGAAAATGTAATCACATTTACATTACTATGACAAATTTTCCTTTAAGGAAATGTTTTTTCTATCATTTATGGAAGGATTCTCCAGCCCTTTTGTTAATCTCATTAATCTAAGAGAGGCTGAAAAAGGTGAGGTTTGGGAGGGGTCAACTGCATAAAGCTTCTTTAATATAAGCGATAACCCAAATGAAATGGTTTGGCAGGCATTCTATTGAATGTAAGATTAAATTTAACTAGAAATTGATTTAAAAAATATGCTGTATCCTTTTTTATTCAAACATGTTTTGGGTTTTTTTTTTTTGTTGTTGACAAATTTCCATGGTATAAGAGGAATAAAACACTTCAGGATGCCCTGTCATGTTTTGTTCCTGATATACACTATATCACAGCCCTCTATCTTTCAGTGAGTAATGTACCATTAATACACTACACATAATGCTGTAAACTATAAAGAGATATCAGATGTACCTCATCAAATGCCATTCTATCTTTGTTTCTGGACGGCATGTGCAAATAGCGTGAAGGCTCCAAGGCGAAATCAACTGCAGAGCACAGAGAAGGATTCAATGTCATAAAATATCTTTCATACAGTATTCAGAAACAGGAGGGATAACCCTAAAGCTGCTACGCTATTCATATTTCATGAGTTTCATAATAGCATGACAGGTTCATCTGAGAGACAGAGAAGAAAAGGAAAGAGGTGCGAGTTGACACGGGTGTGAAAGCCGTGTGTGTATAGAAAGAGGACTGTGTGGAGGACCGTGTGAACGAAATGAGACGGCCTCCTTTTCTTTCTCTTCACGGCAGTTTCAAACACTGCACTATATTTCGACTCCTGTATGGCATATGTGGCTGTTATGTGGTCTTTTATGTACCTAAAGTCTTACCAAATGTTTCCTAAAAAACATTATTGCCTTTTTATCTGCCTCTAAAAGGCAGTTTGGATCCTTTCTGTTGTAATATTGAGGTCTGGACTTGTGCTAAACCATCAAAACTGTTTTTCTTGATACTTTGGGTTGGAGGCGGCACGGTGGTGTAGTGGTTAGTGCTGTCGCCTCACAGCAAGAAGATCCGGGTTCGAGCCCCGTGGCCGGCGAGGGCCTTTCTGTGTGGAGTTTGCATGTTCTCCCCGTGTCCGTGTGGGTTTCCTCCGGGTGCTCCGGTTTCCCCCACAGTCCAAAGACATGCAGGTTAGGTTAACTGGTGGCTCTAAATTGACCGTAGGTGTGAATGGTTGTCTGTGTCTATGTGTCAGCCCTGTGATGACCTGGCGACTTGTCCAGGGTGTACCCCGCCTTTTGCCCGTAGTCAGCTGGGATAGGCTCCAGCTTGCCTGCGACCCTGTAGAACAGGATAAAGCAGCTAGAGATAATGAGACTTTGGGTTGGACATTTGCAAACATTTATGCTCAACCATATATGTAAAGTTCTTACATCTGTAAACTCAGCCATCATGTGACTCACGCATTGCCTCCGTGAGTGTGTAGGTGAAGCTCACCACCTCATCCTCCTGGGGCTGCTGGGGCTGCAGTGCCACAGGCAAATACCCATAATGCTCTCTGTTACACACAAACATCTGCAGTCCTGCATGGAAGCAAGCAAACGGACAGAATTGATCTAATATCCATCCATCCGTCATCCCTAAGTGCTTATCCTGTGCAGGGTTGCAGGCAAGCTGGAGCCTATCCCAGCTGACTATGGGCGAGAGGTGGGGTACACCCTGGACAAGTCTCCAAATCATCACAGGGCTGACACATAGAGACAAACAGCCATTCACATTCACACCTACGGTCAATTTAGAGCCACCAATTACCCTAACCTGCATGTCTTTGGATTGTGGAGGAAACCGGAGCACCCGGAGAAAACCCATGCAAACACGGGGAGAACATGCAAACTCCACACAGAAAGGCCCACGTCAGCCACTGGGCTCAAACCCAGAACCTTCTTGCTGTGAGGTGACAGTGCTAACCACTACACCACCGTGCTGCCCTGATCTAATATCACTAATATCAGTGTGCAGAAGTGGGAATGTCTCATGAGAAAATGATTCGTTACTACATTTTAATTGGATTATTTTTAGTATAATTTTCCAAAAATTAAAATCGAAAAACTAAAATGCAAAATTTGACCACCAGTTCAAGATTATACCATGATACTGAATTCTTTATTCTGATTGGTCAGAAGGTGTTGTTGTTTCACAGCCTTAGTGGACTTGTATGGTGGACGCTCCACTGTATTCATTTCGTTTATATGAGTTTAGTTTATTGAACATTTTATGAAAGGAGTCTCCATTGTCAGCCGTTTGTAACAATCAAAACTGAAGATGTTGTCTTTTGTGGTTTGCTGATAATTTTAGGGAGGTAACGGCATAGAATAGCGATGTAGTGCAAGTCAGAGCTCACCTGGCTGTCTCGCTGAAAAGGAGAAGGCCAAGATGTCATCCAGGATCCATGGGTAGAGCTGGTGGAGCGGGTAGAAGGCCAGGACATGGCTGGCATGATGGCGTAAATCCACCAACATGGTGGAGTGAATCATGGGCACGGCGTGGCACCCTACCCACTTCCAGTTTCGAATAGGAATGTACGAATCGATTCTCTTATAATACCCCTGTGGAATTAAAAAAACATCATACAGTTCTTCATAGCTAGCATTAAGACTGTTAACAAACACCTGTGAACAAAGCTGTCTAAAAAATTCTATATGACATTGGGACGTGTTAAAATACTGAGCTGCTGTGGTGTTATTTTGCTCCCAGGAAGGCTGCTGTAGGGTATATGTATGTACAATTGGTCTTAAGTGATCAATCTCATTAAATCAGTCTCATTAATAATACCATTAATTTTGGTGCTTAATAATAAATTACCAAACAGCTAAATTATGGTATATTCCAAATTGTTATGACCACTACCAATGCAACAATAATGGATCACTTACCGTATTACCTAAATACTACAACCAATGGCATTCATATACACTTTGGAATTCATTGAGATTGGATGATTTCGAAAATATGGAAGCAACACAGACACAGTTTAATAATTAATTGAATATTATAACAAAGATAAAAATGAATAATAGCAGTTGAAATCTTCGGCAAACAGTGAGGTGTGTGTGTGTGTGTGTGAGGCCTGTGGCCTAAAACAAAAGGGTTAGACTGGGTTGCTAGCTAAGGTGTGTGTGTGTGTGTGTGTGTGTGTGTGTGTGTGTGTGTGTGTGTGTGTGATTAAAAAAAATTAAATATTAGCAATTGAAATACATTCCAGGGTTCTCCACGGATTGAAAATATAGGGGGGTGGGGGTCAATCGGATGACCTTGAAACAAATTTGCATAAATTTACATATGTCATTTGCATAGAATTTGCATAAATTACTCTCAAATAGTAATCATTTAGAATAGAGGAATCAACTGGACTGGTACAAAACACATCATACATCAAACATTACACACACATCATATTCAGACACATTGAAATGGAACTGGAAAAAATATTTTTTTATTTAGCAAACTACAAAAAAAGTACAGAAAAGTTTTTTTATTAACTATATTCACACTGCTCCACAAAAGCTGACATTGTTTGAAATGGAAATGTAATTGCAGGCACCACTGGAAAAAATTTTTTTTTTTTTTTTAGAGAGTAAAGTACATTGAAAAGATGTTGTTTTAACTATATTTACACTGCTCTATGGCTATATTTACACTGTGGCTATATTTACACTCTATGGCTATAATTACGCCGTTTTGGATCGATGTTTTCGATGTCGACAGTGGAACGCTTACGCGTAAAACTGAATCGCTCGAGAGACATTTCGACAGTGTGTACGCACTTCAAGAGCTACAGTAACACTGACAGACAGGTTATATCCTCACGGTTTTATAGGCAATATCATGCTTGCCACACCAACTTTGAACTTTTTGTTTTTATTCTTTATTTCTCTGCCGACAATAACAATCAGTTATCTTGAACTTGGTGTCGATTCACACATGTTATTATAAAGGCGTGTTATCTCCCGGCGCAAGAACAATGTGTCAAAAACGCCAAAGTGTGAAACGCTTTTCTTAGACTATAATCGTCAGACTGACTAAACTAATTGCTGGTAAATCAGTTTCACACTCGGGTGTTGTCGCATTGTCGGTACTCCAACAGAGAAAGGCTATCTGTCACAAAGATAACAAAGGGACATCTCTTCCTTTTGTAAAGGGGCGGCAGAAATTAAACGGGGGCGGGAATCACAGAAAGGGGGGCGGCCCACACCTCTAAAACCCCTTGTGGAGAACCCTGCATTCAAATGGTCATCAGTGATATATGTGGGTTTGAATGTGGGCGCGGGAGAATGCGCTATAAAGTTTGAATTGAATCAGGGCTTGGAATTTTATCTAAAGTTGAGACAAAGAACCTCATGAGAAAGAACGGAGGGGGGGAGGGTCACCACGTGTTTCTTTGTGGAACAAAGGGTTAACCGTGGTAGCTAACCCGCTAGCTTATAGCATTACTAAATCCACTGAAATCTTGATGAGGTCAAAATATGTGTAATAATGAAATTAAAGGTTAGAAAGGATAGCAAGAGCATGCAAAAGCCTATCTATTAACAATTGAGAGATCAATACAAATAGAACAATAATCAATTCAACACCCTAAGTGTCTACAGTGTACACAATTAAACCATTCCTGAGTTTAAATTCACACTACTTCATAAAGCTAATTCCTAAGACTAGTCTTTGTGACCAAAAATGCCAGCCTTACTTCCAGTATCTTGCTGATATGCAAGATTATAGAGACGTTCCAAAACTTCTGAGTCCACCGGAGCACGTGGGGCTTTCCGTGAAAGCAGAGGATTTCTTGGTCCGAACGCTTCGTAGTTCGTGGAGAAGAAGTCTCTGATCAAACAATGTGCACAGCGCTTTTAGTCAGAAGGAATCCGGTCGCTTCTAACTTTTAATTAACTGCTTTGGGCTGCAGTCGTAACTTTACTTAATGAACACATTAAAACTGGTTGTAACTCATCTGAGTTAGATCGCGCGATTTTGGAAGTTTACCGTGGCCAGTGGTAAAATGAAAACGCGCTGAATTCTTACTTGCAAAGCAGACGTCTGTATCTTGGATGCTCTGGTGAGCAGGCCTCTTTATCTCTGTAGAACGCGCCGGTCCGCGGCGAGATTCACAGCACCAAAGAGGAAGACGGAAGTGTTGCTCAGTTACTTATGGCTTCATGGAGGATGTGACGTAGGAGATCCCACCCAGCCGTGACGTAGGTCATCGCGGAAGTTGGTTGATGGGATCTGTAGTTTCTAGACGGGACGGTGGCGTTGTACTTACACTGCTTATGTAGGCAACTTCATGAACCTACACTAATAAAAGCTTAAACCCAAAAATCAAAGATGATGCTGAAGATATAGTGTACCTGTGCGGTCATACCACACCAGAAATTGGAGTAGAGCACTCTGGATTCCAGCATAGGGGCCACCAGTGTGCGGTTCTCTGCTATCAGCTGGTTCAGGACCTTCGGGTTTGTCAGCAAGTTATCACTGTCAGCAAACTAGAAGGATATGATCAATAAGACAAGAGTGAAACGAGTATGTGCAAAGACCAACATATTAAGAATAAAATGATTACGGAACGTGCTGTTTTAAAGGTAGACTGTCTTTCAGATTTTTCAAGTGTAGGTCATAAAAATAATTTTCCCCAACACCCAATTATTTTTGTTTAGTGGACCAAAAGCTACTGAATTCAAATCACAGACTTCCAATTTTATTAGTTTAAAAAAAATAGAATAATTAATGAATTTAGGGCCGCGTGGCTCTAAATTCTCTGCTATTTCTTCCTGCTTCACCATGACCCAATTCAAGATACTACATCATGCATCACACATGGTGGGCTTTCCCTGTTCGCACAAGGCATTGTGGGATACAAATTTGAAACAGGAGAGAAAATGGAGGACATGAGTGTGCGAATGAAACTGGAAAGACTGACTACAGTAATGGAAAGCGAGAAGAAAAGACGTTATGTTGCAAAAGAAAGGAAACAGAGGACCAAACTAATAAATATTAGTCAGAAAGCACCTCGGTGTGATCAGCTGTTCGTTTAGTGACAGAAGGATATAACTGTGTCAGTGTACGGTCAAAGGTAAACCTATAGATGGCAGTAATGCAACACTGTGGATGCCAGCTACCAAAAAACCCAAAAGAAGAAGAAGGTAACCCTGTGCATGCGCACACGGACTTCCTCTGTCCGCTTGACTGTGCGAAGCAAGCAATTTCATGCACATTATTTGCTAGGGAATCCCCTCAAATTAAATAACTTCCCAGCCACAGAATGGCCTAATATATTTTTTGAGATATTACAGAAATAAACATGTATTGCAATGACCAAATTTCAGAGGGAACTAAATTTAACCGATTTTATGAAATCGAAAGGCCATCTAGCTTTAGGAGCACATGTAATCAACAACAGGGTGGTGAGATGGCCTGATTTGACATAAAAGTTACAGGTACCACCCTGAAGTTGATTATTTTCCAATAAAAGCATGCTCCAATGTGTTTTAATCTACCTAATAAAACCCCAATTCCAAATACATTGGGACATTATGTAAAAAGTAAATAAAAACAGAATGTGACTATTTCCATGATTGCAAATCATGGAAACCCTATATTTCATTGAAAATAGTACAAAGACAACATATCAAATGACGCGGTACGCGGTGGTCCGGACTACCGTTGTGGTCCGGACCACGCCGTTTTCAGGTGTGGTCCGGACCACCAAGTTCAGAAGACAAATAAATTTTAAATTTTCAGCTACTTCTTCCCCTAATTTAGAATAAATTCTTTCCTTTGCCCTTTCTTCTGTTGCTTTGTAGTCTCTAGCACATTTTTTCTTATTCCTTAGAAGCTGTTCATAACCACCCTGAGACATAATGACGAAAGTTGGTAAAATTATTTTTCACTTCCCTCGTGGCAGCTCCCGCTTTTTTACATGCGTTAGAACTGGTATCTTTTATTGCGCGTGTGTTTTACGCATGCATTTCTCTTCCGGTTTGAGAAAAAATAACAAATGATGTACGACTTTGTAAAAAAACTCGTATTAAATGACAAACACAGTATGATTTTGGTAAGTTTTTATTTATATCGTAATATAATACAGCATACGGTGAACCGGACCACAATCCAGGAAAAATAATTAATTAATGCCCTCGTTTTGTATGAAAAATACGGTGATCCGGACCACCGCGTACCGCATCAAATGTTGAAACTGAATTTTTTTTTTTAAATATATATGCTCACTTCGAATTTGATGCCAGCAACACATTTCAAAAAAGTTGGGACAAGGCCATGTTTACCACTGTATTGCATCATCTCTACTTTTAACAACACTCTGTAAATGTTTGGGAACTGAGGAGACCAATTGTTGTAGTTTTGCAAGTGAAATGTTGTCCCATTCTTGTCTGATCAAGAGTTGCTCAACAATTTGGGGTCTCCTTTACCATATTTTGTGTTTCATAATGTGGCAAATGTTTTCAATAGGAGACAGGTCTGGACTGCAGGCAGGCCAGTTTAGCACCTCGACTCTTTTACGACAGAGCCATGCAGTTGTAATACATGTAGAACGCGATTTGCAATCATCTTGCTGAAATAAGCAACATTTTTTTAAACATTACACAACTTTTATAGTCTTTGGTTGCCCCGTCCCAACTTTTTTGAAATGTGTTGCTGGCATTAAATTAAAAATGAGCATATATTTTTCAAAAAACAATACAATTTCTCAGTTTCAACATTTGATTTGTTGTCTTTGTACTATTGTCAATGAAATATAGGGTTTCCATGATTTGCAAATCATCATATTCTGTTTTTATTTACTTTTTACACAGAATCCCAACTCTTTTTTTTGGAATTGGGGTTGACCGTTACAAAAGCACCGATACTGGAGACTCCTTCCAAAATTGATAAATAAATGCGTCTGTGTTTTAGAATGAATGAGACAAAATGGTGAATATTGTGACCATATAACTCACCAAGATGTAGTCAGCCCATTGAGCCCGGGCTGATCGGAGAGCAGCCTGCCTCAGCTGCATCACGTGGCTGAACCTGGAGTCTGGCCAGTGCTTGGGACCAAACTCATCAGCATAGTAACTATAATAACAATAATAATTATTATTATCCATATAAAGTGATTAACAACGATAATACTTTTGAAATTTTTGTGGTACTATTTGCACTTCATATGCAGCTGAGAGATCTTATTGAGCCCTTGATCAAGTCCATGGCTCTGTGCTTGGATTGGATGCTTCATGTGTAACAACACTTTGCACAAATTTGCCTCCATTTGCTATGCTTATTACAGAACATTATTGCACAGATTAATGAAATGGATTATTAAAAAGGACCCTACCTTTTGCCATGCTCTGTGGTCCGGAATCGTACAAAATGGTACAGTCCCTCCACTCCAGACACCCATTCCTGCAACATGGCCGTCGTATTATCCATGCTGTGATCTGCTGCAGCCCTGCAACGAACGGGTTTGTATAGCGTATTTACTAAGTGCAAAATGTATCCTGTTCTTACTAATTAGGTGACATTGGGCATACCTAACAACCTGTGTTTTCTCTCTCTCTCTTTCTCCCCCCTTCACTCTGTCTGTCCCTCTGAGTTACATGTCAATCCTGAGACACCAGTAAGATGCTGACCTCTTCTGCTCCTCAGACCTGCCCGATCCATCCTGATGCCCTACGTCTGGCTGGAGTCTCATCACATCGCTCCTGTGGAGGACGGCCTCATATGGACAGTCAAAAGTCGCACTTGGAAGATGGCTCTGGACACTTACAGTAATATATTTATGTCTGAGAACTACAGTCGACTTGCTAACTTTAGGACTGCAGTTGTCATGAACAGTTTTGCACTCAAGTCTCCATCAATGAACAGTTTATAACTTCAACAAAACAGACTTCATGTTAAAACTATAATGAATTTCCCAGTTTCACAGTTATACTTTGTGACTCTATAGGGCACAGTTATAGAAGCAAGTTATTTATAATCACGTTGTCTGTTATCACCCAAATGAGGGTGGGTTCCCTTTTGAGCCTGGTTCCTCTCGAGGTTTCTTCCTCATGTCGTCTGAGGGAGTTTTTCCTTGCCACTGTCACCACAGGCTTGCTTATTGGGGATAAATTAGGGATAAAATTAGCTCATGTTTAAAGTCTTTAATTTACTGTAAAGCTGCTTTGCGACAATGTCTATTGTTAAAAGCACTATACAAATAAACTTGACTTGACTAAGTTGAAATCCAGATATTATCTACATGACTACAGATGTCAGTAAGATTTCACAAACCATATTATTATTGCAACTAAATATATACCAGGTTTGACTAGAGAGGCTAGCAGCGAAGTAGTATTCCTGCTAGGATAATTAGATTCCTGCCCTCATTGATGGAACAATGAATTCTGAATTATACCAGCAAATTCTAAAGGAAAATGTCAGGATATCTGTCCATGAAGTGAATGTCAAGAGAAGGTGGGTCATGCAGCAAGACAACAACCCTAAGCACACAAGTCGTTCTACCAAAGAATGGTTAAAGAAGAATAAAGTTAATGTTTTGGAATGGCCAAGCCAAAGTCCTGACCTTAATCCAATCGAAATGTTGTGGAAGGACCTGAAGCGAGCAGTTTATGTGAGGAAACCCAACAACATCCCAGAGTTGAAGCTGTTCTGTACGGAGGAACGGGCTAAATTTCCTCCAAACCAGTGTGCAGGGCTGATCAACAGTTATGGGAAATGTTTAGTTGCTGTTATTGCTGCACAAGGGGGTCACACCAGATACTGAAAGCAAAGGTTCACATACTTTTGCCTCTCATAGATATGTAATATTAGATCATTTTCCTCAATAAATAAATGACCAAGTATAATATTTTTGTCTCGTTTGTTTAACTGCGTTCTCTTTATCTACTTTTATGACTTGTGTGAAAATCTGATGATGTTTTCGGTCATATTTATGCAGAAATATAGAAAATTCGAAAGGGTTCACAAACTTTTCAAGCACCACTGTAAAGTTGTGGTCTCTGTCTGCATTTTATCATTATGCTGTAAGTCTCCTTGTTGCTCTTCAGTACTGTTTACTGTTCAAACACAGCATATTTCAGACCAGGATGCTGATTTAGGTCGCTCGCTCTATTAGGGGACAAAAATACAAATGCTAAAATGGAGGGCATGTATGTAAAGAAAGACAAACAAAATTTGTCAAACACTTTTATATTATAGTGCTGTGTGTTTGTGTGTAGTCACTGTATAGGGCATGTTTCACTGACACAAAATCTCAGCTTATCCATTTCAGGCTACACTTGCATACATTCATACGCTACCGTTCAAAAGTTTGGGGTCACCCAGACAATTTTGTGTTTTCCATGAAAAGTCACACTTTTATTTACCACCGTAAGTTGTAAAATGAATAGAAAATATAGTCAAGACATTTTTCTGGCCATTTTGAGCATTTAATCGACCCCACAAATGTGATGCTCCAGAAACTCAATCTGCTCAAAGGAAGGTCAGTTTTATAGCTTCTCTAAAGAGCTAAACTGTTTTCAGCTGTGCTGACATGATTGTACAAGGGTTTTCTAATCATCCATTAGCCTTCTGAGGCAATGAGCAAACACATTGTACCATTAGAACACTGGAGTGATAGTTGCTGGAAATGGGCCTCTATACACCTATGGAGATATTGCACCAAAAACCAGACATTTGCAGCTAGAATAGTCATTTACCACATTAGCAGTGTATTGAGGTATTTCACCTGACGTCACAGGGTCACGTGACGCCCCAGTGTCCGCCATTTTGAAGGTCAAGCTAGCTAATGTCAACAACATAGTAGCTAGTATGTTACTGTAGCAATGTTTACGTTCAGTCATTTGGATGACTGTTAAAACCTTTCAGTCTCAAGTTTTTCCTTTACTGTATTTACTAGTTTACTGTAATTATGATCTGGCAGCTATTTACACCGGATCCAGTGTAAATAGTTGCCGGAGCGCGCTCCGGCTTGCTCCCCCTCAAATTAAGCAGCGCGCTCCGGCTTGCTCCCGGAGTGCTCCGGCCGAGGTTCCGGAGCGTGCTCCGGCTTGCTCCCCCTCAAATTAAGCAGCGCGCTCCGGCTTGCTCCCGGAGTGCTCCGGCCGAGGTTCCGGAGCGTGCTCCGGCTTGCTCCCCCTCAAATTAAGCAGCGCGCTCCGGCTTGCTCCCGGAGTGCGCTCCGGCTTGCTCCCCCTCAAATTAAGCAGCGCGCTCCGGCTTGCTCCCTACGTTGCTGGATAGTGAAGGTGTTTTCTGCATCTCGCTCCTTTTTCTATTTTATGTTTTTCGTTTGTCGCCTTCCTCGCATTCAAACTGATTCGAGTCGTGACGTCCAAAATGGCAGCCTAACGATGCATCACATGACTTGGTCACGTGGGTGAAAAACCTCAATAGAGTGTATTTCTGATTAGTTTAAAGTGATCTTCATTGAAAAGAACAGTCCTTTTCTTTCAAAAATAAGGAAATTTCAAAGTGACCCCAAACTTTTGAACAGTAGTGTACATGCACAAGAATCAAAGCGGTTGTCATTTCACTATTCTGCCTTAATTCCTTTAGCATGCAGTCTTTCAAACCACAGTTGCACCACTGGAAAAGAAAAGAAAGGAAGAATAAATATGATTCACCAAACAAGATGTAATTACCAGATAGCAATCCTGTCCTTTGGATAGTCCAAGCGGTCGATGCAGCCCAGGTAAAAAGGAAGGCTGTGTTCAGAATTGCGAGCCAGAATGGTGATCATCACCTTTGATTTGAGCAGAGCTGACTCAGTCCGGATCAGTTCCATGTCCACGAGTGCATCAGAGAAATCAAACCTAAAGACTCCAAACCAAAGCAGAATAGATACCTGTAGAAGCAGCATGGCCAGCACAGCGTGACTCCAGTCTCTTACAGGGACAGAAAGAATGTGGCAGGCAGTAAAAGGCTGAGGGATCTGTTTGGCTTCAGGATGGTGAATGGACATGACCATGATCTGAACACACTCAATTATTTGCATAAATAAGAACTTGTATGAAATAGATTAAATAATACATAATTAAGCTTTCTTTTTTTTCTAATGAAATACATTTTAGATAACTAGATATACTATTAGTCTGCCTGTCTATTGCTTAATTAAAGAGTACAATTGTTTTAATATTATAGAAAGTATTTTTAAATTCATAAATACATTCATATATTTGTCTAAATAAAAATCAGGGGTGAAGTAAAATCACTTTCTAGTAGATTTTTGTAAGCTAGATTTATAGAAAAAGAATGAATCGTAAAATGGTAAGAAAAAGTTTCTAACGTTAAGTTTTGTACTATTTATTTTAAATCTTTCATTCATTCATTCAAACATTTTATTTCAACCGAATGTATTCATAAGCAGGAAAATTCATAATGTCATTGCATATGCTCTGTCAATGTCTCATCTCATCTCATCATCTCTAGCCGCTTTATCCTGTTCTACAGGGTCGCAGGCAAGCTGGAGCCTATCCCAGCTGACTACGGGTGAAAGGTGGGGTACACCCTGGACAAGTCGCCAGGTCATCACAAGGCTGACACATAGACAACCATTCACACTCACACCTACGGTCAATTTAGAGTCACCAGTTAACCTAACCTGCATGTCTTTGGACATGCAAACTCCATACAGAAAGGCCCTCGCCGGCCACAGGTCTCGAACCCGGACCTTCTTGCTGTGAGGCGACAGCGCTAACCACTACACCACCGTGCCACCTTAAACAAACGTATGTATTATTATTTAATGAAGAACACAGCACCATGGTTGATTATTTAGTATAAATCAGTGTTGTCGTTGAGTCACTAAACCTTGAGTCTGAGTCCAGTCTCAAGTCCTCAGTGTTCAAGTCCGAGTCGAGTCCACTACTGTTCCAAGTCAAGTCCAAGAACAAGAGTCCAACCATACCATTTGACGGTGGCTCTTGCTGCCTTTATGTGAAAGCATCTCTGCTACTGTGTTGGACTAACGTTACTGCTCGACTGCCTCATTTTATTTAATAGGCTACAGATTTAAAAGCTTGTTCATCGCTCAGCAAGCCCTGTCCACTATCAACAGGGCAAATAACATGAGAGAGGGTTAACACTAGCTAGTTCATCGCTCAGCAAGCAAGCCCCGCCCACTATCAACAGAGCAATGAACATAGTGTGTCACTTCCTTCTCTGGGCGGAGTCTTGCCAAATGACGATTGAAGTTCGAGGTTGTCCTCGTCATCTCCTCGATAGTCCTTTTACATATGGAACACATAGCAGCACATTTTTTCCCACTGCAGGAGAAGTCTGTATAAGCAAAGCTGCCTAGGCGTATTCTCTCCAGGCATTTTAGTACCATTAACATTAGTTTGTTCCTGAACATGACGTATGAACAGGTGAATGTGCATTCTTTTGCACGAAATTAGTATAAAACTTAATGTAGATATCAATATCTTATGCCAAATTATTATGGCATATTACAAAAAAAATAAAGAAAAAATCTGAGTCCTCGTCTCCAATTTACAAGTCCGAATGCAGTTAATACACGAATCCAAGTCCGAGTCATCTATGTTCAAGTCCAAGTCAAGTCATAAGTCGGACTCATGTCCGAGTCCTGGACTTGAGTACTACAAGCCTGGTATAAATACACAAGAGATTATAGAAAATCGCGTGTTGATTGGTCGAGAAATTCAGACTATTTCTCGATAATCACCTCAAGCGACTCAGCAAAACGGCTGCCGATTGCTTCGTCACTGTAAGTAAGGAAGAATTGCAAATGAAGAAAGAAAATGCTGTTTCTAAAAGCACTAAAGATGCTATGAAGTTTGGTCTAAAACTATTCAAAGGTAAGGTGGAATTGTGATTTATTTTATCGATTTCAAAACAAAGCATTTTATGCGAGTTAGCATAAATAAGTGACAAATTTGTGCTGCGCTGTTATTGCATTTGCATGCCGCTTTTGAAGTTTGAAAAAAACATTTTTTAAATACAATTTTTAAAAAAATAATCACCTGTGTATTTATACTAAAACAATAAGCCACATCAGGCTCAGTGATTATCGATGAATAATAACCTCGACTTCATCTCAGTTATTACTTAAATAACATTGGCTGGCATTGAGTGGTCTATCAGATATATTCCATTCAGCTAGCATGATGCTGAACGAGTCAAAGACGAATAGCTGAATGGAATATATCTGATATACCATGAAGAAAAGCCAGCCAATATTATTATTATTATTATTATTATACAACCCCGATTCCAAAAAAGTTGGGACAAAGTACAAATTGTAAATAAAAACGGAATGCAATGATGTGGAAGTTTCAAAATTCCATATTTTATTCAGAATAGAACATAGATGACATATCAAATGTTTAAACTGAGAAAATGTATAATTTAAAGAGGAAAATTAGGTGATTTTAAATTTCATGACAACAACACATCTCAAAAAAGTTGGGACAAGGCCATGTTTCCCACTGTGAGACATCCCCTTTTCTCTTTACAACAGTCTGTAAACGTCTGGGGACTGAGGAGACAAGTTGCTCAAGTTTAGGGATAGGAATGTTAACCCATTCTTGTCTAATGTAGGATTCTAGTTGCTCAACTGTCTTAGGTCGTTTTTGTCGTATCTTCCGTTTCATGATGCGCCAAATGTTTTCTATGGGTGAAAGATCTGGACTGCAGGCTGGCCAGTTCAGTACCCGGACCTTTCTTCTACGCAGCCATGATGCTGTAATTGATGCAGTATGTGGTTTGGCATTGTCATGTTGGAAAATGCAAGGTCTTCCCTGAAAGAGACATCGTCTGGATGGGAGCATATGTTGCTCTAGAACCTGGATATACCTTTCAGCATTGATGGTGTCTTTCCAGATGTGTAAGCCGCCCATGCCTCACGCACTAATGCAACCCCATACCATCAGAGATGCAGGCTTCTGAACTGAGCGCTGATAACAACTTGGGTCGTCCTTCTCCTCTTTAGTCCGAATGGCACGGCGTCCCTGATTTCCATAAAGAACTTCAAATTTTGATTCGTCTGACCACAGAACAGTTTTCCACTTTGCCACAGTCCATTTTAAATGAGCCTTGGCCCAGAGAAGATGTCTGCGCTTCTGGATCATGTTTAGATACGGCTTCTTCTTTGAACTATAGAGTTTTAGCTGGCAATGGCGGATGGCACGGTGAATTGTGTTCACAGATAATGTTCTCTGGAAATATTCCTGAGCCCATTTTGTCATTTCCAATACAGAAGCATGCCTGTATGTGATGCAATGCCATCTAAGGGCCCGAAGATCACGGGCACCCAGTATGGTTTTCCGGCCTTGACCCTTACGCACAGAGATTCTTCCAGATTCTCTGAATCTTTTGATGATATTATGCACTGTAGATGATGATATGTTCAAACTCTTTGCAATTTTACACTGTCGAACTCCTTTCTGATATTGCTCCACTATTTGTCGGTGCAGAATTAGGGGGATTGGTGATCCTCTTCCCATCTTTACTTCTGAGAGCCGCTGCCACTCCAGGATGCTCTTTTTATACCCAGTCATGTTAATGACCTATTGCCAATTGACCTAATGAGTTGCAATTTGGTCCTCCAGCTGTTCCTTTTTTGTACCTTTAACTTTTCCAGCCTCTTATTGCCCCTGTCCCAACTTTTTTGAGATGTGTTGCTGTCATGAAATTTCAAATGAGCCAATATTTGGCATGAAATTTCAAAATGTCTCACTTTCGCCATTTGATATGTTGTCTATGTTCTATTGTGAATACAATATCAGTTTTTGAGATTTGTAAATTATTGCATTCCGTTTTTATTTATTTTATTTTATTTATTTGTCCCAACTTTTTTGGACTCGGGGTTGTACATACACATTTCTTTCGGGTGGTCAACGCATCTTCCTCTTTCAAAATTCTCTCAAAATCTTCCATATTTAACAAAGCCTACCTGGTGGCCATGTTTGTTTATAAATTGTCACAGTTGCTTGTTAGCGCGGAAGTTTTACGTGTAATAAGTATTGTAGTATTTCCCTGACGTGGGTGGAATACTGAAGCGTGGCAGATGGGAGATGATGTTCACTCAACTTTATTTTCTTTACTTTACTTTTCAGCTTTACTTCACACACACACACACACACGTGTTCTCATCAGGAGTGCTCCCCTCTAGTCGCTCTCTCCCTCCTTTTCTACCTTCTGTCTTCACTGCAAAACACACAAACACAACATTAATTGACAACAGGTGTACTGACTTTGCCACTCACATTCCCTGACCCCGCCCTCCATTCACAAATTGATGCTTAGCCACGCCCCCGCTGCCACACTTATCTTATGGCATTTTCAATTCATTGTGACAGTTTACTGCGGGTGTCGCCAGCCAACAAAGAAATGGTTCTGCACATGCACAGCAGAAAACTTTCTCATTGGATATTTGCATCAGCTCCGATGTGTGACGTTATGTTGTCTTGACAACTGTGCAATATCGTAAACCATATTCAACAGTCATTCTCCATTGGGTAGAGTGATATTTTAACAATATTGCATGCTATCGAACCAAATGAATGGAACCCGCTAGAAGGGAATAGAACCAGAGCTTTGAACCAGAATTTTTTTCCTATTGGTTCGTTCCGAACAGAAACGGAATTTTAACGTTTCCGGTTTTGGGTTCCACCATTAAATAGACGTTCCCGAACCGGTTAGAACAAAAAAATTTCGTTCCCGGAACGGTTAATTACGTTCCCTGTCAGCTGTTTAACAAATGGCTATAAAATTATGTCTCTGTCTCATCCAGCTTAAGCCAAATGTAGGCTAATTCTATTACAACCTTCATTAAATAAGACAAGAAATAATTCAAAACAATTATTATTTCAAATGTTGGCGATTTGGATTCTCAGTATGTCTTCCCATCTACACAAACAGAAAAAGTGCCAAAAATGAAAGATAATTCGTTTAGTGTGTTACCAAAGGCTAGTCAGGCCCTATAGAGGGCTACCGCATGACGTCACCGCGCCGCGAGATTTTGTTAGGCGCCATATTGGAAGACCAAGTACACATCTATGCAAGTACATACATACATAAAACAAACTACACCTGAAATGTAGCCAGGGCCGGTTCTGCCCTAATCTGGACCCAGGTGCAACATCGCGCAAACCCCCCCCCAAAAAAAAAAAACACCAGTCTAAATCAGGACAACCATCACATAACTATAAACATTTTATATCAACTATTTTAACTAAATGGGCTATAATAAATAAGCCTGCAGGCAGCCACGGCGGGCTGCCTCAGAAAAGTAACCATTTGTCCTACCTTAAAACTCGTTTTGCATTTTCTGCCTCCTTTTTTGTATTTTCAACCCTCCGTTTATTTTCTTTCCTTTTCTGAAAACCCGATTTGTGTCCAGACATTTTGTTCTGCTGCCCGCGATGATTCCCGTGGGAAGGGCAACAACTGATACGTTTTTACAAACAGCCAATAGGGAGGTTGCAACGTTCAGGCTCTTCTTTGCTCAGACACTCAGTAATGGAGACGTGATAGCAGTCCACCTTCCCGCTCTCTCCATTCAGTCAGCGAACGTCACACAGGAAGTGAACCCCAGCGGGTCATAGAAACTTGCGCAGGAGAAGAATGGCTTTTTTATTTGTAGGCTACGGAAACTTTGAGGAACGAAATAAAAACCGGTATTAACCGGTTACCATTATTTTTAATAAGCGTTTCTGTTCCGGAACATAAAAAATAATAAAGTTTCTGGTTTCGTTTCTGTTCCATATGAAATAGAAAAAGTTCCCGGTTTTCGTTTTCATTCCTTGAACCGGTTCAAAGCCCTGAATAGAACACATCTTTATTCCATCAAAAAGTGTCCTGTATGTATAATAATCACGAATATTCACTTTGCCTTCAGCAAATTATACATAAAATAACAGAATGCCCCCGTTGTTTTATTTCACATACAGCAGGACACTACTATATAACTTTACTCATTTTATTTTTATTTATTCAAAGTCAAAGATAGGCGGCATGGTGGTGTAGTGGTTAGCGCTGTCACCTCACAGCAAGAAGGTCCGGGTTCGAGCCCCGTGGCCGGCGAGGGCCTTTCTCTGTGGAGTTTGCATGTTCTCCCCGTGTCTGCGTGGGTTTCCTCCGGGTGCTCCGGTTTCCCCCACAGTCCAAAGACATGCAGGTTAGGTTAACTGGTGACTCTAAACTGACCGTAGGTGTGAATGTGAGTGTGAATGGTTGTCTGTGTCAGCCCTGTGATGACCTGGCGACTTGTCCAGGGTGTACCCCGCCTTTCGCCCGTAGTCAGCTGGGATAGGCTCCAGCTCGCCTGCGACCCTGTAGAACAGGATAAAGCGGCTAGAGATAATGAGATGAGATGAGGCAAAGATGATACATGTTTTCACATTCAGTTTGTTAATATGGGATGAGTGATGCTGCTGAAGTAAAACAGTATGTCACATCCTCACCAAACTCCATTTCAAATGTGCACACAGCATACAAGCATGGCCGACACAAACTCCAGTTCCCAGCAATCATCATGAATTCTCACACTAATCACTATGAGTACATTTGAAACTGATTCAACTCTCATTTTCTGTTTTCTAATATGCCTTTAACTTGCCCCCAGTCAAAGGCATCATTGACTTCTTTCACGTTACTCATAATGCTTTGCGCCTTGAGAGGTAACCAATAAAGTTTGCATGTTCTCCCCGTGTCTGCGTGGGTTTCCTCCGGGTGCTCCGGTTTCCCCCACAATCCAAAGACATGCAGTTAGGTTGATGTGGGGCGGCCTTGGGCTGAGGTGCCCTTGAGCAAGGCACCGAACCCCTGACTGCTCCCTGGGCGCTCTGGGCTGCCCACTGCTCTGGGTGTGTGTGCGTGTGTTCACTGCTTCAGATGGGTTAAATGTAGAGGATGAATTTCACTGTGCTTGAAGTGTGCATGTGACAAAGTTTTAGAAAAAAAAACCTAAAACAACACGGCATCGCACACTGACAGTAATCTTTCAAATTTGAATCTCCCTAAAACCTTCAAAGAAATGTCAAAACTAACGAAACCAATGCTTAAAGAAATCTGCAAAGCCTTTTCTGTGGACTTTGAGAAATCAATCAATAAAAAAAAGCCCATAAAGATCGTATCGAACGCTTTGAACATCTCTACTTAGGGTGACAGTGAGTCAGCAGCCTTCTTTGTCTGTCAACACGGATGTTCCAACAATTACTGACCTGCACAAGTTAAAAGATAGGCAGAAGAGCTGAGAAAGATTGACAATGATCATAGAAGAATCCACAGTGAAATGGTTTTTGCTGGGTGCTGGTTATGACAAGAAAGCTGTAAGAAAATACAAAACGCTTTGTGCATGGGAACACAAGCAAGGAATTCACTCAGTCAAGTAAGTACTGTAAATACAGCAGGACTGTCAAATTAATTTTTTAGTTGATTTTGAGTTCCTTCACTCTGATTTTCCTCGAGCTCATACGCTACCAGATTATGACAATCTTTGGGCTGTTAGAGGAAGCTGTTAGGGCTACAGGGTCAAATACTACATTTGATCTCCCTACGTAAACACTAAAAAGGGAAGTACAGGTAAGCTTACTTATACTGCATTGTCTGCGCTTTGTTTTGGGAGTTGATCCTTCAATAAAGTTGTCCTTTTCAGTTCTTTGACTTGTCCTTGTTTTTCGGTTTTTGCGCTTTTTATGATTGTGGCAGCGGGGTCGTGGTCAAGCGTCGGCTGTGAACAGCGAGGAGGCAGGTTGAACCAGCAGGTAACATGTGATGAGGTGCACCTGTGTCAAATTACTGGCTATCTATTAACCTGTGTCTCTGTGTGTCTTTCAGACAGTCAGGAATGAGAGAGTTGTGCTACATGTGTGTCACTGAAAAGTGTACCAAAATAAAAAGAACTTACTTGTTCTGAAGCCTGCTTCCCATTCATCTGTTTCCCGCAATTAAAAAGTTGTTACACTGGTGCCGAAACCCGGGATCGAGAAATGTACGCCGCCATGGGATCCGAACCAGTCGAAGAGCTCCTCCAAATGCTCGGCGGAGACCTCCAGTGCCAGCAGCATGCCCTCGTCGCACTGAAAGTAGATCAGGGCCAGAGCCTCCAGGCCCTGCTCGAAGCCCAGGCAGAGGACTGGCAGGTGATACGGAGCTGGATGCAGCCTGCGAGTGCTCCAGCAGTCGTTCCTGTGGCCAGCATGCCCATCCAACTGGTGAAGATGGGCCCACAGGACAACCCTGCTGCCGTCCTTGAACTGTTTGAGTGTGTCACGAAGGCAAGCTCGTGGCCAACCTCTCAGTGGGCGGCTCGCCTTCCGCTGCTCCTATTGGGGGAAGCCCAGCTCGTGGCTCGACAGCTCCTGCCCACCACCATGCTGCAGTACCCCCACCTGAAGTGAGCCATCGTACAGCGGGTCAGACGCTGCCCAGAAGAGCAGTGCCAGCACTTCCGCTTGCTAGCTTACGGTGAGGTGAGCCAGTTGTTCGCGTTCACCCAACAGCTCTGAGATGCCTGCCGGCAGTGGCTGTTGGCCAGTGAGGACAACATCCTTTCCATCATCAAGTGAGTGACACTGGAGCAGTTTGCTGCCCAGCTGCTGAGCAGGACGTCAGTGTGGATCCAGTGTCACTGGCCGATGTCACTGGAAGATCATCTGACAGCGTATCCGGAAGCAGGCTGTGCTGCAACTTCCTCTTCTCTCGCTTTGGTTTTCTCCTTCTTCCCCCCTCCCTCCCCTTGCTCCTCTCCTACCCCAGCCCCACAGAAATGGGGGCCAATTCCCCTGAAACCCGCTCCCCGCACCCGTGTTTATCCTCATGTTTCTACTCTCCCTTCTCCTCCTGTGTCTGTGCTGCCATTAACCCCCTCTCTCTCTCCACAGAAGAACTCATCAATGCCCACTAGGAAAGTGAGCAAGCCTGGGCAGGTATGTAAGTGCAGAGGAAAGGGGAATCAGCACTTCTGCAAGGAGGCGGGGCTACTGGTTCATGTCCCTGATGCGCTTCAGGCTTCCCCTGATGGAGTGGAGGCATACAGGATAACTGTGAGTATTCAAGGGGGTACACATCAGGCTTTGGTATTTTCAGGTTGTAATCAGACCTCCATACATCAAAGCCTGACTCAATGCAGGGCACTGGGAAATGCACATGTGGTGAAGGTTAAATGTCTGCAAGGTGATATACACAAATATCCGCTGATGCCTGTCACTATCCACTTCCAGGGAGAAAAGCATAGCATAGAGACTGCGGTTAGGCCGAGTCTCTCTCACCCACTAACCTTGGGGACTGATTGGCCAGGGTTTAAAATATTAATGAAACAAATAATAGTGGGTGAGTCCTGCAGTAGCACATCCTGGGGGGATTCCGCTGCAATGCTGGCTGGGGAGGTGGTCTCAGGCACACCTGCGTCAGCTCTACATCATGATGACACAGAGAGTGGGGAATCCCTTAGGGGACTTCCCATTGGAGCAGGTGCATGAGGAGTCCCTGAGACATGCCTTTGACCAAGTGAAAGTAATTGATGGTCAAATCCTCCAGCCTAACGTTGCACTTTCCTTCCCATATTTTTCTATTATTAAGGATAGGCTGTATAGAGTGATGCAGGACACTCAAACTAAAGAAAAGATGACACAGTTGATGGTCCCAAAGAGCTGCAGGGGACTTTTATTCCATGCGGCTCATCATAATCCTATGGCTGGGCATTTAGGGCAGGATAAAACACTGAATCATCTCATGGCCCATTTCTGTTGGCTAGGCATTCGTGCCGATGTCCACAGGTGGTGTGCGGCATGTCGCGAATGCCAGCTGGTGAGTCCAGCAGCCACGCCGAAAGTGCCATTGCACCCATTGCCATTAATTGAGATCCCCTTTGAAAGAATAGGCATGGATCTCATCTGGCCATTAGATTGATCTGCATACAGGTATTGCTTTATATTAGTCACTGTGGACTATGCAATGTGATACCCGGAAGCAGTGCCTCTCCACAATATCTCTGCATGTAGTGTTGCAAAGGCATTATCTCCCAAGTCGGGATTCCGAAAGAAACCCTGACTGATCAAGGCACTACTTTTATGTCACACACACTGTGCGAATTATACAAATTAATGGGGATTAAACTGATTCGTACGAGTGTTTATCATCCGCAAACGGACAGGCTGGTTGAATGATTTTGTCATGCTCCACCCCAGACATCCACTCTGGAGATTACGGATCTCTCACGCCAGCGCCGATCCGGATCCAGGACAGGAATTCCTTCTCCCTTGAACTTACTTCCTGGTTTTCACTGCTGCTTATTTAAAGGCCATTCTCAGACTCTGGTTTTGCCAGAACATTTCGTTTGCTACTCTAGCAGTTTCTGTGCTGCTCTTGCTTCTCATTTTTTTTCTCTAGTTACTTATCTTGTTCATGGTTTTTGCACTAGCGTTTTTTCTGGTTCATGTTTTTTGCACTAAGGGGCTTTTTTTCTGGTTCATGTTTTTTTGCACTAAGGGTTTTTTCTTGTTCATGGTTTTTTACACTAGCGTTTTTGTCTTTGCCTGTCTAGTGTTTTTGTCAAGTTGTTTGTCTCTTTTTGCCCTGACTATTTTTGCCATTTGTTTATTGTCCTGTTTGTTTACCTTTTTGCCACGCCCTTTCTTCTCTAGATTAAATCATCTTATTTATTGGATTACTGTCTGTTTTCTGCTTTTAGATCCTAATTCCACCACACCTCCACCAATCCTAACAGTACGTTCTGGCCAACATGGATCCAGCGGAACTCGCCCATCTGAGAATGGCCATCCAGCAGCAAGGGACTCTCCTCGGGACCCACCAACAAGACCTACAACAAATTACCCAGAACCTCGCCACCCTGTCCAACGCACTCAACCTTCTCACCACGCAGATGCAGTGCTGTCAAGCCGTGCCTACCCCTGCTCAGCCATCTCCTACTTCAGCTCCTGCCACCGCCTTTCTCCACGAACCTAGACTTCCAGCACCTCACCCCTACAATGGAGAACCAGGTACTTGCAGATCGTTTTTGTCTCAATGTTCATTGATTCTAGAACTGCAACTTCTGGCCTTCCCCACAGAACACTCCTGGGTAGCATATACAATAACGCTCCTCACTGGCAAGGCCAGAGAGTGGGGAACTGCAGTCTGGGATGCCAATGC
This sequence comes from Neoarius graeffei, assembly GCF_027579695.1. Lineage (NCBI taxonomy): Eukaryota > Metazoa > Chordata > Actinopteri > Siluriformes > Ariidae > Neoarius > Neoarius graeffei. The sequence continues at coordinate 8,751,419 of NC_083569.1, forward strand.
ACCCTTTTGTTCCAGTTTCAAGGATTTCTCCGAGGAGATGAGGCAAACTTTCGACTGCTCTCTGTGTGGCTGGGAGGCAGCCAGAGAGCTCATGGAGCTGCGGCAGGGGTCCCAGTCTACCTTGGATTACGCCATCAAGTTCCAGACGTTGGTGGCTTCGTGTGGTTGGAATGAGAACATCCAGATCGACGAGTTCCTGCACGCTTGTCCGACGCCATCAAGGACGAGTTGGTATCGTGGGAACTGTCGTCAGACCTCTCCAGCCTCATGGACCTTGCCAACCACATCAACACTTGGATCCAGCAATGGAGGAGAGAGAAGAACCACCCTAGGCTCACCACCTCCCGCCACGTCCGTCAAACCCATGCAGGTAGACCAGGTTCGGGTGTCAGCGGAGGAACAACATCGCCGGCGGAGCACAGGGGCCTGCTTCTACTGTGGTTAGCTGGGATACATCTGCCGAGCCTGCCCGCTAAAAGGATGAGCCCACCAGTGAATCAAGGGGCCCTGGTGGGCAACGCTCGGAACCAGTCCCCCACTAATCGTCCGTTACTTCCTGTCATCATTATCCATGACAATCAGCATCACCACCTCCAGGCCCTCGTCGACTTAGGGGCGGACAGGAACCTGATCTGCTCTGCCACTGTCAAGCGTCTGGGAATCCCGCTACTTGCTCTTGACGTCCCTCTCACTGTCCTGACACTCAATGGCACTGGCTTGACCAGCATCACCCACCTTACCGCCCCACTCACCCTAAGGATTTCCGGTAACCATTCAGAAACCATCCAACTTCACGTCATGAACAACCCCCACATACCCATCATTCTAGGATTACCATGGTTAATGCAGCACAACCCCCACCTTAACTGGGCTGACAACACCATCTTAGGCTGGAGCCAGTCCTGTCTAGCTTCCTGTCTGAACTCCGCTCTGCCTCCTGCCAAACCACCGCAGCCTTCAGCCAGCGAGTTCCCCGACCTCTCTCACGTGCCTTTGGAATATCTGGATCTCAAACTTGTTTTCAGCAAGACCCAAGCAGTGTCCCTCCCTCCTCACAGACCCTATGACTGTGGTATCGACCTCCTACCCGGGACAGCACCACCCAAAGGACGACTCTACACTCTCTCTCCCACCGAAAGGCAAGCCATGGAGAAGTACATCTCCGAATCTTTGGCAGCTGGGATCATCCGTCCTTCCTCTTCCCCAGCAGGGGTGGGATTCTTCTTTGTGGAAAAGAAGGACAAGTCGTTCCGCCCCTGCATTGGCTATCGGGGTCTCAACGCCATCATAGTCAAGAACCGCTACCCACTACTGCTCATGACCACAGCCTTTGAACTACTCCTGGGAGCCAAGTTATTCACCAAGCTAGATCTACACAATGCATACCATCTCGTCAGGATCAGGGAGGGGGACGAGTGGAAGACGGCCTTGAACACCACCACCGGTCACTACGAGTACCTCGTGGTCCCTTTTGGCCTGACCAACGCACCCACAGTCTTCCAGGCACTCGTTAACAACGTCTTAAGGGATTTCCTAAACATCTTCATTTTCGTGTACCTGGATGACATCCTGATCTTCTCCCGCTCCCTGGAGGAACATCAGGGTCATGTCCGGCAGGTCCTCCAGTGCCTGTTAGAGAACAAGTTGTTCATCAAGGCAGAAAAGAGCGAATTTCACCAGAGCTCTGTCTTGTTTCTGGGATTCATCATCTCCCTGGCAAGGATCCAGATGGACCCCCTCAAGCTCGAGGCAGTTGCCGATTGGCCCACTCCATCTTCGAGATGAGAGCTCCAGTGCTTCCTAGGATTTGCCAACTTCTACAGGCGCTTCATTCACAACTTCAGCACGGTGGCTGGACCTCTTTCAGCCCTGACCTCAACCAGGACCTAATTCAAGTGGGGGGAGGAAGCAGAGAAAGCCTTTTCCACACTCAAGCACAGGTTTACCACAGCACCCATTCTTGCCATGCCCGATCCTACCAAGCAGTTTATTGTTGAGGTTGATGCTTCCGAGTCAGGGGTCAGAGCTATACTATCCCAGAGGGCCAGTGACAACAAGGTCCACCCATGCTCCTTCTTCTCCCTCCAGCTATCCCCAGCCAAACGGAATTACGACATTGGCTACCAAGAACTACTGGCTGTTAAACTAACCTTGGAGGAGTGGAGGCACTGGCTCGAGAGGTCGGAGCTCCCCTTCCTAGTCTGGACCAATCATAAGAATCTGGAATACCTCAAGTCCGCCAAATGTCTGAATTCCCATCAAGCCCATTGGTCTCTCTCTTCTTCTTCTCCCGGTTCAACTTCATGCTTTCCTACCGCCCAGGCTCCAAGAACGGCAAACCTAATGCCCTGTCCAGGATGTTCTCTTCCCACCAAGAGGAATCCAAGCCGCCCGAGACCATCCTTCCTCCATGCTGCCTGGTGGGAGCCGCCATTCTAGGGGTTGAGATGCTTGTGCAGAAAGCCCTGGAGCAGGACCCCGGTGAAGGTAACCCCAACAACACTCTTCCTAACCATCTGTTTGTTCCCTGTCCTGTGTGAACCCAGGTGCTGCAGTGGGGTCATGGCTCCAAGCTGGCCTGTCATCCAGGAGCCGCCCGAACCCTGGCACTAATCCAGCAGCGCTTTTGGTGGCCATCCATCAAAGAGGACGTCCAGGAGTTCATGGCAGCCTGCGACACATGCTCCCAGAACAAGACAGCCAATTGACCCCCTGCCGGCTTGCTAAGACCCCTCCTGACTCCACATCGACCTTGGTCTCACATCGCCCTGGACTTCGTCACTGGACTCCCCAATTCAGGTGGCAGCACATGCATCACTGTCATTGACCATTTCTCCAAGACCGTCCATTTCATTCCTCTGCCCAAGCTCCCCTCAGCTAAAGAAGCTGCAGAATTACTCATCCACCACGTCTTCCGCCTACATGGACTACCCACCAACATCGTTTCTGACCGGGGCCCTCAGTTCACTGCACAGTTCTGGAGGGCCTTCTGCAAACTCATCGGGGCCACCTGTAGTCTCACCTCAGGCTTCCACCCACAGACCAACGGCCAGGCAGAACGGGCAAACCAGGCTTTGGAGGTTGCACTCAGGTGCATGGCATCCAGGGATGCCAGTTCTTGGAGTAAGTACCTACCCTGGATCAAGTATGCTCATAACACTCTTCCTTCATCTGCCACAGGTCTCTCACCTTTCCAGTGCTCCCTAGGTTACCAACCACCACTCTTCCCCAACCAAGAGGAGGAGGTCGCCATACCCTCAGCCCAGACCTTCATATGCCACTGCAGGAAGACGTGGGCATTGGCCTGGAGAAAACTCATTTGCTCCGCCCTAGCACCCAAGAAGCAGGCTGACAAATGCCGCTCTAAGACACCCACTTACCGGGTGGGGCAATGAGTCATGCTCTCCACACGCCATCTGCCACTCAGAACCATCTCCCACAAGCTGGCTCCCAGGTACCTAGGACCCTTCCTCATCAAAAAGGTAATCAATCCATGTTCCATCAGACTGGCACTACCACTCACCATGCGATGCATCCACCCCACGTTCCATGTGTCACAGCTTAAACCTCTGGTCTCTAGTTCTTTTCACTGCTGCTTATTTAAAGGCCATTCTCAGACTCTGTTTTTGCCAGAACATTTCGTTTGCTACTCTAGCCATTTCTGTGCTGCTGTTGCTTCTCATGTTTTTGTTTTTTTTTCTCTAGTTACTTATCTTGTTCATGGTTTTTGCACTAGCATTTTTTCTGGTTCATGGTTTTTGCACTAAGGGTTTTTTTTTTTTCTGGTTCATGGTTTTTTGCAGGTGGTTTCTTCAGGTGGTGTAGTGGTTAGCGCTGTCGCCTCACAGCAAGAAGGTCCGGATTCAAGCCCCGTGGCCAGCGAGGGCCTTTCTGTGTGGAGTTTGCATGTTCTTCCCGTGTCTGCGTGGGTTTCCTCCGGGTGCTCTGGTTTCCCCCACAGTCCAAAGACATGCAGGTTAGGTTAACTGGTGACCTCTAAATTGACTGTAGGTGTGAATGTGAGTGTGAATGTGAGTGTGAATGGTTGTCTGTGTCTATGTGTCAGCCCTGTGATGACCTGGCGACTTGTCCAGGGTGTACCCTGCCTTTTGCCCATAGTCAGCTGGGATAGGCTCCAGCTTGCCTGTGACCCTGTAGAACAGGATAAAGCGGCTAGAGATAATGAGATGAGATGAATCTCCTGAAACCATGGAGAGAGGAGGTTCCTGTGTCTCTGGCAATGGTAGTTCCAGAGAGGGCAGAGGTAAGGCATGGCTCACTTTTACTCGACACTGGATTTGACAAAGGGATATTGGCAGATCCCCTTGACTCCATTATCCCATGAGAAAATGGCCTTTTCCACTCTGTTTGGTTTACACCAATTTGTCACCCTTCCTTCCAGGCTGTTTGGGGCTCCGGCAATGTTTCAGCGGCTCATGGACCGAATTCTCTGTCCCCACAATGCGTATGCGGCGGCATACTTAGACAATATAATCATTTATAGTAATGATTGGGAGCGGCACCTACAACATCTGAGGATGGTTCTGAGGTCACTGAAGCATGCTGGGCTCACAGCAAACCCAAAGAAGTGTGCAGTTGGGCAGGTGGAAGTATGGTATCTGGACTTCCACTTGGGTCATGGGCAGGTGCATCCCCAAATTGATAAGACTGCAGCGATTGCGGTCTGCCCACAACCTAAGACCAAAAAGGGGGTGAGGCAGTTCCTGGGGCTGGCTGGCTATTATAGGCCTAACTATAAAGTTCATGCCTAACTTTTTGGACATCATCAGCCCACTGATTGACCTCACTTAAAAGGGGGCACCAGATCCGTCCAGTGAATGGAGCTGTGTGAACAGGCTTTTGCTCAGGTAAAGGCAGTTTTGTGTGGGGGCCCACTGTTGCATTCTCCTGACTTTTCTCTCCCTTTTGTTTTACAGACTGACACATTGGAAAGAGGCCTGGGGGCTGTTTTGTCCCAGGTGGTGGAGGGGAAGGAACGTCCGGTGCTGTTCATCAGCCGCAAGCTCTCCATGCGAGAGTCAAAGTACAGCACAATAGAGAAGGAGTGTGTGGCCATCAAGTGGGTGGTCCTCACTCTCCACTATTACCTGCTAGGATGCCCATTCACCCTCTGTTCTGACCATGCCCCGCTCCAGTGGCTCCACTGCATGAAGGATGCCAACGCACGGATCACTCATTGGTATCTGTCCCTTCAGCCCTTTAAATTCGAGGTGGTCCACAGGCTGGGGGCACAGATAGTGGCAGATTACCTCTCCCGCTAGGGGGGGTCAGCTGCAGGCCTGAGTCAGGTGGTGGGGGTATGTGGCAGCAGGGGCATGGTCAAGTGTCGGCTGTGAACGGCGAGGAGGCAGGTTGAACCAGCAGGTAACATGTGATGAGGTGCACCTGTGTCAAATTACTGGTTGTTTATTAACCTGTGTCTCTGTGTGTCTTTCAGACAGTCAGGAATGAGAGAGAGTTGTGCTACCCTATCGCATGTGTGTCACTGAAAAGTGTACTAAAATAAAAATTTTAGTACAATTAAAAAGTTGTTACAATATTTAAACACAAAGGGTTGTAGGCTTCATGACTTAGATCATCAGACTTTACTCCACCACTGAAGTGTGCAGAACACAGTCGTGTGTTGTCTGTCGGTGTAAAAGTTTGACAGCGAATTCTGTCCAACCACGCTTTTTGACACTTAGCTTCTTTAGGTATTCGATAAAACTTTAAATCAGGAAAAGTCATTTTTCCCCATGCAAATTCAAAGAAATGACTGAGGTTATCTGACTTAGTAAACAAATATAGCGCCTGGTTACCCCCCAAGGCACAAAGCATTATGGGTATGTGAAAGTAGTCAATTGATGTATCCTTGATGCTGCCTATTAGCCATAAATCTCTGTGTGGCAGCTCCCTCAAACAATGGAACAAAAAAAATGGTGGACAAAACTTCACAGAAAAGCAAAATCAAATACAAATATAATTTTTAGATTTTTTTTTTAAAGTTCCCAAAAAAAAGCAACGTACCATCTTATAACTCTGTGACTGTAACCAACTTACGTTGTTTGATATGATTTGTGAGACAGCTGTTAGCCAACTAGTTAACATCTACAGTTGGCCGACTGACTCTGTACTTTGATTGCCCATTTGGATCTGTCTGCCTGTCTCTGCAAAGTAAAGAACCAAACAGCATCTGCATCCACATCTCTGTGTGTGTGTGTGTGTGTGTGTGTGTGTGTGTGTGTGTGTGTGTGTGTGTGTGTGAGAGAGAGAGTACAGTCATAAACAAATTAATCATTTACATCTAATTAGTTTTCTACTGGAATGTCAGCTATTCAAAAAACGGCTCACTAGAACACATAGAACCCTAATTCTAAGTCTAAATAAAATACCCTCTTAACAGTAATAGTAATTAATATTGAGTGTTCATATGGTGGCAAGGTGTATATACACCAATCAGCCATAAAATTAAAAACACTGACACTGAATTACATTGATTATCTCATTACAATGCACCTGTCAAAGGGTGGGATATATTAGGCAGCAAGAGAACAGCCAGTTCTTGAAGTTGATGTGTTGGAAGCAGGAAAAATGGGCAAGCGTAAGGATCTGAGTGACTTTGACAAGGGCCAAATTGTGATAGCTAGATGACTGGGTCTGAGCATCTCCAAAATGGCACGTCTTGTGGGGTGTTCCTGGTATGCAGTGGTTAGTACCTACCAAAAGTGGTCCAAGGATCCAAAGGACAATCAGTCAACTGGCAACAGGGTCATGGGTGTTGAAGGCTCATTGAAGGATAGCCCATTTGGTCCAATCCCACAGAAGAGCTACTGTAGCACAAACTGCTGAAAAAGTTAATGCTGGCTAAAACAGAAAGATATCAGCATTAACTTTTTCAGCAGTTTGTGCTACAGTAGCTCTTCTATGGGATTGGACCAAATGGGCTAGCCTTCAATGAGCCTTCAACACCCATGACCCTGTCACCAGTTTACCAGTTGTCCTTTGGATTCTTGGACCACTTGTTTTTGTAGGTACTAACCACTGCAGACCGGGAACATCCCACAGGATGTGCCACTTTGGAGATGCTCAGACCCAATCATCTAGCCATCACAATTTGGCCCTTGTCAAAGTCGCTCAGATCCTTGGAAGCCCATTTTCCCTGTTTCCAACGCATCAACTTCGAGAACTGACTGTTCTCTTGTTGCCTGATATATCCCACCCCTTGATTGATTACCTCATTACAGCCATTGTAATGAGATAATCAATGTAATTCTCTTTACCTGTCAGTGTGTTTTCATTTTATGGTTGATCAGTGTATATATTTCAAGCCTACATCAGTGAATTTAGGTGAAATAAATGAAAGGTTAGCTCAGATACCTTTTATACAACAGTTCTGATTGTTCTGAACTTTTAGATCTGATTGGTCAGAAGATGTCGACTCATTTTTTCTATAACAGTATGGCTTGGACAGTAGCTATTGTTTCGATAGTGACAACATCAACAGGAACTTGGATCACATTCCCTCCATTCAAGTTTTCTAAAATATATAAATTCAATAATTGTAGCTGGATCAATTTCCTGGTATTTTTTCATGCGCAGTTTGAGCAGTTTATTGCTGGATCCAGCGATGTGGAAGGATCCTGAGAGTAGCCGTACTCTCTCGGGTCATCAGACAAGTCACCTGATCGAGGCTCAGTCCAATCACCTTCTCTCCATTTACCTCTAGGAGTTCATCTCCTATTCCCAAAAGGCTGGTGTAGATGTTCTCTGTGACATTGCCTCCCACTTGCTCCACATATATTCCTATGAAGAGAGAGTAACAAGTCCGTTTCATTAGTGCATAGTATACACGTGAACCAGTAAGGCAATGTTGCATTATGCTTCTCCTACATTACAAATATCTTGATTCAGACAGAAATGAAGAAAAACCATGATTTAAGTAATTAAAAATAAACTAGCTTAGCAAAAAGGTGTCTTCTTTATTGCCTTTTTTTAAATTTGTACACATTTTATGATGGGAACATTTACTAATGCAGAAGAGCAATACCAGAGTCCGGTCGACCTTTTCCTCTAGAGATGACAAAGCCGAAAGGCGCGTTGACTGGTCTAGTGAGCTCTAGCAACAAAGATCCATCAGAGAAAGTCTGGATAATTCGACCCATTGGACCTGAAACTTGAGATGCGTCCAAGTTTTCCATTCCCTTTTTAATGTGAAGATCCCTAAAAAAAAAAGCAGAGCTAAGTATACCTTTAACAAAAATAAAACACTGCATATTATTAGCCTTTGATTATCTGGAGTGTCCTCCATAAAAGTCCCTATGAATGAGTGCATTAATGTACACCTGTGGATTAAATTACCACTAGAACTAATATAAGAACCATGCTGTAAGATCCAGGAATTCAACAGTACTGTGGTAAGTACGATAGTACAGCTTTTGTATTCTTAACACATTAGCATTCCCAACAAACCTGGGTCCCAGAGTAAGTGGCAAATGAAGCTCTCCAAGAATAGTTGAGGACTCGTATTTCTTCTTTGGAGACTGGAGGCTCTGTACAGAAGAAACTTTATGCAGCTGAGCAAGATGAGACTCCTTGTGGGAATAAATGAAGAACAATGTTATTAAATTCTCAAAGACCAGTTTATTTACAGTAGTATATGAGATTTTGAGAAGATTTCCAATATACATAAGTAGCTATACTAACAGTATGGAGGACCTGAAGAGAGGGCGTTCTCTGCAATAGAGTTTGGCCTTTGTGAGTGGGGCTTGGAGAAGCTCTGGCTGTAGAGAGTGACAGTTGCTCCATGCTACTGGATCGGCTGCCCTTCACCATCTTTCCCATGCTATTCAGGCCCATGGCTGAGAAAAAACGGCGTAGGGAGAGCTTGGGCCGACCTTCCCGCTCCAATGTTCTCCTACTCTCAAAAATAATATTGGTTAATAATGATATCCATGATGCAGTATTGCATCAATTTTAGTTTAGTTTTGTCCGGGCACTGTCTGAACTGATCATCAAATCCTCAGTTAGGCGTAGGGAGAGCTTGGGCTGACCTTCCCGCTCCAATGTTCTCCTACTCTCAAAAATAATATTGGTTAATAATGATATCCATGATGCAGTATTGCATCAATTTTAGTTTAGTTTTGTCCGGGCACTGTCTGAACTGATCATCAAATCCTCAGTTTTTCTTTGGCTAAGCAGACACAAGGTACACCACCACTCTTGTCGGAGCAGTTGGGGGTTAGGTTAGGTGCCTTACTCAAGGGCACTTCAGCTAGTCCTGCTGGTTCAGAGAATCAAACCAGCGACCTTTTTGTCCCAAATCTGATTCTCTAACCATTAGGCCATGGCTTTCTCAAGCAGGATGGTTAAGGGCTGGGAAATGATCTGACTAATCTCTCAAATGTTGAAAGAAGCCTCCCAAACCTGCTAAGACTAAGCAAGATCTAGCATACTTTGATCCATCTATCCATGCATTATCTATGCCGCTTATCTGTCAGGGTCACGGGGGAAGCTGGAGCCAATCCCAGCTGACTTGGGACAAGAGGTGGGGTACACACAGGTTGCCAGTCTACTGCAGAGATAACACAGAGGTGAACAGCCATTCACACTCATTCACAAATATGGGCAATTTAGAGTAGCCAGTTAACCTATTCCACGTCTTTGGACTGCGGGAGGAAACCCATGCAGGAGAACATGCAAACTCCACACAGAAAGGCCGCAATCAGCCATGAAGTTTGAACCCAGAACCTTCTTGCAAACCACTGCACCACTGTGCTACCTGCATGCTTGGATCTGGACTAAATAAAGCTTCTTGTTACTTGGCCAGCGATATAAACCATATTCCACCATGGGATGAGTTGGTGATCTTCACTACAAAGTTTCCACTAAAATGTCTAGAGCAAGAAAACTGTGATCTAGCAATACAACTAACTTTCATTAGGATAAAAGAACTTACCGGGATGCAGCTAAATTTTCATCCCACTGTAATTCAGCTTTGCGATGTTCTGCTCTTAGACGTTCTGCTCTCAAGTCGTCAGTCTTTGACATGGCTGCACCTTGGGCAATCGGCCGACATTCTAGTGGATGAGATGCAGCACAGGTGGGATCTTCACTTGGTGAATGGGCTAGTGAATAAAGAGTGAAAAATTCATACTTGGTTCAGAAATATAAGCTCAATGGTATAATTATTTAAGCCATGTAATTAATGGGAATATGTCAAATATGTTAAGAACCCAAAAATAGGAGGACTAAGGCCATGAACAACAATGAAACACTACTGATATGCTTACCATCCACTGGTTCTACTGGAGTTACTGCAAGTGAAGAGTACCTGAGGGAGGATGGTTTGGTACAAAGAGTGAGTCCTGAGGAGACTTTTGAAACCTGAGAAGGTGCACCAAGGTCCTGAGGGGTAGCAACAGCATGGTGAGGACTTCTCTCCACCTCCTGAGCTGAAGAAAGGATCATCACCCCGTGTTGCTCTATTAGCCTGCCCTTGGACGCAGACTTCAAAGCTGATTTGATGGGTAATTGTATCCCAGCAGAATCCCTGTAATTTCTGGAACTTGTAGCTGTTGGTATAAAAGAATCAATAGCAAAAGTAACACCTCGTGTAGGTTTAGAACGAGGCCCAGCCACTTCCTCCAGACTGGATCTGGTCCTAGAATTCCGTCGTTGTGCTAAAAGATCTTGACCACGAGCATAAGGGCCGTGACTCGCCTCAAGTCTGTTTTCCCCTTTTCGACTCCTCCTGCGGAGCTTGCCAAAAGCTGATACTCTCTCTCCAACATCACTTGGTCCTGCAGCCTCGACATTCTCATCCAGGCTGGAGCTTCCAGCCAACATAGTGCCTTCTAAAAGATTTGGTTTAATAAGTTGATGACTTGATTGAACAGAAGTGACCCACTGATTACCCGAGTTTCTCTGTCCCTCTGTATTTTGTCTAGAGTCTTTGAGATAACTGGGTGTCAGGATGCTCCCGCAGGCCTCACATTTCCTGGGTTCATCCTTGCACAACACAGTCTCCAGAGAGGGATCTCCTTGATTAGTCAGAATGGCCAGAGGGATTCCTACACTACCCTGACTTGATCCTAAACCTTTACCCCCTTGTGAGACTGTAAGAGGCAGTTGTGGCTTTGGTTGCTGGTTGGATAGTGAACTGTCTGTCAACACCAGCCCACGCTTACAAAATCTATCTAGGTAGCAATGCTCTGCCTCTTTCTTTGACTCATCATCAAAATGGACATGGCTGAGTGATTGACCGTGCCTCCGCAAATGAGCACCACGCTCATTGTTCCTGCCTTGGACATCGTGTTGCTGGTCAGGTAGAGGTACTTTCTGCTCAGTAGTAATATTATGCTTTGGTAACAACTCCCTAAAGGTGAAGAGGAGAAACCAGAGAATTGGTTGTAGGGTCTTGACAGTTTTGTCTAAAGTATTTCTCAAACAAAATCGCATGATTTTTTAGTGACACAAGAACCATACTAGTTGAGTCAGTGATGGGTGGCTCAATGGTTAATTGCTGTGTGACTAATCAGAACTTTGCAGCTTCAAGCCCAAGCACTGACTTATGACAGAACTGATTTGATTTTAATATGAGGAACTTAACAGAAAAGTGCACCTAACAAAGTGTGAATAGAATATAACCAAATAACAGCGTTATAATGTATTTTAGAACAAAATTAAAATTAATTTTTTTATATTCCCTTGAATTATTCACCAAAATATGTGATCAACTGTTTCTAATTATTCTTTCACACCAAGAACCAAGCTGTACAAATTGATTGTGTTAAATGCTAGCTCATGGAATTATTGCTAACCTGTTGGCCTTTTCAATTTTAATGGCATAATTAGTTATGCCATTAAATTTGAGCCACTAGCGCAACAAGAAGCAAAAGCAGGCAAGTTCTAACATTCTTTTTCATTGTTTATTTGCTGCTTTTTTATGTTAGACCAGGTCTATCAAGCTCAAGCCAACCACCCTGTGATGCAAAATAGATAAGGAAAACTGTTTTTTTGTTATAGTTTTTACACTACTCATGCAAAGAAAATTATATTTCAAAGTGAATGCATGTGTGTGAAGTCATGAACTTGACCCCATGGAGATCTGTGGCCATTTTGGGATGAAATGTACCACCCCGTCACATACCACCCCTTCACATACTTTATTGTGATGGGGTGGTAAGGGTATGACTTTAAACTGTAACCGGTGGTGAGTCTCGGGTCCAGGAGAACTTGAGTATTGGGGAAAGTGAAGTTACCCCTTAATCACCATTGCACTCAGGTCCGCTCTGACCCGGAGTGGTAGCACCTTCCTGGGTTCCAGCTATGGGTTAAATAGTACATCACCAACAAGGTGCTGGCAGCAGGGCGTTTTTCAGTGCAATGTGGCAGATGAACCCAACAGGGTCAGTGGCACACCACCAGATGGCACATGGGAAGAGCCACTCAAATGGCCAACGGATGGCATCACTCGGCAAGTCAGTTGTCATTTTCCTAGGTCTCACAAGAACAATATCATGTGGCCGAGATATGATCATTTTGATGTCCTGAAGGTTGCTTTTTTTCTGTTTTGGGACCATTTTTGTCCCTCTTGAGGTAAACAGTATGGCCCTACGGAAACAGTCGAACGTGAGGAGCTTTAACTAATTAGCATAACTATGGAACTGTGTCACACTAAGATGGCAATGCACGGAAAACATCGTGACTCTGCATCGACCTTGGAGAGTATTGAGTCGCAGGGATGTAATTTCTGGCTGATGTTCGTGAATAGATCCATGACACAAAAGACAAATATATCTTTCTATGCATTCTAAGATAGCTACAGTAAGTGCTAGCTAGAATGATTTAGTTATCTGTCCAGGAAAACGACATGTTGTCTAACCTTGGTATATCTTGCAGTTGCACTCACTAGGCAGGCTTTCCTTTTCTTTTCTGCTGGCAGGAGAGCAGAGTCTGCCATGTTTGCCCATGCCAACTTGTTTTGGTTAAAAGTAGGTCAAATACGCCCCACGGTGGTCACGTGATATTGTTGCTCGCTTGCTTCGGCAATCTCCAAAATCGTAAAATGTGGGACACTTTTTTATCTCAGCAAAACTTTTACACACAGGATACATGGTGTGTGTGTGCAGCAGCAAAACATCTCGAAACTCCAACAGCTATAGAAATAGAACATTTTGCCCAGAATTCAACTTTGCAGTCAGAACCTTTAAGTAGATTTACTAGTTTATACTTTTCAGCTTGAACTGGAGTGAAGAATTTGATGCTGTATTGACACTTTTACTTGTCCTAACATTCAGGTTTCTTTTGTCCAAATTCAAAATTTGCATTAAAACAGGTGGATACTGTGACTCCTCTAAGGACTAGTAAATAAAAGGAAGGAAAGGGCTAGGTCAAAGGACATGGTCACTTACAAGACTTCTCTCTGAGTGGCTTGAGATCCATAGTAAATATTTTGGTTTTGAGAACGAGCCTTTAATCTAGCTCTCTCCAGCAAACGCTTCGCCTGCTCATGACGTGGGCTGAGAGTCAAGTCAGATCTATAGACATACAACAGGTAAGAAGGTAAAATAAATAAATCTTATTGTCATTCATTGAATGATGTTTACAATGTTAATATTTAAATATGCCAAGTAATAACTGCTGACAAACCAATTCAATTTAATATAACATTTAAAACCACGTCAAAAAAACCAACAACATTTAAAATCAACTATCACTCCTTTCTCTTGCAAGAACTGGGGGGGGGGGGGGGTTGGTTCTGTTTGTACTCCCTTTATGCTTTCATGCTACCTGTATAAAATCCACATTTCTCGCATCAGTGTTCTCACAGCCAGAGCACAAATGTAGAGCAGATTAAGGGTTTGAGTATAAAGCATACAACCCCGATTCCAAAAAAGTTGGGACAAAGTACAAATTGTAAATAAAAACGGAATGCAATAATTTACAAATCTCAAAAACTGATATTCTATTCACAATAGAACATAGACAACATATCAAATGTCGAAAGTGAGACATTTTGAAATTTTATGCCAAATATTGGCTCATTTGAAATTTCATGACAGCAACACATCTCAAAAAAGTTGGGACGGGGCAATAAGAGGCTGAAAAAGTTAAAGGTACAAAAAAGGAACAGCTGAAGGACCAAATTGCAACTCATTAGGTCAATTGGCAATAGGTCATTAACATGACTGGGTATAAAAAGAGCATCTTGGAGTGGCAGCGGCTCTCAGAAGTAAAGATGGGAAGAGGATCACCAATCCCCCTAATTCTGCGCCGACAAATAGTGGAGCAATATCAGAAAGGAGTTCGACAGTGTAAAATTACAAAGAGTTTGAACATATCATCATCTACAGTGCATAATATCATCAAAAGATTCCGAGAATCTGGAAGAATCTCTGTGTGTAAGGGTCAAGGCCGGAAAACCATACTGGGTGCCCGTGATCTTCGGGCCCTTAGACGGCACTGCATCACATACAGGCATGCTTCTGTATTGGAAATCACAAAATGGGCTCAGGAATATTTCCAGAGAACATTATCTGTGAACACAATTCACCGTGCCATCCGCCGTTGCCAGCTAAAACTCTATAGTTCAAAGAAGAAGCCGTATCTAAACATGATCCAGAAGCGCAGACGTCTTCTCTGGGCCAAGGCTCATTTAAAATGGACTGTGGCAAAGTGGAAAACTGTTCTGTGGTCAGACGAATCAAAATTTGAAGTTCTTTATGGAAATCAGGGACGCCGTGTCATTCGGACTAAAGAGGAGAAGGACGACCCAAGTTGTTATCAGCACTCAGTTCAGAAGCCTGCATCTCTGATGGTATGGGGTTGCATTAGTGCATGTGGCATGGGCAGCTTACACATCTGGAAAGACACCATCAATGCTGAAAGGTATATCCAGGTTCTAGAGCAACATATGCTCCCATCCAGACGACGTCTCTTTCAGGGAAGACCTTGCATTTTCCAACATGACAATGGCAAACCACATACGGCATCAATTACAGCATCATGGCTGCGTAGAAGAAGGGTCCGGGTACTGAACTGGCCAGCCTGCAGTCCAGATCTTTCACCCATAGAAAACATTTGGCACATCATAAAACAGAAGATACGACAAAAAAGACCTAAGACAGTTGAGCAACTAGAATCCTACATTAGACAAGAATGGGTTAACATTCCTATCCCTAAACTTGAGCAACTTGTCTCCTCAGTCCCCAGACGTTTACAGACTGTTGTAAAGAGAAAAGGGGATGTCTCACAGTGGTAAACATGGCCTTGTCCCAACTTTTTTGAGATGTGTTGTTATCATGAAATTTAAAATCACCTAATTTTTCTCTTTAAATGATACATTTTCTCAGTTTAAACATTTGATATGTCATCTATGTTCTATTCTGAATAAAATATGGAATTTTGAAACTTCCACATCATTGCATTCCGTTTTTATTTACAATTTGTACTTTGTCCCAACTTTTTTGGAATCGGGGTTGTACATATAGGCAGAGACCACACCCCATTATGCAGTTCATAAAGCTGCTTAAATGTAATCTGTTCCAGGTCTGTGCGTGGGAGAAGAGAGATTAATCAAATACATGTGAATATCTACAAGAAAGTTTTTTCTTTACCTAAATTTAAATTCCGATCCGAAGATGATTGCTGTGTCCCAGTCAGCCTCTTTATAAGCTGGAGGTAAACCTTTACAAGGAGACGAAAATAAACAAAGACGTCATGAAGCAAAACATGCTCTAAAACAGAGTGCATGCTTTAATTCCAACGATCCTCTGACGTTTTCCTAATTACTGTACAAGATACATTTACAACATTTAAACTTAAATACTCAAATCACTAAAAAGACTTCACATGTTCTCCATGTCTACATGAGTTTCCTTCATGCCCTCCAGCTTCCTCCAACCTCAAAAAAACATCAAAAACACAAGTGGTGTGGCAACCAGGCTTGTAGTACTCGAGTCCAGTACTCAGACTCAAGTCCGACTCGTGCCCTAATTTTAAGGACTTGTGATTTGACTTGGACTTGAGCACTGATGACTCAGACTTGGACTCGGACTCGTGCATTAACTGCATTTGGACTCATACTAAATTGGAGACGAGGACTTGGATTTTTTCTTTATTTTTTGTAACATGCCATAATAAGTTGGCATAAGATATTGATATATACATTAATTTTCATACTAATTTCATGCAAGAGAATGCACATTCACCTGTTCATACATCATGTTCAGGAACAAACAAACATTAATGGCGCTAAAATGCCTGGAGAGAATGCCTCTAGGATTGTCCGCTTTGCTTATACAGAGTTCTCATGCAGTGGGAAAAAATGCACTGCTTTGTGTTCTATATGTAGAAGAACTATCGAGGAAACGACAGGGACAACCTCGAACTTCAATTGTCATTTGGCAAGACTCCACCCAGAGAAGGAAGTGACACGCTATGTTCATTGCTCTGTTGATAGTGGGCGGGACTTGCTTGCTGAGCGATGAACTAGCTAGTGTTAACCCTCTCATGTTATTTGCCCTGTTGATAGTGGGCGGGGCTTGCTGAGTGATGAACAAGCTTTTTATCTGTAGCCTATTAACTAAAATGGGGCAGTCAAGCAGTAACATTAGTCCAACACAGTAGCAGAGATGGTTTCACATAAAGGCAGCGACAGCCACCATCAAATGGTGCAGTTGGAGTCTTGTTCTCTGACCCGACTCGGACTCAACTCGAAATTTTCTTTAATGACTTGGACTTGAACACTGGGGACTCGAGACTGGACCCAGACTCGAGGTTTAGTGACTCGACTACAACACTGGTAACAACTCTAATTTGCTCCTCGGTATGAATGAGTGTGTGAGAAGTGAGTCTGCGTTATATGTTATCTAGATGTCATAAAAGTAAGTAATTATGTGTTTCTCCAAGTCAAATTTAACAGACAACTGCCCAAAACACACAAGCTCCATGACTGCCACTAAAGGTTTGCGTTTCAGGATGGTCAGTTATTTTTGTGGCAGATGAAGGAAACAAGGATTTGTGAAGAATGAGCGAGTAATGAGTGAGTGTCTACACCTTTACTGATTTATGCTAAATGATGTATGGGCTAAACACTGGAAAGAGAGAGAAAAAGAAAGCAGGCCTCGAGCTTTACTTTAAACAGAACTAAGATAGCAAAGTGCATTGTGTGCTCATCTCATCTCATTATCTCTAGCCGCTTTATCCTGTTCTACAGGGTCGCAGGCAAGCTGGAGCCTATCCCAGCTGACTACGAGCGAAAGGCGGGGTACACCCTGGACAAGTCGCCAGGTCATCACAGGGCTGACACATAGACAACCATTCACACTCACACCTACGGTCAATTTAGAGTCGCCAGTTAACCTAACCTGCATGTCTTTGGACTGTGGGGGAAACCGGAGCACCCAGAGGAAACCCACGCGGACACGGGGAGAACATGCAAACTCCGCACAGAAAGGCCCTCGCCGGCCACGGGGCTCGAACCCGGACCTTCTTGCTGTGAGGCGACAGCGCTAACCACTACACCACCGTGCCGCCCCACATTGTGTGCTGTAAATTTATATTGGTGAAGTGATCTATGTTGGCAAAAGAAGGGCTGAAAAGCACCAGAGTAAAAATAAAAAATCCAATATATCGAAAGGGCTAAGTCAAAAGAGCATGGCAGCAAGTGTCAGATACCAGAATACAAAAGCAACAACAAGACTATGCAGTGTGTCCATGACTGCATGTGCTTTATACTAGTCTGGCTAATGCGACTTCAAAGCTCTGCGAGCATTTGGTCTGGCAAAGATATTAAGCCCAACCGTTTCCCAAAGGCGTGGTTGACCCGCCTCCCTGAAATGCCTCAGTTTGCTACTGGTCGAAGCTAGAAAAGGCTGTGACGAAGCTTAAACCAATCACATCACTCTTTCCTCTGACATATGTAACGCGACGGAAACTGCTTGAGTAACAGGAAGAAGATAAATACCTCCAGGGCTGCTCTTTGCTCTGTTTTCAATGAGAACTTCCCGTTGAATGCTTTCAGTACAGCATCTACCGCTGTGTCAAAGGCTTGCCGCTGCTCCATGTTCGTAATGTTTCTAGTGAATGAAGCGCTTCCGGCATAGATTCTGTAAACAATCTATGGCTTCCGGTCGCAGTTCTACTACGTCACTGCCTTGAACATGCCTCTACCCAGGGCCGTTGGAGATGCTCAAAGTTGATTGGCTCCCGATTTTTCGGGAGCTTGGAAGAGCTGGAGATAGCTTGCCTTGCCAGACTAAGCTCGCAACAGGCCCTCATGTTGCGTCACACTTAGGATGGGCGGGCCCAGGCTAGCTTTATACAGCCTATGAACAGGACGTGATTCAGGGAGGGGGACGTAATGCAAGGTTACGGGCAAGCTGGAGCCTATCCCAGCTGACTATGGGCGAGATGCAGGGTACACCCTGAACAAGTCGCCAGATCATCGCAGGGCTGACACATAGAGACAAACAACCATTCACACTCACATTCACACCTATGGTCAATTTAGCCACCAATTAGCCTAACCTGCATGTCTTTAGACAGTGGGAGAAACCGGTGCACCCGGAGGAAACCCATGTATACACGGGGAGAACATGCAAACTCCACACAGAAAGGTCCCTGTCGGCCACTGGGCTCGAACCCAGAACCTTCTTGCTGTGAGGCAACAGTGCTAACCACTTGGAGGTGTAATGTCCCTAGCAAAGGTGACACTCATTCCCCTTCGCTGGGATTACCCTTTGAAGCATTTGCGGGATGAGACTCCAAGACACACCTTCAATCAGGCGAGAGAAATAAAAACAAGTTTAAAAAATTAAAACCCTATCGTCTAATCTTTTCAGTGCTACTTAGAACAGAGACACAATTTTAGCTTCACTGCTTATATTACAATCAAATTGGCCTATTCTACATATCAGTAAATTTAATAATAATATCCCCCTGGGATCACAGCTTGCCTGATTGTCCTGCTGTGATAAACCTGTTTGTTTTGTGCAGGACTATTATTTTACTGTTATAGTACTGTGTGCTAAACCTTGCAAACACTGTCTTTCTGCAAGTTACACAACACTTCAGAAAGGATGGCAGATTTCAGCCTCAGGTTTCATCACCCGGTATTAAAACGTTATTATCCTCTTGTTATAGTCCTCTTGCTCCCAGCCCCCAACATCTGTAATCTCATAAAGGAATGGTGCCATCTGCTCACAGATCATCAACACTGTCCTGCTGCAGTGTGTGCTGACTTTGAGATTCCACAAACTATTAAGATATTGCTGTGTAAACCAGTACAACTGACCACAAAGTCACTAAGACAGCAAAGGATCTCACCTTTGTTTGTCAGTGGAAGCTGATCCTGTCCTTCTGTAAGCATGGCTGAAGTGGTCTTGATGGTTTGGGCTTTCTCTGTCTCTGGTTTCATTATTTTGTATCCTCCTTGACAACTTAGAATGTCTGGAATATCTTTTTTCCCGGGTTCATCTGGCAGAATTTGTTCCTTTTGGAAAGTGCTCTCCAAGCTGTCCAGTCCCTGCAACTCTTTTTGTACCACAGTCCCTCTGACTCTAAGCTTCGGCTCCTCCTCCTTGCCAGCATGTACCATATTCTTCATGGTTACTGGGAAAAAATTGACCTCAGTGTTTGAAACAAGGGTCTCTGGTCCGGCCACTTTCCAAAAACTTTGCGACGGTGTCCAATATCTTGAAGAACTTGGCTTTGACTGAAGGGTGCCACCATCTCTACTTGTTGAGCAATTCTCCATTCTTGATCCTTCTCCAAGGCCACAGTCAAGACTGTGAATTGAGTCTCCTTCGTTTTCCCATTTATTTTCCTTTAGGTGGCTTGCAGTTGAGAGGCTGTGTGCTTCAGAAACCTCATCAGCACTGCTGCTCCATTTGAATATCTTGACTTCTGGGATTCTCATAGATGATTGTTCCTTATCTGATTTCTTATGCAAAGGTTCTGATGGACCTTCAAGCGGAACATTGTGTGTCTCTCTCCCTTTAGACTGCCTCTGTGATATTTCCTTGAATTTTGACTGTAAGGCAGATACAGCTGAGCCTGAAGAAGAATTACAGGAGCCATCAGAGCCAGGAGAAGATTGAACTCTGTGAACCAACATCTGTGAGCCAGCATTTTTTATTTCAGCATTCGCGTCCATGTCACTGCTTTGTAGTGCTCGATCAGTGAAGTCGTCTTTTCCTTCTGCTTCTTTCATTAGCAGTGGCAGACCCTACAAAGGAAAAAAAAAGGGGGAATAAAACTTTAGCCGAGCTGCTTCAGAGATTCCTCTTTTCACACACTACATTCGATAATGTGCTTCCAAAATAAGAATGGTTTCATGTTGCTCAATTATGAACCTTGTAGCAGGAGCTATGTAGAGATTTCACAAGCAATCTAAATCACACCGGAACCATGGATGAGCTTGAATAGATGAAAAATTTCAGTATTTGTTTTACATTACATTAATGGCATTTAGCAGACGCTCTTATCCAGAGTGATATATGACATACTCAGAGCAGCCTGGGGAGCAGTTGGGGGTTAGGTGCCTTGCTGAAGGGCATTTCAGCCATTCCTGCTGGTCCAGGGAATCAAACCGGTTACCTTTTGGTCCCAAAGCTGCTTCTCTAACCATTAAGCTATGGCTTCCCGTTGTTTTATTCCATATTATTTATCGGAACTCAAACTTATCTTAGCTAAGGCAAGGCAAGTTTAGTTATATAGCGCATTTCATACACAGTGGCAGTTCAATGTGCTTTACAGAGGTAAAAGCAAAACAGTAAACAATAGAAAATAAAATTTACATAAAATAAAGGCGGAAGAAGAGAGAAAAAAAGAAGAATTAAACAATAGTATAAATAAAATAATAAAATGAAGTAAAAAAAACCAGCAGAATAAAATAGAATAAAAGTTAAGTAAAGTTTAAAACATGCAGAGACTGTAAAAGTTAAGAAAGTTTAAAACATGTAAAGATGATATTTATCAGTTAGCAGAAAGCATCTAAGAACAGCTTGGTCTTTAGTCTAGATTTGAAGCTGCCAACAGCAGGAGCATTTTTGATGTCCCCTGGGAGTTGGTTCCATAGCTGTACTGCATAGTAGCTAAAAGCTGTTTCACCACACTTTGCTTTAACAACAGGTTTTACCAGTAAATTTTGCTGCTGCGATCTGGTAGATCTGATTGGGTTAGGCCGCTGCAACATATCAGAGAGGTAATTGGGCCCTGTACCATTTAGAGATTTGTACACCAGTAGCAATGCTTTAAAGTCAATTCTGTAGCTTACTGGAAGCCAGTGAAGGGACCTTAGAATTGGAGTAATGTGCTCTGTTCTTTTTGTTCGTGTGAGAACCCTCGCCGCTGCATTTTGAACCAGCTGAAGTCGTTTGATGGTCTTTTTTTGGCAGGCCTGTGAAAAGGCCATTGCAGTAATCAACCCTACTAGAGATGAAGGCATGTATAAGTTTTTCCAGATCATTTTTTGACACAAGTCCTCTTAGTTTGGAAATGTTTTTTAGGTGATAAAATGCCGTTTTAGTGATTGCTTTCATGTGACTGTCAAAGTTTAGCTCGCTGTCAATGAAAACACCAAAATTTTTAACCATATCTTTTGTTTTAATCCCCTTTTTGTCAAGAATAGTGGTAATCCTGAGTCTTTCATCTTTTTTCCCCAAATAGAATTACTTCTGTTTTATCTGTGTTCAGCTGAAGAAAATTTTGTGACATCCAGTTGTTGATTTGGTTGATACACTGGTAGAGACATTCAAGGGGGGCATAATCATTAGGTGATAGAGCAAAATAAATTTGGGTGTCATCTGCATAGCAGTGATACAAAATTGAGTTGTTCTTGATAATTTGTCCAAGTGGGAGCATATAAAGGTTGAATAGTAATGGTCCAAGGATCGACCCCTGGGGGACACCACAGGTCAAGGACATTGATGTTGAGGTACAATTTCCCATGGTATCAAAGAAGCTTCTATCTTAACCAATTGATAACTTTACCAGTCAACCCAACCCAGTGTTCAAGTCGATATAGCAGTATGTTGTGATCAACAGTATCAAAAGCTGCACTGAGGTCCAGTAACACCAGGACCGATGTTTTGCCTGCATCATTATTAAGCTAAGCATTATTAAGCTATGCACTTAGCTATAAATAGTCATTCACTTAGCAGCTTCTTTTTTGAATTTAGTGTAACAAAAAAAATTCAGCTTGAAATGTTACCAAGAAACCACAAAGTGCAAAACGCAGCTGTCCTGAAGACTTTTCCCATGACAGAAAACTTACTGATAGTTACAAAGCGCAAACACTAGAGACGCCTTCCAAAATCCTTAAATAATCTGTGCCTATAATCTCTCATGTAACCTTTCATGAATTTTATGAAACATATAACAGTATACACAACTGTATATCAGAAACTTGAAAACTGCACTTCAAAGTTGACAAAGGCATAAGTCAACTTTACAATGCATGTTCATAATCTCAACATTTCATATATGTCTAACGTCATCAGAACAGAATCGTTTACCTTTGTGCATTTGCTGAATTGTATTTTGCAGCTCCTCCACCATAGTTTATGGAGTTAAAGCATTATTTCGTCCTGCCTCTCTGTACATATTTAGAATTTACATACAGTATATGACTCCTAAAGAGACCAAGTGCATGTCTCAATCCTGGCCACATCCAGCTGTACTGATAGATTAAAACCCTCCTTATCTTCATACATGTCGACTCTCGCTCAGTATTCATGATTGGTCTGCTAATCCCTGCAGAAATCGGACGGATTAGAACAAAATGGGAGGTAAAAGCCTGCTTTAATGCCTTGGACACCAACTTTATTGCGTAAATTGGTGCATCCCATTCATGATGTCATTTAAATCTGACAGTAGGTATTAATTAATTTAGATGCCTTTTGGAGAATGGTGCTGCTCAGAGTGCAAATCCATTTGACCTGGGATTTAAGTCAAGCTCCAGTAAATGTTCGATAGATGAATCAAAAACAAAAGCTAAAAAAAAACCTGGAATTGAAATGAACATTTGGGGGAGAAAATAATGGCGGACAGAATGCTCTATGCTTTTTTATAAATGTACTTTAAAAGGTGTTATGTGTAAAAATTTTAGTTTGATACATTAAAAGATATTAAATTATCAACAGAACGTGAAGAAATAAGTTTCGATGTTATGTCAAAAAGAAGTCTGTGTCTCACGTTGCAGAGACATCTACTGAAGCTAAATAATCCAGGCAGTGAAAAATAGATTTGTGGTTACAATTTTATGTGATGGCGGCACGGTGGTGTAGTGGTTAGCGCTGTCGCCTCACAATAAGAAGGTCCGGGTTCGAGCCCCGTGGCCGGCGAGGGCCTTTCTGTGCGGAGTTTGCATGTTCTCCCCGTGTCCGCGTGGGTTTCCTCCGGGTGCTCCGGTTTCCCCCACAGTCCAAAGACATGCAGGTTAGGTTAACTGGTGACTCTAAATTGACCGTAGGTGTGAATGTGAATGGTTGTCTGTGTCTATGTGTCAGCCCTGTGATGACCTGGCGACTTGTCCAGGGTGTACCCCGCCTTTCGCCCGTAGTCAGCTGGGATAGGCTCCAGCTTGCCTGCGACCCTGTAGAAGGATAAAGCGGCTAGAGATAATGAGATGAGATGAGAATTTTATGTGATGGTATGTGTTAGTATGTTGTATTTTTGGACAAGGGAAAAGAGAAAGAAAAGTCAGCCTACTAGGAAAAAATTAATCGCAATGCCAGGCAATGCTATTTGGACAAACCAATCACAAAACAACAGCCAAAGACTGGATTATAGACTCTCCATTCGCATATCCGGACACTGTAAACTATCTTGTTTTTTGACTGAGTGCATACATTTTGTGTGAGTTTAAAAGTTACAAATAACTAGAAGTTCATGAACAGTTTTGCAGTGGCTGGGTGCAAGATCTGCTAATGCTAATTCACAAGCTGGCAAACTGCAATTGTACAGTCATACTGGCACTCCTCTTTTTGGCCCAATTATTAAACAAAACACCCCAACTTTCTGGTGATATACTGCCCCCTATTTGTTTGGAATGTGGAGTATGAATTTGCCAGATGACCAATTTGTACACATAGCACCTTCAAGTCATTACGCCTCGGTTTTGAAGAATGCCTGCATGTAGCGATTTGTGATTTCATTCATGTTTTATTAAAATGGTGGCACGTTTCTTGTGGTAGCTCTTCCCATAGCCACTGACGACAGTGAATCCAACTTTAGGACCAACAATTTTAAGGTGCCATACCAGTCTTTTTTGGTTGACATGCTAAGGCCATGGCTTAACCTATTGCTTTTTTTTAAATCATGTTCTACGTAGCATCCAGGTAAGGAATAAAATTAATCTGACTTATGTGCCTTTAATCAACATCTGATAATAACTGATTTTAAAAAATTATGAAAATAAAGGTAGTGTGATATTTCATACTTGGTACGACCAGCAGATGGTGCTGCACGTGTGTGTGTGTGTGTGTGTGTGTGTGTGTGTGTGTGTGTGTGTGTGTGTGTGTACTTGTACTTGCTACATACTGAGGACTGGAATATGTTTTTACCAACAGTTAAGACATTTTTGGGAAGTGAAGACATTTTGGCTGGTCCTCACTTCTTCAAAGGCCTATTAGAGGATTAAGACTTAGTTTTAGGGTTCAGGTTAGAATGAGGTTTAGGTTAGGGTTTAATGTAAGGGTTGGGGTTAGGCATTTAGCTGTGATGGTGAAGGTTCGGGTAAGGGGCTAGGGAGTGTATTATGTCAATGAGTCCCCACAAAGCTAGAGGTACAAGTGTTTGTGTGTGTGTGTGTGTGTGTGTGTGTGTGTGTGTGTGTGTGTGTGTGTGTACACCTACTTGTACTTGTTACATATTTATGAACGGAAATACATTTTTTTTAAACCAACAGTTAGGACATTTTTGGGAAGTGAGGACATTTTGGCTGGTCCTCACTTCTTCAAAGGCCTATTTAAGGGTTAAGACTTAGTTTTAGGGTTCAGGTTAGAATTAGGTTAAGGTTTAACGTAAAGGTTGGGGTTAGGCATTTAGTTGTGATGGTGTGAAGGTTCGGGTAAGGGGCTAGGGAGTGTATTATGTCAGTGAGTCCCCACAAAGCTAGAGGTACAAGAATGTGTGTGTGTGTGTGTGTGTGTGTGTATACATACCTACTTGTTACGTATTTATGACCCGAATACATTTATTTTTTAGCAACAGTTAGGACATTTTTTGGGAAGTGAGGACATTTTTGCTGGTCCTCACTTCTTCAAAGGCCTATTTGAGAGTTAAGATTTAGTTTTAGGGTTCAGGTTAGAATGAGGTTTAGGTTAGGGTTTAATGTAAGGGTTGGGGTTAGGCATTTAGTTGTGATGGTGTGAAGGTTCGGGTAAGGGGCTAGGGAGTGTATTATGTCAGTGAGTCCCCACAAAGCTAGAGGTACAAAAATGTGTGTGTGTATACATACCTACTTGTTACGTATTTATGACCCGAATACATTTATTTTTTAACAACAGTTAGGACATTTTTGGGAAGTGAGGACATTTTGGTTGGTCCTCACTTCTTCAAAGGCCTATTTAAGGGTTAAGACTTAGTTTTAGGGTTCAGGTTAGAATTAGGTTAAGGTTTAACGTAAAGGTTGGGGTTAGGCATTTAGTTGTGATGGTGTGAAGGTTCGGGTAAGGGGCTAGGGAGTGTATTATGTCAGTGAGTCCCCACAAAGCTAGAGGTACAAGAATGTGTGTGTGTGTATACATACCTACTTGTTACGTATTTATGACCCGAATACATTTATTTTTTAGCAACAGTTAGGACATTTTTTGGGAAGTGAGGACATTTTGGTTGGTCCTCACTTCTTCAAAGGCCTATTTAAGGGTTAAGACTTAGTTTTAGGGTTCAGGTTAGAATGAGGTTTAGGTTAGGGTTTAATGTAAGGGTTGGGGTTAGGCATTTAGTTGTGATGGTGTGAAGGTTCGGGTAAGGGGCTAGGGAGTGTGTTATGTCAGTGAGTCCCCACAAAGCTAGAGGTACAAAAATGTGTGTGTATACATACCTACTTGTTACGTATTTATGACCCGAATACATTTATTTTTTAGCAACAGTTAGGACATTTTTTGGGAAGTGAGGACATTTTTGCTGGTCCTCACTTCTTCAAAGGCCTATTTGAGGGTTAAGACTTAGTTTTAGGGTTCAGGTTAGAATTAGGTTAAGGTTTAACGTAAAGGTTGGGGTTAGGCATTTAATTGTGATGGTGTGAAGGTTCGGGTAAGGGGCTAGGAAGTGTGTTATGTCAGTGAGTCCCCACAAAGCTAGAGGTACAAGAATGTGTGTGTGTGTGTATACGTACCTACTTGTTACGTATTTATGATCCGAATACATTTATTTTTTAGCAACAGTTAGGACATTTTTTGGGAAGTGAGGACATTTTTGCTGGTCCTCACTTCTTCAAAGGCCTATTTGAGGGTTAAGATTTAGTTTTAGGGTTCAGGTTAGAATGAGGTTTAGGTTAGGGTTTAATGTAAGGGTTGGGGTTAGGCATTTAGTTATGATGATGTGAAGGTTCGGGTAAGGGGCTAGGGAGTGTATTATGTCAGTGAGTCCCCACAAAGCTAGAGGTACAAGGATGTGTGTGTGAGTCTAAGAGTAAAAGAAGAAGAAGAAAGCTTTATTTGTCACATGCACACTTCAAGCACAGTGAAATTCATCCATTGCATTTAACCCATCTGAAGCAGTGAACACACCCAGGGTAGTGGGCAGCCACATTAGAGCGCCCGGGGAGCAGTCAGGGGTTCGGTACCTTGCTCAAGGGCACTTCAGCCCAAGGCCACCCCACGTTAACCTAACTGCATGTCTTTGGACTGTCGGGGAAACCTACGCGGACATGGGAAGAACATGCAAACTCCACACAAAAAGGCCCTCGCCGGCCTCGAACCCGGAACCTTTTTGCTGTGAGGCGACCGTAGGACATTTTGGCTGGTCCTCATTTCTTCAAAGGGCTGTTTGAGTGTTAAGACTTAGTTTTAGGGTTCAGGTTAGAATGAGGTTTAGGGATTTAGTTGTGATGGTTAAGGTTTGGGTAAAGGGGCTGGGAATGTATTATGTCAGTGAGTCCCCACAACGATAGAAGTACTGGACTGTGTGTGTAAGAGAGGAACTCCCGAAGAACTTCTGTGACTGGCTTACACACACACACACACACACACACACGGTCGACATGGCGACCAACAGAATAACCCAGTATTTTTTATTAAAGGGAAGATGAAGGCGTCTGGACTCATGAAACATAAGTAAGTCTGCATTTTAACTGTATTTTTAAAGACATTTTAATCCACTGCGATGTTGTTTATTTCCCCCTTTGAGTCCCAATATGTCTGTATTTGGGTGTGGACCGGCGATTTGCTAACTCGCGATAGCATCTATTTTAGGCTCGATCCCGAATTAACCCATGCTCCCTATATAACCCACGTATACAATAATGGCTCGTGCACCCTCATGAGTGCACTTTTTATCAAGTGAGGCGCTGTTTAGGATACAGCCGTAGTTTGCTTTGCAGTACTGAGCGCACAAACTCGATTTCTCAGCTGCATGTTTATTCGCTTTGACGCAGATTAAACGATAAACACGGTGAAGATTTAAATAAATTAATTAAAACAGCCACACTTGCTTTTTTTAAAAAAAAAATCATTATTTTAAGCTTGCAGGCTGTGTGTGTAGCTTCGCTAACACTTACACACTTTTGGTTTAACAAGAACAAAAAAAAAAACTTAGTCGAAATGACAAATAATGTTCACAATTTTCACTAATCCTTTGATACAATTAACAATATCAGTTTTTAAACAACACGGTTTGAATGATAGTTCTTAATAATCCCTGTGTTGCATAATAGCCTATCATGCTAAATTTAGTTAGCTAGCTCGATGGTATTTACTTACCTCAGCGGTTTTTGTTTGTTTGTTTGTTTGTTTTTTACCCAGTGCTAAATTAAATGCCACGTCATTTTTGTGAGGACAGATTTGAAGTTTTGGTGAGAATTTGGGTGAAACTGTAAATTAGCTGTGAAGCTAATCGGGCTAGTGTTTAAAAATACAGCAAACAATGCTAGTTAGCAAGCTAGCCGGTTTTCGTTGCTAGCTAGCTAGCTAGCTAGCTGTGCTAAAAATTTAGATATTTGGATAAATATTACGGTTATAATTTGTCTTCTTGAAACTTCTTTGGTTAAAGAAAGTCTTCAAAAAGTGTTCAAGGTTTTTTTTTCCTCTCTTAAATATTTTTTTTAGCGAATAACTGTCAAGTAGTGGTACTGACAGATGACTTAGCATCTCATCTGTGCATTAGAGAAACTAGGTAACTAACTATAACAAGCAAGCCTTCAAACCATTAAAATTAACTAATTTCTGCTTATAAATCCATGTCATAATGTCGTTGTTAGCGCCACTTGTTCGTTTTTTGGCCTCATTTGTCCATGTGGTTTGTTCCTTTGTCACTACTTTGTTTAATCTTTCTAATGTTAATCAGTGTGAAGTCAGTCCTGTTTCTGCTTTTGTTTGTTTGTGTGCAGGTTTCAGGTCCTGCACTCTGTGATGAGCCACCAGGACGCGTGGACATTGTTATTTACAAACTCTTTCTGATTCCAGTGGAATCTTTTGCTTATTTTGTTTTTGTTTAATGAAACGAACACGGTCAAACCTTGGCTCGTACATGTAGACCGTCCGGCGACGATGCCCGTCCAAGCGCCGCAATGGACCGAGTTCCTGCTGTGTCCCATCTGCACGCAGACGTTCGAGGAGACGGTGCGGCGGCCCATCAGCCTCGGCTGCGGCCACACCGTCTGCAAGATGTGCCTGAACAAGCTGCACCGCAAGGCCTGCCCCTTCGACCAGACGGCCATCAACACTGACATCGAGCAGCTGCCTGTCAACTCGGCCCTGCTGCAGCTCGTCGGGGCTCAGGTCAGAGCCTGCTAGTCCATACTTTGCGTTAAACAAACTGAGAAACTGAAAAAGGTTGGCTGGGTTGAACATAGGACTGAAAACGTCCTTGTACAAGCCTTTCCAAAGCCCTGTTCGGACAGCGTTAGGTTTACATAGGGTCCTGTGTACAACCCCGATTCCAAAAAAGTTGGGACAAATTGTAAATAAAAACGGAATGCAATCATTTACAAATCTCAAAAACTGATATTGTATTCACAATAGAACATAGACAACATATCAAATGTCGAAAGTGAGACATTTTGAAATTTCATGACAGCAACACATCTCAAAAAAGTTGGGACAGGGGCAATAAGAGGCTGGAAAAGTTAAAGGTACAAAAAAGGAACAGCTGGAGGACCAAATTGCAACTGGCAATAGGTCATTAACATGACTGGGTATAAAAAGAGCATCTTGGAGTGGCAGTGGCTCTCAGAAGCAAAGCTGGGAAGAGGATCACCAATCCCCCTAATTCGGACTAAAGAGGAGAAGGACGACACGAGTTGTTATCAGCGCTCAGTTCAGAAGCCTGCATCTCTGATGGTATGGGGTTGCATTAGTGCGTGTGGCATGGGCAGCTTACACATCTGGAAAGACACCATCAATGCTGAAAGGTATATCCAGGTTCTAGAGCAACATATGCTCCCATCCAGACGACGTCTCTTTCAGGGAAGACCTTGCACTTTCCAACATGACAATGCCAAACCACATACTGCATCAATTACAGCATCATGGCTGCGTAGAAGAAGGGTCCGGGTACTGAACTGGCCAGCCTGCAGTCCAGATCTTTCACCCATAGAAAACATTTGGCGCATCATAAAACGGAAGATACGACAAAAAAGACCTAAGACAGTTGAGCAACTAGAATCCTACATTAGACAAGAATGGGTTAACATTCCTATCCATAAACTTGAGCAACTTGTCTCCTCAGTCCCCAGACGTTTACAGACTGTTGTAAAGAGAAAAGGGGATGTCTCACAGTGGTAAACATGGCCTTGTCCCAACTTTTTTGAGATGTGTTGTTGTCATGAAATTTAAAATCGCCTAATTTTTCTCTTTAAATGATACATTTTCTCAGTTTAAACATTTGATATGTTCTATTCTGAATAAAATATGGAATTCTGAAACTTCCACATCATTGCATTCCGTTTTTATTGACAATTTGGACTTTGTCCCAACTTTTTTGGAATCGGGGTTGTAATATAATTTCTTATATTACAGGCGATCCTGTCCAGGATTTTCTATGCACATGTCGCATCGCATTACCTTCCTGTGTCACGAAACTTTCTCTCTGGGAAAGCAGCGTCGCCTGTTTGAGCACCATGTCGTGACTGGACCATATGACGCAAATATCCGAGTTCGTAAAAAATACCTCCTGTGTTCATATTATTGTCGTCCAGATAAGAGAGTTTTATCGTTGACATCCAGTCCTAAATTACTTATATAAATAACACACATGGGTCACTTCTGCAAAGAACCCAAAACGCACAGCGATTGTGTTCGATTCACTTTCTCACCACAGCACAATTAGAAGCCAACCGAGGCCACCTCGTTGGCTCGCATGCTAGTTGTTTTGGTCCCTAGTGGGATCACTGGGTTTGATTCAGACGGACTGACCGCTGCAGACTCTTCACACTGGAAATGAATCTTTTTCTAAATGATGGCACACGATAAATAATATCATAATCATCTGCAGGTTATTGTGTCTGGAATTAGTACCAGGCGATATGAAGATATACACTCATCGGCCACTTTTATAGGAACTTGTTCTTGATTCTAAGATATCCCTGTTCTTGGCTGGCAGGAGTAGAACCCAATGTGGTGTTCTGCTGTTGCATGTTGAGATGCTTTTCTGCTCACCATGGTTGTAAAGAGTGATTGATTATATGAGTTACTGTATCCTCCCTGGCAAAAAAAGCTCGAACCAATCTGGCTGTTTTCAATGAGGCGTTTGTTTCCGCCCACAGAACTGTCGCTCACTCCCTCGACGATTGTTTTTCGCACTATTCTGTGTAAACATGTGTGAGAGAACCTCAGGAGATCAGCAGTTTCTGAAATACTCAAACCGACACCCATGCCACAGTGAAAGAAAGTCACACTTCGAACATTGTGAACATGAATTAGCTGAAGCTTTTGATTTTGTATCTGCACCATTTTGCGCATCAAGGGATCGCCTGATTAGAGAGCTGCATAAAACAGCAGAGAATAAAACTGAGAGAATTCCTTGTTGAAGTATTTATGGTTAGTAGTAGTATTTGTACCAGTGATGGTAGTCGTAGTAATTTCCTTTCATCAGATGACACAGCTCTGGTTTTTCTGCACTTCTTTAAACATGTCTTTATGTTCTCGGACATCTTAGATTCATTGTGAAGCCTTTTATAAGTTCAGTCAAGGGCTTAGGAGCTGGAAAACCAAAGCGAAACTGCTCTAAGGTCTATGCCCTGGTGTGGAAACTTGAGAAACAAGTTACAGCCGTTGTATGGTAACTATGATGATCATTTAAAATTTTTTTTTTTTGTCCTCAGGTGCCGAAACCACAGCCTGTGGCACTCATTACAAGTCCGGAAGACGCCCAGCATTACGATGAGGCACGGCAGTGTGTGGAAGAGCTCGCCCTCTACCTCAAACCTCTCAGCAGTGCAAGAGGTAAAAAAAAAAAAACCTCTTAGCTCTTAGTTTTATTATTGCTGCTGGGTGTGGAAGGGTGTGGAGAAATTTCTAGCGTACGTCACAACATCTGATTTTATTTTTTTAAATGTCGTGGAATGCTGAGGAACCTGATCTTTTTTTTTTTTTTTTTTTTTTTTTTTTAGGCTCGTTGAAACAGTGCGTCCATTTGTTCACTTTAATTAACAAACTAGAGCTGAGCTGTTATTGTTGGGTTTTTTTTTTTTGTCCACACTATTGAGGCATTTCACCCACGTGACCAAGTCACGTGACGCAGCCATTTTGGACGGCACGCTTAAGGCCCAATCCCAATTCTAATTTCTACCCCTACCCCTCCGCCTTCCCCTCCGCCTTCCCCTTGGCCCTTCCCCTTGAAACTGAGCTACAAGGGATAGGGCTTGAAATTCAACCCTTACGTATTGGGATAGCCCTTCAACGATCGCATACGTCATCGCGTACCTCCGTCAGCGTTTACGTTAGCAAAACGCGACGCGTCATTGGCTGCGACCAGCCGCTACAGTCAGAGCCAGAGGCAGAAATCTCTGCTGGCAGGGTGTGATTTGTTAACTAACACCACTGAATGGGATATCTTTGGCGCTTCGTGCACCACATCCGACAGAATGAGGTGTCAGAACACTCATGTAAACAATAAAAGCGAGAATAACAGAACAAAACGTACGCAGTCAAGCAACCGAAAACAATACTCACTCCCAAAGCTTTTTAGCAGCAGCTTGGATTTCAGAAATCGCTGCTCATTCTCAGCTCAAAAGCGAATCAAGCGGCGTGTTTCCTCTGGATAACAACTTAAAACACGTAAATAATGGAGAAAATACATTTATGACAATCTTTCGCCGCGGGAACCGCCATCTTTCTGAAATCCGCATGAAATCTCGCTGAAATCCGCATGGCATTGTGGGAAATCACTCAAACCCCTTCGTTCGGAGTCTGCTCCAGGAAAATCTCCGTTTGGAGGGGTACAGAAGCCCTCCCCCTTCCCCTACCCCTCCGCGTTAACTGGGATTGGGATACCCCTACCCCTTCACGTGAACGCGCAAAATGGAGGGGAAGGGCCAAGGGGTTGGTCCAAGGGGTGAAATGGGATTCGGCCTAAGTCCTTCAGTGCAAGGCGGTATGAGATGGTGGAGACCTTTGCACATTTTAACAAGAAAGTAAGCTGTGATTCGTGTTAAATTGGATCTGTCTTTTATCACAAACACTGTACCCAGCCTTGGTATGGAGCCCTGTTTATTTATTTCTGTGTCCCGTTCAGTGATGGGAATAACGGCGTTACTAACGGCGTTACTTTTTTTAGTAACGAGTAATCTAACTAATTACTTTTTACATCGTTATAACGCCGTTCCCGTTACTTACAATAAAATACTATGCGTTACTTTATTAAAGCTGCTCTCATCTGGCACGCTGCTCGTTCAGCCTTTCTTTACTCTGCTTTCGTGTGGGGCGGGGAGACGCGAGACAACGGCACAGTAAGCCAATCAGAGTAGATTTGGACAACATACGTAGGTAGGCCACGCCTACTGCACTACTGCGCGCTCCTTCAATCGGAAGACACAGCGATGGCGAGCGGTCAGCCCAGCACTGCGCTTTCACATTGGAAATACAGCCATTACTTTTCATTACTTGAAATAAAAGGCAAGAGTGTTTACGTGCAATGCACATTATGTCGAGGAACAAAGCGTTTGTCCTCGTCAGTGTCCAGTAATTAGTAACAATTTTAATAACTACAAAAATATATTACATTTGATAGATGTCTTATCTCACATTGTCCCACAAAACTATTAATATAGTGTAGATAACATTACTAATCGGTTCTGTTAAGTGTCCATTTCAGTCATTAAACACATTTAACATTCACTTTTATTATGATTACACTAATTGAATTTGATTTTTTTTTTGAGGGGGAACAAAATGTAACGGAATAATTACTTTCCCTGGTAATTAGTTACTTTTATGACAAAGTAACTCCGTTACTAACTCAGTTACTTTTTGGGAAAAGTAACTAGTAACTATAAGTAATTACTTTTTGAAAGTAACGTGCCCAACACTGGTCCCGTTTCTTTCTAGCCTCTGTTATTGCGTTTTATGTCTGATGTCTGCTACATGCAACCCTAGACAAATTAACACTGCCTTGTTTCACTGCTCAGATGGGTTAACAAACACTGACCCATTTACTTTTTGCTGTATATTTTATCAAAATTGCGTTAACTGATAAACTAACCTGAAATGAAATGATCACTGCAAAGTCTGGAGTACTCTGTTGGCTCCCAATCCTGTCTCTTCACAGCTGCAATCCATTTGGCCCTCTTGTCTGGGTCAGTAGGAAACCGGTAGTGATGTGTCGGTCGCGAACGATCCGGTTCAAAGAGCCGGCTCTTTGAAGTGAACGACGGGAGCCGGCTCTTCGGTGGGAGCCGAATTAGTTTTTTGTCCTTAGGTGCCTCAGAGACAGAGAGAGACTTTCACAAAAAAAGTTGCTGTCCGATTGCGTCTTTGTGTTGTCTATTACCATTCAAAGGAAGAAAAGTAGCATGGTGTACGCCTACTTTTTTTGGTTGGGGGGGTTGATGTCATTCACGGCTGCGAAAATACGAAAATTGGTGTAATGCTTAAAGCTGTGGAGCGCAGGGGAGAGGAGTCTGTGAGGCACCTGAGGAGGGGAAAATCAGCTGTGTATTTTATATTGGTAATATAACACAGTTTTGCATTATGTTTGTGAGAAAATAATTTATTAATTGGTAAGTAAGTTTTATTTCTATAGCTAGAACATTGTTACACTGCTATACTTTACAAAGCTTTACAATGGCTACAAAAACTAAAAAATAAAATGGAAAACATCCTATTGATAAAATATAAATAATAATGTAATTAATTAACTAGTTAATTGCAGCAATTAAATCAAAAATAAAATCTCAGGAGCCGTTTGGGAGCCGAAATTCCCATCACTAGAAACCGGTAAAAGGAGCGTCCTGCACGCCGTCCCTGTCTGTTGTGGCAGCCCACAGCACAACAAGCAAACACCATGGTTATTTATAGAGTGCTTACTGACAAATTAATCTATTCTAGGTGTCTGTAACACGTTTTTTTTTTTTTTTTCAAGCTGGTTCTCCCTCTCTGTCTGCAGCGTTAGTATGTAGCTTGACGTTCAAAATGGCGGACACCGGGGCGTCACGTGACCCTGTGACGTCAGGTGAAATACCTCAATAAATGTGGTTAGCTGGCTGATTTGTTCATAAGTATTTAAACATCTATTTGTGTAGCCACCGTCCTGATGGATTTATTTCTTTAGGTGTGGGGTTGAGCAACGCAGCACAGAGCATGCTCAGCAGACCCATGCAGAGGAAGCTGGTAACCCTGGTGCACTGCCAGCTGGTGGAGGAAGAGGGCCGGGTACGTGCCATGCGTGCTGCTCGCTCGCTGGGAGAGCGCACAGTCACAGAGCTCATCCTGCAGCACCAAAACCCCCAGCAGCTCTCCTCCAACTTGTGGGCCGCCGTCCGTGCCAGGGGCTGCCAGTTTCTCGGACCAGGCAAATCAAAACTAAACCATGCAGTTTTCCTTTGTTGAGTGCGTTCTGTTATTCTGACATACTGGTATTGTCCCAATCCACAGCCATGCAGGAGGAGGCCTTGAAGCTGGTGCTGCTGGCTCTGGAGGACGGATCTGCTCTGTCCAGGAAGGTCCTGGTGCTGTTTGTGGTGCAGCGTCTGGAGCCCAGATTCCCGCAGGCCTCCAAAACCAGCATTGGGCATGTGGTTCAGCTGCTTTACCGTGCCTCCTGCTTTAAAGTAAGTGCATTCTGGCGGTGCAGTGATGCAGCTCCACATTATTTGGTGTTTCGCAGGTTCTCGTCTCACTTCCCAGTATAGATTGGCTCTAGGTGAGTTCACACATCCAGAGTGTGCTCCTGCTTCATGCCTCATTTTCCACGATTGGTTCCGGATCAGCCAGAATAAAGGATAAGCAGTTACAGGATCATAAACTGTAACCCAAACATTATAAATTATTAAATCTTATGACTTAATTCCAAAAAAAAAAAAGTGATTCACATGTTGTGTGACGCAAAAATGAATTAGGAGCACGGATTATTTGATGTAGGGATCGACCGATATGTTTTTTTCAGGACCGATACCGATTATTATGGAATTGGGATGCCGATAACCGATATGTGCAACCGATAAATGTAAACATTATAATTCACATGAAATTAAACATAGCACACACTGACACAGACCTTCGTATCCATGAAATGTATGTTTAATTGTAAAATTGAACATGAAATTTTGTGCAGGGAGATGCCAGCAGCATTTGTACAATAAAGTCAAACATTAGTTAGAATAAAATGAGAAATAAAATAAAATATTCACCAATAAAAAAAATAAATCACTCCCTACTATATCACAGCTCACCATTTTCAGTGGAAAATAAATGAAAATACACTCTGGATTCTTTTACACTAAGAACTAAGTAAGACTTACCAACTTCAAGTAGTTTTTAAATAACAAATCAAGTGTAGGGAGCTGCCTGCAGCATTTTTTAAAAAGTAAAATCAAACATAAAGTCGGCTATCACTCCCTATTCTGTAACAACTTAACAAGTAACCATCTACATTCTAATGCTTTTAATGCCCAAGCCTAATATTCCCAATTTAGGAGGATTATATTGTAGTGAAGGGAGCACAGTTGCTCTGCATGTTGTCCACTGAGGCGGTTTCTGTTTTTGGTATAAATTGCCGCGGCTCTGCTCCTTTAAGAGGATATCGCTTTCCGAATCAGAAGCGCTAGCGAGGAGAATCACTTGCGCAAGAATTATAAATACTAGTGGAGTACATTACAGCGCAATGTGAAGTAGCATAAGAACATTTAAGTCAAGAGTTTAATTGATGTATTTCGTTCATTACCGTTTATCCAAGCAAGTGCGCATCCACGACACAATTCATTACTGAGCCCACAACAAGCGTCCGGACAAACTCCCTACAGTATTACATAGCCTACTAGTAGAGGTCTGCGCGGGTCGGATTTTTCAGTCCCGTGCCCGCATTGTGCAGTCCCACTCCCGCGCGCGCCCGCAAAGAATTATGATTTTCAGTCCCGCTCCCGCCCGCGCCTGCCATATTTTGTCCCGCTCCCGCCCGCAAATCCTGCATGATGCAGGTCCGCGTTATTTCTCAGGAAAGTTCTTGTCTTGACACAGCGTGATGGTGCCCCGCCCCCTACTTTGAGTGGATTTGAGCATAAATATCTACAGCTCACGTTTGTTATTGTTTACCTTGTTTCTGAATTCAGCATGTAGTATCTCTAATAATAATAATTAGTGCTGTCAAACGATTAAAATATTTAATCGCAAATCGCACATTTTTATCACATGAGAAACCATTGTAATTCTCTGATCAGCATAAAAAAGTGAATTGGCTTGCTTTGTACCAATGTTTTTTTTTTTTTTTATTGCAAAGCAGAGCTAGTAAAAGAAGTGAATTGATTTACTGCTTGCGTTAGTCTACAACTCTAATCAGAGAGACAGGTTACACAGTGACGGTAGGCTTGACTCAGTGCTATCCCAGAAATCCTTCCTGTAATATGCAAATTTGGCCGCCTCTGATTGGACAGCCAAATTCGCATATTACAGGAAGGATTTCTGGGATAGCATTGAGTCAAGCCTACCGTCACTGTGTAACCTGTCTCTCTGATTAAAGTTGTAGACTAACGCAACAAGTAAATCAATTCACTCATGGTTCTCTTGCTAGCTGGGTGTGAACTGCGAGTCATTAGAGTGATCAAAGGATTTCCCGTTAGAGTGATCAATGGCAAGTTTAAGATGCCATTTCTCACTCAATCTGGCAATCTGACTCTCTCTGCAAATTTAGGCATCTTAAAATGTTTTTATTAATGCCAAATAAAATATCCAGCACAAATTATATATGATAGACATAAATTAATAATTTATAAATTTTATTTCAAGCACGTTTTTAGTTAGCGGGACTGCAGCTTATCACCGCTCCCACCCGCGTTGCATATGTGCACTCCCGCTCCCGCCCGTGCGCATATGTGCACTTCCGGTCCCGCCCACGCCCGCAATGAGCTTTCAAAATTTGTCCCGCGCCACACTGCTTTGCGGCGGGTCCCGCGGGACTCCCGTGGGAGTGCAGGGCTCTACCTACTAGCACCATATCACACCTGGCATGTTTAAATGTTCAAATAGCGCTTTATAAAGTTACCTAACATATACAAGTGCAATGCGCTTTTTGAGCACGAGTCACGTCATGAAGTTTACTCATCACCATAACAAATAGCCAGTAGGCTTGCGCTAGCCTACAGAACACAAACACTACGTTTTATTTCGTCTTCCCTTGACCACCTCTCTGTATGGCTGTCATTCTACTGTTCGAGTAGAACTACTGACACATTCACAACGTTTCCAGACGGGGATTTAAAAATGACTGCAGCCTACGTTATGCTGGGGACTGCTTACTATGGACAACATTACATGTAGTTTCAGCGAGACTAGTTGGTTGTAGGCTAATTCAAGTGCTTCCTTCCGTAAGCTAAGTTTGCCTGGCTACACAGACGCAAATGGACAATTTTAACGAGTAGTAGATGAAGAATGTAAACATATAATGATGTTGTGCTTTTGCAACTTGTGTGTTTGTGACTTATTGCGGCAAAAGCAGCATGTCCTTACCTTGAAGTGGGATCTGCTTCTGCCCGAGTGCCCATACGGCCGCCTTGAAACAGTTCACAGCGTTTAGCTACGCGTGTTGATTGGCTATATCCCTTGTGCCAAACAAATCAGATGTTGTAGGTGGGCGGGACCGTGTTCTTGAACTCAGAGGCGAGTGCAGGAAAGGACGTGCAGTGACAGTCGCGTTAGGAACGAAATGGCTGCAAAAAGGCATGTTATCGGCATATCCGTGGAAATTACGGCCGATACCGATAACCCTAAAAATGCAGAATATCGGCCCGATATATCGGCCAGGCCGATTATCAGTCGACCCCTAATTTGATGCTTTTACAGCGTGTCATTTGTCCAACACAAACGCGCTCGTCTCATTTATCCGAGAATAGCAAAAATATTTGTGTGTGTTGTGGTTTTTTTTTTCTTCTTTTAATTATACAACCCCTGGCAAAAAAAATATCGAATCACTACTCTTGGAGGATGTTCATTTAGCTGTTTTACTTTGTAATAAATAAATAAATCACAGATATGACACAAAATTATTTTATTTAACAGCTGAACATTCTTGATTTTGTAAAATCTACACTACCGTTCAAAAGTTTGGGGTCACCCAGACAATTTTGTGTTTTCCATGAAAAGTCACACTTTTATTTACCACCATAAGTTGTAAAATGAATAGAAAATATAGTCAAGACATTTTTCTGGCCATTTTGAGCATTTAATTGACCCCACAAATGTGATGCTCCAGAAACTCAGGCCCTGTCCACACGGCAACGGATTCAGGTGACTCCGATACAATTGCTTATCGTTTAGGCCTGGTGTCCACACGGCACCGGCGTTTTGGGTGCCCAAAACGCAATCTTTTTGAGAACGGGTTCCAGAGTGGAAAGATCTGGCAACGTTGCCGTTGTGAAGTCGTCTGGATGAGTAGAACGGATTTGTTTACGATGACGTCACAACCACATGACTGTGAGTGCTTCACGCCGGGTAGAAGTGTAATGAATATCACCAGGAAAAAGCCTTACAGAGCACTAGTGAGAGTGAAACACGAGCTTGGATATTATTATGATTATTATTATTATTATTATTATTATGTTCAGTGTTAGTTCACAGTAGTAATGCAAGAAGCAGAATAGTGACAGTAATAGTGAAGCAAAAACATGCAATTGTACAAACACTGCAGCTCTACAGCAAAATATTCATTTATGAAATGGTCTGATTCTTAACACCAGTAGTGCCAATGATCTTCTCATTGCGATGCGATGCGAGTTGTCAACAAATCCTATAACTTGGTTCATGAAACGCGCTTACAAAATATTTTCACTGTGAATATTTATTGTGTAATGGTGCAAAGTGAGAGAGAGAGAGAGAGAGAGAGAGACTACGTTTACATTAGACCGTATCTGTCTCATTTTCTTCGCGGATGCACTGTCTGT
This sequence comes from Neoarius graeffei, assembly GCF_027579695.1. Lineage (NCBI taxonomy): Eukaryota > Metazoa > Chordata > Actinopteri > Siluriformes > Ariidae > Neoarius > Neoarius graeffei. Next base: position 8,791,173 of record NC_083569.1, read on the forward strand.
TTACATTAAACCACCTGGAAAAGCCGGGAAACGGGAATCCGCCAGCGTCCACGTATTCAATCTAGATCGTATCTGGTCCGGTGCTGTGTAAACATTGAGAATACGCGGATACGCTGTACTGAGCTCTAGCTGGCGTCCTCATTGGACAACGTCACTGTGACATCCACCTTCCTGATTCGCTGGCGTTGGTCATGTGACGCGACTGCTGAAAAACTGCGCGGACTTCTGCCTTGTATCAGCTTTCATTAAAGAGTATAAAAGTATGAAAATACTGCAAATACTGATGCAAATACTGCCCATTGTGTAGTTATGATTGTCTTTAGGCTTGCCATCCTTCCACTTGCAAGTGGTAAGTGATGTGCGCTGGGATCACACACACAGCGGCTCAGTCCCCAATCGTGGCTTGTGCGCTTCACTCGCGCGCTGTGTGAGCTGCGCAGGGCCGGAATGCGCACCCTCCAGAGGGCACTCGCTGTTCAGGGCGGAGTGATTTGGAGCGCAGGATGCTTGCGGAGCCGAGCGTATCCGTGTATTGGTGTTGCTGTGTGCACGGCTAACGGTTTTAGTGTAAACGCGAATCGTTTTAAGAACATTAATCTGATGATCCGCTGATTCGACGTAGTGTAAACGTAGCCAGAGAGAGAGAGAGAGAGAGACTCTGCCCTTAGGGCAGAATCAATCCCGCCAGCAAAAATAGGGGAAAAAAGGAGCGATCTCACCTCTTCAGATGTTGATTTAAGTCCGACAATACATTCCTCAAAAAGGGCGTAGAAGAGCAAATTAATCCATCAACGTGTAGCATTCAATTTATTCCGGACCATTAAAGACGCCGCCTTCCGCGTAGAATCATACGTCATCCTCGCCACCATATTAGATAGGTCAAAGCGGAGAATAAAGACTCATGTGCTGCCTTTAACTGTACCAACAGGTTTACCGTCCAAACGAGATCACATGGGATTACCTTTCACAGGTGAGAAACAACAAATTAATCCATCAACGTGTAGCATTCAATTTATTCCGGACCATTAAAGACGCCGCCTTCCGCGTAGAATCATACGTCATCCTCGCCGCCATATTGGAGAGGTCAAAGCGGAGAATAAAGATTAGCTGCGTTTAACTGTACCAACAGGTTTGCCGTCCAAACGAGATCACATGGGATTACCTTTCACAGGTGAGACTGGAAAAATACTTTTCATTGTGTTTGGTCATTATAACGTAATTTTACGAACAGATTTTCCTGACTTTGTGGCTAATATGAAGTCTCGCGCATAATAGTTTATGCGCATGCGTCGTTACTTCTTCTATTGTTCTGGTGTCTCCGAAGGGACCGTCTTACAGCGCCCCTAGAGGTGTGGCATGTGTATTGCATCGTTTTCAGCAAGCGTTGCGTTGCCATATGGACCTGATATTTTACTGATCGTTGCCCATTTGGACGCGATATATTTTTAAATAACATCTCGTTGTCGTTGTCGTGTGGATGTAGCCTCAATCTGCTCAAAGGAAGGTCAGTTTTATAGCTTCTCTAAAGAGCTAAACTGTTTTCAGCTGTGCTAACATGATTGTACAAGGGTTTTCTAATCATCCATTAGCCTTCTGAGGCAATGAGCAAACACATTGTACCATTAGAACACTGGAGTGAGAGTTGCTGGAAATGGGCCTCTATACACCTATGGAGATATTGCACCAAAAACCAGACATTTGCAGCTAGAATAGTCATTTAGCACATTAGCAATGTATAGAGTGGATTTCTGATTAGTTTAAAGTGATCTTCATTGAAAAGAACAGTGCTTTTCTTTCAAAAATAAGGACATTTCAAAGTGACCCCAAACTTTTGAACGGTAGTGTACCTCAAAAAAAAATTTAAATTGTTGTAATTAATGGCACTTTTTTTTAAGATCAAGTTGAGGAAAAAATTACAGTCACCCTATAACTTGCATTTCTAAAACAAATACCCACACAAGCCTAAATATGCAAATTAGGCTGCAGTTTAAAAGCGAGTAGGCCTTAACGAGCTGTTGCACTTGGCTGATTGACAGGAAACCTGGCCCTGACAACAGAGCTGTCAGTTGAAACAATGGAAAGGATTGTGAAACTCTTTAAAGAAGGCAGTTCAACACGGAGAACGTGAAAGATGTTGGTCGTTCCCAGTCAGCTGTGTCTAAAATTTTGGAGCGAGTACAAACAAAATGGGAAGGTTGTAAAAGGTAGATCAAGGAAGACGGGAAACTCAAAGCTTTGAAAATAGAAAAGAAATGAGAAACAAACGAGTCAATGTTTGTGACCGAACTGTAAGAAACGGGATTTGCATACAGAAAAGCCAAACATAAACCATCATTAACACCTAAACAGAAGAAAACAAGGTTCCAGTGGGCTAAAGAGAAGCCGTCATGGACTGTGGATGAAAGTGATATTCAGTGATGAATCACAAACCTGCATTGGCCAAAGAGACGATGCTGGAACTTTTGTCTGGTGCCGTTCCAATGAAGCATATAAACACTACGTTCAGACTGCAACCTGAAACGACCCATATCCGACTTGTTGTGAAATCCGATTTTTTTGTTAGGCCGTTCACATTACCAATTATACGAGACTTGTATGCGATCTCCAATATGAACGGAAAACGACCCAAAAGTGTCCCGCATGCGCAAATTGACACGTAATAAGCACATCTACGTAATACGTAAACAAAAAAAAGCACACTCAAGTTTGCAAGTAAAGCATGGAGATGAGGCGAGACCTGGCGATGTGGTTTTTGTGGCGGCGGCGGCGGAACTCGCACAATAATCTGATTAATGTGGGCAGCAGAGTAATGAGACCGAAGGTGTCAAATTACTGGAAATTTCCAGAACAATCTTATAATCTTGTAATACAGGATGGTTTAAGTTATAAATCAGTTATAGAAACTGTTTTATTTAATCAGGCTAACAGATAAACATCCAGGTCCCTACCAAATCCACCATTAGCTTGATCAATTCTATAAAAGTCTATTTAAATTCTGAAAACTGTACAAATGTTGTTGTTTTCCACCAAAGAGGCGGGATTAGCCAACGCAGAATAGTGACGTTTGTCTCTTGTTGATGACGTGTAGGTCGCATGAATGCAACCTGTCCGGTCAGACTGCAGTCGCATGTGAAAATAACGGATATGCATCGGAATTAGGACCACGTATCCAAGCGGCCTGGGTCGCATGTGAAAAAAATCAGATCTGTGTCGTTCAGATTGTCAATAACAAATCGGATACAGGTCGCATATGTGGCAGATCACAGAATCCAGGGACGCATGTCGGCCCGGGGGCATTTTGAGTTATTGACAGATTCAGAAAGTACAGTTTCTAAGCTTTCCAATGATGCCTTCCATGTGGAGATCTGACAATATTTGAAGAATGTGTGGCCTTTTGAAAGTGTATACCTCTTAAAACAGAAAAGGGAGAAAATCGCCCTCAAAGTTTTCCATCTCAGCTACTCTGGGTGCAGGGAGGGCACATAATGGTGCTCATTTGCATGACATTAAGGAAAGCCCTACCCCCTACTAGCTAGCACGATACTACTTTCATGTAAACAAAGATCACCACGTCAATTTTCCTTCCATGCAAAGTATGCCCAACACAATTATGAAGTACAAAAATAAGTCCTAAAGTATACTTTAACGTTTTGTGGTTGAAAAATTACTCACACCGTAAGAAAGAAAGATAGCACGATGATGACACAACTAACACAACGCTAGTTTCATGTAAAGCCTCGGTCACAACCGGCCGTACAGTACACGCTCCTACGGCCGGTCTACATGCAAAAAACGCAAGAAACGCACGAGAGCGCGCGTGTGATGTGCTGATTTTCGAGCCGCAGACCGGCCGCAGAGGTTCTTCGTCATGTCAAACAAACTCTACGGGCGCTTACGTTTTTTTCAGGTTGCAAGACAAACTTACGGCCAACGCGCGTCTTTCTCCATGAACAAAAAAAAACCGCAGCGATTTGGGAAACGCCAAAAAATCGTACGTCCGGTTGTGACCTAGGCTTAACCAAACCACAACACTCTCCGTTACATGCAAAAATAACCACACAGCCTTAGATTAATAAACTCACCCCATCAGAAAGAGAAACGGCGCCTTGCACACACCAATGCCTCCGATGGAATGTAATCCTAGAACGGTCCGTGTATCATCCGATCATTCAAGTATTCCATTCAATCTGGAAAACGAGGTTGCGTTTTTTTTTTTTGCTAGAAATGGTTATCTCCGATGTAAATACCGAGTGTCTGTTTGCTTTGCGGTGTTTCAGCTCCTCTGCGCTCTGTTTAGTAACTCATTCCATAGTGAAATCACACGCCTGTATGCAGGTTAAGTAGCCACGAGCTCAGCTCGTATCATACAGCTGATTCACGGAAAAAAAAAAAACAAATGACTTAAATCATCATGTGAATGGCCCATATGGTAATTTACCCACACCCCCCAGCAGGCTACAGTCCTGACAAAAACGAGACAATTTGCAACAAAAAATGTATGCTTTTCCAACAAAACAATCTATTATCTGAAATACTGATCGCATTCTTCAAGATCTCAACTTGCACATGATGGAAAAAAAACAAAAATCACAAATTTCGAAAAAAAATGCTTCTTTTGCGATTATCTCGGATTCGTTTCGGCCGACACGTGTCCCTGGATTCGGTGAGGGGTCACATATGGGCAAAAAAATCGGATATGGGTCGTTTCAGGGTGCAGTCTGAACGTAGTCAAGATGACTGGCTGAAGAAAACAAGCAAATTTCCACAGTCGTTGATGATATGCGGTTGCGAACAGTCCGGATCTCGGTCCAGGTGGAAATTGAAAAAAATGGTCCATCCTGCAAAGCCGACCTGTCAACTGCTAGACGAGAAAGTTGGAACCTGATTGACGAAAAACAATATTCTTTATTAGTGAAGTCCATGCCTCAAAGAATTCAAGCTGTCATAAAAACCCGACGAGGTGCAACAAAGTACTGATTGTGATTTTTTTATTTTATTTTTTTCATGAGTCCATGATTTTTTTTTTTCCTGTACTTGATCTTAAAACTATGTGCCATTAATTACAACAATTTCGTTTAATTTTTTGAGGTATATTTTACAAAGCCAGAATGTTCAGCTGTTAAATAAAATTTTGTGTCGTATCTTTATTATTATTATTTTTTTGCTACAAAGTAAAACAGCTGAATGAACATCCTCCAAGAGAAAAAAAATTTTCATATTTTTTGCCAGGTGTTGTAGCGTAGCTAATCCTAGCACTGCCAGTATAATAATAATAAATAAATCATATAAATTTACAAGGAGATCAGCGCTCGAAACTAACGGTGTCCCGATGTCCCGGGGACCATAACAAATATCATCGGGACACAAAATTATCATATCTGGGACAATCCCGGGACAATGGAAAAAAATAGATCTAGAAAAAAAGTTCTACATTAATATTATTTACAAAGCCGTAACACATACGTAGACATTCACCTAATTTGTCAATTTTAATTTTAAAACGTTAACAGCGAAAAATACATAGTAGCTTCACTTTCGATGCACCTGCATCCGTAGGCTACAGAGCAGCGCATTCTGTTCTAGAATCTTCGGCCGGAGTCCGCATTATATGGACTTGGAATGGAATTGCTACCGCGCACGCTGCGCCGACTCTTGCCAGAACAAAAATGCTTAAGTGGTTGAAGCGGACCGACCGCGGGGAAGAAACCCAGACATAACGTCTCCGGGACCTTCAGGATCCAAAGTGTCATCGCCTGGTCTGCAGGCAACGCTAGCAACTGAATGAACTTAATGAACGCTGTTAGACACGTTATAAAATACAACAGGAATGATGTGGATGATATTGACGGAAGATACCGTTCAACAGAATAAGTGAGTTTTCTTGGTGTCTTTCTAGTTCAGAAAGTTTAGTCAGTCAGCAGCACAACTAGGCTCGGACCTGGCACTATGCTGATGTTGCTAACATTTGCACCCGGTAGCGAAAGTTCATAAAATGGATAACGGTAATGGATAACGGAAAGTTCATAAAAATGGATAACGGCCTTATAAGTGCCAACAGATATTCAAGGTATAAGTAGATGAAATGAACATGAAAGGGGTCTTATTTTCAACTAAAGTGTACTGCAGATGTAGGGAGTTGAAACATTTTCTGAATGAGCTAGTTGGCCCCTTTAAATAAACGGGTATCTATTCATACAGTGAGATCGCCAAAGTTTAATAAACTGAAAATGCAATAACTGTAATTTTGAAGTAGATGATGTATAGGACATGTGTCACTTGTGTCTTGTGACTTATTGTAAAAATGATATAAAGGGTTCAAAATTGCATAGTTACAAATATAATAGTAACTTCATATGATAATATTAACCACTGGTTATTTCAGAGAGGAAAAAAATGGGGACACTATTGCTTCCATTTGGGACAATACAACACAGAATTCGGGACCACTGGGGGACACAAAGAAAAAAAGTTAATTTCGAGCCCTGGCAGATTCTTAACAATAGTACAAAATATCTCGCAACATGTTGTGTGTTCACAGTGCAGGCTAGCAGTTGATTCTAGGGCTGGGTTCAAAAGATCGATCCACGATCCGATATCGATTCACGTTCAAAAAATACAAGTGTGGATCGATCTCTTCCAGGTGGCTATGGAGCACTTGCATGTGACGTCACAGCCGATCCAGATTGTGACAGACGCCATCTTGTCGGTCAAACGCCATTTTCCGCCTTCTACTTCTGCTTCTACTTCTACCTTTTCTTCTGGAAAACCCTACTATATACAATTCTACTATAACGGCTGCGGCTACAAGCTCTCCCTACCTGTGCACGGTTTTTATGTTTTTTGTGTGTATTTTTGCGTGTTGTTCGTCTGTACCAGACTTCAATATCCACTACAACCGTATGGACTTACTGGACACATACATGTCAACCTATACGGAATGATTCAATAAACGTAGTATACGGGCGTATAAATAGTTATACAGATTCTTTAAAAAAACCTTCAATATTTATTTAGAGCTATAATCAGTTCCCACGATGATAAAAGAGCGCATAACATTTACAAACGTACTGTACACCACAGCCAGCCAGTAAAGAGTCTTATGAAATCGCGCGTTATCTTGTGGTAGCGAGACTTCGTTCCACTTTTGATCATGCGCACACCGCATTGCGAGAATCCCGCCAACCGTGAAGTCATAGACGCCGGCTTCTGCGTAGAATCATATGTCATCCTCGCCCGAGAATAAAGATGCCTCATTCATGTGCTGCGTTTAACTGTACCAACAGGTTTACCGTCCAAACGAGATCACATGGGATTACCTTTCACAGGTGAGACTGGAAAAATACTTTTCATTGTATTTGGTCATTATAACGTAATTTTACGAACAGATTTTCCTGACTTTGTGGCTAATATGAAGTCTCGCGCATAATAGCCGCTCGGTGAAACCTGTCTCCAAACAACGAAGTATTTCCTTCGTAACTACGCTGATAACACTTTGTGTTTTTGTCAAACACTGGAGCTTTGTATTCATTCTGAAGGTTTATTGTTATTAATATTGAATAAAAAGTAACTGGGATACATCATTGTTGATTATCATTCAAATTTTAGGTAAATTATTTTAATTTGCATCTTATACGGATTTTATAAGGGAAATACGGATTTTGGAGGTTGGTTATACAGGTTTGATTGAACAAAGGTTGACATGTATGTGGACATTGGTTTCCAGCAGAAAATGACGGTTTGTAGTGATTTCAATTGCATGCACAACATTCCGGATGAGATAGCGAGACCAGCGGGGTCTCCGTGGATTGTTATCGGAAGCAAAGCGAAGGAGGCAGCGCCGGGAGCGGAAGCAAAAGCGAGGCTGCAGAGCCGGCCTGTTGACTAAGCTCAGAAAACAGCCACTCAAATCTCCACTGCTAAGCCTTTACCTCTCCAACGCCAGATCCATGGTAAACAAGACGGACGATTTGGAATTACAGCTGGAATTACCTTATTCTATTCTATAATCGGCTGGTCAGTGCTATACTCAATACTTAAGTGACTTACCCGTCCAATGAGGATTATTTTCTTGTTTACAAGATGCCACATCTGAGTCGCTGACAAATCCTGAATTTCTGTAAAGATAACTGTCCAGAGATTTATAAGCATGCAGTGCTTCACCACTGAACAGCGAGGGAAAGTTAATGAGGTAATTATACACGTCCGGGTATTCCGCTGGCAGTTCAATATCCACTGACACGGTCGTGAAAACTCCGTCCGGTAAACCATAAGGGTCACTAATTTGTAGATCGTTTATTTTAGACATATATCTAGTTATCTATTCATTAGAAAAATGATCCGTGTAGTCCGTCGGTTGAAATTGATCCATTCTGTACACGAGTGCAGCAGTATTCAGCTGTGTTTTTTACCGACAAGATGGCGGCTGTATACTTTCCGGTCACGTGACTGCAAGATCTCTATAGGCACTATTTTCTCGACCGCGCAAGGACCGCTATAAAAAGCGGGTGCCGGCAAACGAAACCAAAACTTAAGAACGTGAGATGGCTGAAGCTTCACAGCTAAAATCACTGCCTGCCGTGAAAGCTGATGTATGGCATTACTTTGGATTCAAACGTTACGAGGACAGAGACGAAGTCGACAGAACAAAAGCAGTGTGCAAACTGTGCCACATAGAGGTAAAATATAGTGGCAATACAACCAATCTCCGCAACCACTTATCCAGGCACCACGCCGACAGTTTCAGCTAAACCTGCGGCGAATCAAACTGCACTGGAGAAGGCATTTGGTGTTAAATTGCATGCACAAACATATATATGGGGCTGTTCCTGTCAATAGGGACAGTTTTTACTTTAAAGTGACAATCCAGCAATATCTACATAAGTAGATCGATATCGAATCGGATCGTGACCTTATGAATCGGAATCGAATCGATCCAGGAAATCTGGATCGATTCCCAGCCCTAGTTGATTCTATACTGGAATAGTCCTGATAAAAGTGAGGGGTTTTTTTTTTCTTTCTCTCCATGCGTTCGTTCTAGCAGACACTTGTCGATAATTAATTAAATTAAATTGGTGGTGTAATGGTCCTGTTCTGAAATATGGTTCCAGTTCTCAAGTTTTGTGGTGCCATGTACACTCAAATGAATTTTATTTTATAAATAAATAAGAACACACGACGGGTTTTCCAATGCTGTTCCTATTACTGTAGACCTGCTATGAAATTGCTTTCAGGCGTATAATTTTTGTCATATATGATATGATATGATTGTACTCCTGTCCTTTATCTCAGGTTTGAAAGTGAAATGATTTTATGAGCATTTTGTGCAGTGTTCTTATGCATATACATTCTTCGATATTAAGTACAACCCCGATTCCAAAAAAGTTGGGACAAAGTACAAATTGTAAATAAAAACGGAATGCAATGATGTGGAAGTTTCAAAATTCCATATTTTATTCAGAATAGAACATAGATGACATATCAAATGTTTAAACTGAGAAAATGTATCATTTAAAGAGAAAAATTAGGTGATTTTAAATTTCATGACAACAACACATCTCAAAAAAGTTGGGACAAGGCCATGTTTACCACTGTGAGACATCCTCTTTTCTCTTTACAACAGTCTGTAAACGTCTGGGGACTGAGGAGACAAGTTGCTCAAGTTTAGGGATAGGAATGTTAACCCATTCTTGTCTAATGTAGGATTCTAGTTGCTCAACTGTCTTAGGTCTTTCTTGTCGTATCTTCCGTTTTATGATGCGCCAAATGTTTTCTATGGGTGAAAGATCTGGACTGCAGGCTGGCCAGTTCAGTACCCGGACCCTTCTTCTACGCAGCCATGATGCTGTAATTGATGCAGTATGTGGTTTGGCATTGTCATGTTGGAAAATGCAAGGTCTTCCCTGAAAGAGACGTCGTCTGGATGGGAGCATATGTTGCTCTAGAACCTGGATATACCTTTCAGCATTGATGGTGTCTTTCCAGATGTGTAAGCTGCCCATGCCACACGCACTAATGCAACCCCATACCATCAGAGATGCAGGCTTCTGAACTGAGCGCTGATGATAACTCGGGTCGTCCTTCTCCTCTTTAGTCCGAATGACACGGCGTCCCTGATCATAAAGAACTTCAAATTTTGATTCGTCTGACCACAGAACAGTTTTCCACTTTGCCACAGTCCATTTTAAATGAGCCTTGGCCCAGAGAAGACGTCTGCGCTTCTGGATCATGTTTAGATACGGCTTCTTCTTTGAACTATAGAGTTTTAGCTGGCAACGGCGGATGGCACGGTGAATTGTGTTCACAGATAATGTTCTCTGGAAATATTCCTGAGCCCATTTTGTGATTTCCAATACAGAAGCTTGCCGGTATGTGATGCAGTGCCGTCTAAGGGCCCGAAGATCACGGGCACCCAGTATGGTTTTCCGGCCTTGACCCTTACGCACAGAGATTCTTCCAGATTCTCTGAATCTTTTGATGATATTATGCACTGTAGATGATGATATGTTCAAACTCTTTGCAATTTTACACTGTCGAACTCCTTTCTGATATTGCTCCACTATTTGTCGGCGCAGAATTAGGGGGATTGGTGATCCTCTTCCCATCTTTACTTCTGAGAGCCGCTGCCACTCCAAGATGCTCTTTTTATACCCAGTCATGTTAATGACCTATTGCCAATTGACCTAATGAGTTGCAATTTGGTCCTCCAGCTGTTCCTTTTTTGTACCTTTAACTTTTCCAGCCTCTTATTGCCCCGTCCCAACTTTTTTGAGATGTGTTGCTATCATGAAATTACAAAATGTCTCACTTTCGACATTTGATATGTTGTCTATGTTCTATTGTGAATACAATATCAGTTTTTGAGATTTGTAAATTATTGCATTCCATTTTTATTTACAATTTGTACTTTGTCCCAACTTTTTTGGAATCGGGGTTGTACCTTGTGATAGCAGTTATATGACTGTTAAAAAAAAAAAAGTTTATCAAGCCATCTGCTTCCAATTACACAGGTGACCAAGCGAGACGAGGACTCGTCCCTGATGCAGCTGAAGGAGGAGTTTCGAACATACGAGGCTCTGCGGAGGGAGCACGACTCTCAGATCGTCCAGATCGCCATGGAGGGAGGTCTGCGCATCGCCCCTGACCAGTGGTCCTCTCTGCTTTATGGGGACCAGTCGCACAAGTCCCACATGCAGTCCATCATCGACAAGGTTTTCTATCATTTCCAACGCGCTCTCGGCGACATGACTGCTGTTACGTGTTAATAAACGGCTGCGTGTTCTCTGGCTAGACACGTTTTCTCAAACGTTTCCTCTTTGTAGTTGCAGACGCCTGCGTCATTTGCGCAGAGTGTACAGGAGCTGACGATAGCGCTACAGAGAACGGGCGACCCTGCCAACCTGAACCGGCTCAGACCTCATTTAGAGCTGCTGGCTAACATCGACCCCAGTCCAGGTAACCCTAACTGTGTGTAGCACGTGTTAAGAAATACGACAAGGCTATTAAATCAGCTTATTGTAAACAATTTTTTTTAAGAACTGCATTTGTGAAATTATTTTTAGTCAGTTTTCAGAAATATTCCTGAAGGTGGTTTTTTCATTTTTTATTTTTTTAATACCCCCGCTCCGAAGGAGGGGTCCATCCGAAACCCCCTTTTTCTCAGCAACTACAAATCATAGCCACTTGGTACCAAACTTCAGCTTGGGGTTCTATACCGTATATACCGTTTTCAGGTCTGTTGCACATCAACTTCCTGTTTACCAACGGAATGTATTTACGAAACATACCGTATAGCGTGGATTTACAAAATTTCCATAACACTTTTTTTTCAGCAACTACAAATCACACCTGCTTGAGATTTGGTACCGAGCTTCAGCTTGGGGTTCTGTACCATGTGTACCGTTTTCAGGTCTGTCGCACATCGACTTCCTGTTTACCGACTGAGTGTATTTACGAGACGTACTGCATAGCATGGATTTACAAAATTTTCATAACACTTTTCTCAGCAACTACAAATCACAACTGCTTGATATTTGGTACCGAGCTTCAGCTTGGGGTTCTGTACCGTATATACAGTTTTCAGGTCTGTCGCACATCGACTTCCTGTTTACCGACTGAATGTATTTACAAAACATATAGGGTGGATTTACAAAATTTTCGTAACGCTTTTCTCAGCAACTACACATTACAACTGCTTGATATTTGGTACCAAGCTTCAGCTTGGGGTTCTGTACCGTATATACGGTTTTCAGGTCTGTCGCACATCAACTTCCTGTTTACCGACCAAATGTATTTACGAAACATATAGCGTGGATTTACAAAATTTCCATAACACTTTTTTTTCAGCAACTACAAATCACAACTGCTTGATATTTGGTACCGAGCTTCAGCTTGGGGTTCTGTACCATGTGTACCGTTTTCAGGTCTGTCGCACATCGACTTCCTGTTTACCGACTGAGTGTATTTACGAGACGTACTGCATAGCATGGATTTACAAAATTTTCATAACACTTTTCTCAGCAACTACAAATCACAACTGCTTGATATTTGGTACCAAGCTTCAGCTTGGGGTTCTGTACCGTATATACGGTTTTCAGGTCTGTCGCACATCGACTTCCTGTTTACCGACTGAGTGTATTTACGAGACACACTGCATAGCATGGATTTACAAAATTTTCATAACACTTTTCTCAGCAACTACAAATCACAACTGCTTGATATTTGGTACCGAGCTTCAGCTTGGGGTTCTATACCGTATATACGGTTTTCAGGTCTGTCACACATCGACTTCCTGTTTACCGACTGAGTGTATTTACAAAACATATAGGGTGGATTTACAAAATTTTCGTAATGCTTTTCTCAGCAACTACACATTACAACTGCTTGATATTTGGTACCGAGCTTCAGCTTGGGGTTCTGTACCGTATATACCGTTTTCAGGTCTGTCGCACATCAACTTCCTGTTTACCGACCAAATGTATTTACGAAACATATAGCGTGGATTTACAAAATTTCCATAAAACTTTTTTTTCAGCAACTACAAATCACAACTGCTTGATATTTGGTACCGAGCTTCAGCTTGGGGTTCTATACCGTGTGTACCGTTTTCAGGTCTGTCGCACATCGACTTCCTGTTTACCGACTGAGTGCATTTACGAGACACACTGCATAGCATGGATTTACAAAATTTTCATAACACTTTTCTCAGCAACTACAAATCACAACTGCTTGATATTTGGTACCAAACTTCAGCTTGGGGTTCTATACCGTATATACGGTTTTCAGGTCTGTCGCACATCGACTTCCTGTTTACCGACTGAATGTATTTACAAAACATATAGGGTGGGTTTTGACGCAAAATGCTATTTCAATATGGCCGTTTACTAGGATGCTATTTGAAATCCCTGGGGGGAACACTGCTCTTTACTTACTTGTTTCAGGGTTATTTATTTGTTGAAGTGTCCTATTCCTTCGATTGCTTGCATTCTGATCTAAGCAAGAGCGGGCGGGATACGTAAGTGAGCAGTAGCTCACAGTTGATCTTGTTTTAACCAGTGTTTGAATTTCTTTCATCCTCTTTAAAAACGTACCGTTATAAACAGATACTCAGTGACCGTGTCCGTCACTACAAATTTCTCAAACTCTTCTTTCCTTTAAGGAAAAGTTTCTCCTTGTTTACTGGAATCGACATCTCTAGCACTCGGTGCGTCCAACAGCCGGGTAAACACAGCATTTCTCAGAATGAAAAGCGAAGCTAAATTTTCATAGCAGGAACTGAATCAGAAGCATCAACACAGATGTGGTGCTGAGAGAGAGTAAACGAGGTTCCTGGCAGGATGACATGTTTCAGCTTGAAAACGGATGAGTCATGTAGCATGACCGAGAGTCCAGATGTGTAATTGGATGGCAGAGTCGGTTAGGAGGAAGGGAAAACGTAAATGTGCCGAATTCTGAGGAAAAAAATATTTAGCCATGGGATGATATTCCACAGTCATCACGTCATAAACAGGAAAGGGAAGATAATAGGATCTGTGGATCACACCCAGTTGCCTAAGTGCCTGGGCGCCTGTTCAAAAAAAAAAAAAAAAAACGGTTAAGCTTTCCTCCCCAGACTAGGTCTAGACATGTTGAGTATTCATGTACCGCATAACAAGTGGATGATTGTACCCTGACATTGTTCTTTTGTGCTCAGATGCTCCCCCTCCAACATGGGAGCAGCTGGAGAAGGGCCTGGTCGCAGTGAAAACTGTGGTGCACGGCCTGGTGGACTTTATCCAGAACCACAGCAAGAAGGGCACGGAACAGCAACAGCCGCTGCAGCACAGCAAGTACAAAACCTACATGTGCCGTGATATGAAGCAGAAAGGGGGCTGCCCCCGGGGTGCCAGCTGCACCTTTGCCCACTCACAGGAAGAGCTTGAGAAGTCAGTATCTGTCCAAATGCTCCACGAATGATTGATTGTTTTTGCAACAAAACTAGAGATTTTATATATATATTTTAAATGTATCTTTGTTAATGCTGTTATGCTCCATTAACTTTGAATCAGTTTGGATTTGTTCTCATGAATAGGAATTTGCATAAACCTCTCCAGCTTTTATACGAGTTCTGAACTTGCTCATAAGCAAATTTGATTAACATGAAAGTACAGTGGTGCTTGAAAGTTTGTGAAGCTGTGTTTCTGCATAAATATGACCGAAAACATCATCAGATTTTCACACAAGGCCAAAAGAGAACCCAGTTAAACAAATGAGACAAAAATATTACCGTAAATCCTCTAATATAGGCCGGGGCCTTTATTTCACTCAAGTGCATCTTGGTCCAGGCCATTATTGGAAGGAGGCCAGAATTAGAGGCAGGCCTCTATTTCTATTTGAGCAAAACAGCCTACCAGTGGAATGAATAAAAACGAGATTTTGTGTCTATTTGAACCTATAAAATAGGTTCATTTATTGAAAAAGTACAGTTACCATAACGGTATACAGAACATTATCAAGAAATACCGGTAATTCAGACATCCTTTCCAGCAGGGTTGAACTGTAAGGTACGCACTAGCGGTGTAATCCCCCCCCCCCCCAAAAAAAAAAAACGCTTGCGTGCTGCAGTTTCTATGAAGAGTCGATCTATAGGCTTATACACAAAACAACGATAGAACTTTAACTTGAAATTGAACAATAGCCTTCCATGAACACAGGCTGATATTTGAACAACATATGTGAACTACACACAACAATAAACAATAAACTCTTTATAGCCTCGATTAGAATCTAGTGAACTTGCTCAGCACTACCGCACGCACGACTCTGACACACACTGTAGCGCAACGTGGGGTACACAGACTCGCTGAAAAACTCCTCGGGTATTTTTCTGAGTTTACCGAAAATCAGAGTAGAAGGAGCCACCCACCCTCTGTCTGGTTTGAAGCGGTTCTGTAGGACATTGAGCTTTACAGAGTCCGGTGCACATTTTAAGGCATCTGGTTGAAGTTTACCTATGTCTGATAAATCTGATGTCAGTGATAGCGGGCTGACTCGTGGCTCATTAGTAAAGCTATCTGATGGCTCATTTGTCAGCAAGGTGGAGCAACCATCTACTTCTGATCGTAAGGGACATGGGGAAATGTAGGTGTTCTTATATGAAATTCACTGGATGTATGGCTAGTTTCAAACTCAGAGGTAGATCAAGGCAATTCCCTCAAAGGAACTGAGCTAGCATCCAGCTGCAGCGTACTGCTGCTCGGTTGCGGAGGAGTGGAAGCTGCCGGCCCGGTGCCGTGTTACTAGCTGATACTGGAGAGGACTGGCAAGCAGATGACACCCCTGGATCACTGCTTTTGGACTTTTTCGTAAAAGTCTGAAACAAGCTCGTTTGTTTCAGGGTTCGTTTACTCATTTTTGACTCGCTTCTCAATAAATTCTCGCACAAGCTCTGACTACTGACGATTGTCTGTCTCCGTTTCTCAAAACTGGAGAGAATCTCATGCCATGTACACACGTAGCCGGGTATTTTTAAAACCGAACATTTACCCCCCCCCCCCCCCCCTCCCCCCTCCGTTTATAAAAATGTTTTATCCACACCACCTCGTCTTCGAAAAAAATCCCTTCCACACATAACCGAACATCTGCGTTTTCAATCACATTCATAAGCATTCCAAACCTGTAGATGGCTATTTCCCCAAATCCTACCCCCTAATCACATCGCCTGTGCTCTTGGAGCAGTAGTTGGGCTTCTAAAATTAAACATGTAAATAGCACCTGCACAATAATTAACGCTTTCAAGGCACTACTCCGATCCATTACTCTTTAGCTAGCCGCACACTACGCCGATTTTCAGCGTACCGAGCCAACTGAAGTCGCGAGTCAGGCGTAAAGACTAGTTTTCGATGGTACCGACTCATCTCACAGCCGATTCGAAAAACTAATCGGGAGCCAGACTGATCGGCGAGAGTCGCTAGCAATAGCCAATCATATCTTTCGCATATAACACGTGACATCATTAAACAATTTCTAGCGCGAGAAATACGTGTTGGTAGCACCTAATGCAGGTATATACTGTAATTCCATAGACTGAAGCTTTATCCATAGACACAGTGGGCTGGAAAGCCACTCTGCTCAAGTTGTGTGGCTGAATTCCAAATCGCTTGAACTCCCCTATACAAGTGCACTATTTAAGGTTGGGAATAATAGCTCATGCAGCCTAGATAGTGCGCTACATACTCCGTGTTGTGTCATTTGTAATTCAGCCTGTAGCATCTTCAAGTGTTGGATTTAACAGTAACTATATCCAATAGCCAATCACAAAGCTATTAAGTTGTCACGTGTCGCTTCAATCGCGACTGCACTCGTCAACAGTCGGGGGATATGTGCGTGCCCTGTCGGGAGTCGGCTCTGAAATGGGTCGGTTCGGTACCGCGTGGATCGCCGTGGTGTGCGGCTAGCTTAAGTCCATGCTTAATCTGGCTTCTGCAGTAAACAAAGGTCGCACGTTTGACGTCAGGGCAGATTTGTTGTCATTTTTTTGGCGCAGATTGTGACGTTCTAAAACGCAAAACTCCGGTTATCTCTGTCTACACGAAAAGGCATACACGGAGTTTTCAAAAATCTTCACTTTGCCCGGAGTTTTTTTAAATATTCGTTTTTGATGTGTTTTCATGTGGATGACAGGCCAAAACGTAGAAAAATATCTTCGATTTAGCAGATACCCGGCTACGTGTGGACGGGGTCTCAGTGGTGCAAGAAAAGTATATCTGCATTGACCAATGAGCTTTCTTGGTCACGCACACCCCGCCCACTCCTGAAGCACACAAATGCGCCGGCACACACGCGTCTCTCTCTCTCTCTCTCTCAAATTATGTTGCATTGCCAAAGCATTCAGGTAACAATTATAATTAAAAAAAAATATCTCTCTCCCCAAGGTACGCCTAGTGCATACGGCCATACGCCTGGCGGCGCCACTGATCACAATTGTCTTTCAGATCGGAACGATTGTGTAAGGCCACTATGATCTCAGAAACATCGTTGGTTATAGCCCCGGCCTGTATTAGAGTCCGGCCATTATTTACCTCCTCCGACAGCGAGACCGGCCAATATTAGAGTCCCGGCCAGTAATGGAATACAGGCCAGTATTAGAGGATTTACTGTATACTTGGTCATTTATTTATTGAGGAAAATGATCCAAAAGTGGCAAAAGTATGTGAACCTTCGCTTTCAGTATCTGGTGTGACCCCCTTGTGCAGCAACAACTGCAACTAAACGTTTGCGGTAACTGTTGATCAGTCCTGCACACCGGCTTGGAGGAATTTTAGCCCGTTCCTCCGTACAGAACAGCTTCAACTCTGGGATGTTGGTGGGTTTCCTCACATGAACCGCTCGCTTCAGGTCCTTCCACAACATTTCGATTGGATTAAGGTCAGGACTTTGACTTGGCCATTCCAAAACATTAACTTTATTCTTCTTTAACCATTCTTTGGTAGAACGACTTGTGTGCTTAGGGTCGTTGTCTTGCTGCATGACCCACCTTCTCTCGACATTCACTTCATGGACAGATGTCCTGACATTTTCCTTTAGAATTCGCTGGTATAATTCAGAATTCATTGTTCCATCAATGATGGCAAGCCGTCCTGGCCCAGATGCAGCAAAACGGGCCCAAACCATGATACTACCACCACCATGTTTCACAGATGGGATAAGGTTCTTATGCTGGAATGCAGTGTTTTCCTTTCTCCAAACATAACACTTCTCATTTAAACCAAAAAGTTCTATTTTGTTCTCATCTGTCCACAAAACATTTTTCCAATAGCCTTCTGGCTTGTCCATGTGATCTTTAGCAAACTGCAGACGAGCAGCAATGTTCTTTTTGGAGAGCAGTGGCTTTCTCCTTGCAACCCTGCCATGCACACCATTGTTGTTCAGTGTTCTCCTGATGGTGGACTCATGAACATTAACATTAGCCAATGTGAGAGAGGCCTTCAGTTGCTTAGAAGTTACCCTGGGGTCCTTTGTGACCTCGCCGACTATTACACGCCTTGCTCTTGGAGTGATCTTTGTTGGTCGACCACTCCTGGGGGGGGTAACAATGGTCTTGAATTTCCTCCATTTGTACACAATCTGTCCGACTGTGGATTGTTTGAGTCCAAACTCTTTAGAGATGGTTTTGTAACCTTTTCCAGCCTGATGAGCATCAACAACGCTATTTCTGAGGTCCTCAGAAATCTCCTTTGTTCGTGCCATGATGCACTTCCACAAACGTGTGTTGTGAAGATCAGACTTTGATAGATCCCTGTTCTTTACATAAAACAGGGTACCCACTCACACCTGACTCTAATTTCACCTTCAAATTAACTGCTAATCCTAGAGGTTCACATACTTTTGCCACTCTCAGATATGTAATATTGGATCATTTTCCTCAATAAATAAATGACCGAGTATAATATTTTTGTCTCGTTTGTTGAACTGGGTTCTCTTTAGGACTTGTGTGAAAATCTGATGATGTTTTAGGTCATATTTATGCAAAAATATCAAATTCTAAAGGGTTCACAAACTTTCAAGCACCACTGTATTTATGCTTGGAAATTTTGGGGATGAAAATAAAGTCCAACACTAGAATTGTAATTTTTTTTTTCTTTTTTAATAACATTGGATGTCCTTTTTTTTTCCCCTTCCTTACAGAATTAAAATGTCTCTTTCATGTCCTCAGGTACCGTAAGATGAACAAGCGCTTGGCTCCAAGACTTCCATGTGGTCCCTCCTTGCTGCCTGATGAAGGTGTTCCTCTTGAGGGTATGACCCGTAAACCATCACCCCTTACCAACGGCATCGTGGCACCATGTCCGCCGCCAGCGCCCCAGCTTTTAGCACGTGGACACGAATCTTCAGCCTACGAGCTCATGCGCAAGCCCAAAATGGACAGCCTGAGCGCTCCTGGATCTCCCCCTGATTCGTACGACTTTTTTAAGCAACTTCTACACCACATATGCCTCCTTTAAGGGCAATTCCATGTAAATGTCAACCTCACCATGCAAAAATAAAGCAACATGTAATACATCAAAACCACTCCCAGAGATCTCACCTAGGCCTGTATTTTACAGATGTGAATAAGTTGAACCAATTTGTAACCAACCTAATACGTCACTGTCAGTCTTTCTTTCTTATAATGTAAAACCCAAGCTAAAATCAACTTTGATCATGTACAATTCTATATTATTGCCACAAGCCACAGAAATGTATGCTAAAATCCACAAAACAGCAAAACAATAGCCATCCTAAATATTATTTAAGAACTTTGATAGTTTTAGCTGATATTTAGAGAGTTTTTCAAAGGGTTATGGTGGTTAAATTGCTGATTTTCTAAACATATGCCATGTCTATTTCAGACGCGTCACATCCATAACGGAATTTCGTCACATCCATAACGCTGACTTTTCCTTCCGAAACTCTGCATGAAATACAAAATATTTTAAACAAAGATTTTTTAATATTCACCTTGGACCCCTCTATCAAACGGATATCTCCATTTCGACATTAGGTTTACAATTTCACAGAGTTTGATAAAAATGTACAGTCACCCAAGAAAAGTGATACTTTTTCTGTCACATCCATAACGCATCTTTTATTGGCATTTTCTGGCATGCCCTAGATGTACTATGGGAATTGTTCTTGTTCTATCACTTCTCCAGTATGGTACAGCCTTAAAATATGCAACACCTGTTTAAATACTGGGAGACAATAAAACATGCACTGGGTCATTTGTTGCCATTTTGAGTTCAAGTGTCACGTCCATAACGCTGGAATTGCTCTAAACGTAACTGATATTGCACATTATCATACGTACATCCCAGGATGACACTTGTTTTTGAATTTTTTCAGTCAAAGCAGAATTTTTTTTTTTTTAGTGTAACATTTTATCTGTATTATATTTGTTAATAATGAGAAATAATTTTTAGTAATTTCTGTACAAGACTTTGTTCAAGGTTAAATAATTTTAAATTCCTGCCACCAGGAAGAGGATTTATTCTTCTGTTTTATTGAATATCTCTAATAATTGTAGGCTCTTTTGAATGTTTAAAATACATTATATTCAAACTAGCTGGCCCGGATCAATTGGATCCACTGATAGTAGTGAACTTTTTTTTTTCTTTTTTTTTTTTTTGGGTTGACTTGTGCCTTTGTTTTAAACCTTGTGTAGTTTGGATAAGACTGGCCTGCCCCTGCCCCCCCACATAGTTGCCCATCCGAGGGCCGAGCACCTGCCCGTGCCCAAACAGATTCCTGGCGTGCCCCGTGGTGCTCCGCCGCTCTACCCACAACAGCAGCCTGAGCTCTTCTACCCTGAGGCCAGAGCGCCATCAGGAGCACAGTATGATGGGCAGTACTCTGCTGGTGAGTCAAAATCAGATGGTGCTAAGATGCTTCCCAGTCTACCAGTATTAATGTGAAGATTAACATAAATTCCACACCACTAAATGTAGTCTTTTTATATATCTCTTTCTGTCAGGTACCCCCTACCCCTACCAGCCAACTCAGTATGTGTCACCACGCTATATCCGTAACCCTCTGCCGACGGGTGATGCTGCCTACCAGGAACCGTACCCTGCTTATGGCCCAGAGCGCCAGTACCCACCTCCCCATCACTCGGGCACAACTTTCTCAGGCGTCAGTGCCCACCCATACCCACCCCCCTCTCACTATGATGCCCGCCGACATGGCCCGTACGCAGCGCCGCCGCCGCCGCCACCCCCCTCAGCCCTTCGGCCCACCCCGAGATGAGCTGGTGCGCATGAGCCCTGTGTCATTGGATGTTCCGCCCACTCCAGGGGCACCCACCTCCCTTTACCATCCCGAGGCAGCATCCCGAGACAGATATCCCCCAGAAGGGTACTACCCCCCTGCACCCCATCCCGGGCAAATCAGGTCTCATAGCAGGGTGAGTTTGCTTTTAATTACAGACACTTGTAAACTTCTGTAGTAAGCCTCTGACATCAGATTTTGTGCCCACGGTGTCCTGTAGGACCCGTATGGCCGCTCTCAGCCCAGCCTTGACTACCTGCATCGCAGGCGTAAGGAGCTGCTGAACCAGCTGGAGGAGAGAAAAGTCATTTCTCCTCCACCATTCGCTGCCTCCCCAACTCTGCCCTCTCACACCTTCCCCAACGACTACCCTCAGGAGGCACAGGCATGTCGTAATCTTATGGGATTTGTACAGTATGTGCATAAAAAGCCTGACGACTCTGGCTTTTAAAAAATGCAGTCAGACCTAAAGCAAAGCCTAAAGTAAAAGTAGTAACTACTATTTTTTTTTTTCCCCACCCCCACCCCAGAGAACAGTATTTAGATTTGTACTTTGTGACCTACAGGGCAAGAAATCTTAAAATATACTTCTATTAATCTTGTTATTCACTGTGGTTAGTTCTGAACGGCTTTAAACTTAAATCTACAACTTCATTTTCATCTTGCAGTACATAGAGGACGGCTCCAAAGCTTTTGGCAGCCGAGAACCCGACTACGCCGGACAGTACTCCCCGTGGTCATGTGACACCATCAGCTCGTACATCAGCTCCAAAGATCCCAAACCGAAAGACGGCATCACCGCCGGACCAGTGGAAATGATGGTACGTCGTCGTCTACGCTTAATAACTGTCATAGGTGAACAGTTTTTCCTCGGTCCTCATAAATCAGCTTTTCGTTCTTTTCCAGAACATGGAGGGAAAGGGTCTGAGGGAGCCGCCTCTGGACGGACAGCGGCGCTCAGCAGAAGCCAAAGACGACGATCCAATCATTCCCTTCGGCCCTCTGCCCACCGTGTCACCGTTTGGCGCCATTTCCCGCACGTCAAAAACGGGGTACCAGACAACAGGTCCGGTGCAGGCCATGGCGTCCTCGCAGGCCTCTGGCTCCAAACACATCACCATGGCAGGTAGGTTCAGTGACCATGATTTTTAAATTGCGGGCTATGAAACTCATGCACTTGATTATTTATCGTATAAATAATTGATTATTTCATAGCCGAGTACTCGTACGGAAACCATGGTGGTGGTTGGGGCAGTGTGTCTTACCCTCAGCACCAGAGTATCACTTCTCCAGGCCACTTCAGTGAGCGGTATGTGACCCCCAGCCACTAACGACAACCTGCCTCTACTCGCGTTTTGTCTCCTTTCATCATTGTATGTAATGTCCTCCAGGCTGCCTGCGTCCACCCCCGATCGAGAGCAGCTGAAGATGGAGCTTCAGAAAGTCAACCAGCAGATCAGTCAGCAGACGCAGATCCGCAGCATGGAGGTGACACACACACAGAACAACAGCTCCAATAACCAGGGATCCCAGACGTCCGCTATTTAGCGGAATTCCGCTATTTTCTAGCGAAAGTGTTTTTTTTTTTTTAAATCTCTTGTATATCCATTAAAAATATGTTTAAGTAAAATGACCAGCAGAATACGTTCTGATTTGGTTTGCTTGTTTAGCGATGTTTTCGTCGGCTTCGTTTGTTCTCGTTGACATTCGGGAACACTCTTCTTCTTCTGTCGATTTATTGGCGGTTAACAATCGATGTGTATTACCGCCATCTACCGGGCTGATCGGGAACACTCGGAAGTTAAATTGATGTAAATACCGCGAGACTGTACCGTAGATGTCAACCTTTGTTCAATCAAACCTGTATAACCAACCTCCAAAATCCGTATAAGATGCAAATTTGAATGATAATTAACAATGATGTATCCCAGTTACTTTTTATTCAATATTAATAACAATAAACCTTCAGAATGAATACAAAGCTCCAATGTTTGACAAAAACCAGGGCTTTGAACCGGTTCAAGGAACGAAAACGAAAACCGGGAACTTTTTCTATTTCACATGGAACAGAAACGAAACCAGAAACTTTATTATTGTTTATGTTCCGGAACAGAAACGCTTATTAAAAATAATGGTAACCGGTTAATACCGGTTTTTATTTCGTTCCTCAAAGTTTCCGTAGCCTACAAATAAAAAAGCCATGAGTGTCTGAGCAAAGAAGAGCCTGAACGTTGCAACCTCCCTATTGGCTGTTTGTAAAAATGTATCAATTGTTGCCCTTCCCACGGGAATCATCGCGGGCTCGAGAGACGAGACCTGACGAGTTAGTTCGTTGGTAGCAGAGCAAAATGTCTGGACACAAATCGGGTTTTCAGAAAAGGAAAGAAAATAAACGGAGGGTCGAAAATACAAAAAAGGAGGCAGAAAATGCAAAACGAGTTTTAAGGTAGGACAAATGGTTACTTTTCTGAGGCAGCCCGCCATGGCTGCCTGCAGGCTTATTTATTATAGCCCATTTAGTTAAAATAGTTGATATAAAATGTTTATAGTTATAGTTATGTGATGGTTGTCCTGATTTAGACTGGTGTTTTTTTTGGGGGGGGGGTTTGCGCGATGTTGCACCCGGGTCCAGATTAGGGCAGAACCGGCCCTGGCTACATTTCAGGTGTAGTTTGTTTTATGTATGTATGTACTTGCATAGATGTGTACTTGGTCTTCCAATATGGCGCCTAACAAAATCTCGCGGCGCGGTGACGTCATGCGGTAGCCCTCTATAGGGCCTGACTAGCCTTTGGTAACACACTAAACGAATGATCTTTCATTTTTGGCACTTTTTCTGTTTGTGTAGATGGGAAGACATACTGAGAATCCAAATCGCCAACATTTGAAATAATAATTGTTTTGAATTATTTCTTGTCTTATTTAATGAAGGTTGTAATAGAATTAGCCTACATTTGGCTTAAGCTGGATGAGACAGAGACATAATTTTATAGCCATTTGTTAAACAGCTGACAGGGAACGTAATTAACCGTTCCGGGAACGAACTTTTTTTGTTCTAACCGGTTCGGGAACGTCTATTTAATGGTGGAACCCAAAACCGGAAACGTTAAAATTCCGTTTCTGTTCGGAACGAACCAATAGGAAAAAAATTCTGGTTCAGAGCCCTGACAAAAACACAAAGTGTTATCAGCGTAGTTACGAAGGAAATACTTCGTTGTTTGGAGACAGGTTTCACCGAGTGGCTATTATGCGCGAGACTTCATATTAGCCACAAAGTCAGGAAAATCTGTTCGTAAAATTACGTTATAATGACCAAATATAATGAAAAGTATTTTTCCAGTCTCACCTGTGAAAGGTAATCCCATGTGATCTCGTTTGGACGGTAAACCTGTTGGTACAGTTAAACGCAGCACATGAATGAGGCATCTTTATTCTCGGGCGAGGATGACGTATGATTCTACGCAGAAGCCGGCGTCTATGACTTCACGGTTGGCGGGATTCTCGCAATGCGGTGTGCGCATGATCAAAAGTGGAACGAAATCTCGCTACCACAAGATAACGCGCGATTTCATAAGACTCTTTACTGGCTGTCTGTGGTGTACAGTACGTTTGTAAATGTTATGCGTTCTTTTATCATCGTGGGAATTGATTATAGCTCTAAATATTGAAGTTTTTTTTAAAGAATCCGTATAACTTTATTTATACGCCCGTATACGACGTTTATTGAATCAAATCCGTATAAAATACGGACATTCCGTATAGGTTGACATGTATGCTGTACGCGATAGAACGAGAAAACAATATGGCTGCGCCCATTTGCTAGAAAACATGTTTTAACTCTGTTCGTGCTTTTGTTTCTAATGCGTTGAATTTAATTTAATTCTAATGTGTCGAACTTAATTCAGAGCACTGCAGGAACATCAGAAAAGCAGAAGGAAAGATCAGAGAAACAAAAGCAGAGAAAACTGGAGGAAAGACAGAATGCACCCCAGAAAAGAGCATTAAATTCCTTTGCAGTGAAACCTTTCAAAAAGAGAAAGGTTCAAATCAAATATCTCCAGTATTTGCTGTACATATGTATATACCTAATATTACTGAATCAGGGGCGGCACGGTGGTGTAGTGGTTAGCGCTGTCGCCTCACAGCAAGAAGGTCCGGGTTCGAGCCCCGTGGCCGGCGAGGGCCTTTCTGTGCAGAGTTTGCATGTTCTCCCCGTGTCCGCGTGGGTTTCCTCCGGGTACTCCGGTTTCCCCCACAGTCCAAAGACATGCAGGTTAGGTTAACTGGTGACTCTAAATTGAGCGTAGGTGTGAATGTGAGTGTGAATGGTTGTCTGTGTCTATGTGTCAGCCCTATGATGACCTGGCGACTTGTCCAGGGTGTACCCCGCCTTTCGCCCGTAGTCAGCTGGGATAGGCTCCAGCTCGCCTGCGACCCTGTAGAACAGGATAAAGCGGCTAGAGATAATGAGATGAGAATGAGATTACTGAATCATTGATTTCTGCTCATATTCATGATTTTTGAAAAATGAATGTGGCTTATATTAGACTAGTTTTGACATTAACTTGAAACAAAAAATAAACAAATGAGATGAACTATGGATGCTATTGTTATATTATAACAAAATCAGTGGAATATTTAGGCAAGTATATTCTTCAAAGCTACATTTTCGTCTAATTTTTATAAAAAAAATTTTTTGCCACTTATGTCATTGATTACAAAATATGGCATCAAATAGATACACATTATTGTTAAATTCTGTTGCTTTTCTATGTTAAATCTATGTAAAAAAATGTGTTCTATAGCATCTTTAAATGTTAAAATCTCAACAGCTTCAGGCAGCCCCCTTGACCCCTGCTGATAGTTTCTTACATTCCTCTATTTTTTTCAATTACTGCTGGGATCCCTGAATAACGTCGATGGAGTCTTAAAACATAAAATATGTGTCTCGTCCTGGGAAAACCCTTCACCAGATGAAATCGACGTTTTCCCCTTATGCACAGTACTGTGAAAGACCTGAAATATATTTTGCGTGTATCTAAAGCCTCGGTCACAACCGGACGTGCGATTTTTTTTTTTTTTTTTTTTGGCCGTGCAATTTTTGGCGTTTCCCAAATCGCTGCGTTTTTTTGTTGTTGTTGTTGTTCGTGGAGAACGTAGTTGTGGTGACCATGAAGGAGTAAGATCACCGCGCACCCAACTTACAACTTCAGGGTTTTTTCTAGAAAAATTTAGTATGAGGGCGCTCACCATGGCGAGGGAGCGAAGCGGGGGGGGGGATGGTGGTGTAGTGGTTAGCACTGTCGCCTCACAGCAAGAAGGTTCCGGGTTCGAACCTCACGGCTGACAGGGCCCTTTCTGTGTGGAGTTTGCATGTTCTCCCCGTGTCCGCATGGGTTTCTTCCGGGTGCTCCGGTTTCTCCCACAGTTTAAAGACATGCAGATTCGGTACAATGGGGCCACTGTAATTGGCGCAAGCTGTTGTGGTTTCCCATGCCATGATGTATGTACATATATATATATATATATATATTAGTGCTGTCAAGCGATTAAAATATTTAATCGCGATTAATGTCGCGACTGTCATAGTTAACTCGCGATTAATCGCACATTTTTGTCACATGAAAAACCATTGTAATTCTCTTATCAGCATAAAAAAGTGAATGGGCTTGCTCACCGTTCGAACTACGGGGGTACACGGGGGATCCGAGATCCCCTGAAACAGACATGAGATTCCTTGAAAACATGATTTGGGAAATGTTGGGGGGGGGGGTCTCTAAAATATTGGCAAAATGATGTTTATTGACATAGCAATCGTGTGTAACGGGAAGCATTTGCATAGCCGAAGTAAGCGCGCGATGGAGATCCGCGCTCTGAGACAAGCGCAAGCACCCCCCCAAGGGAAAAAAAAAGGGACCCCCCGAAAATATCGGCATAGTTCGAACACTGGTTGTACCAATTTTTTTTTTTTTTTTTTTATTGCAGAGCATAACACGTCTTGTCACAGCCACTGCAAAGTGGGGCTGGAGCCGCCGATGGGAAAACGAAACCTAAGCCGAGCACCGTGGCTCTTCGGGGGAGGGCAGAGGACTCTGGCTGTGCGGGGCGTGGCATCATGTCACAGAGCGTTAATCTCGCGATAAAAAAAATTATCACCGTTAAAATTGAGTCAAGTTAACGCGTTAATAACGCGACATTTTTGACAGCACTAATATATATATCTTCCTATGGCAAAAGCTAAATAAATTAAATTAAATAAATGGTGCCGGTTGTCCGTCCCCCCCCTCCGCCGTGCGAAGCCTTTAAAAAATTGAGGCTACAGTGGGACATTCTGAGGCTGTCTGAGAGGGGAATTGTAACAAATTGTCTGTCAACATTGAAAAAGAAAGAAGTAATCTTCTTCTGCCCCGGACAGTCTTGGGCTTTCTTCCGTTTCATGCCGCGGGATGAAATCTTTAAATGCCCAAGTGTCAACAAAAACAACTCGCGAACTACTTCTGTCAAAAGCTCCCGCGCCGGTGGGTGAAAGGTCATTCAGTCTCAAGAAATCTCGCTCTGCAAGTCAGCTGACCTTGTATGTAACCCATGTCAAATCTCGCGAGAGCAGCCGCGACAAGTAAACAACATGGCGCCTCAGTCTGGAAAACGCCAATTCGGATTGTTTTTGCACCGTCTGGCGGTGTATCTACTATGATTGGAATATTTTTGGAGTAATTATAACGTATTTGATGATCAGACACATTGTCACATGGTGTTGCTGGGATGTTTTCACGGAGAAAAGATTGTTTTGAGAAAGACTGCATGTTGTGCAGTAGCATATAAGTGCATGGCCTAAGTGTGACTTGGGGTTCAATCGGCATTTCGGTAAGAGGGCGCAGCGCCCCTGTTCCCCGGTTTAGATGAAAGCCTGAACTTGGAAGTCGAACGTGCGTACCACGCACGAAATCTGAGGCTGCTCGGACGTACGGCTGTCGCTTCATTCGTACAGCCAACGCACGTAGTTGTAAGACCAATGTCCTTCAAACGTGCACTAATCGTACTGACCATGCGTTCCATGCAGGCTTCGTATGAAGGTTGCAAGAACTGCGAACGATCTGTACGTTGTGCGTACCAACGACGTTGGATTTTTACTAAGAAAATGCCAAAACAGCACCATAATTAGTATTTAGCAGGTCAGTACTCATCAGTTGTGTGTAGTTCAGTAGCAATGCCTTGTGTCAATTTCCGTTTGTGGACGGCGTTGCTGTACAGGTCCAAAGTCTTGTCGTAGAAACAAGGGTTGGCACGGAAAAAATCTACCAACCTCTCCTCGTCTGCTACACCGAAAGAGTACGACAAACTCCTGGCCTGCTGGCCACTGTCGTGGTCTTCATCCTCCTCCTCACTGCTCCTTGTCCTCCCTCTCTGCTGCCGTCTCTCTCTCCTCCGTCTCCGACACCTTTTCTATCCTCCTCTTCCCTTTTGCCTTCGGCATATTGAAGCAATGAAATGAAATGAAATCGGATTTTCTCTCAATTAAAGCCTACGTGTACAAATGGCCAAGTTTTCGTGCGATTGACGCCCTCTTGCCGTACGGCCAATGCACGGCCGACTTACTCAACACGCATGGATGACATACGAAATATCTGAACATGCGTTGGCCGCACTAATTACGTATGTGGGGCGCACGACACACATACGGACTCCACAAGTGCGACGTACGAAAAAAATTGACATTTTGCCCAAACCTGACACCAGCAAATCGTACGAAAGACGCACGTCGGCCGTACGGAAGACACACGAGGCCGTAAGTTTGTCTTGCGACCTGAAAAAAACGTAAGCGCCCGTAGAGTTTGTTTGACATGACAAAGAACCTCTGCGGCCGGTCTACGGCTCAAAAATCAGCACGTCACACGCGCACCCTCCGTGCGTTTCTTGCGTTTTTTGCACGTAGACCGGCCGTAGGAGCACGTACGGCCGGTTGTGACCGAGGCTTAAATCACAAAATGAAGTTCTAGCATTTGAAAACCTGGGCATTGTGGGCACACTGATGACCAATATCTGATTACAAGCTGAATTGATAGTTTCAGGTATCTTTTGCTATTCTGAGTTTGGACGTGCGGTTTTCCGAGACCGACAAACACCTTAGGTGGGGTTTACATTAGACCGTATCAGCGGATCATCAGATTAACGTTTTTAAAACGATTAGCGTGCACACAGCAACGCCAATACACGATTCGCGTGCACACAGCAACGCCAATACACGGATACGCTCGGCTCCGCAGGCATCCTGCGCTCCAAATCACTCCGCCCTGAACAGCGAGTGCCCTCTGGAGGGTGCGCACTCCGGCCCTGCGCAGCTCACAGAGCGCGCGAGTGAAGCGCACGAGCAGTGATTCGGGACTGAGCCGGTGTGTGTGTGATCCCAGTGCATATCGGGCATGCGCGTCACTTACCACTTGCAAGTGGAAGGATGGCAAGCCTAAAGACAATCATAACTACACAATGGGCAGTATTTGCATCAGTATTTGCAGTATTTTCATACTTTTATACTCTTTAATGAAAGGTGATACAAGGCGGAAGTCCGCGCCGTTTTTCAGCAGTCGCGTCACATGACCAACGCCAGCGAATCAGGAAGGTGGACGTCACAGTGACGTTGTCCAATGACGACGCCAGCTAGAGCTCAGCACAGCGTATCCGCGTATTCTCAATGTTTACACAGCACCGGACCAGACAGGATCTGGATTGAATACGTGGACCCTGGCGGATTCCCGTTTCCAGGCGTTTTAATGTAAACGGACAGTGCATCCGCGAAGAAAACGAGACAGATACGGTCTAATGTAAACTTGGCCTTAGTGAACGTACATGTTCTGTATTGATCATAACCCATCAACAATGATGAATAAATATCGATTAAGTGAATTTCCACGCCAGCGCTCATGTTCCTAAATATGCATGCAGGCTGCGAGTAACTCCATGTTGCTGCAGAGAGAGGCCAGCGCTCTGAATGCTCAACCTCCAGCTGTTAATTGGCCTGTGGGGGGCGCCGTGTCCAGCGAGCAGCTCAGCCTCGAGCTTCACCACGTCGAGAGGGAAATTGGGAAGAGGACACGTGAGATTGCTCTGGTGAGTCCATGTGTAATTTTATAATGTGCTTTACTTATCCACATCTACAGTACTGAGCTCACATTCCTATTAAATGTTGCTGTCCAGCACTATAGCACCAGTGTTAACAGGAACTACAGTGGGGCAAAAAAGTATTTAGTCAGCCACCAATTGTGCAAGTTCTCCCACTTAAAAAGATGAGAGAGGCCTGTAATTTTCATCATAGGTACACTTTAACTATGAGAGACAGAATGGGGGGAAAGAATCCAGGAAATCACATTGTAGGATTTTTAATGAATTAATTGGTAAATTCCTCGGTAAAATAAGTATTTGGTCACCTACAAACAAGCAAGATTTCTGGCTCTCACAGACCTGTAACTTCTTCTTTAAGAGGCTCCTCTGACCTCCACTCGTTACCTGTATTAATGGCACCTGTTTGAACTCGTTATCAGTATAAAAGATACCTGTCCACAACCTCAGACAGTCACACTCCAAACTCCACTATGGCCAAGACCAAAGAGCTGTCAAAGGACACCAGAAACAAAATTGTAGACCTGCACCAGGCTGGGAAGACTGAATCTGCAATAGGTAAGCAGCTTGGTGTGAAGAAATCAACTGTGGGAGCAATTATTAGAAAATGGAAGACATACAAGACCACTGATAATCTCCCTCGATCTGGAGCTCCACGCAAGATCTCACCCTGTGGGGTCAAAATGATCACAAGAACGGTGAGCAAAAATCCCAGAACCACACGGGGGGACCTAGTGAATGACCTGCAGAGAGCTGGGACCAAAGTAACAAAGGCTACCATCAGTAACACACTACGCCGCCAGGGACTCAAATCCTGCAGTGCCAGACGTGTCCCCCTGCTTAAGCCAGTACATGTCCAGGCCCGTCTGAAGTTTGCTAGAGCATTTGGATGATCCAGAAGAGGATTGGGAGAATGTCATATGGTCAGATGAAACCAAAATACAACCCCGATTCCAAAAAAGTTGGGACAAAGTACAAATTGTAAATAAAAACGGAATGCAATGATGTGGAAGTTTCAAAATTCCATATTTTATTCAGAATAGAACATAGATGACATATCAAATGTTTAAACTGAGAAAATGTATCATTTAAAGAGAAAAATTAGGTGATTTTAAATTTCATGACAACAACACATCTCAAAAAAGTTGGGACAAGGCCATGTTTACCACTGTGAGACATCCCCTTTTCTCTTTACAACAGTCTGTAAACGTCTGCTCAAGTTTAGGGATAGGAATGTTAACCCATTCTTGTCTAATGTAGGATTCTAGTTGCTCAACTGTCTTAGGTCTTTTTTTGTCGTATCTTCCGTTTTATGATGCGCCAAATGTTTTCTATGGGTGAAAGATCTGGACTGCAGGCTGGCCAGTTCAGTACCCGGACCCTTCTTCTACGCAGCCATGATGCTGTAATTGATGCAGTATGTGGTTTGGCATTGTCATGTTGGAAAATGCAAGGTCTTCCCTGAAAGAGACGTCGTCTGGATGGGAGCATATGTTGCTCTAGAACCTGGATATACCTTTCAGCATTGATGGTGTCTTTCCAGATGTGTAAGCTGCCCATGCCACACGCACTAATGCAACCCCATACCATCAGAGATGCAGGCTTCTGAACTGAGCGCTGATAACAACTTGGGTCGTCCTTCTCCTCTTTAGTCTGAATGACACGGCGTCCCTGATTTCCATAAAGAACTTCAAATTTTGATTCGTCTGACCACAGAACAGTTTTCCACTTTGCCACAGTCCATTTTAAATGAGCCTTGGCCCAGGGAAGACGTCTGCGCTTCTGGATCGTGTTTAGATACGGCTTCTTCTTTGAACTATAGAGTTTTAGCTGGCAACGGCGGATGGCACGGTGAATTGTGTTCACAGATAATGTTCTCTGGAAATATTCCTGAGCCCATTTTGTGATTTCCAATACAGAAGCATGCCTGTATGTGATGCAGTGCCGTCTAAGGGCCCGAAGATCACGGGCACCCAGTATGGTTTTCCGGCCTTGACCCTTACACACAGAGATTCTTCCAGATTCTCGGAATCTTTTGATGATATTATGCACTGTAGATGATATGTTCAAACTCTTTGCAATTTTACACTGTCGAACTCCTTTCTGATATTGCTCCACTATTTGTCAGCACAGAATTAGGGGGATTGGTGATCCTCTTCCCATCTTTACTTCTGAGAGCCGCTGCCACTCCAAGATGCTCTTTTTATACCCAGTCATGTTAATGACCTATTGCCAATTGACCTAATGAGTTGCAATTTGGTCCTCCAGCTGTTCCTTTTTTGTACCTTTAACTTTTCCAGCCTCTTATTGCCCCTGTCCCAACTTTTTTGAGATGTATTGCTGTCATGAAATTTCAAATGAGCCAATATTTGGCATGAAATTTCAAAATGTCTCACTTTCGCCATTTGATATGTTGTCTATGTTCTATTGTGAATACAATATCAGTTTTTGAGATTTGTAAATTATTGCATTCCGTTTTTATTTACAATTTGTACTTTGTCCCAACTTTTTTGGAATCGGGGTTGTAGAACTTTTTGGTAAAAACTCAACTTGTGTTTGGAGGAGAAAGAATGCTGAGGTGCATCCAAAGAACACCATACTTACTGTGAAGCATGGGGGTGGAAACATCATGCTTTGGGGCTGTTTTTTTGCAAAGGGACCAGGACGACTGATCCGTGTAAAGGAAAGAATGAATGGAGCCATGTATCGTGAGATTTTGAGTGAAAACCTCCTTCCATCAGCAAGGGCATTGAAGATGAAACGTGGCTGGGTCTTTCAGCATGACAATGATCCCAAACACACCGCCCAGGCAACGAAGGAGTGGCTTCGTAATTTGTATTTCAAGGTCCTGGAGTGGCCTAGCCAGTCTCCAGATCTCAACCCCATAGAAAATCTTTGGAGGGAGTTGAAAGTCCGTGTTGCCCAGCGACAGCCCCAAAACATCACTGCTCTAGAGGAGATCTGCATGGAGGAATGGGCCAAAATACCAGCAACAGTGTGTGAAAACCTTGTGAAGACTTACAGAAAACGTTTGACCTCTGTCATTGCCAACAAAGGGTATATAACAAAGTATTGAGATGAACTTTTGTTATTGACCAAATACTTATTTTCCACCATAATTTGCAAATAAATTCTTTAAAAATCAGACAATGTGATTTTCTGGATTTTTTTTCTCTCATAGTTGAAGTGTACCTATGATGAAAATTACAGGCCTCTCTCATCTTTTTAAGTGGGAGAACTTGCACAATTGGTGACTAACTAACTAAATACTTTTTTGCCCCACTGCAGCTGCCTGTAGTCTGTGAACACCGATATAAAAATGTTTCTAGTGCACAAGTCATATATACATACATACATTAGTTTTATGTATTATTATGAGAGAGAGCGATACAGCCCACTTTGACTTGTGTTGCAGGAGAACCAGGCAGCACAGGAAGTCCAATACAAACTAAAGGCCACTGAAAATGGCCAGAGCGACCATAAAGCCCAACTGGAGGAGCTCTCTTTAGCACTGGGGTGAGTAACACACATTTTTAGAGATTTCAGAGATGGCCCAAACATATCAGCGTTTCAAATGTTATATTTAATTTCTTTCATTCTCTAATTCGGCCTCAAATTTGCTTCAGAAATGAAAGGGTTACTGTCCTGAAAACAGTTATCCAATGAGATTGAGATTGATTTTTTTTTTTTTGGTTTATCATCTCTAGGCTGAGAAGAGTTTAGAGCTGGCTCGCTCATTGGTTAGGACTTCATTGCCGGGACAGAAAGCCATGGCAGTATATGTTTATGTAGGAAGTGACCAAAAATTTATCGCCGTAGGCCCTCTCGAAGGCCACCGTGAACTTAACTGCAAGTCAGCGCAGCAGTGATGTCACCTTCCAGCCAGTGTAGCGTTCATCAGTAATGTTAGCGAATGCTAATAAAGCAGTCAAGTCAGTGCTATCTAGAGCAAGTAGCACAGGCTAACGAC
The DNA here is from genome assembly GCF_027579695.1 of Neoarius graeffei. NCBI lineage: Eukaryota > Metazoa > Chordata > Actinopteri > Siluriformes > Ariidae > Neoarius > Neoarius graeffei. Next base: position 8,825,536 of record NC_083569.1, read on the forward strand.
CGAGAAACTAAGATTTCTGTATTTTCCACTCAGACTTGAAGTGGAACTGAAGGCAAATTTTTTTTTTTTATCATCAAAATTCTATTGATCTCATTTTTATAAAATGTCGGAATGCATTTCTGACAGCTATTTTCTCACTGCTATAGCAAGTTACGAGTGTTTGAAATATGCTACGTAATATCAGTCCATATGTCAAAGCAATGACCGTAAACGGGATTCGTCGAGACCTGCGCGAGACATCGTAGGGCGGAAGTAAAACGTACAGCGGAAATCAAAGTGACCGACACCTGCCAACGTCGCCGTCCTTCGAATGCTGACGTAATCAAGCTGGAAGTTTTCCTTGTGTCCGAAATCGCTCCCTACTCACTGTATAGTGGGGACGCCATTTTGTAGTGCTGTCCGAAACCTTAGTGAGGATTATGTGGGAAATGCGCTTAGTATAATATGGATTTATTTACTGCAAAAAATACACGCATGCGCTTATTATTTTGAAAACCCATCAGCCGCCTGATCTGGCACATTTTAATTGTGCGACAGTAATGACGTAAATAACAGCGCGGCGGACTCGTCCTTACCCCGTCGTCTTTCCGACTCTTCTCTACTCCACGTTGGTTCGAAGTCGTATGGAATAATCTCCATCGCTGACGAAACTGGCAAATCTCGAAATCGGAATGATATGGCGATCTGGCTCCTGTGTAAACAGTTTTCAAAATGGCGGCGCTGACATTTCACGTTTGAAGTCTCGTGAAGATCGCACAGGTAAGCGACGCCTGCCGTGGACCAAACGAACTACATTCAACATGGCTGATAAGTGTAATATAATACGCCAATACGAGTCACGGTATAAGGTTACTAAAACCGAAAACGTAATTGAATAACACGTTAATTAAGAAATAAAGCCAAGTTTAAAAATGACTTCAGTTCCCCTTTAAGTATGATATACTTGACTATGAGTGGGGAAAAAATACCGTAGCGAGCGTACATGGAAGAAGCGCAAGTAGCACAGGCTTTAAATACTAGGTTTACAGAGTTAGTGTCTAGCGCTATACTTTCTGCTCAGATTCAGTCAAATGCTGCGGAACTGATAGGACAGTGTTTCACAGTACAGATGGATAATGACCCAAAACATACTGTGAAAGCAGCAGGCTATCGGAGAGCAAGTAGCACAAGCTAATGACCGAGAAACTAAGATTTCCGTCTCCGGACTCTTCTTCCATGCACGCTCGACAGTATTTTTCGCTCTGACCTAAGTATTCATTTCCCTGTGTAATTTACTTAGTTATGTTTAAAATCAACATCAACAACTCCACACAACGGAGCTACCTCATTTAAATCCAAGCGGTCAAGAATAGTCCTATTAGTCAGACTACGATGATAAAATTGTCTATCATTGGTTACATCTGCATCCCATTCAAAGAGGGTGCACATATTATTGAGCCTCCGGTGTATTTAAGGCATTAATGATGGGGCTTGATTGCTGTACTACCCTCCTCATCACCGGAGTTAAACCAGTCTTTAGTTCTGATAATAAAGCTCATCTCGAGCACACTCTAGGCTACAACCCCGATTCCAAAAAAGTTGGGACAAAGTACAAATTGTAAATAAAAACGAAATGCAATGATGTGGAAGTTTCAGAATTCCATATTTTATTCAGAATAGAACATATCAAATGTTTAAACTGAGAAAATGTATCATTTAAAGAGAAAAATTAGGTGATTTTTAAATTTCATGGCCAGTTCAGTACCCGGACCCTTCTTCTACGCAGCCATGATGCTGTAATTGATGCAGTATGTGGTTTGGCATTGTCATGTTGGAAAATGCAAGGTCTTCCCTGAAAGAGACGTCGTCTGGATGGGAGCATATGTTGCTCTAGAACCTGGATATACCTTTCAGCATTGATGGTGTCTTTCCAGATGTGTAAGCTGCCCATGCCACACGCACTAATGCAACCCCATACCATCAGAGATGCAGGCTTCTGAACTGAGCGCTGATAACAACTCGGGTCGTCCTTCTCCTCTTTAGTCCGAATGACACGGCGTCCCTGATTTCCATAAAGAACTTCAAATTTTGATTCGTCTGACCACAGAACAGTTTTCCACTTTGCCACAGTCCATTTTAAATGAGCCTTGGCCCAGAGAAGACGTCTGCGCTTCTGGATCATGTTTAGATACGGCTTCTTCTTTGAACTATAGAGTTTTAGCTGGCAACGGCGGATGGCACGGTGAATTGTGTTCACAGATAATGTTCTCTGGAAATATTCCTGAGCCCATTGTGTGATTTCCAATACAGAAGCATGCCTGTATGTGATGCAGTGCCGTCTAAGGGCCCGAAGATCACGGGCACCCAGTATGGTTTTCCGGCCTTGACCCTTACGCACAGAGATTCTTCCAGATTCTCTGAATCTTTTGATGATATTATGCACTGTAGATGATGATATGTTCAAACTCTTTGCAATTTTACGCTGTCGAACTCCTTTCTGATATTGCTCCACTATTTGTCGGTGCAGAATTAGGGGGATTGGTTATCCTCTTCCCATCTTTACTTCTGAGAGCCGCTGCCACTCCAAGATGCTCTTTTTATACCCAGTCATGTTAATGACCTATTGCCAATTGACCTAATGAGTTGCAATTTGGTCCTCCAGCTGTTCCTTTTTTGTACCTTTAACTTTTCCAGCCTCTTATTGCCCCTGTCCCAACTTTTTTGAGATGTGTTGCTGTCACGACATTTGATATGTTGTCTATGTTCTATTGTGAATACAATATCAGTTTTTGAGATTTGTAAATTATTGCATTCCGTTTTTATTTACAATTTGTACTTTGTCCCAACTTTTTTGGAATCGGGGTTGTGGTTAGTATATGAATACTAGTTCGGACTGGTCAGATCGTTGTTATGGTTATGCACCAGTACATCTTGAATACTGTTGTAACACACCGTGTATGTTTCCTCCTCCAGCGACGTCTCGAACGGCGTGAGCAGCATCGTACCGGCCAACAGTGTCGGAGGAGCCATGTTATCTCTGACCAATAAGACGTCTTCGCTCACCCTTTGCTCCGGAGAGCAAACGGGAAGCGGATCAGAGCTCCAAAAGAACGGCGTTGTTCATTCTTAAGAACAGCCGTAATCTCACACACACCTATTTGAGATTTGGTCATTTTCATTCAAGTGTGTTAAAACACTGTAACCGCTTTGAAGAGAAATGCACCAATATGAGGAACACGCACACACTTGTGCGTGTACATACACACACACACATCTGCATGCTGTTCCATGCATGCACAAAACACTTGTTTTATTTTAGAAAAAGAAATGAGCAGTATCTGCCGTGATTATGAACTTTTTTTTTCCTTTTTTGTTCTGTGAATGAGCTTTTGGTTTTGTTTTAAACAACTTCTCATCACCTGGAAACCAGGGCATCTGATTATCCTGTAACTTTTTTTTTTTTCTTTTCCTTTCTCTCTCTCTTCTCTGTCCTCGGCATTTATATTTTTACCCAACGCAACAAATCTGCGGCGAAGGAAAAGAGAAGCAAGCCGACCCTGTAGCATCTTGCAACAAGCTAATCTGAAAAACTCCCGAAAAATCTGTGCAGCCTTGAATATGATGTGACGGACCAGACACAAAAGTAGCACGGAAAGCCTTTTATCAGTCCATTTAGTATGGAGCGTCACTGCAGCTTTCCCCACAAGGCGTAATCGATACAGTGGTGAACCGGTTAAACAAAACGAGCCGGAGCTGCAGCTTCAGCGAACACGAGGGTTCGAGATGACTGAATCGATCGTACGACGTCATTTTAGTTTATGGTTTTGGCTAAAGAACTGTTCAGAATTTCTAAGTCGGGTGTGTAGAGCATTCTGTTTTATAGAATGTGTGCAAAAAAAAAAAAAAAGGGAAAAAAAACCCACACACAAGCACTTTCTTCCATGTTTTTTCTAGGAGCATGTAATTTTTTTTTTTTTAATTCGAGGAAGAACGTCTTTTTTTTAAATCCTTGTGTTCACCAGAGTCGCAGCGCCGTGCTTTTCTTCTTTTTGACTCCCAGCGCCACTTTGCGTGCCGCATGGATCGCAGCCTCGTTCACAAATTCCCGTCAATTCTCCCTGACTTCTGTGAAGTTGCTTACGTGGGTTTCCTGGTTCCGTTCGCATATTCAGGCTTGCCGCTGCACAGGAACGAGGGAACGGTGCTGGAACATTTGAGAAAAGCAAACCGTCGCAAGGCTTTTCAGAACAGATTCGGCTCCTCACACCCTCGGCAGTTCGCCTCGAATCGATTTGCCGCAGCGACGTTCACTCGAGCTTATCGCCTCGCTTCGATATACCGTAATTGTGTGGTTTTGCACATGATATTCAGCTGACTCGTCAAACCGAAAGATAAGGATGCCCCTGAAACCTGATCAAGACATGGACAAGCTCTGAAGTCTTCCTATAGTGATGACATTCTTCACGTGCTACATTTCGTTCTAGTCTCTTGAGACCGACTATGATATTAAGCTCCAATTTTGGGTGCAACCTCTTAAAGTGTAAGGTTATTTTGTGCTCTAGTTGTGATTTAATATTATATTAATGATTTATAGTCTTTTTTTTTTTTTTTTTAAATTACTATTCTTGTGATTTTGCTCGAGAAGAGCACGCAGCCTTTTCCAAACAATCGTCAAGATTGGACTCGAGCCGCGTAGCCGCGCAGAGACGGAGCTGGACCTTTTGTAAACGAGGTTTCCTTGTGCAAAACAAGCATCTTCTGCTTTGACGTGAAAAATCTCGCTAATCGGCTTGCTTTTAGCCAGGAAGGCTATCTTCTTTGATGTCATGGTCACACGGACAACTCCGTTTGTCTGCGATTTAAGCGAGGTTTGTTTACAGAGTCGAAAACTTTGCCGCTCGTGGTTTACACCCAGACAGGTGCCAACGTCTCGAACGAAAAAAAAATCTTAACAGACAGAATTTGCAAGAAGTGAAATTAACAGCTTGTTTTACACATCCAACGTCCGTTCCGCTTTCTTCTGCATTTTTTTTTTTTTTTTTTAATAAACTGTTTGGTTTGAGCTAGCTAGAAAAGTGGTGTAAATAAATAAAGTGAATACATATGTACACTTCGAAGCGGAGCAACAGAAAAGCATTTTCCGTATCATTTGGAGAACACGAGCTCAAATCCCATCGGTTATACGGTACACAGTCCAGTAGAGCAGAATCGGCCGCATCCTCGAGGTGGGAGGAGTGATGGCGTTATGGTCAATCCTAGTGACCGTACTAGCCAGCCCGTTTAAGCTGATGTATGCGGAAGATGGTCGATAGCCCTGTCCTCTGAATACTTCCTGTTTGGTGGGTGGGAATTGATCAAATCAGGAGAAAATTTTGGTAATTAAGTTGGCAGCACTGAATCCAGAATAGCGATAAATACTGCGCTTATCCAAATTCAATTCATGGTCAAAGTCCAACCAAAATGCCGTGGGAACCTTTGAACGAAGCAGTCTTGGGTTTGTAATACGTCACCACGCTCGTATTTAAAAAGCTACACAGGATTTTCAAGCTAAAGTTGGTTAAGGAGAGCTGAACGATTGGTATGAAACGAATCATACGTCACGTCCTTTCACATGACTCCTTGGTTTTGATTCGTCGCCTGACCGAACAAACACGGCTCTTGGTGAACTCTCTTCCATGGAATATCCGCCAGAACGAAGCGTTTTCTTGCCACGATTTCTCTCTCTTGCGTGTTTCGTGCGCGCAGATTAACATGCGACAGTATGGGGAATTAACCCCGCGCCCATGAACGGCACACAGCTCAGATGCTCATTTTATTTGGATTATGTGGGAACGCGCTGTAAGTATTTAATCGGGTTTGAGGATTTTTTTTTTTTTCCCTTTTGTACATTTTTAATAATTAGTGATCTCACGGAGTTCCTATCTCTCGCTTTGGAAGTTTTTTTTTTCTTTCTACGTTTTACAGAGGAAATCAATGTCGACCCTCCGTGTCCATCCACTAAAACTAAGTGGCATAAGACTCATTTATATAAGAAAAGTTTTGTGCATGTTGTTTTTCTTTCCTGGAGCAGAGGAGTCACAGTGTAAATGTGACGATCTTTGCGAGCAGGCCTGTTCCTAATGGATGATATTCATTTCTCTATGCGGATCGTGTCTGTTTTGAGCGGACCTGTAGCACTCGTTTAAACGATAAAGGTGAATTAACTCGTTTTTGAACCTTAACACTGTTATGGCTGTGTCTATATAAATTTTTTTCTTTTTATTCCTAACTTTTTTTTTTTGGGGGGGGGGAACAAACAAAAACAACGTACTGGCTTTTTTTATGATTATTTCCGAGTCGTCTTGTTTAAAAACAAAAAAAGAAAAAAAAAACTCTTAAGGTACAGGCTTGATTTGAAACAAGGAAAGGTTTTTTATATATAAACTTTAGATTATACTCCATTAAGGAATGTTTAGAACCATCTTACTCCAATGTGGATGTAGCCATTATTACGCCATTTTATGACTTTGTAAAAGAAATTCACTGTGTGAAAATTGGTTTGCATTTTTTGTATAATACAATCTGCTCTTTGTTTTTGTTTGAGAGTGAAACTGGAAGTTTGGAGGAGGAGGAAAAAAAAAACCCTGTGGTGATGGATTTAAAAAAAAATAAAATAAAATGTGTGTGACTGATTATAAATGAGAGGAAGGATTAAACAATATTGACATTTAAGTCTGTGTGGGTGTATTTCATCATAAAATACAGCAGTCGTTAAATATGACTTTATTCACACAATATACAGGGCTGCGGAATTCCGCGAATTTGGCCGCCAAAAATATAATTTTAGTAAATCATCTAATTTTGCAATATATTAAGGGGGTAGGGGTGGTTGTCTACCGACCGCTAGTAGTCTCGTACAGCGAGTGTCACCGAGCCTGGGAAAGAGCCTACCACAAATTGTTCTTTCTGTAACGACATTGGTATCTTTTTTTTTTTTCTTTTGCGACAATGACGGACCAGTTTACGGCATTTGTGCCATGCTTACAAACCATGGCGCGAATCTTGTAGCCCAAAATTGAGTCCAACCCGGAACAAATTAGTAACAAGCTGAATTTTTCAGAATATGTTCAGAATACCCTTCGGAAAAACATACTAAAAGTCCCCGGGAATCCACCCTGAGAAATTCAAGATGGCGTCCAAAATGGCCGCCGATTGGAGATTTTTCAATATCTCAGGGATAAAACATAACATAAATGCAATTAAAATGTTAAATTATGTTCTCTCATACAAGCGATGCAAATTCACCATTGTCACACTGTTAAAATTAAAATTAACCAAGATTACAAGGTCATTAATGTGGAATTTGATGGTTGACATGATTGACAGATTAGCTTAGTAGGCTACCTACATACATGAACATAATGTAAGACAACAATTAGACATCAATTTCCTTAGTGCATCTTTAAGCTTTGATAAAATATTAAAGGGAAATTAAATTTGAGAACTCTCTTCTAAAACTACAATGGCAAGCTGTTTCAGTACACTTCTTCAACATTCCGGCGACTTTCATGACAAAAAGGTCTGCCTCAATAAAAGCTCTTGCTTATAAACAATGAGTAGACTTAAACACTTCTCAGTGCCTCAGTTGTAATGCTTGGACCTTTGTTGTACCATCAATGAAGTAGGGAATTTATTCAAGCTTGTTTAAGGGTGGAAAAAAATTAATCTTTGAGTTTCTAGCGCCAGTCTTTATTACTAGCAATGCCAGTGTGTTCGGACAAAAAAATGACTAAACTCAGCATGACCTTTTAACATGCCATTTTTCATTTTACACCACCAATTTACTTTAATTAATATTAATGAAAATAACGCTACGTTCACACTGCAAGGCTTAATGCTCAATTCCGATTTTTTTGTGAAATCCGATTTTTTTGTGAGGTCGTTCACATTAACAAATATATGCGACTTGTATGTGATCCTCAGTATGAACGAAAAGCGACCTAAAAGTGTTCCGCATGCGCATTGCAGGATACGACGACGTCACACGCAGTGAGCATGGCCAGTGTTTACGGAAGTAAAACCGCCCGGTTGCGGTATGACCCATCCAATCTAGCTTGAATAGCTGCATCCCCCCAAATGGAAATCAGCTCCCTAACCTCTGCGTCCTTCCATTGAGAAGATTCAGAACCTTCACAGCCCGAAGCGTCCCTCGCATTGATGTCATGCGCAGGGGCGCAGATACGTTTTTTGAACTGGGGGGGACAAAGCTGCCAGCAAACCAACCCCAACCCCGATATGCCTGTCAAACTTGTTGTTAGTAACCATAGCAACCAAGCTCGAGCTCGCAACCTGTGCAGTCTGCGCAGCTCAACCAACCGAATATCAGTCTTTGTTTTATGTGAGTTGTTGCAACTATGTATACACTGCTGTGCACCTCAATAAACCGAATGGTAATTAGTCTTTTGATTTTTCCGTGAGGTTTGCCTTATGCAAAGAAAGACAGCATAGATGTTTTTTCCTCCCTATAAGTGGGGGGGACCGAACGAGGTGAATTTAAATCTGGGTGGGACGAGTCCCACCCTCTATCTGCGCCCGTGATTATGCGCCATGTTGTTGTAACTTTTTTTGAGAGACCCGCCGCCTACTTCAGCGCAGAATAGTGACGTTTGTGGCTTGTTGATGACGTGTAAGTCGGATGAATGCGACCTGGCGGTTCAGACTGAAGTCGCATATGAAAAGAGCGGATAGGAATCGGAATTAGCACCACATATCCAAACGGCCTGGGTCGGATTTGAAAAAATCGGATCTGTGTCGTTCATATTGTCAATAAAAGATCGGATACAGGTCACATATGGGCGAAAAGATCGGATTTGAGTCACTTCAGCCTGCAGTGTGAACGTAGCCTTAGTGCTCCAACCCCTAGTAATTGTGTTTGAACAGAATAGGATGATACGGAGTGAACGAGTAACCAATGGATCCACACTATACACAAATATACTGTTCTTATATAATGTTAATACACAATGTAATTAATACACACATGTTAGAATTTACTCTCCTACCCTACAAAACATATATTCTGACCTTTTAATTGCATTAATATTTTGTTTTGGGCCTGAGATATGGTCAGATCTCCATTTGGCGGCCATTCTGGACGCCATCTTGAATTTCTCAGAGAGCACAAGGGGGATTTCCGGGGACTTTTAGTATGTTATTCCTAAAGGTATTCTGAACATATTGAGGTATTTCACCCACGTGACCAAGTCACATGACGCAGCCATTTTGGACGGCACGCTTAAGTCCATCAGTGCAAGGCGGTATGAGATGGTGGAGACCTTTGCACATTTTAACAAGAAAGTAAGCTGTGATTCGTGTTAAATCGGATCTGTCTTTTATCACAAACACTGTACCCAGCCTTGGTATGGAGCCCTGTTTATTTATTTCTGTGTCCCGTTTCTTTCCAGCCTCTGTTATTGCGTTTTATGTCTGATGTCTGCTACATGCAACCCTAGACAAATTAACACTGCCTTGTTTCACTGCTCAGATGGGTTAACAAACACTGACCCATTTACTTTTTGCTGTGTATTTTATCAAAATTGCGTTCACTGATAAACTAACCTGAAATGAAATGATCACTGGAGTACTCTGTTGGCTCTCAATCCTGTCTCTTCACATCCATTTGGCCCTCTTGTCTGGGTCAGTAGGAAACCGGTAGTGATGTGTCGGTCGCGAACGATCCGGTTCAAAGAGCCGGCTCTTTGACGTGAACGACGGGAGCCGGCTCTTCGGTGGGAGCCGAATTAGTTTTTTTGTCCTTAGGTGCCTCAGAGACAGAGAGAGACTTTCACAAAAAAAGTTGCTGTCCGATTGCGTCTTTGTGTTGTCTATTACCATTCAAAGGAAAAAAAGTAGCATAGTGTACGCCTACTTTTTTTGGTTGATGTCATTCACAGCTGCGAAAATATGAAAATTGGTGTAATGCTTAAAGCTGTGGAGCGCAGGGGAGAGGAGTCTGTGAGGCACCTGAGGAGGGGAAAATCAGCTGTGTATTTTATATTGGTAATATAACACAGTTTTGCATTATGTTTGTGAGAAAATAATTTATTAATTGGTAAGTTTTATTTCTATAGCTAGAACATTGTTACACTGCTATACTTTACAAAGCTTTACAATGACTACAAAAACTAAAAAATAAAATGGAAAACATCCTATTGATAAAATATAAATAATAATGTCATTAATTAACTAGTTAATTGCAGCAATTAAATCAAAAATAAAATTTTGGGAGCCGAAAGAGCCGGCTCCTTATAGTAAGAAGAGCCGAAATTCCCATCACTAGAAACGGGTAAAAGGAGCGTCCTGCACGCCGTCCCTGTCTGTTGTGGCAGCCCACAGCACAACAAGCAAACACCATGGTTATTTATAGAGTGCTTACTGACAAATTAATCTATTCTAGGTGTCTGTAACACGTTTTTTTTTTCAAGCCGGTTCTCCCTCTCTGTCTGCAGCGTTAGTATGTAGCTTGACGTTCAAAATGGCGGACACCGGGGCGTCACGTGACCCTGTGACGTCAGGTGAAATACCTCAATTCTGAAATTTTCAGCTTGTTACTAATTTGTTCCATGTATAACCCTATTACTCCTGGGCTATTGTGTTCTTTTCGTTTTACCATTGTGCTCTTTAAACACGCTTTCGATATCAACGGTTCTGAAAAGGAGAATTTCGCGGTATGTCCGCGTCACGGAGGGACATCGTTCAGAGGGAGCAGGGCCGTAACTACCATTGAGGACACCGAGGTCATGTCCTCGGCATTTTTTTTCCCACGGTATTTTTTTTTTTCACTCAGAAATGTGAAATTAATATATGATGAAAATCGTTCTGACTTTGATCGGTGGAAAATTCTAAATTCAGCTTGCATCCCGCTGTTCTCATTTGTTTGTCTAAAAATAAAGTCCACGTAATCATTTTTAAACGAAGCTGAAATATCCGACATTGGAAACATTTCATATTAGGCAGCCTCGCGATAGTCAGCTAAGCACCACGGGATACACAAGAGCTGAGAAGTGTTCTCATCAAGGCCCGACTCCGCAGCCAGGCAGTTTGTCAATTAGTCGTGGAATCTGAAAATTGACATAAGATGAAGAAGTCTACTACACTAAAACAAACCAAACTCAGCTCTGGAAAGTCAACAAGTGAGAGAAAAAGAAAGAGGGAAGAAGGGGAGTTAATTTTGCCAGTCACTGACAGTTATGTGCTGGAATGCTTATGATCGTTAACAGTGCAATTTTAATTAGCATTTCAAGCAACAACAGTGGAAGCCACTTAGCTAGATAGGATTTTCGTTTTCCAGGCGGCACAAACTCTTTTATTCTCTCTCTCGATTTGATTTGGTGCGTTTCAGATCAGAAAAGGCTGGACAGTCGTGACCTGTTGTTTATGAAGTTATTGAGTGCTGACAAGACTTGAGCTATTTTGCTAACTTACCAGACTATAGGCTAACGTGAACACAAGACTATTGTTTTGATCATTGGTTGTATTTTCGAACGGAAATGAAAACGGGTAGCAAACTTATTATGTTCACATTTTATTTACAACATGATGCACCACCTCTGACTGCTTTCTGTCAATCATGAACAGCCCAGCCGCGTTCACAGCTCCTCCTCCAATCACCAGCTGGAGATGAGCCTCCTCTCGGGAAGTCTTGTCCCGCCCCTCTTAGGCTACGTTCACACTGCAGGCTGAAGTGACTCAAATCCGATCTTTTCGCCCATATGTGACCTGTATCCGATCTTTTATTGACAATATGAACGACACAGATCCGATTTTTTCAAATCCGACCCAGGCCGTTTGGATATGTGGTCCTAATTCCGATTCCTATCCGCTCTTTTCATATGCGACTTCAGTCTGAACCGCCAGGTCGCATTCATCCGACTTACACGTCATCAGCAAGCCACAAATGTCACTATTCTGCGCTGAAGTAGGCGGCGGGTCTCTCAAAAAAAGTTACAACAACATGGCGCATAATCACGGGCGCAGATAGAGGGTGGGACGAGTCATATTTAAATTCACCTCATTCGGTCCCCCCCACTTATAGGGAGGAAAAAACGTCTATGTCTTTCTTTGCATAAGGCAAACCTCACGGAAAAATCAAAAGACTAATTACCATTCGGTTTATTGAGGTGCACGGCAGTGTATACATAGTTGCAACAACTCACATAAAACAAAACAAAGACTGATATTCGGTTGGTTGAGCTGCGCAGACTGCACAGGTTGCGAGCTCGAGCTTGGTTGCTATGGTTACTAACAAGTTTGACAGGCATGTTGGGGTTGGTTTGCTGGCAGCTTTGTCCCCCCCAGTTCAAAAAACGTATCTGCGCCCCTGCGCATGACATCAATGCGAGGGACGCTTCGGGCTGTGAAGGTTCTGAATCTTCTCAATGGAAGGACGCAGAGGTTAGGGAGCTGATTTCCATTTGGGGGGATGCAGCTATTCAAGCTAGATTGGATGGGTCATACCGCAACCGGGCGGTTTTACTTCCGTAAACACTGGCCATGCTCACTGCGTGTGACGTCGTCGTATCCTGCAATGCGCATGCGGAACACTTTTAGGTCGCTTTTCGTTCATACTGAGGATCACATACAAGTCGCATATATTTGTTAATGTGAACGACCTCACAAAAAAATCGGATTTCACAAAAAAATCGGAATTGAGCATTAAGCCTTGCAGTGTGAACGTAGCGTTATTGACTCCCATCTCCAGTGAGGCTCAGTCTCCGAATGTAGCGTTTTAGTCGGTTTTGGGCAATAACCGTCTAGTATTTTGCTATTGAAAAGGGCAGATATTTTTTAAAAAGCAATTGAAGTCCATTCAGGCTCGGCTAGATTGCGTTGTCACTCTCTTTCACTCACTCACTCACTCAAACTCTCACTCACTCTCTCACACACTCACTCTCACTCACTCACGCGCACACACACACAAAATACTTTTGTGATCGTGCAGTTTTGAAATTATTAAAATAAACATGTTCATCTTGTTGGGCTTGTGATTTTGACTCGTTTCCAAAATGTATGAAAAGTCACCATATTAGGACTTTTTTTTTTTTTTGGCAAATAAGATGTATCACAATGTTTGACCTCGGTATTTGAAAAATCCTGGTTACGGCCCTGAGAGGGAGGACGGTGAGACCGACGATGTCAAAAACATTGACAAGGAAAACGGCATCAAAAATCCATGGGATTGGCGATGGCTGGAGTTTAAAGCCGGTAGTGAATATCTCCATGAGCACATACGGAAGATAAAAGAACCGGGGAAAGCTTACCGCATCTTGTGCCATCAGGATGTGAAGAACGGTTCTGGTGGAAGAACACGTTTGGTTGACCATGTTAAAGGAAAAAAACATGCGGAATTGGTGAAATTGAAGCTGTTGAACTATAGATTACCAGGTAGACCATCTTGTTCACATTTATTATTTACAGTTGTGTTCAAAATAATAGCCGTGTGTTTAAAAACGTGAGTAAAGCTCAAAATCCTTATAATAGTTTTTATTTCCATGCATTGGGAACACTGCACATTATATTCTACATCAGAACATGAAGAAAAATGAACATTGGGCTGTTCAAAAAAATAGCAGTGTCTGCATTTTTCATTACAAACTCCAAATATTTACTGTATAAACTGAAAAAATCTTAAGGATTTAGTATTCCTGTGAATCACTAAACTAATATTTAGTTGTATAACCACGGTTTCTGAGAACTTCTGGCACCTGTGAACAGGTATTCCAGCCCGGGATGATTTGACAACATTCCACAATTCCTCTGCATTTCTTGGTTTTGCCTCAGAAACAGCGTTTTTGATGTCACCCCACAAGTTTTCTATCGGATTAAGGTCCGGGGATTGGGCTGGCCACTCCGTAACTTTCATTTTGTTGGTCTTGAACCCTGATGCTGCTCGCTTACTGGTGTGTTTGGGGTCGTTGTCTTGTTGAAACACCCATTTCAAGGGCATTTCCTCTTCAGCATAAGGCAACATGACCTCTTCAAGTATTTTGATACATGCAAACTGATCCATGATCCCTGGTATGCGATAAATAGGCCCGACACCACAGTAAGAGAAACATCCCCATATCATGATGCTTGCACCACCATGCTTCACTGTCTTCAGAGTGTACTGTGGCTTGAATTCAGTATTTGGGGGTCGTCTGAAAAACTGTCTGCGGCTCTTGGACCCAAAAAGAACAATTTTACTTTCATCAGTCCACAAAATGTTTTTCCATTTCTCTTTAGGCCAGTCGATGTGTTCTTTGGCAAATTGTATCCTCTTCAGCACGTCTTTTTTTTTAAACAGTGGAACTTTGCGGGAGCTTCTTGCCGATAGATTAGCTTCACACAGGCGGCATCTAATCGTCACAGTACTCACAGGTAACTTCAGACCGTCTTTGATCACCCTGGAGCTGATCATTGGCTGAGTCTTTGCCATTCTGGCTATTCTTCGATCCATTCGAATGGTAGTCTTCTGTTTTCTTCCACGTCTCTCTGGCTTTGCTGTCCATTTTAAAGCACTGGAGATCATTTTAGCCGAGCAGCCCATCATTTTCTGCACTTCTTTACAGTATACGTTTTACCTCTCCAATCAACGTTTTAATCAAAGCACGCTGTTCGTCTGAACAATGTCTGGAACGACCCATGTTTCTCAGGTTTTCAGAGAGAAACGGATGTACAACATGTGCCGGCTTCATCCTTAAATCAGGGCCACCTGACTGACATCTGTTTTTTCACAGAATGAATGATCTCACTAATTAAACTCCACACTGCTATTATTTTTAACACGTCCCTTTCACTTAATTATTCGATTACACAGACTCAGGAGCATGCATATCATGAATGTTGGGTCTGTTGGTTTTCTATGACTCTACTACACCTACTGGTAAATTATTTGCCATGTAGTAATATAATTTCCACCAAAAACAGTGATTGATCTGGTTAGTCGTGTTGGACTGCTATTATTTTGAACACAAGTGTATGTAGTTTTAACTTTTGCTCATAATGTTCATTGTTATCATGAATATGTAATGAAAGAGAGACCAAAAGAGCAAGGAAAAGCCGTATAGAAAGTCAGAAAGAAAAGAGTAGGCTTTCTAAGCCGAAGAAACTGCTAACGAAGAAAAGGAAATAAATATAAATATTGACTTGTATATAGTTTTTGACTAGAATCTGTCTAACATGAACAAGAAAGACATTTTGGTATTGAATCAGTTCAAAAACAAGAACATTATTTAATAGTCAGTCTAGAATTTCCCCCCTGGAAAAGACATTATGGTACCCAATGAATTGATACAAGAATATAAGTGAATTTACAATATGAGGTATGTTATTGATATATTTTCATTCTTCAAGTGAACCCTTATCAGTTAAAAGGTAAATCAGTTCATGTTGTATTATTTCAACATAAAACAGTTCAAATTAAATGGCATGGTTGAGAAAATATTTGCTTTCAGGAGATGCTTCAAATCTATCAATATACACAAAATCTGTTCAGCTTCTGGGGCCCTGCGCCCCCCCGACCCCCTGCTAAAATTGTTTCCTCGGATTTTGTCATTTCTATTTCACAGTATAATAAATTTACGAAAAAATTAATACAATAGGATTTTTTTTTTTTTTGACAAGATGGTATGGGCACATCCTGAGAAGAGATGTAGAGCATGTTGGAAGGAGAACCGGCTGATGGAGCTGCCAGGCAAACGAGGAAGGCCAAAGAGGAGATACATGGATGTGGTGAGAGAGGACATGAAAGTGGCAGGTGTGGTAGAGAAGGATGCGGAAGACAGGGAGCAATGGAGACGAAAGATCTGCCGTGGCGACCCCTAATCAGGAGCAGCCAAAAGATGATGATATACTAGTGCATCTCAAAAAATTAGAATACCATGAAAAAGTTCCTTTTTTTCATAACTTAATTCAAAAAGGTAAACTTTCATATATTCTATATTCATTACATGTAAAGTGAAATATTTAAAGCCTTTTTTGTTTTAATTTTGATGATCATGGCTTATAGCTCATGAAAATCAGAAATCCAGTATCTCAAATTATTAGAATATTCCCTAAGATCAATCAAAAAAAAAGGATTTACAATACAGAAATGTCCAACTTCTGAAAAGTATATTCATTTATACACTCAATACTTGGTTGGGGCTCCTTTACCATGAATTACCGTATCAATGCGGTGTGGCATGGAGGTGATCAGTCTGTGGCACTGCTGAGGTGTTATTGAAGCCCAGGTTGCTTTGATAGTGGCCTTCGGCGTATCTGTATTTTTGGGTCGGGTGTTTCTCATCTTCCTCTTGACAATACCCCATAGATTCTCTATGGGGTTCAGGTCAGGCAAGTTGGCTGGCCAATCAAACACAGTAATATCATGGTCAGCAAACCATTTGGTAGTAGTTTTGGCACTGTGGGTAGGTGCCAAGTCCTGCTGGAAAAGGAAATCAGCATCTCCAAAAAGCTCGTCAGCAGATGGAAGCATGAAGTGCTCTAAAATCTCCTGGTAGATGGCCGTGTTGACTTTGGACTTGATAAAATACAGTGGACCAACACCAGCAGATGACATGGCACCCCAAATCATCACAGACTGTGGAAACTTCACACTGGGCTTCAAACACCTTGGATTCTGTGCCTCTCCACTCTTCCTCCAGAACCGTGATTTCCAAATTAAATGCAAAATGTACTTTCATCTGAAAAGAGGACTTTGGACCACTGAGCGACAGTCCATTTCTTTCTCTGCTTAGCCCAGATAAGACACTTCTGACATTGTCTCTGGCTCAGGAGTAGCTTGATATTAGGAATGCGAAAGTTGTATCCCCTTTCTTGAAGATGTCTGTTCGTGATGGGTCTTGATACACTGACACCAGCCTCAGTCCACTCCTTGTGAAGCTCTCCCAAGTTCTTGAATCGACTTTTCTTGACAATCCTCTCAAGACTGCGGCCATCCCTGTTGCTTGTGCACCTTTTCCAGCCACCCTTTTCAGCAATGACCTTTTGTGGCTTACCCTCCTTGTGGAGGGCATCAGTGATCATCTTCTGGACAACAGTCAAGTCAGCAGTCTTCCCCATGATTGTGGTTGCGTGTACTGAACTAGACCGAGAGATACACTGTGTTCATACTGTTTTACTCAAACTCGAAATGAAATATTCTAATATTTTGAGATGGTTTTTTTTTTTAATGTTTTTGTACTGTATGCCATACTGATTTAAAATTAAAATAGAAAAATGTTTGAAACATTTTAGTTTGTGTAATGAGTCTATAATATAACTTTCACTTTCTTAAACAACTGATGGAAAATATAGAACTTTTTCACAATATTCTAATTTTTTAAGATGCACTAGTAGAATAGGATTTTTTTTTTTTACAAACAATAGTACAATTATTGATGTAAGGTGTGTGGGGCTGTTAAAATAGTATAAAAGCCACCCATGTGCTATTTCAAAAGTATACATTGCCGCTAAACGCACTATACTTGCGCAAATACAAACCCTGAGCCGATAATTTTTTAGAGTAGAAGGCTCTACTGAATTTGAATCACCGACTTCTCATTCACGCAAGGCGTTGTGGGATACAAATTTGAAACAGGAGGGAAAAATGGAGGACGTGAAAGACCGACTACGGTAACGGAAAGCGAGAAAAGACATTACATTACTAATGCATCTCAAAAAATTAGAATATTGTGAAAAAGTTCTATATTTTCCATGAGTTATTTAAGAGTGAAAATGTTATACATTATAGACTCATTACACAAACTAAAATGTTTCAAACATTTTTCTATTTTAATTTTAATCAGTATGGCATACAGTACAAAAACAAACATCTCAAAATATTAGAATATTTCATTTCGAGTTTGAGTAAAACAGTATGAACACAGTGTATCTCTCGGTCTAGTTCAGTACACACAATCACAATCATGGGGAAGACTGCTGACTTGACTGTTGTCCAGAAGATGATCACTGATGCCCTCCACAAGGAGGGTAAGCCACAAAAGGTCATTGCTGAAACGGGTGGCTGGAAAAGGTGCACAAGCAACAGGGATGGCCGCAGACTTGAGAGGATTGTCAAGAAAAGTTGATTCAAGAACTTGGGAGAGCTTCACAAGGAATGGACTGAGGCTGGTGTCAGTGTATCAAGACCAATCACGAACAAACATCTTCAAGAAAGGGGATACGACTTTCGCATTCCTAATATCAAGCTACTCCTGAGCCAGAGACAATGTCAGAAGTGTCTTATCTGGGCTAAGCAGAGAAAGAAATGGACTGTTGCTCAGTGGTCCAAAGTCCTCTTTTCAGATGAAAGTACATTTTGCATTTAATTTAGAAAACACGGTTCTAGAGTCTGGAGGAAGAGTGGAGAGGCACAGAATCCAAGGTGTTTGAAGCCCAGTGTGAAGTTTCCACAGTCTGTGATGATTTGGGGTGCCATGTCATCTGCTGGTGTTGGTCCACTGTATTTTATCAAGTCCAAAGTCAACACGGCCATCTACCAGGAGATTTTAGAGCACTTCATGCTTCCATCTGCTGACGAGCTTTTTGGAGATGCTGATTTCCTTTTCCAGCAGGACTTAGCACCTATCCACAGTGCCAAAACTACTACCAAATGGTTTGCTGACCATGATATTACTGTGTTTGATTGGCCAGCCAACTTGCCTGACCTGAACCCCATAGAGAATCTATGGGGTATTGTCAAGAGGAAGATGAGAAACACCCGACCCAAAAATACAGATACGCCGAAGGCCACTATCAAAGCAACCTGGGCTTCAATAACACCTCAGCAGTGCCACAGACTGATCACCTCCATGCCACACCGCATTGATACAGTAATTCATGGTAAAGGAGCCCCAACCAAGTATTGAGTGTATAAATGAATATACTTTTCAGAAGTTGGACATTTCTGTATTGTAAATCCTTTTTTTGATTGATCTTAGGGAATATTCTAATAATTTGAGATACTGGATTTCTGATTTTCATGAGCTATAAGCCATAATCAAAATTAAAACAAAAAAAGGCTTTAAATATTTCACTTTACATGTAATGAATATAGAATATATGAAAGTTTAACTTTTTGAATTAAATTATGAAAAAAAAGGAACTTTTTCATGGTATTCTAATTTTTTGAGATGCACTAGTATATACGAAGGGAAAGGAAATGCAGGACCAAACTAATAAATAATCGGCGCTCAGCGAGCACCTCGGTATGATCAGGGAAACCTGAGCACGCATATGCACAGTATTTGCTCAGGAATCTCCTCAAATTATAACTTCCCAGACACAGAACTAAATTTCATCGATTTTTATGAAATCGGAAGGCCGTCTAGCTTTAATGGAAGCGAGCCTAAGTTTCTGATGCTTGTAGGAATTCCTTCCTAGAGTTTGGAGACGGTAAATTGAAAGGAAATTTTAATCTAATGGTGGCAGCTTCTAGAAAATTCCTCCAACGTAAATCTTCGCAACTTGCTCTCTTTCAAGATAGTTACATGACCTGGTTCATTTGTCTTGTTTAATCAGGGAAATGCGAATTTGGGACAGAAATCCATGGAGCTGTGTGTGTGATGTGCACAGGACGTTTATTTATTTTTAAAAGTAGGGTCTAAAAATCCACAAATCGCACCCCGTTCTCGTCATCCGTTCCAGAGCGGGTAGCTGAGATGAATGAATTTTTTATCTGCGTGTAGTCGCCTGATCCTCTCCATGTCCTCTTCGGTCAGTGTGAACCCAAAGACCTGGACACAAGAGACGAACCGATGAGTGTTTTCTGAGAAACGTCAGTCCTCGTTCTCTCAGATCCAAGTTTGTGCGGATGAATGACACTCCTCCACAAAGCGTTCTTCCTGCTCGAACGCAGGAAAAGCTGCTAATCATCTGATTTATTTATTGGCTCATGGGACATGATCATTCGTGTGTGACACACCACTTCGGGGCAGTTAGAGATGGAACTGTAGTTGTGTTGGCAATCATGCTCGAATTGAAACACACACGCACCAGTGTGCTCACACCACGTGGGTTGGATCCCAGCTTACGCGCCTTCCATCATGCAACGCATGCACAGCAGCCATGTCAGTGTCTTCCAGCTGGAACCCAAACACCTGCACATGCAGAGACAGTCTTAGAAAAAGGACAACCCAATGCGGTTTTTAAATACACACTTGTCGACGTCCCGCGTTTAAATATACAAGAACATTGCGCTTGTCTGTCATTCAGGTGGATATAGTAATAAAAATTAAAGCTCTAATGGAGCACAAGGTGGGATACATTGCAGTCGCAACTAGGGATGTTAACCGATGACCGTTTGACCGATGGTTGACCGAATCAACGTCAACCGGTTAATTTTTTTTTTGGTTGTCGGTTAAAAAAAAAAAAAATCGTTTTGAAGCTGCCGATTTTGGAGCGGAGAGCCTGGAATTCTGTGTTGTAAACGCTTGGGGCATGCCATGCGGTGTAAGGATGACAGCTGACAAATCAGAAACACCCATTCAGTCATGTCCCGCCCTCCCACCCCAGTTGAAGACAGCTGCCACCCGGTGAAACAAAAGTGTAGACACAGGCTTTTTAGCTTACAAATTACTAATTCAGGGATGCAAATGGCGCACCTTTTGGCGGATGCCGCCTTTTTCATGGCTGAATCGCGCAGATCCGTTTTTTTTTTTTTTTAGGGGGGGCGTTGGAGTGTCTGATTATAATTTCAAAGTAAATTCTGTTTTAAAATTACTAAATAAGCAAATGCTGTTACAGTCCATAAAACATAGGAAGTATGAGAAGGAAACAGTAAATCAGAAAGCTGCGCACGTTTGCGCGAAAGCTGCAAAGAAAAAAAAAGAAAGAAAGAAAGAAAGAAAGAAAGAAAGAAAGAAAGAAAAGTCTCAAAAAGTATCAGGCTAGACTTTTTAGCTTACAAATTACTATTCTGGTTTTTTTTAATTATTATTAGAAGGCACATGGAGTTTAGTCCTGCCTTGGCCAGTGCATTCTGAAAGTATGTTTCGGTCTGTAGCCAACAATGCATGTTATTGCAGATCATATCTCTCCACACAAACTAAAGGCGCAGATGGCGACTTTTGGAGGGAAGGGGAGAGAATGAAATGACAGCGGTGTCTGGAGGGGGAGTGACAAACGCAGCTTTTATATCTGTGAGCCAAGTCGGTGACGGCTTCAGAGCAACTTCAATACCATGCAGTAATGGCGTGTTGATATTGGTAACGGCGTTATAATGATTGTAGCTAATTAATTAGATTACCCGGCGTTATAACAGCCTTTATTTTAACGCCGTTATTCCCATCACTGAATGTTACGTACAGTACTTCTATTTTCAACGCCATCATGGCCAACTGAAACTGTCTCGAAGCTGGAGCCATTTGTCCTTCGCTCCAATACAAACCCCTCGACATCAGTGCTGCGTTTGACTAAATGTTTCGCGCTGTAGAAAAGGTAATGTGAGTGGAGGGCAGCGACTGGGCCTGAATGTGCGGATGCTCGCGGTTAGATTTCGAATAGATTCTAATAATTCCAATTCTAGAATTTTAAACTCGTAGGTTAACCGACTTTAATCGGCTAATGAGGCTCGGGGGTCGGTCAAGATTTTTTTTAGTTTTCGCCATCCCTAGTCGCAACACAGCAATCTCATCAGATTCAAATGAACTCGGACTACATTGTGCTCCTGAAGTGGATCGTCGCATTGAATAATTTCCTCTAGCGTACAAAAAGGCTCATCTCACGCTATTGGAATGTCAACGAGCGTGACAATGGCTTTGGGACTTTTGGCAAGTGCACCGATTTCCTTGGCCGTGCCTTAATTTGTGGTACACAGCCAAGGAAGATGAACAACAAAAAGACGGTTCCTTAAGGGTTCTCCAGACAGTTCGATAACAAACTCATTAGCATGCCATGTTTAAACTTTCTTCCAGAAAGGAAGAACTCACCACTTACTTGGCAGTTTTCAAGAATCCGATCTGGTTTGGTCGACTTTGGGATGGTGATGATCTGATTCTGCCAAACAAAAAGAAAACATCATCGATGACCAGGTGGAGTCTAGTCCAGATGGATTTTTGTATTGGAAAAAAAAGCACAAAATTCATCTTCCATTTTTACAAATCGTAAACAAAAAAAGCTCCAAAAAATGAGTTGTGTCCTGCAACAAGACCACAACCTCCTGTTGGATAAAAATACAATGTTCCCCAGGTGGGTGTGCATAAAAGTTGTCAAGATGGTGGTGCCACCCGTCATATTTACGATTTTATGGGCGTCTGGTCACATTAAACGCTACTCTTCATAAACTGCTGGGACGTTTTCACTGAAACTCAACCAGAAGACTCTAAAGACATATTCCAAGAAGAGTTGTTCACCAGGTGGCGCCACCTACCATGGATGCAGCTACACAAGGGTCACGTGCAATTTCACGCAAATGGCTACTCCTCTTACAGGACTGATCAGATTTTGATCAAACTCCTATGGAATATTCCCCAAGTTGGTGTGTATAAAAGTTGTCAAGATGGTGATGCCACCCATCATATTTAACATTTTATGGGTGTCTGAAATTTTTGGGTGACTGGTCACATTAAACGCTACTCTTCGTAAACTGCTGGGACATGCTCACTGAAACCCAACCAGAAGACTCATCTCATCTCATCATCTCTAGCCGCTTTATCCTTCTACAGGGTCGCAGGCAAGCTGGAGCCTATCCCAGCTGACTACGGGCGAAAGGCGGGGTACACCCTGGACAAGTCGCCAGGTCATCACAGGGCTGACACACAGACACAGACGACCATTCACACTCACATTCACACCTACGGTCAATTTAGAGTTACCAGTTAACCTAACCTGCATGTCTTTGGACTGTGGGGGAAACCGGAGCACCCGGAGGAAACCCACGCGGACACGGGGAGAACATGCAAACTCCGCACAGAAAGGCCCTTGCCAGCCACGGGGCTCGAACCCGGACCTTCTTGCTGTGAGGCAACAGCGCTAACCACTACACCACCGTGCCGCCCACCAGAAGACTCTAAAGACATATTCCAAGAAGAGTTGTTCACCAGGTGGCGCCACCTACCATGGATGCAGCTACACAGGGGTCATGTGCAATTTCTCACACCCAAATTTAAGAAAAAAAAAAAGTGTGATGAAACAAATTCAACACGAGTGGCAACATCACAGCACCCAGTCACTGATTAATTTCCTATAACAGCAGCAGTTTCTCTCCGTGTTTGCTCTTGAAGCAGCTTGTCAAGTTACTAATAAACCTTGCAAAGCTCTGACACGTTTACCTTCTGAAAACATTAACGGCGCGTCTATTTACAGACATCAGCCATGATGCTTGCAGTTTCTTTTGTTAAAGAACACGTTTTTTTTTTAAACACCCATTAATGCTGAGCTTAAACGATGTGATCATGCACGACGCAAGTCGAGCACATTAATTACAACTATTTAGAACAGCCAGTCAAATCCAGAAGGTTAGAAAACTGAATTTAAAATAACAGGAATTTAAAACAAAAAACACTTGACATGGTTGGACTTTGTTCAGTTTCATGAAAAGTTCTAAGAAAGGGTATGGACTAACTCCATGCTTAACTTTAGGGTTTGTTTTGGAAGTGTCAGTTGGCACGAATCCCGATAAGTGTGAAGAAGAAGGAAAAAAAAGTATTTAGTTTACATTAAAAAGCTTTGAGTGAGGACACCATTTTAAGTTCCACATCAAATCAGGTAAATAAAAAAAAAAAAAAGCCATTTTTATTTACAACCCCGATTCCAAAAAAGTTGGTACAAAGTACAAATTGTAAATAAAAACGGAATGCAATAATTTACAAATCTCAAAAACTGATATTGTATTCACAATAGAACATAGACAACATATCAAATGTCGAAAGTGAGACAGTTTGAAATTTCATGCCAAATATTGGCTCATTTGAAATTTCATGACAGCAACACATCTCAAAAAAGTTGGGACAGGGGCAATAAGAGGCTGGAAAAGTTAAAGGTACAAAAAAGGAACAGCTGGAGGACCAAATTGCAACTCATTAGGTCAATTGGCAATAGGTCATTAACATGACTGGGTATAAAAAGAGCATCTTGGAGTGGCAGCGGCTCTCAGAAGTAAAGATGGGAAGAGGATCACCAATCCCCCTAATTCTGCGCCGACAAATAGTGGAGCAATATCAGAAAGGAGTTCGACAGTGTAAAATTGCAAAGAGTTTGAACATATCGTCATTGGGGATAGATTAGGGATAAAATTAGCTCATGTTTTAAGTCGTTCAAATTCTGTAAAGCTGCTTTGCGACAATGTTTATTGTTAAAAGCGCTGTACAAATAAACTTGATTTGATTTGATCTACAGTGCATAATATCATCAAAAGATTCAGAGAATCTGGAAGAATCTCTGTGCGTAAGGGTCAAGGCCGGAAAACCATACTGGGTGCCCGTGATCTTCGGGCCCTTAGACGGCACTGCATCACATACAGGCATGCTTCTGTATTGGAAATCACAAAATGGGCTCAGGAATATTTCCAGAGAACATTATCTGTGAACACAATTCACCGTGCCATCCGCCGTTGCCAGCTAAAACTCTATAGTTCAAAGAAGAAGCCGTATCTAAACATGATCCAGAAGCGCAGACGTCTTCTCTGGGTCAAGGCTCATTTAAAATGGACTGTGGCAAAGAGGAAAACTGTTCTGTGGTCAGACGAATCAAAATTTGAAGTTCTTTATGGAAATCAGGGACGCCGTGTCATTCAGACTAAAGAGAAAAAGGACGACCCAAGTTGTTATCAGCGCTCAGTTCAGAAGCCTGCATCTCTGATGGTATGGGGTTGCATTAGTGCGTGTGGCATGGGCAGCTTACACATCTGGAAAGACACCATCAATGCTGAAAGGTATATCCAGGTTCTAGAGCAACATATGCTCCCATCCAGACGACGTCTCTTTCAGGGAAGACCTTGCATTTTCCAACATGACAATGCCAAACCACATACAGCATCAATTACAGCATCATGGCTGTGTAGAAGAAGGGTCCGGGTACTGAACTGGCCAGCCTGCAGTCCAGAGCTTTCACCCATAGAAAACATTTGGCGCATCATAAAACGGAAGATACGACAAAAAAGACCGAAGACAGTTGAGCAACTAGAATCCTACATTAGACAAGAATGGGTTAACATTCCTATCCCTAAACTTGAGCAACTTGTCTCCTCAGTCCCCAGATGTTTACAGACTGTTGTAAAGAGAAAAGGGGATGTCTCACAGTGGTAAACATGGACTTGTCCCAACTTTGAGATGTGGTGTTGTCATGAAATTTAAAATCACCTAATTTTTCTCTTTAAATTATACATTTTCTCAGTTTAAACATTTGATATGTCATCTATGTTCTATTCTGAATAAAATATGGAATTTTGAAACTTCCACATCATTGCATTCCGTTTTTATTTACAATTTGTACTTTGTCCCAACTTTTTTGGAATTGGGGTTGTAAATAAGCAAATACATAAGAGCCTTTGACTGGATAATTACTACAGTGATTAATGTGGTTCAGTTGGTAATAATTCTTTTAACCCTAACTGATGCAGTGAGTAGCTTCACATTTCTTTAACAAACATGTCGGTAGACGTGTCCTGTGCTCAAGGAAAAGATGTTACTGTATTTCAGAAGAGTCAAATTATTGGCCTGGATCAAGCAAAGAAAACGACTAAGGAGATTGCTGAAATGACTGGAATTGGATTAAGAACGAGCCAATGCATTATTAAAACCTGGAAGGATAGTCATGAACTGTCAACTTTGTGGGGAAAAAAAAACGTGGTCGGGGGAGTCTTGACTGACCATGATCAGAGATCTTAAAAGAGAGCACTTAAAAGTCGAATCATCAAAAAAAAAAAAAAGAAGAAATCAACAGTAGGACTCACGGCTATGTTTAGTAGTGAAATGAAGAGCATTTCCACACCCACAATGCGACGAGAACTCACGGGATTGGGATTAAACAGCCACAGTTGTTTACGGCTATAAGAAAACCACTGGTTAGTGAGACGAATCAGGCGAAAAGGCTTCAATTTTCTAGGGAGAATAAAGATTGGACTCTGGAGCAATGGAAAAAGGTCATGTGGTTTGATAAGTCCAGATTTACCCTGTTCCTGAGTGTCAGGGTAAGAAGGGAACTCATGACTGATGCATCCATCATGTCTAGTGGTCACTGTACAAGCCTCTGGAGGCAGTGTTCCAGTTTTTTTTTTTCCTCTCCGTGCTTCCACGGAAGGTGGTCGCATTTTGCTCTCCCTCTCCCTCCTTTTTTTCCCTGCTTGTGCTCTTGTCTCGTCTGCTGTACTTTTTGAAGAGACTCTTCCTGCATTACTTTCTAAACTAAAAAAGCATGGAATTAAACTGGTCTCCTAACGAAATTGACACAGTTTTGGGTTCGGGGGAACCCGTTTGTCCTGCCGGAACGTTTGCGTCCGGTTACACGATGGACGCGTGGGAGCGGTGGCGGGTCGTGTGCCTGGCGATTCTTTCTGTGGAGGACACTGAAGATATCTACCTATTCGGAACCATGATTACAGGACTTTTGCTGATTGGATTAGGCATTGCCCTGGTATATCGAGGAAATCAGACAACGGTGACAGCTGTTCAAAGCCCCACAAAGCTGCCTGATATGATTGGAGTGGCAAAGCTGTTGGCACTGAGACTGTGGACATTCAGAACCTTAACCACGAAATGGTTGTTATCTCGGAGCAGCTTTCAGCTTTGCAAGGAATATGTTTTTCGGAGATCAATGAATAGAATGGACGGAACGGACAGATATGGACGAGCGGTGTGGACGTGCAAAGACCGCGTCTGGAAAGACCAAACAATTAATATCTTATCGACATTTGGTGCCCTGAGACAGCTCCGGCCTTGGTCAGGCCGTTGCTGAGAAAACATTTCCCCCTGAAGGTCACTGCCGGGAGACACTCTCATTCCTCTCTAACTCTCCGCGGTCGCCATTTTTACCCCCAGTGTGACAAGCAGGTGCGTGACCAGCGCCTTCATGGCTGCAGGAGCGGATGGCTGCTTGCTTGCGCTGGATTACCTCCTCCCCTCCCCCAAGTCCCGTGTTTAAAGTGTACTTGTGTTGCTGTGTGCTTATGCAAAGGTTTTTTAAATGTTCCCACACTATACTCCTGACAGGAGCATAGTGGGGGGGGGGGGGGGGGGGGGGGGGTTCTTTTTTTTCCTTATCTCTCCTCGTGTTGTGTTTCCTTTTTATCTTTATCCCTGTCTTCCTGTCCTGTCTACCCTATGCCAATTGTATGTTGTATATGTACGGACAGGTCGACGGCTAATTTTGCTGGTACATGTGACTAGTGACAATAAAGGGCATCATCATCATCATCAGTGTTATGATCTGGGGTTGATTCAGTTGGTCAGATCGAGGCTCAGCAACATTATGGGGCAATAAAATGATGACATCACATCAATGGGTTTTTTTCTTCCCCGATGGCACGGGAATAAAATTAGGGCTCAGATTGTGAAAGAGTAGTTCAGGAATCATTTTCACACACCAGAGTCCTGACCTAAACCCTATTAAGAATCTTTAGGAGAAGACTTTACGCAGTGGTTCGACTCTCCCATCCGCAACACGAGATATTGGTGAAAAATTAATACAACTCTGGACTGAAATAAATGTTGTGATGTTGCAGACGTTTATCAAAACCATGCCATGGCGAAATAAAAGATGAAATTTTGTTGATCCCAAAGAAAAGTTTTGTGCCAATTAGCTTATGACGATCCAGATAACAACGAACAGATTTGGAATATACAGCCACGTGTGTATACACGCACGTATTGATGCGAATATAAAATTCCATCTGGACTTTCACGTCAGTGTCGTACCTGAATGCTCCAGCGGATGCAGATCTGTGAAGCGCTGCGTCCGTACTTCTGCGCCAGTTCCACGATGAGTGGATGATTGAGCGCTTGGCCTCTAGCTAGAGGACAGTAACCCTCAAACACTATGCCCTCGCTGCGGCAAAACTCCACCAGTTTCCACGGCTGCTGAAACGGATGAAACTCTCCCTACAAAACAAACGAACAGAGAGCGCTTTGTTGTTCTGATCATTCCATGGACACTGGAGGGAGTTAAAGAGCTAGCTTCCTGTCCTTCGTTCTTACCTGGTTAACATGAGGCACCACGCTGCCGTCCTCTTTCAGTTCCTCGAGATGTGCGATCAGGAAGTTGCTAACGCCGATGGAACGGCACAATCCTGCGAGAATAGGGAAAAACATCCAAGGATCCCTTTTTACCCTGCGTTTGCATCAGGAAAGAAACTAAAATCCACCACACACACACACACACCATCCTGATTGTTCATCTTCTGAAAAAGAAGTCTCTACCTTCATCGTACATCTCCTCCAGCGCTCTCCACGTCTCGGCTCGGACGTCCCTATTGGAGCAGCCCGGAACGCCGCAGTCAGGCCAGTGCATGAGATACAGATCTGCAAGAGAGACGCGTTACACTGCCATGATAGATGTCTCGGAGTTAATAGCCAAAAGGAACTACTCGTACCTAAATACTCCACCCCGAGTCTGGCACATGAGGCCCGACAGGCCTCCTTGGCACTCTGATACCCATAATCCCCTGGCCACAGCTTGCTGGTGATCCACAGGTCATCACGTGGGACTCGGCTCTTCAAGATTGACTTACCCAAGGCTTCTTCACAACCGTATCTCTTAGCCGTGTCTATGTGCCTGATGCCGCACTGCTGGAGAGCGTAGACGACTGCATCATGGGAGTAGCCACCATTGTGTGATGTTCCTGGATAGAAGAAGCAGAGCATTTGCACAATTCTGCTGTCGAATTCTCGACTCTGGTTGGTCATAAAGGTTTGATTAACGTCCTAGAACAGCAGCTCGGACAACAATGTGGATTGCAACGTGGTGAATCTTTCAGTAAGGAGTCTCCAGTGTCAGCGATGTTGGTGTTCCCGAGCTCACCAGTGCATGCGTTCCTTTATAAGAAATGTACCAAATGGAGGATTTGATCACACTTTGCAGTTTCTCCGATGGTTTTTTTTTTTTTTTGGCTTTTTCAGCCTAATCATGGCTTGTTGACTGAGAATCAGTGACAGATTTCCAAATGCAAATACCACACAGGTTTGAAATCAGCTGAGAATCAATTTTTTTTAAGTGCTTTAATTTCTACACACTTGATCTGATTTGGATATACAACCCCGATTCCAAAAAAGTTGGTACAAAGTACAAATTGTAAATAAAAACGGAATGCAATAATTTACAAATCTCAAAAACTGATATTGTATTCACAACAGAACATAGACAACATATCAAATGTCGAAAGTGAGACATTTTGAAATTTCATGCCAAATATTGGCTCATTTGAAATTTCATGACAGCAACACATCTCAAAAAAGTTGGGACAGGGGCAATAAGAGGCTGGAAAAGTTAAAGGTACAAAAAAGGAACAGCTGGAGGACCAAATTGCAACTCATTAGGTCAATTGGCAATAGGTCATTAACATGACTGGGTATAAAAAGAGCATCTTGGAGTGGCAGCGGCTCTCAGAAGTAAAGATGGGAAGAAGATCACCAATCCCCCTAATTCTGCACCGACAAATAGTGGAGCAATATCAGAAAGGAGTTCGACACTGTAAAATTGCAAAGAGTTTGAACACATCATCATCTACAGTGCATAATATCATCAAAAGATTCCGAGAATCTGGAAGAATCTCTGTGCGTAAGGGTCAAGGCCAGAAAACCATACTGGGTGCCCGTGATCTTCGGGCCCTTAGACGGCACTGCATCACATACAGGCATGCTTCTGTATTGGAAATCACAAAATGGGCTCAGGAATATTTCCAGAGAACATTATCTGTGAACACAATTCACCATGCCATCCGCCGTTGCCAGCTAAAACTCTATAGTTCAAAGAAGAAGCCGTATCTAAACATGATCCAGAAGCGCAGACGTCTTCTCTGGGCCAAGGCTCATTTAAAATGGACTGTGGCAAAGAGGAAAACTGTTCTGTGGTCAGACGAATCAAAATTTGAAGTTCTTTATGGAAATCAGGGACGCCGTGCCATTCGGACTAAAGAGGAGAAGGACGACCCAAGTTGTTATCAGCGCTCAGTTCAGAAGCCTGCATCTCTGATGGTATGGGGTTGCATTAGTGCATGTGGCATGGGCAGCTTACACATCTGGAAAGACACCATCAATGCTGAAAGGTATATCCAGGTTCTAGAGCAACATATGCTCCCATCCAGACGACGTCTCTTTCAGGGAAGACCTTGCATTTTCCAACATGACAATGCCAAACCACATACTGCATCAATTACAGCATCATGGCTGTGTAGAAGAAGGGTCCGGGTACTGAACGGGCCAGCCTGCAGTCCAGATCTTTCACCCATAGAAAACATTTGGCGCATCATAAAACGGAAGATACGACAAAAAAAGACCTAAGACAGTTGAGCAACTAGAATCCTACATTAGACAAGAATGGGTTAACATTCCTATCCCTAAACTTGAGCAACTTGTCTCCTCAGTCCCCAGACGTTTACAGACTGCTGTAAAGAGAAAAGGGGATGTCTCACAGTGGTAAACATGGCCTTGTCCCAACTTTTTTGGAATCGGGGTTGTATATACTCTCAAATTAAAGCTGAAAGTCTGCACTTTCTAAATAAATAAAATCGAGATTATCAAACCATGTTTGAATATTTATAGACCTGATTGAAGACATGCTGTTACTTTGAGCTTTTAAGGAAAATCATATTCATATTTTTCGGCTGAACCATTCCTGGATGTTTCCATATGTCATGGCTCTCTTACATAATTATAATATCATTAAAATCGGTTTAAAATGACGTCATGACCCTAATTAGGTATGCTGTAGCTAAAGAACTGGACTGTAAAAGTGCTGATCCTGAATCAGAAACAAAACGCGACTCTTTCCTTCTAAACAACTGCTGCCTGGTTTACCGTAAAATCCAGTATATGCGCACCACGCTTTTCAGCCGTGCACGTTAAAAAAATGGGAAGCAATTCAGAAGTAACATTAAGTGCACGACGTGGACTCACCTAAACCTAGAATTGGGATTTTCAATCCATTGGAAAGCTCAATATCTGGGAAATGCTGCATTGGAGAAACACTATTCGCTGCTTTCAGAATAAATCACGTCCCGGTCAGACTACTGAGTTGTCAAGTGACTCGTGAAGTTTTATATATTTGCGACAGTATATTTACTTGTCGGCAGCCGTAAAACGTTTGTAAAGCTATCCGCCATCTTACCACTCACATCGCGTGTATTTGGTTACTAGTCTACTATAATTATTTTTATGGAGATTATTTCAGTTTTTCTTTGTACAGGAAATCATATAAAGGGCGCTGTCCACCCCCTTTGAAAAGTAACATTTTAAACAATATCTCAATGAACACAAATTTTCCAAAATGTTTAATATAACATCTGTTTAACTTATAACGTGAAAGTAAGGTTAATAATATAACTTAGATTACACATTTTTCAGTTTTACTCAAATTAGGGTGGTGCAAAAATGAGTACACCCCACAACAAAAACTACTCCATCTACTACTTTGTATGGCCTCCATGATTTTTAATGACGGCACCGAGTCTTCTAGGCGTAGAATGAACAAGTTGGGGACATTTTGCAACATCAATCTTTTTCCATTCTTCAACAGCGACCTCTTTTAGTGACTGATGCTCAACTCGTCTCTTCAGAATTCCCCGAAGAAAATAATTTCTTTCCACCACAAAGGTGAAGGCTACAAGAAGATCAGCAAAGCTTTACTTATCAGTCAGAATACTGTCGCAAAAGTGGTCCAAAAATTTCAGAAAAATGGAACTGCAACCATCTCACAGAGACGTCCAGGTCGTCCTCGACTGGAGCATCTTCTGATGAGAAGGGTCGAAGAAAATCGGCATGCAAGTTCACTGCAGTTATCTAAAGAAGTAGAAAGCCAAACTGGGGTGACTATTTCCCGTGACACAATACGGCGTACGCTGCAGAGGAATGGCATGCACGGATGCCGTCCACGAAAGAAGCCTTTCCTAAAGCCCAGGCACAAAAAAGCCTGCCTGGAGTTTGCCAGGGCCCATGCTGACAAAGATGAAGACTACTGGGACTCTATACTCTGGAGTGATGAGAACAAGATAAATGTTTTTGGAACTGATGGCGTCGCAAAGCTGAGGAATACAAAGAAAAATGCCTGGTGCCTACAGTGAAACATGGTGGTGGCAGTGTCCTTATGTGGGGCTGCATGAGTGCTGCTGGTGTCGGGGAGCTGCATTTCATTGATGGCATCATGAATTCACAGACGTATTGCTCTATACTGAAAGAGAAGATGCTACCATCACTCCGTGCCCTTGGTCGTCGTGCACTTTTCCAACATGACGAAACACACATCTAAGGCCACTGTTGGATTTCTGAAGAAGAACAGGGTGAAAGTGATTCAGTGGCCAAGTATGTCTCCTGATCTGAACCCAATCGAACACCTACGGGGAATTCTGAAGAGACAAGTTGAGCATCACTCTCCATCCAGCATCCAGTCACTAAAAGAGGTCGCTGTTGAAGAATGGAAAAAGATTGATGTTGTAAAATGTTGCCAACTTGTTCATTCCATGCCTAGAAGACTTGGTGCTGTCATTAAAAATCATAGAGGCCATACAAAGTACTAGATGGAGTAGTTTTTGTTGTGGGGTGTACTCATTTTTGCACCACCCTAATTTGAGTAAAACTGAAAAATGTGTAATCTGAGTTATATTATTAACCTTACTTTCACATTATAAGATAAACAGATGTTATATTAAACTTTGTCTTGTCAACATTTTGGAATTGTTTTATATATATATATATATATATATATATATATATACACACACACACACAATTTAAACTCAAATCATGTAGTTAAAACAAACAATCATGGCCATTTTGTCAATTTGTGCAAGTGGGTGTGACATGTAGATGATCTACATTGTCAGCTTAGCCTGAGGTAAATGAAAATAACGACTGACCAAATTACAGTGGTGCTTGAAAGTTTGTGAAGCCTTTAGAATTTTCTATATTTCTGCATAAATATGACCTAAAACATCATCAGATTTTCACACAAGTCCTAAAAGTAGATAAAGAGAACCCAGTTAAACAAATGAGACAAAAATATTATACTTGGTCATTTATTTATTGAGAAAAATGATCCAATATTACATATCTGTGAGTGGCAAAAGTATGTGAACCTTTGCTTTCAGTATCTGGTGTGACCCCCTTGTGCAGCAATAACTGCAACTAAACGTTTGCGGTAACTGTTGATCAGTCCTGCACACCGGCTTGGAGGAATTTTAGCTCGTTCCTCCGTACAGAACAGCTTCAACTCTGGGATGTTGGTGGGTTTCCTCACATGAACTGCTCGCTTCAGGTCCTTCCACAACATTTCGATTGGATTAAGGTCAGGACTTTGACTTGGCCATTCCAAAACATTAACTTTATTCTTCTTTAACCATTCTTTGGTAGAACGACTTGTGTGCTTAGGGTTGTTGTCTTGCTGCATGACCCACCTTCTCTTGAGATTCAGTTCATCGACAGATGTCCTGATATTTTCCTTCAGAATTCGCTGGTATAATTTGGAATTCATTGTTCCATCAATGATGGCAAGCCGTCCTGGCCCAGATGCAGCAAAACAGGCCCAAACCATGATCCTACCACCACCATGTTTCACAGATGGGATAAGGTTCTTATGCTGGAATGCAGTGCTTTCCTTTCTCCAAACATAACGCTTCTCGTTTCAACCAAAAAGTTCTATTTTGGTCTCATCCATCCACAACACATTTTTCCAATAGCCTTCCGGCTTGTCCACGTGATCTTTAGCAAACTGCAGATGAGCAGCAATGTTCTTTTTGGAGAGCAGTGGCTTTCTCCTTGCAACCCTGCCATGCACACTATTGTTGTTCAGTGTTCTCCTGATGGTGGGCTCATGAACGTTAACATTAGCCAATGTGAGAGAGGCCTTCAGTTGCTTCGAAGTTACCCTGGGGTCCTTTGTGACCTCGCCGACTATTACACGCTTTGCTCTTGGAGTGATCTTTGTTGGTCGACCACTCCTGGGGAGGGTAACAATGGTCTTGAATTTCCTCCATTTGTACACAATCTGTCTGACTGTGGATTGGTGGAGTCCAAACTCTTTAGAGATGGTTTTGTAACCTTTTCCAGCCTGATGAGCATCAACAACGCTTTTTCTGAGGTCCTCAGAAATCTCCTTTGTTCATGCCACGATACACTTCCACAAACACGTGTTGTGAAGTGAATTTGAAGGGACGTTGATAGATCCCTGTTCTTTAAATAAAACAGGGTGCCCACTCACACCTGACTCTAATTTCACCTTCAAATTAACTGCTAATCCTAGAGGTTCACATACTTTTGCCATTCACAGATATGTAATATTTGATCAATAAATAAATTACCAAGTATAATATTTTTGTCTCATTTGTTTAACTGGGTTCTCTTTATCTACTTTTAGGACTTGTGTGAAAATCTGATGATGTTTTAGGTCACATTTATGCCGAAATATAGAAAATTCTAAAGGGTTCACAAACTTTCAAGCACCACTGTAGAACAATAACATCTTTTATTTACATCCCTCACTGTTATTTCTGCCTATGGCTATGATTGAGGCTACTGAGGATAATTTACTCAGTTAATTTTTCTGTTTGAATCTGAGCCGTTGAGCTTGAGCTCTCACATTCAGTATCAAACATGTCTCGACTTTGATCTAGTCTGGGACAGTTCCATCGAAAACCTGACACAGTTACAGTGTTCATCCCAGAGATCAATGTCGGATTTTCGACAAAAACAGACAAATGGGTTTGCTCTTGCAAACCATCATAAAACGCAAATGGCACTGCGCACACACGTGTAAAAATGATCACGCTATCAGTACCATCACAGGTGAAATGTCTGTCCACAGCTTTTGACTTGCCGGTTGTACAGTTCACTGCTGCACATGCAGGCATTTTTCTTGTAATTTTTTTCACCAACTAGTCTATAGAAATAACTTTTTTGTTTTGTGCAGCTTTCAGTAGCCTAAATAACCATGCTGCTCCTTAATGTGAGTGGCAAGATGGCTTCACTTTGATAAGCCCATGAGCTCTCCAGAGTTTCACGTAGAGCTCAGTGTTTTCCTGATAGATACAGTACCGTTCAAAAGTTTGGGGTCACTTTGAAATGTCCTTATTTTTGAAAGAAAAGCACTGTTCTTTTCAATGAAGATCACTTTAAACTAATCAGAAATCCACTCTATACATTGCTAATGTGGTAAATGACTATTCTAGCTGCAAATGTCTGGTTTTTGGTGCAATATCTCCATAGGTGTATAGAGGCCCATTTCCAGCAACTCTCACTCCAGTGTTCTAATGGTACAATGTGTTTGCTCATTGCCTCAGAAGGCTAATGGATGATTAGAAAACCCTTGTACAATCATGTTAGCACAGCTGAAAACAGTTGAGCTCTTTAGAGAAGCTATAAAACTGACCTTCCTTTGAGCAGATTGAGTTTCTGGAGCATCACATTTGTGGGGTCGATTAAATGCTCAAAAAAAATGTCTCGACTATATTTTCTATTCATTTTACAACTTATGGTGGTCAATAAAAGTGTGACTTTTCATGGAAAACACAAAATTGTCTGGGTGACCCCAAACTTTTGAACGGTAGTGTAGATAGATAGATAATCTTTTGCCTTCATGAATATGCACAGTGGCCTAAAATACAAGATGATGTCCAGGCTAAAAAGTTCTCTCTCCAAGATTCTTTCCACACTTTCACTTCTGATGCCAAGAGCTTTTCAAGATACTTTGGAAAAAAAAAAAAACTTTTATTTACAGATACCTTGTAAACAGGACACAGCCCTATCCAGACTTTATGAGCTCGGAAGTTGCTTAAGTTGATTTACAGTCAGCTCCAGAATTATTGGCACCCTTAGTTAGTTAAACCCTTCGCCCCAAGTGGGGCATAGGTCGCTGACGAGAGAACGCCACTTCATCCTGTCCCGGGCCACCATTTCCAGTTGTCCCCCCGAATAACCCGCCTGTTGTGCTTCTTGGACAGTTGATCTCCTCCATGTTGTTCTAGGCCTGCCTCACTTTCTTTTCCCTTGTGGGTTCCACTTCAGGGCTTGGCGTGTGATGTTAGTTACTGGCTTTCTCAAGGTATGACCAAGCCAACCCCACTTTCTCTTTTTGATCTGAAGGTCAACTGGATCTCGCCCGGCTTGCCTCCACAGCTCTTTATTTGTGACTTTGTGGAACCACTTATCTCATCTCATCATCTCTAGCCGCTTTATCCTTCTACAGGGTCGCAGGCAAGCTGGAGCCTATCCCAGCTGACTACGGGCGAAAGGCGGGGTACACCCTGGACAAGTCGCCAGGTCATCACAGGGCTGACACATAGACACAGACAACCATTCACACTCACATTCACACCTACGGTCAATTTAGAGTCACCAGTTAACCTAACCTGCATGTCTTTGGACTGTGGGGGAAACCGGAGGAAACCCACGCGGACACGGGGAGAACATGCAAACTCCACACAGAAAGGCCCTCGCCGGCCCCGGGGCTCGAACCCAGGACCTTCTTGCTGTGAGGCGACAGCGCTAACCACTACACCACCGTGCCGCCCCTGTGGAACCACTTGATACGTAAAATCCTTCTCAAGCATCTATTAGCACCCTTGCTAAAGATAAATACATTTATTTTATTTGAATACGTACACTGTATTTAATCCAGCTTATCCAAGAGTGCCAATACTTCTGGAGGTTTAAACACCCCCAGGTACAAAGAATTCTAAATGTTGCTTCCTGTGACTCCTCTATACAAATTAACACGTCAATTAATAATAATAATAATAATAAAAAAAAAAATCATAAAATCACACACACCCCAACTTTCACTGTTATCATAGTAACACTATTCTCATATTCCTACACAGTGCTATGATGTTCATATGACAAGTTTAATTTGTGAGATCATATTCAAATTTAATTCCAATCACTTTCAGCCATCAACACAAGCGTTTACTATCTGTACAAAAATATGTTGTACAAATCAACGTCTTTACAGAGTCGTAACAAAACGTGAGGATCAGTTGTGATGCAGGTGTCCGTGTCCATGTCCCCCCACACACAGTACAGCTCACTGGAGTTTTATTTAGCCTAAACCTCATTTTTGGGCAGAAAGAATCACATTTAGTCCTGGGGCTAAAACCAAAGAAATGGCAGAATCTGGTTTATCATTATATATTTTTTTATTTTACATTATATTTTATGATACATGTATTATAACTGTTTGTACCACACACTTTACACAAGAAATAACAGCACATCCTAAAGTGTTTTATTCCTTTTACATTTACATGTCTTGTGGATGTTCCACGTCCTGTTCTCACATTATAGCAGCTACAAACAGTCATTCCATCATCACCACCCTCTCTCTTGGAATTCCTAAAATTAAAAACAAAAACAAAACAAACAAACATAGCTGGTCCTGTAACAGAGAAACTGCTAAACTCCTCTGTCCTGAAGAATTTTCAGGTTCTTAAAATGGTTTACATTCAAATTCACACCAGTGAGCCTGTCTGATCATTTTCTCCTTTATCTAACGACACTGCTTCACCATGTTGGTGGGACGAGAACAGCAGCCAGCGACTGAGCAAACGGACTTCTTCGACAGCACCTGTGGTCACGTGATCTAAACATGGCAGCCCTCGTATAACGGGAAATGTTATGTACAGGAAATAAATTGGCTCATTTGAAGACAACAAAAGCAGTGGGACTCTTCATTTTTCAAGCAGATATACGGTTTATGTTCACTGTTTGATATTTGTAACTTTTATATGATGTCCGTGTTTAAAATATCAGGAATTAAAAAAAAAAAAAAAAAAAAGTTTGATTAGTCACACATAACTGACCCCACTTCTTTCTGCCCCGAGATGAGGTAAGTAAAACTCAAGAGCCTTCAGTCAGACTAACGATACTCAACGTCAAATATATTCCAAGACTTAAAAAAAAAAAAAAAAAAAAAAAGAAGTGTGAATGGACATTGTGAAGTTTTGAAATCAAATCAAACCAATGAACCAAGGATTTCTTTGGTTGCCGTAGCACGTCGCAGTCATGCCTGCTGAACCTAATGCTCCACGAGACGTTTAGTCGCATGTTGACGAGGTTTTCTTCCAGTCGATGAGCCGGAGATCGCTGCAGCTTTAGTACTTTGCATATTTGGACTGAAGGGACTGTGAAAAGACAGAAAGGCACACACACAGGTGTTTAATCCAGATGTTTAATGTGCGCAAAAAAAACAGTTAAATATAGTGCGAGATAAAGCTTAGACAAAATAAGCGTAATTTGGCTTTATTCCATTCACATGCACTGGATATGAGCAATTGTGCACTCTGATTGGCTACTCTACTACTAGGATATCAGCTCATATACCATGAGTGGAGGAAAAAAAAAAAATGGCAGGGCGTGCTGCTGAACCAACCGAGGACGAAATAAAAATTCTACTCAAACCCCCCCCAAAAAAAAAAAAAAGCAACAAAATATGGAATGAAAGTATGGGGGCGTCATGGCTCAGGTAGCTAAGGCGCCATACCATAAATCCGGGGACCCGGGTTCGATTCCGGCCTGAGGTCATTTCCCGATCCCTCCCCGTCTCTCTCCTGCTCGTTTCCTGTCCTGTCTCTACACTGTCCTATCCAATAAAGGTGAAAAAAAGCCCAAAAAAAAAAAGAAATAGCCTGGGCCCGCCCATCCTAAGCGTGACGCAACACGAGGGCCTGTTGCGAGCTTAGTCTGGCCAGGCAAGCTATCTACAGCTCTTCCAAGCTCCCGAAAAATCGGGAACCAATCAACTTTGAGCATCTCCAACGGCCCTGGGTAGAGGCGTGTTCAAGGCACTGACGTAGTAGAACTGCGACCGGAAGCCATAGATTGTTTACAGAATCTATGCCGGAAGCGCTTCATTCACGAATGCTGTATTGAAAACATTCAACGGGAAGTTCTCAGTGAAAACGG
Organism: Neoarius graeffei; assembly: GCF_027579695.1. NCBI lineage: Eukaryota > Metazoa > Chordata > Actinopteri > Siluriformes > Ariidae > Neoarius > Neoarius graeffei. The sequence continues at coordinate 8,864,553 of NC_083569.1, forward strand.
AGCAAAGAGCAGCCCTGGAGGTATTTATTGAAAGGAAGGACGCTTTCGCCTTGCTCCCAACCGGCTTCGGTAAGGGTTTAATCTACCAGTTAGCCCCGTTGCGTCGCATACGTCAGAGGAAAGAGTGATGTGATTGGTTTAAGCTTCGCCACAGCCTTTTCTGGCTTCGACCAGTAGCAAACTGAGGCATTTCAGGGAGGCGGGTCAACCACGGGCTCTGGGAAACGGTTGGGCTTAATAGCTTTGCCAGACCAATAGCTCGGAGAGCTTTGCAGTCGCGTTAGCCAGACTAGCACAGAAAGGCCCTCACCGGCCACGGGGCTCGAACCCGGACCTTCTTGCTGTGAGGCGACAGCGCTAACCACTACACCACCGTGCCGCCTAAACTGAACTGTTGTAGTGAAAAATATAAGGCCATTATTAAAAAATGTTCTGTTTCCGGTCCACCAGCCGGGTGAGTCCCGTTTGTGCGGTTGAAATTTTTTTTTTAACACCGGTTTTTCGACGTTTTTTCGGGTTCGTAAATCTAAAATCGAACTTGACATTTACGCATTCCCAGGGCTTTCCACTAATGGCCCTTTTCCACTACCCTTTTTCAGCTCACTTCAGCTCGCTTCAGCTCACTTCAGCCCGACACGGCTCGCGTTTCGACTACCAAAAACCAGCACGACTCAGCTCGCTTCAGCCCTGCTTAGCCCCTAAAACTCGCACCGTTTTGGAGTGGGGCTGAAGCGAGCCAAGCCGTGCCGAGTGAGGTTGGGGGCGTGAGCAGACACTCCCCTGTGCACTGATTGGTGAGGAGGAGTGTCCTCACATGCCCAAACACGCCCCGCGAGCGCGCTGGAATCTGTAAACACCGCAAACCCGGAAGGAGAATAATTACGAATTACGAGAATTTCTGAAGCCTTATGCGCCTCGCCTCATCTATACGCTCTTGCCAGTATCTGTTGGTGTTGTCGGTGACAACAAGCCACAGCACCAAGACCAGCAACACTAACGACTCCATGTCCTCCATGTTTATTGTTTACTATCCGGGTCGTGAGACTACCGCTTAAAAGCTCACTGATGTCACTGTTTGCGCTGCTTAACGACATCACGTGACGTCCACCCACTTTCGCTAACTCCACCCAATGTGTCCACCCACTTCCAGCCAGCACGGTTCAGCGCGGTTGTAGTCGAAATGCAACTCCAACAGCCCCGCTCAGCCCGACTCAGCACGGCACGGCTCAGCCGCGTTTGTAGTGGAAAAGAGGCATATGGCTCATACTAGCCAGCCATGACAAATAAGTAGCCAGCCGGGGGGGAGTAAACACAAAAACTCCTGTGCACGCAGTTCCCAGGATTAAATGTATTCTCCACAGACCATTTATTTATCCACTTTACTCAAATACAAAGTAAAATGGCAGTAAATCTTCTTTCTTTTCTTGCGTATTGCATCATGAGGCGTTCCTGGCTTGTAAATCTCTTATTTTCGGTGCATGACACATTCACGCAGCTGAGCATGCTATGAATTAACAATGACAACGGTCTGCAGTGGGGCTACACAATTACACACTCAGCGAACATTTCTCCATTTGTGTATGAAAATACACTCCAACCACTCAGTTTGGCTTCATTTACAACCAACGGTGTCTTTTGATGCCAGCACGTAATTGAACGAGAGAAGACTGGTTTACCGGAGACAAAATAAGCGTCATCTCTGCTTCTGTTCCCTCCGACACACTACTGCCTCCGCCGAGTGCGCGCGCACTCTGAACTGAATCAGCTCTGCGCATGCGTCGTGCGGCACAAAAAAATGGCAGCCGCCATGAAGGAAGGAGATCCGGAGTTTTCAAACGTTTGCTTAAGTGTGAAATCGCAAAATGGTATTCTAGCGAACAACAAAATAGTAAAGATTCAGAAAAACAAATCATTCAGTGATCATTTTAATAGTGTAATTTCATCCGAACTAGGCCTAACGGTCGATTTAGAACTACAAAAAGTCCGTGTGTCGGACATTTTAAAAGTTTTGCAAATGTTGCAGTCAGCATTTAAAATACTAAAAGTTTTTGTACAAGTTTCAGTTGATTAAACCGTCATATTTTATTAAATGTGTCTGCTTTTGTAATAAAAAAGTACTGAAAGAAAAAGCAAAACACAGAATTGCGATTTCTTATCCATCCATTAAAAAAAAAAAAAAATCCCTCCCTCCCGACTGAAAATTTTTTTGCTCATTTTTTTGGACAGGAAACGGATTTTTTTTTTTTTTTTTAAGGATGGCCTAATCAAGCAAGACGTTTGAGTTAAATGAACAAACAGGAAGGAATAACCAACTTGCACAGCGAAAACAATATCTTGGACTGAGGAGAAAAACAGGCGTGTTTAAAAAGGGTTCAACAGGAAGTAATGTCTCTGACAAGAACAAGAAATCAGCAGTACAGATTTGCAGAAGAGCAAAACGGTTGTTTCCGTGTTCAAACATCTTGTAAAAATAGAAAAAGAAATTGTGCTTTAAATTGCTAGAGAGACAAACAAAGAATTCTGGGTAAACAGAAGGCAAATGACAGTGTTTATTTTGCAGAAGCTGAAGGACACACAAAAAAAAAGACAAAGCAGGATCTCTGGCTTAAGAGTCAAGGAGGATGAGAAGAAAGTAAGAGAAAACCTGATTTGTCCAAAAAAAAAAAAAGAGAAAATCTACTCACAGGAATAGAGCGACTAAGATGGCGGCTTGCAAGCGCGCCCGGAACGGGAACTCTGGGGTTTGGCCTGAAGGCTCCTCTCATCACAGGCCTGAGCGCATGAGCAGGAGGATTGCTGAGGTTGCTGTTAACTTCCTGTTGGAAACTTGGGATGGGGTACCCAAAACCGAAGCGGGGTGGAGGAGGGCCGGACGGGAGGAGCGAAGATGGAGAGAATGATGCAGGAGGAGGGGACGGGTAGGAGGGTGTGGACATGTCGTCCTCGTCTACGAAGTCGTCCAGGCTGTAAAGGTTACCGAGAGAGCGGGCCAAGCTGGGTTTAAAGCTGCAAGAAGGATGGTTAGAAACACGCAACTTAGCCAGTGTGCATTCAAGGTCATGGACACACTTGAACCCCCCCCTTCGGAACATTACTCCCAAAGAACAAATCTCCATCATATTGTGAATGTAATAAACATGTCACAATTCTGATGGGTTTGCCCAAGCGCACCTCTTCATGTTTCCAGCGGACGAGGGGCTTCGTGCCAGTCTCCTCGTTACAGGGCTGCCAGAGAAAGGAGGAGAAGCTTTGGAAGACTTTGAGGGAGAAACGGTGCCAGGTATCGGACGTAACCCACTGAAATAGCAAAAGTTACTGATTATTTAGTACAGGACATGGATATCAATCATTCCAACAATATCTATGGACCCTTTTCACGTGACGTCACGACAAACGCGGCCGCCATTTTGGACATGTACTACCAGTAGTTTACCACAGCCAGCATTGAGGAACGGCAGCAAAGAAAGTTTTTACTTTCAGCAAGACTTCCATCATGCCACTATATTGTTGTGCGCCTGGATGTAGTAACCATCAACAAACAAGGCAAGGGTTATCATTTTATCGGATCCCGGTAGATGCTGACCGACGGAGAAGATGGATAGCGGCCATAAACAGGAAAGATTGGCAGCCCTCGGCATACCAGCGCTTGTGTAGTGACCACTTTGTTGGAGGTAAGACGAATAAAATTAGCCAGAAAAGGCATTACATTGCTGTTAATATTCTGTGGCGGCGAGTGTGTAACCAAATAGGCTAAAATAACCCATTGTAACCTCTTTGTTCTTCTGTAGTAGCTATTAGCTAACGACATTAGCTAGCGTTGTGTTCCTTTGCTGTTGGTAGACTGTAGGACAGATCAGAGGCAGTGTCCTACAAACAACGCTTAATTTGAGGGGGAGCAAGCCGGAGCGCGCTCCGGAACCTCGGGCGTTGGCTCCAGCAGCTATTTACACTGGATCCGGTGATCCGACACCTCTTTTGACTATGTAACAAAAAAAAAAAACCAAAACAAATAATTAAATAAAAAAATGCAAGTTTATTTAGTGTTAATGTCTGATTTTGATATCTGTCTTGTTGGTGATTTCTCTCATGAAACGACATCCACAAAATATCTGCAGATGAACTTAATTTGCAGTGTTATTACAAAACATGCCCAGAAGCGCAGCGCAGTGCCCCCCTCCCCCCCTCTTTTTTTCCGCACCGGAGCCGCTCATCCTCTGCGCTCCGGGACCTCCCACTTTACAAATTAAGCACTGCCTACAAATAAGTGTTCAAAACAAGAGGAACAGGTATTTGTCTCTTAAATCCAGGCCGTTCCCTGTAATCTGTAACAACGGTTGGAGAAAGTAATGGCAAATAGTGAGTGCACAAACCATAGAAGGTAAACTGTACACAGCGCCAGGGCAGTGTGATGGTATGTCTACTTTTAGATTGTGTTAGCTCATCAATGAACACACTCGTCACTCGACGAGTTTCACGTCTTTACAACGGATACTTAAATGTGTGTTGGGTATTATTGTTGCAGTCTAAGCAGTCATTGTAGCAGCTAGATGAGCGAGAACCGAAAGGGTCTGTGCCATAAACCGTTATTTCTGTACGGCGTTGCTAATGTGTCGTTACTGTTGTCATTTCTCCCTCTGCTCGCCCTGTAAATGCCCTACGTCGCTGGATAGCGAAGGTGTTTTCTGCATCTTGTATGTTCTCCGTTTGTCGCCTTCCTCGCATTCAAACCAATTCGAGCCGAAGTCCGCTACATGTCCAAAATGGTGGTCGCGTTTACGAAGGTCACGTGACTGAAAAGGGTCTATACCTGGCGACATGGGCATAAGTTGAGTATAAAAGGGTGTGGTATGTGCTACAAGGTTGCTTGGGAGAGGAAAACTGAAAAAAAAAAAAAAGTTAGTTCTCTCATATTTTAGCTTGAGATTAACCACAAAAGAGACGACCCCCCCCCCCAAAAAAAAAAAAATCACCTTTATTCTGACCTGGTTTTGCCAATAAGGGTGCCAATAATTCTGGAGACGGGCTATTATTTAGCTTGTGTGTCGTACCTGAGAGTGGACGGAGACCTGAGAGGACGTCGACACTTTAATGCTCGGAGTTTGTCGCCCTGAGTTAATCCCATATTATTGTCCATGAAGTCATTCTATGAGGGGTTGGGGAAAGAAAAAGAAATTTAAAAAAACAAAAAGGTTTGAAATTACTGAATTGTTTCAAAATGTCCTCTGAACAGCAGTACCTCATCGATGCTTTGAGCGTTCAGGCTGGTGCTGCTGAGAGAAACGTCGTCCAGGCTGGAGATGAGGTGAGACAGGTCTCTCTCCGGGAACTGCCGCGGCCGCTTGGAACGGTACAAATCCCCGTCCATCCACATGCTGTGCTGTTTTCTGAACGCAGAGAGAAAGAAAGAAAGAAAGAAAGAAAGAAAGAACCGACAGAAGGTGGTTAAAAAGGTTTTACCTCAGAATATATTTCTGTCCACATAATTTTTCGATACATCACTAACTTTAATTGCTGGTAAACCTGGGTCGAACTGAACTCCCTTCGGTTACTGAGAACATTTAGCACGTAACTACATTTTCATGCTGTTTTTCCACTCTGGATTTATTTATTTATTTATTTGGTGGATTGGCCCACTCACTCTTCCAGAAAGTTCTGCTGGGGCCCGATGACCGAGCCAGGCCTGCAGATGCGAATCCAGGCGATGGCCTCTGCAGCAGTGAAGCAGTAATGCTTCATGAGGTAGCAGCCGATCAGGGTGCCCGTCCTGCCCAGGCCAGCTACACACACACACACACACACACACACACACACAATAAGTATGATTTCTCAGCAAGAAGCTCACCATGAAAATAAAACTGAATAACTAGTGTATTTACAGAGCCCTCCACAAATTTTGGCACCCCTTGTTTTGGTGAAGTTCGTGGCTTGCGAACGAAGATTATGACTGGCTGTAGACGTGGGTGTGTCCTTCAAGCCTGCGCATTGGAGTTTTAAGCTGGAGCGCAGTGTGCGCAGTACTGGCCCCACCCTTTACACCCAGGGCTCATCTGCCATGGCCCTGCATGCTGAGACGGTGACGGCGGTTGTAGGTTTTACAACCCCGATTTCAAAAAAAGTTGGGACAAAGTACAAATTGTAAATAAAAACGGAATGCAATAATTTACAAGAGGGAATAAGAGGCTGGAAAAGTTAAAGGTACAAAAAAGGAACAGCTGGAGGACCAAATTGCAACTCATTAGGTCAATTGGCAATAGGTCATTAACATGACTGGGTATAAAAAGAGCATCTTGGAGTGGCAGCGGCTCTCAGAAGTAAAGATGGGGAGAGGATCACCGATCCCCCTAATTCTGCACCGACAAATAGTGGAGCAATATCAGAAAGGAGTTCGACAATTGCAAAGAGTTTGAACATATCATCATCTACAGTGCATAATATCATCAAAAGATTCAGAGAATCTGGAAGAATCTCTGTGCGTAAGGGTCAAGGCCGGAAAACCATACTGGGTGCCTGTGATCTTCGGGCCCTTAGACGGCACTGCATCACATACAGGCATGCTTCTGTATTGGAAATCACAAAATGGGCTCAGGAATATTTCCAGAGAACATCATCTGTGAACACAATTCACCGTGCCATCCACCGTTACCAGCTAAAACTCTATAGTTCAAAGAAGAAGCCGTATCTAAACATGATCCAGAAGCGCAGACGTCTTCTCTGGGCCAAGGCTCATTTAAAATGGACTGTGGCAAAGTGGAAAACTGTTCTGTGGTCAGACGAATCAAAATTTGAAGTTCTTTATGGAAATCAGGGACGCCGTGTCATTCGGACTAAAGAGGAGAAGGACGACCCAAGTTGTTATCAGCGCTCAGTTCAGAAGCCTGCATCTCTGATGGTATGGGGTTGCATTAGTGCGTGTGGCATGGGCAGCTTACACATCTGGAAAGATGCCATCAATGCTGAAAGGTATATCCAGGTTCTAGAGCAACATATGCTCCCATCCAGACGACGTCTCTTTCATGGAAGACCTTGCATTTTCCAACATGACAATGCCAAACCACATACTGCATCAATTACAGCATCATGGCTGTGTAGAAGAAGGGTCCGGGTACTGAACTGGCCATGAAATTTAAAATCACCTAATTTTTCTCTTTAAATGATACATTTTCTCAGTTTAAACATTTGATATGTCATCTATGTTCTATTCTGAATAAAATATGTTATTTTGAAACTTCCACATCATTGCATTCCGTTTTTATTTACAATTTGTATTTTGTCCCAACTTTTTTGGAATCGGGGTTGTACATCAGATTGTCCTTGTCCTAGCGTTTGGCATAAAAACCTACCCTGGGGTTAGGCCCAGTTATATTGCTGGGTACTCGGTCACACCCTTAGCAATCTTGGGGGGGGGGGGGGGGGGGGGGGGGGCACCACGTGAAAGTGCTGCCATGGATACAGTAATGTAGGAGAAGCCATTTGCAATGACCTCCTGCCTGGCAAGCCAGACAGGGGCCAGGCGGCGATCACTACACCTGGAAAGGAGAGGCAATACGCTTACACTTTCCTTTAGTGAGCAGGACATGAGAAAGGAGAGGGCTGAGGACCCTAGATGATCTGGAGAGATTGCGTAAAGAGGAATGATGCCAGATGCCAGGCTCTGTATCTCCAACCTTATAGGAGAGACTCAGTGCTGTTTTACTGGTAAATATACCGTAAAAGTGTTACATGCAGGGGTGCCAATAACAGTGGCACACGAGTTTTTGTTGAAAATAATTTTCTTGAGAGATGTTATTTTCTGAAAAGTTATTTCAATTAAAAGGTTGGATTCTCATTCCCCCCCCCAGTGTGAGATGAAACGATTTCACCAAAATGTAGATTTTTTTTCTAACCATTTTTATTAATATCTTTACAAGGGGTGCCAATAATTGTGGAAGGCACTGTACGTCAAAACTTTTTTGCTTGTATTTGAAGAAGCTTTCGTCACACTTCATCACAGCAGCAGTCAATAAAACAAGCTCTGAACGTTGTGTGTGTGCAATGAGAGGAAAAATCAATTCCAGGTTCGTGTGATGCGGTCAGAGTTATTGTCGTCACCCCAAAGCTGATTTATTGGTTACATTTAATGTTGTACAACATCTGCAAAGCAAGTTAGTCCTCGTTGTTCCTTGTGTTATCGTAGCTACAAAAAGTCTCTCGCCAGTCTCTCTTTTGCGGTCAAGTAAAACAAAAACGCAGTTTGACAGTGTTGTAGTCGAGTCACTAAACCTCGAGTCCGAGTCCAGTCTCGAGTCCCCAGTGTTCAAGTCCGAGCCATTAAAGAAAACTGAGTCGAGACCGAGAACAAGACTCCAACTGCACCATTTGACGGTGGCTCTTGCTGCCTTTATATGTGAAAGCGTCTCTGCTACTGTGTTGGACTGACGTTACTGCTCGACTGCCCCATTTTAGTTAATAGGCTACAGATAAAAAGCTTGTTCATCGCTCAGCAAGCCCCGCCCACTATCAACAGGGCAAATAACATGAGAAAGGGTTAACACTAGCTAGTTCATCGCTCAGCAAGCAAGCCCCGCCCACTATCAACAGAGCAATGAACATAGCGTGTCACTTCCTTCTCTGGGTGTGGTCTTGCCAAATGACGATTGAAGTTCGAGGTTGTCCCCATCGTCTCCTCAAACGTTCTTCTACGTATGGAACACAAAACAGTGCATTTTTTCCTACTGCACAAGAAGTCTGTATAAACAAAGCGGACAATCTTGGGGCGTTCTCTCCAGGCATTTCAGCACTGTTAATGTTCGTTTGTTCCTGAACATGACGTATGAACAGGTGAATGTGCATTCTCTTGGACGAAATTAGTATAAAAATTAATGTAGATATAAATATCTTATGCCAACTTATTATGGCATGTTACAAAAAATAAAGAAAAAAATCCAAGTCCTCGTCTCCAATATACGAGACTGAATGCAGTTAATGCACGAGTCCAAGTCAAGTCACGAGTTAGACTCGAGTACTACAAGCCTGCTTGTCATGTTACCAAGAAACCGTAACGCTTCTAAAGTCCTCTGCACTGAAGACTTTCCCATGGGGGAAAACAACCGTAACAAGAAAGGGGACACTGGCGACTCCTTCCATAAAAATGTTAAATATACAGTTAGGTCCATATATATTTGGACACTGACAATTTTTTTTTATGTTTACTGAAACATATTCAAGTTATAGTTATATAATGGACATGGACATAAAGTCCAGACTTTCAGCTTTCATTTGAGGGTATCCCCATTAAAATTGGATGAAGGGTTTAGGAGTTTCAGCTCCTTAACATGTGCCACCCTGTTTTTAAAGGGACCAAAAGTAATTGGACAATTGACTCAAAGGCTATTTCATGGGCAGGTGTGGGCAATTCCTTCGTTATGTCATTCTCAATTAAGCAGATAAAAGGACTGGAGTTGATTTGAGGTGTGGTGCTTGCATTTGGAAGACTTTGCTGTGAAGAAAACATGCGGTCAAAGGAGCTCTCCATGCAGGTGAAACAAGCCATCCTTAAGCTGCGAAAACAGAAAAAAACCATCCGAGAAATTGCTACAATATTAGGAGTGGCAAAATCTACAGTTTGGTACATCCTGAGAAAGAAAGCAAGCACTGGTGAACTCATCAATGCAAAAAGACCTGGACGCCCACAGAAGACAACAGTGGTGGATGATCACAATAATTTCCATGGTGGAGAGAAACCCCTTCACAACAGCCAACCAAGTGAACAACACTCTCCAGGAGGTAGGTGTATCAATATCCAAATCTACCATAAAGAGAAGACTGCATGAAAGTAAATACAGAGGGTTCACTGCACGGTGCAAGCCACTCATAAGCCTCAAGAATAAAAAGGCTAGATTGGACTTTGCTAAAAAACATCTAAACAAGCCAGCACGGTTCTGGAAGAACATTCTTTGGACAGATGAAACCAAGATCAACCTCTACCAGAATGATGGAAAGAAAAAAAAAAAAAAAAGTATGGCGAAGGCGTGGTACAGCTCATGATCCAAAGCATACCACATCATCTGTAAAACACGGCGGAGGCAGTGTGATGGCTTGGGCATGCATGGCTGCCAGTGGCACTGGGTCACTAGTGTTTATTGATGATGTGACACAGGACAGAAGCAGCCGGATGAATTCTGAGGTATTCAGAGACATACTGTGTGCTCAAATCCAGCCAAATGCAGCCAAACTGATTGGTCGGCGTTTCATAATACAGATGGACAGTGACCCAGAACATAAAGCCAAAGCAACCCAAGAGTTTATTAAAGCAAAGAAGTGGAATATTCTTGAATGGCCAAGTCAGTCACCTGATCTCAACCCAATTGAGCATGCATTTCACTTGTTAAAGACTAAACTTCAGACAGAAAGGCCCACAAACAAACAGCAACTGAAAACCGCTGCAGTAAAGGCCTGGCAGAGCATTAAAAAGGAGGAAACGCAGCGTCTGGTGATGTCCATGAGTTCAAGACTTCAGGCAGTCATTGCCAACAAAGGGTTTTCAACCAAGTATTAGAAATGAACATTTTATTTACAATTATTTAATTTGTCCAATTACTTTTGAGCCCCTGAAATGAAGGGATTGTGTTTAAAAATGCTTTAGTTCCTCACATTTGTATGCAATCATTTTGTTCAACCCATTGAATTAAAGCTGAAAGTCTGAACTTCAACTGCATCTGAATTGTTTTGTTCAAAATTCATTGTGGTAATGTACAGAACCAAAATTAGAAAAATGTTGTCTCTGTCCAAATATTTATGGACCTAACTGTACGTCTTCTTACAAAAAGCATTTTTATGCTTTTGTTTCTAAAATCCTGCACATCCTTTACAGTCGCCATCTCTGTTTATCCTCAGACTCATCCACATTTAGTAAGCATACGAGGATCCATCCATCAATCCCCTAGACCCTAATAATTACTTCTGCCAAAGAGGTTATGTTTTCGGTGCAGTTTGTTTGCTGTAAACAGGACTGCACAAAACCTACTGACCCGATTTCTACGAAACTTGGTGAAAGGGTGTAGCATGGGCCAAGGAAGAACCAGTTACATTTTAGAGCCGATCCAAGTCATGGGTTGGATCCATGAATTTAGTTTCACTTTGCGAGATATGGCATTTGGCCTTGTAGAGGTCTGTGCTCTTGGAGTGCCCGTTTAGTGGTACAAGTTCTTCTCCCATGACTCCCTCTCACCTTTACAATGGACGGCGACAGCACCCTCGGCTGTTTCGCAGATGTGCAGGAAGCGGCGGATGATGAGGTCGCTTGGCGTGCCACCGTCCACAAAGAACAGATCGTGGTGTGCAAAGCCGGCGTCCGTAAAGCGACATCCCTCGTACATCTTCCCGTTGAGCCGGACCACGTCGCTGACATCGTGCTGGCGGAAGTAGGGGAAGTACTCTTCTGGAGCGTGGAGAGGGAAACCTGGGGATTATAAAGTTTCATTCATGGAGCACCATTCCACAGTCCCAGGACACAAAGATTAAAAAAAAAAATCATCACAAAAGCAATGCAAGTGTAAATATAAACTTACAAAAGGTCTTGATTTACTGATCAGAATCAGGTACATGAAGTTGTGTAACCTAATTAAAAACACACCCTGACCTCACTCACCATTCTCGATTTTGCTCTTGGGATGAGGCCCACTGAAGGCCAGCAGCTTCCCTGGCACGATCCAATTAAAATCACCATTTTCTACACGCTAAATAAAGAAAATGAAGAACAAGCCTTGATCAACAATCATTAGCGTCTATCTGTTCACAAACAAATTAGGGCAGTTAGTGCTCTCCTCAAAAGCATGTTCAGCTACAATTAGCTTGAAAAGCTGTCTCCAAGGAAGCATAGTGTGTTGCAACATACCTACAACTTTAAATGTGAAAATTGTTTTATTGTGACACAATAAGATGAAAAAAAAAAAAAACCCCAGAAATCTGGAGTGTGCATAGGTATTATCCCCCCCCAAAGTCAATACTTCGTAGAGCCACCTTTTGCTGCAATTACAGCTGCAAGTCTCTTGGGGTATGTCTCTATTAGCTTAGCACATCTAGCCACTGGGATTTTTGCCCATTCCTCAAGGCAAAACTGATCTAACTCTTTCAAGTTATATGGATTGCGTTGGTGGACAGCAATCTTCAAGTTATGCCACAGATTCTCAGTTGGATTGAGGTCTGGGCTTTGACTAGGCCATTCCAAGACATTGAAATGTTTCCCTTTAAATCACTCCAGTGTAGCTTTAGCAGTATGTTTCGGGTCATTGTCCTGCTGGAATGTGAACCTTCGTCCCAGTCTCAAACCTCTGGCTGACTCAAACAGGTTTTCCTCCAGAATTGCCCTGTATTTAGTGCCATCCATCTTTCCTTCAGTCCTGACCAGCTTTCCTGTCCCTGCAGATGAAAAATATCCCCAGAGCATGATGCTGCCACCACCATGCTTCACTGTAGGAATGGTGTTCTCAGGGTGTTGGGTTTGCGCCACACATGGCATTTCCCATGATAGCCAAAAAGATAAATTTTAATCTCATTTGACCAGAGAATCTTCTTCCATGTGTTTGGGGAGTCTGCCACATGCTGTTGGGCAAACTCCAAACGTGTTTTCTTAAGCAATGTCTTTTTTTTTTCTGGCCACTCTTCCATAAAGCCCCACTCCGTGGAGTGTACGGCTTAAAGTGGTCCTATGGACAGATACTCCCATCTCCGCTGTGGATCTTTGCAGTTCCTTCAGTGTTATCTTTGGTGTCTTTGTTGCATCTCTGATTAATGCCCTCCTTGCCTGGTCTGTGAGTTTTGGTGGGCGGCCTTCTCTCGTCAGGTTTGTAGTGGTGCCATATTCTTTCAATTTTGCTATAATGGATTTAATGGTGCGCCGCGGGATATTCAAAGTTTGGGATTTTTTTTATTTTTTATAACTCAACCCTGATCTATACTTCTCCACAAGTTTGTCTCTGACCTGTTTGGAGGCTCCTTGGTTCTCATGTTGCTTGCTTAGTCGTGTTGCAGAGTCAGGGTCCTTCCAGAACAGGTTGATTTATACAGACATCATGTGACACTTTGATTGCACACAGATGGATCTTAACCAACTAATTATGTGACTTATGAAGTGAATTGGTTGGACCAGCTCTTATTTAGGGGTTTCATACGAAAAGGGGATGAATACCTATGCACACTCCAGATTTCTGGGTTTTCATTTTAATTATTGCTTGTATCACAATAAAACAACAATTTTCACCTTTCAAGGTGGTAGGCATGTTGTGTGAATCAAATGGTGCTAACCCTCAAAAAATACATGTTAATTCCAGCTTGTAATGCGACAAAACAGGACAAACACCAAGGGGGATTAATACTTTTGCAAGACACTGTATGTGAACTGTTAAATGTAGCTTTTATAAGCTTTATACCTGGCTCACTCCTACCCACGGTTTCGACTACCCATGTTAGATCTCGGAACGTATATATTCTTACCTCATAGTGCTCGTATTCCTCAACGTCAAACGCTTCAAAGTCGAAGAACCCATGCTGCAGGGCCTTGAGAGAAGACATTAATAATTAAACTTCAAGTTTAATAACTTAACAATTCCGTGCATGCTTCATGAGTATTATAAGAATGTCATGTCAATGTCATGTCACTTCTTATTTTTAAACATTTTCTCTGAAAAGACACCCAGGAAGATCTTTCAAACGAATGCTAAAAATCTGAACGATTCATCAATTGACTCATTGATCGATTCGTTAATTCGTTCCTGTCTCGAGGAACTTTATTGTTGCTCCACTCTTAGCTATTTCACTGGGGTATAAATACTAGCATCCCCCAAACCTATTGTTAAAAAATGTATTATTATTATTAATAATAAAGAGGATTATTGATGCTTTGGGGCTGTTCAACATGATTCCCTCTTCCAGGTGTTTAGGACTTGGTGATAAATGGATTTTTCAGCAACATAATCACAAACGTTTCCAAATCGTCATGGATGCAGGATACCAAGTCAATGTTTTGCAATAAACCATCTCAGATTTGAACCTCTGGGGTTCACACAGTTTGTCAAATTTGTGGACAAAAGGTTTAAAAAATAAAAAAAAACCCAACTACATCCTGTCTCAGAGGTTGTTTCTGTGCTTTGTAGAAGTCGGTTATGTAAACCGTCCATCCTGGATCGTCTTAAGCCCACTTCCTGTGCTGGTGTTCAAAGGGCAGATAATTGGACTAAAGGATTATGATTCGAGCTCAGGCTGTAGAGCTTGTAGAGGTGCACAATGGGCAAATAAACGAAGCCAAATAAAATGGCTTCTGTTCCTTACGGACCTTACGGATTCCTTGTAAACAGTCCAAGATGGTCAGGTTGTAGGTGCAGTTCCCAAAGGCAGCATCTCTGAACAAAGACAATCATGTATTAGTGGCAACACAGGAAGTGAACCTGGTGTGCTTGAATCTTAAACCAGAGTGAATATGTAAAAATGGACTCTTATACCTAAAGGGCAGGTAGGATACATTAGTCCCAGATACCAGGGCTCGGTAGACTTCCTCTGGAGTTCTCTTTAAGTATATTACCTGGAGTGGGAGACAAAATGACAGTCAGCTGCGAGTGTAAAATCGTACGTAGAATTTTTAGACTGAAAGGGAGATGATTTTGATCGAGACCCACAGCGTAGGCGCCGATCAAGAAGGCGGCGTTGGCTCTCTTGTGTTGGTTGTAGCTGGTGTAATGAATGATGCGCTTCCTGGAAAGAGTGAAAGACTGGCGGGAAACAAACAATGCAAACTGTTATGCAGATTTACTGCCTCGAGAGGATTATTTTCCCGTCCTGAAGTAGCGTTTTATTCCCCCCTATACCACAGCAATTGCAGTGTTTTATGCATTACCCAATGACAAGTCATACTGTTATCCGTTTATAACTACAATTAACATTGTGGAACATCCATGAAATAAAATAAATAAAAACCTGCAGCTCATGTTACTGAGAAACTGTAAACTTTTGTCCTTTCCCATGGCAGAAAACTTGGTTACAACACTGGAGACCACGGGCGATTGCTCTAAGACAACGAGGGAGGCTCAGCCTCCTCTAAAAATGACGAACATCGTGTAGGATGAATTGCGCTAGGCTTATGTTATAGCCGACCTTATAACATTGCTATTTCAGATCCAGAATCATAGAAATATATGTGCTCAACCCAACTACAGTGCGAAATCATTCCGTTATAACTTTCCCCAGTTCGCCTAATGTGTGCGTGAGTTTTCCCCCTCGTGACAGCACGATGCAGCCCAGCCTCAGTGGACTTCAATGGCATTGGGGAGCTATGCGCTTTTCAATATCAAAATGCAAGACGATTATTGGACAAATACTGCGAAAACGCCCGCCCACGGACTCCCAGCCTCACAGTGGGAGGGACATGGCAAAGCTTTCCGCGAGGAGACAGGTGATTGGTGAAAGCAGCCGGATATTTTCTTTGATTGACAGCTCGTTTCAAATATAGACAGGTAGTGGTGAATCTCAGTTCAGTCCCATGCGGATTCGCAAGTGCTGTGGTGTATTGTAAGAGATCGGCTTACATTTCAATTTCATTCATTACATACGGTTTCTACCAGCTTTTTTAGTTTGTATATATTTTCATTGTAAATAAAGTGTAAATATAGTGTTGTCAAGTTTGCTATCTTCGTTCCAGAAACTTCGTTTATTTGAGTGACTGAACTTGAACTTGAGGGGGCTAGTCAGCTAGCAAGAAAGCTGCGCACGGATGCCAAGCATTGTTGATTTAATTTTGGCGAAGCCATTTGCCAGTCTTCCTTTCGAGGAAAAAATTAAAATTAAAGAGCAGGGTAGACCAACGCCTCAAATTGACTTGGTGAAAAAGGTAGGGAATAATACTCGTTCCTTTCAGCTCTCCTGGTACGAGAAAGTGAATTGGCTAACAGCAAGTTCAGTGACGAGGAAAATGTATTGTTGGCCATGCCTCTTGATTAAACCCGGATCCGTGATTTGGTCAAACGTGGGCTGGTGACCCACATCAACAACAGTAAATAGGCTACTTTAGTAATATGTCATGGATGGACCAAAAATATAGAATCTATTTAAAATGTTTATGCTGAGTATATTATATTGGAAGATATATTTCTCTGGATATGAATTAAACACAGCTACAATTTGGAAAACATTTTTAAACAAAAACACAGCCGAGAACATTTCACACTACAGACCTGGATTAAAAGTGAAGGGTTATCAAAATTGTCAATAAAACATTTCTCAGTCAAAATAAGTAAAATATAGGGAAAGTGTCATTGAATGAAATGTGTGGCACCCAGCTCTGTTTGGCTCCCCAAGGTCAGTGCTTGTGCCTATTCCAGAACACTCTGCTGTTACTGCTGAGGTTCCTGACAAAGAGCTGCTTTCAATAATGATCAATTTTTAAACATGCCACAATTTTAAAATATAAAATGTTAAAATATACCCCCCCAACACCACCATCATGTATATTGGACAGTAGGCTAATGGGCCAAAAGAACCTGTTGTTTCACAGTTTGTGACGCTGCCAACAATCAGCCAGATCAGAGGCAAGAGTATGGGCAAAATTTATGTTTTTTCCTTTAAAATCTGGAAATATCGTAACCGACCAGCCTCCCCTGTTTGAAAGACTACCAGCCGCCACTGCTGGAGACTCTTTCCAAAACATCTCATCAGAGAAATTCAAGTCCCTCTCGTACCAGGATCTGGTCTTCCCAGGCAGTCTCCTGTCCCAGTACTACCCAACTCCTTGAGGTATATGGGTGCAGCGCCAATCTCCGTTTCTATAGCCCTTGGCCTCTCGCCTATTATACAGCTAGGGTTACAGTGGGGGTGTGGGAGGGGCTAGTCCTCTGGTAACCGTGAGAGTTTGACTCCCCACTCGCATTTGTATTGCAGCGTGCCTTGCCAGATGGCAGTAGGTACCATTTTTATGATGGTCTTTGGTATGACCTGACCACAAGTAGAACTCGCGATCTCCCGGTCTAGAGGTGGACATGCTAACCACTATGCCAGCTCGCGGTCCATCAGAGAAATCACCACAAATGATAAGTGATTATTATTATTATTAGGCTTAAATGATGTAGACCGGAGCATCTGATGCACAAGTCCCTGTGAATTATCGGTTACTATAATAACGTTACGATAACAAGCTGCTGTTCGAGAAAATGAATCAAAACTCTTGAGTGGTAGAAGATAAAATAGAAACAAAAATATTATTGCAATCATGGGGCGGTCTTGGGCTGAGGTGCCCTTGAGTGAGGAACCCAACCCCCAACTTCTCTTTGGGCACTGTTGCATAGCTGCCCACCGCTCTGGGTTTGTGTGTTCACGGCTTCAGATGGGTGAAATTCATTTTCTGAATTTAACTGTGCTTGAGTGTGGATGTGACAAAGCCTTCTTCTTCTTCTTAATCCAAGTGTTTAATCTAAACGATATTAAATATATACATAAATGTTTGTTTTAAACAAAATCGTTTCCATTTCTGCGGTGATGTGATGTCTGTATGCAAACTTTCCTTCTTTCTAGCATTTAAAGTGACAAACAAATCACAACACAATATAGACAATGTACAATGAAAAGCTGTTACTTGGATTAATGCCTACTGGCTAGAAACTAGATTCTTGTATTACACTGTTGTTTAAATATTTCATCACATGCCTAGGTGTGGGCGATTGTAAATGTAGTCCTTAAATGGTTTTACATTCTCTTTGTTAGTTTCTATCTCATGTTCGTGTAACTTGGCACAGTTGGAAACAAAGGCTTTTGGCACGTCGGTGTGATTGACGGGAGTTTATTAAAATGAAATAACAGTAACGATGTGTTTACTCTCTCCCTCTCTCTGGCCATCCTCATGTTTGAGGGTCCGCGATCCTAAGAGACGCACTCCTCCAACCCTGCCTGTCCCGTGCCAAGGCAGAGCGCGCAGCACTGGTCAGGCCCGTCCAGTCTTGAAAGTCATCCATCCATCTCCTCTTAGCCCGACCTCTTGATCTAGTCCCCTCCATTCGGCCCTCCAGGATAGTGCATGTTAGACATCCAGCTCTTGTTATGTGACCAAAATAGGCTAGCTTACATTTGGCGATAGCAGTCAGGAGTTTCCTTTGGGTGTTCAGTTCCTGCAGAATGGACTCATTAGTTCCATGTTCTACCCAGCTAACCCGTAAAATCCTGCAGTATCCGAACAACTCGAATGCCTCGATGCACTTCATATCTTTCCTGAAGGTCCAGCTTTCAGCACCGTAGGTTACGATGGACCAAATGAGTGTTTCAAGAAATTTGACCTTCAGGGATTTACTGAGGGTGCGGTCTTTCCAGAGTTTGGCTAAAGCTTTGATGGTCGTTCTAGCTATGCTAAGCCGATGATGGATTTCCTTGCTGCAGCTAGCATCCTGGTAGATATACGCCCCAAGGTACTTGAACTTGCTCAAGTAGCACACCATTGCAGTAGACGTTGAGGGCTTCTACCTGCCATGGTCTTCATTTTAGTGGCGTTGATCTCGAGGGAATGTCCTCATATATGAATTCTATGATGTGTTTACTCCAACACCTCAAATCAAAACGCAGTGTTGGAGGTTTGTAATTATTTTTGTACAGCAATCTAATCTTTATTAATAGACATCATAGATTTTGTTCCCCAATGAACAAACCTGAGGCAAGAAGGACAAGGAAAAACTCCCTGAGAGAACATCAAGTGACTTCTGAGTCATACCACATTGTGATAAGTTCTACAACTGTAAACTTGAACAGTATTAAGTGTGGTGGAAGGATGTTCAATGATTAGAAATTGTTCTGCGCTCATCCCAGAACAATCTTTAGGTGAGAAACAGTTCGACTGTTCAGTCACTCAGTGCAAACAAACACAATCATGTAGCTTCTTTGACAGTCTTGTACTTGCAGTGGAATCAGTGTCGCTTTGTTCCTTTGGAGAAAAATACCACAATTTTAACAAGATGGCTAAATTCTCTCGAAACAGACACACAGTCTTAGACATACAAGATACCGAACTGGGGGTGGGTTTCCCAAAAGTACTGTAACACAAAGATCATTGTTAAATGGTAGAGCGAGCATCACAGTGAACACTCGCTCTCCTAGTTAAGATGCTCTTGGGAAACCCACCACTGTACTTTTCCTCGTCTCAGGTGTACGTCTTGATGAGCACATTCTTTTTTTAAGGAAAGCTTTAAAAAAAAAAAAAAGTACAACAGTGGTCCTTAAACTGTTTATAGGTTGTATTCAGTGACGTGACTTGCTTGCGAGTTTACTTCCAATGAATGAAGTGGTGGTCAGGCAAACCAATTCAGCTGCTATTTTGTGAAGAGCGAGTGAAACCATCTCAGACCATTTTCGCAGTTTAGAGGCCAACGCACAGTCAAGACACCTTCAGAAAAGTGGCTCTTTGCAATGGGACACGCAAACAAAGAAGGAGTTTTCCTACGAGTTGGAAAATTATCCATCCGTTGAGTTCTCCGACATCTCAAACTACCTGGTGCTGCAGTGTAGACATCGTTCTACATGGACAAACTGATGAAAACCTGGAAGAGCATGGAGGCGTAAAACTTTTTATATGTGGCTGGGTTAAAGATCCGGGGATCAGGACACAAGAAAAATCCTATATTGTTTTTGCTCGGGTAAGGAGGATTTTTTAGGCTTTGTACACATCTTTGCAACGATTGCTAGGACGCTAGACGTTTTAGTATCGGGTGTAAACAAACCACAGCTGCTCGATTCTCAATCCTCCCTGCTCGATTCTCTTCTAGGTAAATCATTCACAAAGATCCACAGAAACATCTTTAAAGATCTATATTATATACGCGTTAGTTTACAATATGGCGACCACAATCAAACAGTGAACAAACACATCCAAGGACTTGAGCGTCTCCTGAACTTCAAAACATGACGGAATAACGGAAATTGGCTAGAAAAGCGATTTGCGAATCCAAACGAAAAACCAGAGGAGTTTGCAAACCTTTCATGAAGTGGTCACTGCAAACTCGAGCGTTCATTGACGCCACTCTCTTCCATCGCAGCGAAAGGTTCAAGAACCACTGTTCTCATCGTCTTTTGGTAAATCCTTTGCTCCTTCACCCTTTATCAGCACTTCACAGGGAACCCAGAAGAAACTTATCAGTTTCACGGTTTGTCCGATTCAAGCAGCCCAAAACAACGCAAGCATAGGGCATTTTAACGACTATCAAGGCGTTCCAGAGATAGTAACGCTTTGTGAACAGCGAGCTTAGCTGACTACCACTTCATGTCTTGCATAACTAATAAGGCGGATGTGACGTCGGACGTGACATGGCTGGCTCAACCATGTCGTGCGTAAGGACGATGGTCGGATCCCCAAGGATCTCCTGTACGCCGAGTTAGTGCAGGGAAAATGCCCCACAGGCAGACCACAACTGCGTTACAAGGACACCTGCAAGAGGGATATCAAGGACACCTGCAAGAGGGATATCAAGGTCTTGGGCATCGATCTAAACACCTGGGAAGCGGCAGCCTGAGAACGATCAGTCTGGAGACAGACTGTCCAGAAAGGCCTCTCCACATTTGAAAAGATGCTTGCCCAAGAGTCAGAGAAGGAAAGTCAGAGCCCAGTCATGTGTGCTCTGTGCAGGAGAGACTGTCACTCCCACATCGGTCTGCCCAGCCACACCCAGCGCTGTACCAGAATCAACGCCTAGAGCGCAATTCCATAGTCTCTTGAGACTGAAGGATGCCTAGGACATCGGATGCAACCCAGCTATTAAGGCAGACTTTTCCAGGTGAAAAGGTACAGAAGATGGACGACCCCAGAGACGAGGAAAAGTCCAGCTTGGTACAGGTAAAGTCCTTGGTAACGGTGTTTATTTCTAAAGCTGAAACACCGACCTTTGATTTGTGCCTTTCACGTGTAAGCACCACAACAAACAGCTGAAGTGTTCCCCAAAGACTTTTAGAGAGGATACAAACTTGACATGTTATACAGACAGTGTATCATTAGAAGAGGATAATGAGTTGGGTAAGGTTATTAACGCTAATAAATCACGTATGTCAGCCATGGGTAAAGAATGTATGCTTTGTTCACTGTTGCTTGTAACCTCACCTCGGACCCCAACCCTCTAACCTGACTGTGCTGTTTGTCCTCCGTCAGCTCCAGATGTTAGAAGCCCACTTAAGTCTTTTAGTGCCTGCCAAAACCTCCTGCTCCTCCCTCGGATTCAGAACTAAATGGACAACGCGAGGTGCTTGGCGTCTACGTGCCCTAATCAACTTCCCCTTGGTTGCATCCTTGTCCCTTACACTTGTTGGCAAAATAATAAAAAAAAAAAGGATCTAAATAATGTAATGATGCAATAAATGCATATTAGCATTAGCTCTACTGATGTTCAAATCCAAATTGGAAAGCACTTGGGCATTCCCGTTCTAGTGTTATACTTTTAGAAGGGCACTTAGAGGTTAGAGAGATCGAGAAGTTTTGAGAAGAAAATCAACAAACAAGCAAGCCGATTCATACAGATAACGGGTTTAACTGATTGTGACCGAATAAAAAAAATTATCACTCTCTCACTCAAAACACTGAGAAATTATTCTTATCAGTTATTCTGAATAACAATTTTAAAAGCTTGAAAATTTTAAACCTTCCATTAATGTCATGTCTGTAAACACGTTCATGAGACAATTGAGTAAAATCCTAATTTCTTTCCATGTTAATAATATTAACAAAGATGAATTTTATTAAAAATAAGTATAACAAGTCTACGGGGTGGAAATACTTCAGTAACTGTATTTTGTTACCGTACAGTACTCAAGTACGGAAGATTCAGACCGCAAAGTACTTCTTATAAATCTCAAATGTCACAATATATTTTTCTTCTTACTAAGATGTATTTTGAGGACATTAACAATTCGTTCATACAGGACGAGATGCCCCATTCTCCTCCCCCTTTAAATTCACCATCAAATCTCAAAGGTTTTATCTTTAGCTTTGAGATACAAATGCTTTAAATCAGCGAGATGGTGATGTTTTGTAAATTAGCCAATTATGTTTTGCAATTTTTTTTTTGTAGAATTTCCTAGGCAGCCAAGTTTTGTAAATTAGCTTGTAAAATGTGCTAGCCAATTATGTTTTGTACTTTTTTTTTTTTTGAAAATTTGCTAGGTAGCCAAGTTTTGTAAATTAGCTTGTTAAATTTGTGAGCTAGTTACGTTTTGGAAGGCCATTATTAAAAAACGTTCTGTTTCCGGTCCACCGGCCGGGTGAGTGCCGTTTGTGCGGTTGAAATTTTTTTTAACGCCGGTTTTTCGACATTTTTTTCGGGATCGTAAATCTAAAAATCGAACTTGACATTTACGCATTCCGCGCAGAATATAGAATCGAATCAGCTCTGCGAATGCGCCGTGCCGCACAAAAAAACGGCAGCCACCATGAAGGAAGGAGATCCGGAGTTTTCAAACATTTGTTTAAGTGTGAAATCGCAAAATGGTATTCTAGCGAACAACAAAATAGTAAAGATTCAGAAAAACAAATCATTCGGTGATCATTTTAATAGTGTAATTTCATCCGAACTAGGCCTAACGGTCGATTTAGAACTACAAAAAGTCCGTGTGTCGGACCATCACAAACCGTTACTGGAAAATTCGTTTGATCTTGATCCATCCGAGACGTTACAAACAGCTTTTGAGTTTTGTTATGCGAAATTCATTACCTACTTTGTTAATGACCCTGACAGATCTGTAGGAGAACCTAATAGATCTATTCAAAATGAGAACGGAACTGAACAAAAAAAAAAAATGCGTTTACGGAACTAATGCAGGTTGGCTGGACAGAATTAAAAACTGTGTCTGTAGCAAATAAAAAGAACGAATTACACAACGAAATTATAAAAGACATCCAGAGAGAAGGACCTTGTCTATCTAGACATACTGGCCAAACTGAAGGAACAAATGTAGTAATGAACATTACAAACTGCTTGTGGTATTTAGACGGCCGCCAGGACATAATCAAAGAGGCAGTGAAATGCCAAGGACCATCTGTGGTGACGCCTGTTCCTGCACGGTCCGTTTTATAATAATATTAAAGTTTTTGTACAAGTTTCAGTTGATTAAACTGTCATTTTATTAAATGTGTCTGCTTTTGTAATAAAAAAAAGTACTGAAAGAAAAAGCAAACACAGCATTGCGATTTCTTATCCATCCATATATATATATATATATATATATATATATATATATATATATATATATATATATATATATATGAGTGATTCCACGCTTATGGGTACTGAAATGGGGACATGAACTTATTTTTAAAAATTCACCTAAAACCATTTCTTTTTTTACCATCAGGTCACAAAACATGTAATCTTTAATGAATGATATGTTAAAAGGTAACTTTAATTTTCTGAGATGTAATAAAAACATATTTATATGCCAAAGTCAAGCCTATGAGTTCCAAAATGATGTCTGTTCCATTACTTCTGTTACGATTGTCCATCTCGCGTCTGTTACAAATTAATTACAATCTCGCTATATACCATGTTAATCTTATTGAAAGAATGTGTATGTTTATTCTACTACACATGTTTATTAATGATATTTGCTAAAACATCACCTTCCTATGTTTCAAAAAGTAATTCTACATTGTTAAAATTGAGAATCTATATGTCCACAACACTTCTGTTACGTTCTGACTTTGGCATATAAATATGTTTTTATTACATCTCAGAAAATTAAAGTTATCTTTTAACATATCATTCATTAAAGATTACATGTTTTGTGACCTGATGGTAAAAAAAAAGAAATGGTTTTAGGTGAATTTTTAAAAATAAAGTTCATGTCCCCATTTCAGTACCCATAAGCGTGGAATCACTCATATATATATATATATATATATATATATATATATATATATATATATATATATATATTAGGGCTGTCAAAGTTAACGCGATAACGCGATCTCAATTTATCGCGATTAAAAAAAATAGTGCCGTTAACGCAAATTCTAATTTGGCCCTGCGAGTCACCCGTAGTTCCTGTTGAGGCTTGTCGCGCGCTGCTTCAATAAGAGTACGTGTGAGTGATGGAGAAAGGTCTGTTAAACGGGAAGTTTCATTTCAAAAGTAGAGTGTGATTGAGCATAGACATATAAACATAGACGCCGCCTTCTGCGTAGAATCATACGTCATCCTCGCCGCCATATTGGATGTGGCAAAGTGGAGATTCTTCAGCCGTCTCTGGTATAGCGTCTAGACAGTAGCCGAGAATAAAGATGCCTCATTCAAATGCTGCGTTTAACTGTACCAACAGGCAGGGCTTTGAACCGGTTCAAGGAACGAAAACGAAAACCGGGAACTTTTTCTATTTCACATGGAACAGAAACGAAACCAGAAACTTTATTATTTTTTATGTTCCGGAACAGAAACGCTTATTAAAAATAATGGTAACCGGTTAATACCGGTTTTTATTTCGTTCCTCAAAGTTTCCGTAGCCTACAAATAAAGTCATTCTTCTCCTGCGCAAGTTTCTATGACCCGCTGGGGTTCACTTCCTGTGTGACGTTCGCTGACTGAATGCAGAGAGCGGGAGGGTGGACTACTATCACGTCTCCACATCTTCAATAAATAAGAGGTAAATATTGCAGTCTATCGTTATTCAAAAACGTCAATTTCAAACACGATATCAATATATTTGTCCACGTTAATGAGAGGCTCGCGAACATTAAATGATGTTAACCTCTGTTAGCCTGTCAATGCATAGGGCCTGACTAGCCTTTGGTAACACACTAAACGAATTATCTTTCATTTTTGGCACTTTTTCTGTTTGTGTAGATGGGAAAACGTACTGAGAATCCAAATCGCCAACATTTGAAATAATAATTGTTTTGAATTATTTCTTGTCTTATTTAATGAAGGTTGTAATAGAATTAGCCTACATTTGGCTGAAGCTGGATGAGACAGAGACATAATTTTATAGCCATTTGTTAAACAGCTAACAGGGAACGTAATTAACCGTTCTGGGAACGAAATTTTTTTGTTCTAACCGGTTCGGGAACGTCTATTTAATGGTGGAACCCAAAACCGGAAACGTTAAAATTCCGTTTCTGTTCGGAACGAACCAATAGGAAAAAAATTCTGGTTCAAAGCCCTGCCAACAGGTTTACCGTCCAAAAGAGATCACATGGGATTACCTTTCACAGGTGAGACTGGAAAAACACTTTTCATTGTATTTGGTCATTATAACGTAATTTTACGAACAGATTTTCCTGACTTTGTGGCTAATATGAAGTCTCGCGCATAATAGCCGCTCGGTGAAACCTGTCTCCAAACAACGAAGTATTTCCTTCGTAACTACGCTGATAACACTTTGTGTTTTTGTCGAACATTGGAGCTTTGTATTCATTCTGAAGGTTTATTGTTATTAATATTGAATAAAAAGTAACTTGGATATATCATTGTTAATTATCATTCAAATTTTAGGTAAATTATTTTAATTTGCATCTTATACGGATTTTATAAGGGAAATACGGATTTTGGAGGTTGGTTATACAGGTTTGATTGACCAAAGGTTGACATGCATGTTTATAAACATCACATTAAAAGTTATATATGATGTTTTGATGCCTGTTTGTTTCCCAAATATATACGTGTGTGTGTTAATGGGTGAATAAAAGGCATCGAGTTAAATATTATTGTAGAAAGGGGCTTTATGAAGTTCAGTCCATTTACTTGCACTGGTTTACGGGGAAGATTTGCCACATCCAATATGGCAGACACGCTGACGTATCCCAGCAACGGGGCCACCAGCTCAATGCGGCGTCTATGTTTATATGTCTATGGTGATTGAGTTGGTTTTGGTATGCACTTATACTTTTGCAAAGTGAGATTTCAGTATGCTGTAGCACTGTGATATGACACTAAATGTCTTTTGAAGTCCAACTGCAATTTATTTTTGTTTGCACAGCACTGTGAAGTCCTATAGGCTGTGACTGAATACAACTCCAGCACAATTGAAGTTTTATTTCATTTTTATTTTCTTTTGTCACACATGTCTGAACTGAGACACAGTAGTATGTGACTACATGTTTTATATTTGAGACTAGGGCTGTACGATATGGGAAAAAATGAATATCCCGATACATTTTCTCCATATATATCTCGATATATTTAAATCTCCTCTAAAGGACCTCATGAAATCTAAGTTTTACTCTTTACTGTTGTCACTACAGTCCCTGCAGATTAAATAACATTCTTGGTTAACTTTTACAGGTGGTTTTCAACAACACATTTTAAATTGTCATGTTGGTGATTAATCACAATTGAATTGAAATAAGACTATTTTTATTCAACAAAGATGTGGCACAAACTGCAAAAACAATCTTGAAAATTGCAATAAAGGGGCAACACAATACAGAGCTGCTCAGAGCTCAAACCAATAAAGCGCAAGCTCAACACTGAGAAAGACATTTAGCCTAAATAAGAAAAGTGCTCTTTCATTAAATTATTTTAAAAAATAGATCTCCAAGCTATTAACCTGACTACTGAGAACCACTGGAACATCCACAATAGAGAGAGAGATTGAGGGAGAGAAGAGAGAGATCTGCAAAACATCATTTTTCTCTTTGCACACTTTTGAACTGAATGTTTCCTGGCTCTGCCTCTCAGATGTGTATAATTCCGGTATTGCCTTCTCTGTAAAATGTCTGCGACCAGGCAACTCATATTTGGGATCGAGTGTGTTTAGTAATTTTTGGAAGCCTGGTTTTTCCACTATACTAATTGGGATCATGTCTTCGGCAATGAAGTTAGTGACTGCATCCGTTATAGCTCTCCGTCTCTGACTCGTTTTCTCATATGGGGGGGCTTTGGAGAACGAGGCCGCTATGGTAATTTGTTTAGCTTGGGGGGGGGGGGGGGGGGGGGGGGGGTGTTAGCTTGTGGGGGGGTGGGTGTTAGCTCGTGGGCAAGTAGTTCGGAGTTTAAGAGACTCTTCATACTGTACCGGGTGAGTTTCAGGTGATGGAACATATTTGTAGTGCTGCTGCCTTTCGTGATGACAGGGTTTTTGGGGGTTTTTTTGCACACTTTACAAACTGGCATTTGCTGTTCCACGTCCTCCTCGCGATATCCAAAAAATGCCAGTTGACTGACCCCTTACTAGTTCTTTTAGGAAGTAATTTGTCGCTGAAATTGACAGAGCTTACACGGTAGCCTATGCAGCACCAGCGACTGCACGAACTGAGTCAGCGCTGTAAACCGGAACCAGGAAATCTTCCCGCCGGCAGTGTTGCCAGATACTGCTGACGTTTTCCAGCTCAAAATATGTTCAAAACCCGCCAAAATGCACTTAAAACCGCCCAATCTGGCAACACAACCGAAACTAGAAAATCTTCCCGGAAGTTCCTTTCAGCACCGAGATGTCGCCCGGGATTGGTTGGCGAGTGCGTGACGTTATTGTTTTCTTTACCCTTAGGCAGTCTCTCACGTTACTGCCTGAGGGACAGGGAGAAAACCGCCGGAAAAGGTTTTAAACAAACACGAAACAAACGCAAGTCGGAAGATGACCATAAAATACTAGATAGTTACGATATAATAATTTTATGTATCGCACACAGAATTTTCGCGATATATAGAGTATATTCGATATATCGCACAGCCCTATTTGAGACTACAGCTCCCTAATCCATCACAAAATCCAATTTTGTGTTTTGTATGTTCAGTACTGCCTAGTATGTGAGTGAATAAACTCCCTTACCATTTTCTCTTGTCCCAGCAGTTTTTAACAAGTACTTTTAGCATAAAATGTGTTCACCATTTTAATTGTAACATTTCACTTTAAAAGCCTTATTCATTTACATAGATTTAAAAAAAAATGCGATTAATCGCGATTAACTATATGAAATTCTGAGATTAATCGCGATTAATTTTTTTAATCGTTTGACAGCCCTAATATATATATATATATATATATATATATATATATATATATATATATATATAATAAAAAAAAATCCCTCCCTCCCGACTGAAAATTTTTTTGCTCACCCGGTGGACAGGAAACGGATTTTTTTTAAAGGATGGCCTAATGGTCTGTTAAATTAACTAGCGAGTTGTGCTTTGTAATTTTTTCCCCCCAAACTTTGCTAGGTAGCTAGGGTTTGTAAGTTATCATGTTAGTTTTTTTTTTTTTTCTTGCTAAGGTGTCTTCGTGTCCATTTCAGAAAGGTAATCAGGATGGCATTTTTTGAAAGATTTTTTGAGACTTTTGCCTCCATACTTCTACTTTTAATCGAGTAAGATTTTGACAAAGTACCCATGCAGTTTTTCTGTCCTTTTTCCACCCCCTGATGTCTATACAGACACACTCAGAAGGTAGAGCCAAACGAAGAACAAGAAACCAGCACAACCAATCACTCATGGCATGATACAGTGTAAAAAACATTGCGTTTCGTGTTTTAAAGTTTACTTTTTTCACGTGGGTGGGGGAAAAAAATTAACATGCTGATAAATGGCTTTTAAAAATATATATATGTCTTCTATACTCAGATTCCCTTTGTCCAGTATTAAATACTGCCCAAGAAGACAGTTTTGTCCAAAGTGGCTTACAAATGAAGAATCCAATTCAAACAGCTGAACAATCAAAAGATCAAGGCCGTGTTTAAAGGCAAAACCGCAGCACTTTGGCTGACTTCGCTCTCAAGCTACCAGTCACCAGTACAGAACGGACAACTGATGAGCTACGAGGTTCATCTTACCTTGAGCTTTTTGTTCAGTTTACAGCAGTATCGATACAGCATGGCCAGATTGAGAGGACCGAAGTCTGCATAGAAGCTGAAACAGAAAAACCGACATCAGGCACATAACATACTGTATACTTATATATCAGGTTAATTTATATTAGCATAAATACACAGGTGATTATAGAAAATCCTGCGTGCTGTTGATTGAGAAATTCAGACTATTTCTTGATAACCAGCTCGAGCGACCCAGCAAAACGGCGGCCAATCGCTTTGTCACTGTAAGTGAGGAAGAATTAGAAATAATGAAAGAAAATTCTGTTCCTAAACCCATTAAAGATGCTACGAAGTTTGGTCTAAAACTATTCAAAGGTAAGGTGGAATTGTGATTTATTTTATCGATTTCAAAACAAAGTATTTGCGACTCGGCATGGATAAGTGACAAGTCTGTGCTGCGCCATTATGACAATTTACATACCACTTTTGAAGATTAAAAAAATAACTTATTTCAATATGATTTCATAAAATAAATCCCTTATATAAAAAAAATATATATATTTTTTTAATAAATACAAGCCCTGATGCTGCTCACAGCTTGGTGATGCTTGCAAGAGATGAGGGGAGTATAATTGATAACATGGCGTATAAAGGCTATATTTACTGTATGGATATGGTATCAGAAAAATTTTATTTATAAGCAGTAGCCTCATGTACCCATAGGGTACCTGTTTTTCCCCCATGTAATTACAGTGGTGCTTGAAAGTTTGTGAACCCTTT
The DNA here is from genome assembly GCF_027579695.1 of Neoarius graeffei. NCBI lineage: Eukaryota > Metazoa > Chordata > Actinopteri > Siluriformes > Ariidae > Neoarius > Neoarius graeffei. The sequence continues at coordinate 8,894,050 of NC_083569.1, forward strand.
AGAATTTTCTAGATTTCTGCATAAATATGACCTAAAACATCATCAGATTTTCACACAGGTCCTAAAAGTAGATAAAGAGAACCCAGTTACACAAATGAGACAAAAATATTATACTTGGTCATTTATTGAGGAAAATGATCCAATATTACATATCTGTGAGTGGCAAAAGTATGTGAACCTCTAGGATTAGCAGTTAATTTGAAGGTGAAATTAGAGTCAGGTGTGAGTGGGCACCCTGTTTTATTTAAAGAACAGGGATCTATCAAAGTCTGATCTTCACAACACATTTGTGGAAGTGTATCGTGGCACGAACAAAGGAGATTTCTGAGGACCTCAGGAAAAAAAAAAAAAGTGTTGTTGATGCTCATCAGGCTGGAAAAGGTTACAAAACCATCTCTAAAGAGTTTGGACTCCACCAATCCACAGTCAGACAGATTGTGTACAAATGGAGGAAATTCAAGACCATTGTTACCCTCCCCAGGAGTGGTCGACCAACAAAGATCACTCCAAGAGCAAGGCGTGTAATAGTCGGCAAGGTCACAAAGGACCCCAGGGTAACTTCTAAGCAACTGAAGGCCTCTCTCACATTGGCTAATGTTAACGTTCCTGAGTCCACCATCAGGAGAACACTGAACAACAATGGTGTGCATGGCAGGGTTGCAAGGAGAAAGCCACTGCTACACATGCTAGAATAGCTGCAGTTTTGCTGCAGCTAATGGGGATCCAAATCAAACAAACAAACTGCTCTCCAAAAAGAACATTGCTGCTCGTCTGCAGTTTGTTAAAGATGACATGGACAAGCCAGAAGGCTATTGGAAAAATGTTTTGTGGACAGATGAAAACAAAATAGAATTTTTTGGTTTAAATGAGAAGCATTATGTTTGGAGAAAGGAAAACACTGCATTCCAGCATAAGAACCTTATCCCATCTGTGAAACATGGTGGTGGTAGTATCATGGTTTGGGCCTGTTTTGCTGCATCTGGGCCAGGATGGCTTGCAGTCATTGATGGAACAATGAATTCTGAATTATACCAGCGAATTCTAAAGGAAAAATGTCAGGACATCTGTCCATGAACTGAATCTCAAGAGAAGGTGGGTCATGCAGCAAGACAACGACCCTAAGCACACAAGTCGTTCTACCAAAGAATGGTTAAAGAAGAATAAAGTTAATGTCTTGGAATGGCCAAGTCAAAGTCCTGACCTTAATCCAATCGAAATGTTGTGGAAGGACCTGAAGCGAGCAGTTCATGTGAGGAAACCCACCAACATCCCAAAGTTGAAGCTGTTCTGTACTGAGGAACGGGCTAAAATTCCTCCAAGCCGGTGTGCAGGACTGATCAACAGTTACCGGAAATGTTTAGTTGCTGCACAAGGTGGTGCCACTCACAGATATGTAATATTGAATCATTTTCCTCAATAAAAAAATGACCAAGTACAATATTTTTGTCTCATTTGTTTAACTGGGTTCTCTTTAGGACTTGTGTGAAAATTTGATGTTGTTTTAGGTCATATTTATGCAGAAATATAGAAAATTCTAAGGGCTTCACGAACTTTCAAGCACCACTGTAACTTCAAGAGGAAGACAAAAGCAATTCTGCTGAGGAAACGAGCGTTTATAGCTGCTATAAAGGAAGACAAGTGATAACAGGAACTTGTTTCACAGGTGGATTTAAAAATAAATAAGTAAGTTACGGGTAAATTCCCCCAAATTGTCGTGGTCTAAAAGGTGCAGGCTATCTGCTGGTACCTCGTATAGTGAAGGCTACATCAAGGGGCAGAGCCCTTTCTTACAAAGGCCCACAGTTATGGAACAGCCTTCCAAGTAATGCTCGGGAATCAGACACAGCGTTTAAGTCTAGGCTGAAAATATATCTGTTTAGTCAAGCCTTGTGTTAATGGTGTTTATGGGGTAAAGGTGTAGATCTGGAGGGTCCTCAGACAGAGTGTTTTGGTAAACTGGGATGTATGGATGCTGTCAGTCCCCCACTTGCTTGCTCACTCGAGTTTGTTGACGGTGTAGTGGCTGCTGCTTTATGTCCTGGGGCTCCCTCATGCCTGTGTTACCTTCTGGCTCTGCCCATTTAGTTATGCTGTCATAGTTAGTTGCCAGAGTCCCTGCTTGCACTCAGTGCAATATGTATACTGTTCCTACGTATTCAGGTGGCATTGCATAACAACCTGTGTTCTCTCCCCCCCCAAATCTATCCCTCTGAGTTACATGTCGGTCCTGGGATCGAGATGCTGACCTCTTCTGCTCCTCGGACCTGCCTGATCCATCCTGGTGCCCTGGTTGGAGTCTCATCGCATCGCTCCTGTGGAGGACGGCCCCATGAGGACACTTGAAAGTCACACCTGGAGGAGGCTCTGGACACTTACAGTAATGCTTTTATGGCTGAGGACTACAGTTGACTTGCTAACTTTAGGACTGCAGTTGTCATGAACAGTTTTGCACTCAAGTTTCCATCAATGAAGAGTTTATAACATCAACGAAACTGACTTCATGTTAAAACTGTTAATGTTATAGTCATGTTGTCTGTTGCTGCCCAAATGAGGATGGGTTCCCTTTTGAGTCTGGTTCGTCTCAAGGTTTCTTCCTCATGTCGTCTGAGGGAGTTTTTCCTTGCCACTGTCGCCACAGGTTTACTCAGGCCCAAAAAAAAAAAAACCTTTGTTTCCGGTTACCAGACCGACCCCCCCCCCCGGGCCTTCCTGACTCCCCCGTGACTCCGACCCCCTCTCAGTCTACAAAACATTTATGCGATGCACACAGCGTGGTTGTCCCTGTTCATAGACCAACGTCCGTACGTTACGCATAGCGCGAGTGTCTCTCGCATCATAAACAGCCGATTGTACGCATGCGCGTGACTACCTCTAACACGAAGCAACGAAAATGGCGGTGGTTTGTGTGCTTAAAAGATGCGTGTCTTGCACATCGCAAGCCCAGTTTTAGACAAATTATGTCGCTAGAAAGAGAGACATTTAAAAGACATTGAAGATTTGTTAGCTTGTACCAGTAGTTCTAGAGTAAATATAGAAATCATCTACGCGAAGCATCGGTTGACACACCGACAACAAACAGCACTTACTGTGTCGCTGGGCATCTGAGAAAAAGATTTCAAACAGTTAGTTATTGAAGTATGTGACGAGTGCCTTCAAAAAGGCATAAAAGACATTTGTTACAAGCCATATGGGAAGTAGACAGTGAACAGCTGATCTTTACAGTTCAACGCACATGTTCAGTGTGAGACGTTTGTGTATGGTTCGAAATAAATATTTGAAAAGTGTTTAGTGTTTATTTCTGAAAACAATACCTGCAAACATGCATTCAAACAGAGTGCTGGTTGGGTGGATATTTTATTGCGAATATGGGGGGAAAAGAGTGGTGATAGCCATGGAAACTAGGGATGGCGAAAAATAAAAAAAAAATCTTGACCGACCACCGAGCCTCATTAGCCGGTTAAAGTCGGTTAACCTATGAGTTTAAAATTCTAGAATTGGGATTATTAGAATCTATTCTAAATCTAACCGCGAGCATCCGCACATTCAGTCCCAGTCGCTGCCCTCCACTTGCATTACCTTTTCTATAGCGCGAAACATTTAGTCAAACGCGGCACTGATGTCGAGGGGTTTGTATCGGAGCGGAGGACAAATGGCTCCAGCTTAGAGACGGTTTCAGTTGGCTATGATGGCGTTGAAAATAAAGTGCTAGAAGAAGTACATAACATTCAGTGATGGGAATAACGGCATTAAAATAAAGGCTGTTATAACGCCGGGTAATCTAATTAATTAGCTACAATCCTTAAAACGCCGTTACCAATATCAAGACACCATTACTGCATGGTATTGAAGTTGCTCTGAAGCCGTCACCGACTTGGCTCACAGACATAAAAGCTGCGTTTGTCACTCCCCCTCCAGACACCGCTGTCATTTCATTCTCTCCCCTTCCCTCCAAAAGTCGGCATCTGCGCCTTTAGTTTGTGTGGAAAGATATGATCTGCAATAACATGCATTGTTGGCTACAGACCGGAACATACTTTCAGAATGCACTGGCCAAGGCAGGACTAAACTCGATGTGCCTTCTAATAATAATAAAAAATAATAATAAAAAAAAAATAAAAACCAGAATGGCGTGCCTTTTGGCGGATGCCGCCTTTTTCACGGCTGAATCGCGCAGATCTGATTTTTTTTTTTTTAGGGGGGGGCGTTTTTGTCTCATTTGTTTATCTGGGTTCTCTTTAGGACTTGTGTGAAAATTTGATGTTGTTTTAGGTCATATTTATGCAGAAATATAGAAAATTATGTATGAAAAGTATGAGAAGAAAACAGTAAATCAGAAAGCTGCGCACGTTTGCGCGAAAGCTGCGCAAATGTGTGCAGCTTTCTGATTTACTGTTTTCTTCTCACACTTCGTATGTTTCATGGACTGTAATGGCATTTGCTTATTTAGTAATTTTAATACAGAATTTACTTTGAAATTATAATCAGACACTCCAACGCCCCCCCTAAAAAAAAAAAAAAAGATCGGATCTGCGCGATTCAGCCGTGAAAAAGGCGGCATCTGCCAAAAGGCGCGCCGTTTGCATCCCTGAATTAGTAATTTGTAAGCTAAAAAGCCTGTGTCTACACTTTTGTTTCACCGGGTGGCAGCTGTCTTCAACTGGGGCGGGAGGGCGGGACATGACTGAATGGGTGTTTCTGATTTGTCAGCTGTCGTCCTTACACCGCATGGCATGCCCCAAGCGTTTACAACACAGAATTCCAGGTTCTCCGCTCCAAAATCGGCAGCTTCAAAACGATTGATTTTTTTTTTAACCGACAGCCAAAAAAAAAATTAACCGGTTGACGTTGATTCGGTCAACCATCGGTCAAACGGTCATCGGTTAACAGCCCTAATGGAAACATTAAAAAAAAAAAATCCTTACCGACCTACCCTAAATTTTCAAGGCATGTAATAGGAAACAATTTTTTTTTTGTTTGGCCTCATTGGGGATAGATTAGGGATAAAATTAGCTTATGTTTTAAGTCGTTCAAATTCTGTGAAGCTGCTTTGCGACAATGTTTATTGTTAAAGGGCACATCTTGGGTATATTTAGGAGCGAGATCAATCTAATTGTCTTATTTTATATTAAACTTTGGTCAAATATCGGTCACATTTTGTGCAATTTTTTTTACCTTGCACAATACTAGAAAAATTCAGTTGAAATCAAGCCATGTGAGGCGAATTCGTCTGTCTCTGAAAAAAACTTGCCATTTGGATTTCCCGGCAAACATTGATTTTCGTGACGTCGCATACGGGACGCCTCCTTCTGAATCCCATGTCAGCGTTGGTTTATTTATGAGAATACAACCTGGTGGTTTTCTGCAAATTTCTTCAACGTTATCGCGTAATTATTAAAATGGTTAACAGATGTATCGTAGGAGGGTGTAGCAACACCAATCTTGATGGGATTAGCACTCATCGTTTTCCAAAAGACCAGACAATGAGAGAGAAATGGGAGCGCTTCGTGCGAGGCACCTGGAAAAACTGGCAACGTGCAACAGACCACAGCGTCATATGCAGGGCTCGCTTCATAAAGCCCGACGACTGAGAACTATTTGCAGTGGGAAATGGGCTTCAAGAAGCAACCTGATCTGAAAAAAGACACAGTTCCATCTGTTAGAATGCCCAAAGCAACACCGTCTCCATCTGTGTCAGCGTCACCAAAGGAGCCAGCCGTGTTCGTCTGCCCTGACAGAAGGCGAAGTGTCGCATCCACTGAGGCCCTCGAAGCCGAGGACCAAGCAGAGCCGAGAAAAAGACCAAGAAAATCGGCAATTCACAAGTTGACTGTTGCCAGGGTAAGAAATAAGAGAGACTATACTCTAAATTAGGTGTTCCTGTGTTTGTCTCTCAGCCTGCTGGTGGATCCGCACGCAATGTCACAAACCTGGATCAATATGGCTCCAGACTACCTTGGGATTTTTCCAGACGCGTTTTGTTATTTTATTTTATTTTCTGCTGTAGACAGATGCCCTTGTGCAAAATTACCCTTCTGGATGAGTGTGTAAAGGGACATTCTTTCATATTTTAAAAAAAAAAAAAACCCACTAAATTGGTCCAGGATATGCCCTTTAAAGACTGTCAGTCAGTGCGTTTACATGCACATAGAGAAAATCGAATTTCTGCCGTAGCTCGACTGAACTCAAAGTTCTCAATGCCATGGAAACACCTTAGCTCAGCTGAAATCGAACCGAACTGGATTTCTCGTAATCAAGCTACGCGACCTAGATTATGAGATTGTAGCCAAGCTACTTGGTGCATGTAAACCCTATCGAGCTACGTAGTCGAGCTACTTACTTCAGCATTGCCCCTTCCGGAAGTGACGAGATCACAAGCGGGAAACACAACAGCCTCGGTCGGCATGACAACAGTAGTAGTAGCGAGCAGCAGAAGGTCAGGAGGAACAAGGAGAATGAACGTCGTCGTTCTTCTTGTGAACACGGAACTGATAACTTTGTTTACACTCTTGAATAGCTCTTCTTCATGACGACAACCGGAAGTGTACCAACACGATGGGGCGTGTAGCGCCACCTGTGGCTCGGGTGCACAATGTACCTCACACAATAGCTCGATTTCCTTGTGTGCATGTAGGATTGGATTTCTCTGGCACCCCTGCTGGGACCCTTAGCTCGATTACTGACAGTAGCTCGATTTGGATGTGCATGTAAACGCACTGTGTGTTAAACTTGACTCTTAAAGGCTACGTTCACACTGCAGGCTGAAGTGACTCAAATCCGATCTTTTCGCCCATATGTGACCTGTATCCGATCTTTTATTGACAATTTGAACGACACAGATCCGATTTTTTCAAATCCGACCCAGGCCGTTTGGATATGTGGTGCTAATTCCGATTCCTGTCCGCTCTTTTCATATGCGACTTCAGTCTGAACCGCCAGGTCGCATTCATCCGACTTACACGTCATCAACAAGCCACAAACGTCACTATTCTGCGCTGAAGTAGGCGGCGGGTCTCTCAAAAAAAGTTACAACAACATGGCGCATAATCACGGGCGCAGATAGAGGGTGGGACGAGTCATATTTAAATTCACCTCGTTCGGTCCCCCCCACTTATAGGGAGGAAAAAACGTCTATGCTGTCTTTCTTTGTATAAGGCAAACCTCACGGAAAAATCAAAAGACTAATTACCATTCGGTTTATTAAGGTGCACAGCAGTGTATACATAGTTGCAACAACTCACATAAAACAAAACAAAGACTGATATTCGGTTGGTTGAGCTGCGCAGACTGCACAGGTTGCGAGCTCGAGCTTGGTTGCTATGGTTACTAACAACAAGTTTGACAGGCATATCGGGGTTGGGGTTGGTTTGCTGGCAGCTTTGTCCCCCCCCAGTTTTTTGTCCCCCCCAGTTCAAAAAACGTATCTGCGCCCCTGCGCATGACATCAATGCGAGGGACGCTTCGGGCTGTGAAGGTTCTGAATCTTCTCAATGGAAGGACGCAGAGGTTAGGGAGCTGATTTCCATTTGGGGGGATGCAGCTATTCAAGCTAGATTGGATGGGTCATACCGCAACCGGGCGGTTTTACTTCCGTAAACACTGGCCATGCTCACTGCGTGTGACGTCGTCGTATCCTGCAATGCGCATGCGGAACACTTTTAGGTCGCTTTTCGTTCATACTGAGGATCACATACAAGTCGCATATATTTGTTAATGTGAACGACCTCACAAAAAAATCGGATTTCACAAAAAAATCGGAATTGAGCATTAAGCCTTGCAGTGTGAACGTAGCGAAAGTCACCACCAAAAGCTGTAGTCTCTGGCTCGATAGACTGATAACGTACGCCATTCCTCGTACGCGGACTGTCTTTGGCGAAAGTGCCTTTAACCCTTTGATGCAAAATATGGGTCAAAAGTGACCCGGCTGAGTTTTTATCTTCTATATCTTTGCAATAAATTAATTCCATCATTCAGTATTCAAGGTATTCCTCAATTAACTTGTTTTTGATCATCATACATCCTTATTTTATTTTTTCCTTTCTTACTTTTTGAATAAAAACCCTTTTTGTATCACTACCCTTCTAATGCACAACACGGGTCAAAAACGACCTGCATTCATTTTCCAGGTTACTTCATGTACGGCTGAGTGTTTCTATGATATACTTTTGAAATAAATTCATTTTGTCATTTACTTTTCCAAATATGCAGTAAATATCTTGTTTTTGAGCACAAATCATCATTTTAATTTTTCCTTTCTTAAGTTATAAACAAGCACAGCTTTTGTAATTCTACATCAAGTTTACACACATGGGTCAGAACCGACCCGCATGCATTTACTCCAGCGTTTGGTGGGAACTGTGAATTGTGCTTGTGTCAGACATTTCACAGCTCAGCACAGCGCCCTTTGCCCATCTAATACATGTAAGTAATGTTTTTCAATTGTTCTAACATTACCTTAGAAAAAAATTGATTATGTTTAGGTTACCTTGAGAGTGAGTAGATTACTTGTCAGAAAGTTACAAGTAATTACTATTAGCTACCGAGCTGTTGACATATTCTACTTTAGTTAGCTAATTTTATTGTAGTTGGCTTAGCTAACTACATAGTTAATAAATAAATAACTGGCCCCATTCACTGCTAAAGTAATTACTTGAAACAAATTATTATTATAGTATTAAGACATTTAATTTTAAATCACACTTGGATGACCCATGCGTAGTAATATAAAAAGTATTTTTGTTCATAAAGTAGGAAAGAAAAAATTAAATTAATGATTTGTGGTAATTAAAAACAAGATATTTAAAGAATACTTGGAATATTCAATCATAAAATAAATTGATTTCAAAAGATAGAGCAAAGAAAAACTCAGTCAGCATGAAATAACCTGGAAAACGAATGCGGGTCATTTTTGACCCATGTTGCGCATTAGAAGGGGTGTGCATATGTTTTGCATCAAAGAGTTAAAGCATTCGCACCCTTGTCCTGGTATAAATTACAGAGTCATCTTAAATTGGATTACCTCCCAAGTATGGAAGATTTTAAGGCTAGGATCAAGGACTATTTGACTACTGAATGCGCATGTCCCCTTACTGAACGCAGCTGGTGATTATAATGTGAAGATGCGAGTTGCCAATTTGTTTTAACAGTTTTTATATGTTTGTTTTGTTGTTGTTTTTTCCAACTGTGTACTTTATGTGGACCAACTGTGCTGCTCTCTTGGCCAGGAGCCCCTTGCAAAAGAGATTCTGAATCTCAATGGGATTATTCCTGGTTAAATAAAGGGAGGGAGGGAGGGAAGAAGAAACCAGATCTGAGAAAAAGATTTAAAACGGTTATTGAAGTATGTGACGAGCGCCTTCAAAAAGGCATAAAAGGGCGGCACGGTGGTGTAGTGGTTAGCACGGCCTCACAGCAAGAAGGTTCCGGGTTCAAACCCAGCGGCCGGCGAGGGCCTTTCTGTGTGGAGTTTGCATGTTCTCCCCGTGTCTGCGTGGGTTTCCCCCACAATCCAAAGACATGCAGTTAGGTTGACGTGGGGCAAACTTGGGCTTGAGCAAGGTACCGAACCCCTGACTGCTCCCCGGGTGCGCTAATGTGGCTGCCCACTGGTCTGGGTGTGTTCACTGCTTCAGATGGGTTAAATGCAGAGGATGAATTTCACTGTGCTTGAAGTGTGCATGTGACAAAGGTTTCTTCTTCTTCTAAAAGACATTTGCTACAACAGAGCATTTTTTAAGGATTTTCCACTAGGAGACCAACCGGTCTGGGCAATACAAATCACAGGCCCCAGAGTCCATGCGGCTGCACCGCTGCGGCATATCCTGTGATGCACATTGCCGCATTACGAATCCTCGTTTCAGCCAGCATAATATCAACATAGTTAATGCAGTGCCAAGTTTTCCTTGTTAAACGTATACTTACATGGTACTTGGTTTTAATTGCAACTGATTGAACCAAATGATAAGACATAACTTGGTTTAAAATTTGGTCTCCCAGTGAAGCTGGTTTGGCATTGACTAGGAGACCAAATCTGGCCACTGGGAGCAGTGCCGTATTAAGCCAATGCGGTGCCCCTGGGCACTATACCTCAAGTGCCCCCCACCACCACCCTGCGCGCACGCGTTCAGTAACCTCCTGCACACACTCACAAACCTTGCCTTTTGCTGTCAAAAATAGTAGCATATCCATTAACAATAGTACACATAAACAAGGTCATTCTTCCTCAGTGAAAATGTATTAAGTAGGCTACATCAGCCCATCAAATTCACTGACAACAACCAACGATATGCATGTAGGCATACCGAAATGCCTTATTCAAAAATGAGCGGCATATATTTGTATGTCTCAATAAAAACCTTCAAAGCATCCATACTCTATTCTATCCATATTAAAATGGATATTTCTTACCGTCGTGCCGTGCGGATGCTGCATATTTAGCCGCCCGGTTGTGGTAGGTGGCGGGACCATTAGCAATAGCCAGTTCTTTTTTCAACTCTGTTAGATCTCCCCATAGCGCAGGATCAGTCAAAATAGAGAAGTGTTCTATTGGCGTCGGCTGCGCTGGGTTGACATCCATAACACCCTCGTCTTCCTTCTCGTCACCATGGTGTGAACTGATCTCTACCTGGCTTAAAGTGGCTTCGCACATATCCTCCTCTCCGGGGTCTCCCTCGCTCCCATCTTCCTCAAGGGGATCCTCGTCGTCGCCGACCCCTCGGCTAACACTGGCGGTGGTTGTAGCATCTCCCCGGCTAGTGCTAGCAGGGCCATCTCCCTCACTAGCATCGCTGATTTCACTAGCTTCGGCTTCAGCGCTGGTAGTGACAGCAGTTGTCGATGTTTTTATAAAAAAACGATCTAACACTGGAACACTTTTAATTGCAGCTACACGCCTGGAGTCTCTCTCTTTTTTAATTTTCTCTTCACACAACCACTCAATTGATGTCTGTCCATTTTTCATTTCTACCGCGGTTTTTAAAAAATTGATGCATTTCACCGTAGGTGGACTGGCTCAACTGACAGGTTGAGGAAAGGGGGGTTAATGGTCACATAGGCCACTCTTGCTCAGAATTATGATTATTGTTGTTGTTCTTATGAAGTTAGTGTTCATAATGAATTATATATGACTATTTAACAATGTCAAGTGTATAACTATTTTAAGTGTACAGTTGTGCTCATAAGTTTACATACCCTGGCAGAATCTATGATTCACTGACCATTTTTCAGAGAATATGAATGATAACACAAAGACATCTTTTCCACTCATGCTTCGTGGTTGGGTGAAACCATTTATTGTCAAACGACTGTTTTCTCTTTTTAAATCATAATGACAACAGAAACTACCCAAATGACCCTGATCAAAAGTTCACACACCCTGGTGATTTTGGCCTGATAACATGCACAGAAGTTGACACAAATGGGTTTGAATGGCTACTAAAGGTAGCATCCTAAACCTGTGATCTGTTTGCTTGTAATCAGTGTGTGCGCATAAAAGCTGAGTGAGTTTCTGGGATCCAGACAGACTCTTGCATCTTTCATCCAACCACTGACGTTTCTGGATTCTGAGTCACGGGGAAAGCAAAAAATTGTCAACGGATCTACGGGAAAAGGTAGTTTGAACTGTATAAAACAGGAAAGGGATACAAAAAGATATCCACGGAATTGATAATGCCAGTCAGCAGTGTTCAAACTGTGATTACCAAATGGAAAATCAGGGGCTCTGTTAAAACCAAACCACGGTCAGGTAGACCAACAAAAATTTATGCCAAACAGCACAGAGACAAGCCTCAAAACTTCTGGAACAAGGTAATTTGGAGCGATGAGACCAAAACTGAACTTTTTGGCCACAACCATAAACGTTACATTTGGAGAGGTGTCAACAAGGCCAATGATGAAAGGAACACCATTCCTACTGTAAAGCACGGAGGTGGATCGCTGATGTTTTGGGGATGTGTGAGCTACAAAGGCACAGGAAACTTGGTCACAGTTGAAGGAAAGATGAATGCAGCACGTGATCAGCAAATACTGGAGGCAAATTTGCACTCATCAGCCCGGAAGCTGCGCATGGGACATACTTGGACGTTCCAACATGACAACGATCCAAAACACAAGGCCAAGTCGACCTGTCATTGGCTACAGCAGAACAAAGTGAAGGTTCTGGAGTGGCCATCTCAGTCTCCTGACCTCAATATCATTGAGCCACTCTGGGGAGATCTCAAACGCGCAGTTCATGCAAGACAGCCCAGGAATTTACAGGAACTGGAGGCTTTTTGCCAAGAAGAATGGGCAGCTTTATCATCTGAGAAAATAAAGAGCCTCATCCACAACTACCACAAAAGACTTCAGGCTGTCATTGATGTTAGAGGGTACACGCAGGCCCGCCGACAGGGGGGGACAAACGGGTATGTTGTCCCGGGCCCAGGAATGGGGGGGGGGGGGGGGGGGGCCCAGAACTGGGCTCTCATGAAGTTGCGATTATTTTATTTCATTTCAAAATGTGTTGATTTGGGGGAGAAATGTGCTATATTTGCATTCAATAAATGTTTTCTAGATCTTTTGCCTTTATTGTCTTTGAAAAAGGCGTCAAGAACCCCCTACCACCCCTAATGCAAAAATGGTTTGGTCTGACTCTTTGATTAAGGGGAAAAAAACGACATCGTTCGATCATAGCGCTTCGACAATCAGCGTGCGTGCCATTTGCCAACATGCACAAGTCAGGAGCACAGAAAAGAAAAGAAAAGAGAAAAAGAGAGGAAGAAACCAAGAGACTCAGGGGCTCACTGCATAAATATTTTAAAAAAAGATTCAGATGATGCAGCAGGTACTAGCAAAGGCAGTGGGGCAGCTGAGCCAGGTAAGACTAGTGTTGGGCACGTTACTTTCAAAAAGTAATTAGTTATAGTTACTTTTCCCAAAAAGTAACTGAGTTAGTAACGGAGTTACTTTGTCATTAAAGTAACTAATTACCAGGGAAAGTAATTATTCCGTTACATTTTGTTCCCCCTCAAAAAAAATCAAATTCAATTAGTGTAATCATAATAAAAGTGAATGTTAAATGTGTTTAATGACTGAAATGGACACTTAACAGAACCGATTAGTAATGTTATCTACACTATATTATTTTTGTGGGACAATGTAATATATTTTTGTAGTTATTAAAATTCTGTTACTAATTACTGGCCACTGACGAGGACAAACGCTTTGTTCCTCGACATAATGTGCATTGCACGTAAACACTCTTGCCTTTTATTTCAAGTAATGAAAAGTAATGGCTGTATTTCCAATGTGAAAGCGCAGTGCTGGGCTGACCGCTCGCCATCGCTGTGTCTTCCGATTGAAAGAGCGCGCAGTAGTGCAGTAGGCGTGGCCTACCTACGTATGTTGTCCAAATCTACTCTGATTGGCTTACTGTGCCGTTGTCTCGTGTCTCCCCGCCCCACACGAAAGTAGAGTAAAGAAAGGCTGAACGAGCAGCGTGCCAGATGAGAGCAGCTTTAATAAAGTAACGCATAGTATTTTATTGTAAGTAACGGGAACGGCGTTATAACGATGTAAAAAGTAATTAGTTAGATTACTCGCTACTAAAAAAAGTAACGCCGTTAGTAACACCGTTTATTTCTAACGCCGTTATTCCCATCACTGGGTAAGACAGCCAACTTTTTCCAGCCCCGTAAAGTAACCCCAACCAAGGCACGCGCGGCACGCAATTCATGTTACAAACGAGGGGAGAGCAAGTCACACTGAACACCATATCAAACGCACAGGGCATTGAATCATTTCATAACCACAACGGCTTAATAACATTGTGTTTCATATATCTGATTGAAGCTAAGAATATTCACATTAGCCCGCAATCATATCCCGCCGTTTCCCGAGCCGTGTGTTCTTCTCTGCTTTTCACACTGGACAGTATGCACGCCCGCACAACAAAAGTCCGGCGCATTGCATTTCGCACCTGAATAGTTGCAGACTAAGGAAATGTTAAAATGTTAAAACTGTAAAAATGTTGAAATGCTAAAATGAAATGGTTGGTGACCGGTTGAATGGTTTTTGAATACCTGTCATTTAAGGGTTGGAGTGAGTAGAGACTGGGATAAGAGAGGTGGGCGTGTGTGTGTGGGTTGGCCCGGGTGGTGGGGTGGGGGGCTTGTTGGGGGGGCCCATTCAGAGCATTTTGTCCCGGGCCCAGCCAAAGCTGTCAGCGGCCCTGGGTGCACAGTATTAAGAACTGGGGTATGTAAACTTTTGATCAGGGTCATTTGGATGTTTTTTGTTGTCATTATGATTTAAAAATGGGCGGCACGGTGGTGTAGTGGTTAGCGCTGTCGCCTCACAGCAAGAAGGTCCGGGGTTCGAGCCCCGTGGCCGGCGAAGGCCTTTCTGTGCGGAGTTTGCATGTTCTCCCCGTGTCCGCGTGGGTTTCCTCCGGGTGCTCCGGTTTCCCCCACAGTCCAAAGACATGCAGGTTAGGTTAACTGGTGACTCTAAATTGACCGTAGGTGTGAGTGTGAATGGTTGTCTGTGTCTATGTGTCAGCCCTGTGATGACCTGGCGACTTGTCCGGGGTGTACCCCGCCTTTCGCCCGTGGTCAGCTGGGATAGGCTCCAGCTTGCCTGCGACCCTGTAGAAGGATAAAGCGGCTAGAGATAATGAGATGAGATGAGATGATTTAAAAATAGAAAACACAGTTGTTTATCAATAAATGGCTTCACCCAACCACTAACCATGAGTGGGGGAAAAAAGTTTGTGCGTTATCATTCATATTCTCTGAAAAAAGGCCAAGAAAGCAAAAATTCTGCCAGGGTATGTAAACTTATGAGCACAACTGTACAAATATTCACGAAAAATATTTTTAAAGTTTCTGTCATGTGGTGCCCCCCCACTGGCTGCGAGTGGTTAGTGCCCCTGGGCACTGTGCCGCAGGCCCATATAGTTAATCCGGCCTTGACTGGGAGACCATTTGGTCTCCCAGTAACTATGTTAAAAAATGCTCTGAGCTACAAGCCATATGGGAAGTAGACATTGAACAGCTGATCTTTACAGTTCAACGCACATGTTCAGTATGAGAAGTTTGTGTATGGTTCGAAATAAATCTTTGAAAAAAAAAAAAGTGTTCTTTAGTGTTTATTTCTGAAAACAGAATACCTGCAAACATGCATTCAAAAAGAGTGCATGAATATGGGGGGGAAAGAGTAGTGATAGCCACGGAAACAGTTTTCAAAAAAAAAAAAATTAAACAAATAAATCCCTACCGACCTACCCTAGCTTTTCAAGGCATGTAATAGGAAACAATTTTTTTTTGTTTGGCCTCATTGGGGATGGATTAGGGATAGAATTAGCTCATGTTTTAAGTCGTTCAAATTCTGTAAAGCTGCTTTGCGACAATGTTAAAAGCGCTATACAAATAAACTTGACTTAAAAGGAATAATAATATTTAAAAAAACAACCTTTATACTTTTTTTTTTTTAAATGTATTACTGGGAAACATGATTGTGGATTTCTACAAGTACCTCGGGCTGTGGCTGGACAGCAAGCTGGACTGGACTTGCAACACCAAAAATCACTTGTACAGGAAGGGACAGAGCAGGCTATACTTCCTTAAGAGCCTGGGGTCCTTTAACATCTGCAGGAAACTCCTGTCAGTCTGTGGTCGCCAGTGTCCTGTTTTACACCGTGGTGTGCTGGGGGGGCAGCACATCCAAGAAGGACACATCCAGGCTGGACAAACTGATCAGGCGGGCCGGCTCTGTGGTCGGCATGAAGCTGGACTCTGGTGACGGTGTCAGAGAAGAGGACGATGGACAAACTACTGAACATCATGGACGATGCCAGTCACCCTCTGCACACCGTCATCAGCAACCAGAGGAGCCTGTTCAGTGACAGAATGCTCCTTCCTAAGTGCAGGACGAACAGCCTTAAACACTCCTTTGTCCCTCACGCCATCACTGTACAACTCCTCTCTGGGGGGGAGGAGGGGTAACAGGAGGACAGAGGACGGGAAGGAGCAGTAGCCTAGCCTGACAATAAGCAATACCGGACAATGTGCAATATAAAGTGCACCTGTGATGACCCCCACTGGGATAGGCTCCAGCTTGCCTGTAGACGCTGTAAAGCGGCTAGAGATAACGAGATAAGTGCAATATCTCTCCTGCCTTTCCTTCCCCTCTTCCACATATCTTATTCTTTTTATATTTGTATATGTAAATAATTTGGCGGCACGGTGGTGTAGTGGTTAGCGCTGTCGCCTCACAGCAAGAAGGTCCGGGTTCGAGCCCCGTGGCCGGCGAGGGTCTTTCTGTGCGGAGTTTGCATGTTGTCCACGTGGGTTTCCTCTGGGTGCTCCGGTTTCCCCCACAGTCCAAAGACATGCAGGTTAGGTTAACTGGCGACTCTAAATTGACCGTAGGTGTGAATGTGAATGGTTGTCTGCTACCCCTTTTCCACCAAATCAGTTCCAGGGCTGGTTCACAACTCGTTCAACTTACGAGCCAGCTGAGAACCAGTTCGCTTTTCCATAGCTCGGGGTGCTAAGGGGAGCCACATCATTACGTCACTGTATACGTCAGATACGTCGCTGCGTTTGCATAAACCTTGGCGTGAACATCGAAGCAACAACAACACGGAGAAGAAGAAGCAGCAACAACGACAATAATGGATGACTTCGCGTTTGTACAGCTGCTGCTTCTCGTCGCTTAAAAATGGCGACCTTTCGCGGTCTTGCTATTGTTGTTGGTCTTAACAACTCCGCCCCTCCGCTGACATAAGCGGTTCTTTCCTCTGGCCCAGCAAAGAGTTGGTGCTAGCCTGGAACTGGTTTTTCTGGCCCGAGAGCCAGTTCTTTGCCAGTGGAAACAGAAAACCCGGTTCCAAACTAAGCACTGGCCCCGAACCAGCCCTGGAACTGCTTTGGTGGAAAAGGGCCAGTTGTTGTTGCTGTTGCTTCTTCTTCTCCGTGTTGTTGTTCGCGCCAAGGTTTATGCAAACGCAGCAACGTAACTGACATATACAGCGACATAATGACGTGGCTCCTCTTTGCTTTTCCATAGCTCAGGGTGCTAAGAGGAGCCACGTCATTATGTCGCTGTATACATCAGTTACGTCGCTGCGTTTGCATAAACCTTGGCGCGAACAACAACACGGAGGAGAAGAAGCAGCAGCAACAACAACTGGCCCTTTTCCACCAAAGCAGTTCCAGGGCTGGTTCGGGGCCAGTGCTTAGTTTGGAACCGGGTTTTCTGTTTCCACTGGCAAAGAACTGGCTCTGGGGCCAGAAAAACCAGTTCCAGGCTAGCACCAGCTCTTTGCTGGGCCAGAGGAAAGAACCGCTTACGTCAGCGGAGGGGCGGAGTTGTTAAGACCAACAACAATAGCAAGACCGCGAAAGGTCGCCATTTTTAAGCAACGAGAAGCCGCAGCTGTACAAACGTGAAGTCATCCATTATTGTTGTTGCTGCTTCTTCTTCTCCGTGTTGTTGTTGCTTCGATGTTCGCGCCAAGGTTTATGCAAACGCAGCGACGTAACTGACGTATACAGCGACGTAATGACGTGGCTCCTCTTAGCACCCCGAGCTATGGAAAAGCAAACTGGTTCTCAGCTGGCTCGCAAGTTGAACGAGTTGCAAACCAGCACCAGCCCCGAACCAGCCCTGGAACTGATTTGGTGGAAAAGGGGTATGAGCATAGATTTACATAGAAGACTAGATTCCTCACCGCGTATTCCAGAACGTCCGCACAGGGCGGCCATCTTACCACAGACAAGCTTTTCCACAGAATTTGCGGTACACTGAGGTAAGACCATTGAGGTGCTTAAATGTTTATACTCTTATCTCGCTGAAATTTTGACGTATATACAAACGGTTTGATTTCTGAAATGCGTGTGTCTTAATTGTAGATGTTTATATCAGTATGTTTAGTTTTATTTTAACTGCACATTGGAGCCTAGTCAAATGAAATTTCAATCTTCTGTGCTAACATATATTGACTTTGACATGATAATCAGCTTTGAATGTTCTTTTTGTAAATGTAAAGATATCTTTTTATCCTTGGAAGTATAACCACGTGATTAATTAAATGCTTTTTTTTTTTGGTCACAAACTACCGTGAGTCGCTGTCACTGTTTTATACTATTACTTACTCGGGCAGTGCGCTTGTTATTATGCTATGATGTGAGTGCATTAGGTTTTTGAGGTGGATGAAGTATTTCTGAAGTTTCAGAAGTGAGTAAGCTGTTTATTTAACTTTAGCTTCCCCTACGGCCCTGTCACATGTAAAAATATTTTCACTAAAAATTGGAAATAAATTGTATGGTTATTTGTCCTAAGGCCGCAGTTATCCATAAGTATGCAGTGTTCGGCTTCTCACAGCATAGGAATTTCAGCATGTATTTTTTTAAAACATAAAATGATTATTCATCATTAATATCATAAATACATACTTCCGTTTGTTTTTTTATATAACAAACCAAACCGTTTGAATATCGATTGAAATTTGAGGAAGTTACGGTCATCTGAAAACTACATATCGCTACCAACACAATGTAATGGGTAAGCCAGCTGTCTGAGGTAAGATGGCCGCCATGTGCGGACGTTCGACTTCGTTGACGGGCAACGGGGACGAGGCATCTAGTCTTCTATGTAAATCTATGGGTATGAGTGTCAGCCCTGTGATGGATGATCTGGCGACTTGTCCAGGGTGTACCCCGCCGGGATCAGCTCCAGCTTGCCTGTAGAACGGGATAAAGCGGCTAGAGATGAGATGTAGAAGTTTTTTCTCGCCTCACAGCAAGAAGGTCCGGGTTCGAGCTCCGTGGCCGGCGAGGGCCTTTCTGTGCAGAGTTTGCATGTTGTCCGCGTGCGAATGCTCCGGTTTCCCCGACAGTCCAAAGACATGCAGGTTAGGTTGACTGGTGACTCTAAATTGACCGTAGGTGCGAATGTGAGTGTGAATGGTTGTCTGTGTCTATGTGCGACCCTGTAGAACAGGATAAAGCGGCTAGAGATAATGAGATGAGATGAGAATGAGCCAGTTACTCACTTTTCATAGACAAACTCATCGTCCGTGGAGAAGTAGTGCGCGTTCGCTGTACTTTTCGGTTTTCCTCGAAGAGTTGCAAAATATAATCGCTCTACAAATAAAAACAAACAAACAAACAAACAGCATTACATGCTTGGACCCCAATTCATGACGCATGAGGCGTCACTTATTACCACTCAAACAAATACACATTAGGGTGCATCAGTTGCCCCGTAAAAATGAAAAGTTCCTCCAATCATGATGCATTTTTATTTTTATGTTCCTTTTGGCAAGAAAACACACTGGGTGAAATATTTTGACAAAGTTTAATGGTGGCACCAGGAGCTCAAAGTGATGGAAAAAGCTGCTTTTATGACAAAATTTCCATCACTTTTCATGAAACATTATGGCACCTCATAGAGTATACCAAATATCTTAGATACACATTTTTAGTACATATTCTAAATATATCATCAAGCACAGCTGTTCATTGAATCATTGTTCAACTACTTTTAAACAATGCAAATGTATTATGAATCACATTAACGCTTCTCAACCCCTTGCAAAGGTTCTTAAAGTGCCATTCCACCATTGGATGTATTCTTTGGCATAAAATACAATATATTTTGACAACATACAGGATATAAATGGTATCACTAGATAGAGAAATCTTTTAGCTTCAAAATGATATATCGGGGCGGCACGGTGGTGTAGTGGTTAGCGCTGTCGCCTCACAGCAAGAAGGTCCTGGGTTCGAGCCCCGGGGCTGGCGAGGGCCTTTCTGTGTGGAGTTTGCATGTTCTCCCCGTGTCCGCGTGGGTTTCCTCCGGGTGCTCCGGTTTCCCCCACAGTCCAAAGACATGCAGGTTAGGTTAACTGGTGACTCTAAATTGACCGTAGATGTGAGTGTGAATGGTTGTCTGTGTCTATGTGTCAGCCCTGTGATGACCTGGCGACTTGTCCAGGGTGTACCCCGCCTTTCGCCCGTAGTCAGCTGGGATAGGCTCCAGCTTGCCTGCGACCCTGTAGAAGGATAAAGCGGCTAGAGATAATGAGATGAGATGAGTATATTAATTTTGCGACCAAAGTCACCTACCCTTTTAATTTCCGCGCGTGATGTCATCGGCAGGTTCCCCTTCTTGTGTACCACGTGACGTGTGACGTGGCACATATTATCAGCAATGGCGGATAGAACGCGATAAAAATAATACCAATAAATCTAGCTAATACCAATGAATCTAGCTAACTGAAAGATTAACTCAAAATTTTTCGCAATTTTTTTGGCCCCCATATACGAGGAGAAATGACTCTCTCACTTTGGGGGTTTCCTGGTCTAAAAATAGACCGACACGTGGTACACAAGAAGGGGAACCTGCCGATGACATCACGCACGGAAATTAAAAGGGTAGGTGACTTTGGTCGCAAAATTAATATACTTGTCGTTGTCAAAAAATTATGTTTGATATATCATTTTGAAGCTAAAAGATTTCTCTGTCTAGTCTCATCTCATCTCATTATCTCTAGCTGCTTTATCCTTCTACAGGGTCGCAGGCAAGCTGGAGCCTATCCCAGCTGACTACGGGCGAAAGGCGGGGTACACCCTGGACAAGTCGCCAGGTCATCACAGGGCTGACACATAGACACAGACAACCATTCACACTCTCATTCACACCTACGGTCAATTTAGAGTCACCGGTTAACCTAACCTGCATGTCTTTGGACTGTGGGGGAAACCGGAGCACCCGGAGGAAACCCAGGCGGACACGGGGAGAACATGCAAACTCCACACAGAAGGGCCCTCGCCGGCCCCGGGGCTCGAACCCGGACCTTCTTGCTGTGAGGCGACAGCGCTAACCACTACACCACCGTGCCACCCCTCTGTCTAGTCATGTTGTCATAAAATATATTGTATTTTATGCCAAAGAATACATCCAATGGTGGAATGGCACTTTAACATGATCTCTGGGTCATAAAATAAGCGTTTTTTGGCAAAAAAAAAAAAAAAAACCTCATAGTGCCACCATTAATTAGACTTCTGAATACGGTCAAAAAATTTTACAGGATGTCTTTATTGGTGAAAAGGAACACCCAGACAAAAATGCATCAGATTTTATGAACAATATCGTTATGCAAACAAAATACCTTTAATCAACTCCACAGCTCCGAAAATACCGCTTTCACGCGCCATTGCCTTCGATATATCGACGATATATTATGACACCGGTAGTCGACTGAGACTGATGTGACGAAAAAGTGAATTTAGAAATAAAACCTGGGTTTCAACATCCGCCATGCCGACCCCAAAAGTTTACATCTCCCCTGAAAAGCGGGTTTAAAATTCCAAAACGAGTCTTTCCGGACAAAAAGTTTGTTTTTCCTTGCGTGCGCTGGACTTTCAAAGGACGTCCAAAACACTCCACTTCCTCTGTAGTGCGCCAAACCCGCAAGCGACCGCACTATTTCCGAGTGCACTACTAGTTAGTGCGTGAGTATGCGAAAACGCCGTCGCTTGGCAACCGCATGCCTCTTGTTCCGGAGGTCGCGCGAAGAAGCGTTGCCATGGAAGGCTGGGTTTTTACCGTCCACTAACCAATCAGAGTTCGAGGCGCAGCGCCCGACGTCACAAAAAAAAAAAAAAAAGTAGGCGGGAGGAGGATTTTCCAGATTACTGAGGTAGAACATGCAGGCTAAAGATTTAAGCTAAAGCTTCTTTACAGAGATAATGGATGATGCGGAAGTTTCACAATTCCATATTTTATTCAGAATAGAACATAGAATGTTTAAACTGAGAAAGTGTCTCATTTAAAGAGAAAAATTACGTGATTTTTTTTCTCTTTACAGCAGTCTGTAAACGTCTGGGGACTGAGGAGACAAGTTGCTCAAGTTTAGGGATAGGAATGTTAACCCATTCTTGTCTAATGTAGGATTCTAGTTGCTCAACTGTCTTAGGTCTTTTTTGTCGTATCTTCCATTTTATGATGCGCCAAATGTTTTCAGTACCCGGACCCTTCTTCTACACAGCCATGATGCTGTAATTGATGCAGTATGTGGTTTGGCATTGTCATGTTGGAAAATGCAAGGTCTTCCCTGAAAGAGACGTCGTCTGGATGGGAGCATATGTTGCTCTAGAACCTGGATATACCTTTCAGCATTGATGGTCCCTGATTTCCATAAAGAACTTCAAATTTTGATTCGTCTGACCACAGAACAGTTTTCCACTTTAAATTACGGTAGCCTTGGCCCAGAGAAGACGTCTGCGCTTCTGGATCGTGTTTAGATACGGCTTCTTCTTTGAACTATAGAGTTTTAGCTGGCAACGGCGGATGGCACGGTGAATTGTGTTCACAGATAATGTTCTCTGGAAATATTCCTGAGCCCATTTTGTGATTTCCAATACAGAAGCATGCCTGTATGTGATGCAGGGCCCGAAGATCACGGGCACCCGGTATGGTTTTCCGGCCTTGACCCTTACGCACAGAGATTCTTCCAGATTCTCTGAATCTTTTGATGATATTCTGCACTGTAGATGATGATATGTTCAAACTCTTTGTAATTTTACACTGTCGAACTCCTTTCTGATATTGCTCCACTATTTGTCGGCGCAGAATTAGGGGGATTGGTGATCCTCTTCCCATCTTTACTTCTGAGAGCCGCTGCCACTCCAAGATGCTCTTTTTATACCCAGTCATGTTAATGACCTATTGCCAATTGACCTAATGAGTTGCAATTTGGTCCTCCAGCTGTTCCTTTTTTGTACCTTTAACTTTTCCAGCCTCTTATTGCCCCTGTCCCAACTTTTTTGAGATGTGTTGCTGTCATGAAATTTCAAATGAGCCAATATTTGGCATGAAATTTCAAAATGTCTCACTTTCGACATTTGATATGTTGTCTATGTTCTATTGTGAATACAATATCAGTTTTTGAGATTTGTACGTAAATTATTGCATTCCGTTTTTATTTAGAATTTGTACTTTGTCCCAACTTTTTTGGAATCGGGGTTGTATATCTATTTTTTTTTTAAAGATATGAGTAATTTCTTCACTTTATATGAGTTGAACAACAGTTTATTTATTATTTACCTGAAGCCATACAGTGGTGCTTGAAAGTTTGTGAACCCTTTAGAATTTTCTAGATTTCTGCATGACCTAAAACATCAGATTTTCACACACGTCCTAAAGATAACCCAGTTAAACAAATGAGACAAAAAATATATACTTGATCATTTATTTATTGAGGAAAATGATCCAATATTACATATCTGTGAGTGGCAAAAGTATGTGAACCTCTAGGATTAGTAGTTAATTTGAAGGTGAAATTAGAGTCAGGTGTGAGTGGGCACCCTGTTTTATTTAAAGAACAGGGATCTATCAAAGTCTGATCTTCACAAGACATGTTTGTGGAAGCGTATCATGGCACGAACAAAGATTTCTGAGGACCTCAGAAAAAGCATTGTTGATGCTTATCAGGCTCCACCAATCTACAGTCAAACAGACAGATTGTGTACAAATTCAAGACCATTGTTACCCTCCCCAGGAGTGGTCGACCAACAAAGATCACTCCAAGAGCAAGGCGTGTAATAGTCAGCAAGGTCACAAAGGACCCCAGGGTAACTTCTAAGCAACTGAAGGCCTCTCTCACATTGGCTAATGTTCATGAGTCCACCATCAGGAGAACACTGAACAACAATGGTGTGCATGGCAGGGTTGCAAGGAGAAAGCCACTGCTCTCCAAAAAGAACATTGCTGCTCATCTGCAGTTTGCTAAAGATCACATGGACAAGCCAGAAGGCTATTGGAAAAATGTTTTGTGGACGATTGAGACCAAAATAGAACTTTTTGGTTTAAATGAGAAGCGTTATGTTTGGAGAAAGGAAAACACTGCATTCCAGCATAAGAACCTTATCCCATCTGTGAAACATGGTGGTGGTAGTATCATGGTTTGGGCCTGTTTTGCTGCATCTGGGCCAGGATGGCTTGCCATCATTGACAGAACAATGAATTCTGAATTATACCAGCGAATTCTAAAGGAAAATGTCAGGACATCTGTCGATGAACTGAATCTCAAGAGAAGGTGGGTCATGCGGCAAGACAACGACCCTAAGCACACAAGTCGTTCTACCAAAGAATGGTTAAAGAAGAATAAGGTAAATGTTTTGGAATGGCCAAGTCAAAGTCCTGACCTTAATCCAATGGAAATGTTGTGGAAGGACCTGAAGCGAGCAGTTCATGTGAGGAAACCCACCGACATCCCAGAGTTGAAGCTGTTCTGTACGGAGGAACGGGCTAAAATTCCTCCAAGCCGGTGCGCAGGACTGATGAACAGTTACTGGAAACGTTTAGTTGCAGTTATTGCTGCACAAGGGGGTCACACCAGATACTGAAAGCAAAGGTTCACATACTTTTGCCACTCACAGATATGTAATATTGGATCATTTTCCTCAATAAATAAATGACCAAGTACCATACTTTCGTCTCATTTGTTGAACTGGGTTCTCTTTATCTACTTTTAGGACTTGTATGAAAATCTGATGATGTTTTAGGTCATATTTATGCAGAAATATAGAAAATTCTAAAGGCTTCACAAACTTTCAAGCACCACTGTGTTAATGTTCACTAGTCATGTTTTCTTCTTGTAATTTTATTCTAGTTTTCTTTACTCTGGTGCTATGTCATTTTTGTTAGCATTATTATTATTATTATTATTATTATTATTATTTAGTTTGGGTATCTACTTAGTATAGTAACCATGGCTGTCTGTGATAAGTCTCTGGGACCACAATGAAAACAAGCATTCACACTTTTTTTGTGTAATCCTGGTTTTTATGCCATGTTCATACTGTATTTTGTATGTACTGCATTTTAACCTAAAAAATCAAATGACTTTCAGGAACCTGCCATATCCCCCGCCCCAGGTTATGTATACACACTTCAGGAACCAAAAAGTTATCAGATCGAAACCAAGAAGAAAATAAGAAGTACACAGGCTCAGGACAAACTTATTTACTGTAAACCTTACTAAGCCAAACGGCTTCACCACAGAAATATCAGCTTTATCACCACCTAAGCTCCTAATGGGAAGAGTTTTCATCTGTTGTCAACAATATCATATCAACAATATTTTACCACCGTTAGCATCCCTTCGCTTGCTTTAACTTGCCTTATTTCTAGATCATTGAGAGACAAGTTAAAAGCTGCTGGCTGCAAAGTCATCTGAACTTTTCAATTATTTTTTATTATTATGTATGGCATTTTCCTATGTCTTGCAAGAACAATATCATGTGGACGAGATGTGATCATTTTGACGTGCTGAGGGTCTCTGTTTTGGGGCCGTTTTCCTACCTCTTGAAGTAAACAGTATGGTCCTATGGAAATAGCCAAATGCAAGAAGCTTCTTTTTTTTTTTTTTAATCGTGAGGAGTTTTAGCTAATTAGGATAACTGTGGAATTGCGTCACACCAAGATTGCGATGTGCGGAAAACATTGTACTGATTAAAAGTTTAGATTATACCAGCAGATCACGTTACATCCAAAAGCTGAAACATGCAGGCATCACAGATCCATATAATTTACCCACAAATGTATTTATTTATTATTTATTCTGCACACTCCTCGCTCTCTCTCCCTCTGTGTTCACTCCTTCAGATGGATTAAATGCAGAGGAGGAATTTCTGTGTTTGACTGTACATGTGACAAAAATAACGGCTTCTTCTTCTTCTTAATTTACCCACAAACATTTTTATTCCACTTGAAAAGTGTTCAGCAAACCAGCTCCCAGATTTGGGACACTACAACATCCTGAACTATTTAGTATTTGGACTTCTAAATACACTGGAGATGCTAAAAGCTTACAAAAGTACAGATGCCTACCAATATTTCGAGGTAGGTTTTGTGCCGGAATGCTATGGGAAACTCCCGATAAAGGAAAATATCTTATTGATTATGACAAAGGTAAGCTCAAACATGGACTTCTAATAGTAATAAACAAGCCAGGGCCTAGAGCTAGCATATTTTATGGTGTTTAGCCTTGTCTACATTATCAGTACATAACAAACATGCTGCTAGTCTAGCCAAGCATTAGGTCTAATAAAATATATTGTGTCCAAAGCCCACATCCAAATCTACATTTTAACTCTGCACAGAACTTAGACACTAACATGAAATAAAATGTTCTCCACATACATGGGAATCCAGTCTTCCTGTTTAACTGCAACTTGCCATTTTTCTCATCTTTCTGGGTTCACCAGGAATCAGTGAAAAGTTAAACCAGGCTTATCTCCACATCTGTTATTACATCCAAGAGCACTACAGGTCTCTGGCTTTGTTCTTTTAGATGTAACTTCTACAAGTTTATCTGTAGATGTTTACTGAATTGGGCTTACAAATCACTCGCATACACTTGTGCCGTTTGCTGGCAAACACAAAGCTTGGCCGGATAAACAAATCCGCAGTTATGATGACGTCACGTGAAAGGCCCCTGTAACTCCATACTCACTACCGTGGAGTCGAGCCCATGAATTTTAAGGCAAAGATAGCTAAGCGCTAGCTAGAATGATTTAGTTACCTGTCCAGAAAAACGACACGTCATCTTACCTTGTTCTGTCTTGTAATTGTGCTCACTAGGCAGGCTTTCCTTTTCTTTTCCACTGGCTTTTAGCTGGTGGGAGAGCAGAGTCCATCATGTCTGCCCATGCCAACTTGTTTTGGTTAAAAGCAGGTCAAACACGCCCCCTGGTGGTCATACGATATTGCTGCTCGTTTGTGTTGGCAATTTTCGGAATCATAAAACGTGGGATACATTTTTATTTTGGCAAAACAGTGACGCATAGGATACATGGTGTGTGCAGCAGTGAAACATCTCGAAACTCCAACAGCAATAGAACGTTTTGCCCAGAATTCAACTTTGCAGTCAAAACCTTTAACGCTTGTATTAAAAATGACGAGTGTTTTTGTTTATTCATTGATAAATTTAGTTGACAGTGAGGTGGTAGGCAGAACTAGAGCCATGAAAACTTGAAGTTAAGCTCTGCTGGTTGGCTTGAGGGTCTTGAGAGTTTATCTGTATTCACATACGCGTAGTGAACTTCTGTATTTCAACTGACAGTTTTCTCTTTCCAGTTTATTTTATTACATTCGACTAAGCACTAATGGCACATTCTGGACACCACCAACATAAGAAGTGTGTGGACTGGAAGAGCAGTTTGGTGATTTCCCACAGACCTGACATCACATTCTACTCATCGTTTCATGACCAGGTTTTATGGAAACATCCAGTTGTAGTGAGCTTGAAATTTACAGGACCCTGATAGTAGAAAATACAGTATCATGAGCGTGGAACATATGGCATCCTGAGTTTGGAGGATACAGTACCCTGAGATTGGAGCATACTGTTCCTTAAATGGGAAACTTACAGTACCCTGAGCATGAAGCATAGAGTACCCTGAACTTAGAATATACAGATCCTTGAGCTTGGAACGTACAGTATCCTAAACAAGGAACATACCCTGCTCTAATAAGGCACGTGTCGATGACTTGCTTCAGTGCTCGATGCGAATGTGATCGTATGCTTTCTTGCCAACTCACATTCGTTCACAATCTTCAAACACACATCAGGTGCAAACTTTACTGTTTCCATCTTCAACATGAAACCTCGAGTCTTTCATTGTGTGCAAGTGAAAAGAATTTTTATAGTGATAGCTTAGAATTTGTGTAACCAAGAAGGTCACTGTCAGATGTATGATATAATGCCCCTTGGATGGGTGGTGAAATGTCTTCAAGATTATTCCCCAAGCCCAAAATGAAAAAGTCCTACACTTACCTGCGATGTGTGTGATCCAGGCAGTTGGGGGCACCATGGCAGGAGGCCTGTGTTTGACTCCCCAGTGTTCCGCCCAGACTGGAAAACGGGACATGCCTTCATTGAGTTCAGCGATAAGATACTGATGAGGCCAAACTCTTAAAAGTTCCTCAGGTACTCCTCATCAAACTACATTCTCTTTTGAGAACAAAGGAATCAGTCAGGAAGCTCATCATCACCTTGAGTTATCCAGGTGGAGCAGAGGACAAGATTTGTCCACAGAATGCACTCACCTGAGAACATACCATGGAACAAAAGCAAGAGCCACTCGTGTTACAGACTCGGATTACTCTTTAGCTTCAAAAAAAAAAAACCCCAGCTCTTGTCCTGATGCGGCGTAATGTTACACTCGCTTCTCATAAGTGAGGACGTCACACGTTTCCAGGCTTGATCTCAGACTTATCAAGTCCATAACCTGTTCTTGGTTCCTTTATGGTACCTGGCAACAGCATGCAGGAAACATTCTATTTTGTCCAAGACGCGGCGTCACGGATCAGGTGCTGTGAGACAGCAAAAAAGTAACATTTGAGACGATGACACTGTAAAGATCAGGGTCCAAATGGAGAATGGTATCTAATAGCAGGGCAAGGTCACTAATTAATGTTACAGGAGAGGTTATTAGGATGCTCTGGGAGCATATGAGAAATTCCAGAGAGCATGTTTATTTGCATCAAATGATCTCATCTCATCTCATTATCTGTAGCCGCTTTATCCTGTTCTACAGGGTCGCAGGCAAGCTGGAGCCTATCCCAGCTGACTACGGGCGAAAGGCGGGGTACACCCTGGACAAGTCGCCAGGTCATCACAGGGCTGACACATAGACACAGACAACCATTCACACTCACATTCACACCTACGGTCAATTTAGAGTCACCAGTTAACCTAACCTGCATGTCTTTGGACTGTGGGGGAAACCGGAGCACCCGGAGGAAACCCACACGGACACGGGGAGAACATGCAAACTCAACACAGAAAGGCCCTCGTCGGCCACGGGGCTCGAACCCGGACCTTCTTGCTGTGAGGCGACAGCGCTAACCACTACACCACCGTGATATGCAGAACCAGGATTTTTTCTGTTCCCGACGCAACTCAAAGTAGTGAACGGATTTGGATGAAATTTGGAGGAAAAGTTGGCCATGGGCCAAGGAACAATTGATTACATTTTGATGCAAAACTGGATATGTATATGGCTCCAGGATCCAGATATGTATGTATGCAGATCTTGGATTTTTTTGTTGTTGTTTCCAACGTAACTCAAAAAGTAGTGAATGGATTTTGATGAAATTTGGTGGCTTGTGTAATATGTCTTATAATCGGTTTGGTTTTAGAAATAAAGAAATTGTCTCATGTAATCATGTGATTTGAATTGATAATCATCTTTTTTGTGTCCCTCTAATTATTAGTCCATTTTTATCCACATATGTATGCATGTATGTATGTATCTATCTCTCACACACACAGGAAATGATTTAATCTCCATTATTCCCCACTATTTCCTCTAATATTAAATAAAAGTTTGGAATTTTGGCAAAAACAAAAATAAATATTAGAAATCTAGAGTCAAGCTGTGACTTTTTCCTTTCTTTTTTCTATTCAACCCACTTGAAGCTTTTACACGAGAGCATGAGAACAATTTCAAATGTTCTTTTTTTATATATTTATGTATTTATTTTTGGACCAGCGGCACGGTGGTGTAGTGGTTAGCGCTGTCGCCTCACAGCAAGAAGGTCCGGGTTCGAGCCCCGTGGCCGGCGAGGGCCTTTCTGTGCGGAGTTTGCATGTTCTCCCCGTGTCCGCGTGGGTTTCCTCCGGGTGCTCCGGTTTCCCCCACAGTCCAAAGACATGCAGGTTAGGTTAACTGGTGACTCTAAATTGACCGTAGGTGTGAATGTGAGTGTGAATGGTTGTCTGTGTCTATGTGTCAGCCCTGTGATGACCTGGCGACTTGTCCAGGGTGTACCCCGCCTTTCGCCCGTAGTCAGCTGGGATAGGCTCCAGCTTGCCTGGGACCCTGTAGAACAGGATAAAGCGGCTACAGATAATGAGATTATTATTATTATTATTATTATTAATAACTCACGCAGTTTTATTTTTGACCACACGATGGCGCAATACACATGATAAAATGCAAACGACTAATACGAATAAATAATATTTTATAAAACAGTGACTGATATTATATTGTACTGTATTATATTATAATTATTTCTGTTATCACGTGTGTTTAGTATTTTGCTTTTACGATGCAAGAAAAAAAATACGATTTGGCACTTCCGCCTTTCTTGGCCGCAAGGACAATCTGATTGGCTGGTCTGAGGAGGCGTAGGCGTGTCGTCAGTGTAGAACGAGTAGGCCACAGAACTTTTATTTTTACAAGATAGTACACTGAATTTTAATTTCCGGGTTCACGTAAACGACTCTTTTTTAAAAATAAACAATTTAATAGTTTTGCTTAGCGCAAACAATGTACTCATGCCATGCTTCACAAATCCATTTATCATTATTATAAACTCATTTAAAGGATGTCTTCGCTCTCAAGTAGGCTCTCTTGCTTTGTGTATTATCTTTGTGGAAATCTAAGATGGCGGCGCTGCTTTAGGATCCTGATATCCATTAGACATGTTTGCAGTGTTGCCATGTGCTCAAATAAAATACATTTAATGCAGTTTTATTATTATTATTTATTTTACCCAAAGCCGTGTGCATTGGGACATTCAGGTCGCCCCCTTTCCACATGCTTGTTTCCAGTTGCAACAGTTCATATAAACGATTCAGATTCGTTTCCTGTGAAGCTTTGGCCACTGAATAACTCTTACTTCGGATTTTGCTGCGTAGTAAACCGATTTAATACACGCACACGGGAAGTAGTTCGTACTTTCTGCCTGTATAAAATGTCGCCATGTTGCTGCTTCGAAGAAAAATGCCATTTGTAAGACAGGGAGTCGATTCAGAAAAAGAGTCGAATCCTTCCAGTGAACTATGGATTCGGTTCAAACTGATTCGACACAGTGAGAAAATACTAGCAAAACTATCTGACAGAAAACTACAGCATCGTGTAAAATTTGTGGGGGAAAAAAACAAGTTCTGAAGCATCTTAGTGAAGTTAAGTGTCTGCTACAGGTTTAAACCAGTTTGAGTCAGAGTTTATTTAATTTTTTGGCTTGTTGCTTTCTATTTGCGATCAAATCATCCAAATTGTCTTGAAACACCACCATTAACAAGAGTTTAAAGGCGCTGACTGCAAAGTTGAATTCTGGATAAAATGTTCTATTTCAATTGCTCTTGGAGTTTCCAGATGTTGTGTTGTTGCATGCACCGTGCATCCTGCGTGTGAATGTTTTGCCAAGATAAAAAGCGTCCCGCATTTTACGATTCCAGAGCTGCTTCTTCTTCAGGATATAATGGCGGATTGGACACTATCCGGTGTATTACCGCCACCTACAGGATAATTAAGTCCACTACTAGTCCATCAGTCTCTTAAGGCCCGGTCCCACTGCACTTACGGATGCAAAGAGGATGTAAAACGTAAAAAAATCTTTGCCATCCGTTGGAAAACGCTATGCATCCGTTGTGTACTCATTGCATACGTGCTTCATACGCTCTATCCATCGAGCATCCGTCCACTGTGATTTCATCCGCGCAAAAAGTTTTGAGCTGCACAAAACTTTTAGAACGCCGTGTACGATGTAAATCCGCGACATATACGAGCAACAAACGTCCTATGTCCGTCATCATCCGTTAAACGTCTGCTGTATCCTCTCTGCATCCTCTGGGCATCCTCGCAACTCACATCCGCTGCAGCTGAAAACGGAAAGAGGGAGGAAAGATAAGGTACATGAAACGTCTATTCATCGTTAGTAGCACGGAAATAGAAAGGATGTAAGCGTATGCATCTCGTATATAAAGTATTCAAAACGGACAAAGCGTTTATATCTGGGATGTATCTCGTATATTTAGGATGTCTGGAGTATGTCTAGAGTATGTAGAAGGACACCTAGCGGACAATCGATATTTTGTATAAAAAGGGGGAGAAAATCATCTAGTAGTAGAGATGTATCGATGTAGCCGCCAGCACGTCTTTCCGCTTTATGCTGACGGCGTGCGTGCTGCATCCCTTTATATCCGCGGAGCAGACGCAATTCATACCCCCCGCATGCGCAGTGAACGGTCTGCATCCGATATACATCCGCGCAACATCCCCTTTGTTTCCGTTAGGCGTACGTGATGCATCCCCTTCATCTGCTATGCATCCGCTCTTTCTGCTATGCGTCCGCTTCTCAGTTATCACCGGTAACCCCTTCGGAGCTGTCATCCACTTCCATCCTCTTCCATCCGCTAGGCTTCCTATGAACATGCGTTTAACATCCCCGCTATATACTACCCACGTCCGATCTTTTCCGTTCTGTTTTCGCAAATTTTGTCCATTTCTGGAGCGGATGAAAACGGATAGAGCCACCCCCGAAATTTTGCTCGTCCGCTGTGTCCTTTTTGCATACGTTTTGTGTCCATCGGCCACTGGGACCGGGCCTTTAGGGTGTATTCAGACCAGGATAGTTCGACAGTTCACTTGCTTTGGTCCGAACCAAATGTTTTTTTAAATTTTTTTATTTTGGTGCGGTTCGCTTTCACACTGTACATTTTAGTAAGCGGACCAAAATCTGTCAACAAAGCCACGCGCCCTGAGGTCGTTCAGCTATTGGTCAGAGACGACACGCGCACAAAGCGTTAAGTTCAAAAGTAGTCATGGAGGCTTTCCGTGCCGTTATTCTTTTTAATGTCATCAAAGCTATATGTTTTTTCCAGTTTTTACTGTTTTCACAATTGTGCGATTACTATGCTGTTGTACAAGTAATTTATCAACGACGACGACAAAGGGCAAGGCGGCTACGGAGGATAGCGCTGATGAGCGCACATCATGTTGTGACAGTTCTGGCTCTTCACGCAATAGATGAATTTCTTTTTTGCGTCGCTAGTACCGCCACTTTTTGAAAGAATGTCCCTGATTTTAATGTAGGTCTGACGGAGTTTCTTCACTTTTAGCCGACATTGTTCTGGGGAGCGCGTGAACCCCTTCTCCTTCATTTTCTCACTGAATACAGCAAACACGTCGGCATTTTTGTGTGTTCTCTCCAAAAGCTCAGATATGTGGACATCTGCCCATATATCCACAAGGGTACGCGTTTCTTCCTCGGCCCACGTTTGCCCCCTACTCATTTTTTGTACTCGCCTACCACTGGTGACTGAACGACCCTTGACAACCGAAACAGTGTTTGCACTTTGCGGTGGAGTGTCAAGACTCTGTTTCCCATAATGCTCGACAAACGACGGAAGCTCCCGAGGTACAAAAAAGCAAAACTGTCAGATTAGGTCCTGTCTGTTTTCACACCTCCAAAAGATCGGCACCAGGGTTCCTTTGGTCCGGACCGAGTCCGACCTTGCAGCTCGGTCTCGGTCCGCTTGTTTGGTCCGGACCAGAGTTCGGTGGTTTGTATTCAGACCAACCCAAAAGGTCCGGACCAAGGGAAATTTGGTTCGTTTGGTCCGGACCAAACAACGTAGGTGTGAATACGCCCTTAGATTCTGGCGTAAAGACCAGAGGATTTTAAAAATCTAACTAGACTGGATGCAACTTTAGAATCCTTCAGTTGAAGCAGAACAGGGAGGGAAACAGTAGTAACACCCAAGCCAGACAAGTCGTTACAAAACGTACGTCTAGACTCAATATTGCACACACTCTAATAAAACATGAGAAACTGTCTCAGGAACTCTGCACACTTCGCATAATCTGTTTCTGTGTTTATGAATCAGATGTAGCGTAGAGTTTAGGGCACAATGCCCCAATCTGAGATGGGTCAGCACCACTTGTTGAGACCTAACGGTGTGCATTTACTGAAGGCTGGATTGAATACAAGTGTCTCCCCTTTAAATCCTTGATTCCAGAGCTTGCCGAAGCAAGTGAACAACAATATCACGTGACCACCGTGGGGCGTGTTTGACCTACTTTTAACCAAAACAAGTCAGCATGGGCAAACATGGCAGGCTCGGCTCTCCCGCCAGTGAAAAGCCTGCCTAGTGAGTGCAACTGCAAGATAGAGCAAGGTTAGATGATGTCATTTTTCTGGACAGATAACTAAATCATTCTAGCTAGCGCTTAGCTATCTTAGCTTTAGAATGCATGGGCTTGACTCCACGGTAGCGAGTATGGAGTTATATAAAGATATGTTCATCTTTTGTTTCATGGATCTATTCGTGACTGTCAACCACTAATTACAAACCTGCAACTCAAAACTCTCCGAGGTCGATGCAGAGTCACGATGTTTTCCACGCGTCACCATCTTGCTGTGACGCAGTTCCAAAGTTACGCTAATGCTCCTCATGTTTAGCTGTTTCCTGTTTCCGTAGGGCTGTACCGTTTACCTCAAGAGGGAGGAAAACGGTCCCGAAACGGAGAAAAGTGACCCTCAGGACATCAAAATGTTCAGATGTCGTCGGCAGTGCAGTGATTGCATTTCAGTTTGGCAGGAGTGCAACTCGGTGTTGAAAGTAAAATGCAATGCAATGCAATGCAAAGCGAAAGAAATAACCTTTTTGGCGCAAATTCAGTACCTGGCTTTTTCAAGCGATGTAAGAGCAATGCAATGTTGCTTTTCAGTATGTAACGTTTTCTGCAGGTTATTACTTAAAAGCAATACCCTGTGTGTATTACGTTTCAGTTTTTTCACTGATCTGATTTGCATTTCACTCTAGATTTGTAGATTGAGCATAGGGACATTAGCACTCTCTCATAGGACACCTCACATTTAGGTGTTTGTTCCATATTGGGGCACAAAAATGAACATTTTGACAAAATGTTAAGAGTGCCAGTATGAGGTCTGTTTCTGCTTCCCCCTCCTTCTCTTTCTCTACGTGGGAAGGCTGCAGACTGTGTCCCAGGCTCTGGCCAGCTGGACCCGATCACGTCTTCTATGACTTCAGCTTTCGGCTCACGGCAACGGAGAGAATTCAGACAAAGCGGTGGTACTAGCTTTACAAAAGTAGCTGTGCTTTATACTTCTGTAAAGGAGTCTAGAAAAGTTAAGCTGAGAAGGAATATTGGTGTGAAGATGGCTGGCTCGCCGCACTGTGTTGCTTGAATACGGTTCATTTTATCTCTCTTACTTTTAGTGGCTTCCTCTGGACAAGTTCTTCAGTTCAAGTTGTCGGATATCGGTGAGGTGACGGTGATTAAAACCATCAGCCTGGAAGTATATTATAATCACAGTCATAGTAGAGGAATTAGCACTTTGTTGGGCTTATTGTTCAGTCAGTCACTTCAGACTCACCGTATCTACGTTCGCTTCTCTTCCTGTCTCTGTGGATCATCAGCTTTCATTAGAAACGCATCTTTGCAACACTGGCGTGAATACAGTGTTAAATTAGAAAGTCCTTGCAGTTTATGCTTACCGTACGTTAGGTCATGATCAAACTTCAGTTCCACTGCTTAAATCAGCTGCTGCTTGTTTTTTTTTTTTTGTTCACCAGCTGATTTTCATTGCTGTCTTTATATGAAGGAAGGTGATCAGGTTTTTCAGTTTGACAGCATCTGCAAGGTGCAAAACGACAAAGCCTCGGTCACTATTACAAGCCGATACGACGACGTGGACGATGTCGCCTTGGTCGGATTGCCTCTTGTAGACATCGAGACAGATGGGCCACCAGATACTCAGTTCAGACAGTAATTAAATGTATCCTGGAAATGTTTCACGTCAATTCCACAACGCAGTGTGACGTGATGCTTGATTCCAGATGCCTCAGTGTTGCTCAGTGGGTGATGCTTCCTTATGCGTCCTCCAGATGGCGGTCATGAGGAGGACGTTGTTGAGACACCTGCAGTATCTCAAACACACAAACCAGGGGATTAAAGGACATAAAACTCTGGCTACACCTGCAGTGCGACGTCTTGCCATGGAGAACAATGTAGGCTTATAGGTTGAGGGAGATGAACGAGTTCAATAAAAATAATCTTGTTACTGCAGATGATTCAATATTAGGAGCCACTTGTTGCTTCAAATTTTTACTTTTTAATTTCTCAGATTAAGCTGAGTGAGGTGGTGGGGATGGGAGACGACAGCCGTATCTTAAAGGAGGACATCCTCAACTTCTTGGCTAAGTAGACAGGTACCATCCTTCCATACGATGACGTAAAGGTGCCATCGGTGCCAGCTGCTCCTGTCAAGGCCAAGAAACCAGTACCAAGTCCAACAACTAACGTTCTCCGACCTGTCTTTACTGAGAAAGACAGAACAGAGCCACTCAATGGTGACCTCAACTGCTTTAGCCAGAAATGGCCCCTTCATTTCACCAGGATGTTGGCTAATGTCCTTGAGGAACTCAGCCATGATGGTAAAGGCACTCAGGGATAGTCGGTCTAGAACAGTGCCTGTGTTTTATATCCACAGGGTTCCAGAAGGCCATGGTGAAGACGATGACTGCTGCCTTGAAGATCCCTAACTTTGGTTACTGCGATGAGGTGGACCTCACTGAGCTGGTGCGATTACGCTCAGAACTGAAAGGTCTGGATGAATCTCGGGGAATCAAAATTAGCTACATGCCTTTCTTCATTAAGTTATGACTGAGTGCATGATTGTTTTCTTCAGTCGAGCTACTGTTTCTGACCAAAACCTCAGATACATGGGAATGGATGGATAGATTTGCATATGGATAGATGGATAAATTGCTTAGTAACTTATGGATATTATAATGGATGCATGGTTGATAAGTAGATGTGCCTTGATGCATGGATGAGTAGATAAATGAACTTGTAGAAGGATGATGGTCGGTGGATAAGAAGATGGGGGCTTGATGTGATTAGTAGATTTGATGGATGGATGTTTTGGTGGATGAAAAGATTGGGAAATGGATGAATAGACAGTGACGAGGATATGATAGATGAACAGGTAAAAGAGTGACTTGATGTATGGATAGATCAGGGGGATTGGTAGATAGATAAATGGGTCAATGGATACGTAGAAGGGAAAATTAAGCTATTCCAAGCCACAGTTGAAAGCGTGCTGCTATATGGTTGTGAGACCTGGATCACTACAAAGAAAACCAGGAAAGCTTCGGATGGGTGTTACACCAGAATGTTGAGAGCGGTTTTGAACTTGAGCTGGAAATCACATATGACCCACCTCATCTCACAACTAAAATTGCTACCAGGAGACTGGCTTTTGTAGGACATTGTAAAAGGGCAGAAGGTAGTGTGGTGTCAAAATTGGTTACATGGCAGCCTACTCAAGGGCGTCCCATGAAGACCTACGTTGAACTACTACAGGATGACACCAGCTATGAGATCCAGGAGATTGAAACCAGAATGCGGGATAGACGTTTTTGGAGAGCCATCATCAATGCCTGACAGCAAGAGTTGATGGAGGGAGGGAGGTTGGCTGGATGGACTGGCAGGTGTATGAATGGTTTGATGGGTAAACTGATGGATTGGTAGATTCATGCATGGATGGATGGATGGGTGGAAAAGTGGACAGACAGTTTGATCAGGAGAATGACTGAATGAATGGATGGGTTGACGGGGATGGATGGATCATACAAATGTATCCTGTATCCATGTGAACATATCTAATTCAGCAAGTCAGTTTGCTGAGAGATCTTGAGATTTATTTGTGGTAATGATGTTACGCTCTGCTGCTTTTAGGCTGCATCTCTCAGCCTGCTGCAGTTCCCCATCCTCAACGCCTCAGTCGATGAAGGCTGTCAGAAAATCACATCCAAAGTGAGCTCAGATAACTCTATAACTCTTGAGTCTTCTTCCACAAAAATGCAATTTCTTGGAATGAACTCCATTCCAATTTTTCTGTTCCTGTTCGCAGGCATCCCATAACATCGGTCTGGCCATGGACACGCCACAGGGTCTGTTGGTGCCCACTGTGAAAGGAGTGCAGGCTCGGAGCGTGTTTGAAATAGCAGCCGAGCTGAACCGACTGCAGGCGCTGGGCACGGCCGACTTGACTGGGGGCACGTTCACACTCTCCAACATCGGCTTGGTGAGCTGACAGATACTACAACCCCGATTCCAAAAAAGTTGGGACAAAGTACAAATTGTAAATAAAAACGGAATGCAATGATGTGGAAGTTTCAAAATTCCATATTTTATTCAGAATAGAACATAGATGACATAAATGTTTAAACTGAGAAAATGTATCATTTAAAGAGAAAAATTAGGTGATTTTAAATTTCATGACAACAACACATCTCAAAAAAGTTGGGACAAGGCCATGTTTCCCACTGTGAGACATCCCCTTTTCTCTTTACAACAGTCTGTAAACGTCTGGGGACTGAGGAGACAAGTTGCTCAAGTTTAGGGATAGGAATGTTAACCCATTCTTGTCTAATGTAGGATTCTAGTTGCTCAACTGTCTTAGGTCTTTTTTGTCGTATCTTCCGTTTTATGATGCGCCAAATGTTTTCTATGGGTGAAAGATCTGGACTGCAGGCTGGCCAGTTCAGTACCCGGACCCTTCTTCTACGCAGCCATGATGCTGTAATTGATGCAGTATGTGGTTTGGCATTGTCATGTTGGAAAATGCAAGGTCTTCCCTGAAAGAGACGTCGTCTGGATGGGAGCATATGTTGCTCTAGAACCTGGATATACCTTTCAGCATTGATGGTGTCTTTCCAGATGTGTAAGCTGCCCATGCCACACGCACTAATGCAACCCCATACCATCAGAGATGCAGGCTTCTGAACTGAGCGCTGATAACAACTTGGGTCGTCCTTCTCCTCTTTAGTCCAAATGACACGGCGTCCCTGATTTCCATAAAGAACTTCAAATTTTGATTCGTCTGACCACAGAACAGTTTTCCTCTTTGCCACATTCCATTTTAAATGAGCCTTGGCCCAGAGAAGATGTCTGCGCTTCTGGATCATGTTTAGATACGGCTTCTTCTTTGAACTATAGAGTTTTAGCTGGCAACGGCGGATGGCACGGTGAATTGTGTTCACAGATAATGTTCTCTGGAAATATTCCTGAGCCCATTGTGTGATTTCCAATACAGAAGCATGCCTGTATGTGATGCAGTGCCATCTAAGGGCCCGAAGATCACGGGCACCCAGTATGGTTTTCCAGCCTTGACCCTTACGCACAGAGATTCTTCCAGATTCTCTGAGTCTTTTGATGATATTCTGCACTGTAGATGATGATATGTTCAAACTCTTTGCAATTTTACACTGTCGAACTCCTTTCTGATATTGCTCCACTATTTGTCGGCGCAGAATTAGGGGGATTGGTGATCCTCTTCCCATCTTTACTTCTGAGAGCCGCTGCCACTCCAAGATGCTCTTTTTATACCCAGTCATGTTAATGACCTATTGCCAATTGACCTAATGAGTTGCAGTTTGGTCCTCCAGCTGTTCCTTTTTTGTACCTTTAACTTTTCCAGCCTCTTATTGCCCCTGTCCCAACTTTTTTGAGATGTGTTGCTGTCATGAAATTTCAAATGAGCCAACATTTGGCATGAAATTTCAAAATGTCTCACTTTCGACATTTGATATGTTGTCTGTGTTCTATTGTGAATACAATATCAGTTTTTGAGATTTATAAATTATTGCATTCCATTTTTATTTACAATTTGTACATTGTCCCAACTTTTTTGGAATTGGGGTTGTACTGTATAACCAGACAAATTTCATTGGGTCTCGGGTTAGGGAAAAGCTTGCAGCTCAATTAGACAAGTAAATGAGATTGCGATCTCAGAAAATTGAAACAATCCAGAGGGTAATTAGGATAAACTGAATCCTTAATAGATCTGGAATCTATCTATAAATACATCCATGTTTTTTTGTCTCTTTAAAAAGTAAAAACATTTAAAAAAATATTTTAAAGTTACTTTGTGAACATGATTTAGAGTCAGCTTCAGAATTATTGGCACCCTTTATATATATATATATGTCATTAAAATATGTTCGATTTGTATACAAAATCACACTGAAAACATGACCGAGATCTATCCTTTAACTCAAATAAAAAAGAATAAACATAAATAGATGAATTGAACTGTCCAAAAGATGGCACTACATCCTGAAAAACAAATTGAGTCTCGTGGTCCGAGTTGAATGCACCTCACAGCGATCCGCTCTTATTCGTTTTAGAAAATCTGCATTCGATTAATCTCGGCCAGCAACCTGGATCGTTTTCAATGGCCGAAAAGGAAACCAGAGGACGTTCAGCTGCCATGTTGAGCTCAGCTCAGCCAGCCAGGGAGCTTTTGTGACCAGACCTTGAGATGACCTTGAAAAGCTCACAGAGAGCTGAGTCAGCCAGCGCCGCCTGATTCAGCTGTGAGGAAAGGATCAGTCATGACAGAGATTGTAATCGCACTGTGCATCAGATCATCTGTGGCCTGGTTATGGAGGGAAAAAAAAAGCCTGAGATACTCTATTAAATATTTAATAGAGAAGTAGGGATGTTATTTGCTACTGTACCATGCTCCGATATCAAGTCTCAATAATGAATCTTAAGTCTAGTGTTTGTCGTCATATTCATGAACAGAAGACATGAAATGACATTGATTTTCTGATTAATGCTGGCAAGCACAGCACAGTACACTGAAACGTCTCATCTCATCATCTCTAGCCGCTTTATCCTGTTCTACAGGGTCACAGGCAAGCTGGAGCCTATCCCAGCTGACTACGGGCGAAAGGTGGGGTACACCCTGGACAAGTCGCCAGGTCATCACAGGGCTGACACATAGACACACAATCATTCACACTCACATTCACACCTACGCTCAATTTAGAGTCACCAGTTAACCTAACCTGCATGTCTTTGGACTGTGGGGGAAACCGGAGCACCCAGAGGAAACCCATGCAGACACGGGGAGAACATGCAAACTCCACACAGAAAGGCCCTCGCCGGCCCCGGGGCTCGAACCCGGACCTTCTTGCTGTGAGGCGACAGCGCTAACCACTACACCACCGTGCCGCCACACTGAAACGTGCTTTGTGAATATATCAAGAGGACAAGCTACAGCATCTTTCTACAATCCAAGTAACCTGAGAAAAACGTCTACAGGCAATGCTCGGTGAGTGAAAATAACCTCTCTTAGCTAGTATGATGTTACTGATATTGGGGGGGGGACCCTTACTGTTTTCCATCACAATGCGTATCGATACAAAGAAACTAATATAGCTAGCTAATGCATTCAATTAATATCAACTATTAATGATGTAAACCAGCAAAACATAAAGCTAGTTAAAATGTTCTAGGACTGACGTCATTGAGTACCACCAAAAAAAAAAAAAAAAAAGAGGTTTCTGTATAAAAAAAACCAAATAGTTGACGTGACAATTTCACAACAGGAAAAAAAAGTGCTGATGTTCTGACTCATGACTCGTACAGGACAAATGAAGGTATAAAATATAAATCAGTGTAAAATACTGCATGAGGAGAGCTTGGAGAACTTCAGTGTCCTTGTCCGCTATAATATCTTCAATTATATAGATAAGTGGTTAAGTTGCCTTTCAACACCGGGGAAGCTATGGCCTAATGGTTAGAGAAGCAGCTTTGGGGCCAAAAGGTCATTGGTTCGATTCCCTGGACTGGCGGTGTACCTTGTGTCTGATTAGTCAAAGATAAACTGATTATGTGATCATCAGTTCGGGCCTAAAACAAAAATTCAACACCGATCATTCCTGAGTAGTATGATTTGAGACGATGGGAAGTTGAGGATGGAGTGGATGGATGCTGCCCCCAAAACAAATCTAATAAAAATAAATACCAATAAAATAAGCACCACCATCTGTATCTCCTGAAGAAAATATTTCCAATGTTTTTTGATGCTGTTCCTCTTTCCTTGG
Organism: Neoarius graeffei; assembly: GCF_027579695.1. Classification (NCBI taxonomy): domain Eukaryota; kingdom Metazoa; phylum Chordata; class Actinopteri; order Siluriformes; family Ariidae; genus Neoarius; species Neoarius graeffei. Next base: position 8,935,760 of record NC_083569.1, read on the forward strand.
CCATTTCTTATTTCCACATTTCCAATTCACTCCTCCATCTCCTCTCGTGCAGATCCTGCAGAGGTTCGACATTGGTGGCCAGCTGGTCAAAGCCCACGTGATGAGCGTGAGCTGGTCAGCTGATCATCGCGTCATCGATGGTGCCACCATGTCCCGCTTCTCCAACCTGTGGCGCTCGTACTGGTAACTGGAACGACCCACCTCCATGCTGCTAGACTTCAAATGAGACACGTTCACTTTGCAGGGTTCTTCCAAACCGGCGTTTCATCAATACACTGTGCCTTCTCAGTTATTCACTTTTAGACAACTTAAAGCTGTGTTCCAGTTCCATTTTCAGCTCGCCCTTGACGGCTTTCCATCACCTTTGCCGCTTGGTTCCATCTCTCAGCTTCCTCTGAGCAAATAGAACAGGGATGATACGAGAAGAATTTGCCCAGAAAGCACAGCATCGTTACAGTTTGAACTCAGTAATAAAATCCAACACAACAGTATTTGATTTGTAGTTACTTAAACCTTCACTTGCAATACTTACATAGCATTAACCTAGGGTGACCAGACGTCCCGGTTTTACCGGGACAGTCCCGATTTGGGGTTGTGTGTCCCGAGTCCCGACAAAAGTCTGTCGGGACACGGATATGTCCCGGTTTTCGCCACTCGCGGCATTTGCGACTGAGCAGCGTGGGAATCATTAGCGGAGAAATGTCTGCATTTACTATTTTGATGAATTGACAGGAATCGCAAACTTTCCTGGTTACTGCCCCCTGGCCCTGTGGCATGGGTGTTTATTTAGCCACATTATTCCAGACAACAGAACGTGTTGCCATGCAACAATAAAATAAACATTAACTGGCGCGAATGTTCTTTGTCTAGCAGCTAGCAGCAGTAATGCCGCAGCAATTATGCCGAAAAGAAAATGTACCTTTTCCAAAGATTTACAGGGCACCTACCCCTTCCTCCGAGAGGTGCAGAACAATGCGCACGAAGCCTACTGCACACACTGTAAGTGCTTTGTTCTTGTACTGAGTTGGGTAGCCTGTGTTGCAAATGCTGTGCGCGCTCCTGTGGGGGCTTTCCTCGGGCTGTCGCCCCTCTCCTCCTTTACTGCTGTTTTGTTTGAGTGTATATTTACGGAAGCCGCGAGAGGCCCTTCATATAATCTTTTTTTATTCACCTTGTTATCCCGAGATAACGACATAATTAATTCAGGATCTCGAGAAAACAACACAACTAATTTGAGATCTCGAGAAAACAAAACAATTATTTCATGATCTCAGCTGGATCACTGTATCTCCGTCGGTAGAGACGAAGCCGGGCCAGTCTTCTGCGGAGGTGCCGCGGACTAATTTTGAAATTATCCCTTATTAAAAGACTTAATGCAATCTCTCCCTGTGTCAACCCCTGATCAAAATATTGCCTTATTAGGTGATCGATTATTCCAGACATTCTAATGACCAAAGTTGCGTCTATACCGAATGAGAAATAGCCCCAAAGTCAGCATATCACAAGTCTCTTGGCGCACCTGAATGAACCATTTCTCAGCTGTTTACTCGAGATCATGAAATAATTGTTTTGTTTTCTTGAGATCCCGAATTAGTTGTGTTGTTTTCTCGAGATCCTGAATTAATTATGTCGTTATCTCGGGATAACAAGGTGAATAAGAAAAAGGATTATATGAAGGGCCTCTCTCGGCTTCCGTAGTATATATTCTCAAATCACTTGTCTCTTTTTTGTTTCTGTTTAACACACCATTCTGACAGTTTGGCCATATTGCTGTGTTGAACAGCCTGTTGCACCTTCCATTAAAGTGTTCACTTCTGTACACATCTTCTTGCTTTATTCATTCAGTTGTGGGGAATGGTCAGTAAGGTTGGTTCTGACCGAGGCTATGTTGAGGTCACATATCTACTTTTTAAGTTCATGCTATAGTGCATACAATTTTAGAGATATAGCCTACATGTGCATATGCATTCTTCTTGGTGTTCTCACAAACAGGTGGAATAAATCAGTTTAAATTTGGCCTATGGACATAGCCTGGCCTATTCTCAGCCATTACAAAATCTGTTGTCTGACCATAATTTAACTGATCTGTATACCACTATGCTACTAGATAACAAAATGCCTGTTTGTTTTATTTCATGTGAGATGTTGATAAATGTGAGCTTCAACAAAATGATAAGAGCACCTCTCTGAGTGTCACGTTTGCGTAAAAAAAAAAGGTGTGCGTGCACAAGCATGGTCGCGCGCAAAAGTGTCCCGGTTTCAGACTAGGGAAATCTGATCACCCTACATTAACCCCAAGCTTTTTTGTGAGGTAACACTAAAGTATTGTGACGGAACGCACTAGTAGCTCAAAACAAAAAAAAAAATCCCTGACAGAGTTGCTAGATTTTATGTTCAAACTTTTTTTTTTTTTTGGTAGCCGATTCCATTAATAACTTTTTTTTAGTTTGCTAGCCAGCAAATTGCAAGCCTATAGCATTGTAGCTAGCTAATTAGTGCTCAGTTATCTTTCTGATTAGCAAACAAACCAGTATCACTCTGTACAATGTATTCTTTGTACTACAGTATGTAGGGCCATATTTCCATGCTAATTAAAAAGCTAATAAGCTACATTAATTAATATTTCCTTTCAGCTCATAGCTAGCTTTGGAACTAGATCACAGGCTAGCGAGCTAGCTAGCAAATTAGCAAGCCGATATCACTGGCTAGGCTACTCCGTTAATAACCACTCAGTTGTCCTGCTACCTGCCAAGAATATCAGTGTTTGTTTAACTACAATATGATTGGCTCTTATTTTATTTGTTAGAAAATTTAAATGGCTACCAAATTAATTAATAAAAAAATACCATTATTGTATTTAGCTGAATTAGCTAGGTAATTACTGTTCAGTTATCTGAATATCTAGCAAGCTAATATCCCCTTAGCTATCTACAACGATATTAGCTTTTTAATTTGCTAGCTAGCTAGCTAATTAGAACTCAGCTACCTCTTGAATTAGCATACGGATATCTATCAATAACTGACTTTTTTTTATTTTCAAGAACTTCTGATAACTAGTCAGGAGGTTAAGATACAAATGACTATTCTGTTTTCTTTGTACATGTTACCTCTGGGATCAATTACATACATGTCAACCTATACGGAATGTCCGTATTTTATACGGATTTGATTCAATAAACGTAGTATACGGGCGTATAAATAAAGTTATACGGATTCTTTAAAAAAACTTCAATATTTATTTAGAGCTATAATCAATTCCTACGATGATAAAAGAGCGCATAACATTTACAAACGTACTGTACACTACAGACAGCCAGTAAAGAGTCTTATGAAATCGCGCGTTATCTTGTGGTAGCGAGACTTCGTTCCACTTTTGATCATGCGCACACTGCATTGTGAGAATCCCGCCAACCGTGAAGTCATAGACATATAAACATAGACGCCGCCTTCTGCGTAGAATCATACGTCATCCTCGCCGCCATATTGGATGTGGCAAAGTGGAGATTCTTCAACCGTCTCTGGTATAGCGTCTAGACAGTAGCCGAGAATAAAGATGCCTCATTCATGTGCTGCGTTTAACTGTACCAACAGGTTTACCATCCAAACGAGATCACATGGGATTACCTTTCACAGGCGAGACTGGAAAAATACTTTTCATTGTATTTGGTCATTATAACGTAATTTTATGAACAGATTTTCCTGACTTTGTGGCTAATATGAAGTCTCGCGCATAATAGCCGCTCGGTGAAACCTGTCTCCAAACAACGAAGTATTTCCTTCGTAACTACGCTGATAACACTTTGTGTTTTTGTCAAACATTGGAGCTTTGTATTCATTCTGAAGGTTTATTGTTATTAATATTGAATAAAAAGTAACTTGGATATATCATTGTTAATTATCATTCAAATTTTAGGTAAATTATTTTAATTTGCATCTTATACGGATTTTATAAGGGAAATACGGATTTTGGAGGTTGGTTATACAGGTTTCATTGACCAAAGGTTGACATGTATGCAATTATAAAAAAAACACAATCTGTCTTTTCATTTTTATGCTGATGATTTGCAGATATATTTGCCCATGAGACCCAATGAAGATACGGCGCTTACTAAGTTACTGGATTGTATTACTGATGTAAAGCAGTGGCTGGCACGGAACTTTTTGCATTTGAACGACAGCAAAACAGAATGTATTTTATTTGGCACGTCACCACCCACGTCAAATGTTTTTACAACAAATTTTGGTACTCTGGCCCTCTTTTTTAAACCATTTGTACAAAATCTTGGGGTAACGTTTGACAGTGGGCTTAAATTTGATAAACAGATTAGTTCTGTTGTTAGAACGAGCTTTTTTCAACTTCGTCTCTTGGCCAAAGCGAAGCCGTTTCTCAGTCGGCAGGATCTCGAGAAGGCAATTCATGCATTTATATCAGTTCGAGACTGGACTATTGTAATGCCCTGTATGTTGGCCTCAGCCAGTCTTCAATTTTACGTCTTCAACTTGTACGGAACGCTGCGGCCCGATTTTTAACAAGCACGTCTAGACGTGAACACATTACTCCTGTGTTGTCGTCACGCCATTGGCTTCCAGTCCGTTTTAGAATTGATTTTAAACTTCTGTTGTTTGTTTTTAATGCCATCAATGGCCTGGCTCCCTCTTACTTGTCTGAGATTTTAACTATTCGTGATCATGGTAGGGCCCTGCGTTCTTCGGGTCAGCTTCTGTTAGAAGTTCCAAGGTCGAGATATAAACAGTGGGGTGATCGTTCTTTTGCTGTCGCTGCTCCCAGACTGTGGAACAATCTGCCCCCCGACATTCGCACCACTATTGATCCCGGCCTTTTTAAATCCAAGTTGAAGACCTACTTTTTTAGATTGGCATACAATCCTGACTAGGGGAGTCTTGTTTTTGAGGGGTGCTTCGTTTCGTCCGTTTTATTTCATGTACTCCTGAAAGGCTTTTGGTAATCTACAGCACGGCAGCACCTTCCGCAGTTAAAACCTGTGTTTTTATGTGTTTTGGTGGTCTGTTTTATGGCTTTGATGTAAAGCACTTTGGGTACCTTTTGGTTATTGTAAAGGGCTATATAAATAAAATTTGATTTGATTTGATTGATTGAAATGAAAAAGCTACTATCAATATAGCTACAGTTATTAAAATATCAATAATTGAAAAGCCAATATTACTGTAGCTAGATTGCTTAGCCACTTTATTACCCCCTAGTTACTGTATTTTGCTAATTAGCAAGCTCTCTGTTGCTAAATCTAACTATAGTCTATTAGCCAGCTAAACAATTAGCAAAGCCATCATCACTGTAGCGTACTTGGACTATAAAGTCATTTTTATTCTAGGCTTTCTAATTGACCGAGCTACAAATATCCAAAGTCAGTCACGTCAACGTTAAACAGTTTCACTTCAAAATTGAACCCTTGTGTGAGATAATCAACCCGTCCTTGGGACTCATGAGGGTGAACGTGTGCCGAGACTATAAAGCTGAAAATCTGGTCCGTCCCATGTTGTATTTACCTGATACATTAACAGGTTTTGTATGTGAAAGGGGCTTTAGAGTGGGGTTAAAGGAGATACGCAGAACCATGGCCTCACTTTTCGTTTATAAATGTCTGACCTCAAGAATGGCATTGGAATAGTTTTACAGTGGCATGCAAAAGTTTGGGCACCCTTACTGAAAATGTCTGTTACTGTGAATAGTTAAGTGAGCAGAAGATGAAAGGTAAAGACGACACGTTTCTTTTCAGCGTTTTCTGCAAGATTTGTGTATTATTTTTTGTTTTGTACAATTGGAGAGTGAAAAAAGAAAAGGAACACCACGCGAAAGTTTGGGCACGCCAATACATTTGAGTTCTCAGGTAACTTTTACCAAGGTTCCAGACCTTAATTAGCTTATTGAGCTGTGGCTTGTTCAAATTCTTCATTAGGAAAGGTCAGATGATGCAGATTTCAAAGCTGTAGAAATTCTCTGACTCCTCAAACTTGTCCCTAAAATCAACAGCCATGGGCTCCTCTAAGCAACTCCCTCGCATTCTGAATAATAAAATAATTGACGCTCACAAAGCAGGAGAAGGCTACAAGAACGTAGCAAAGTGTTTTCAGGTAGCTGTTTCCTCAGATTGTAATGTTATCAAGAAATGGCAGTTAAGAGAAACAGTGATGATCAAGGTGAGGTCTGAAAGATGAAAACTTTCTGAAAGAACCGCTCGTTGGATTGCTAGAAAGGCAAATAAAAACCCGTTTGATTGCAAAAGACCTTCAGAAAGATTTAGCAGACCCTGAAGTGGTGGTGCACTGTTCTACTATGCAGCGACACCTGAACAAATATGACCTTCATGGAAGAGTCATCAGAAGAAAACCGTTCCTGCGTCCTAGCCACAAAATTCAGCGTCTGAAGTTTGCAAATGAACATCTAAATAAGTCTGATGCATTTTGGAAACAAGTCCTGTGGACTGATGAAATCAAAATAGAACTTTTTGGCCACAACGTGCAAAGGTATGTTTGGAGAAAAAAGGGTGCCAAATTCCAGGAAAAGAACACCTCTCTAACTCTGAAGCATGGGTGTGGATCGATCATGCTTTGGGGTTGTGTTGCAGCCAGTGGCACAGGGTACATGGGGTCGAGGGAAGCATGGATTTGAATAAATACCAGCAAATTCTGGAAGCAAACATCACACCATCTGTAAAAAAGTTGAAGTTAAAAAGAGGATCCAAAACACACCTGAAAATCTACAATGGAATCCCTCAAGAGGCCCAAGCTGAAGGTTTTGCCCTGGCCCTCACAGTCCCCTGACCTAAACATCATTCAAAATCTGTGGATAGATCTCAAAAGAGCAGCGCATGCAAGACAGCCCAAGAAACTTGTCGAACTGGAAGCCTTTTGCAAGGACGAATGCGCGAAAATCCCCCAGGTAAGAACTGAAAGATTATTAGCCGGCTATAAAAAGTGTTTACAAGCTGTGATACTTGCCAAAGGGGGCATTACTAGGTACTAACCATGCAGGGTGCCCAAACTTTTGCTTTGGGCCCTTTTCCTATTTTGCAATTTTGAAAATGTAAAAGATGAAAATAAAAAAATTGTTTTTGCTTAAATATAAAGGGAATGAGTCATCTTTATGCCTTTTGGAGATTTAATCTTCAACTTGCTTAACTGTTCACAGTAACAGCAATTTTGACCAGGGGTGCCCAAACTTTTGCATACCACTGTAAGCGTTAACAATAAATCTAATATAATCATTTTTATGATTAAAATGATTCATATAGGTAGCAGCCTGAGTGAATGACCTTGACATCTGTGACATCACCGCAGGAAGGCTGTCGGTCTCATCGCCATTTCCGCGATACTAAAACACAGAGCTGACCTCAACTTCGAGCTTCCATTTTGAGCTAATTTATTGCCGTGCCACGTAGATGTGTTGCTGGCGGGTACAGCAAGATGACAGAAGGTGGATTTACATTGCATTCATGGCCCAAGAATGTTCAAACTGCAAAGATTTGAATGCGTTTTGCGAGTTGTTCACGGGCACATTGGGCACCTACGAAGTGGTCTCTCTGCTTTGCACATTTTACTGAAGACTCATACGAGACCTCTGATCTGTTGAGGAGCGTTGGCTATAAGCCCGTACTGAAAGAGGGTGCAGTACCAATAATTAAAGGAAAAGAAAAACTACAAGAAAAGGTTGCACCAGTTCTCCCGGAGTGTGAGCCGAGGGTTGTTGCTAAAACCCGGGACGGAACGTGACATATCGTTCGGGCAGTGACCTCCCCGCAGATGTTGCTAAATCCGGTGACGTCCTGGGTTTTGGTAATTGCCTGAGCTGAGCAGTAATGGCGGAGTACTCAGTATGGAGAAAATGGAGAATGAGTGGACCAGCCATCTGATTTCTCCGCTTGCCTCAGCAGCAATATCTCGCCCTTACGTGGAAGAAGCGAATGAACGAAAAGTCCGATTGTTTCAAAACAATCAGCCAAAAGGTCAGCCTTCAAGAAGCGAGAACACAGACTTGTAAGATGCGACTCTCATTTGGATACAAAACAACACTCGTTGTTTGCCTGCATTTAGATTAATACATGTAACTTGTATTGTATTGTGGGGCAGCACAGTGGCGTAGTGGTTAGCGGTGTCGCCTCACAGCAAGAAGGTCCGGGTTGGAGCCCCGTGGCTGGCGAGGCCCTTTCTGTGCGGAGTTTGCATGTTCTCCCCGTGTCCGCGTGGGTTTCCTCCGGGTGCTCCGGTTTCCTCCACAGTCCAAAGACATGCAGGTTAGGTTAACTGGTGACTCTAAATTGACCGTAGGTGTGAATGGTTGTCTGTGTCTATGTGTCAGCCCTGTGATGACCTGGCGACTTGTCCAGGGTGTACCCCGCCTTTCGCCCGTAGTCAGCTGGGATAGGCTCCAGCTTGCCTGCGACCCTGTAGAAGGATAAAGCGGCTAGAGATAATGAGATGAATGAATATGATCGTCCCAGGTCATCTGATTATTTAATGAGCCTTTTACGTTTTATCAGTGAAAATACATGCATGTACACGCATGTTGCATAAGTTATAACGCCCATCCTGTTTTAATGAGAGCCAACTCACAATCAATCAAATCAGTCTTAGTTGAGCAAGTCGGTAACGGTATTTCTTACTTTCACCATAAATTTTTATTTATATGACTTTGGTCTATAGCTGGAAAAGGCCTCGGCCTTAAAGCCGGTTACCGCTGTGATGTCACGCACTCAGGGCTGGCTGGCTCAGTGGGGCAGCTCGAATGCCAAATTTGTGGTCGATTTTAACTCTCAAAAATATATATTTTTTTATTCCCATTTATGCAGCATACAAGAGTCAAGGAAGGAGATACTATCCACTCAGAAATTTATTAAAAAATAATAGGTTCTGCATATCTTCTTTAAGGCTGACCCAGTCAGCCATGTGAACAGCAGGAGACGGTGGTGCTGCTGTTGTGTCTCTTCTCCCGAGTGCTCTTCATCCTCACAATAAGCTTCTGTCAGAAACACAGACTGTTACTTCATCTGAAACCACTTACGGAGGCGGCGTAGTACTGATGCACTGTGAAAGCATGCTGTTACAAGCACGTTGTCTATTGTACTGTCTACAGGAGAGCAGACGATGTAGTATGACTGGGAGTACTGTCATGGAAATAAATAAAGTTAAAACAATGCAGGCATTAAAGGGTGCAGAAGTGAAATTTTTTTTTTCCTTACTTGTACAGACACCCTGGATACTATGTAGAACATGGTGATAAACTAACTATGGGTTCAGCCATGGCCTGAGCAAATGCCGCTGAGGAAACCAGTTTGGAAAACTGAGCTCGTCTGCATTTAGATGCGCTTCCCGTCAATCATTTCATGGACATCATCATCGACCCAAGATCCTCCGAAACCTGGAGCTTTGTGAACATGGGCAGGAATCACCCAAATGTCAAATCCACGAGACCTAATCTTGAAAAGGAAATTGACTAATCTTACATAATGCACCTTTAATCAGTATAATTAATAATGAATTAAATCATTCAAATCACTAACTAACTAACTAAAACTTACTGATTCAGAGATAACATACATGTCATCATGAACAAACAAAAACCTCTTGCCTTTGTGGTCATGACATGGTCATTAATGCCATGGCTTTCGAGGATTTCTTTGAACGGTTCTTTTTCAGTGGCAGAATGATCTGTACAATGTACATCTTTAAGAGAAGAAAAAAAAGTTTGTTGCACAAGTTTTAATTTATTTGGGGTTTTCTGAAAATCACCTTGACGAGACGCTTGTGGTCACAATCAACAGGCTTTTTGCAGAATTCTGGTTGCAGATTTGTCCTCTCCTCTTGGCACAATTGGTAGAGTTCAATTAAATTTGTGCGTTTCCTGGCACAGACCCAACTTTTAAGCATACTAGTGCATCTCAAAAAATTAGAATAGCATGAAAAAGTTCCTTTTTTTTCATAATTTAATTCAAAAAGGTAAACTTTCATATATTCTATATTCATTACATGTAAAGCAGTGGCGGCTGCTGGTTTTTAAAACAGGGGAAGCCCATTTTACGCATTCATCGTAAAACCTGTAGGCCGGATATCAAAGCATAGAAAGGTGTGCCCCATTACAGAGGCGTTGCCAGGATGTCATGCTTGGGTGGGCATTTGGTTTATTTGGGTGGGCAACAAATTACATTTCTTATTGTAGTGTATGTCTATGTATGTGTGTATAAGTCCCCCATTTTTGTGATCAGACGTGTTTCCCATGATTAATAGTGCATTCAGACGGGTATGAGCAAATTAATAGGACAAAGATTTCCTAAATGATAGTTCCTGGTGATTGGTTGAAGCAAAGTGGATAAAATAACAATGGTGGGAAATCTGCACTGCTTGGAAGAGGTTTTGTTTATTGCTCTTATGACATTTGCTACTTTTTATCATCATCGTCCTCACCATCATCATCTGCTTGACCCCAGGGAGTTGGGTAGCCCCACTGGGCTCTGAATCTGCTACAAATCCAGTAATGCAATTTGAACTATAAGATGTTTTGATTGAACTAGGTTTTGATTCCAGTAATTATCACCTACTAATGCTTCCAATTTCAAAAATGGCCATTTTTAGTTCTTTACAAGAACAAAAATCTTTTGAAACTCTATTTTGCGTAATAATTTGGAACAGTCCATTTTTAGTTTTTTTTTTTATTTAAAAAAATACAGTTAGCATTGGGACGCGGCACGGTGGTGTAGTGGTTAGCGCTGTCGCCTCACAGCAAGAAGGTCCTGGGTTCGAGCCCCGGGGCCGGCGAGGGCCTTTCTGTGTGGAGTTTGCATGTTCTCCCCGTGTCCGTGTGGGTTTCCTCCGGGTGCTCCGGTTTCCCCTACAGTCCAAAGACATGCAGGTTAGGTTAACTGGTGACTCTAAATTGACCGTAGGTGTGAATGTGAGTGTGAATGGTTGTCTATGTGTCAGCCCTGTGATGACCTGGCGACTTGTCCAGGGTGCACCCCGCCTTTTGCCCGTAGTCAGCTGGGATAGGCTCCAGCTTGCCTGCGACCCTGTAGAAGGATAAAGCGGCTAGAGATAATGAGATGAGATGAGATGAGTTAGCATTGGAAGGTTCGTTCAAAAACAGTTGATTTGTACACTGACGGTTGATGACTTGAAAATTAGGACGATTGTCATTTCTATTGACTCTTCAGGAAAATCAGTGAAAAAAGTCATTTGCATAATAATTTGGAATGTAGTGTAAGTTGAGATCCATACTCACACAAACATTCAGAGGGTCAAACATGAAAAAAACAGACACATGAAAAAAAGGTTGGGCTTCATTATGCACCATATCTGCATCTAGTGATAAAAGGAAAGGACCGGTCATTACATGGACTTGTGTGATTAATAGAAGCAATGGAACATTTTTATATCAATATTTTTTTCCCTTTTTTATGAATACAAACAGAACTTATAGGCTGCAATATAGGTGTATTAAAGAACTGTACCTACTAGAGAACAAGAATAGTGGAAGATTGCTCTCAGTCTAGTTAGATAATTGATCAGTTTCTAGTGTATAACCTGGAATATCTACAGTATTAGTCTGCGGTTAGATTTGGAAAATTCTAAAACAAATGTACTCCTCCTTGTACTGCTGGATGCATTTGCACACTTCAGAGAGGTTAGCATCTGTGCTTAGATTATTGACCAACAGTGTTTTTGCCACAGCAATTTCATTTTGTAAGCCCACATCATTAAGTTCCTGGCCTGCAAGCACTTGAAGTGGCTGTAGGAGAGAGGGGTCAAGAAAAGACACAGATTTGGGCAGGAGGAATGATGTCGTCTTCATTAAGTCAACATTTTTTTGACAGAACCTTGTCTCTATTTCCACAATAGCTCTGTCAAGAATGTTGTACATAGCCCTTTTAAATGCCTGATTAGGAGCACTTGCTAGGTTGTTGGAGTCACCATGCCCTATACTTGACAAAATAATGCTACCATCAAGCTGGGAGTTAACTGTCCGTCTCCTTTTAGGTGGATTAGGAGTGCTTCCACGGTGAGAGAAATGCTCCTCCCAGAAGGAGTCGCAACGTAACTCCTTCAGTGTACTCAGTGAGGCTGCCACCACCTCTCCTGCAGTGCATAAATCTACTGTTTGTGACTGGAGAATTGAATTGGCTGGCTTCAGCGCACCAAGCACACGAAGGAGAAATCTACCAGTGTCAAAGAAGTTCAGGCAGTTCAGCTGGGTCAGAAGACCACACGCTTCTGTACAGAGGTCAAAAGGAGCAGTGTTATCGTCTGCTACCTCAGACAGAAGCTGCCTGACGGCATCCTCATTGTCAACAATTGATTTTGTGACATCATGATGACTGGTCCATCGGATTTCAAGGAGTCTTTTCAGTGTGGGGGTGTCATATCTATGTACAACATAATGTCTGTGACAAAATGTGTTCATTGCACCAGACCAGTCAAAGAACTTCTTTGCTAGAGGCTCAGACTGCATTGCATGTACCACTGCCAGATGTAGTTGGTGATTGTAACAGTGGACATAAGGGATGTCTTTGCTAACTTTGCTCTGTAGCAAGGCCTGGACACCACCCCTCACTCCTGACATAACAGAAGCACCATCATAGCATTGGGAGACCAAATTATTTGCACTGTAACCCAGATCAGACAAATGTGAAAGGATTTGATTGCACATATATTCAGCATTAAGCTGGTCCAATTCAACTAAGCCAATTAAATGTTCCTCTGCAATGGAATTCCGGACAAATCGAATTATTATTGACAGGTTCTCAATGTTACAGCGGTCCCTGGTGCCATCACACTTGATGCTCATGCCAGGGGTGTCAGCCTCATCATATTTCCTTTTGATTTCTTTTAGAACCATTTTTGCCAGAGTTTCAATTATCTCGTTTTGGATGGTGTTAGACGTGTATTTAGCATTTTCGGGGATGCATTTTGCGATATCCTTCAGTTTTTGATCTTTGAGGAGTGTATACTCGAACAGCCGGATTAAAAGCCCTTCCTCATTCTCAGCCCCGTGAGTGTGCCCCCGAAAAGCCAGTTGATTTACTGCGAGGAATTGTATGACTTCACCTACACTTTTCACATAGTATCTGTTCTTTTCAATCTGAGTTTGACCGAGAAGGTGAACGATACTTTCTCCTGTCTCTCCACGGCGTTGACACTCCTGCCAGGCGGACATCGCCCTAATGTGCACAAGGCTGGAAGCGTGCTTGTTAAAGCCACCATCTTTTTCCAGAGCCTTTTTCCAATTAGTGTACCCACGTTTGGTAAATATGTTGTCCGAATTTAAACTAAATTTGCGACAGGCAAAGCAAAAGCTGGCATCTTGCAAGACTGAATATTCCAACCATGGCCGTGACTGAAACCAGCCTGCACTAAATGACCGGTAGGTTTGGCCAAAAAGGCGTTTTGGATACATTTTTAGAATGGGCTTAGATGGGCTATCCGTGTTTAAATCAAGGGGAACGGAAGACTGTATGCCTGTAATGTTTGTGCAGAGCAATGCATCTTTATCGGTAATATCTGTTGTAGCAGAGGTGCTAGCGTCAACGGGAACAGAGACATGTACGATGTTAGCATCCACCGACAAAGATGCAGCGCTTAGCACGGTGTTGAGGCAACTTTGGTTGAGGGCAGAGGTGCTGGGCTGAGAAACGTCCTCAGTATCGGAGGAAGTGCTGGGCACGGGGGGTGAGGGTGTCTGCTTTTTAATGAGAAACCTATGCATGACTATCAGAAGGGAAAGTAAGCAATGTATTACTGTTAACTATTAACTCGGAATCTACAGTACTGCCGTACACACTGACTTTGCTACTACCGCATGTGCGTAGAGCGAGCACGCACGCAGCTTTTTTTATATATAGGGTGGGCAGGGCACCCCCCCTCCCCTTCCCTTTCGAAATGGCCAATGAGAAAGCAGTAGAGTGCAAAATGGATTTAAAGGAGAACACAAGACGCCACCTCTGAGCAAAATCGCGCATATTGTGATGATATTCACAGGCGTTTTTTATAGGATGGGCAACCAATTTATCAGGGTGGGCAAGGCTTATCTCAGGGTGGGCACTGCCCCCCCCCCCATTAGCACAGTGAACTAGACAACCCTACCTAGTGACAAAGTATTTTTGCTTGTACATTTCATGTTATAGTCTGGCTTGCCAGGCTAGTGCCTCATATCCTTAATCAAAAATATCAAACATCCAAAAATCACTGGCTATTCAACGAAGAGCCTTGAACATCATACCCTGATATGCAACACAGAGTCTTTAACACAACACCCAGCTGTGCAACACATCCTTGAACATCTTCTGCAACACAGTCTGGAAATTCATAACCAGGTAGGCTATGCAACACACAGAACCTTGAATATTATACCCAGGTATAACCTCTAACACAGAGCCCACCATTCTCTTAACATTACTGAACAATATACACACTTCAGATTCATGAACATGCACACTATTTATACACAAATTCTGCCCTCCGCTCCTTTTCCAGAAAATGGTCTGTGACCCTGTCATACCAGCTGGTTGTGCTTTCCAGAGACTTCACCAATTTCTGTTAGCAGCTAGCACTGCAGATCCCAATAAGGCTCAAGCTAGCCTACAACCAGATTGAACTACAAATGAAATAAACGAGTGAATTCATGAATGATCAAACTGATAGAATGGATGAAAGTTAACAGAGCACAATGAGTAATATTTACATTTATTTACAGAGTAATGTACAGAGACATCAATGAGAAGAACCGTTTATATGAAAAGAAATTCGGACAGCACTTTAGCACACGACTACACTTTCTCGACATCCGCTAGGGACTGACTGATCATACTTCCGTGTTCCTCGCCGAAGTACCGCCCTCCTCATGTCTTTCAAACACTACCTCCAATAATCCTTCATCAGCCCGGCTTCTTGTCCCTCCCACTGTCTCGTTTAGTCCCAGAGAAGCCCGGCTTCCCTGGAAGTGACGATTTTGTTGATTTTAACCAATAACAACTAGCCAAAATTGGCTGTTCAGAGCCGTCTCGTAGACTGCAACGGATACCCGGCTGCCAGTCAGCGTTGCCAGATACTGCTGACGTTTTCCATCCCAAAATATATTCAAAACCCGCCAAAATGCACTTAAAACCGCCCAATCTGGCAACACTGCTGCCAGTCCATAGAGCCCATTGAAATAAGAAAGGTTACAGCCTGGCAGCAAAGGTGATTCTCGTAGCGAACTGCAAGTTCATCAGACATCACTCAAATAAGTTACAGGATAGTTATGAACATAAATACAATCTTGGGCATATATTATGTTATGCAAGTTATTGTTTTAATGAGAATTCAACGTCGTAGATGCCGCAGTTTGGGGAGAGAATTTTAGGGGAAGCTCGACTTCCCTTGTTGTCTCTGAGAAATCGCCCCTGATGTAAAGTGAAATATTTAAAGCCTTTTTTGTTTTAATTTTGATGATTATGGCTTATAGCTCATGAAAATCAGAAATCCAGTATCTCAAATTATTAGAATATTCCCTAAGATCAATCAAAAAAAGGATTTACAATACAGAAATGTCCAACTTCTGAAAAGTATATTCATTTATACACTCAATACTTGGTTGGGGCTCCTTTACCATGAATTACTGTATCAATGCGGTGTGGCATGGAGGTGATCAGTCTGTGGCATTGCTGAGGTGTTATTGAAGCCCAGGCTGCTTTGATAGTGGCCTTCAGCGTATCTGTATTTTTGGGTCGGGTGTTTCTCATCTTCCTCTTGACAATACCCCATAGATTCTCTATGGGGTTCAGGTCAGGCAAGTTGGCTGGCCAATCAAACACAGTAATATCATGGTCAGCAAACCATTTGGTAGTAGTTTTGGCACTGTGGGTAGGTGCCAAATCCTGCTGGAAAAGGAAATCAGCATCTCCAAAAAGCTCGTCAGCAGATGGAAGCATGAAGTGCTCTAAAATCTCCTGGTAGATGGCTGTGTTGACACTGGACTTAATAAAATACAGTGGACCAACACCAGCAGATGACATGGCACCCCAAATCATCACAGACTGTGGAAACTTCACACTGGGCTTCAAACACCTTGGATTCTGTGCCTCTCCACACTTCCTCCAGACTCTAGAACCGTGATTTCCAAATTAAATGCAAAATGTACTTTCATCTGAAAAGAGGACTTTGGACCACTGAGCAACAGTCCATTTCTTTCTCTCCTTAGCCCAGATAAGACACTTCTGACATTGTCTCTGGCTCAGGAGTAGCTGGATATTAGGAATGCGAAAGTCGTATCCCCTTTCTTGAAGATGTCTGTTCATGATGGGTCTTCATACACTGACACCAGCCTCAGTCCACTCCTTGTGAAGCTCTCCCAAGTTCTTGAATCGACTTTTCTTGACAATCCTCTCAAGACTGCGGCCATCCCTGTTGCTTGTGCACCTTTTCCAGCCACCCTTTTCAGCAATGACCTTTTGTGGCTTACCCTCCTTGTGGAGGGCATCAGTGATCATCTTCTGGACAACAGTCAAGTCAGCAGTCTTCCCCATGATTGTGGTTGTGTGTACTGAACTAGACCGAGAGATACACTGTGTTCATACTGTTTTACTCAAACTCGAAATGAAATATTCTAATATTTTGAGATGTTTTTTTTTATGTTTTTGTACTATATGCCATACTGATTAAAATTAAAATAGAAAAATGCTTGAAACATTTTAGTTTGTGTCTATAATATATAACTATAATTATATATAATAAGTCTATAATATATAACATTTTCACTTTCTTAAATAACTGATGGAAAATATTGAACTTTTTCACAATATTCTAATTTTTTGAGATGCACTAGTAGTCCATATATTTTTGATAGAGTTGAGGTTAGGACTTGTTTTCAGCTTAATGTTATCTTGGTTTATCCTTCACAACAAGCTCCGATGCGTGTTTGGGGTCGTTGTCCTGTTGGACATTTGGGTGTTCGACGTTTTTGATGGTTTGAGGTTACGCTGAAGAATTCTGAGGTTGTTCTCATTCTTCATTATTCCATCCAATTTGTGCAATGCACCAGCCCCAGGAAAACAGCCCCAGAGCATGATGCTCCCACCACCATGCTTCACAGTTGGTACAGTGTCCCTTAGTACCTCTGATCATTGTGGACAAAACCACTCAATCTTTGTTTCATCCGGCGATAAAAACTTTCCTCCAGAAGTCTTTGGCCATGTGATCAGCTGCAAACTTTAGTCGAGCGTCAAGGTATCAAATTTTGAGCAGGGGCTTCTATCTTGGATGGCAGCCTCTCAGTCCATGGCGATGTAAAATTTGCTCGACTGTAGATAGTGACACTGGTGTTCCGGCAGCTTCCAGTTCATAGCAGGCCTATGTCTTGGTGGTTCCTAACCATCCAAACCAGTTTCCTCTCCGCTGACATTGACAATTTGGGTCTTTTTTTTTTTTAAAGCAAAGTGGCTTGGCACAGTGGCTACACCTCCCAATAAGTTATACTTACATACAGTTATTTGAACTGATGATCTTGGAATCTGCAGTTGTTTAGAAATGACTCAGACATTCCTGAGTGGGTAAATCTATGATCCGCTTTCTCAGATCTGCACGGAGCTCCTTGGACTTTCCCATTGTACATGGTTTTTTTCATGGCATGGACTCGACTTATAAGCACGGTCCATATATTTTCAATAGGGTTGAAGTCAGGACTTGTTTTAAGCTTAAATGTTAGCCTGCTTTATCCTCCACAACCAGCTCTGATGCATGTTTGGGTTCATTGTCCTGTTGTAACTCCCAAGTCCTCCTTCTTCATTATTCCATCCACTTTGTGCAATGAATCAGTTCCACTGGCAGCAAAACAGCCCCAGAGCATGATGATCCTACCACCACCACCAGTTGGTACAGTGTCCCTTAGTACCTCTGATCATTGTGGCCAAACAACTCAATCTTTGTCTCATCTGACCATACAGCTTTCCTCCAGAAGGCTTTTTCTTTGTCTGTGTGGTCAGCTTCAAACTTTAGTTAAGCTTGAAGGTGTCAATTTTGGAGCAGGGGTTTATTTCTTGGATAGCAGCCTCTTAGTCCATGGTGATCTGAACTGTAGACAGTGATCCTTCAACTTCCAGTTCATGGCAGGGCTGTGCCATGGTGGTTCTCAGGTTGTTCCTGACCATCTGAACCAATTTCCTTTCAGCTGAGGGTGACAGTTTGGGTTTTCTTGAAGCAAAGTGACTACACCTCCCAGTAACTGGCATATAATTGTTTGAACTGATCTTGGAATTTGCAGTTGTTTAGAAATGGCTCCAAGAGACATTCCTGAGTTGTGCACATATGCGATCCTCTTTTTCAGATCTGCACCGAGCTCCTTGGACTTTCCCATTTTACTGCGTGTTGGTCAATCCAATGAGTGCTGTCAAACAAACCGTGTTTATGCTGGTACAGAGAAGCTACCAGCTTGTAGTCAATCAAGTTAAAAGACATTTTGGAACTTTCAGCACCACAGAATTAATAATCTAAGAGAGCGTATATAAATTATGCCCCTGTGTGTACACGTTTGACACTGTGTTGATTTCAGAAAACTGAAAATTAAAAATTTGTGCACCAAATTCTTATTTTTTTTCTATTAAATATGTTATACAGTCAGTCATTCTGCCACAGAAAAACAGTTCCAAGAAATAAATGAAAGCCCAATATTGCCATGACATTCAGTCAACTGTATATAGCACAGAATTCGCTCTCAACATGTAGTTAACTAGCATCCATGTTAATGGCATGAGGAAATTAAGGACGTTCTACTGATTTATTTTAAAAAAAAAATAGGGCTGTACTTTCAAAGTGATTTCATCCATGAACATTACACTCTCATTGACAAGCAAGCAAGTAAGCAAAAAAAAAAAAAAAAACACACTGTTCTTCGCATGATCATCAGGAATTTTGATGCAATCTCCTGTTGAACATGCGAATCATGGAACCATACCAAATGTTTCATGGGGTGAAGGAGCTCAAGATTACTTCACCAGATCAACGGTGATGTGTTTTTCATTGTTTCAGTTAAATATTTTCTTTGTTTGACCTCATTTTAGATTATCCAAGCATGCACTGTCCAAGTCTCAGTGAATCAGCAACTATAGAAATGACGCACAGTACGCACGCATTAATATAAACATGTGAATTGAAATACAGCTGCCACCACAATCAGAACGCTGTTATAGAAAACTAAATCAACACCTTATGATGAATCCAAATGAGAGATTTCAACAGCACTGTGGTGTAAAAGATGTTAGGGCATCCTTGTTGGTTTTGGCACCCAGCGAAGCGCCGCTGTAGATCTGACTTGGAAAAGAAGGTTAAGAAACTACCACCACCATGCTTCGGTTTTCATACTGAAACATTTACACTGGAATAAAAGTGCCATAAAAATCTACAATGTTCAAATATATAAGGTTATTTAATTTAGCTGTGGCAACGGTATCATAAACAGCTCGAAATTTGAAGTGTTTGACAAGTTGAAGATTAAATGTTACCCATTAATAGTTCTTATTTATATTCTTTACATTATTTAAATATCGAACCTGAAAAGCATACAACAGTATTACAACCCTGATTCCAAAAAAGTTGGGACAAAGTACAAATTGTAAATAAAAACGGAATGCAATAATTTACAAAATCTCAAAAACTGATATTGTATTCACAATAGAACATAGACAACATATCAAATGTCGAAAGTGAGACATTTTGAAATTTCATGCCAAATATTGGCTCATTTCAAATTTCATGACACCAACACATCTCAAAAAAGTTGGGACGGGGCAATAAGAGACTGGAAAAGTTAAAGGTACAAAAAAGGAACAGCTGGAGGACCAAATTGCAACTCATTAGGTCAAGTGGCAATAGGTCATTAACATGACTGGGTATAAAAAGAGCATCTTGGAGTGGCAGCGGCTCTCAGAAGTAAAGATGGGAAGAGGATCACCAATCCCCCTAATTCTGCGCCGACAAATAGTGGAGCAATATCAGAAAGGAGTTCGACAGTGTAAAATTGCAAAGAGTTTGAACATATCATCATCTACAGTGCATATCATCATCAAAAGATTCAGAGAATCTGGAAGAATCTCTGTGCGTAAGGGTCAAGGCCGGAAAACCATACCGGGTGCCCGTGATCTTCGGGCCCTTAGACGGCACTGCATCACATACAGGCATGCTTCTGTATTGGAAATCACACAATGGGCTCAGGAATATTTCCAGAGAACATTATCTGTGAACACAATTCACCGTGCCATCCGCCGTTGCCAGCTAAAACTCTATAGTTCAAAGAAGAAGCCGTATCTAAACATGATCCAGAAGCGCAGACGTCTTCTCTGGGCCAAGGCTCATTTAAAATGGACTGTGGCAAAGTGGAAAACTGTTCTGTGGTCAGACGAATCAAAATTTGAAGTTCTTTATGGAAATCAGGGACACCGTGTCATTCGGACTAAAGAGGAGAAGGACGACCCAAGTTGTTATCAGCGCTCAGTTCAGAAGCCTGCATCTCTGATGGTATGGGGTTGCATTAGTGCGTGTGGCATGGGCAGCTTACACATCTGGAAAGACACCATCAATGCTGAAAGGTATCTCCAGGTTCTAGAGCAACATATGCTCCCATCCAGACGACGTCTCTTTCAGGGAAGACCTTGCATTTTCCAACATGACAATGCCAAACCACATACTGCATCAATTACAGCATCATGGCTGCGTAGAAGAAGGGTCCGGGTACTGAACTGGCCAGCCTGCAGTCCAGATCTTTCACCCATAGAAAACATTTGGCGCATCATAAAACGGAAGACACGACAAAAAAAGCCCTAAGACAGTTGAGCAACTAGAATCCTACATTAGACAAGAATGGGTTAACATTCCTATCCCTAAACTTGAGCAACTTGTCTCCTCAGTCCCCAGACGTTTACAGACTGTTGTAAAGAGAAAAGGGGATGTCTCACAGTGGTAAACATGGCCTTGTCCCAACTTTTTTGAGATGTGTTGTTGTCATGAAATTTAAAATGACCTAATTTTTCTCTTTAAATGATACATTTTCTCAGTTTAAACATTTGATATGTCATCTATGTTCTATTCTGAATAAAATATGGAATTTTGAAACTTCCACATCATTGCATTCCGTTTTTATTTACAATTTGTACTTTGTCCCAACTTTTTTGGAATCGGGGTTGTATAAAGTATAAAAAAAAAAAAAAAAAGTATTTGCTATTACTATTATAATATTTATGTTATTATTCCATAGTTGGGACAATATGGTTGTTTACCTTTTTTAAAAAAAAAAAAACATATCCATGAAACTCCTATCTGGTGTAAAACACAATACAAGCACAAAAACTGCCAAAACAGAAAGTACTGAAATTCCAAGAGGATATTTTGAAGTTTTTGTGATATTAGATGAATATTGTTATCTAATATCTTGACAAGCAAAGGATATTGTTTTATCATTAATATTGTTTTATTTTTCAGTTAACTACCACCATTCGTAAATGGAATGGTGTTAAAATACACTGTGCATATTGCAAATGTTCTTTTTTTTTTAAAGAAAAAGAAGGAAAATTAAAAAAGGTGACCAATATGCACAAGACTAAACAGAAGTAATGGCAGTCAGAGTCAAAATATGAGCAGTGACAAGCAAATAAGGAAGAAAAAAAATAAAACATTCAAAATCAACCATTTTTTGGTCCAAGCATTTACTTGGGACAGTAGGAGACAACAAGATATCATGAAGAGGAGCCTTTCTGATTATTGCAGATGCACTGAAGTGAGTCCAAGTTTATCACGGGCAAGAGCAGTCCGGCTCCTGCGTGCCACAATAACAAGATTAAACAACCTGGAGTGGGAACATTTTGTTGTTCCTGTTGCTCCTGGAATGTAACAGTCCGTTTTAACTGGACCCAGGACAGAGCCCTGAGGCACGCCACTTTGCAATCCTCCGTTATTACAGGTGCTGGAGACATTTCCCGAGATCTGGATTGAAGTGGAGCAAAAGAAATTATGCCTGTGGAGTCTCTAAAGTCTATAATTTCTTCCAACAAGACAAGCCCGCTGAAAACGGGTACTTTTCCTGGTTTTGTATTTAAAAAAAAAAAACAACAACCCTTAGGCGGTGGCATTTACGGACTCGCTGTAACTCTGGAAGACATCCATTAAAAACAATAAAATAAAATAAAAGTGGACAGAGCTCAGCTCATGTGGAATGCATGCACACTGGAATGGGATGGATAGCTGTACAAAATAAATATGCGCTCATGTTCAGTGTAAGCTCGAGTTCAAAAAGATGCTCAAGAAGAAAAGCACGTTACAGATTATCGTTTTGCTAATGCAGACCTGCTCACGTAAAGTCCAGGCCTTAACTCCCTGCTCGAATCATGACAAAGCTCTCACGGAATGTCCCATTTGGCGTGCTCTTGAATGAGCCATATAGCTAAACCATGCGGGACGAAAACCCCCACAGGTCCTAAAGAAGCAGCACTCGTTCGGATTGCATTGGCATCATGCTTAAAAATAAAATAAAAAGACAAACTAATCGAACATCACATATCAGCTAGCTAGCTAAATCGTAGTTCAGTGGTTGTTTTTTTTAAGTCACACCTGCATTACTGGTGTGTGAATTATAATCTGATCAAAGCCACCTGAGGGTTTCGAAGCACATCTACCAATCACGGTCCGTTTTTGGGGCAGAGATCATGGAATCCAACGCCACCTTTTCATCTCTAAAACACTACTTTCACTGAATTGAGCAAGGCAGCTTTCCTTCATATAAATAAAGTACATTCTTAAAAAGTAAAAAAAAAAATGTATCCACAGATGGTAACTAACACATCTAAGGGGACTGCTACATGAACAACACTACATACACAGACATGTCGGGTTTAACCACACCGAGTCTTAATATTGTCCATTTCTGGAGAGTCTTATTTTTGATCCCTGTTGTACGTGAATATAATTACACAAGATCTGACAGGTTTTTTTTTTTTGTGACGAGATTGGTTTCTGAAAAGAATCAAGGCAATAAATGATGAAACTGAGAAGAATACAGTAACTAATCGAGTGGCTGATCCTGTGCTAGTGAGGAAATCAGGTTTGTGTATCAAGTGTCAGGTTTGAGTTTGGATGCGTGTAGACAGGCAGCTTTGTGATGGACTGATTGGAGAGTCTTGGAAGGCTTGGGGCCCCTGAAAAGACCGTGGTCCATTTCAAGGGTATGACTCAGCCCCTGTCGAGAGCGGAGGTCAGGTGTCATCGTCTGTGTCCTCGATCAGGACTTTGGTGTCTCGCATTTTTGATCTGAGTAGAAAAGAACAGTTGGCATGAGATTTCAGATAATAACAAGATCGACTGCTCGCTTACGTACAAAAGTTTGGGGTCACCCAGACAATTTTGTGTTTTCCATGAAAAGTCACGCTTTTATTTACCACCATAAGTTGTAAAATGAATAGAAAATATAGTCGAGACATTTTTTTGAGCATTTAATCGACCCCACAAATGTCATGCTCCAGAAACTCAATCTGCTCAAAGGAAGGTCAGTTTTATAGCTTCTCGAAAGAGCTCAACTGTTTTCAGCTGTGCTAACATGATTGTACAAGGGTTTTCTAATCATCCATTAGCCTTCTGAGGCAATGAGCAAACACATTGTACCATTAGAACACTGGAGTGAGAGTTGCTGGAAATGGGCCTCTATAGAGATCTTGCAGTCACGTGACCGGAAAGTACACAGCCGCCATCTTGTCGGTAAAAAACACCGCTGAATACTGCTGCACTTGTGTACAGAATGGATCAATTTCAACCGACGGACTACACGGCTCATTTTTCTAATGAACAGATAACTAGATATATGTCTAAAATAAACGATCTACAGATTAGTGACCCTTATGGCTTACCGGACGGAGTTTTCACGACCGTGTCAGTGGATATTGAACTGCCAGAGGTGGAATACCCAGACGTGTATAATTACCTCATCAACTTTCCCTCGCTGTTCAGTGGTGAAGCACTGCGTGCTTATAAATCTCTGGACAGTTATCTTTACAGAAATTCAGGATTTGTCAGCGACTCAGATGTGGCATCTTGTAAACAAGAAAATAACAATCCTCATTGGACGGGTAAGTCACTTAAGTATTGAGTATAGCACTGACCAGCCGATTATAGAATAGAATAAGGTAATTCCAGCTGTAATTCCAAATCGTCCGTCTTGTTTACCATGGATCTGGCGTTGGAGAGATAGAGGCTTAGCAGTGGAGATTTGAGTGGCTGTTTTCTGAGCTTAGTCAACAGGCCGGCTCTGCCTGCAGCCTCGCTTTTGCTTCCGCTCCTGACACTGCCTCCTTCGCTTTGCTTCCAATAACAATCCACGGAGACCCCGCTGGTCTCGCTATCTCGTCCGGAATGTTGTGCATGCGATGGAAATCGCTACAAACCGTCATTTTCTGCTGGAAACCAATGTCCAGTAAGTCCATACGGTTGTAGTGGATATTGAAGTCCGATACAGACGAACAACACGCAAAAATACACACAAAACGTGCACAGGTAGGGAGAGCTTGTAGCCGTAGCCGTTGTAGTAGAATAGTAGGTTTTCCAGAAGAAAAGGTAGAAGCAGAAGTAGAAGGCGGAAATATGGCGTTTGACCGACAAGATGGCGCCTGTTACAATCTGGATCGGCTGTGACGTCACATGCAAGATCTCTATACACCTATGTAGATATTGCACCAAAAACCAGACATTTGCAGCTAGAATAGTCATTTACCACATTAGCAATGTATAGAGTGGATTTCTGATTAGTTTAAAGTGATCTTCATTGAAAAGAACAGTGCTTTTCTTTCAAAAATAAGAAAATTTCAAAGTGACCCCAAACTTTTGAACGGTAGTGTATCTCCCCTCCCCCCGTGCTCGCTTATAGCAGAATGCAAGCAATCGAAGACTTATTATGAATGTTGACTTCGACAAACAATTAACCTTGAAACAAGTGAGTAAAGAGCAGTGTCTCTCCCCAGGGATTTCAAATAGCATCCTGGTAAACTGTCTCATTGAAATGGCATTAAAAGCCACACTATGTGTTTCGTAAGTACATTCAGTCAGTAAACAGAAAGCCGATGTGCGACAGACCTGAAAACGGTAGACACGGTATAGAACCCCAAGCTGAAGCTCGGTACCAAATATCAAGCAGTTGTGATTTGTAGTTGCTGAGAAAAATGTGACACCTCACCGAATCCAGGGACGCATGTCGGCCGAAATGAATCCGAGATAATCGCAAAAGAAGCATTTTTTTTCTAAATTTGTGATTTTCGTTTTTTTCCATCATGTGCAAGTTGAGATCTTGAAGAATGCAATCAGTATTTCAGATAATAGATTGTTTTGTTGGAAAAGCATACACTTTTTGTTGCAAATTGTCTCGTTTTTGTCAGGACTGTAGCCTGCTGGGGGGTGTGGCTAAATTACCATATGGGCCATTCACATGATGATTTAAGTCTTTTGGGTTGGTTTTTTTTCGCGAATCAGCTGTATGATACGAGCTGAGCTCGTGGCTACTTTGCTGCATACAGGCGTGTAATTTCACTATGGAATGAGCAAGCTAAACAGAACGCAGAGGAGCTGAAACACCGCAAAGCAAACAGACACACGGTAGTTACATCGGAGATAACCATTTCTAGCAAAAAAAAACGCAACCAAAAGGAAGTGTTCTAGGACTACGTATTCCATCGGAGGCATTGGTGTGTGCAAGGCGACGTTTCTCTTTCTGATGGGGTGAGTTTATTAATCTAAGGTTGTGTGGTTATTTTTGCATGTAACGGAGAGTGCTGTGGTTTGGTTACATGAAACTAGCGTTGTGTTAGTTGTGTCATCATCGTGCTATCTTTCTTTCTTATGGTGTGAGTAATTTTTCAACCACAAAACGTTAAAGTATACTTTAGAACTTATTTTTGTACTTCATACAGTCGGAGGAAAATGTTTGTACACCCTTTGGAATTTTTTTACATTTCTGCCTAAATTGGTCATAAAACATCGCCTGAACTCTCCAGCAATCTTAAGAATGAACAAACAGTGTCTGCTTGAACTAAAACCACTCAAACAATTACGTTATCATATTTTTATTGGCCATAAGATGGAAATATTGACAGGATAGGGAGGCATAAGTAAGTACACCCTTAGCTAAGGCTCATCCAAGAGCTAATTAGATGATTAAACAATTTGACTCAGGTGCGAGCCAACCTGATGTCCAATCACTGAGGTGTGTCGTAAGCTACCCACCCCACTGGAAAACCAGTTAAAAGGTGTGTTTTGATGAGAGGCATGTTCTGTGCATCATGCCTCGCTCAAAGGAGCTGTCTGAAGGCTTAAGACACAAAATAATTGATTTGTATAAAGCTAAAAAGGGTTACAAAACCATCTCTAAGACCCTTGGTGTTCATGTGTCTACAATTAGAAAAATTGTGTATAAATGGAGACAATTTGGAACAGTTGTTACTCTGCCAAGGAGTGGCCGCCCTGCGAAGATCACTCCAAAGGCACTGCGAGTCATCATCAATGAGGTAAAAAAGAATCCAAGAGTGTCCGCTGAAGACTTGAGGAAATCACTGAAACATGCAGACATCTCTGTGGACACATCTACTATAAGAAAGACACTGAACAAGAATGGGAGTCATGGGAGAAGGCCACGGAGGAAGCCATTGCTGTCCAGAAAGAACATTTCTGCTCGTTTGGAGTTCGCGAAAAAGCATTTGGATGCTCCTCAGCGCCACTGGAAAAACATATTGTGGTCTGATGAAACCAAAGTTGAATTGTTTGGGGGGAACACACCACATCATGTGTGGAGGAAAGTCGGTACAGCACACCATCAGCAAAACCTCATCCCCACCGTCAAGTATGGCGGCGGTAGCATCATGGTGTGGGGGTGCTTTGCTGCCTCTGGGCCTGGACAACTGGCTATAATCAATGGGAAAATGAATTCTCAAGTATATCAAGATATTTTGCAGAAAAACCTGAGGCAATCTGTCAAAAAGTTGAAACTCAAGAGAGGATGGGTCCTGCAACAGGACAATGACCCTAAACACAGAAGCAGGTCGACATTAGAATGGTTTCAGAAGAACAAAATTCATGTTCTGGAATGGCCCAGTCAAAGCCCCGACCTCAATCCAATCGAGATGTTGTGGCATGACCTCAAGAAAGCCATCCATTCCAGGCATCCCAGGAATCTTGCTGAATTGCAACAGTTTTGCAAAGAGGAATGGTGCAAGATTTCTCCTGATCGTTGTGCCCGTCTAGTCTGCAACTACAGGAAAGGTCTGGTTGAAGTTATTGCAGCCAGAGGAGGGTCAACCAGCTACTAAATCAAAGAGTGTACTTACTTATGCCTCCCTATCCTGTGAATAATTCCATCTTATGGTCAATAAAAATATGATAAAACGCAAATGTTTGGGTGGTTTTAGTTCAAGCAGACACTGTTTGTTCATTCTTAAGATTGCTGGAGAGTTCAGATGATGTTTTATGACCAATTTAGGCAGAAATGTAAAAAATTCCAAAGGGTGTACAAACATTTTCCTCCGACTGTAATTGTGTTGGGCATACTTTGCATGGAAGGAAAATTGACGTGGTGATTTGTTTACATGAAAATAGCATCGTGCTAGCTAGTAGGGGGTAGGGCTTTCCTTAATGTCATGCAAATGAGCACCATTATGTGCCCGCCCTGCACCTAGAGTAACTGAGATGGAAAACTTTGAGGGCGATTTTCTCCCTTTTCTGTTTTAAGAGGTATACACTTTCAAAAGGCCACACATTCTTCAAATATTGTCAGATCTCCACATGGAAGGCATCACTGGAAAGCTTAGAAACTGTACTTTCTGAATCTGTCAATAACTCAAAATGCTCCCGGGCCGACATGTGTCCCTGGATTCCGTTATCTGACACAAATGTGACGAAAATTGTCAATCCACGCTATACTGTAGGTTTCGTAAATGCATTCAGTCGGTAAACAGGAAGTCGATGCGCGACAGACCTGAAAACGGTATAGAACCCCAAGCTGAAGTTTGGTACCAAGTGGCTATGATTTGTGGTTGTGGAGAAAAAGGGTGTTTTGGATGGACGGAAATAGGGACGGACAGAGGTAAACCAGTATATCCCCCTTCCTTCGGAGCAGGGTATAATAATAATAATAAAAGACAATCATCATCTCTGTTGAGTGCTCCACTCTAAATTCGTCTCGAAACCTGAAGCGGGGGTGGCTTAAGCCTGAAGGCTTCCCAAAATATAAACAGTCGCCTAATTTCATCCACCTTTACCCTCATCAGCATATACAAATAATAATGATAATAACAATAATAAATCCCTGTAAATGCGTAATAAAATTACGTGAATGAATGTAGCCCGTGTTTGTTTTATGAGCCAATTTCCAGCCCACATGAAATAAAATCAAAATAAACTCTTCCTATTAGTATTTGTGTATATACTAGTGCATCTCAAAAAATTAGAATACCATGAAAAAGTTCCTTTTTTTCATAATTTAATTCAAAAAGGTAAACTTTCATATAGTCTATATTCATTACATGTAAAGTAAAATATTTAAAGCCTTTTTTTGTTTTAATTTTGATGATTATGGCTTATAGCTCATGAAAATCAGAAATCCAGTATCTCAAATTATTAGAATATTCCCTAAGATCAATCAAAAAAAGAATGTACAATACAGAAATGTACAACTTCTGAAAAGTATATTCATTTATACACTCAGTACTTGGTTAGGGCTCCTTTACCATGAATTACTGTATCAATGCGGTGTGGCATGGAGGTGATCAGTCTGTGGCACTGTTGAGGTGTTATTGAAGCCCAGGCTGCTTTGATAGTGGCCTTGAGCGTATCTGTATTTTTGGGTCGGGTGTTTCTCATCTTCCTCTTGACAATACCCCATAGATTCTCTACGGGGTTCAGGTCAGGCAAGTTGGCTGGCCAATCAAACACAGTAATATCATGGTCAGCAAACCATTTGGTAGTAGTTTTGGCACTGTGGGTAGGTGCCAAGTCCTGCTGGAAAAGGAAATCAGCATCTCCAAAAAGCTCGTCAGCAGATGGAAGCATGAAGTGCTCTAAAATCTCCTGGTAGACGGCTGTGTTGACTTTGGACTTGATAAAAAAAATACAGTGGACCAACACCAGCAGATGACATGGCACCCCAAATCATCACAGACTGTGGAAACTTCACACTGGGCTTCAAACACCTTGGATTCTGTGCCTCTCCACTCTTCCTCCAGACTCTAGAACCGTGATTTCCAAATTAAATGCAAAATGTACTTTCATCTGAAAAGAGGACTTTGGACCACTGAACAACAGTCCATTTCTTTCTCTGCTTAGCCCAGATAAGACACTTCTGACATTGTCTCTGGCTCAGGAGTAGCTTGATATTAGGAATGCGAAAGTCGTATCCCCTTTCTTGAAGATGTCTGTTTGTGATGGGTCTTGATACACTGACACCAGCCTCAGTCCACTCCTTGTGAAGCTCTCCCAAGTTCTTGAATCAACTTTTCTTGACAATCATCTCAAGACTGCGGCCATCCCTGTTGCTTGTGCACCTTTTCCAGCCACCCGTTTCAGCAATGACCTTTTGTGGCTTACCCTCCTTGTGGAGGGCATCAGTGATCATCTTCTGGACAACAGTCAAGTCAGCAGTCTTCCCCATGATTGTGGTTGTGTGTACTGAACTAGACTGAGAGATACACTGTGTTCATACTGTTTTACTCAAACTCGAAATGAAATATTCTAATATTTTGAGATTTTTTTTTTTTTTATGTTTTTGTACTGTATGCCATACTGATTAAAATTAAAATAGAAAAATGCTTGAAACATTTTAGTTTGTGTGTAATGAGTCTATAATATATAACATTTTCACTTTCTTAAATAACTGATGGAAAATATTGAACTTTTTCACAATATTCTAAGTTTTTGAGATGCACTAGTATACACCGGTGATGTAAAGGTGCTCGTACTGCGAGGCGAGGCGAGGTCGTCTCAGCGACATGCTGTAGCTCCTCTTCCAGCTCTTCTTGCCCTGCCGGTTCCTGACGCCGTCCTCCTGGTCCATCATCTGCTCCAGCAGCGTCTGATCGTCGGCGTTCAACGGAGCCACGGAGATGTCTCGCACCGCTCGGAACTCACCGCAGTTGTTCAGGTGCTCGTTCTCAAGACGGAAGAAGTTCCACACGAAGCGTCTGGTGATGACGGTCGGGGGAGGGAGGGAAAGAGAGAGAAAGAAAAAAAAAGGCGACGTTGTGTGACATACTTGAAAACCAGGTTCTTTAACTTTATCTTCGTGTGAGTATAATGTCAAATAATGTAGGAGGCATTTCTCATATAGATGAAAGTAAATAAACAAACAGGTATACACACACGATCATTAATGCTTTCCAACAAAGTTTCTAATGTAGCACATTATCTTTGCGCCCTAGGAGATGTTTTCTCTTGATGGATCTAACTGCAAGCTGACCACATGCCAGCGTTTCGGCAAAACTTCTGCCATCCTGCTTCTGGAAATATTACCAGTCATCCATGCACGCTAATTAACCCACTGATCTACCATTAACCAAGCTATGGCCTAATGGTTAGAGAAGCAGCTTTGGGACTAGAAGGTCACCGGTTCAGTTCCCTGGACCAGCAGGAATGGCTGAAGTGCTCTCCAGGCTGCTCTGGGTATGCTGTATATCACTCTGGATAAGAGCGTCTGCTAAATGCCACTAATGTAATGTAACCAGTTCGCTCTTCGTGGCATGTACTACAGATGCGACTACGGTTATATTCTCTTTCCCCTGGTTGTTTGACCTACGACCAAAAAAATCTCTCTGATGTCATACGTATAAGTATTGCTTCTCACCTGAAGACCTCCAGTGGTGCGAGAACTGTGGCCAAAATGTCGGAAATAAAGGGGTATGAAGTCAGCACCCCAAATGACAGAGGAATGGTCCAGGCAAAGCGCAAGATCACATCTTCTAATATGGCACAATAATAGTAGGCCTGTTGTAAAAGAAGGTGAAAAAGTTACTCTATTGAGGGGGAAAAAAAAAAAGGCTTTTTCAATACACGATGCAGAAAATGTGGTTTCAACTTCTTTGCACTACTGTGCCAAAGAATTCAAATTCATGTAGAGACCGGTAGAAAAAGAAAGACGTACTATAAAAGGATAGATGGTAGAAAACGTATGGACTATATGTGGAATAAAGTGGAGGTATGTGCAGTGGACGTTGTGCAAACTAACAAATCCAAGGACTTGTCCTGGGTGTTGTCCTGGTTGAGGGTCTGAATGGCCTCTGGGAAGACGCTCCTCCTGTTTCTCAGTGTTGGCCTTCAGGGGGCAGAAGCAAGCGCTTCCCTGACCGCAACAGAGAGAAGAGTTCAAGGTCCTTTATTATCTTCCTGGCCTTGGTCCAGCATTGCTTGCTGTGGACAAACTGCAGGTCAGGAAGCTCGGTGTGGCTTGGCGCCACCAATCCAGTCAGTCAGTGTTAGAAACTCCTTAAACGTCTAAGGTGGTAAAGACTTTGACAGATCTTCTTCACAAATCCTGCGTAACGTGGACACCAAGGTACTGGAAACTGTCCACACTTTCCACTGGGGTGGTACCGTAGCTCCTCTCCTGCTTCATACTGAAGTCCATCATCAACTCCTTTGTCTTGCTGATGTTCAGGAGGAGGCTGTTGTCCTCGAACCAGTTTTCCAGGCTTTTAACCCTCTGGGGTCTGAGGGTATTTTCTGGCATGCTCTGATTTTGTCGTCAATTTCAACAAATCTAAGCAGTATTTTCAAAGTCAGATGACTTTTTGTATTCGGCACAAGTTCAGCTACAATAATCTCTCTGTATGTCATGATTGTACTTTTTAAAAAAATAACGGATAAACAAAGCTGTTGTAAAAAGCAGTTTTAGAACCGTGTTGTAACGTGTGGAAAAAAAAAAAAAACATGACCTTACCCATTGTGACAAATCGTTTTGATCACTTGAGGCGACTCTGTTCAGTCTTATGGAATCAATTTTGTGCCAAAATGTTCATACAATACTTTTGAAATATCAAACAAAAACGACAAATCAAAATACAAAAAAAAAAAGTAAATTTTTTTTAGACTGGCAAACAAATTATTCGTGTAATCGTGCAAAATATCAGTCTATTACTCTTCAGAAACCTTTTATTTTTGTTCCGCGGCTTTCTCAGTTTTGTTTGGTTGCGATTCCAGCTTTCTCGTTTGCGCTCCCTGACTTTTTGCTTGCAGTTTTGGCACAAACTTCCCGTGTGGGTGGGCTGTCCAGGAATGCGTTCCCATTGGCTAACTTGTGTTTGACTGACAGCTACTCTCAGCCATTCCCTATTCGGATTCTGGCGGGCTGTTTGACGAGTGACCGATCCACTGACGGTAAACAAGGATCGAGTGGACTTCAGTGGCGACTATGATATTGAATTAATTCAACAAAGTGTAAGTACGGGACAAATGTGTTGTATGTGTTGCAGTAGTGCACATTATGCAGGTGTTTCGTGGCAAGTCAAATGTTAGACTGAGCTCCACTACCCAATATAATAGCTGTCTTGCTAACGTTAAACACGCCTGCATAATGTGCACTACTGCAACACATTTGTCCCGTACTTGCACTTTGTTGAATTAATTCAATATCATAGTCGCCACTGAAGTCCACTCGATCCTTGTTTACCGTCAATGGATCGGTCACTCGTCAAACAGTCCGCCAGAATCCGAGTAGGGAATGGCTGAGCGTAGCTGTCAGTCAAACACAAGTTACTCAATGGGAACGCATTCCTGGACAGCCCACCCACACATGAAGTTTGTGCCAAAACTGCAAGCAAAAAGTCAGGGAGCGCAAACGAGAAAGCTGGAATCGCAACCAAAATAAATTACGTCAAACAAAACTGAGAAAGACGCGGAACAAAAATAAAAGGTTTCTGAAGAGTAATAGACTGATATTTTGCACGATTACACAAATAATTTGTTTGCCAGTCTAAAAAAACTGACCTTTTTTTTGTATTTTGATTTGTCGTTTTTGTTTGATATTTCAAAAGTATTGTATGAACATTTTGGCACAAAATTGATTCCATACAGTCTTAGGAATAGATCAAGAACAAAAACTTACATCTACTCCACTGATTTGGACAAATTTTTTGATGGCCAGTTAATTATATCCTATTGTTTTGGGATAAAAGGTTGGCAGTACGAGGGGTATTCATTGAGAAGAGTAAAAAATCCCATTCCATTCAATGAGAAGAGCGAAAATCCCTCCCACTGCCAATTCTTAATCCCATCAGGTCAAGTGATCAAAACGGTTCGTCACGATGGGGAAGGTAAATGTTTCTCACACATTCCAACACAGTTCTAAAACTGCTATTTACAACAGCTTCATTTATCTGGAATTTGACTATTCAGTGTGTCTTGAAATTAACCCTTGTACGGTTTTACTCCGTTCAGAGCCACAACCAACTCTGTTACATGATTACCCTATAATTTTGCTCCCACTCCAAATTTTATTTTCTAAACTCAAAAAACAGAGCAAAATTAACTATGCTTGAGGAAAATACTTTTAATTCTGGAACACATCAACCGATCTGCTCATCAGAAGAAATATTTACACTTACTCGAGTTGATCGTCGGCTGGATTGAGTCGAAGTTTTTAAAAAATAAATAAATAAATTGGGGGGGGGGCACCGCTCATCATCAGTGTCGCAGCTCTCAAGATTTAATTGAATCGCTGTCCTGAATCATCCGAAGCGCGTAAAATCCGTGTGCCATTTTGCAACAAGTTTTACCTCCAAAACAGGTAGCCTAAACTATGGCTGACAGATTTTATCCTGTTTATGGTGGGCGTTCCCACCGAGGAAGAGAAACCAATCAAAACCGAAAGCGTGAAAGTGATTACCATGTGAATAGTCTTTTATGAATGTGTAAGTGCGCGCTCAGCGCTCCGACTCTGGTGTGACTGAGGAAGGTGACGAGTTTCATCTAAATTTAGGTAATTTAAAAGCTATAATATTATTTGGCAGTGAGCACATAGGGAAGTGTAAAAAGTGTGTCAATATGTTTATGATAAAAAAATCAATAAGATATTTATCTAAATATACCCACTCGTTCTAAACCTGCCGGGCTTCGCTGGTGAAGCTCTCGACCCCAGAGGGTTAATCTCCTCGTTATTGTCAGAGATCATGCCCACCACAACAGTGTAGTCAGAAAACTGTACAGCAGGGGGCTTGGGACACAACCCTGGGGGGCTCCAGTTCTGACTGTATAAGCTGTATTGCTTGTGGTGTGCCAGAGTACATCAAACCAATCCCATAATGACCTACAGGTACTTTTTAGGAAGCGAAAATTCTTGTGTGATTACAGCCACCAAAGGCTTTGCCTTATTTATTCCAGTTACATTAACAAGCTAAATAACAAAAAGTATGAGTGTTCGGCTTACTTTCTGTGGGTATACGATCTCCTCGCGGAGAAGCGCGTTCTCCCCAGCGTTACGGTCGAACAGACCCCAGTCCATCTTCAGGTCCCAGATGAGCGTGTAACAGGAGTTAATTATTGAGCAGGCGATCAGCAGGTAGAAGAAAATGTTTGCATCGGAAGGGTTTTCCTCTGAAGAAGAGCGTCGGATCAAAACGTCACTCGTCAAAATGTAATAATAAGAACATTTTTAAAAAATCACAATGATTTATCACGATTACTCAGCTTACTGACTGTGACAAAGCGTCACACTGTGTGCTAGTGTTGTACAACTTGAGACCCACTCACTTTTGTGCGTCTTGTAGAGTGCTGCAAAAGTCACTACAAAGAAGGTGGTGGAGTATTTGCCGGCGTTAACCAAGTGAGGGAAAGCACGCTTCGTGTCTCTGTAGCGCCTCAGGCACTGCACGAAGCGGAACCAGGCTGGCAGACACTGGATGACGGCTCGCACGCCGTACGAATACGTGTTGCATGTGTCTAAAGGGTTAAATAAAGAAATGAGTTAAATAATAAAGCAAATAAATTACTAACGGCCAGAGGGGGGAACCCACCCCACTCTCAGCATCCTCACACTGCAAAAAATGGCCTTTCAAAAATAAGAAATAAAAGATTAAAACAAAGCATATTTGCTTGAATCAGGTGAAAAAAATCTGCCAATGGAACTAGTCAAATTTGACTTGGTAAGATTTCTTAAAGTAAGATGAAAAATCTAACCTGTTTTTAGATGAAATAATTCCAAAATAAGATTGGGGAACTTATTATGCGAGATCTGATTAACTCAAAATAGTTCTTATAACAAGATTGTACTTCTTACATTTAGCCATTCAAGTCATTTTTTTGGGGGCTTTTTCCACCTATATTGGATAGGACAGTGTAGAGACAGGAAATGAGCGGGAAAGAGAGACGGGGAGGGATCGGGAAATGACCTCGGGTCGGAATCGAACCCGGGTCCCCGGATTTATGGTACGGCGCCTTATCCACCTGAGCCAAAGTGGATGACAAAGTCTTAGCAGTAAAAACTGAATTTAAGATAAATATACTAATATTAGGATTGTTAAATTCTACAACTAAGCATTGCTAGCTTAAAAGATTCTCCTTTTGTGACCTGTAATTAGTAAAATACTCTAGATATGAGACCAGAGACTATCTTGAATCAAGCTGACGACACGTGTAGCATTGCAACAAGTTTTTTTTTTCCCATTTCAACATTCAAACATTAAAACATCTCTTAAGATTCCACTTCCCCAGGACCTCAGGCACCAAAAAAAAAGTCTACGCATTTTGACTTACAGTGCTTACACAACGCCAAAGCAACAGTGCATTTTGGGGGCACTGACTATTCATGTGTATGAGGGGTTTACAAGATCAGGCACCAAAAAAAACAACCAAGCAAACAAACAAACAAACAAAAAAAACACTGAACTTAACTCACAGCATTCCAAAAAGACCTCACTAAAACGCCCTCCACTGACTCAAACTTTTTGAAGGCACTTGTCTGGTCTAGAGTATGTACAGGATCTAGAAGGAGCTCGATCTGAATGACTGAGTAAACAGTCGCAGTAAACTAAAGATATGCAAGGTGACCAAACGTCTACGCATTTTGACTTACAGCGCTTACACAACGCCAAAGCAACAATGCATTTTGGGGGCACTAGATTCAAAGATTTCAGTAAAGTTCATTTATTCACTGCTATTTACATTATATATTAACAATCTTGGTGATAACTTATCTGATGCAAGTATACACTTATATGCAGATGATACTGTAATTTATTGTTCTGCATCCTCTATTGACAGGTGCATTTTAAAGCTGCAGGAAGCATTTGTAAGGGTTCAGCACAATCTTTTATCACTGAAATTGGTATTAAATGATAAGAAAACTAAATATATGATCTTTTCAAGGAGCCGGAAGTATATTTCTTCTATACCAACTCTTTATACGCTGCAGGGCAGATCCATAGAATTGGTCTCCTCCTACAAATATTTAGGCTGTGTGTTGGAGGAGGATCTATCTTTTAAACTCCATGTAAAACAATTGCTTTTCAAGCTAAGATTAAAATTGGGGTTTTATTATCGCAATAGTGCTTGTTTCTCTCAGTCTGCCAGAAGAAAAGTTGGTAGAAGCTACATTTTTACCTGTTCTAGATTACGGGGATATTTTTTATAGAAACACCACTAAGGCACTTTTACAATCTTTAGATTCTGTTTATCATTCCGCGTTAAGATTTATATCTCGTAAAAATCACTCTACACACCACTGTACTGTATAGACCCCTTGCACTGACGTCAGCCGAAACCGGAAGGAAACAAACCCTGCGCCATATTGGAAGACCAACAAACTCGTGATTAGGGGGAAATAACGGCAGTGCGCAGTAGAGCCCTGCACTCCCGCGGGAGTCCCGCGGGACCCGCCGCAAAGCAGTGCGGCGCGGGACCGGAAGTGCACATATGGGGGCGCGGGCGGGAGCGCACATATGCGGCACGGGCGGGAGCGGTGATAAGCTGCAGTCCCGCTAACTAAAAACATGTTTGAAATAAAATTTATAAATTATTAATTTATGTCTATCATATATAATTTGTGCTGGATATTTTATTTGGCATTAATAAAAACATTTTAAGATGCCTAAATTTGCAGAGAGTCTCAGATTGCCAGATTGAGTGAGGAATGGCATCTTAAATTTACCACTGATCACCCTAACGGGAAATCCTTTGATCACTCTAATGACTTGCAGTTCACACCCAGCTAGCAAGAGAACCATGAGTGAAGTGATTTACTGCTTTAGTCTACAACTCTAATCAGAGAGACAGGTTACACAGTGACAGTAGGCTTGACTCAGTGCTATCCCAGAAATCCTTCCTGTAATATGCAAATTTGGCTGTCCAATCAGAGGCGGCCAAATTTGCATATTACAGGAAGGATTTCTGGGATAGCATTGAGTCAAGCCTACTGTCACTGTGTAACCTGTCTCTCTGATTAGAGTTGTTCACTCATGGTTCTCTTGCTAGCTCTGCAATAAAAAAACAAAAAAAAAACAAAACCCCATTGGTACAAAGCAAGCCCATTCACTTTTTTATGCTGATCAGAGAATTACAATGGTTTCTCATGTGACAAATGTGCGATTCGCTATTAAATATTTTAATCGCTTGACTTAATTATTATTATTAGAGACACTACATGCTGAATTCAGAAACAAGGTAAATAATAACAAACGTGAACGTGAGCTGTAGATATTTATGCTCAAATCCACTCAAAGTAGGGGTCGGGGCACCATCACGCTGTGTCAAGACAAGAACTTTCCTGAGAAATAACGCGAACGTCTGCATCATGCGGGATTTGCGGGCGGGAGCGGGACAAAATATGGCAGGCGCGGGCGGGACTGAAAATCATAATTCTTTGTGGGCGCGTGCGGGAGCAGGACTGAAAATCATAATTCTTTGCGGGCGCGGGCGGGAGTGGGACTGCACAATGCGGGCGCGGGCGGGAGCGGGACTGAAAAATCCGACCCACGCAGACCTCTAGCGCGCGGTATGTGAACCCACGAGGCACTTGATTCATCAAAAACCTACAATGGTAAACTTTTGTGCTGTGTTAGGGTGTTCTAACAAAGCTGATGGGAAAGGTGAAAAGAAGTCTTTCTACAGAATACCAGCTGTGATTGAGACACAAGGGGAGCAAACCAAGGAGCTTTCTGCCAGGAGACAGAGAGAGGATTTAGCTGCTTTATGCAGAGCGGATCTGAATACTTCAAGTCTACAGCAGTACAGAATATGTTCAGACCATTTTGTTACTGGTAAGTCACTAGGCTAGAGTGTTGGAGAACATTTTTTTAAATGTTTACTGAATAAAAACATCCTTAATTTTATATAACATAAATGTGATATTTCATTTCTTTCTTTTGTTTTAATTTTCCTCCCTCCATCCCTCTTTGGATTTTAAATATAGTTTTTCCCCATGTCCAAATAATTCAAAGATCCTTATGTTTCCATTCTCCCTTGCCCCGAGTCTTATCATATGGGTCAAACCCATCTATCACAGCCAGTTTCTCCACATACCGTGCCCTTTCTGCAGCTGGTAATGTACTCAACATAACCCGAATTATCAGCCATCGTGTCACTTCACAACAGCTGTAATATCACTTCGCTCTCGCTCGTAGTTTGTTTTGTATTGTGAGTATGTATGTACTTGAGGTCTTCCAATATGGCGCCCTAACAAAATCACGCGGTACGGTGACGTCACGCGGCAGCCCTCTATAATCTAGTAGGCTGGCCATCATTACATATTAGACGGCATAAGCATTGGCTCCTCTTTGTATACAAGGCGATACTTGGTCAGTTTCCTTTGTATATCTGTAGTCTTTTATCTTTTAGCAATCAAGGGTATAATCTACGCTCAAGTAGCTACATTCTTTTAAAATGTCCCCAAAATGAAGACAGAATTTGGTAAAACTGCTTTTAGTTATTGTGCCTCAGCTGCGTGGAATGAGATTCAAAAACCACTCAGACTTGCTATTTTTATGTCTGTCAACGATTTCAAATTTTATCTTAATCATACATTCAATACTGTCTGCACTTGTTTTTAACTTTTGATCTTGTTTTATGTATTTACTTAACCATACATTGTATTCTATGTATTTACTATACCACACATGCAAAACTGTTTGCACTCGTTTTATTTTATTTTTTTTGATCTTGTTTTATGTATTTTCTTTTGTATTGTATTCTATATTTTATACTTATTTTAATTCTTTCTGTTTTTCCTGCATCCTGTGTGTTGTATTGTAATGTGTGCTGCTGCCTTGGCCAGGGCTCACTTGTAAAAGAGAGATTTATCTCAATGTGATTTTGTTTCCCTGGTTAAACAAAGGTAAATAAAATAAAATAATTCCCAAAACAAGCATATATTTTTTTTTTCTTGAAACAACATGAACCGCATTTGACAAATGTCCAAAATGTACTTACTTGTTTAAAAAAAAAAAAAAAACTTGTTTTATTTTCAAAGGTGCTCCAAATAAGACTTTTTCAAGACATTTTGGCTACGTTCACACTGCAGGCTGAAGTGACTCAAATCCGATCTTTTCGCCCATATGTGACCTGTATCCGATCTTTTATTGACAAGATGAACGACACAGATCCGATTTTTTCAAATCCGACCCAGGCCGTTTGGATATGTGGTCCTAATTCCGATCCCTATCCGCTCTTTTCATATGCGACTTCAGTCTGAACCGCCAGGTCACATTCATCCGACTTACACGTCATCAACAAGCCACAAACGTCACTATTCTGCGCTGAAGTAGGCGGCGGGTCTCTCAAAAAAAGTTACAACAACATGGCGCATAATCACGGGCGCAGATGGGGGGGGGACTCGTCCCACCCAGATTTAAATTCACCTCGTTCGGTCCCCCCCACTTATAGGGAGGAAAAAACGTCTATGCTGTCTTTCTTTGCATAAGGCAAACCTCACGGAAAAATCAAAAGACTAATTACCATTCGGTTTATTGAGGTGCACGGCAGTATATACATAGTTGCAACAACTCACAAAACAAAACAAAGACTGATATTCGGTTGGTTGAGCTGCGCAGACTGCACAGGTTGCGAGCTCGAGCTTGGTTGCTATGGTTACTAACAAGTTTGACAGGCATATCGGGGTTGGGGTTGGTTTGCTGGCAGCTTTGTCCCCCCCAGTTTTTTGTCCCCCCCAGTTCAAAAAACGTATCTGCGCCCCTGCGCATGACATCAATGCGAGGGACGCTTCGGGCTGTGAAGGTTCTGAATCTTCTCAATGGAAGGACGCAGAGGTTAGGGAGCTGATTTCCATTTGGGGGGATGCAGCTATTCAAGCTAGATTGGATGGGTCGTACCGCAACCGGGCGGTTTTACTTCCGTAAACGCTGGCCATGCTCACTGCGTGTGACGTCGTCGTATCCTGCAATGCGCATGCGGAACACTTTTAGGTCGCTTTTCGTTCATACTGAGGATCACATACAAGTCGCATATATTTGTTAATGTGAACGACCTCACAAAAAAATCGGATTTCACAAAAAAATCGGAATTGAGCATTAAGCCTTGCAGTGTGAACGTAGCGTTAGTCTATACAAGATTTTCAAGATGGACTGTCTAAAAACTAGCCTTTCTAGCTAAATGAGGTGGGCAATTATGTCTTATAATAAGGGTGGCTAGATGTTTTGACTTGAAAATAGACAAATAAACTTCCTAAGATTTGTATTTTTTGCAGTGCATACAGTAAGCAGCCCACAATGGCACAACCTTCTGTCGATTAATATAGTATAAAAATGAAAAATTATTCCAAATAATTAAGTTCAGGGCTTACTGTTACTCATCACGCGCTTACTGGAGTTCAGCCAGTTCAGCTCCAGGCTGTAGAAGCAGATCAGGTACTCCAGGTCCATGAGGACAACCACCAGCGAGTTGAGCTGATCGGCCAGCCAGAAATCAGCGAAGCCCACTCTGTGGAATGGAGCGGTGACCACTCGGAACTGCGAGAAACGGGAGAAAGAGGATGAGAACAAGAGTGCTCCGAGAGTACAATATCCCTCACTGGCGACTGTACCGTAACTCTGGGAAAATGCAACGGAATTGAACGAAATTACAATATGCGTACGACCGACATGTAACAAAGAATCCTGCCAAGTTTGGTGAAATTCCTCCAAAAATTAAGAGAGGAGTTGATTTCAGAAAGTGAGCACCCTTCCCGGGACGGACATCACCACGACATAATCAACCTTTGCGCCTTTCAGCCAGCGGGGGATAACAATTGTGAGGGAAGTTGATTTCAGAAAGCAAGCACGCCTTGATGAAATTGCTAAAGTACAAGCTTGTTAATAATCAAGGGTATAACTCTGGGGAAAAACTGCCCAAATTAAACGAAATTCCAATCTGCGTATAACCGTCATATAACAAAGCCTTTTGCCAAGTTTGGTGAAATTCCTCCACACATTGTGAGAGGAGCTGATTTCAGAAGAACCGACACCCTCATGAAATTGCCAAAGTTATTTAATCAAGGGTCAAAACTCTGGGAAAATTTTCACAAACGAAATATGCGTATTACCGTCATATAGACCCTTTTCAGTCACGTGACCTTCGTAAACGCGACCGCCATTTTGGACATGTAGTGGACTTCGGCTCGAATCGGTTTGAATGCGAGGAAGGCAACAAACGAAAAACAAAAGAAAAAGGAGTGAGATGCAGAAAACACCTTCACTATCCAGCGACGTAGGGCATTTACAGGGCGAGCAGAGGGAGAGGTATTTGCAAAAATTGAGGTTAGCAGGCTTAGAGAACGACGTTTACCTGCTTCCACCAGGATTGTTCACTGACGTATGCTCCGGCTTGCTCCCCCTCAAATTAAGCAGCGCGCTCTGGCTTGCTCCCCCTCAAATTAAGCTGCTTAATTTGAGGGGGAGCAAGCCGGCGCGTGCTCCGGAACCTCGGCCGGAGCACTCCGGGAGCAAGCCGGAGCGCGCTGCTTAATTCGAGGGGGAGCAAGCCGGAGCGCGCTGCTTAATTTGAGGGGGAGCAAGCCGGAGCGCGCTGCTTAATTCGAGGGGGAGCAAGCCGGAGCGCGCTCCGGAACCTCGGACGTTGGCTCCGGCAGCTATTTACACTGGATCCGGTGTAAATAGCTGCCGGATCATAATTACAGTAAACTAGTAAATACAGTAAAGGAAAAACTTGAGACTGAAAGGTTTTAACAGTCATCCAAATGACTGAACGTAAACATTGCTACAGTAACATACCAGCTATGATGTTGTTGACATTAGCTAGTCAACAATAGCTACTACAGAAGAACAAAGAGGTTACAATAGGTTATTTTAACCTATTTGGTTACACACTCGCCGCCACAGAATGTTAACAGCAATGTAATGCCTTTTCTGGCTAATTTTATTCGTCTTACCTCCAACAAAGTGGTCACTACACAAGCGCTGGTATGCCGAGGGTTGCCAATCTTTCCTGTTAATGGCCGCTATTAACAGGAAAGGATCCGATAAAATGATAACCCTTGCCTTGTGTGTTGATGGTTACTACATCCAGGTGCACAACAATATAGTGGCATGATGGAAGTCTTGCTGAAAGTAAAAACTTTCTTTGCTGCCGTTCCTCAATGCTGGCTGTGGTAAACTACTGGTAGTACACGTCCAAAATGGCGGCCGCGTTTGTCGTGACGTCACGTGAGAAGGGTCCATAACAAGGCCTTTTGCCAAGCTTCGAGAAATTCATCCACAAATTGTAAGAGGAGTTGATTTCAGAAGGAAAACACGCGCTCATGAAATTGTCAAAGTACAAATTTGTTAATCAAGGGCTGTAACGAAATTGCAATATGCGTATTCCCGACATACAACAAAGAATCCTGCCAAGTTTGGTGAAATTCCTCCAAAAATTGAGAGAGGAGTTGATTTCAGAAGGTGAGCACCCTTCCCGGGACGGATGGATGGACAGACATCACCACGACAATAATCCCCCTTTTGGGCCTTTCGGCCAGCGGGGTATGATAAAAACAAAAAACGTTTACATGTCGTATTTCATTTGCGCAAACTCAATAAAATGAGTAAAGCGTGACATAAGAACAAATCAAATAACCGCGAGAATGCAATTTTAAACCATTACAAGCAAACAATCTTGAGATTTTCTCTCCCTTCCCCGGAAATCCTGCTTATTATTAAGTTATTCACTGGCCACTTTATCAGGAACACCCATACATCCACCTGCTGTTCTGTTTTACGCAGTTCTCGAATCAGCCAATCCCTTGACGATGAATATGGTCGTGCTGATACTAGGGATGGCGAAAACTAAAAAAAATCTTGACCGACCACCGAGCCTCATTAGCCGGTGTTCTGATAAATTGTCCTACACGTCAATGCGTCCACTGCGCATGCGCAGAGCACAAAACGTCATTTCTTGGCATTTGAACAGATGTTTGTCCTACATCAGCTGTGCTATAAACGATGCAGATTAACGGCGTGCATTCAATCTTTACTACTTAATCTAACATAATGCTGATTTCTAACCATTGCGTGAGTCTTGCAATACATCTGAAATATCTCCCCTTCACGATCTTCCACTAAAGCGCTTCAACTTCTGACCTATCTGATCAAACGTAAAGATAACTTGAAAGAGAACAAGTTATATTACTTCATTTATTTGAGGCAACGAGTTTCCACCTTTTTTTCAAGTAAGCTTAACTTATTCTTTTTTACAGCGAGTGTAGTATATTCTGGTGGGGTCATTTGAATTCTCAAAACTTCCTACATTCATATGTTAATGTAAAGGCATATTCTGATGGTCACTGAGTTGCCAGAAAGTCCTGCATTCATATATTAAAGTAAAAGAATATTATGACGAGGTCGTCTGAACTGTCAGAATGTCCTACACTCCTATTTTAATGTAGAAGCATATGTCAGAACACCCTACATTCATATATTGTAAAAACAAATTCCGATGGTCATTTGAATAGTCAGAACGTCCTCCAACCCCGATTCCAAAAAAGTTGGGACAAAGTACAAATTCTAAATAAAAACGGAATGCAATAATTTACAAATCCCAAAAACTGATATTGTATTCACAATAGAACATGGACAACATATCAAATGTCGAAAGTGAGACGTTTTGAAATTTCATGCCAAATATTGGCTCATTTGAAATTTCATGACAGCAACACATCTCAAAAAAGTTGGGACAGGGGCAATAAGAGGCTGGAAAAGTTAAAGGTACAAAAAAGGAACAGCTGGAGGACCAAATTGCAACTCATTAGGTCAACTGGCAATAGGTCATTAACATGACTGGGTATAAAAAGAGCATCTTGGAGTGGCAGCGGCTCTCAGAAGTAAAGATGGGAAGAGGATCACCAATCCCCCTAATTCTGCGCCGACAAATAGTGGAGCAATATCAGAAAGGAGTTCGACAGTGTAAAATTGCAAAGAGTTTGAACATATCATCATCTACAGTGCATATCATCATCAAAAGATTCAGAGAATCTGGAAGAATCTCTGTGCGTAAGGGTCAAGGCCGGAAAACCATACCGGGTGCCCGTGATCTTCGGGCCCTTAGACGGCACTGCATCACATACAGGCATGCTTCTGTATTGGAAATCACAAAATGGGCTCAGGAATATTTCCAGAGAACATTATCTGTGAACACAATTCACCGTGCCATCCGCCGTTGCCAGCTAAAACTCTATAGTTCAAAGAAGAAGCCGTATCTAAACATGATCCAGAAGCGCAGACGTCTTCTCTGGGCCAAGGCTCATTTAAAATGGACTGTGGCAAAGTGGAAAACTGTTCTGTGGTCAGACGAATCAAAATTTGAAGTTCTTTATGGAAATCAGGGACGCCATGTCATTCGGACTAAAGAGGAGAAGGACGACCCGAGTTGTTATCAGCGCTCAGTTCAGAAGCCTGCATCTCTGAGGGTATGGGGTTGCATTAGTGCGTGTGGCATGGGCAGCTTACACATCTGGAAAGACACCATCAATGCTGAAAGGTATATCCAGGTTCTAGAGCAACATATGCTCCCATC
Source organism: Neoarius graeffei (assembly GCF_027579695.1). Taxonomy (NCBI): domain Eukaryota; kingdom Metazoa; phylum Chordata; class Actinopteri; order Siluriformes; family Ariidae; genus Neoarius; species Neoarius graeffei. The sequence continues at coordinate 8,980,751 of NC_083569.1, forward strand.
CAGACGACGTCTCTTTCAGGGAAGACCTTGCATTTTCCAACATGACAATGCCAAACCACATACTGCATCAATTACAGCATCATGGCTGCGTAGAAGAAGGGTCCGGGTACTGAACTGGCCAGCCTGCAGTCCAGATCTTTCACCCATAGAAAACATTTGGCGCATCATAAAACGGAAGATACGACAAAAAAGACCTAAGACAGTTGAGCAACTAGAATCCTACATTAGACAAGAATGGGTTAACATTCCTATCCCTAAACTTGAGCAACTTGTCTCCTCAGTCCCCAGACGTTTACAGACTGTTGTAAAGAGAAAAGGGGATGTCTCACAGTGGGAAACATGGCCTTGTCCCAACTTTTTTGAGATGTGTTGTTGTCATGAAATTTAAAATCGCCTAATTTTTCTCTTTAAATGATACATTTTCTCAGTTTAAACATCTGATATGTCATCTATGTTCTATTCTGAATAAAATATGGAATTTTGAAACTTTCACATTGTTGCATTCCGTTTTTATTTACAATTTGTACTTTGTCCCAACTTTTTTGGAATCGGGGTTGTACTTACTGTAGAAGCGTATTCTGACGTGGTCATACGAGTTGTCAGAACGTCCTGCGGCGTCATTTGAATTGTAATAACGTCCTACACTCATTTTAATAGAGCAAAAAAGTCAGAGCGTCCTAGATTCATATGAATGTAAAAGCATATTCTGACGGAGTCGTTTGAATTGTCAGGACGTCCTACATTCGTATGAATTCTGACAGGGTTGTGGACGTTGTATCAGTGTAGAAGCATGTTCTTTGTAGAGGGAAAAACCGCGAACTATGACTAAAAGTTAAAGTTGAATCACACTGTAGGATTTCCTGCAATGTCGGACTGCTCGACAGACATCCCCTCCTACCGTAGGATGCTTCGCGGATGCAGGACCGTTTATCAGAACACCGGTTAAAGTCGGTTAACCTATGAGTTTAAAATTCTAGAATTGGAATTATTAGAATCTATTCGAAATCTAACCGCGAGCATCCGCACATTCAGTCCCAGTCGCTGCCCTCCACTCACATTACCTTTTCTACAGCGCGAAACATTTAGTCAAACGTGGCACTGATGTCGAGGGGTTTGTATTGGAGCGGAGGACAAATGGCCGTGTCAGCGAGGGGCACGCACTTTTGTCAAGTTGCAACTTGGCATTAAAAATATCAGTGTGAACGTGTTCTCAATAAATTGCCGTCATTTTCTAAGCGGCAAGCTTTAGCTCAGTCACTACCGGTGCTTGCATTGAGTAGCCTATTGAAAACAATCCCATCATACGCTTGTCCCATCTTAACTTTTACGTTTTAGCGATACGGCCCCTGGTGTTTACAGTTAACTGCAGTAGGCTGTGTGTTGATATTGCATACTGCTACGGACTAGGCACTTTTCTTCGAAGTGAGACACAGAGACCTCGTACTGCGATTTGTTTTCCAGCTACTGATATTACGGTTACATGGCTGCTAATTGTGCACAGCCGTTGGGAATGGGATAGCTGGAGCTGAGCTGATTAGCCGCTAAGCTAATATAGCGACTGTCTGATGCGAAGTAACATCAGTGAGTAACCAGGTTTTAGTTCAGATCTTGTGTATTATTATTACGTTGACATTAATATTCACCAGACTAATCAACCATCGACTTCATTCATGCTAGGGATGGCGAAAACTAAAAAAAAATCTTGGCCGACCACCGAGCCTCATTAGCCGGTTAAAGTCGGTTAACCTATGAGTTTAAAATTCTAGAATTGGAATTATTACAGGGATGCAAACGGCGCGCCTTTTGGCGGATGCCGCCCTCTCCATGGCTGAATTGCGCAGATCCGACCTTTCTTTCCCAAGGGGGGGCACTGGAGCGTCCGACCACAACTTCATCAAAGCAAATTCTGCATATGAAGCACTTGCATGTGACGTCACAGCCGATCCAGATTGTGACAGACGCCATCTTGTCGGTCAAACGCCATATTTCCGCCTTCTACTTCTACCTTTTCTTCTGGAAAACCCTACTATATACAATTCTACTACAATGGCTGCGGCTACAAGCTCTCCCTACCTGTGCACGTTTTTTATGTTTTTTGTGTGTATTTTTGCGTGTTGTTCGTCTGTACCGGACTTCAATATCCACTACAACCGTATGGACTTACTGGACATTGGTTTCCAGCAGAAAATGACGGTTTGTAGCGATTTCCATCGCATGCACAACATTCCGGACGAGATAGCGAGGATTGTTATTGGAAGCAAAGCGAAGGAGGCGGCGCCGGGAGCGGAAGCAAAAGCGAGGCTGCAGGCAGAGCCGGCCTGTTGACTAAGCTCAGAAAACAGCCACTCAAATCTCCACTGCTAAGCCTCTACCTCTCCAACGCCAGATCCATGTAAACAAGACGGACGATTTGGAATTACAGCTGGAATTACCTTATTCTAGTCTATAATCGGCTGGTCAGTGCTATACTCAATACTTAAGTGACTTAGCCGTCCAATGAGGATTGTTATTTTCTTGTTTACAAGATGCCACATCTGAGTCGCTGACAAATCCTGAATTTCTGTAAAGATTACTGTCCAGAGATTTATAAGCACGCAGTGCTTCACCACTGAACAGCGAGGGAAAGTTAATGAGGTAATTATACACATCTGGGTATTCCGCTGGCAGTTCAACATCCACTGACACGGTCGTGAAAACTCCGTCCGGTAAGCGATAAGGGTCACTAATCTGTAGATCGTTTATTTTAGACATATATCTAGTTATCTGTTCATTAGAAAAATGAGCCGTGTAGTCCGTCGGTTGAAATTGATCCATTCTGTACACGAGTGCAGCAGTATTCAGCTGTGTTTTTTACCGACAAGATGGCGGCTGTGTACTTTCCGGTCACGTGACTGCAAGATCTCTATAAGCAAATGCTGCCACAGTCCACGAAACACAGGAAGTACAAGCACGAGAAGAAAACAGCAAATCAGAAAGCCGCGCACGGCAGTGGCGGCTGCTGGTTTTTAAAACAGGGGAAGCCCATTTTACGCATTCATCGTAAAACCTGTAGGCCAGATATCAAAGCATAGAAAAGTGTGCCCCATTAGCATAGTGAACTAGACAACCCTACCTAGTGGCAGAAAGTATTTTTGCTTGTACATTTCATGTTATAGTCTGGCTTGCCAGGCTAGTGCCTCATATCCTTAATCAAAAATATCAAACATCCAAAAATCACTGGCTATTCAACGAAGAGCCTTGAACATCATACCCTGATATGCAACACAGAGTCTTTAACACAACACCCAGCTGTGCAACACATCCTTGAACATCTTCTGCAACACAGTCTGGAAATTCATAACCAGGTAGGCTATGCAACACACAGAACCTTGAATATTATACCCAGGTATAACCTATAACACAGAGCCCACCATTCTCTTAACATTACTGAACAATATACACACTTCACATTCATGAACATGAACACTATTTATACACAAATTCTGCCCTCCGCTCCTTTTCCAGAAAATGGTCTGTGACCCTGTCATACCAGCTGGTTGTGCTTTCCAGAGACTTCACCAATTTCTGTTAGCAGCTAGCACTGCAGATCCCAATAAGGCTCAAGCTAGCCTACAACCAGATTGAACTACAAATGAAATAAACGAGTGAATTCGCGAATGATCAAACTGATAGAATGGATGAAAGTTAACGGAGCACAACGAGTAATATTTACATTTATTTACAGAGTAATGTACAGAAACATCAATGAGAAGAAACGTTTATATGAAAAGAAATTCGGACAGCACTTTGGCACACGACTACACTTTCTCGACATCCGCTAGGGACTGACTGATCATACTTCCGTGTTCCTCGCCGAAGTACCGCCCTCCTCATGTCTTTCAAACACTACCTCCAATAATCCTTTATCAGCCCGGCTTCTTGTCCCTCCCACTGTCTCGTTTAGTCCCAGAGAAGCCCGGCTTCCCTGGAAGTGATGATTTTGTTGATTTTAACCAATAACAACTAGCCGAAATTGGCTGTTCAGAGCCGTCTCGTAGACTGCAGCGGATACCCGGCTGCCAGTCAGTGTTGCCAGATACTGCTGACGTTTTCCATCCCAAAATATATTCAAAACCCGCCAAAATGCACTTAAAACCGCCCAATCTGGCAACACTGCTGCCAGTCCATAGAGCCCATTGAAATAAGAAAGGTTACAGCCTGGCAGCAAAGGTGATTCTCGTAGCGAACTGCAAGTTCGTCAGACATCACTCAAATAAGTTACAGGATAGTTATGAACATAAATACAATCTTGGGCATATGTTATGCAAGTTGTTTTAATGAGAATTCAACGTCGTAGACGCCGCAGTTTGGGGAGAGAATTTTAGGGGAAGCTCGGCTTCCCTTGTTGTCTCTGAGAAATCGCTCCTGGCGCACGCCCGCACCGAAGCCGTGCAAAATTTAATGTGCGCAGCTTCCACGCAAACGCGCGCAACCCCCCGATACACTGCCCTCCTCCCACACCCCCACACCTCATGGACTGCAACGGCACCCGCCTATTTAGTAATTTTAATACAGAATCCACCTTGAAATTACAATCAGACACTCCAACGCCCCCCCCCCCAAAAAAAAACCCGGATCTGCGCGATTCAAAAAAAAAAAAGTCGGCATCTGCGCCTTTAGTTTGTGTGGAGAGATCTGATCTGCAATAACATACATTGTTGGCTACAGACCGAAACATACTTTCAGAATGCACTGGCCAAGGCAGGACTAAACTCCATGTGCCTTCTAATAATAATTAAAAAAAACAGAATAGTAATTTGTAAGATAAAAAGCCTGTGTCTACACTTTTCTTTCGCCGAGTGGCAGCTGGGCGGGACATGACTGAATGGGTGTTTCTGATTTGTCAGCTGTCTTTAACTGGGGCGGGAGGGCGGGACATGACTGAATGGGTGTTTCTGATTTGTCAGCTGTCTTTAACTGGGGCGGGAGGGCAGGACATGACTGAATGGGTGTTTCTGATTTGTCAGCTGTCGTCCTTACACCGCATGGCATGCCCCAAGCGTTTACAAACACAGAATTCCAGGTTCTCCGCTCCAAAATCGGCAGCTTCAAAACGATTGATTTTTTTTTTAAACGACAACCAAAAAAAAATTAACCGGTTGACGTTGATTCGGTCAACCATCGGTCAAACGGTCATCGGTTAACATGCCAAATTCATGCGCCGTGTTCTTGTTTCTTTGATAGTCAAGAATTTCCTTGATGTCACGTAGTAAAATGTAATCCGACACAGACTTTTCTTTCGCCGAGTGCATGGATTAAAGCAAAAAAAAATTGACTGAAAATTTACGGGGGGGGTTATGGGTGGATTTCGATGAAATTCTGAGAATGGTTAACTTAGAACTGATAACTTTATTATCAATTAATTAATGGATTAATATATTCAATTTATTGCACTTTCTTTCCATTGCTTCCGTATATTTTTTTTTTTGTGGCAAACCACACAAATGCAAGCGCCTGGAATGTTTAGTTTTTTGCACCATGAACTAAATGGCTTTCCGTTTTCACCCATTTCGTACAGCCAGGCCCACCTCCACTTGTTTTTACACCTTTATCGATGGCAGACACATCAGTGCCTTCTTTCATGTAAAGCGCATCCATGCTGCCGAAACCGAAAGCAGAATGACATGCTCCTCTGTGCTCAACGTCAATATAGAAAAAAGTCTGGATCTTCGCTTAAAGGTCCCATGGCATGGTGGTTTGTTGATGCTTTAAACGGGCTCGTGGAGGTTTCCGGATGTTATATCCGCAGCCTTTCTCGAAATGAACCCTCGGCACGTAGATATAGCCTCCTGGGAGAAAGCCCCATTTCAGCGCTTTTCCCAGTGCGTCGTTTTGCTAATGAGAAGCAGGAGGCGGGGAAGGGTAGAGGGTGGGGGCGGGTCTTATCATTAATATTCATGACATGTAAACGCGTTACCTCTGATTGGCTAACAGCACTGTGACGCTACCTCCAGTGGGTCAGAACAAGCGGATGTGGGTGTCTTACTATGGCGAGAGAGAAGGAACAAACCGCGAAGGGAAAAATACCGCGCGCTGACGTCATTAAGGTGCAACGCGAGGAAATAAAATAAATTCAACAAATGTTTGGGTTTTTACTGAACAAAAAAACATAAAATGAACGAGTGACTTAAAAAAAAGAATGTGGGTGTCTTTGTAAAAACTGTTTTGATTGGCTATTATAACAGAGCATGCTGCATGCTTTTTGGTTTTGTAGCGCAGAGTACCTGGCTAACTGCAGGAAGCGGTTAGCTGCACAGCTAATGTAGCCATTGCAAGGCTAACGTGGCACCGATTTTAAAACACGGCAAAACGACTTAACAGTTATACACTTACTTGTTCGGCGTTTGTGGCTGATGCGGCAGGGATGCTTGGTACGGACCCAGGCTTTGATGTGCAAAACCTGCCCTGTACTGTCCCAAGTTGTGGAAACATTCATCAGGAAAATGCTTCCGACAAACGTACACCGTCTTAGGTCGACTCGACGGTGTATTATTGAAGTAAATAAAATTAAGCCACTGCGTCTTCAGGGGCTCTCCCGTCGGCAGTAAAAACAGACTCTTTTCTGTGTTGTCACATCCATGTACAGCGCAATTTCCATGTTTCGCTCGCTTAGGTGATGCCATGTTGTTGTGTCCTCTATGGTCTCCTCACTACAACTGGGCGGGGCAATCCATACAGTGGGTGGGAATCCAGAGGGGGGGCGTGGGGATCATCTCCCTTGCTGACGTAGTAAAAGGAAGAGCTTATCAACGCGCCGTTTTGACGCGCCATTCTCAAATGTTGGGCATAGTTTGGTTTACACATTATGAAATTTCTAGCCACTGGGGTGACTTAAGGTCAGAGGAACTCATTTTAACGTTAAAAAACCTCAGAAAGTGAAAATTTCATGCCATGGGACCTTTAAACGTTCGCTGCCTACGGTGCGGCATTAAAAAAAACATGCGCTGTCAAAATTGGCAAAATACATTCCCATGTGCTTGGCGTGCTTGTGTCTGACCATTTCTGTTTTGTATTAAATTAATGGCGTATTCACACCTACGTTGTTTGGTCCGGACCAAACGAACCAAATTTCCCTTGGTCCGGACCTTTTGGGTTGGTCTGAATACAAACCACCGAACTCTGGTCCGGACCAAACAAGCGGACCGAGACCGAGCTGCAAGGTCGGACTCGGTCCGGACCAAAGGAACCCTGGTGCGGATCTTTTGGAGGTGTGAAAGCAGGCTGGACCTAATCTGACAGTTTTGCTTTTTTGTACCTCGGGAGCGTCCGTCGTTTGTCGAGCATTATGGGAAACAGAGTCTTGACACTCCACCGCAAAGTGCAAACACTGTTTCGGTTGTCAAGGGTCCTTCAGTCACCAGTGGTAGGCGAGTACAAAAAATGAGTAGGGGGCAAACGTGGGCAGAGGAAGAAACGCGCACCCTTGTGGATATATGGGCAGATGTCCACATATCTGAGCTTTTGGAGAGAACACACAAAAATGCCGACGTGTTTGCTGTATTCAGTGAGAAAATGAAGGAGAAGGGGTTCACGCGCTCCCCAGAACAATGTCGGCTAAAAGTGAAGAAACTCTGTCAGACCTACAGCAGCATCACACGCAGCATGTGCGGAATCTGCGCATGTCGCACGCAGCATGTGCGGAATCTGCGCATGTCGCACGCAGCATGTGCGGAATCTGCGCATGTCGCACGCAGCATGTGCGGAATCTGCGCATGTCGCACGCAGCATGTGCGGAATCTGCGCATGTCGCACGCAGCATGTGCGGAATCTGCGCATGTCGCACGCAGCATGTGCGGAATCTGCGCATGTCGCACGCAGCATGTGCGGAATCTGCGCATGTCGCACGCAGCATGTGCGGAATCTGCGCATGTCGCACGCAGCATGTGCGGAATCTGCGCATGTCGCACGCAGCATGTGCGGAATCTGCGCTTGTCTCACGCAGCATGTGCGGAATCTGCGCATGTCACATGCAGCATGTGCGGTTGTTGTAAAAATAAATAGCCGTGAATCGTGCATGGATTGAAAAAGTCGCTTGGACATTTAAAAACAACTCACTGGAATTTTTTAAGACTTTATAATAATTCCGTACAGAATAACACTGTTTGCCGTAACATCGTATTTACGTAACTTTTCCGTACAAAATACGGCCAATCCGTACTAGTAGGCATCTCTGGGGTTTTCACACACACAACAGTTTCAACACAGAATGGTGCGGGGGGGAAAAAAAACAAAAAACAAAACATCGAGTCATGGCAAGTGGACACCCTACCATCATGAAACTCACAAAAATACAATTATAAACTAAAATTAGCATAGATAGTCGGGCTAGTCAGGTGAATTTGTTACTCTGACACGAATCTTGATTTTGCACGGCCTTATTTCCTTCTATTTATTTAGCGGCAAACAAACAGATCAATTCTTTTTTTTCCCCTCATTGCTACTATTAGCTAGGTCAGGGGTCACCAAACTACGGCCCGCGGGCCAGATCCGGCCCGCCATCCCCCTTTGACCGGCCCCCCAGCCCCTCTGCCCCCCATCACTTGAACCAGCCCTATGAGGCAATCCCCAAAAGTGGTCATGGCCTATTTTTTTAAATTGCTTTTTGGCAAATAATAACATGTCTGCATCTTGTATTTTGTTGATTTTATCAATTAAAATTGATATTTAGTTATAAAATGAACTATTCATATTTTCCGAATTTTCGTCATATGCTCGCGATCAAGCAGTGACAGGCAGCGCATGCGCAGAGAACTGTCAGTGTTCAGCACAGCAAAATGGCTAGCGGTCAGCGAAAAGCTGACAGAGAGTGCAGAGTTTTTAAAGAACAGTGGACCACCAATTATTTTTTCGTTCAGTGTAAGGACCGTGCAGTTTGTCTTGTATGTAAAGAAAGTGTGTCGGTTTTCAAAGAATATAATCTGCGTCGTCACTACGAAACCCGCCACAAAGAGTATGCTAGTTTGCGAGGGCAAACATGAGAAGACAGGATTCGGAGGATGAAATGCGGACTGGCTGCACAACAGAATGTATTCCTTCACCAAACCCAGATCAACCAGGCTGCTGTCCGAGCTCGCTATAAGGTAGCTCACCTACTAGCTACCCATGGAAAGCCGTTTACTGATGGGGACTTTGTTAAAGTATGCATGCTTGCTGTGGCCGAGGAGGTGTGTCCCGACAAGAAGGATGCGCTCAATGCGGTGAGTCTCTCCGCACCTACTATGACCAGGCGAACCGAAGATTTGGGGGACAACGTGTATGACCAGCTGAATGAGAAAGCGTCAGAATTCGAGTTTTTTGCTTTGGCCATGGATGAGAGCAATGACGTGCAGGACACAGCACAACTGCTGTGATCTATTGATATATTGCTCATATTATTATAATTTCACTGTTTTTTAAAATGTATTTATTTTATAGGCCTATTTATTTGACCTTTATTAAGTGCTGCATACAATTATTATTTATATTATTAATAATATCAACAGGCTTACCTACAATTTATAATTTTCCACTCACCTTTGCCAGTGTCAATCACCTCAAATAGGCAGATGTTTCTTACCTTGACAGCTTTGATATTTTTATAAGAAAATAAATAAATGGAATATCAGTGGTATTTCAAATTAAAACAAAGTGTGAAGACTTGATTACTACTTTTGCAAACCACTAGTAAAAGATAAACAAATATGTGCCAGGAATCAAGTGTTGATATAGTAGTGGGGGATATAGTAGTGTGGGGATATAGTAGTGTGGGGATATAGTAGTGTGGGGATATAGTAGTGGGGGATATAGTAGTGGGGGTATAGTAGTGGGGGGTATAGTAGTGGGGGGTATAGTAGTGGGGGATATAGTAGTGGGGGTATAGTAGTGGGGGTATAGTAGTGGGGGATATAGTAGTGGGGGATATAGTAGTGGGGGATATAGTAGTGTGGGTATAGTAGTAGGGGATATAGTAGTGGGGGGTATAGTAGTGTGGGATATAGTAGTAGGGGATATAGTAGTGGGGGTATAGTAGTAGGGGATATAGTAGTGGGGGATATAGTAGTGGGGGATATAGTAGTGGGGGATATAGTAGTAGGGGATATAGTAGTGGGGGTATAGTAGTGGGGGATATAGTAGTGGGGGATATAGTAGTGGGGGATATAGTAGTGGGGGTATAGTAGTGGGGGATATAGTAGTGGGGGATATAGTAGTGGGGGTATAGTAGTGTGGGTATAGTAGTAGGGGATATAGTAGTGGGGGGTATAGTAGTGTGGGTATAGTAGTGGGGGCATAGTAGTGGGGGATATAGTAGTGGGGGATATAGTAGTGGGGGGTATAGTAGTGTGGGTATAGTAGTGGGGGGTATAGTAGTGTGGGTATATAGTAGTGGGGGGTATATAGTAGTGGGGGATATAGTAGTGGGGGATATAGTAGTGTGGGTATAGTAGTGGGGATATAGTAGTGTGGGTATAGTAGTGGGGGATATAGTAGTGTGGGTATAGTAGTGGGGGGTATAGTAGTGTGGGTATATAGTAGTGGGGGATATAGTAGTGGGGGGTATAGTAGTGGGGGGTATAGTAGTGTGGGTATAGTAGTGGGGGATATAGTAGTGGGGGATATAGTAGTGGGGGTATAGTAGTGGGGGAATAGTAGTGGGGGAATAGTAGTGGGGGAATAGTAGTGGGGGAATAGTAGTGTGGGATATAGTAGTGTGGGATATAGTAGTGTGGGATATAGTAGTGTGGGTATAGTAGTGGGGATATAGTAGTGGGGGTATAGTAGTGGGGGAATAGTAGTGGGGGAATAGTAGTGGGGGAATAGTAGTGTGGGATATAGTAGTGTGGGATATAGTAGTGTGGGATATAGTAGCATGGGTATAGCAATGTGGGTATAGTAGTGGGGATATAGTAGTGGGGGATACAGTAGTGGGGATACAGTAGTGCGGGTATAGTAGTGGGGATATAGTAGTGGGGGTATAGTAGTGGGGATACAGTAGTGCGGGTATAGTAGTGGGGATATAGTAGTGGGGGTATAGTAGTGGGGATGGCCGTGCCAGGCTAGTAATCTCTACTACACAATGAGGCCTGCTGGTGGTCATATTTGTCTGGGTCATACAATTCTATGTGATATAGCTGACCCGACCCCGGCCCCCCATCACAGTCAGGAACGACAATGTGGCCCCCAGAGAAAAAAGTCTGGTGACCCCTGAGCTAGGTTATCTACATAGGGCAGATTCTACCGTAACTGGATCCATTAACCACTTGCCCACAAAATAAAAGATTTTTCTTGTCCTTTTTTCAGTGAGGTAATATTTTCAAGATTGAAAATATGGTATTTGGTCTTCTAAAACAGCACGTCATTTAAAAATACACTGAGTATATCAATAAAAGATTTTTAAAGAATAAAGTTCTATTTCTTTGACGTATCTGACAGACATAACTCCCATTTTAAAAATCCCTTTCATTATCCCTGTTGCTATCGTCAGTGAATTTCTGTCAGATGACCTGACGATAGACTCGGCCATTATGGATCTTTGGTAGTTTGTTGACGGTGTAGTGGCTGCTGCTTTATGTCCCGGGGCTCCCTCATGCCTGTGTTACCTTCTGGCTCTCTCCTTTTAGTTATGCTGTCATAGTTAGTTGCCGGAGTCCCTGCTTGTACTCGGTGCAATATGTATACTGTTCCTACTTATTCAGGTGACATTGGGCATACCTAACAACCTGCGTTTTCTCCCCTCCCCCCCCACCCCAAATCTGTCCCTCTGAGTTACATGGAGTCAACAGGAAATCTTTTGGTGGAGAGGGTGGAGACCTCGACTGGCTATCGTAGCCTGCAGGGAATCGGCCGTCAGACATTCTGTCGCATGTCCCAGACCCGGTGAAATGTAACTGAATTGTCTTGGCCACCCTAAGGGTCCTATCTGCATCTCATCATTGCTGAGGAGTGTGCTCCCATCACCCATCCAGCCAGAGCAGGTCATGATATTTTTTTTACCATATTAACATGCCATTGTTGTGTGTTATGCCTGATGTCAAGACTCTCGTCTCTGTGAGCCTACCACACAGATTTAATACTTGTCATTTTTAGGGCATACCTAACATGTGTTTTCTTTCTCTCTCTCTTCCCCCCCCAATCTGTCCCTCTGAGTTACATGTTGGTCCTGGGATTGAGATGCTGGCCTCTTCTGCCCCTCGGACCTGCTTGATCCATCCTGGTGCCCTGTGTCTGGTCGGAGTTTTATCGCATCGCTCCTGTGGAGGACGGCCCCATGAGGACAGTTGAAAGTCACACCTGGAGGACGCTCTGGACACTTACAGTAATGCTTTTATGGCTGAGGACTACAGTTGACTTGCTAACTTTAGGACTGCAGTTATCATGAACAGTTTTGCACTCAAGTTTCCATCAATGAAGAGTTTATAACATCAACGAAACTGACTTCATGTTAAAACTGTTAATATTATAGTCAGGCTGTCTGTTGTTGCCCAAATGAGGATGGGTTCCCTTTTGAGTCTGGTTCCTCTCGAGGTTTCTTCCTCATGTCGTCTGAGGGAGTTTTTCCTTGCCACCGTCGCCACAGGCTTGCTCATTGGGGATAGATTAGGGATAAAATTAGCTCATGTTTTAAGTCGTTAAAATTCTGTAAAGCCGCTTTGCGACAATGTTTATTGTTAAAAGCGCTATACAAATAAACTTGACTTGACTTGTTATCGTGTGGAAGCAGGCTTTATAATTTTTGGGTGTCAACAGATAGAGTTGAAATAGATTAACAGCGAAAAGACTAATTCGTTCACGAGAGAAGCCCACGGTTATTTTTAAAAAAATGCTATCGTCAGTCTGTCAGTCAAATGCACCTGACGATAGCAACCACGCACATGTTGACTGACGCAAAGAGGAAATTCTACTGCGCATGATTTTTGTGACAGCAGACATTTGTGCCCAAATCCAGAATCCAGGGACACATGTCGGCCCGGGGGCATTTTGAGTTATTGACAGATTAAGAAAGTACAGTTTCTAAGCTTTCCAATGATGCCTTCTATGTGGAGATCTGACAATATTTGAAGAATGTGTGGCCTTTTGAAAGTGTATACTTCTTAAAACAGAAAAGGGAGAAAATCGCCCTCAAAGTTTTCCATCTCAGCTACTCTGGGTGTAGGGCGGGCACATAATGGTGCTCATTTGCATGACATTAAGGAAAGCCCTACCCCCTACGAGCTAGCACGATGCTACTTTCACCACATCAATTTTCCTTCCATGCAAAGTATGCCCAACACAATTATGAAGTACAAAAATAAGTCCTAAAGTATACTTTAACGTTTTGTGGTTGAAAAATTACTCACACCGTAAGAAAGAAAGATAGCACGATGATGACACAACTAACACAACACTAGTTTCATGTAAAGCCTCGGTCACAACCGGCTGTACCGTACGTGCTCCTACGGCCGGTCTACATGCAAAAAACGCATGAAACGCACGAGAGCGCGCGTGTGACGTGCTGATTTTCAAGCCGCAGACCGGCCGCAGAGGTTCTTTGTCATGTCAAACAAACTCTACGGGCGCTTACGTTTTTTTCAGGTTGCAAGACAAACTTACAGCCAACGTGCGTCTTTCTCCATGAACAAAAAAAAAAAAAAAAACGCAGCGATTTGGGAAACGCCAAAAAATCGTACGTCCGGTTTTGACTTAGGCTTAACCAAACCACAACACTCTCCGTTACATGCAAAAATAACCACACAGCCTTAGATTAATAAACTCACCCCATCAGAAAGAGAAACGGCGCCTTGCACACACCAATGCCTCCGATGGAATATGTAGTCCTAGAACACTTCCTTGTGGTTGCGTTTTTTTTGCTAGAAATGGTTATCTCCGATGTAACTACCGTGCGTCTGTTTGCTTCGCGGTGTTTCAGCTCCTCTGCGCTCTGTTTAGCTTGCTCATTCCATAGTGAAATTACACGCCTGTATGCAGCTTAAGTAGCCACGAGCTCAGCTCGTATCATACAGCTGATTCGCGAAAAAAAAAAACCCAAAAGACTTAAATCATCACGTGAATGGCCCATATGGTAATTTAGCCACACACCCCAGCAGGCTACAGTCCTGACAAAAACGAGACAATTTGCAACAAAAAATGTATGCTTTTCCAACAAAACAATCTATTATCTGAAATACTGATTGCATTCTTCAAGATCTCAACTTGCACATCATGGAAAAAAAAACAAAAATCACAAATTTCGAAAAAACAAATGCTTCTTTTGCGATTTTCTCGGATTCGTTTCGGCCGACATGCGTCCCTGGATTCGGTGAGGCGTCACATTTACTTCCGGGCAAGACTTGGAGTTCTGACAGCTAGATTTCATCAAATAAATCAAGGTAAGATTTTCAGTCAGCTATCCTGATGATAGAAACATTGAGAATATATTTGTGCATTCATATTTACATTTTTCTGGAGGAAAACTATCGTAAGTTGAGAGAAATCCGAGCCACTTGCGACCCTTTCAGCCGACAGGCCATTTCAATGTCTTATTTCCCCGCGAAAGTGACACAGTCGTGTCTATCGTCACTGTTCTGACAATTATTGTTGATATTTCAATTTTGAAAATAAGTTTTCTCTTTTTTATTTCAATATTTTATTTTATTATTTGGTTCTAGCGATGAGGTATTTAATATTACTAAATTTGTCAGATTAATAATGTTATCTAGAGTGTCTGTCAGAATATGATGGTAGACGTTAGTTTGTCTGTCAGATTTTGATGATAGAAACCGATGTGCTTCTATTGTCATTTAGCATGTCGGTCATGCCAGGCTTTTATTAATTAGTTACCAGGACTACTGTCCTAAAATTTACTGTGAATGTCCAAGACCCCAAATGCTACTAGAAAAACTTAACAGAATGATCAAAACAATCAATTCAGCAATTTAAGGAGATGGGACTCAACTGGCCTCTGTTATGGTAGAATCTGGCATAGCCAAGGTAGCATGTCATGAGTTTAAATCTCAGACATGTCTGGTCCAAAGATGCGGAAGTTTACACAGTGACATCAGTCACTCACTGAGCTTTTGCGTAACGTTTTATAATATAAAAATTATAACTTCAACTTCGTTTGCGTTCTTGGAGTTCGTTAAGCAGTCGGCCATTTTGAAAAACGTTCGCGGACGATAACGCGCCCGTGGAAGAGTGTTCGGGCTCTTACCAGCAGCTTGAGGAGCCAGAAGCGGGATTTGTAGTAGCACGTCTTGAGGGGGTTGATGAGGAAAAGCAGGAAGAAGCCGTATAGCGCCAGAGGACAAGCGTGAATCGGGATACGTAAAGAATCTGAGAACAGGCAGGACAAAATGCTGACGCACCACAGCATGCTGAGAAAGCCTGCGATCTGAAGGGGGGGGGAGAAAAAAAAAAAAACACAAGAAGTCACAATGAAGGTATTTCACTTTATAAAATGTAACATTAAACTAAACCAGAAAGCCCAGCAGGACGAGTCAATCATTTTATTTAATGTCATCTCTTATACTGCAGCTGCACACTTAAGACTGACGGTTCGAGGAGCAGCTTTGGGACCAAAAGGTCGCCGGTTTGATTCCCTGGAACAGCAGGAATGGCTGAAGTGCCCCTGAGCAACGCACCTAACCCCCACCTGCTCTCCATGCTGTTGTGCGATACCCCTTTTCCACCAAATCAGTTCCAGGGCTGGTTCACAACTCGTTCAACTTGCGAGCCAGCTGAGAACCAGTTTGCTTTTCCATAGCTCACGGTGCTACGTCATTATGTCGCTGTATACGTCAGTTACGTTGCTACGTTTGCATAAACCTTGGCGCGAATATCGAAGCAAAAACAACACGGAAGAAGCAGCAGCAACAACAACAATAATAATAAATGACTTCGCGTTTGTACAGCTGCTGCTTCTCGTCGCTTAAAAATGGCGATCTTTCGCGGTCTTGCTATTGTCGTCGGTCTTAACAACTCCGCCCCCCGCTGACGTAAGCGGTTCTTTCCTCTGGCCCAGCAGAGAGTTGGTGCTAGCCTGGAACCGGTTTTTCTGGCCCCAGAACCAGTTCTTTGTCAGTGGAAACAGAAAACCCGGTTCCAAACTAAGCACTGGCCCCGAACCAGCCCTGGAACTGCTTTGGTGGAAAAGGGACATGTGTTGCTCTGTATAAAAGGAATCACACACTTCACAACCTGTGGCGGTGTTTATTTTCAACCGCAACCTGTAGCAGCACATCCCAAAGTGTTCTATTCCTCGTCATCACGAACAGCGACGCTGCTTTAGACGTGTGAACTGACCTCGAAGAGGTGCTGGTGCGAGAGGTTGTTGCGAGGGTTCAGCTCAAAGATGAGCACGTGATTGACGCCCGCTTGCCTCCAGCCGTACGTGTTGATGCCCAACAGGAAGAGGAACTCGACGAGCAGGAAGCCGCCACGGTAGATCCGCACCAGCGGCCACACGATCTCCTGGGAGCTTTCGGAAGCTCGGAATGCTTTCGCTATGCCTTTAGACACAGAAAAGAAATCTTTGTTAAAAGGACATCGGCGTGTCGCAGAAAGTATTTAATTACAGACGAAGGGATATGCTAGGATGGTGTTTCGTACGTTATTACGACCAAGATCTAGAACCGGGCCAGAATGAAGGTGGACGTTTTCATCTAAACCGACCCACAGAGCTAGAAATCCTTCTAAAGTTTTCCTGTTCTTTAGTATTCTATCCATAATTAGTGGATATGAGCAATTGCGCGCTCTGATTGGCTACTCTCCGGCAGCCTACAGTGGGGCAAAAAAGTATTTAGTCAGCCACCAATTGTGCAAGTTCTCCCACTTAAAAAGATGAGAGAGGCCTGTAATTTTCATCATAGGTACACTTCAACTATGAGAGACAGAATGGGGGGAAAGAATCCAGGAAATCACATTGTAGGATTTTTAATGAATTAATTGGTAAATTCCTCGGTAAAATAAGTATTTGGTCACCTACAAACAAGCAAGATTTCTGGCTCTCACAGACCTGTAACTTCTTCTTTAAGAGGCTCCTCTGTCCTCTACTCGTTACCTGTATTAATGGCACCTGTTTGAACTCGTTATCAGTATAAAAGACACCTGTCCACAACCTCAAACAGTCACACTCCAAACTCTACTATGGCCAAGACCAAAGAGCTGCCAAAGGACACCAGAAACAATTGTAGACCTGCACCAGGCTGGGAAGACTGAATCTGCAATAGGTAAGCAGCTTGGTGTGAAGAAATCAACTGTGGGAGCAATTATTAGAAAATGGAAGACATACAAGACCACTGATAATCTCCCTCGATCTGGGGCTCCACGCAAGATCTCACCCCGTGAGGTCAAAATGATCACAAGAACGGTGAGCAAAAATCCCAGAACCACACGGGGGGACCTAGTGAATGGCCTGCAGAGAGCTGGGACCAAAGTAACAAAGGCTACCATCAGTAACACATTACGCCGCCAGGGACTCAAATCCTGCAGTGCCAGACGTGTCCCCCTGCCTAAGCCAGTACATGTCCAGACCCGTCTGAAGTTTGCTAGAGAGCATTTGGATGATCCAGAAGAGGATTGGGAGAATGTCATATGCTCAGATGAAACCAAAATAGAACTTTTTGGTAAAAACTCAGCTTGTCGTGTTTGGAGGAGAAAGAATGCTGAGTTGCATCCAAAGAACACCATACCTACTGTGAAGCATGGGGGTGGAAACATCATGCTTTGGGGCTGTTTTTCTGCAAAGGGACCAGGACGACTGATCCGTGTAAAGGAAAGAATGAATGGGGCCATGTATCGTGAGATTTTGAGTGAAAACCTCCTTCCATCAGCAAGGGCATTGAAGATGAAACATGGCTGGGTCTTTCAGCATGACAATGATCCCAAACACACCGCCTGGGCAACGAAGGAGTGGCTTCATAAGAAGCATTTCAAGGTCCTGGAGTGGCCTAGCCAGTCTCCAGATCTCAACCCCATAGAAAATCTTTGGAGGGAATTGAAAGTCCGTGTTGCCCAGCGACAGCCCCAAAACATCACTGCTCTAGAGGAGATCTGCATGGAGGAATGGGCCAAAATACCAGCAACGGTGTGTGAAAACCTTGTGAAGACTTACAGAAAACGTTTGACCTCTGTCATTGCCAACAAAGGGTATATAACAAAGTATTGAGATGAACTTTTGTTATTGACCAAATACTTATTTTTCACCATAATTTGCAAATAAATTCTTTTAAAAGTCAGACAATGTGATTTTCTGGATTTTTTTTCTCATTCTGTCTCTCATAGTTGAAGTGTACCTATGATGAAAATTACAGGCCTCTCTCATCTTTTTAAGTGGGAGAACTTGCACAATTGGTGACTGACTAAATACTTTTTTGCCCCACTGTATATACCATGAGTAGAGAAAAACAAAATGGCGGAGCACGTTGCTTAACCAACCGAGGATGAACTAAAAACTTGACTCGAAAATAAAACCCCAAACAAGAGTGGCTCAAAGAGCACAATATCTCCCGCTGGTCAAATACGACTGAATTGAATGAAACTGCAATATGTGTATTTTTTAACAAAGAATTTAACAAAGAATCCTGCCAAGCTTCATGAAACTCCTCCAAAAATTGTGATGGAAGTTGATTTCAGAAAGCAAGCACGCCTTGATGAAATTGCCAAAGTACAAGCTTGTTAATAATCAAGGGCAGAACTCTGGGAAAACTTGCCCAAATTAAACGAAATTTCAATCTGCGTATAACCGTCATATAACGAAGCCTTCTGCCAAGTTCGGTGAAATTCCTCCACAAATCGTGAGAGGAGTTGATTTCAGAAGAACCAACACCCTCATGAAATTGCCAAAGTTATTTAATCAAGGGTCAAAACTCTGGGAAAATGTTCACAAACGAAATTAAATCGCAATATGCGTATTACCGTCATATAACAAGGCCTTTTGCCAAGCTTCGAGAAATTCGTCCAAAAATTGTGAGAGGAGTTGATGTCAAAAGGTGAGCACCCTTCCCAGGATGGATGGACATTGCTACGACATAATCCCCCTTTGGGCCTTTCGGCCAGCAGGGGATAAAAATTCTCCGTTTTTGCTCAAAATCCAGTGAATGTGGATTGAATTTACCGGCTGGGAGGTCCGTATCATGAAATACCGTGACCGAGGTCTTGAAAGAGGGCCGAGGTCAGTATTCAATGCCAAGGTCACGGTATTTCATGACCTTAAGCTGGTAAATAATATATTTATTTTTTTCTTTACCAAATTCTAACAGAAAACGAGAGCGCCTGAAAGGGAAAACCGAGCCGAGATGCCATTTTGAATCCTCATTCACGGCTGTAATGCAAATGGCTTCCTCCTCGGTATACAAGTGCACTTCCATGGCAGGAAAAAAAAAAATACAACCCCGATTCCAAAAAAGTTGGGACAAAGTACAAATTGTAAATAAAAACGGAATGCAATGATGTGGAAGTTTCAAAATTCCATATTTTATTCAGAATAGAACATAGATGACATATCAAATGTTTAAACTGAGAAAATGTATAATTTAAAGAGAAAAATTAGGTGATTTTAAATTTCATGACAACAACACATCTCAAAAAAGTTGGGACAAGGCCATGTTTCCCACTGTGAGACATCCCCTTTTCTCTTTACAACAGTCTGTAAACGTCTGGGGACTGAGGAGACAAGTTGCTCAAGTTTAGGGATAGGAATGTTAACCCATTCTTGTCTGATGTAGGATTCTAGTTGCTCAACTGTCTTAGGTCTTTTTTGTCGTATCTTCTGTTTTATGATGCGCCAAATGTTTTCTATGGGTGAAAGATCTGGACTGCAGGCTGGCCAGTTCAGTACCCGGACCCTTCTTCTACGCAGCCATGATGCTGTAATTGATGCAGTATGTGGTTTGGCATCGTCATGTTGGAAAATGCAAGGTCTTCCCTGAAAGAGACGTCGTCTGGATGGGAGCATATTGGCCCTTTTCCACTACCCTTTTTCAGCTCACTTCAGCTCACTTCAGCCCGACACGGCTCGCGTTTCGACTACCAAAGAACAGCACGACTCAGCTCGCTTCAGCCCTGCTTAGCCCCTAAAACTCGCACGGTTTTGGAGTGGGGCTGAAGCGAGCCAAACCAAGCCGAGTGAGGCTGGGGGCGTGAGCAGACACTCCCCTGTGCACTGATTGGTGAGGAGGAGTGTCCTCACATGCCCACACACACCCCGCAAGCATGCTGGGATCTGTAAACACCTCAAACCCGGAAGAAGAATTACGAATTACGAGAATTTCTGAAGCCTT
Organism: Neoarius graeffei; assembly: GCF_027579695.1. Taxonomy (NCBI): domain Eukaryota; kingdom Metazoa; phylum Chordata; class Actinopteri; order Siluriformes; family Ariidae; genus Neoarius; species Neoarius graeffei. The sequence goes on from NC_083569.1 coordinate 9,001,021, forward strand.
ATGCGCCTCGCCTCATCTATACGCTCTTGCCAGTATCTGTTGGCGTTGTCGGTGACAACAAGCCACAGCACCAAGACCAGCAACACTAACGACTCCATGTCCTCCATGTTTATTGTTTACTATTCGGGTCATGAGACTACCGCTTAAAAGCTCACTGATGTCACTGTTTGCGCTGCTTAACGACATCACGTGACGTCCACCCACTTTCGCTAACTCCACCCAATGTGTCCACCCACTTCCAGCCAGCACGGTTCAGCGCGGTTGTAGTCGAAATGCAACTCCAACAGCCCCGCTCAGCTCGACTCAGCACGGCACGGCTCAGCCCGACTCAGCCGCGTTTGTAGTGGAAAAGCGGCATATGTTGCTCTAGAACCTGGATATACCTTTCAGCATTGATGGTGTCTTTCCAGATGTGTAAGCTGCCCATGCCACACATACTAATGCAACCCCATACCATCAGAGATGCAGGCTTCTGAACTGAGCGCTGACGACAACTTGGGTCGTCCTTCTCCTCTTTAGTAGGAATGACACGGCGTCCCTGATTTCCATAAAGAACTTCAAATTTTGATTCGTCTGACCACAGAACAGTTTTCCACTTTGCCACAGTCCATTTTAAATGAGCCTTGGCCCAGAGAAGACGTCTGCGCTTCTGGATCATGTTTAGATACGGCTTCTTCTTTGAACTATAGAGTTTTAGCTGGCAACGGCGGATGGCACGGTGAATTGTGTTCACAGATAATGTTCTCTGGAAATATTCCTGAGCCCATTTTGTGATTTCCAATACAGAAGCATGCCTGTATGTGATGCAGTGCCGTCTAAGGGCCCGAAGATCACGGGCACCCAGTATGGTTTTCCGGCCTTGACCCTTACGCACAGAGATTCTTCCAGATTCTCGGAATCTTTTGATGATATTATGCACTGTAGATGATGATATGTTCAAACTCTTTGCAATTTTACACTGTCGAACTCCTTTCTGATATTGCTCCACTATTTGTCGGCGCAGAATTAGGAGGATTGGTGATCCTCTTCCCATCTTTACTTCTGAGAGCTGCTGCCACTCCAAGATGCTCTTTTTATACCCAGTCATGTTAATGACCTATTGCCAATTGACCTAATGAGTTGCAATTTGGTCCTCCAGCTGTTCCTTTTTTGTACCTTTAACTTTTCCAGCCTCTTATTGCCCCTGTCCCAACTTTTTTGAGATGTGTTGCTGTCATGAAATTTCAAATGAGCCAATATTTGGCATGAAATTTCAAAATGTCTCACTTTCGACATTTGATATGTTGTCTATGTTCTACTGTGAATACAATATCAGTTTTTGAGATTTGTAAATTATTGCATTCCGTTTTTATTTACAATTTGTCCCAACTTTTTTGGAATCGGGGTTGTACATTTTGCCGCCTATGTAGTCCCCTATTTATACAAATAGGAGTCATTCAGGATTCAGCCATGTTTTTGCTCGGCGTTAGCAACAGTTAGAGGTTTCCTCAGGGTAGTAAAACTCGCTTTCGCTGTGAAGACTGTCGTTATCGCTATCCATGCTGTAAAATTAATGCTATTCTCTTGAGAAATGCGAAAATAAATCCTTGTTGTTGTTGTGAACAAGCGAGTCGCCAGAGGTCCGTAACCGGGGTCTGTACCGTAGGAGACGGACCCGCTCGCCAGCCAATCAGAGCGCGGGATTTGATGGAAACCGGACCGTGAAAAAAAGAACAGTTATTCCACTCAAATCTCGTCGCACATGGGTTACAGCCACCATCATCTAATGTACGACTTGATTTCGTGGAAGAACTTAATTATGAAATGGGATGACCAAGGTTTCCTCGATTAGAACATCTACAGGATATTTACACTTTCTTTTAATTGTAGCTTCAAAACATCTTCACTTTCCTACTCGAGAGGTTTTACGAGCTGGATCCTACCTGTGATGCAAATGGTGACCATTAACACAATAAAGACTCCACAGTAAAGTCCGACTCGGAAAGTGGTCCATGCCGGCGCAGGCTGAAATGGAGGAGAAATCAAACCGTCACGAACCAGAAGAAGCAAAACCGAAGAAGAAGAAGAAGGTCTGTTCAAACCTAAACCGCAGGTTTAAGCCATGGACGTCTCACCTGTGCTGCACCTAAGGGAGGCACTCGAAGCCTTTTCATGGCTTTCTGTCTGTCGCCGCCTTCCAATTCAGTGGTAACCAGTGCCTGGGGGAATAACAAGCAAGAATCACGGACAAATCCGTATCTGGGTTTGCTTGATTCCAACATGTCTGCTTTTCATTTTATTTTATTCCCCCCCGTCATCTTAACTCTCTTCTCTTCTCATACCTCGGTCTCAGAAATGAGCTGAGTGATCTTCTTGCAGGTGTAGAAGGGCGCCACCTCGACGTGAGTGACCCGCCAGTCGGCTCCTCGCGCCGTCTCAAAGATCTTATCATGCTTCTTCAGAATCTTCCGGAAACCGGTGAAGTTCAGGTTCTGTAGGAAATGAAAAGGCATTTCAGAAATGACGTTAATTCGATACAAGAGGAGGAAAGCCAAGCTCGAGGAGTCGGAGTGCACGGAAGAAGGTAGACGCCGGTTGAAATATAACTTAAAAACATGAAACGATTTAAATCTCAGCCAACGAGCGTCTGACATGCCTACTTAGTGGCGCTTGAAAGTTTGTGAACCCTTTAGAATTTTCTAGATTTCTGCATAAATATGACCGAAAACATTATCAGATTTTCACACAAGTCCTAAAAGTAGATAAAGAGAACCCAGTTACACAAATGAGACAAAAATATTATACTTGTTCATTTATTTATTGAACAAAATGATCCAATATTACATATCTGTGAGTGGCAAAAGTATGTGAACCTCTAGGATTAGCAGTTCATTTGAAGGTGAAATTAGAGTCGGGTGTGAGTGGGCACCCTGTTTTATTTAAAGAACAGGGATCTATCAAAGTCTGATCTTCATAACACATGTTTGTGGAAGTGTATCATGGCACGAACAAAGGAGATTTCTGAGGACCTCAGAAAAAGCGTTGCTGATGCTCATCAGGCTGGAAAAGGTTACAAAACCATCACTAAAGAGTTTGGACTCCACCAATCCACAGTCAGACAGATTGTGTACAAATGGAGGAAATTCAAGACCATTGTTACCCTCCCCAGGAGTGGTTGACCAACAAAGATCACTCCAAGAGCAAGGCATGTAATAGTCGGCGAGGTCACAAAGGACCCCAGGGTAACTTCTAAGCAACTGAAGGCCTCTCTCACATTGGCTAATGTTAATGTTCATGAGTCCACCATCAGGAGAACACTGAACAACAATGGTGTGCATGGCAGGGTTGCAAGGAGAAAGCCACTGCTCTCCAAAAAGAACATTGCTGCTCGTGTGCAGCTTGCTAAAGATCATGTGGACAAGCCAGAAGGCTATTGGGAAAATGTTTTGTGGACGGATGAGACCAAAATAGAACTTTTTGGTTTAAATTTTTGGAGAAAGGAAAACACTGCATTCCAGCATAAGAACCTTATCCCATCTGTGAAACATGGTGGTGGTAGTATCATGGTTTGGGCCTGTTTTGCTGCATCTGGGCCAGGACGACTTGCCATCATTGATGGAACAATGAATTCTGAATTATACCAGCGCATTCTAAGGGAAAATGTCAGGACATCTGTCCATGAACTGAATCTCAAGAGAAGGTGGGTCATGCAGCAAGACAACGACCCTAAGCACACAAGTCGTTCTACCAAAGAATGGTTAAAGAAGAATCAAGGTAATGTTTTGGAATGGCCAAGTCCTGACCTTAATCCAATCAAAATGTTGTGGAAGGACCTGAAGCGAGCAGCTCATGTGAGGAAACCCACCAACATCCCAGAGTTGAAGCTGTTCTGTACGGAGGAACGGGCTAAAATTCCTCCAAGCCGGTGTGCAGGACTGATCAACAGTTACCGCAAACGTTTAGTTGCAGTTATTGCTGCACAAGGGGGTCACACCAGATACTGAAAGCAAAGGTTCACATACTTTTGCCACTCACATATGTAATATCGCATCATGTTCCTCAATAAATAAATGACCAAGTATAATATTTTTGTCTCATTTGTTTAACTGGGTTCTCTTTAGGACTTGTGTGAAAATCTGATGTTTTCGGTCATATTTATGCAGAAATCTAGAAAATTCTAAAGGCTTCACAAAAACTTTCAAGCACCACTGTACGTACACTCGGAGATAAAGGTGGTGTCTAGGATGTGTGACCTGGTAGTTCTGCAGCAGGATGAGGCTGAGGTAGAACTCGCTGAAGGCCAGCTGCAGGTCCTTGATGTTGCGGTGTTTGCAGCGCTCCTGCTGGGACAGGTGGAAGACGGTGCGGCGGCGAGGCCGCAAGCCGGGGGCACGGCTGCTTTCGCGCTGGGCATCCAGAGACGACTGCAGCTCGTTCTGCAACGTGGCGAAGCGCCTCTGAGCCTCGGCCAGTTTCTCTGCGTGAGCGAAGACAAAAATGTTAGCTTTGGAAAGAACAGGACGCATAAAGCACCAGTAAAAATCGGTGAGATCGAGCTTTTTAGCAATAAAGCACTGAATTTGTGGTCAGAACGGGGTTTTTTTCGGACACGTTCTATGATTAGCTGGATTGTTTGTTGGTTATTAGTGACTTTATTCATCGGGTCATGAGCCTCCTGCTGTGTGTCTGGGTACCTGAATAAAACGTGTTGATTTTGGCCAGCTCCTTCTCGCATGTTTGGAAGAACTTCTCCTCGAACTTGGCGTAGTATCTCTTAACCGTGTCTTCATCCGTGACTAGAGACAGACACAGAGACAGAATGCGAGTGTGAAAACGAGAGGTCTTAGTTTTGCGCATATTTGTGCGCTTGCCCATTTGGAGCTGCGAGGTAAGCAGCCTGTCCTCTCGGAGTGTGTGTGTGTGTGTGTGTGTGTAATGCTGCTTCCATAGTTACGCAGACAAAACACGGCACAGTGCGAAGGTTGCATGGGGAATTCTCGAGACGTACCAAGCATCTCTGAGCGACCAAAAAAAAAATTTGGTGATGATAATAATAATAATAATAATAATAATAAATGTGATTGCATTATTATTCATCAATAAAGGACTGTACTATTAATATAACAACATCCGAGGAAAGAACTAGCAGGAATCATTTAGGGAAAACTTTCAGAGAGAGAGAGAGAGAGAGAGACAGAGCGCGTGTTAACATTGTTGACTGTAAACACCAGGTTGCCAGAGAGATGTAGGTGAGCAAAGTTTGCCTTGAGGGACTGAAGATTCGAAAGCAAGGCCCACGTACAGTCCAGACGGTCAGGCGCTGCTGAATCACCGTCTGGACAAGTGACTAAGAGTCAAACTCACACACAAATAATGAGCCGGTCTGGAGAAAAAAATAAAAATAAAATGCAGCAGTCACATCATCCAAACGTAAAATTTCACGTTGCTTAGGCCATCCTAAAATAAATCCGTTTCCTGTCCACTGGGTGAGCAAAAAAATTTTCAAATCGGGAGGGAGGGATTTTTTTTTTTTTAAATATATGGATGGATAAGAAATCGCGATGCTGTGTTTGCTTTTTCTTTCAGTACTTTTTTATTACAAAAGCAGACACATTTGTGTCAGATCACAGAATCCAGGGACGCATGTCGGCCCGGGGGCATTTTGAGTTATTGACAGATTCAGAAAGTACAGTTTCTAAGCTTTCCAATGATGCCTTCCATGTGGAGATCTGACAATATTTGAAGAATGTGTGGCCTTTTGAAAGTGTATACCTCTTAAAACAGAAAAGGGAGAAAATCGCCCTCAAAGTTTTCCATCTCAGCTACTCTGGGTGCAGGGAGGGCACATAATGGTGCTCATTTGCATGACATTAAGGAAAGCCCTACCCCCTACTAGCTAGCACGATGCTACTTTCATGTAAACAAAGATCACCACGTCAATTTTCCTTCCATGCAAAGTATGCCCAACACAATTATGAAGTACAAAAATAAGTCCTAAAGTATACTTTAACGTTTTGTGGTTGAAAAATTACTCACACCGTAAGAAAGAAAGATAGCACGATGATGACACAACTAACACAACGCTAGTTTCATGTAAAGCCTCGGTCACTACCAGCCATATGTGCTCCTACGGCCGGTCTACACGCAAAAAACGCAAGAAACGCACGAGAGCGCGCGTGTGATGTGCTGATTTTCGAGCCGCAGACCGGCCGCAGAGGCTCTTTGTCATGTCAAACAAACTCTACGGGCGCTTACGTTTTTTTCAGGTTGCAAGACAAACTTACGGCCAACGCGCGTCTTTCTCCATGAACAAAAAAAAAAAACCGCAGCGATTTGGGAAACGCCAAAAATCACACGGCCAAAAAATCGTACGTCCGGTTGTGACCTAGGCTTAATCAAACCACAACACTCTCCGTTACATGCAAAAATAACCACACAGCCTTAGATTAATAAACTCACCCCATCAGAAAGAGAAACGGCGCCTTGCACACACCAATGCCTCCGATGGAATAATGTAATCCTAGAACGGGCCGTGTATCATCCGATCATTCAAGTATTCCATTCAATCTGGAAAACGAGGTTGCGATTTTTTTTTTTGCTAGAAATGGTGATCTCCGATGTAAATACCGAGTGTCTGTTTGCTTCACGGTGTTTCAGCTCCTCTGCGCTCTGTTTAGCTTCCTCATTCCATAGTGAAATCACACGCCTGTATGCAGCTTAAGTAGCCATGCGCTCAGCTCGTATCATACAGCTGATTCGCGGAAAAAAACAACAACAAATGACTTAAATCATCATGTGAATGGCCCATATGGTAATTTAGCGACACCCCCCAGCAGGCTACAGTCCTGACAAAAACGAGACAATTTGCAACAAAAAAATGTATGCTTTTCCAACAAAACAATCTATTATCTGAAATACTGATTGCATTCTTCAAGATCTCAACTTGCACATGATGGAAAAAAACAAAAATCACAAATTTCGAAAAAAAAAAATGCTTCTTTTGCGATTATCCCGGATTCGTTTCGGCCAACATGCGTCCCTGGATTCGGTGAGGGGTCACATTTAATAAAATATGACGGTTTAATCAACTGAAACTTGTACAAAAACTTTAAGTTAGCATTTTAAATGCTGACTCCAACCTTTTTACAAAGGTACTTAAAATGTCCGACACACGGACTTTTTGTAGTTCTAAATCGACCGTTAGGCCTAGTTCGGATGAAATTACACTATTAAAATGATCACTGAATGATTTGTTTTTCTGAATCTTTACTATTTTGTTGTTCGCTAGAATACCATTTTGCGGTTTCACACTTAAGCAAATGTTTGAAAACTCCGGATCTCCTTCCTTCATGGTGGCTGCCGTTTTTTTGTGCCGCACGGCGCATGCGCAGAGCTGATTCAGTTCTATATTCTGCGCAGAATGCAGGGCTTTCCACAAGCGCCGGCTGCCGGCCAGACAGCCGACTACTTTAATGACTATTATTTTTGTAGCCCACAGGCTCTAAATGTTAATTTTCGATTTTAATAAAATTAAATGTTTATCTAACGGACTGACAATAATGTCAAACTGAACCGCACTCATTTAAGCTGTGATTCGCGCTGTTTGTACCGATAATAACCACAAATTCCCCGCAGACTTCGTTGATCAAGGGAGAGTAACTCATCTGCGGCCCCGACATGCGCTGTGTGTGTGTGCGCACTCGGCGGAGGCAGTAGTGTGTCGGAGGGAACAGAAGCAGAGATGACGCTTATTTTGTCTCCGGTAAACCAGTCTTCTCTCGTTCAATTACGTGCTGGCATCAAAAGACGCCGTTGGTTGTAAATGAAGCCAAACTGAGTGGTTGGAGTGTATTTTCATACACAAATGGAGAAATGTTCGCTGAGTGTGTAATTGTGTAGCCGCCACTGCAGACCGTTGTCGTTGTTAATTCATAGCATGCTCAGCTGCGTGAATGTGTCATGCACCGAAAATAAGAGATTTACAAGCCAGGAACGCCTCATGATGCAATACGCAAGAAAAGAAACCAGATTTACTGCCATTTTACTTTGTATTTGAGTAAAGTGAATAAGTAAATGGTCTGTGGAGAATACATTTAATCCTGGGAACTGCATGCACAGGAGTTTGTGTTTACTCCCCCTCCGGCTGGCTACTTATTTGTCATGGCTGGCTAGTATGAGCCTTAGTGGAAAGCCTTGGGAATGCGTAATGTCAAGTTCGATTTTAGATTTATGAACCCGAAAAAAATGTTGAAAAACCAGCGTTAAAAAAAAATTTCAACCGCACAAACGGCGCTCACCCGGCCGGTGGACCGGAAACAGAACATTTTTTAATCATGGCCTTAAAAGGTAGCCTAGTAAACTAGACCCACCCGCCTAGCGGCCAAAAATATTTTTGCCTACGAGTGGGTCTAGCCTCGCACCATATCAACAAAACACCCCGGGCATCAAATCGTGCCCGCCAATCACAACGCAAGGTTTTTGTTTGGATTCTTTGGGCGGGCTTTTGCAGGAGTGACGACAAGGCTGCGCGACGCTAGAGAAAGCGCAACAGGAAAGATGGCTACGGCTAGTGAACAGCGCGCGTTTGACTCCGCTTTGGAATCAGTTTTAGAAGAATTAGACTTGGAGTTTTCGTTGAAACATGAGCAGGAAGAGGCTCTCCGCTCATTCCTTTTCAAGAAGGACGTTTTCGCTGTTTTGCCGACCGGCTATGACAAAAGTCTGATCTACCAGCTGGCTCCGCTGGTAGCCAAAAGGATGGGGCTAGTTTGTGCAGTACGAAGAATTAATAAACAGCTTTGAAACATTACTTTTTGATTGTTTCTTATTTTCCCGTTATTTTAAATTTAAGGGAAATTATTTCACCAAACACCACTAAATAAAAACTCTCAAAAACAGTTTAAGCAAACCCTTGAAAAAAAAAAAAAAAAGTGTATGTTAAGTATGTGGTACAGACTCCAAACTTGTGGCCATTATCTCCAAACTTCTTAATATCTAGAACCTGTTTATTAATTAATACGCATTTTGAAAAATTATTTATTTCAAGGCCTCCCCCACTGCTTTCTGTCGCTCTGACTACGTCACAGTTGCGCTGATTGGTCAGAGCGTTGGCCTATACGCACACAGACAGTTTGAAAGACAGCGGGTTGTTCCTCCTACACCCGTCGGAAATGTCTACGAGCGAGGCCAGACTAAATACTCACATTTAGTCTGGCTTGCCAGGCTACTTAAAAGGAATAGTTCGGCCAACTTGCTAAGAAAAAGTACTTCTTAAATCGCACATGCAGTGTAGGAGAATCAGCCAGCCTGTTAAAAGACCGAGAAAAACTTTTGTAAAATAGAAACTTACTTCTATAAATATACAAATCGATTGTGATGATTGAGACACGGCTGACGGAGCACGTCGGTGATAAGGAGGAAGCTGAGTAAATGTAATGTTTAACTGTTCCTTTCAGCTACTTGTGCCGACAAATCGTTTTTTCCTTTCCTAGATAAGACTTAAGAACACTGAACTACAGAGGAACTCGATGTTACATGCCAACTTATCAACACGCCCTTATCTGGAACACTCGTTATCGCTGATAAGGAATGTACCTAAACAGCCTGGGTAAACGAACCGAGGGAGAAATAATTGACCTGAGGCCAGGTGAAGTGATAACGAATGTGCTCAGAGGGTAAACTACCGCAAGAGTGCAGCGAGGTTGCATGACTGGGTGGTGGCGCAATGAGATCGGACACTGAATCGATCCGGGTCCGTTTCAGCAAGAGCTTTCAAAAAAACAAAAAAGGCCTCACCCCCCAGTCTTCTGGATTTATATTTATTTATGACTCACCTTCAACAACTAAACGTATATCTTTTCAACCTTTTTCCTCATCGGCCCCTTCCCCCAAAAGGAGGAGTGTTTCATTTGAAATATAATAAAGAAAAGAAACTGTTGGGGAAAATAATTATTATAATAATAGTAATAAATAATATTTTTTTCGTGGTCCGGTTTCCATCAAATCCTGCATTCTGATTGGCTGGCGAGCGGGTCCGTATCCTACGGTACGGACCCCAAGCGACTCGCCCGTTCACAACAAACAAACATAGTAGCAATTTTTGTCAACATTTATCTTTAAGGTTTATTTATAAGATTTTTATCAAATGGCATTCATTTTACAGCATGGATAGCGATAACGACAGTGTTCACAGCGAAAGCGAGTTTTACTACCCTGATGAAGACGAAATAAAAGAAAACGCTTCAGAAGAAAGCTAAAAACCTCTAACTGTTGCTAACGCCGAGCAAAAACATGGCTGAATCCTGAATGACTCAATTTGTATAAATAGGGGACTACGTAGGTGGCAAAATGTAGTTTCTTTTCCTGCCATGGAAGTGCACTTGTATACTGAGGAGGAAGCAATTTGCATTACAGCCGTGAATGAGGATTCAAAATGGCGTCTCGGCTCGGTTTTCCCTTTCAGGCGCTCTCGTTTTCTGTTAGAATTTGGTCAAGAAAAAAATAAATATATTATTTACCAGCTTAAGGTCGGTCCGTATGGTATGGTGAAATACCCAGAGGGCCTCACTCAGTACTTTCAAGACCTCGGTCACGGTATTTCACGATACGGACCTCCCAGCTGGCAAATAACATACAACCCCGATTCCAAAAAAGTTGGGACAAAGTACAAATTGTAAATAAAAACGGAATGCAATAATTTACAAATCACAAAAACTGATATTGTATTCACAACAGAACATAGACATGACAGCAACACGTCTCAAAAAAGTTGGGACAGGGGCAATAAGAGGCTGGAAAAGTTAAAGGTACAAAAAAGGAACAGCTGGAGGACCAAATTGCAACTCATTAGGTCAATTGGCAATAGGTCATTAACATGACTGGGTATAAAAAGAGCATCTTGGAGTGGCAGCGGCTCTCAGAAGTAAAGATGGGAAGAGGATCACCAATCCCCCTAATTCTGCACCGACAAATAGTGGAGCAATATCAGAAAGGAGTTCGACAGTGTAAAATTGCAAAGAGTTTGAACATATCATCATCTACAGTGCATAATATCATCAAAAGATTCAGAGAATCTGGAAGAATCTCTGTGCGTAAGGGTCAAGGCCGGAAAACCATACTGGGTGCCCGTGATCTTCGGGCCCTTAGACGGCACTGCATCACATACAGGCATGCTTCTGTATTGGAAATCACAAAATGGGCTCAGGAATATTTCCAGAGAACATTATCTGTGAACACAATTCACCGTGCCGTCCGCCGTCGCCAGCTAAAACTCTATAGTTCAAAGAAGAAGCCGTATCTAAACATGATCCAGAAGCGCAGACGTCTTCTCTGGGCCAAGGCTCATTTAAAATGGACTGTGGCAAAGTGGAAAACTGTTCTGTGGTCAGACGAATCAAAATTTTAAAGTTCTTTATGGAAATCAGGGACGCCGTGTCATTCGGACTAAAGGACGGAGAAGGACGACCTGAGTTGTTATCAGTGCTCAGTTCAGAAGCCTGCATCTCTGATGGTACGGGGTTGCATTAGTGCGTGTGGCATGGGCAGCTTACACATCTGGAAAGACACCATCAATGCTGAAAGGTATATCCAGGTTCTAGAGCAACATATGCTCCCATCCAGACGACGTCTCTTTCAGGGAAGACCTTGCATTTTCCAACATGACAATGCCAAACCACATACTGCATCAATTACAGCATCATAGCTGCGTAGAAGAAGGGTCCGGGTACTGAACTGGCCAGCCTGCAGTCCAGATCTTTCACCCATAGAAAACATCATAAAACAGAAGATACGACAAAAAAGACCGAAGACAGTTGAGCAACTAGAATCCTACATTAGACAAGAATGGGTTAACATTCCTATCCCTAAACTTGAGCAACTTGTCTCCTCAGTCCCCAGACGTTTACAGACTGTTGTAAAGAGAAAAGGGGATGTCTCACAGTGGGAAACATGGCCTTGTCCCAACTTTTTTGAGATGTGTTGTTGTCATGAAATTTAAAATCACCTAATTTTTCTCTTTAAACGATACATTTTCTCAGTTTAAACATTTGATATGTCATCTATGTTCTATTCTGAATAAAATATGGAATTTTGAAACTTCCACATCATTGCATTCCGTTTTTATTTACAATTTGTACTTTGTCCCAACTTTTTTGGAATCGGGGTTGTATAATAACACTCATGAAACCTTGTCAACAATGACTATTTTTTTTATACGATGTTTTTACGATAAGTCTATAAGAAATTTAGTAATTAACAAGACGACTATTCTTACATAAGAGTTAAAAATTTTGAGTCCGAGATTCCAAGTAGCTTCGTCACAAAATGACTTTTAAAACGACTCGAAACTAGACACGGTCATATCATTCGGCATCCAGACTCCAATCTGCTGCACTAGAACTTAGAAAATGGAAGAAAAATTCTATTAAACTCCCTATTAAAATATAAATCTACATCCTCCAGAGTATGTGACTGTCGTTCTTATTATGAATGGGGAAAAAAATGCGCATAATAATAATAATAATATAACCACCGACTGGCAGTTTGGCACTTCGCCTAATACCGTACCGCAAAGTTTCATGTAAACTCAACTCTTAATCAACCGACCGGATCAATCAGATCCCGTCAAGCCGAGTGGATTATTATTGTCTTATTTAGTGTGCCACTAGTGGGAGACGGAGGGGCCTGTAAATTTTGGTGGGGCTCGGATGATCAGCGGCCGAGTTATGAATTATTAAATCCCAGCGCGCATGCGAGTGGCCGGACCCAGGGCTCGTGGTAAAGTTTTCCGCAAGCCACGCTCGCTCCTGACGTCAGGTCAGATCAGGCCGTGCCTGTATAAGTTTGGCGGGGCTTGGACTTTAAAGGCTGGCTCACGCCAAGGCTCATGGTAGTTTTTCCGGGCGAATATCGGGCCGAGCTGCGGTCACATGCCTGTACATTTTGGCGGAGTTACGAATTTTTAAAGTCGCGCCCACTGGGGCCTCCATTTCACAGGCCGTGTTACGACATAATGTGATATTTGGAAGAAAATTAGACGTAGATTAGACCCATGTCTTTAGTTTTTCATGGGCCTTCTGGTTCGATGCTTTTGAAATACAGACGGACAAGTGTGAAAATTACCGGTAAATGTCCGCCGGTGCGGCTTCATTTCCCACGATGTTTTATCGCATTTAAAATGTAATGCAAGTTTAGTTGTATTTTATTTTAAAGCAGCCTCAATTAGTTCGTTTGTTTCTCTAGTTTATGATGGAAAAATTACGTAAATTGCGAAGGAGGAATGAAGTAATTAATCCAGTACTCTCAATTGCACTTGTATTTGTCTGGCCCGTGTTCGTCTACGTCAAATCGCAGCTCGCGTCGCGACAAGGTTATTTTTAAACTCGTACTTGTGCGAGAAATGCCGCAGGATGACAGCCAGCCTTATGTGCATTGATTTCTTCGTCACGTTTCTTCTTCTCTGTAACTGTTTTTTCTTTTAACGAAAATAAGGCCAAAAAAAAAAAAAAAAGTGTTTTTCCGGTAACCCGACCGATCGAGAATTTCCGCGTCGAAATTGCAGACCGTAAAGTTTTTATTACAAATTTCCCTCGATATTTTAGTGTAAGCGGCGTTAGTTTGTCATAATTTTTTGTTTCAACGCATTCAAGTTGTGAAAGAAACGATAAAAAATAAAATGTTTCGCCACTTCTATCAGCCCTCCTGCATAAACATGGAAGCGCACTTGTATACTGAAGGACGAAAGAAAACTGAGCCGAGCCGCCATTTTGAATCCTTATTCACGGCTGTAATGCAAATTGCTTCCTTTTCAGTATACAAGTGCACTTCCATGGCAGGGAAAAACACTACATTTTGCCGCCTATGTAGTCCCCTATTTATACAAATAGGAGTCATTCAGGATTCAGCCATGTTTTTGCTCGGTGTTTTTGCTCGACCCAAGTTCTACAGTAGGCTAGGCTAGGCTACTTCCATTAAAAGCAGACGGCCTAGCCTACTGTAGAACTTGGGTCGAGGACGTTATTTTCACGTTATTTCTTGATAAGGTGTTTTCATGTTATTACATGAAAATATCATGAAATATCGCTTCCGTAGATCATAACTCGAACTCTCGCGATATTTTTTTTATTCGTTTAAAGATTTAAAACACTTATTTTATTATTATGTGTGGTATAAAGGATTCTGTGCCAAAATACTATTTTGTAAGATGTTTACTTGTGTTAATTTTTTCGAACAAAATAAAAAAAAATTAAGGGGGAAAAAAAAAAAAAAAAACACTTTCCTACCTACCGACCTTATTTTAGTATTTCATGTTACCGGAAACACACTATTTTTTTTTTTTTGGCCTAATCCGAAACATCAACAACTTGCTCTTTTGCCAAACTCCAGAATGCCGCCGCCACCATGCTTCGCCGTGCATGGAACGGCGTTGTCGAGGCGATGACAGGTTGTAGGAAAGCAATCCGCAGCATGGCGGCGTGATTCCAAAGTTGATTATTTTCCGACAAGAGCACGTATTTCAGGGGGCGTCGTGGCTCGGGTGGATGGGGCGCCGTACCATGGGTTCGATTCCGATCCCTCCCCGTCTCTCTCTCCCGCTCATTTCCTGTCTCTACACTGTCCTATCCAGTAAGGGTGGGAAAAAGCCCAAAGAAAAAAAAATCTCTTTAAGAGCACGTATTTCATTCCTTTGCGATGATAATACACTGTGTTCCAAATTATTATGCAAATCATATTTTCTCAGATTTTCCTAAATTATCTATATTAATGGCAGTCATCATGATTTTCCAGTCATCAACCATTAGAGTACAATTCAAATGTTTTTGAACGCACCTCCCAATGATGACAGCAAATTTTTAAGAAAGAAAAAACACAAATGCGCCCAAAATGCATGTTCCAAATTATTACGCACAATTGAGTTTCCAAACATTTTATTGCCATAAAGAACAAAAAATGGTCATGTGTGAAATTAGAAAACATTAGCAGGTCATGACTAACTGAAATCAAACGCTATTTAAATCAAAACATTATCACAAGTGAAGTCACATCTGAACATAGGACCCCTTGTTGAAAAGGACCTTCTCAAGTCTTCCATCCATTGAATTTGTCAGTTTTTGGATAGTATCTGCTGGAACTGCCTTGCATGAGGACAGAATAGCCTCCCAGAGCTGTTGTTGAGATGTGAACTGCCTCCCACCATCATAAACACTGCTCTTGATGATGCTCCAAAGGTTCTCACTAGGGTTGAGGTCAGGGGAGGATGGGGGCCACACCATAAGTTTGTCTCCTTTGATGCCCATTGCAGCCAGAGATGCAGATGTATTCTTTGCAGCATGACATGGTGCATTGTCATGCATGAAAATGATCTTGTTTCGAAAAGTACGATTCTTCCTTTTGAACCATGGCAGGAAGTGTTCTTTGAGGAACTCCACATACGTTATGGATGTCATCTTCACACCGTCAGGGATCCTAAAAGGGCCGACAATCTCTCTCCCCATGATTCCAGCCCAAAACATCACTCCACCACGTCCTTGTTGGCGCCGTAGCCTTGTTTGCATGGGGTGGCCGTCAACCAACCATCCACCACTCCGTCCATCTGGACCATCGAGGGTTGCACGACATTCATCGGTGAACAGAAGTCGGTCTTCATGTATTGCCTGGCCCACTGGAGCCGTTTCTGCTCGTGTCCAATGGATAGAGGAGGTCGAAACGATGGCTTACGCACCGCTGCAAACCCCTGGAGGACCCTGCATCTTGTTGTTCGGGGCACGTTGGAGGCACCAGCAGCTTCAAAAACTTGTCTGCTGCTATGACAGGGCATTTTTACAGCTGCTCTTTTGATCCAACGTATTTGCCTGTAGGAAAGAGTCCTGGATTTTCCATTATCAGCACGCACACGTGTGTGCTCTGAATCAGCTACATACTTCTTGATAGTGCGATGATCGCGATGAAGTCTCTTGGCAATTTTGATTGTTGCCATGCCTGGACCCAAAGGGTGTTTTCACACTTGGTCCCTTTCAGCCATCTAACCGAACTCAGATCGATGACTCAGCATTTTCTGCGCATATGTGAACACTCCAACCGTACCCAGACCCCTTTAAAGCGAACCGATCTGAGACCACCTCAGGAGGTCGTCTCAGTACAGTTCGCTAAAAATCAACGGTACAGTTCGCCTAATCTGCGCATTGTGAACAAAAAGCGCACCGGGTTCACGTCACCTTTTTCACTGCAGTTTAACCTTCTTCGTTTGCCGTAGTTGGTCACGTGACTGTAGCAGGGAAACTCAACTTCCTTTTGGAACTTACCACAGCCGCTTTACAGTTCTCTGAACTTACTGACTGATGAGTCGGCCACAATAATATAACTATATTATTTATTTATTTATATAAATATATACAGTGCTCAGCGTAAATGAGTACACCCCCTTTGAAAAGTAACATTTTAAACAATATCTCAATGAACACAAACAATTTCCAAAATGTTGACAAGACAAAGTTTAATATAACATCTGTTTAACTTATAACGGGAAAGTAAGGTTAATAATATAACTTAGATTACACATTTTTCAGTTTTACTCAAATTAGGGTGGTGCAAAAATGAGTACACCCCACAACAAAAACTACTCCATCTAGTACTTTGTATGGCCTCCATGATTTTTAATGACGGCACCAAGTCTTCTAGGCATGGAATGAACAAGTTGGCGACATTTTGCAACATCAACCTTTTTCCATTCTTCAACAATGACCTCTTTTAGTGACTGGATGCTGGATGGAGAGTGATGCTCAACTTGTCTCTTCAGAATTCCCCAAGGAAAATAATTTCTTTACACCACAAAGGTGAAGGCTACAAGAAGATCAGCAAAGCTTTACTTATCAGTCAGAATACTGTAGCAAAAGTGGTACAAAAATTTCAGAAAGATGGAACTGCAACCATCTCACAGAGACGTCCAGGTCGTCCACGGAAGTTAACACCTCGACAGGAGCGTCTTCTGATGAGAAGCACTGAAGAAAATCGGCATGCAAGTTCACTGCAGTTATCTAAAGAAGTAGAAAACCAAACTGGGGTGACTATTTCCCGTGACACAATACGGCGTACACTGCAGAGGAATGGCATGCATGGATGCCGTCCATGAAAGAAGCCTCTCCTAAAGCCCAGGCACAAAAAAGCCCGCCTAGAGTTTGCCAGGGTCCATGCTGACAAAGATGAAGACTACTGGGACTCTATACTCTGGAGTGATGAGACCAAGATAAATGTTTTTGGAACTGATGGCATCGCAAAGCTGAGGAATATAAAGAAAAACGCCTGGTGCCTACAGTGAAACATGGTGGTGGCAGTGTCCTTATGTGGGGCTGCATGAGTGCTGCTGGTGTCGGGGAGCTGCATTTCATTGATGGCATCATGAATTCACAGATGTATCGCTCTACACTGAAAGAGAAGATGCTACCATCACTCCGTGCCCTTGGTTGTCGTGCACTTTTCCAACATGACAATGATCCTAAACACACATCTAAGGCCACTGTTGGATTTCTGAAGAAGAACAGGGTGAAAGTGATTCAGTGGCCAAGTACGTCTCCTGATCTGAACCCAATCGAACACCTACGGGGAATTCTGAAGAGACAAGTTGAGCATCACTCTCCATCCAGCATCCAGTCACTAAAAGAGGTCGTTGCTGAAGAATGGAAAAAGATTGATGTTGCAAAATGTCGCCAACTTGTTCATTCCATGCCTAGAAGACTTGGTGCTGTCATTAAAAATCATGGAGGCCATACAAAGTACTAGATGGAGTAGTTTTTGTTGTGGGGTGTACTCATTTTTGCACCACCCTAATTTGAGTAAAACTGAAAAATGTGTAATCTAAGTTATATTATTAACCTTACTTTCCCGTTATAAGTTAAACAGATGTTATATTAAACTTTGTCTTTTCAACATTTTGGAAATTGTTTGTGTTCATTGAGATATTGTTTAAAATGTTACTTTTCAAAGGGGGTGCACTCATTTACGCTGAGCACTGTATATAAATATAAACACATATATATGTTTATATATATATAATACATTTATTTTCCTTAATCCGCACTATTTTGATCAAAGAATACAGCAGGGCAAGCATGGCAGCAGACATGTTGATTCAAGAGAAAATTACCCAGAATTCCGTGCACTGGGGGTCTGAGGGCTCTAGAGGACCTGGTGTGAACAGAAAGAGAACTGAGGCCCCATCAAAGCTTAACTGGACCAGAAAGAGAACCCAGTCCTCTTTGTAATACATTCACAGTGTGAACACAAAAAGAACCGAGTTCTTTTTCTGTTGGTCCACTTTTTGGTCCACTTAAAGAGGACTGAGTCTGGTTCCTTTAAAGGGGCCCAGGTGTGAAAACACCCAAACATTCAACTATTTGTTGCTTTTCAGCAGCCGACAGGTCCTTTTCCTTGCCCATTTTGGTTGAAAATGGTAGCCTGCTTAATAATGTGGGACAACCTTCATTACCGTATTGGCTCGAATATAAGACGGTGTTTTTGTTGTAAAAAATAGCTCTTAAAAAGGGGGGTCGTCTTAAATTCGCGGACTAGACAAAATGCCGCCAAAAACGAAAGTGAGGACAGTGAGAGTGAGCAAAGTGAGGCTGAGGATCTCTGTGCTGAGTAGCTGTAATTTAGCAAACTACCCTTTCCATTGTTTCAGTTGTTTATTATTGTAAACCTTAATGTATTGTTTAATGCATTGTTTAAAGCATTTGCACTGTTCTGCAAATTTATTCCATATACCCG
The DNA here is from genome assembly GCF_027579695.1 of Neoarius graeffei. Lineage (NCBI taxonomy): Eukaryota > Metazoa > Chordata > Actinopteri > Siluriformes > Ariidae > Neoarius > Neoarius graeffei. The sequence goes on from NC_083569.1 coordinate 9,019,759, forward strand.
TAGGCTATGGGAAGTTAATGCATTGACATTCGGAAGTTTATGAACTTTCAATCTAAACCTGACAAATTTGTTGAATTAATGCAATTTAACGCTACGTTCACACTGCAAGGCTTAATGCTCAATTCCGATTTTTTTGTGAAATCCGATTTTTTTGTGAGGTCGTTCACATTAACAAATATATGCGACTTGTATGTGATCCTCAGTATGAACGAAAAGCGACCTAAAAGTGTTCCGCATGCGCACTGCAGGATACGACGACGTCACACGCAGTGAGCATGGCCAGTGTTTACGGAAGTAAAACCGCCCGGTTGCGGTATGACCCATCCAATCTAGCTTGAATAGCTGCATCCCCCCAAATGGAAATCAGCTCCCTAACCTCTGCGTCCTTCCATTGAGAAGATTCAGAACCTTCACAGCCCGAAGCGTCCCTCGCATTGATGTCATGCGCAGGGGCGCAGATACGTTTTTTGAACTGGGGGGGACAAAGCTGCCAGCAAACCAACCCCAACATGCCTGTCAAACTTGTTGTTAGTAACCATAGCAACCAAGCTCGAGCTCGCAACCTGTGCAGTCTGCGCAGCTCAACCAACCGAATATCAGTCTTTGTTTTATTTTATGTGAGTTGTTGCAACTATGTATACACTGCTGTGCACCTCAATAAACCGAATGGTAATTAGTCTTTTGATTTTTCCGTGAGGTTTGCCTTATGCAAAGAAAGACAGCATAGACGTTTTTTCCTCCCTATAAGTAGGGGGGACCGAACGAGGTGAATTTAAATATGACTCGTCCCCCCCTCTATCTGCGCCCGTGATTATGCGCCATGTTGTTGTAACTTTTTTTGAGAGACCCGCCGCCTACTTCAGCGCAGAATAGTGACGTTTGTGGCTTGTTGATGACGTGTAAGTCGGATGAATGCGACCTGGCGGTTCAGACTGAAGTCGCATATGAAAAGAACGGATAGGAATCGGAATTAGCACCACATATCCAAACGGCCTGGGTCGGATTTGAAAAAATCGGATCTGTGTCGTTCATATTGTCAATAAAAGATCGGATACAGGTCACATATGGGCGAAAAGATCGGATTTGAGTCACTTCAGCCTGCAGTGTGAACGTAGCCTATATGTTTTAATTTGGCTTGTCTAGTAGCCTGCAGTTTAGCCTCTTTTTTTACTTCTATGAAAAGTGTTCACGGAAATGAGACTGAAATGACCTCTATTTAAATGCGAAAAACAAAAGCCTCTAATTTTAAACAGAATTTTGAAATAAATACGCGTTATATGAATGAACATTTGGTCTTCAAAAAACTTTTTCCCCAAAGATGAACTTGGAAAAGGGGGGTTCGTCTTACATTCAGGGTCGTCTTATATTCGGGCCAATACGGTAGTAGTTTCCCCTTTAATTGGACTCGCCTGCCAAACTAATTAGCACAGGTGTCTTCAATTGGTTTCAGTGATATACAGAGCCCTGATACACATTACCATTCATGAGTTTAACTGACGAACAAAAAATATCTTGCCTTACCACTCTTAAACGCTTGTTGCATAATAATTTGGAACACAGTGTATTAAGTGTCCGTGATAAGGATATGGTTCATTACTGTGATTTATGGCATTCCAGATTATCAGCATGTACTTTGATTGATTTGAATTATTGTTCACCTGCCAGCATCGACTTTCAGTTGTTGACCTTGTCCGCTATAAATTACACCTCGCTGATTAAATAAGCTGATTATTTGCTTTGAGTGTTAACGTCGTATTTGTCATCGTTCGCGTCTGAAAGCATGATTCAGCTTCCAGATTGCTCACCAGGCCAGTCTTGGAAGGCCGTCTGTCACAGGAAGAATGAGTGAACGTTTTCTGGTGACTTTTTTTCCCCCCGTATCGTTTACGACATGTTGGTTTGCGAATGTACTTCCTTCTATAAGCTGTCAGGAATGCAGAGGAAGCGCCAGTTACCGTATGTTCGTGCCAATCTTCAAAGCATGCATTAGATTTCTTTTTTTCTTGCTGAAGAACAAAATGTGTGTTTTGCTTAGTCATGCTGACTAAGTAAGCGGGGGAAAAAAAAAAAAAAAAGTGTTTCCACCCCAGTGGAATAATTTCATGGCTCGTTGCAAACAGCTGTGTTTTGGTGTTAAGGAAGGAAGGAAGGAACGAACGAAGCTCCTCCAAGGCAAGAATATAGTGAGATCATCGCACTGTAGAGTTCTTGCTTCTGGTTGGTTGCAGGTTTACATGAAGGCTTTACATAAGCAGCGGTCTCAAAAGTAGCCGGTCACCGGCGGCAAATCGCCGGCTATGGCTTGTTATGCCGCCGGCTATTGTCAGTCGAGTCACAAAATTTAATATTAAATATTTCTGACAGCAAAAAAAGTTGTGAACGTAAATTACATCCACTATGTCATGTATGTCTGTTGCCACGTCAACTGTGTTTACATCCTCGACATGAGTGCAGCCATTACTGCCGCCTGTGTTGCCAGATTGGGCGGTTTTAAGTGCATTTTGGCGGGTTTTGAACATATTTTGGGCTGTAAAACGTCAGCAGTATCTGGCAGCATATTTTTTTTTTACTTAATACAAGAAATTAATGGATGCCAACGTTTTTGCCAAAATGGTATTTTATTTTCCATTGTTCAGGCAGCTTCAGCATCATACTGTGAGATTCTGTTCAAATTGTTTTTTTTCTTCTATGAAGCCTGAGCCATTTATTTTATTAGTTTATAATTATTGTTTAGTTTAGTCTTCAGGAGAGACTGCCTGCACACAGTACTAGTATTAATAGTTTTTTTTCTTACATGAAAGCTGAGGCATTTATATTATATTTTAAGGGAACTTCATGTTGTGCTGTGAGGTTCTCTGCACTTTAACTTTTGAACCAACAGGTGCATTTGGATAAGTAAAGCCTATTTTTCTGTATTTTTGTAGTCCTGGTAATCTTTTATATTGGTAAAGTTGTTTATAGGACCATTTCTCAGTGTCTTTGTTTTTTTAATCAATAGTTTTTCAGTAATAACTTAATATTTAACATATCACTCAATTTTAAACAACCCCCGCGCCTCCCCCATAGTCTCCAAAATTTCTGTGGGAAACACTGGCGTGCGTAACAACGCTAATCAAGCTTAAGCTAGACGACCCGCCTCAAATACCCGTCCCGGGTAAATGTTATCCCAATTTTAGATGGCCTGTTCCAAACCATCCCGCCCCATGAAAAATTCGTACTTGCATATCTATCTATCTATATCCCTGCACGCTTTGCGTGCATTATGTCTGCCGCTGGCAGACATTTTACCATTTTGCACCCTGCTGTAAATTATTTGTACCCTGCTATTCTCCCAAACTTTGAAGCCCCTGCGAGGGTGCGCGTTGCCAGGCGGCATGCGCAGCTGAGGCTTTACAGAGATACCCAACACACCGACCAAAATCTACAGTGGATATTAAGAATATTGTACATTGCACATAGCTTATATATGTCACTCCTCACATTTACATTCTAGGAAATACAAGTAGGCCTATAAGAAATTAATATAATTTTAAAGACACAGCGCGATGGTGCCACGCCCCCTACATAAATATCTACAGCTCACGTTCAGGGGTGCGTTTCAAGCAATGTACCTCTTTTTAAAGCAGCACTTACTTCTGAAGCACTGTGAGCTTCACTAGAGGAGCTCTGCTCTTCTGCCATGATCGGAGATCTCAAACACGGAAGAGCGGAAAGGAATCGGAAACGTACGCGAGATTAGACCACATCCGCAAATTTAGGCATCTTAAAATGGTTTTATTGATGCCAAATAAAATATCCAGCACAAATTATATATGACAGACATAAATTAATAATAAATTATAGCAATGAGCTTTCAAAATTTGTCCCGCGCCGCACTGCTTTGCGTCGGGTCCTGCGGGACTCCCACGGGAGTGCAGGGCTCTACCCAGAAGCTCAGTAAGAAGAAGAAGCAGCCCTTATTTGTCACATGTACACTTGAGCACGGCGAAACTCCTCCCACACATACCCAGAGCAGTGGGCAGCCATGCTCAAGGGGTTAGGTGCCTTGCTTCAGCCATGATACAAAGGGAGGGGAGAGCGCTGTTCATTCACTCAACTTCTCAAACCGGCAACCCTTTGGGCCCAAGGCTGCTTCTCTAATGGAAGTGCGTGAAACGTATGAATTCCAGTTCGGGGACCCTGCAAATGCAGGAAAAGCTTTTTCGATCAGAAACACAACACAAAGAATCTCCCTGAGGCCATCCTTAAAAAAAATCCGTTTCCTGTCCACCGGGTGAGCAAAGAAATTTTCAGTCAGGAGGGAGGGATTGATTTTATATATATATATGGATGGGTAAGAAATCGCAATGCTGTGTTTGCTTTTTCTTTCAGTACTTTTTTATTACAAAAGCAGACACATTTAATAAAATGACGGTTTAATCAACTGAAACTTGTACAAAAACTTTAAGTTAGCATTTTAAATGCTGACTGCAACATTTGAAAAACTTTTACAAAAGGTACTTAAAATGTCCGACACACGGACTTTTTGTAGTTCTAAATCGAGCGTTAGGCCGAGTTCGGATGAAATTACACTATTAAAATGATCACTGAGTGATTTGTTTTTCTGAATCTTTACTATTTTGTTGTTCGCTAGAATACCATTTTGCAATTTCACACTTAAGCAAATGTTTGAAAACTCCGGATCTCCTTCCTTCATGGTGGCTGCCGTTTTTTTGTGCCGCACGGCGCATGCGCAGAGCTGATTCAGTTCTATATTCTGCGCGGAATGCAGGGCTTTCCACAAGCGCCGGCTGCCGGCCAGACAGCCGACTACTTTAATGACTATTATTTTTGTAGCCCACAGGCTCTAAATATTAATTTTCGATTTTAATAAAATTAAATGTTTATCTAACGGACTGACAATAATGTCAAACTGAACCGCACTCATTTAAGTTGTGATTTGCGCCATTTGTACCGATAATAACCACAAATTCCCCGCAGACTTCGTTGATCAAGGGAGAGTAACTCATCCGCGGCCCCGACATGCGCTGTGTGCGCGCGCGCACTCGGCGGAGGCAGTAGTGTGTCGGAGGGGACAGAAGCAGAGATGACGCTTATTTTGTCTCCGGTAAACCAGTCTTCTCTCGTTCAATTACGTGCTGGCATCAAAAGACACCGTTGGTTGTAAATGAACCCAAACTGAGTGGTTGGAATGTATTTTCATACACAAATGGAGAAATGTTCGCCGAGTGTGTAATTGTGTAGCCCCACTGCAGACCGTTGTCGTTGTTAATTCATAGCATGCTCAGCTGCGTGAATGTGTCATGCACCGAAAATAAGAGATTTACAAGCCAGGAACGCCTCATGATGCAATACGCAAGAAAAGAAAGAAGATTTACTGCCATTTTACTTTGTATTTGAGTAAAGTGGATAAATAAATGGTCTGTGGAGAATACATTTAATCCTGGGAACTGCGTGCACAGGAGTTTGTGTTTACTTCCCCCTCCGTCTGGCTACTTATTCGTCATGGCTGGCTAGTATGAGCCTTGGGAATGCGTAATGTCAAGTTCGATTTTAGATTTACGAACCCGAAAAAAATGTCGAAAAACCGGTGTTAAAAAAAATTTCAACCGCACAAACGGCACTCACCCGGCCGGTGGACCGGAAACAGAACATTTTTTAATAATGGCCTGAGAACATATGACCGCAGAGTGAAGCATGGTGGTGGGAGCATACAGTAGTGTTACTCTGAGTACTGCCCTTCTTATCTGGTCACTTTTAGTGGAGTCGCAGTTCTTTCCTTTGTTTTTCTTTTTAGTTTGAATGTTTTGTCCGCCGGCTGTGGCGTAGCTCCGGACTCCGTTTTGGATGTCGGTTCCCTTCAGGCCAGTGTTACAGTCAAGTCACGAAGTCTCGAGTCCCCAGTGTTCGAGCCCGAGTCATTAAAGAATTTCAAGTCTGACAACAAGACTCCATCTGCACCATGTGAAAGCGTCTCTGCTACTGTGTCGGACTAACGCTACTGCTCGACTGCCCCATTTTAGTAAATAGGCTAGTTCATCGCTCAGCAAGCGAGCCCCGCTATCAACAGAGCAATGAACATAGCGTGTCACCTTACTTCTTGGAAGATGCTGCTGCTTCTTTTGGCTGCTCGTGTTAGGGGTCACCACAGCTGATCATCCTGATCTGCATATTTGATTTGGTATAGGTTTTACACCGGATGCCCTTCCTGACATAACCCTCCCCAATCTATCCAGGCTTTGGACTGGCACTAAGTACGCACTGGCTTGTGCAACCCCAGGTTTTTGAACTGTGGGGGAAACCGGAGCACCCGAAGGAAACCCACACAGACAACACGCAAACTCTATACCAGTGATTCTCAAACTGTGGTACGCGTACCACTAGTGGTACGCAGGCTCCATTCTAGTGGTACGCCAAAGAATTACTTAATTAAATATAAATTAAAAAAACGTGAAATACTATCCATAATATCCGAATGGATGAAAATATCTTATCAACCGATGACAAGAAAATGAAAGGAGATACAAATTAAGTTAATTTTAAAAAGCTTGCAAGTGCTTCTGGGTAGCCATACGTAGCGTACGTACGCATTCCCGCCGGTTCCGCTGACAGACGGTTATCCGCCATTGGTAGACTAGGCTGTGATGGGAAAAGGTGGAGGTGGCTTTGCTAATTATGACGAGTACGACTAAATTACTGTCGTGGCTTAAATCCGCGAATGGGAGCGTGGATCAGGAGAGAGGGAGAACTGAAGAGGACGTGTGTGAGCCAAGCGCAGATGCTAACGATAGTGGCAAAACCAGCCCCAGAACTGCTAGCAAACGGCAGAAACCAGTGAGGAGGAAGTATGATGAAAAATACAAAGAAACGGCAAGAACTCCAGCTATGCATAGCCTGTTTTGATTTTTTTCAAGTGCATCAAGTACAGTACTTTTTTTTTTTACTTAACATTTAAGTACAGTACAGTTATTTAACTTTTAAGTACATTTTCATTTAATCTTTAAGAACTCTTAATATTTATTTTAGTACAATGTTTATTTCACTTTTATGTGCAATTAATTTTATTTGATTCATTATTTAAGTACAGTGTTTTATTTTCCTATATTTAAAAACAGTGTTACTGTTCAAAGTACTGTGTGTAATGTTACAGTGGCCAACAATATTAAATATACTTGTTAAATAAAACCTCCGCCTTGTTTTTAATGAATACTTAGGCCTACTACGCTACTGTATTTTAATGTTGATCATTATGGTGGTGCTTGGAGAGCCAAGTATTTTCTGAGGTGGTACTTGGTGAAAAAAGTTTGAGAACCACTGCTCTATACAGAAAGGCCCTGTCGGTCATGAGGGTCGAACCTGGAACCTTCTTGCTATGAGGTGACGGTGCTAATCGCTGCACCATCGTGCTGCCCACCAATGAAGCTACAGCTAAAAGGCAGATTCTACCGTAACTGGATCCATTAACCACTTGCCCACAAAATAAGAGATTTTTCTTGTCCTACACCGAGTATATCAATAAAAGATTTTTAAAGAATAAAGTTCTATTTCTTTGACGTATCTGACAGACATAACTCCCATTTAAAAAATCACTTTCATTATCCCTGTTGCTATCGTCAGTGAATTTCTGTCAGATGACCTGACGATAGACTCGGCCATTATGGATCTTTGGTAGTTATTGTGTGGAAGCAGGCTTTATCATTTTTGGGTGTCAACAGATAGAGCTGAAATAGATTAACAGCGAAAAAACTATTTCGTTCATGAGAGAAGCCCACAGTTATTTTAAAAAAATGCTATCGTCAGTCAGTCAGTCAAATGCACCTGACGATAGCAAAATTCAAGCCCTCACCACGCACATGTCGACTGACGCAAAGAGGAAATTCTACTGCGCATGAGTTTGGTGACAGCAGACATTTACTTCCGGGCAAGACTTGGAGTTCTGACAGCTAGATTTCATCAAATAAATCAAGGTAAGATTTTCTGTCAGCTATCCTGACGATAGAAACATTGAGAATATTTGTGACCCCTCACCGAATCCAGGGACGCATGTTGGCCGAAACGAATCCGAAATAATCGCAAAAGAAGCATTTTTTTTTTTCGAAATTTGTGATTTTTGTTTTTTTCCCATCATGTGCAAGTTGAGATCTTGAAGAATGCGATCAGTATTTCAGATAATAGATTGTTTTGTTGGAAAAGCATACATTTTTTGTTGCAAATTGTCTCGTTTTTGTCAGGACTGTAGCCTGCTGGGGGGTGTGGGTAAATTACCATATGGGCCATTCACATGATGATTTAAGTCTTTTGGGTTTTTTTTTTCGCGAATCAGCTGTATGATCCGAGCTGAGCTCGTGGCTACTTAAGCTGCATACAGGCGTGTGATTTCACTATGGAATGAGCAAGCTAAACAGAGCGCAGAGGAGCTGAAACACCGCGAAGCAAACAGACGCACGGTAGTTACATCGGAGATCACCATTCCTAGCAAAAAAAAACGCAACCAAAAGGAAGCTAGGATTACATTCCATCGGAGGCATTGGTGTGTGCAAGGCGCCGTTTCTCTTTCTGATGGGGTGAGTTTATTAATCTAAGGCTGTGTGGTTATTTTTGCATGTAACGGAGAGTGTTGTGGTTTGGTTAAGCCTAGGTCACAACCGGACGTACGATTTTTTGGCCGTGCGATTTTTGGCGTTTCCCAAATCGCTGCGGTTTTTTTTTTGTTCACGGAGAAAGACGTGCGTTGGCTGTAAGTTTGTCTTGCAACCTGAAAAAAACGTAAGTGCCTGTAGAGTTTGTTTGACATGACAAAGAACCTCTGCGGCCGGTCTGCGGCTCGAAAATCAGCACGTCTCACACGCGCTCTCGTGTGTTTCTTGCGTGTAGACCGGCCGTAGGAGCACGTACGGTACGGCCGGTTGTGACCGAGGCTTTACATGAAACTAGCGTTGTGTTAGTTGTGTCATCATCGTGCTATCTTTCTTTCTTACGGTGTGAGTAATTTTTCAACCACAAAACGTTAAAGTATACTTTAGGACTTATTTTTGTACTTCATAATTGTTTGGGGCATACTTTGCATGGAAGGAAAATTGACGTGGTGATCTTTGTTTACATGAAAGTAGCATCGTGCTAGCTCGTAGGGGGTAGGGCTTTCCTTAATGTCATGCAAATGAGCACCATTATGTGCCCGCCCTGCACCCAGAGTAGCTGAGATGGAAAACTTTGAGGGCGATTTTCTCCCTTTTGTGTTTTAAGAGGTATACACTTTCAAAAGGCCACACATTCTTCAAATATTGTCAGATCTCCACATGGAAGGCATCATTGGAAAGCTTAGAAACTGTACTTTCTGAATCTGTCAATAACTCAAAATGCCCCCGGGCAGACATGCGTCCCTGGATTCTGTTTTCTGACACATATTTGTGCATTCATATTTAAATTTTTCTGGAGGAAAACTATCGTAAGTTGAGAGAAATCAGAGCCACTTGCGACCCTTTCAGCCGACAGGCTGTTTCAATGTGTTATTTCCCCGCGAAAGTGACACAGTCGTGTCTATCGTCACTGCTCTGACAATTATTGTTGATATTTCAATTTTGAAAATAAATGTTATCTTTTTTAATTCAATATATTTTATTTTATTATTTGGTTCTAGCGATGAGGTATTTAATATTATTACTAAATTTGTCAGATTAATACACTGTGTGCACAATTATTAGGCAAGTTGTATTCCTGATGATTAATTTTATCGTTGAACAAATACAGTGCTCTCAGTCAATCCAAATTGTGAATAAACCTAAAACCAGAATGATTAACAAAGGAAAGGGGAGTTTAGGCCTTCTCAGGGGAATATACAAGTGTGCAGAATTATTAGGCAACATTTAGTGTGCAGAATTATTATGCAACGAAATGAAAAGCTTAAAGTTTCCCATCTCACTTGTTTATTTTAATTTTCAGTGTAACAAATAACTCAGAATTAACAAATAAACACTTCTAGCATTTCAAAAATATTCAGTGACCAATATAGCCACCCTTCTTTTCAATAACTGCCATGAGCCTTCCATCCAGTCTGTTAGTTTTTTGATTTGTTGACTATCAACTTTTTGTGCAGGAGCAACCACGGCCTCCCAAATGCTATTCAGAGTGGTGTATTGTCTTCCCTCGCTGTAAATCTCATGCTTAAGAAGGGGCCACAAGTACTCAATAGGGTTTAAGTCAGGTGAGGAAGGGGGCCATGTCATTACTTTGTCATCTTTAAGGCCTTTGTGGGCTCGCCAAGCAGTGGAGTACTTGGGTGCATGTGATGGTGCATTGTTCTGCATAACAATCATGGCCTTCTTGAATGATGCAGACTTCTTCCCATACCACTGCTTGAAGAATGTATCTTTTAGAAACTGGCAGTAGGTTTGGGAGTTGATGTTAAGTCCATCTTCAACCTGAAATGGTCAAACTAGCTCATCCTTAATAATAGCAGCCCATGCCATTACCCCTCCACCACCTTGCTGGTGTCTGAGTCAAAGTGCCCTGTGTCCATTAGTTATCCAGCTATGGGCCCATCCATCTGGTCTATCCAGAGTCACTCTCATTTCATCCGTCCATAAAACCTTTGGAAAATCTGTCTTCAGATATTTCTTGGCCCAATCTTGACATTTCAACTTGTGAGTCTTGTTTAGTGGTGGTCGTGTTTCAGCCTTCCTTACCTTGGCCATGTCTCTGAGCACCGAACACCTTGTCCTTCTGGACACTCCAGGTCGGTTGCAGTTCTAGAATATTGTGGCACTGGAGGATAATGGGTTCCTGGTAGCTTCATGTTTAATCCTTCTCAAGTCTTTTGCGGTTAATTTGCGTCTTTTCTTCTCCACACATTTTTTGCGACCCTGTTGACTATTTGCAACAAAACGTTTGATTGTTCTGTGCTCACATTTCTATAGCTTAGCTATTTCAAGAGTGCTGCATCCCTCTGATAGGCATTTTACAATTTTTGTCTTTTCAGTGTCTGTTAAATCTCTTTTTTGGCCCATTTTGCCTGAGATAAAGAAGCTGCCTAATAATTATGCGCACCTTAATATAGGGTATTAATGACTTTAGGTCACACCCTCCCTCATTACACAAATAAATACCACCTGAGAATGCTTAAATCCAATTAGCATTCAAGTGTATCTAGCTTGCGGTTGGAAAACATGCATAGAAATAATGGTAGGGTCAGAGTACTCACTTGCCTAATAATTGTGCACACAGTGTAATGTCATCTAGAGCGTCTGTCAGAATATGATGGTAGACGTTAGTTTGTCTGTCAGATTTTGATGATGGAAACCGATGTGTTTCTATTGTCATTTAGCATGTCGGTCATGCCAGGCTTTTATTAATTAGTTACCAGGACTACTGTCCTAAAATTTACTGTGAATGTCCAAGACCCCAAATGCTACTAGAAAAACTGAATAGAATGATCAAAACAATCAATTCAGCAATTTAAGGAGATGGGACTTAACTGGCCTCTGTTATGGTAGAATCTGCCAAAAGTAAGAAGCAGTGTTGTAGTCGAGTCAGTAAACCTCGAGTCTCCAGTGTTCAAGTCCGAGTCATTTAAAGAAAATTTCGAGTCGAGTCCGAGAACAAGACTCCATCCGCACCATTTGACGGTGGCTGTTGCTGCCTTTATGTGAAAGCATCTCTGCTACTGTGTTGGACTAACGTTACCGCTCGACTGCCTCGTTTCAGTTAATAGGCTACAGATAAAAAGCTTGTTCATCACTCAGCAAACCCCGCCCACTATCAACAGGGCAATGAACCTAGCGTATCACTTCCTTCTCTGGGTGGAGTCTTGCCAAATGACGATTGAAGTTCGAGGTCATCCCTGTCGTCTCCTCTTCTATATACGGAACACATAGCAGTGCATTTTTTCCCACCGCACGAGAAGTCTGTATAAGCAAAGCGGACAATCTTGGGGCGTCTCTCCAGTAGGGCTGTAACGATATGCGTATCGAAATCGAGATACGCAGAGCCACGATCCATATCGTGATACAAGAAGGCAGAATCGCGGTACACCCTTTCAAACTTCTCCTCAGCCCAAAAACAGGGGCGCTTCCAAACTTCAATTTATGAATACTTTACTTTTTATTTAAATTACATTTTAAACTTACTTAAATTACTTTTATTTTTTTATATCCATTAGTAAGTCGTTTTTTCGCCGACCTGCGACAATCTTCTGCGAGTCACGCAACGTCCACACTCGCCACTGGCAGAGCATTCATTTCTTTTAAGCGGTCGCCATTCTGGTTGCGACACGGGGAGCGAATCTGTAAACAAGCAGCTCATTGGCTGGCTAGGTGTGCCACAAGCCAATCACAATCACTTGACCGGAAAGGCATGCAGTGTTGCCAGATTGGGTGGTTTTAGGTGCTTTTTGGCTGGTTTTGAACATGGAAAACATTAGCAATATCTGGCAACACTGAAGGCATGTCTGCTTGGGCGGAAGCCTTCTGTGGCAGTTACATTTTGACACGCGAGCAATGTTTCACCATAAAAATTCCGTAATTTCCATCTGTTTTCCGCGATCACAGAAAATCACTGGCCCTATGAGAGTGAGACAGTGAGAGAGCCACCCCCCCCCCAAAAAAATCTTAACGGATTTACACGATTTGGAAAAATGACTTTTTCAGAACCGAAAAAAACAGAGCTTCCGGCTCAACAGTATTATTTTGAGAAATAAAACAATCTTTGGATATACATTTGTTCATTTTTGCATACATATTACTCATTCTCTGCAGTGGTCTGAATTATTTGTTATTAAATAGTTAAATGTAAGTAAGTAAATGTTAATAAGTCAAATTTACTACTTTAAAAAAACATTTAAAAAAAAAAATCGTGGGTGTATCGAATCGTGGGTCAAAAATCGCGATACGAATCGAATCGTGAGTTGGGTGTATCGTTACAGCCCTACTCTCCAGGCATTTTAGCGCCATTAACGTTAGTCTGAACCAGGGCTTTGAACCAGAATTTTTTTTCCTATTGGTTCGTTCCGAACAGAAACGGAATTTTAACGTTTCCGGTTTTGGGTTCCACCATTAAATAGACGTTCCCGAACCGGTTAGAACAAAAAAAAATTTCATTCCCGGAACGGTTAATTACGTTCCCTGTCAGCTGTTTAACAAATGGCTATAAAATTATGTCTCTGTCTCATCCAGCTTAAGCCAAATGTAGGCTAATTCTATTACAACCTTCATTAAATCAGGCAAGAAATAATTCAAAACAATTATTATTTCAAATGTTGGCGATTTGGATTCTCAGTATGTCTTCCCATCTACACAAACAGAAAAAGTGCCAAAAATGAAAGATAATTCGTTTAGTGCGTTACCAAAGGCTAGTCAGGCCCTATGCATTGATAGGCTAACAGAGGTTAACGTCATTTACTGTTCGCGAGCCTCTCATTAACGTGGACAAATATATTGATATCGTGTTTGAAATTGACGTTTTTGAATAACGATAGACTGCAATATTTACCTCTTATTTAAGATGTGGAGACGTGATAGTAGTCCACCCTCCCGCTCTCTCCATTCAGTCAGCGAACGTCACACAGGAAGTGAACCCCAGCGGGTCATAGAAACTTGCGCAGGAGAAGAATGACTTTATTTGTAGGCTACGGAAACTTTGAGGAACGAAATAAAAACCGGTATTAACCGGTTACCATTATTTTTAATAAGCGTTTCTGTTCCGGAACATAAAAAATAATAAAGTTTCTGATTTCGTTTCTGTTCCATATGAAATAGAAAAAGTTCCCGGTTTTCGTTCCTTGAACCGGTTCAAAGCCGTGGTTTGAACATGACGTATGAACTTGGTTTGGTATGGGTGATGCCTGTGCTCCTGCATCCGTGTTTGGTGTGGTGTTCCTGGCGATGTTGCCCGGTGGTGTGGGATTTCTCTTCATGCGCCTTTTAGTGGGACCGTAGGTAGCTACGCCATTGGAATTCCATCCTGACCTCCTTTTGGTGGACTTCCTTGAACTTCTTATTATAACGTATAAAAGCTGTGAATTTGATAGGCTATTTATCCAAAACCTTATGAGTATTTTTCCAGAACTTTCTTTTGATAGCTGCTTGGGCTTCCTGAAGCTGTTTGTTTGGACATGTTCTCCAGGGTCTCAGTAACGGTGAAGTAGTTCTTGAGATTGGAAGAGCTAAATAATCCACACACACACACTTGCTTGCACGCTCTCGGGCATCTTGCCCAGATTCTTGTCGTGATGCCGTCGCCATTTTTGGTTTGTTTTTCTTTCCTCCGCTGGAGCTACTCGAAAGCCGCACTCCCCCTCACACTGAGTTCAGGCTTCCTCAAAGACGTGGGCTCGAGTCGGTTGTAATTATCTGCAAATAACAGTAATCTGCTTTCTCTGTCTGTTTACACTCTTTTTCGGGGTGTTGGTTAAGTGCACTTAATGGTGATTATCGTGGATTTCGGACGCGCTAGCACCTGTAAAGATCAAGCCAGCAGCGTAACGGCGGCTGCAGCGCTGACGTTAACTCGAGGGGACCCATTTGCGGCGGCGTCTTCCAGCCTCAACCTCTAATTTTGAGACTTTTCGGCGCAGAGTAAAATTACGCATGTTGTTATGACCGGATCAGTCAGACTGAGGCTGAGATCATGCGCTCAAAATTTCACCCTGACGATTTCTTCATTCGTCTGGTGGACCAAAGAGTGCCGGTGTGTGTGTGGGAGGTCTGCAGCCGAAAGTGGTGCGATACGTAAAATTGTATTAACCTCCTAGGGCTTAGCGGTCACATGCGTGGACAGCGCTTTATGGAAATTCGGAACAAGAATCCACATATGGGCAATTCCATGTAAATGTCAACCTCACCATGCAAAAATAAAGCAGCATGTAATACATCAAAACCACTCCCAGAGATATCACCTAGGCCTGTATTTTACAGATGTGAATAAGTTGAACCAATTTGTAACCAACCTAATATGTCACTGTCAGTCTTTCTTTCTTATAATGTAAACCCCAAGCTAAAATCAACTTTGATCATGTACAATTCTATATTATTGCCACAAGCCACAGAAATGTATGCTAAAATCCACAAAACAGCAAAACAATAGCCATCCTAAATATTATTTAAGAACTTTGATAGTTTTAGCTGATATTTAGAGAGTTTTTCAAAGGGTTATGGTGGTTAAATTGCTGATTTTCTAAACATATGCCATGTCTATTTCAGACGCGTCACATCCATAACGGAATTTCGTCACATCCATAACGCTGACTTTTCCTTCCGAAACTCTGCATGAAATACAAAATATTTTAAACAAAGATTTTTGAATATTCACCTTGGACCCCTCTATCAAATGGATATCTCCATTTCGACATTAGGTTTACAATTTCACAGAGTTTGATAAAAATGTACAGTCACCCAAGAAAAGTGATACTTTTTCTGTCACATCCATAACGCATCTTTTATTGGCGTTTTCTGGCATGCCCTAGATGTACTATGGGAATTGTTCTTGTTCTATCACTTCTCCAGTATGGTACAGCCTTAAAATATGCAACACCTGTTTAAATACTGGGAGACAATAAAACATGCACTGGGTCATTTGTTGCCATTTTGAGTTCAAGTGTCACGTCCATAACGCTGGAATTGCTCTTATGTGGACATACTTTTTCTCTAAAAGTACATCTTATCAAAAGATGATGCTTAGTTTTTATTCTAATCAGGTTCTAATAAGCCCAAATAGCAAAGAGAAATAAAAAATGCATGTAAAAAAAACAGCTTGGGCCTTAGGAGGTTAAACAATTAACACTTTTGGTAGTACTGGAGCTGCTGGTTGAAATGGGTCTCGTTCCAAAACAAATCAAACATTTCCCAGAGTCCTTTTCAACCCACCCGCTGCGTGAGAAAGCAGTCGCTCCAGGCGCACTGCGCTCGGGTAATCGAGCAGTGTGTGCATTTCCGCAGGAGCTTCAACACACCCGAGTCCAGACAAACCGACCCAGTTGCAGGCCTCACACGGAGGGTTACCCAAACCGAAAGCTGAGAGAAACCTCGCAAGCTGTGTTTGAGTTGGACGAGGGCCACGTTTCAAAGCTTTGACAAACTCTTGTGTAATCTGGAACGAATCTTTTGAGCAGAAAAAATATCTCCCAGGACATGACTTCACCTCCAGTTACGACTGCTTTGTCTCTATTTTCCGTTACTCAGATTCAACCGACTGGGGCTGCAGTTGGAATCGTGATCATTTATCACAGGCACTCGAGTCGCAATAGCAAGTCCAGGTTTGCGGAGTCGTTGGCTCGTAACCTTGGGTCATTAATGTAAAGGAATCCACTGAGGAAGGTTCTCATATCTCCAAGCATCTTCAGGCACGCAGGAAAAGGCTTAAAAAACTTGACCGCAAATGTTTCAGCAGCTCAGAATACATGACCAAAAGTTTGTGGACGCCTGATCTAGGGCTGTGCGATATGGGGGAAAAAAATGAATATCCCGATATATTTAAATCTCCTCTAAAGGACCCCATGAAATCTAACTTTTACTCTTTTCACGACAATCCCTGCAGATTAAATAACATTCTTGGTTAACTTTACACAGGCTTTCGTCTAAACGGGGGAACAGGGGCGCTGCGCCCTCTTACTCTCGGCGTGCGCCCCCTTACTGACTCCGTGAAAACATCCCAGCAACACTACGTGACAATGTGTCTGATCATCAAATGCGTTATAATTGCTCCAAAAATATTCCAATCATAGTAGATACACCGCCAGACGGTGCAAAAACAATCCGAATTGGCGTTTTCCAGACTGAGGCGCCATGTTGTTTACTTGTCGCGGCTGCTCTCGCGAGATTTGACATGGGTTACATACAAGGTCAGCTGACTTGTAGAGCGAGATTTCTCGAGACCAGGGCTCGAAATTAACTTTTTTTCTTTGTGTCCCCCAGTGGTCCCGAATTCTGTGTTGTATTGTCCCGAATGGAAGCAATAGTGTCCCCATTTTTTTCCTCTCTGAAATAACCAGTGGTTAATATTATCATATGAAGTTACTATTATATTTGTAACTATGCGATTTTGAACCCTTTATATCATTTTTACAATAAGTCACAAAACACAAGTGACACATGTCCTATACATCATCTACTTCAAAATTACAGTTATTGCATTTTCAGTTTATTAAACTTTGGCGATCTCACTGTATGAATAGATACCCGTTTATTTAAAGGGGCCAACTAGCTCATTCAGAAAATGTTTCAACTCCCTACATCTGCAGTACACTTTAGTTGAAAATAACACCCCTTTTATGTTCATTTCATCTACTTGTACCTTGAATATCTGTTGGCATTTATAAGCCCAACTTATCATTTTCACCATTACCGTTATCCATTTTTATGTAATATACCTGTTGCCCCATTCAGAGATGTTTTGAAAGCCATCAGCCATACCATCAATAGATGCAATGCCCTTGAGCAAGGCACCTACGCCAACATTGCTACAGGGACTGTAACACTGTAAAAAACCGTAAAGTCACTTTGGATAAAAAAAGTGTCATATCATACAAGTGCAAACAAAACAATGTAATCCAAGTTTTTTTTTTATTGTAACCTTTAGTCATAGAAATCATTTACATTATTTACAGTGCTTAATTTCATTTTCTTTGACCTAGATAAATTTCCCATTCATTTCTATGGAATTATTTGAAAAACTACACACATTTTCAAACATCCGCTGCTCTGGCATGCTTTCACCTAGAGACATGATTCAAACTTTAAAACATAGAGAAACTTCTCCTCTGTGGATCTGGCATTCAACTTTTTGCTAGGTTCTATACTTTTGGATCAGTCCGAGCTCAAACACCATGTGGGTTCCTGGAGAAATTCCGGCTTTATAATGGGTGTTTATTGCGTTACACACCAATGGAGCTCGTTAAGTTAGAGTGTAGAGAGCTTGGAAAAATAGCTCAAACTTTCTCATTTAAACTGTGTTTTCAGCCCCAATTTTCACTCTACACACACAATTTTCTCAAAAGTAGTAGTCACACTTGTCCTGATTCACACAATGTGTCTACCTACACGATAGGACTTGCAGTTTTTGAATGAGAAGCCTGAAAGTGAGGAGAGGGCAGGCGCGCAGCCCCATAGACTGCCATTATAAACGTGGCTGCGCTTTGACTGTTAAATCAGAAAAGCCACTCGTTTTTAACTCGCTCTAGTGTCCTCAATTTTTACACTACAGACAAAAAAAAGTACATCAGTGTGTTCAGGAGACCCTTGTGGCACTCAATGTGAAATAAGTTTGTGAATATCTCCTTCTGTTTTCGTGTAAACCCCCGTTGTTTGGAGGGAGCGCTCTGACGGAAAGCTGCCCTTTTTGTGTGCCCCTCCCCCACCCGCGCGCTGAGCAGAGAGAGACAAAAATACAGTCCAGCTCAGCTCCGGCAACTGTGACTGCTACGCGCACTGCATCACTCTCACGATTTCCCCCGGGGGAATTGTCGTCTCTAGATCTATTTTTTTCCATTGTCCCGGGATTGTCCCAGATATGATAATTTTGTGTCCCGATGACATTTTTTATGGTCCCCGGGACATCGGGACACCGTTAGTTTCGAGCGCTGCTCGAGACCGAATGACCTTTCACCCACCGGCGCGGGAGTTTGACAGAAGTAGTTCGCGAGTTGTTTTTGTTGACACTTGGGCATTTAAAGATGTCATCCCGCGGCACGAAATGGAAGAAAGCCAAAGACTGGCCAGGGCAGAAGAAGATTACTTCTTTCTTTTTCAATGTTGACAGACAATTTGTTACAATTTCCCTCTCAGATAGCCTCAGAATGTCCCATTGGAGCATTTTTCAAAGGCTTTGCACGGCCGGGGGGGGTGTCGGGGGACAACCGGCACCATCTCCCCCTCCGCTTCGCTCCCTCGCCATGGTGAGCGCCCTCATACTAAATTTTTCTAGAAAAAACCCTGTTTACAGGTGGCAGGGTGTCCGTGGAGTCTAAAAAAGTCTAAAATACACAGATATTTTGCACTGTTGGTCTAAAATCTCATTTGGGTAATTTAAGACCTAGGTTACGTGCAGAATTATTCTGCACGTAGAAAATCTTCCCGGAAGTTCCTTTCAGCACCGAGATGTCACCCGGGATTGGTTGGCATCTCGGTGCTGAAAGGAACTTCCGGGAAGATTTTCTAGTTTCGGTTGTGTTGCCAGATTGGGCGGTTTTAAGTGCGTTTTGGCGGGTTTTGAACATATTTTGGGCTGGAAAACGTCAGCGGTACCTGGCAACACTGCCGGCGGGAAGATTTCCCGGTTCCGGTTTACACCGCTGACTCAGTTAGTGCAATCGCTGGTGTTGCGTAGTCTACCGTGTAAGCTCTGTCAATTTCAGCGACAAATTAAAAATGGAAGCGGACGAATTGGTTCCTAAAAGAACTAGTAAGGGGTCAGTCATCTGGCATTTTTTTGGATATCGCGAGGGGGACGTGGAACAGCAAATGCCAGTTTGTAAAGAGTGGCAAAAAAAAAAAAAACCCTGTCATCACGAAAGGCAGCAGCACTACAAATATGTTCCATTACCTGAAAACTCACCCGGTACAGTATGAAAAGTCTCTTAAACTCTGAACTACTTGCCCACGAGTTAAACAAATGACCATAGCGGCCTCGTTCTCCAAAGCCCCCCCATATGAGAAAACGAGTCAGAGACGGAGAGCTATAACGGATGCAGTCATTAACGTCATTTCCGAAGGTATGATCCCAGTTAGTATAGTGGAAAAACCAGGCTTCCAAAAATTACTAAGCACACTCGATCCCAAATACGAGTTGCCTGGTCGCAGACATTTTACAGAGAAGGCAACACCGGAATTATACACATCTGAGAGGCAGAGCCGGAAAACACTCAGTTCAAAAGTGTGCAGAGAAAAATTATGTTTTGCAGATCTCTCTCTCTATTGTGAATGTTCCAGTGGTTCTCAGTAGTCAGGTTAATAGCTTGGAGATCTCATCTCATCTCATTATCTCTAGCCGCTTTATCCTGTTCTACAGGGTCGCAGGCAAGCTGGAGCCTATCCCAGCTGACTACGGGCGAAAGGCAGGGTACACCCTGGACAAGTCATCACAGGGCTGACACTAGGGCTGCACGATTATGGAAAAAAATGATAATCACGATTATTCTTGATCAAAATTGTAATCGCGATTATTAATCACGATTATTCTTGATGTTAGGGAAATCACTTAAATTTTATTTCACTCTATTCAAACGAACAATATGAACAGCTTTCAGTGCAGAATGAAATTTAAAAGAGAAATTCTGATTTCCAAACGACAAATCAATGAAATTTATCCAAGAAATTACCAAAGGATGAAGGAACTGAAAACTCAATTGCAACAATTACATAGCGTTATACTGAGGCCTACGAGTTTTTAGCTAGAAAGAGCAGCCTATCAACATGCTCTGGCTTTAAACATGAGCGAAGGCAGGTCACAACATTGCCTCCAGTGCTAAATACGCTCAATCTGTTACCTACTCTCACGCTATCACCCCTTGAAGAAGATACCGCCAGTGTTGCCAGACACTGCTGATGTTTTCCAGCCCAAAATATGTTCAAATCCGCCAAAATGCACTTAAAACCGCCCAATCTGGCAACACTGGATACCGCTGCACTGAAGTTCTGCGCACTTGGCTTGCTTGCTTATTTAGGCGGAGTAATGAAACCTTACATGCGTCGGTTCGCCCCCTAATGGTTTCGCGGAGTACTGGTCAAAAAGTGCTTGATCAGATATGCAGCAGAGCTCGCATTTTAAATGGAAATTAATTGCGATTTTCATTTAATTTAATCATGGCAGCCAAAATCGCGATTTTCGATTAAATTCGATTAATTGTGCAGCCCTAGCTGACACATAGACAGGGTTTTTTCTTGAAAAATTTAGTATGAGGGCGCTCACCATGGCGAGGGAGCGAAGCGGGGGGGGGGGATGGTGCCGGTTGTCCCCCCCCCGCCGTGCAAAGCCTTTGAAAAATGCTCCAATGGGACATTCTGAGGCTATCTGAGAGGGAAATTGTAACAAATTGTCTGTCAACATTGAAAAAGAAAGAAGTAAGGCCAAAAAAAAAAAAAAAAAAAAAAAAAAAAAAGTGTGTTTCCGGTAACATGAAATACTAAAATAAGGTCGGTAGGTAGGAAAGTTTTTTTTTTCTCTTAATTTTTTTTTTATTTTGTTCAAAAAAATTAACACAAGTAAACATCTTACAAAATAGTATTTTGGCACAGAATCCTTTATACCACACATCATAATAAAATAAGTGTTTTAAATCTTTAAACGAATAAAAAAAAAAATATCGCGAGAGTTCGAGTTATGATCTACGGAAGCGATATTTCATGATATTTTCATGTAATAACGTGAAAACACCTTATCAAGAAATAACGTGAAAATAACGTCCTAGGCTAGGCTACTTCCATTAAAAGCAGACGGCCTCGCCTAGCCTACTGTAGAACTTGGGTCGAGCAAAAACATGGCTGAATCCTGAATGACTCCTATTTGTATAAATAGGGGACTACATAGGTGGCAAAATGTAGTGTTTTTCCCTGCCATGGAAGTGCACTTGTATACTGAAAAGGAAGCAATTTGCATTACAGCCTTGAATGAGGATTCAAAATGGCGGCTCGGCTCAGTTTATGGAGGAGGGCTGATAGAAGTGGCGAAACATTTTACTTTTTATCGTTTCTTTCACAACTTGAATGCGTTGAAACAAAAAATTACGACAAACTAACGCCGCTTACACTAAAATATCGAGGGAAATTTGTAATAAAAACTTTACGATCGGCAATTTCGACGCGGAAATTCTCGATCGGTCGGGTTACCGGAAACACACTATTTTTTTTTATTTGGCCTAATCTTCTTCTGCCCCGGACAGTCTTTGGCTTTCTTCCGCTTCGTGCCGCGGGATGACATCTTTACATGCCCAAGTGTCAACAAAAACAACTCGCGAACTACTTCTGTTAAAAGCTCCCGCGCCGGTGGGTGAAAGGTCATTCAGTCTCGAGAAATCTCGCGCTACAAGTCAGCTGATCTTGTATGTAACCCATGTCAAATCTCGCGAGAGCAGCCGCGACAAGTAAACAACTAAACAACATGGCGCCTCAGTCTGGAAAACGCCAATTCGGATTGTTTTTGCACCGTCTGGCGGTGTATCTACTATGACTGGAATATTTTTGGAGCAATTATAACGTATTTGATGATCAGACACATTGTCACGTAGTGTTGCTGGGATGTTTTCACGGAGTCGGTAAGGGGGCGCACGCCGAGAGTAAGAGGGCGCAGCGCCCCTGTTCCCCCGTTTAGACGAAAGCCTGATAGACACAGACAACCATTCACACTCACATTCACACCTACGGTCAATTTAGAGTCACCAGTTAACCTAACCTGCATGTCTTTGGACTGTGGGGGAAACCAGAGCACCCGGAGGAAACCCACGCGGACACGGGGAGAACATGCAAACTCCGCACAGAAAGGCCCTCGCCAGCCACGGGGCTCGAACCCGTACCTTTATGCTGTGATGCGACAGCGCTAACCACTACACCACCGTGCCGCCCTAGCTTGGAGATCTATTTTTTTAAATAATTCAATGAAAGAGCACTTTTCTTATTTAGGCTAAATGTCTCTCTCAGTGTTGAGCTTGCGCTTTATTGGTTTGAGCTCTGAGCAGCTCTGTATTGTTTTGCCCCTTTGTTGCAATTTTCAAGATTGTTTTTGCAGTTTGTGCCACATCTTTGTTGAATAAAAATAGTCTTATTTCAATTCAATTGTGATTAATCACCAACATGAAAATGTAAAATGTGTTGTTGAAAACCACCTGTAAAAGTTAACCAAGAATGTTATTTAATCTGCAGGGATTGTAGTGAAAACAGTAAAGAGTAAAAGTTAGATTTCATGGGGTCCTTTAGAGGAGATTTAAATATATCGAGATATATATCGTATATCGTGAAATGGAGAAAATGTATCGGGATTAGGGCTGTAACGATATGCGTATCGAAATCGCGATACGCAGAGCCATGATCCGTATAGCGATACAAGAAGGCAGAATCGCGGTACACCCTTTCAAACTTCTCCTCAGCCCAAAAACAGAGGCGCTTCCAAACTTCAATTTATGAATACTTTACTTTTTATTTAAATTACATTTTAAACTTACTTAAATTTCGTTTTTTCGCCGACCTGCGACAATCTTCTGCGAGTCACGCAACGTCCACACTCGCCACTGGCAGAGCATTCATTTCTTTTAAGCGGTCGCCATTCTGGTTGTGACGCGGGGAGCGAATCTGTAAACAAGCAGCTCATTGGCTGGCTAGGTGTGCCACAAGCCAATCACAATCACTTGACCGGAAAGGCATGCAGTGTTGCCAGATTGGGCGGGTTTAGGTGCTTTTTGGCTGGTTTTGAACATATTTTGGGGTGGAATTCACGTTAGCAATATCTGGCAACACTGAAGGCGTGTCTGCTTGGGCGGAAGCCTTCTGCGGCAGTTACATTTTGACACGCGAGCAATGTTTCACCATAAAAATTCCGTAATTTCCATCTGTTTTCCGCGATCACAGAAAATCATTGGCCCTATGAGAGTGAGACAGTGAGAGAGCCACCCCCCCAAAAAAAAAAAAATCTTAACGGATTTACACGATTTGGAAAAATGACTTTTTCAGAACCGAAAAAAAACAGAGCTTCCGGCTCAACAGTATTATTTTGAGAAATAAAACAATCTTTGGATATACATTTGTTCATTTTTGCATACATATTACTCATTCTCTGCAGTGGTCTGAATTATTTGTTATTAAATAGTTAATGTAAGTAAGTGAATGTTAATAAGTCAAATTTACGACTTTAAAAAAACATTTAAAAAAAAAAATCGTGGGCGTATCGAATCGTGGGTCAAAAATCGCGATACGAATCGAATCGTGAGTTGGGTGTATCGTTACAGCCCTAATCGGGATATTCATTTTTTCCCATATCGCACAGCCCTATTGTCGCGGTTTGTAGCAAAATGGGCAAATGCAAGTTTAACGACTGCTGGCTTGAACGCAATGATTTCGTAGACTGGTTAAAACGTGTACCAAACAATCCGTTTGAGGCGTACAGTACTGCACATTGTGCAAAAGAACACTCAAACTCAGCACCCTGGGTGTAAAGGCACCGGAATCGCACGCGAAAGCGGAGAAGCACCAGGCTGCCCATAAAAGTCTGCAACAGTCGCATGCCATCACTCAATTTTGTTCACCGTTGTCAGGTCCAAGCACATCTCGAGACGGTGTATCAGCTAACTCCGTGCGAACTGTAACGCTACAACACGCAAACCGTCCGGAATCGAACGCCTCATCCTCAAGTGATTTGCGGGATGTCTTTGGCTCCACTGCAACTTAGCTCCTCATTAATGCAAGAGCGCACCCTAGGGATGTAATGAGTTCATTGGTGAATGATGATAAATTTTGTTATTAGGGTCAGTCCATGAAATGATGTTGCTTTTCATTGGTCCGGGTTTACATAATCATTTCATCTTTAATTTCCATGATTTAAAGAAATATTTAGCAGATTATCCACACTGTAAAAAAAGAATAGTCGAGAATACTTGAAATTTCAAGGCAACAGTCTGCATTAAGAATTTTATGTTTTGCCAACGACGTGCCCATGATAATCCAAACTATGATAACACTGTTATCTTTATTAAGAATTCTTAATTAAGTCAATTTTCAATTCCTCATTCTGCCAACATAGATTTCTCTTTTTGCTGAACAGTGGCATTCACAGTAGTACAAAAAGGCAATTGAGGTTCTCACAATTTTTGGGGGGCTTTTATTTACCTTTATTTGGATAGGACAGTGTAGAGACAGGAAATGAGCGGGAGACAGAGAGGGATCGGGAAATGACCTCAGGTCGGAATCGAACGCGGGTCCCTGGATTTATGGTATGGCGCCTTATCCACCTGAGCCACGACAACATGATCTTCAACCAGAGAGAGAACCACATTGCCCAGCCCTTGCATTTGGGAGAGGAAACCCCGTGTCTTGGTCATTCAGAGCATGTGCTGAATAAACACCTGTGGCAATTATCTATTTTCAATTCAGATTATTCACTATTGCATATTTACACATCATTGAGGTGCACCCTATCAGTTTGATGTGGACTTTTCTGTTCGTTAATAATTATTCATATTTTCTTGTCCATTCAATTGTGAATATGGAATTACTTGAACAAAGCGTAATTCTATTTTTTAGAATTATCCACATCAAGAAAAATCCACATCAAACTGATAGGGTGCACCTCAATGATGTGTAAATATACAATAGTGAATAATCTGAATTGAAAATACATAATTGCCACAGGTGTTTATTCAGCGCATGCTCTGAATGACCAAGACACGTGGTTTCCGCTCCCAAATGCAAGGGCTGGGCAATGTGGTTCTCTCTCCGGTTGAAGTTCATGTTGTCGTGGCTCAGGTGGATAAGGCGCCATACCATAAATCCGGGGGCCTGGGTTTGATTCTGACCTGAGGTCATTTCCTGATCTCTCTCTCTCCTGCTCATTTCCTGTCTCTACACTGTCCTATCCAAATAAAGGTGAAAAAAGCCCCCCAAAAAATTGTGAGAACCTCAATTGCCTTTTTGTACTACTGTGAATGCCACTGTTCAGCAAAAAGAGAAATCTATGTTGGCAGAATGAGGAATTGAAAATTGACTTAATTAAGAATTCTTAATAAAGATAACAGTGTTATCATAGTTTGGATTATCATGGGCACATCGTTGGCAAAACATAAAATTATTAATGCAGACTGTTGCCTTGAAATTTCAAGTATTCTCGACTATTCTTTTTTTACAGTGCATAAATATTGTTTGAAGAAATAAAATAAATAAAAAAATATGAAGTTTTCTTTGGAAATAAAGAAACGTGAAACATTTTCTTCCCCTGTGACTGGACACGGATGACACGTTTTTTGTGACATGGAATATTTGCTGACTTTGAGCTTAAATAAACCTTCATTACTTTGAGAATTTCAATAAAATTAGTTTCATGGTACTTGCAATTTAGTTTTACACTCACATAATAAAGTTAAGAAGGTTCTATAAACTATTTAGCTTCGAATTCATCCACGAAAAACAGGTTGCGAACGTAACATTGTGGTGTCCTACCGTGTTACGTTAGAAACCAGGCTTATAAAAAATGATAAAACGAGTTGAAATCACGATTGATGTTTTTACAACCCCGATTCCAAAAAAGTTGGGACAAAGTCCAAATTGTAAATAAAAACGGAATGTAATAATTTACAAATCTCAAAAACTGATATCGTATTCACAATAGAACATAGACAACATATCAAATGTCGAAAGTGAGACATTTTGAAATTTCATGCCAAATATTGGCTCATTTGAAATTTCATGACAGCAACACATCTCAAAAAAGTTGGGACAGGGGCAATAAGAGGCTGGAAAAGTTAAAGGTACAAAAAAGGAACAGCTGGAGGACCAAACTGCAACTCATTAGGTCAACTGGCAATAGGTCATTAACATGACTGGGTATAAAAAGAGCATCTTGGAGTGGCAGCGGCTCTCAGAAGTAAAGATGGGAAGAGGATCACCAATCCCCCTAATTCTGCGCCGACAAATAGTGGAGCAATATCAGAAAGGAGTTCGACACTGTAAAATTGCAAAGAGTTTGAACATATCATCATCTACAGTGCAGAATATCATCAAAAGATTCCGAGAATCTGGAAGAATCTCTGTGCGTAAGGGTCAAGGCCGGAAAACCATACCGGGTGCCCGTGATCTTCGGGCCCTTAGACGGCACTGCATCACATACAGGCATGCTTCTGTATTGGAAATCACAAAATGGGCTCAGGAATATTTCCAGAGAACATTATCTGTGAACACAATTCACCGTGCCATCCGCCGTTGCCAGCTAAAACTCTATAGTTCAAAGAAGAAGCCGTATCTAAACATGACCCAGAAGCGCAGACGTCTTCTCTGGGCCAAGGCTCATTTAAAATGGACTGTGGCAAAGTGGAAAACTGTTCTGTGGTCAGACGAATCAAAATTTGAAGTTCTTTATGGAAATCAGGGACGCCGTGTCATTCGGACTAAAGAGGAGAAGGACGACCCGAGTTGTTATCAGCGCTCAGTTCAGAAACCTGCATCTCTGATGGTATGGGGTTGCATTAGTGCGTGTGGCATGGGCAGCTTACACATCTGGAAAGACGCCATCAATGCTGAAAGGTATATCCAGGTTCTAGAGCAACATATGCTCCCATCCAGACGACGTCTCTTTCAGGGAAGACCTTGCATTTTCCAACATGACAATGCCAAACCACATACTGCATCAATTACAGCATCATGGCTGCGTAGAAGAAGGGTCCGGGTACTGAACTGGCCAGCCTGCAGTCCAGATCTTTCACCCATAGAAAACATTTGGCACATCATAAAACGGAAGATATGACAAAAAAGACCTAAGACAGTTGAGCAACTAGAATCCTACATTAGACAAGAATGGGTTAACATTCCTATCCCTAAACTTGAGCAACTTGTCTCCTCAGTCCCCAGACGTTTACAGACTGTTGTAAAGAGAAAAGGGGATGTCTCACAGTGGGAAACATGGCCTTGTCCCAACTTTTTTGAGATGTGTTGTTGTCATGAAATTTAAAATCACCTATTTTTTCTCTTTAAATGATACATTTTCTCAGTTTAAACATTTGATATGTCATCTATGTTCTATTCTGAATAAAATATGGAATTTTGAAACTTCCACATTATTGCATTCCGTTTTTATTTATAATTTGTACTTTGTCCCAACTTTTTTGGAATCGGGGTTGTAATATAAAGAAGAATATACTATAAAACGATGTAGGTAGAAAGAAATTTAAACAAACGGCAATAAAAGAAATTATCGATGTTTTTTTCTCACGTCCTAACTTAGCGTCCACTCACTTCCTGGTTCGTTCACAACCTGCGAGACCTATTTACTCAATCTAGGTCAGCTGAACTGACGCAAGATAACTTCTTGCGGGATCTCACACACCACAACACGTGCTCTCGTCGCCATCAATGGCATCAAAATGGCGGCCAGCAAGAGCAGGTAGGTGATATTATCAGCGTGTCCAGCAAAGTTACGCTTAAAACCATGTTGCGTTCGACCGACAGTTGGTGATATTATGTGATAAGGAAGTCTACTATGTTATTGTGACTTGTAGAACACGACGATATCATCTTACAGCTAAACATTTGTCACAACGCCGACAATCTGATCGCCTGTTTTGACGGGAAGATTTTGACTTATGTTTTCAGACACTATTCGCTGTCGTGTCTTTGTTACGTTTATCAGCCGTTTGGGTGCATGATCTGTTGTTATTGTTCAAACCTTAAAGAGATTTTATGAAGTTTGTGAAATACTGGTATTTCATATTTCCAGTGTTTATGATGTTGAACTAATATTTCTAACAGGGCTTTGAACCGGTTCAAGGAACGAAAACCGGGAACTTTTTCTATTTCACATGGAACAGAAACGAAACCAGAAACTTTATTATTTTTTATGTTCCGGAACAGAAACGCTTATTAAAAATAATGGTAACCGGTTAATACCGGTTTTTATTTCGTTCCTCAAAGTTTCCGTAGCCTACAAATAAAAAAAGTCATTCTTCTCCTGCGCAAGTTTCTATGACCCGCTGGGGTTCACTTCCTGTGTGACGTTCGCTGACTGAATGGAGAGAGCGGGAGGGTGGACTACTATCACGTCTCCACATCTTAAATAAGAGGTAAATATTGCAGTCTGTCGTTATTCAAAAACGTCAATTTCAAACACGATATCAATATTTGTCCACGTTAATGAGAGGCTCGCGAACATTAAATGACGTTAACCTCTGTTAGCCTGTCAATGCATACGGGGCTTTCCACTAATGGCCCTTTTCCACTACCCTTTTTCAGCTCACTTCAGCCCGACACGGCTCGCGTTTCGACTACCAAAAACCAGCACGACTCAGCTCGCTTCAGCCCTGCTTAGCCCCTAAAACTCGCACCGTTTTGGAGTGGGGCTGAAGCGAGCCAAGCTGTGCCGAGTGAGGCTGGGGGCGTGAGCAGACACTCCCCTGTGCACTGATTGGTGAGGAGGAGTGTCCTCACATGCCCACACACGCCCCGCGAGCGCGCTGGGATCTGTAAACACCGCAAACCCGGAAGGAGAATAATTACGAATTACGAGAATTTTTGAAGCCTTATGCGCCTCGCCTCATCTATACGCTCTTGCCAGTATCTGTCCGCGTTGTCGGTGACAACAAGCCACAGCACCAAGACCAGCAACACTAACGACTCCATGTCCTCCATGTTTATTGTTTACTATCCGGGTCGTGAGACTACCGCTTAAAAGATCACTGATGTCACTGTTTGCGCTGCTTAACGACATCACGTGACGTCCACCCACTTTCGCTAACTCCACCCAATGTGTCCACCCACTTCCAGCCAGCACGGTTCAGCGCGGTTGTAGTCGAAATGCAACTCCAACAGCCCCGCTCAGCCCGACTCAGCACGGCACGGCTCAGCCCGACTCAGCCGCGTTGGTAGTGGAAAAGCGGCATAAGGCTCATACTAGCCAGCCATGACAAATAAGTAGCCAGCCGGGGGGGAGTAAACACAAAATAAACTCCACCGAGTGCGTGCACGCGGACACCGCATGTCGGGGCCGCGGATCAGCAAAGTCGGCGGGGAATTTGTGGTTATTATCGGTACAAACAGTGCGAATCACAACTTAAATGAGTGCGGTTCAGTTTGACATTGTCAGTCTGTTAGATAAACATTTAATTTTATTAAAATCGAAAATTAATATTTAGAGCCTGTGGGCTACAAAAATAATAGTCATTAAAGTAGCCGGCTGGACTTAATTGTGTGCCGGCTGTATTGAGGTATTTCACTCACGTGACCAAGTCATGTGATGCTGCCATTTTGGACGTCACGGCTCGAATCAGTTTGAATGCGAGGAAGGCGACAAACGAAAAACATAAAAGAAAAAGGAGCGAGATGCAGAAAACACCTTCACTATCCAGCGACGTAGGGCATTTACAGGGCGAGCAGAGGGAGAGGTATTTGCAAAAATTGAGGTTAGCAGGCTTAGAGAACGACGTTTACCTGCTTCCACCAGGATTGTTCACTGACGTACGGAAGTACACGAAGCCCTCGTCTTTACCTGACTTCGGCCCACATGATCTGTATACCTATGTCGTTAAAAACCCATCGCCATACACAGGTATTGATCTGAAAGCGTATAAGAGTTTGGATGCCTACAAATATTTTGTGTCAGGCTGGGTAACATGCCTACATCAGCGGGTCGTCCCTGGAGCCGGTGGTCGCCATCTTATTACAGCTAAGGTTTGTTCACATTTTCATTTACTTTCGGTCCTCAGGATAAACAAAATGTTATTAAACGCCATTGAAATAACTTCTTAGTCTGTTGAGACATGGCCCGTTATAAATTTGCTGTTACCAGACAATGACCAAGAACTGTATTATTAGGGTCGGTGTCTGTGTTGTAGCAGTGTACTAGCAGCTAGCTGTTAGCACTAGCTAATGTCAACAACATCTTAGCTAGTATGTTACTGTAGCAATATTTACGTTCAGTCATTTGGATGACTGTTAAAACCTTTCAGTCTCAAGTTTTTCCTTTACTGGATTTACTAGTTTACTGAGCTAGCGCGCTCGGCCGAGCCGGGAGCCATCGCGCGCTCTCCGGCCGAGCTGGGAGCCATCGCGCGCTAGCTCAGTAAACTAGTAAATCCAGTAAAGGAAAAACTTGAGACTGAAAGGTTTTAACAGTCATCCAAATGACTGAACGTAAATATTGCTACAGTAACATACTAGCTACGATGTTGTTGACATTAGCTAGCTTGCCGTCCAAAATGGTGGACACCGGGGCGTCACGTGACCCTGTGACGTCAGGTGAAATACCTCAATAGCCGGCGCTTGTGGAAAGCCCTCTATAGGGCCTGACTAGCCTTTGGTAACACACTAAACGAATTATCTTTCATTTTTGGCACTTTTTCTGTTTGTGTAGATGGGAAGACGTACTGAGAATCCAAATCGCCAACATTTGAAATAATAATTGTTTTGAATTATTTCTTGTCTTATTTAATGAAGGTTGTAATAGAATTAGCCTACATTTGGCTTAAGCTGGATGAGACCAAGACATAATTTTATAGCTATTTGTTAAACAGCTGACAGGGAACGTAATTAACCGTTCCGGGAACGAAATTTTTTTGTTCTAACCGGTTCGGGAACGTCTATTTAATGGTGGAACCCAAAACCGGAAACGTTAAAATTCCGTTTCTGTTCGGAACGAACCGATAGGAAAAAAATTCTGGTTCAAAGCCCTGATTTCTAATGAATTCTTATTCAGTGTTAATGTTTAAAGTAAGCAAATAAAAGCAAAAAATTGATTTTATCAGTATTTTTCCTTTATTTTTAAAAGCTTGTTCGTGTCCTTGTTACATTAGCGACCGGGTAAATATTTATGGATTTTATCATACATTGTAGAGCAGGAGTTCTCTTAACAACTATGTTATATTTTCTTATATGGTCAATGCTTCATGGAAATAAAAGTCGTTTTCAGTTGTAAATTGTTTTAAGTGACTCCCTCTAGGTCACATTTTGGTAACCCCATTTCATGGACTGATCCATTTCGAAAGTAATTCAGGCTCTCCCAATTTTCTCTCTTTTTTTTTGTGCGGCATAAGTCTTACCGTATTTTCTGGACTTATAGAGCGCACCTGTATATAAGCCGCATCCGCTATTTAAAAAAAAAATTAAAGAAAAAGATATATAAGCCGCAGATATCTATGTTGAAAAATTAGATATTTACTGCATGTACAGAACGATTTTGTACTGTAAATGTACATGTATGTACCTGAACAGATTCTTTCCGAACAGTGCCTTTTAACACGGCAGCAACTTTGCTGATTAAAACGGAACAGAACCAAGAGAAAATAACCGGTATTTATTTACCTTCATTTCTCCTGTGTTTGAAACCACAAGTCACTTTAATCATCTTCGCTGGATTTGAAAATAATTACCAGTTAGTAATTTGTCGTGCGTGTTCTATCTGCTAAAGATCTGCTAATTCTTCTTTGCATTGATTTTTCAATGCAAAGTCCGGTACAGACGAACAACACGCAAAAATACACACAAAAAACATAAACGTGCACAGGTAGGGAGAGCTTGTAGCCGCAGCCGTTGTAGTAGAATTGTATATAGTAGGGTTTTCCAGAAGAAAAGGTAGAAGTAAAAGCAGAAGTAGAAGGCGGAAATATGGCGTTTGACCGACAAGATGGCGTCTGTCACAATCTGGATCGGCTGTGACGTCACATGCAAGTGCTCCATAGCCCAAGTTTAATGACCTTGAGGTTATCAGAGGTCATATGTCGTTTTACAAATGAAAAATGAATTCAGCACCCAAACATTTAACAAACAAGGCCATTTGCTAACTTCATTAATCATTTTAGTACATTTCATTCCTTAGAAAGCTGAGAAACTGGGTTCAGCTGAGACGTTTACAGGCCCAAAGTTCAATGACCTCTAGAGGTCAACAGAGGTCAGATAGAGCTCGGCATATTGCAGATTTGAATTCGGCACACCCAAATGGACAAAATAAGACTGTTTGCCGACTTTGTCTCAAAAATGCCTTTAACTCCTTAAATAAGCACTTTTTTGAATTTTGGTACCAGTCTATAACCTGAAACCCTACAAGAAATGTTTCATAATGTTTGGGATTTTGAAAAATGCTTCTAGCAAGTTTATTTCGCTGTATTTTTCCGTGAAACTTGGCATAAATCATCCTTAACTGATGAGCGTGACATTGTTATTTTGGTCTGGGTCACGGAGTTAGTTGGAAGCGGGAGGAATGAGAGTTTCTCAACTACAGCAGCACTTCTCACCATAGATGGCTGGCGTGTTTCACAGCGTTTGGGATTTACTAAATCGACTAAATCTCTAGATCTACTGAAGCTACGAGGATATAAATCACCAGGATTCTAATTTACTGGGTGAGAAGGATTATATATTTTTCTGTAAGGTTTATTCGCGCTACAAGTCCATGAAAGTTGGAATTGGTCGTGAAGGGGTTAGTTAGATTTTGGTAGCGTGACGCGCACAACAAGCAAAAGAAAAAACACATTTTCTTCCGAATTTCCCTGCTTTATCAAAATCATTTTTTGATACATTAAAAGACTGTGTTTATATACTGATGCCATGTACACACGTAGCCGGGTATTTTTAAAACCGAACATTTTCCCCCCTCCGTTTATAAAAATGTTTTATCCACACCACCTCGTCTTCGAAAAAAATCCCTTCCACACATAACCGAACATCTGCGTTTTCAATCACATTCATAAGCATTCCAAACCTGTAGATGGCTATTTCCCCAAATCCTACCCCCTAATCACATCGCCTGTGCTCTTGGAGCAGTAGTTGGGCTTCTAAAATTAAACATGTAAATAGCACCTGCACAATAATTAACGCTTTCAAGGCACTACTCCGATCCATTACTCTTTAGCTGGCCGCACACTACGCCGATTTTCAGCGTACCGAGCCAACTGAAGTCGCGAGTCAGGCGTAAAGACTAGTTTTCGATGGTACCGACTCATCACACAGCCGATTCGAAAAACTAATCGGGAGCCAGACTGATCGGCGAGAGTCGCTAGCAATAGCCAATCATATCTTTCGCATATAACACGTGACATCATTAAACACAATTTCTAGCGCGAGAAATACGTGTTGGTAGCACCTAATGCAGGTATATACTGTAATTCCATAGACTGAAGCTTTATCCATAGACACAGTGGGCTGGAAAGCCACTCTGCTCAAGTTGTGTGGCTGAATTCCAAATCGCTTGAACTCCCCTATATAAGTGCACTATTTAAGGTTGGGAATAATAGCTCATGCAGCCTAGATAGTGCGCTACATACTCCGTGTTGTGTCATTTGTAATTCAGCCTGTAGCATCTTCAAGTGTTGGATTTAACAGTAACTATATCCAATAGCCAATCACAAAGCTATTAAGTTGTCACGTGTCGCTTCAATCGCGACTGCACTCGTCAACAGTCGGGGGATATGTGCGTGCCCTGTCGGGAGTCGGCTCTGAAATGGGTCGGTTCGGTACCGCGTGGATCGCCGTGGTGTGCGGCTAGCTTAAGTCCATGCTTAATCTGGCTTCTGCAGTAAACAAAGGTCGCACGTTTGACGTCAGGGCAGATTTGTTGTCATTTTTTTGGCGCAGATTGTGACGTTCTAAAACGCAAAACTCCGGTTATCTCTGTCTACACGAAAAGGCATACACGGAGTTTTCAAAAATCTTCACTTTGCCCGGAGTTTTTTTTAAATATTCGTTTTTGATGTGTTTTCATATGGATGACAGGCCAA
This sequence comes from Neoarius graeffei, assembly GCF_027579695.1. NCBI lineage: Eukaryota > Metazoa > Chordata > Actinopteri > Siluriformes > Ariidae > Neoarius > Neoarius graeffei. The sequence goes on from NC_083569.1 coordinate 9,054,134, forward strand.
AACGTAGAAAAATATCTTCGATTTAGCAGATACCCGGCTACGTGTGGACGGGGTCTGAGTAACTTTAAAAACGCACAGTGGAATTCAACACCAGGGTTCTCGCCAGCGCTTTATATGGTTGCGGCCCGCTACGCTAAAATTTCAGACCGCAACGGTAATTTCCCCCCGCTACGCTAAATTTTTAATATAGCGTAACGGTTGTTTTCAGTTGTTCATCACCATCGCCAAAAGTTTTTTTTTTTCCTGCGCACTTGAGCAGTTTTCAAGGTGTCAAAATCAGCCTACGTTTGTTAGGAAACCCATGCCTGGAAATCAGTTCCGAGAGAGAGAGAGAGAGAGAGAGAGAGAGATCCTGGCTAGGGTTGGGCGGTATCCAAATTTTGATACCTTTAAACCGTCTCTGTGTTTTCCCGGGGTATACGGTATTACCGAGAAAAAAATAATATTTTGTTTCGGCCTACTGTGTAACGTGCGCCTATGCCTCAAATGGACTATTTAAAAGCAGCATAGCGAATTGTGTGCATTGTGGTATGGATTAAGCAGCAAAGCGAATTTTGTGCATTGATGAATGGATTAAGAGATATTTCAAAGCATCACGCAACTCTTCCTTCATCTTGAAAATAGCATTCAACTGTCGTTTACACACGTCTGCGTTGAAACGCCGTTTGCAGCACTATTTCACCTACTCCATCAAAAAAAAGTACACGATGAGCAGGATCATACCCTTTCAAGCATGGGAAATAAAAAAAAGAAAAAGAATCAACCAACACCCAAGTCCGTTTAGACTGCGCGATAAACCATATTCTTCAGCGCAAATGAGGCGAACCTAATTCAAATGCGTGATAGCTGCACAAGGCAAAATCATATGGGTCCACGTCATGCCATGGCGGGGAAATTAATAATCAAATGGCCTTACCTTGCTTAAAACGTTGTCTTGATCACATAACTCCTTACAATTATTCCACTTAAATCCATACGGTTTAACACACCCAACAAAGATAGCAAGCGCATTGCTAATTCCCACCAGAAACCGAACAGTTTACGCTACGATGTTTTCTTCCGTTTCTTCAGTAGATGACATTTCAAACGTTTATTACCCACATCCCAAATGTCATACGTTATATTATTTTACCTTGTTGTTACTCATGTAACCTACTCAAAACACTCAGATTGGAGGTGTTCCCCTCTCGCGCCGTGACCGTCTTCTTACATACTTTACACACAGCTTCATCTGTGTTTGCTGGCTCTCCCTTTTCGTTTGGTTTGAAACCAAAATACTGCCACACTGCCGATGTTGTATTTTTTTTTTTTTTTTTGCCACTAACTCGTTATCTTGACTTGCCATCTTTCAACCGCGGTCTCAGTCTCTTTTTTTTTTTTTTAGATAGGACAGTATAGAGAGACAGGAAATGAGCGGGGGAGAGAGAGACGGGATCGGGAAATAAAGCTTTCTGTCAGACTCCAAAATGTCGCGCAGGGTTGCCATGGTAACGACATAAACAACCCTGCACGCGATGAAAACTTCTTTAGGAAATTGATAGAATTAGTGAAAATACGATCACACAGTTATTCGGGATGATCATCAATTTATTATTTTATATTATGACCTCATGTACTCCATATTTATTTAGATATTATATATTTTTTTAAAATGACGGTAATGAGACCGATACCGTTGGTACTTTTGGATACCTCGGGATACCTTCTTACCGTAATACCGCCCAACCCTAATCCTGGCGATAACTTTCTCTTGAGCTGGACTTCGGTGAATGACAATGGATGACGGACCCCCTCGCAAAAAAAGAGACATTCGCTCTTTCTTCACAGTTAGAAATGTAAGTGCACCACTTCTACAGGTTTTCCATCACGCTTGAAAACTTAACCCAAAGCCCTTTGATGAATGAAAACGTCTACTTTGTAAGCAGGTTTAGCAATATGACAGGGCGCACGTATCGGATGATTAGCGCTAATTTACTGGATCCCACTGTGGCTAACATTAACACACTGGTAATCTGCCTGCATGCCATCCATCGTTATATTTCTATAAGGAGACAGGCACAAGAGAGGTTGGAGGAGATGAAGGAAAGGACATAGGAGGCAGAGGAAAGGAGGTAGCAGATAAACGGGCAGAGGATGGAGGTAGGCCTAGTGGGGGAGAGCCCGCTGTTGGAGATAGAGGAGGAGATGGAGGAAGACGAGCAGAGGCTGGAAATTCACAGGTGAATATGGCCAAATATGGCCAATTTTGGGCATGATTTTTCAAAATCTCCGCACCATCCCCCCGCTCGGTCGCTACGCTCCCTCGCCATAACCCATTACGCTAAAAAAAAATCCTGGTGAGAACCCTGAACACGATATCACTTTAGATCCATGCGTATATTTGAAATTTATGATCTTGTATGTAATGCACACACACATCTTGAAACATCGATAAAGGACATTTATTGTCAAACTCAAGAATTAATTCACAATAAAAAAATTCAAAGTGGCAGTTGGTCCATGTTCGGACCGTCGTGCTGGAGATTCTGGGTCTGTGTCGTCCAGGGGTCTCAGCAGCAGTGACTGAGGGGGTCAGGAATCTGTCACGGAGGTGAGCTAGCCTGATGTGCTGATCCTGAACTGGCGTCGTGACTCGAGGCTGACCAGGGCGTGGATGATCCCTGGTGCTCCCTGTCTGTCTGTAACGCTGACTCAAACGGGAAATGGTCGAATGATGAACACCGAAGTGCCGGGCGACCTCCGTCTGTGTACTTCCGGCACGCAACATCCCGATGGCCTGTTCACGTTGATTTTGGCTTAGGCGTGGCATCTTCAATAATGACAATTTTCCCATCATTGCCCCCGGGTATTTATAGGCAAGATTGTGTGTGTGTACAGTGTATGCAAAATTTGTTTGAAAATTAAAGCCTGTCCATGTCACTGACTACCCGAGTCATATTGTACGTTATTGAGTACAACTCCCTTAAATTCTGATTTGAGCACAGATTTGGAACTTATTCGGGCGGAACGAAGTTATTTTTCCATTGTGATACATTTCTTTTCTTCTTGAGATAAACTCAGCACGAATTCAGCAAGTTTTATCAATGCGCGTTTTTAAAGTTACTTTCGCTACGTTCACACTGCAAGGCTTAATGCTCAATCCCGATTTTTTTGTGAAATCCGATTTTTTTGTGAGGTCGTTCACATTAACAAATATATGCGACTTGTATGTGATCCTCAGTATGAACGAAAAGCGACCTAAAAGTGTTCCGCATGCGCATTGCAGGATACGACGACGTCACACGCAGTGAGCATGGCCAGTGTTTACGGAAGTAAAACCGCCCGGTTGCGGTATGACTCATCCAATCTAGCTTGAATAGCTGCATCCCCCCAAATGGAAATCAGCTCCCTAACCTCTGCGTCCTTCCATTGAGAAGATTCAGAACCTTCACAGCCCGAAGCGTCCCTCGCATTGATGTCATGCACAGGGGCGCAGATACGTTTTTTGAACTGGGGGGGACAAAAAACTGGGGGGGGGGGGGGGGGGACAAAGCTGCCAGCAAACCAACCCCGATATGCCTGTCAAACTTGTTAGTAACCATAGCAACCAAGCTCGAGCTCGCAACCTGTGCAGTCTGCGCAGCTCAACCAACCGAATATCAGTCTTTGTTTTGTTTTATGTGAGTTGTTGCAACTATGTATACACTGCCGTGCACCTCAATAAACCGAATGGTAATTAGTCTTTTGATTTTTCCGTGAGGTTTGCCTTATGCAAAGAAAGACAGCATAGACGTTTTTTCCTCCCTATAAGTGGGGGGGACAGAACGATGTGAATTTAAATCTGGGTGGGACGAATCCCCCCCGTCCCCCCCTCTATCTGCGCCCGTGATTATGCGCCATGTTGTTGTAACTTTTTTGAGAGACCCGCCCGCCGCCTACTTCAGCGCAGAATAGTGACGTTTGTGGCTTGTTGATGACGTGTAAGTCGGATGAATGCGACCTGGCGGTTCAGACTGAAGTCGCATATGAAAAGAGCGGATAGGAATCGGAATTAGCACCACATATCCAAACGGCCTGGGTCGGATTTGAAAAAATCGGATCTGTGTCGTTCATATTGTCAATAAAAGATCGGATACAGGTCACATATGGGCGAAAAGATCGGATTTGAGTCACTTCAGCCTGCAGTGTGAACGTAGCCTTAGTGTAATATTTAAGCGATTTTTTTTATTATAGAGAATATTTGATCAAAACTTTCAAAACAGCATTCAAAGTGATTTTCCACGGGTGTAAATGTTACGCGTGACGTCCATAATTACGTTAAATTTTAAGAACTAAAATTCGAGATTTGTGCTATCATTCTGGGGTTTTGCTGAATAATACTTTAGGGAGTTCTCTTACAATGCTGAAAATTCAATGAGTTTTGGTGAAATTCTAGAAAAGTTATTTACGTTTTAACGCGCCTGATAGCGATTGTGCTCACACAGCGTGCTACTCAGATTTATTAACCTTACTTTCACGTTATAAGTTAAACAGATGTTATATTAAACTCGACATTTTGGAAATTGTTTGTTTGTGTTCATATAAAATGTTACTTTTCAAAGGGGGTGCACTCATTTACGCCGAGCCAATTTGGCATTTCGGCTAATTAAATAACAGTGCGTCGATAACCTGACCAAAACGTGCCCGTTGCAGCGCAGCTTGCTGTATTTTCGGCTGTATGCCTTCGACAGGCGAGTGAGAGTTTCTCTGTGTTTATGTTAAGAGGCCCTACTATGCAAAAACACTGACACAGCTATACGTAGAGCGCTTCATGAAAGCCCTGCTTCCTCGAACATATAAATAAAGATCACTCCGTCATTGTTTTTTACATCCTGTATACGTTTTAAGCGAGAACTCGGAACCTCCTTCATCCTGCAGGAACGCTCATGATGATCTCCAGGAAGCCTTTTGGAGAGCAGAAACGTCCTGTACACTGTCACACTGTGACGGGAGAAGGGAAGGGACGGTCGTCTTCGGAGCTGCTTAGCAACCGGGAGAAGTCTCTCGAGGTTTCTGCAGCTTGTTGTTTCTCAGTGAAAGCTTCCCGAGCCATCGGTGATTTAGATCTTCCTTAAGCAACACTCAAATTCGATTAAACCGTGGAGCTAAACCAGAGCCTCGAATCAAATCTGTTTTCATTTATGCCATCTGTACACTACATATGCATCCTGAGCTGTTGGAGAGGTTTACGGCCTCTTTTTCCTCAATTTGCTCTACAACCCCGATTCCAAAAAAGTTGGGACAAAGTACAAATTGTAAATAAAAACGGAATGCAATGATGTGGAAGTTTCAAAATTCCATATTTTATTCAGAATAGAACATAGATGACATATCAAATGTTTAAACTGAGAAAATGTATCATTTAAAGAGAAAAATTAGGTGATTTTAAATTTCATGACAACAACACATCTCAAAAAAGTTGGGACAAGGCCATGTTTCCCACTGTGAGACATCCCCTTTTCTCTTTACAACAGTCTGTAAACGTCTGGGGACTGAGGAGACAAGTTGCTCAAGTTTAGGGATAGGAATGTTAACCCATTCTTGTCTAATGTAGGATTCTAGTTGCTCAACTGTCTTAGGTCTTTTTTGTCGTATCTTCCGTTTTATGATGCGCCAAATGTTTTCAGTACCCGGACCCTTCTTCTACGCAGCCATGATGCTATAATTGATGCAGTATGTGGTTTGGCATTGTCATGTTGGAAAATGCAAGGTCTTCCCTGAAAGAGACGTCGTCTGGATGGGAGCATATGTTGCTCTAGAACCTGGATATACCTTTCAGCATTGACGGGGTCTTTCCAGATGTGTAAGCTGCCCATGCCACATGCACCTATTTTGTGATTTCCAATACAGAAGCATGCCTGTATGTGATGCAGTGCCGTCTAAGGGCTTGAAGATCACGGGCACCCAGTATGGTTTTCCGGCCTTGACCCTTACGCACAGAGATTCTTCCAGATTCTCTGAATCTTTTGATGATATTATGCACTGTAGATGATGATATGTTCAAACTCTTTGCAATTTTACACTGTCGAACTCCTTTCTGATATTGCTCCACTATTTGTCGGCGCAGAATTAGGGGGATTGGTGATCCTCTTCCCATCTTTACTTCTGAGAGCCGCTGCCACTCCAAGATGCTCTTTTTATACCCAGTCATGTTAATGACCTATTGCCAATTGATCTAATGAGTTGCAATTTGGTCCTCCAGCTGTTCCTTTTTTGTACCTTTAACTTTTCCAGCCTCTTATTGCCCCTGTCCCAACTTTTTTGAGATGTGTTGCTGTCATGAAATTTCAAATGAGCCAATATTTGGCATGAAATTTCAAAATGTCTCACTTTCGACATTTGATATGTTGTCTATGTTCTATTGTGAATACAATATCAGTTTTTGAGATTTGTAAATTATTGCATTCCGTTTTTATTTACAATTTGTACTTTGTTCCAACTTTTTTGGAATCGGGGGTTGCATTATTAGAAAAACCGACCTTTCCTTGTTTACCCATTTCTGGGATTTAAACTCGCAACCTTCCAGTCACTTGAGCAGAAATGATGCGTCAAGGAATAAACCCCATGTTGGGGCTGAGAAACACGTTTTATTCCTCTTGCAGCACAGCAATTTTCCAACCATTACTTCCTCCATTTATTCACGTGCATGCTTTTTATCCACTTCGGGTTACTTCTTATATTATTGAACATCCATGAAAAGTTAAACTCGTGCCTTTGCTTTCTCTTGAAGTGAACAAGACAGAACAAATGCAGTTTGTTGCTAGAAAACTGCAAAGCCCTCCATCCTGAACAGTTGCTTTGTGTGTATTTGTTGCCTACGGCTGTGGTCAAAAGTTTAAATATGGTGACATGAATGTCATGGCAATATTTCGGCTTTCAGTAATTTCTCTGAACTGTTCTTTTTCTGTGGCAGAATGATTGTACAGCGTACATCTTTAATTTAAAGAAGAAAAAAATAAAACACTAGAATTTGGTGCCCAAGTTTTAATTTTCTTTGGGTTTTCTGAAATCAACACAAGGTCAAAATTATACATACGCTCACTTAGATTATTAATTCCGAGGTGCTGAAACTTCCAAAACGTCTCTTATCTTGCCAAGGCCGAGGTCTCTTAACTTCCTGTTAGCGATCATGACTGACTGCAGCTGGTAGCTTCTCTGTGCCTTCATAAAACGGGCTTGTTTGCAGCACTCATTGGGTTGACCGACACACAATACAAAGGGAAAGTCCAAGGAGCTCAGTGCAGATCTGAGAAAGAGGATCGCAGATATACACAACTCCGGTTTGTCTCTTGGAGCCATTTCTAAACAACTGCAAATTCCAAGAACATATAAGTATGGGGTGGCACGGTGGTGTAGTGGTTAGCGCTGTCGCCTCACAGCAAGAAGGTCCGGGTTCGAGCCCCGTGGCCAGCGAGAGCCTTTCTGTGCATGTTCTCCCCGTGTCCGCGTGGGTTTCCTCTGGGTGCTCCGGTTTCCCCCACAGTCCAAAGACATGCAGGTTAGGTTAACTGGTGACTCTAAATTGACCGTAGGTGTGAATGTGAGTGTGAATGGTTGTCTGTGTCTATGTGTCAGCCCTGTGATGACCTGGCGACTTGTCCAGGGTGTACCCCGCCTTTCGCCCGTAGTCAGCTGGGATAGGCTCCAGCTTGCCTGCGACCCTGTAGAAGGATAAAGCGGCTAGAGACAATGAGATGAGATGAGATATAAGAAGTATGCAAGTTATTGTGAGGTGGAGTCACTTTGCCAAGCCACTTTGCTTCAAGAAAACCCAAACTGTCACCCTCAGCTGAAAGGAAATCAGTTTGGATGGTCAGGAACAACCTGGGAACCACCATGGCACAGCCCTGATATGAACAGGAAGCTGATGGATCACTGTCTACAGTTCAGATCACCATGGACTAAGAGGCTGCTATCCAAGAAATAACCCCCTGCTCCAAAATTGATACCTTCAAGCTTAAAGTTTGAAGCTGACCACACGGACAAACAAAAAGCCTTCTGGAGGAAAGCTGTATGGTCAGATGAGACAAAGATTGAGTTGTTTGGCCACAATGACCACCATGTACAGAGGGACACTGTACCAGCTGGTGGTGGTGGTAGGATCATCATACTCTGGGGCTGTTTTGCTGCCAGTGGAACTGGTTCATTGCACAAAGTGGATGGAATAATGAAGGAGGACGACCTCAGAATTCTTCAGCATGTTGGGACTTACAACAGGACAGTGAAACCAAACACACATCAGAGCTGGTTGTGGAGGATAAAGCAGGCCAACATTAAGCTTAAAACAAGCCCTGACTTCAACCCGATTGAAAATATATGGACCGTGCTTATAAGGCAAGTCCATGCCAAGAAAAAAAAAATTAAAATTAATCGAACTCTACCAATTCTACCATGAAGAGTCGTGAAATATCCAACCAGAATTCTGCCAGAAGCTTGTTCATGGTAAACAAAAATGTTTGGTCAAGGTGAATCTTTCAAAGAGACATTTTACCCAAATATTCGGTGTGCTGCATGTATAATTTTGTTTTTTCCCCCCAAATTAAAGATGTATGCTGTACAATCATTCTGCCACAGAAAACGAACAGTTCAAAGAAGTTACCAAAAGCCCAAATATTGCCATGACCTTCATATCCAAGATGACATTCATGTCACTGTATGCAAACTTCTGACCAGAACGGTATGAATGGGTCCAAGGTGTGTAGGTGTTCATAACAAAGGGGGTTGGTGAATGTATATGGCTGGACAACAAAATAAACCTCTCCTCTACTCTCTGAAGACTTTACGTCTGACCGTTACAAAGCGCGGACGCTGAAGATAACCGTCTCGGAAAAAAGTGAGGATTCATCATCGCTGCTATTCCATCAAGCTCATATTCATGCCATTTAACCTCGATGCTTGGATAGTTACCCTCAATGGATGGAGCCTGGTCCTGGGCGGAGTACAGCATCTCCTTAAAAGCCTGTGGAAGCAAGAGGAAAAACATGAGACACGATTTCCAGCATTCATGTTACACACCAGCAGGTGGGCTGAGGAATACGGGAACCGAGCCACGGGAGTGGAAATAATTCACTCTGACGAGAAGAGGAACTGTCTAAAGCGAGACAGGAGGAGAGGAAATGGAAATTAATAACTGCGTTTCATTGCATTTCCATTTGGCTGACGAGACGCAAGAGTCATGCAGAATTCCACACCAAAAGAGATACGTTAAAGATGGACTGCCTTTCAGATTTTTCAAGTGGATATTTAAAATAAAGTCTGCACACCCTTAAACTAATACTTTGTTGAAGCTCCTTTTGATTTAATTACGGCATTCGGTCTTTTTGGGTCGGAGTCTATCAGTCTGCCACATCTAGACTTGGCAATATTTGCCCACTCTTCCTTGCAAAATCGCTCCAAATCGGTCAGATTGCGAGGGTGTGTCTTGTGCACAGCCCTCTTCAGGTCACCCCACAGATTTTCAACTGGATTTAGGTCTGGGCTCTGGCTGGGCCGTTCCAAAACTTTTTTCGGGTGAAAGATGAAATTCCTCTTCATCTTTCTAGCAGACCCCTGAAGGTTTTGGGCCAAAATTGACTGGTATTTAGAACTGTTCATAATTCCCTCCACCTTGACTAAAGCCCCTGTTCCAGCTGAAAAAACCCCCAACAACCCCAAAACACGATGCTGCCACCACCATGCTTCACCGTGGGTATGGTGTTCTTTTGGTGATGCACAGTGTTGTTTTTGCACCAAACATATACCTTTTGGAATTGTGGCCAAAAAGTTCAACCTTGGTTTCATCAGACCATGACACATTTTCCCACATGCTTTTGGTAGAGTTGATGTTTTGTTTTTTTTTTGCGCAAAATTTAGCTGGGCCTGGATGTTTTTCTTTGACCCTACCTCATAGTCCAGACTAGGGATGTTAACCGATGACCGTTTGACCGGTGGTTGTCCGAATCAACGTCAACCGGTTAAATTTTTTTTGGTTGTCGGTTAAAAAAAAAAAAAATCAATCGTTTTGAAGCTGCCGATTTTGGAGCGGAGAACCTGGAATTCCGTGTTGTAAACGCTTGGGCCATGCCATGCGGTGTAAGGACGACAGCTGACAAATCAGAAACACCCATTCAGTCATGTCCCGCCCTCCCACCCCAGTTAAAGACAGCTGACAAATCAGAAACACCCATTCAGTCATGTCCTGCCCAGCTGCCACTCGGCGAAAGAAAAGTGTAGACACAGGCTTTTTATCTTACAAATTACTATTCTGTTTTTTTTTTAATTATTATTAGAAGGCACATGGAGTTTAGTCCTGCCTTGGCCAGTGCATTCTGAAAGTATGTTTCGGTCTGTAGCCAACAATGCATGTTATTCCAGATCATATCTCTCCACACAAACTAAAGGCGCAGATGCCGACTTTTTTTTTTTGAATCGCGCAGATCCGTTTTTTTGGGGGGGGGGGGGGGTTGGAGTGTCTGATTGTAATTTCAAGGTGGATTCTGTATTAAAATTACTAAATAGGCGGGTGCCGTTGCAGTCCATGAGGCGTGGGGGGTGCAAGAGGAGGGCAGTGGATCGGGGGGCTGCGCGCGTTTGCGCGGAAGCTGCGCAATCAGTAGATCAGAATGCGCACATTAAATTTTGCGCGGCTTTCTGATTTGCTGTTTTCTTCTCGTGCTTGTACTTCCTGTGTTTCGTGGAGTGTGGCGGCGTTTGCTTATATGCAGAATTTGCTTTGATGAAGTTGTGGTCGGACGCTCCAACGCCCCCCCCTTAGGAAAGGAAGGTCGGATCTGCGCGATTCAGCCGTGGAGAGGGCGCCATCCGCCAAAAGGCGCGCCGTTTGCATCCCTGTTAATTCCAATTCTAGAATTTTAAACTCATAGGTTAACCGACTTTAACCGGCTAATGAGGCTCGGTGGTCGGCCAAGATTTTTTTTTTAGTTTTCGCCATCCCTAGTCCAGACATATGGAGAATACGGGAGATTTGGCAGCCTCCCTGACCAGTTTTCGTCTCGTCTTTTCATCAATTTTGGAGGGACGTCCAGTTCTCGGTAACGTCACTGCTGTCCCATATTTTCTCCACTTCTTGATGACTGTCTTCACTGTGCTCCATGGTATATCTAATGCTGTGGAAATTTTTTGTACCTTTCAACAATGATGCTCTCTGTGAACGCTGGCTTTTGCTGGAGGATGCAACGGAGTAAAATGTCTGAACTTTATTTGGGGTTAATCAGAGTCATTTTAATAATAGGTATGAACCCAAAAAGACTGAATGCTGTAATTAAATTAAAAGGTGCTTCAACAAAGTATTAGTTTAAGGGTGTGCACACTTGTGCAACCAGCTTATTGTACATTTTTTTGTGTTTCCCGACACCTAATTATTTTTGTTTAGTCGACCGAAAGCTACCGAATTCGAATCACCGACTTATTACAGAAAAACATACATCACAATGACCAAATGTCAGAGGGAACAAAATTTCGCTGATTTTATGAACTGTCTAGCTTTAAAGTAAAGCAAGAGCTGGGAAGAAAAAAAAAAAAAAAAACACATTGCATTTCATAATAATAATAATAATTTGAATGAACTCTGCAAGCGAGGCCAGCGTGTCCGTTTTATTCATCAGGATGTTCCCATATTCTCAGTGTTAAAATCTTAAAAATGTCCCCTCCCTTGAAGAACTTCTATGATAAATTACACTGTACGTTTTACGATATACTGGTTTGCTCATGTTGCACTGAAAGCAAATTGTAAAATTAAATAAACCAAGAAGTTTGATGATAGTTTTATTTAATGACCAGAAATACAAGTTATTTAACTAAAAATAAGGGGGAAAAAATTACTTCCAAGCCAACTTTTTAAAATAATGAATCAGATGCTTCCAAGATTTCAATTATGAAACATCAAAAAAAGATATACAAAAAAAAAAAAAATACGTGCAATATCTCAGAAATGTGTACTGTGACCATCACAACTGATCACAGAATCCAATTTATATAAAAGTTATACTATGTTACAACATCACCAACAAAGAAAATTCTCCAATTCAAATATTTCAGTTGTAAAGTTGTGATGAGACATTCGCTGGTGAAAATAAAAACGAATGAAGCTTGAGAAATTGACCGAGCTGCAACAGAACTCGTAGCTTAGCTTGGTTAGAAGGTTAGTTCAACATTGAAAATACGACAGTTTTTCCAGAATTTGACAAATCTTGACAAAAAAGTTCTAAAGTGCTGGTTTAACAAGCTCTTTTAACCTCGGAACACCCAGAATATGATATTCATTAAAAGAAAATTTGGTTTCAGGTCACTAAATGTAATAGAAATCGGCTGTAACGTTGCTCTAAATATCAATGAGGACTTGGAAAGTTCAAATAACTTCAACAAACCACAACCTTCGACATTAAAAAGTAAACTTCTCATATAATATTATTATTACTACAATGAAGTAGTAGTTATATTCATATTATAAAGTTCACTTTTAATGTTGAAGTTTATGGTTTGTTGAAGTTACTATTAGTTTACTTGAACTTTCCAAGTCTTCATTTATATTTACAGCAACATCAAGGCCTATTTCGATTACAGCAATATTCCGTACGCTGCTGTGAAAAAGTCTTAGCCCCCCATCTTTTTTTTTTTCCATACAAACGTTTTTATAGATTTCAAGTTTATGACTTCTACATTATCGAGGAATATGGACTATTCTACTATTCCATGAGACCACATTTCAGATTAAACAAGAACACAGGAGTCATCTATATCCCCCGCCCTATATACCAAGTTTCAAGTTATTATTTGTCACGTTTTTCAAGCTCTGCTGCAGGAAACCAACCCAACCTCTTTATACTGACCTCAGCAGCCCATGGCATAATAAGCCCACCGGACTTTTGGTCCAGGTGAGCTAAAATTTCTCATATGAGTGATTCCACGCTTATGGGTACTGAAATGGGGACATGAACTTATTTTTAAAAATTCACCTAAAACCATTTCTTTTTTTTACCATTAGGTCACAAAACATGTAATCTTTAATGAATGATATGTTAAAAGATAACTTTAATTTTCTGAGATGTAATAAAAACATATTTATATGCCAAAGTCAGAACGTAACAGAAGTGTTGTGGACATATATATTCTCAATTTTAACAATGTAGAATTACTTTTTGAAACATAGGAAGGTGATGTTTTAGCAAATATAATTAATAAACATGTGTAGTAGAATAAACATACACATTCTTTCAATAAGATTAACATGGTATATAGCTAGATTGTAATTAATTTGTAACAGACGCGAGATGGACAATCGTAACAGAAGTAATGTAACAGACATCATTTTGGAACTCATAGGCTTGACTTTGGCATATAAATATGTTTTTATTACATCTCAGAAAATTAAAGTTATCTTTTAACACATCATTCATTAAAGATTACATGTTTTGTGACCTGATGGTAAAAAAAAGAAATGGTTTTAGGTGAATAAGTTCATGTCCCCATTTCAGTACCCATAAGTGTGGAATCACTCATATTAGGGTTGGGCGGTATTACGGTAAGAAGGTATCCCGAGGTATCCAAAAGTACCAACGGTATCGGTCTCATTACCGTCATTTAAAAAAAATATATAATATCTAAATAAATATGGAGTACATGAGGTCATAATATAAAATAATAAATTGAAGATCATCCCGAATAACTGTGTGATCGTATTTTCACTAATTCTATCAATTTCCTAAAGAAGTTCTCATTGCGTGCAGGGTTGTTTATGTCGTTACCATGGCAACCCTGCGTGACATTTGGAGTCTGACAGAAAGCTTCGCAAGAGACTGAGACCGGGGGTGTCATGGCTCAGATGGCTAAGGCACCGTACCATAAATCCGGGGACCCGGGTTCGATTCCGACCCGAGGTTATTTCCCGATCCCGTCTCTCTCTCCCCCGCTCATTTCCTGTCTCTCTATACTGTCCTATCTATTAAAAAAAAAAAAAAGAGACTGAGACCGTGGTTGAAAGATGGCAAGTCAAGATAACAAGTTAGTGGCAAAAAAAAAATACAACATCGGCAGTGTGGCAGTATTTTGGTTTCAAACCAAACGAAAAATCTAATATGTCCCCTAAGGCACACCATAGCCTGGGGTACTCCACTTCCACGAGATCTCTCCAATGAGTTGTGTTTTGAGTAGGTTACATGAGTAACAACAAGGTAAAATAATATAACGTATGACATTTGGGATGTGGGTAATAAACGTTTGAAATGTCATCTACTGAAGAAACGGAAGAAAACACCGTAGCGTAAACTGTTCGGTTTCTGGTGGGAATTAGCAATGCGCTTGCTATCTTTGTTGGGTGTTAAACCGTATGGATTTAAGTGGAATAATTGTAAGGAGTTATGTGATCAAGACAGCGTTTTAAGCAAGGTAAGGCCATTTGATTATTAATTTCCCCGCCATGGCATGACGTGGGCCCATATGATTTTGCCTTGTGCAGCTATCACGCATTTGAATTAGGTTCGCCTCATTTGCGCTGAAGAATATGGTTTATCGCGCAGTCTAAACGGACTTGGGTGTTGGTTGATTCTTTTTCTTTTTTTTATTTCCCATGCTTGAAAGGGTATGATCCTGCTCATCGTGTACTTTTTTTTGATGGAGTAGGTGAAATAGTGCTGCAAATGGCGTTTCAACGCAGACGTGTGTAAACGACAGTTGAATGCTATTTTCAAGATGAAGGAAGAGTTGCGTGATGCTTTGAAATATCTCTTAATCCATTCATCAATGCACAAAATTCGCTTTGCTGCTTAATCCATACCACAATGCACACAATTCGCTATGCTGCTTTTAAATAGTACATTTGAGGCATAGGCGCACGTTACACAGTAGGCCGAAACAAAATATTATTCTTTTCTCGGTAATACCGTATACCCCGGGAAAACACAGACAGTTTAAAGGTATCAAAATTTGGATACCGCCCAACCCTAACTCATATACATTACTTAAATCAACACATATACCAACGTTCAAGACCATACCACTCAGTTTTCAAGTTCTGCTCCAGAAACAAAACCTACCCCAGTGTTTTCCCCAGAAAAAAAATTAAAGCCCTAAATTCTGGCATGATAATACACAGACAATTGAGCACCAACAGCGCGAAGCGAAACTAGGAGGGTCCGGGGACATGCCGCCGCGGAAAATTTTTTGAAAATAGATGCTCTCAGGTGCATTTTCAGGGTCTCGGAGGTTTTAGATCTATTATAGGATAGATTTTACCAGTGTTTCAGTGATTTCTGACCTAAACAGTGTTAATGTATACACATTTGAAATTTCACCTTAAAGGAACAGTCCACCGTACTTCCATAATGAAATATGCCCTTATCTGAATTGAGACGAGCTGCTCCGTACCTCTCCGAGCTTTGCGCGACGTCCCAGTCAGTCAGACGCAGTCAGACGCGCTGTCACTCCTGTTAGCAATGTAGCTAGGCTCAGTATGGCCAATGGTATTTTTTGGGGCTGTAGTTAGATGCGACCAAACTCTTCCGCGTTTTTCCTGTTTACATAGGTTTATATGACCAGTGATATGAAACAAGTTCAGTTACACAAATTGAAGCGTAGCGATTTTCTATGCTATGGAAAGTCCGCACTATAATGACAGGCGTACTAACAGCTTCTGCGCGCTTCGGCAGCGCATTGATACGAAGCTCAGATGTATATAAAAAACAAAATCGCAGATTTATAACTAAATTTTTATACGGCGTAGTGATTTTAACTTACTACTTTTGGTGAGGTAGTGACCTCGACCCTGAGGCTTTCCGTTTAGATTAAAACACGCGATCGTATTGGTTATGCGGAAAACGGAGTTACGACGGCGATCAAATATTTTGCGTGATTAGTGATAACTGTAGACTTTCCAGTGGACTACGACCTTTTTAAGGGAACGCGATGTAGTTGACCGTTTATCATGTCCCAGGTCAAGCCGCCATTTTTCCGCAAATTTGCAGAATTTTTGCCAAATTCTGAATATTCACATCGAAGATTTAGTTTTATCTGGATTATTTCTTTCATCGTTTTATTTCAAATTAAAACCAACGTCACCGTTCAAAACCGTATAGTTTATTGACTGAGTATATTTACTGGGGTACCCCCACAGTACCCAGTTTCTGAGACAGACCCAACTTTGGTTAACACAGGTACTGATTCCATGACGTATTTGGTTTACTGAAAGTTAAAAACATGAGGTAATACAGTGGTGGGCAAAAGTTTACATACCCCAACAGAATGTTTTGTTTCTCGCCTATTTCTAAGAGAAATTGAATGATAATACACAAAAACCTTTATTTCACTTGTGGTTAATGGTTGGCTGAAGCCATTTATTGTCAAGAAAATGTTAACTCTTTTTAAACCATTATGACAACAAAAAAACTACACAAATGACCCTGATCAAAAGTTTACATACCCCAATTCTTAATACTGTGTATTTCCCCCTTTAACATCAATACCAGCTTGAAGTCTTTTGTGATAGTTGTCAATGAGTCTCTTTATCGTTTCAGATGGTAAAGCCGCCCATTCTTCTTGGCAAAAAGCCTCCAGTTCCTGTAAAGTCTGGGGCTGTCTTGCATGGACTGCATGTTTGAGGTCTCCCCAGAGCGGCTCAATAATGTTGAGGTCAGGAGACTGAGGCTACATCCACACGACAACGGCAACGAGATGTTATTTAAAAAAACATCGCGTCCAAATGGGCAACGATCAGTAAAATATCAGGTCCATATGGCAACGCAACGCTTGCTGAAAACGATGCAATACACATGCCACACCTATAGGGGCGCTGTAAGACGGTCCCTTCAGAGACACCAGAACAATAGAAGAAGTAAGGACGCATGCGCATAAACTATTATGCGCGAGACTTCATATTAGTCACAAAGTCAGGAAAATCTGTTCGTAAAATTACGTTATAATGACCAAATACAATGAAAAGTATTTTTCCAGTCTCACCTGTGAAAGGTAATCCCATGTGATCTCGTTTGGACGGTAAACCTGTTGGTACAGTTAAACGCAGCACATGAATCTTTATTCTCCACTTTGACCTATCCAATATGGCGGCGAGGATGACGTATGATTCTACGCGGAAGGCGGCGTCTTTAATGGTCCGGAATAAATTGAATGCTACACGTTGATGGATTAATTTGCTCTTCTACGCCCTTTTTGAGGAATGTATTGTAGGACTAAAACCAACATCTGAAGAGGTGAGATTGCTCCTTTTTTTCCCTATTTTTGCTGGCGGGATTGACTCTGCCCTAACTCACTCTCTCTCACTTTGCACCATTACACAATAAATATTCACAGTGAAAATATTTTGTAAGCGCGTTTCATGAACCAAGTTATAGGATTTGTTGACAACTCGCATCGAGTTCGTTACACTTCTACCCGGCGTGAAGCACTCACAGTCATGTGGTTGTGACGTCATCGTAAACAAATCCGTTCTACTCATCCAGACGACTTCATAATGGCAACGTTGCCAGATCTTTCCACTCTGGAACCCGTTCTCAAAAAGATTGCGTTTTGGGCACCCAAAACGCCGGTGCCGTGTGGACGCCAGGCCTAAACGATAAGCAATTGTATCAGAGTCACCTGAATCCGTTGCCGTGTGGACAGGGCCTAAGACCTTCACTTTATGCTGTTGTAGCCACTGACAAGTTGATTTGGCCTTGTGTTTTGGATCATTGTCGTGCTGGAATGTCCAAGTTCGTCCTATGCGCAGCTTCCGGGCTGAGGCGTGTAGATTTTCCTCCAGTATTTTTTGATAAGTGACTGCATTCATCCTGCCATCAACTCTTACCAAATTTCCAGTGCCTTTGTAGTTCACTCATCCCCAAAACATCAGAGATCCACCACCATGTTTCATTGTGGGAATTCGTAACGATACACCCAACTCACGATTCAATTCGTATCGCGATTTTTGACCCACGATTCAATACACCCACGATTTTTTTTAAATGTTTTTTTAAAGTAGTAAATTTGACTTATTAACATTAACTATTTAATAACAAATAATTCAGACCATTGCAGAGTGAGTAATATGTATGCAAAAATGAACAAATGTATATCCAAAGATTGTTTTATTTCTCAAAATAATACTGTTGAGCCGGAAGCTCTGTTTTTTCAGTTCTGAAAAAGTCATTTTTCCAAATCGTGTAAATCCGTTAAGATTTTTTTTGGGGGGGGCGGGGCTCTCTCTCACTGTCTCACTCTCATAGGGCAAATGATTTGTGATCGCGGAAAGCAGATGGAAATTACGGAATTTTTATGGTGAAACGTTGCTCGCGTGTCAAAATGTAACTGCCGCAGAAGGCTTCCGCCCAAGCAGACATGCCTTCAGTGTTGCCAGATATTGCTAACGTTTTCCACCCCAACATATGTTCAAAACCAGCCAAAAAGCACCTAAAACCACCCAATCTGGCAACACTGCATGCCTTTCCGGTCAAGTGATTGTGATTGGCTTGTGGCACACCTAGCCAGCCAATGAGCTGCTTGTTTACAGATTCGCTCCCCGCGTCGCAACCAGAACGGCGACCGCTTAAAAGAAATGAATGCTCTGCCAGTGGCGAGTGTGGACGTTGCGTGACTCGCAGAAGATTGTCGCAGGTCGGCGAAAAAACGACTTACTAATAGATATAACAAATAAAAGTAATTTAAGTAAGTTTAAAATGCAATTTAAATAAAAAGTAAAGTATTCATAAATTGAAGTTTGGAAGCGCCTCTGTTTTTGGGCTGAGGAGAAGTTTGAAAGGGTGTACCGCGATTCTGCCTTCTTGTATCGCGACACGAATCGTGGCTCTGCGTATCGCGATTTCGATTTGCATATTGTTACAGCCCTAGTGGGAATGGTGTACTTTTCATCATAGGCCTTGTTGATTCCTCGCCAGATGTAGCGTTTAGTGTTGTGCCCAAAAAGTTCAATTTTGGTCTCATCACTCCACACAACTTTTTGCCAGAAGGTTTGGGGTGTGTCTCTGTGCAGTCTGGCATATCGTAGACGGGCTTCTTTGTGGCATTTGCATAGAAGGGGCTTTCTTCTGGCAATTCTCCCATGCAGCCCATTTCTTCTCAAGAGTCTCCTAATTGTTAGCCTGGCTAACGTGACTTCAAAGCTCTCCGAGCTATTGGTCTGGCCAAGATATTAAGCCCAACCGTTTCCCAGAGCCCGTGGTTGACCCGCCTCCCTGAAATGCCTCAGTTTGCTACTGGTCGAAGCCAGAAAAGGCTGTGACGAAGCTTAAACCAATCACATCACTCTTTCCTCTGACGTATGCGACGCGACGGGGCTAACTGGTAGATTAAACTCTTACCGAAGCCGGTCGGGAGCAAGGCGAAAACGTCCTTCCTTTCAATAAATACCTCCAGGGCTGCTCTTTGCTCCGTTTTCAATGAGAACTTCCCGTTGAATGCTTTCAATACAGCATCTATGCGTAATAGATGCGGAAGCGTGAATGAAGCGCTTCCGGCATAGATTCTGTAAACAATCTATGGCTTCCGGTCGCAGTTCTACTACGTCAGTGCCTTGAACACGCCTCTACCCAGGGCTGTTGGAGATGCTCAAAGTTGATTGGTTCCTGATTTTTCGGGAGCTTGGAAGAGCTGTAGATAGCTTGCCTGGCCAGACTAAGCTCGCAACAGGCCCTCGTGTTGCGTCACGCTTAGGATGGGCGGGCCCAGGCTACCTAATTGTACTCTTTGAAACATCCACATCAACTTGTTTCAGAGAATCTCGAAGTTCACCAGATGTTATTTGGGGCTTCTAGCAGTGGTGGGTAGGGTTGGGCGGTATTACGGTAAGAAGGTATCCCGAGGTATCCAAAAGTACCAACGGTATCGGTCTCATTACCGTCATTTTAAAAAAATATATATAATATCTAAATAAATATGGAGTACATGAGGTCATAATATAAAATAATAAATTGAAGATCATCCCGAATAACTGTGTGATCGTATTTTCACTAATTCTATCAATTTCCTAAAGAAGTTCTCATCGCGTGCAGGGTTGTTTATGTCGTTACCATGGCAACCCTGCGTGACATCTGGAGTCTGACAGAAAGCTTCGCAAGAGACTGAGACCGCGGTTGAAAGATGGCAAGTCAAGATAACGAGTTAGTGGCAAAAAAAAATAAAAAATACAACATCGGCAGTGTGGCAGTATTTTGGTTTCAAACCAAACGAAAAGGGAGAGCCAGCAAACACAGATGAAGCTGTGTGTAAAGTATGTAAGAAGACGGTCACAGCGCGAGAGGGGAACAAGTTATGTTAGATCAAGACAACGTTTTAAGCAAGGTAAGGCCATTTGATTATTAATTTCCCTGCCATGGCATGACGTGGGCCCATATGATTTTGCCTTGTGCAGCTATCACGCATTTGAATTAGGTTCGCCTCATTTGCGCTGAAGAATATGGTTTATCGCGCAGTCTAAACGGACTTGGGTGTTGGTTGATTCTTTTTCTTTTTTTATTTCCCATGCTTGAAAGGGTATGATCCTGCTCATCGTGTCCTTTTTTTTTGATGGAGCAGGTGAAATAGTGCTGCAAATGGCGTTTCAACGCAGACGTGTGTAAACGACAGTTGAATGCTATTTTCAAGATGAAGGAAGAGTTGCGTGATGCTTTGAAATATCTCTTAATCCATTCATCAATGCACAAAATTCGCTTTGCTGCTTAATCCATACCACAATGCACACAATTCGCTATGCTGCTTTTAAATAGTACATTTGAGGCATAGGCGCAGGTCTGGACAAGGTCCGCCGGTATAAGCGCACGTACACAGTAGGCCGAAACAAAATATTTTTTTCTCGGTAATACCGTATACCCCAGGAAAACACAGACAGTTTAAAGGTATCAAAATTTGGATACCGCCCAACCCTAGTGGTGGGTGAAATTTTTCTTGGTCTACCTGAACGGGCTTTGGTGTCTACAGAGCCCCTGACTTTCCACTTCTTGATTATTGTTTGAACAGTGCTGACTGACATTTTTAATTGCCTTGATATTTTCTTCTATCCCTTCCCTGATTTATAAAGTTCAACTACCTTTTCACGCAGGTCCTTTGACAATTCCTTTGATTTTCCCATGGCTCAATCTCAAAGATGACGTGCAGCGCTGGATGAGGGATAAAAGGTTCTCTCAAAAGTCCAGCAATTTACTGACTTTTATTTTCACCCACTAATTCGAAGAAAACAGATCACAGGTGAAGGTAGTTGCCTTTAATCGCCATTCAGTCCTGTTTATGTCAAATTGTGTACAGGTTTTCAGGCCTGTACACACAGGGGTATGTAAACTTTTGATCAGGGTCATTTAGGTAGTTTTTGTTGTTTTCAAAGAGTAAACGCAGTAAGGAATGCAATAAATAGCTTCAGCCGACCATTAACCACAAGTGAAATAAAGGTTTTTGTGTATTATCATTAGGGGTGGGTATTGGCAAAGAAGTCACGATTCAATTCGAATCACAATTCGCATGCTACGATGCGATACTATCACGATGCATCACGATTCTTGAATTATTGCGATGCATTGCGATATATTCAACGTACTTCAGTGAAAATGTAAAAAAAAAAAAAAAAAAAAGAGCATAATTACCAGTGGCTGTGTACAATCTGGATAGTGTCTCCAACTGATGCATAACTCAGAGCAACTCAGTTCATAACTGAATTTATTGAAACGACTTTGGAGGTAGTTGCCATTAAAGCAAATATCACTGTTTCCATACTTAACAAGTGGACACACTAATGACAAAAAGTGCAGAGGATTTATAAAACTAAAAATAATAAAAGAAAACTAATAGCAGCAGTTTTCAGTTTCTTTGCAGCACCTGCAGTATGGGAGGACAAGGCAATAATAAATATCAAAATATATATACTATATTACTCTGTACATTAAATTATCATCATATTATTTGTTACATTATTTTACATTATATTTAAATGCCTTATGCATTTATAGTTTGTGGAGCATCCTCAAATTAGGAAACAATACACTCATTTAGCATATTTCTTTTAGCATGTTGTAGTACCGCAGCAGTTATGTCAGACTCGGTGAGTGTGCAGATGTCCTTCTCAGATTTACGTATTTCTGCAGACAGGAGTGCAGCGTGGATGGCAGGCTGTTGCTCTAAAAAGCGCTCAAGCATGTCGTGCGCGCTCTTCCAGCGAGATTTGTAAACAGAGTCGCAGTCGCATATGATGTCTATGCAGAATGTCTAGGTCGCAGTAGCCCGCCGCCGGAAATGCCACTGGCATGAAGGCAGCGGGCGTCAAAAACTCCACGGCGACATCTACAGGACTGGAAGTTGTATTCTACTCGTTTTTGGCTGATGTTCGCCAACCATTCATACAATTTTATTTATTCATTTTTTAAAATTAATAATCGATATTTGGCGTCAAGAATCGATGCGGTATATCGTGAAAGTTAGTATCGCGATGCATTGTCATGACGATTATTTTGCACACCCCTAATTATCATTCAATTTCTCTTAGAAATAGGCAAGAAACGAAACATTCTGTTGGGGGATGTAAACTTTTGCCCACCACTGTATATCAGCTGATTAAATACAAAACAAAAAGACTGTTGACTCGGAAACACTTTCAGGTTATTGAATATCCCCATTTTCTTTCTTTTTTTGGCATTTTACTTCCAGATCCGAGCCCATTTGCAACAAGTTATTATTTCCCCCCTGAATCTGGGAGGACGTCCAAGGACTGAACTTTGGTTTATCTGGAAACAGTGGTCTGAGGTTCACGTCAACTGAACTACGTCTGTAGCGAACAGGCAAGGAGTGACTCGACTGCGAGGACTTGCCAAGTTACTTCCTTTTGCAGGTTTCACAACGTCAGTCACGTTGTGGTCTGCAGATATTAAAAAAAAAAAAAAAAAAACCACCACACCCAACTCCATCTGTTTTCCCCAACACAGCTCAAAAATCACTGACGGGCAAGTAAAAGAAATTAAAATCGCGATAAATAAAACCGATCCAAGAATGTCAGCGTTCGATCCGATTTTGTAAAATATTTCCACACAGCAGACAGGATTGTACAATCGATTCGAGTTTCAGAAGGAAATCCGTCTGTGTGAAAACAAACCTCTGATGAGGTCACATCCTGAATACACCAAGAACTAGACAGTCTGGAGTTTTAAAGGCCGCTGGCTGGGAAACTTCACACTAGTTAGTTACAGTGGTGCTTGAAAGTTTGTGAACCCTTTAGAATTTTCTACATTTCTGCATAAATATGACCGAAAACATCATCAGATTTTCACACAAGTTCTAAAAGTAGATAAAGAGAACCAAGTTAAACAAATGAGACAAAAATATTATACTTGGTCATTTATTTATTGAGGAAAATGATCCAATATTACATATCTGTGAGTGGCAAAAGTATGTGAACCTCTAGGATTAGCAGTTCATTTGAAGGTGAAATTAGAGTCAGGTGTGAATGGGCACCCTGTTTTATTTAAAGAACAGGGATCTATCAAAGTCTGATCTTCACAACACATGTTTGTGGAAGTGTATCATGGCACAAACAAAGGAGATTTCTGAGGACCTCAGAAAAAGCGTTGTTGATGCTCATCAGGCTGGAAAAGGTTACAAAACCATCTCTAAAGAGTTTGGACTCCACCAATCCACAGTCAGACAGATTGTGTACAAATGGAGGAAATTCAAGACCATTGTTACCCTCCCCAGGAGTGGTCGACCAACAAAGATCACTCCAAGAGCAAGGTGTGTAATAGTCTGCGAGGTCACAAAGGACCCCAGGGTAACTTCTAAGCAACTGAAGGCCTCTCTCACATTGGCTAATGTTCATGAGTCCACCATCAGGAGAACACTGAACAACAAATGGTGTGCATGGCAGGGTTGCAAGGAGAAAGCCACTGCTCTCCAAAAAGAACATTGCTGCTCATCTGCAGTTTGCTAAAGATCACATGGACAAGCCAGAAGGCTATTGGAAAAATGTTTTGTGGACGGAAGAGTCCAAAATAGAACTTTTTGGTTTAAATGAGAAGTGTTCTGTTTGGAGAAAGGAGAAACACTGCATTCCAGCATAAGAACCTTATCCCATCTGTGAAACATGGTGGTGGTAGTATCATGGTTTGGGCCTGTTTTGCTGCATCTGGTCCAGGATGGCTTGCCATCATTGATGGAACAATGAATTCTGAATTATACCAGCGAATTCTAAAGGAAAAATGTCAGGACGTCTGTCCATGAACTGAATCTCAAGAGAAGGTGGGTCATGCAGCAAGACAACGACCCTAAGCACACAAGTCGTTCTACCAAAGAATGGTTAAAGAAGAATAAAGTTAATGTTTTGGAATGGCCAAGTCAAAGTCCTGACCTTAATCCAATCGAAATGTAGTGGAAGGACCTGAAGCGAGCAGTTCATGTGAGGAAACCCACCAACATCCCAGAGTTGAAGCTGTTCTGTATGGAGGAACGGGCTAAAATTCCTCCAAGCCGGTGCGCAGGACTGATCAACAGTTACCGCAAACGTTTAGTTGCAGTTATTGCTGCACAAGGGGGTCACACCAGATACTGAAAGCAAAGGTTCACATACTTTTGCCCCTCACAGATATGTAATATTGGATCATTTTCCTCAATAAATAAATGACCAAGTATAATATTTTTGTCTCATTTGTTTAACTGGGTTCTCTTTATCTACTTTTAGGACTTGTGTGAAAATCTGATGATGTTTTAGGTCATATTTTTGCAGAAATATAGAAAATTCTAAAGGGTTCACAAACTTTCAAGCACCACTGTATGATGGTTTTATTTAAAAGAAAAAAAAAGTAGCAAACTAACATTTAGAACTAGGAATTCAGCCAAAACACGATAGCAAGGATAAAAATGTGTCGAGAGATATCACTGAATTAGATATCGCTACTATCGCTGTTCGTTTTATAAAAAGGTATAAACTAACAATCTTCATTACATTGTGTAACTATGACCCAGCTAATCAGATAAACGTTACCAAAGTATTTTGCTACATCAATAAACGAAGACTAGAAAGAATAAAAAAAGAAAGATTTAATAAATAGCCTGATCTTACCTGTGATGAAGTGGGCGCTGCAAACCCGCGCATTTTTGATAGTGCTTTCATCCCAGTCTACACGTTTGATGGCTTGTAGCCATAGACGTTGGCGATTTTTTTTGGAATGGGTGAGATCCTGCTGGAATTCTGTACATTTTAACCCCATCACTGCTACGATTCTGACACCCGACAACACAACAACTAGGCATTTCTTCCAAATATTTCTTCTCGTCTCTACCGTCGCGGAGTCTTTTTTGGGTCCAGGCTGCGCGTGTAATTTCCTCTTACGTATGAATGACGTTTACTGCGAAGGGGTCTATTAACACAATCTCTTCATGAAGACCAAAAAACCCTTCAATGTATGAATTAAGTTTTCTTTTCCTTTAAATATGTTTTAATCTTAAATCTACAACCCCGATTCCAAAAAAGTTGGGACAAAGTATAAATTGTAAATAAAAACGGAATGCAATGATGTGGAAGTTTCAAAATTCCGTATTTTATTCAGAATAGAACATAGATGACATATCAAATGTTTAAACTGAGAAAATGTATCATTTAAAGAGAAAAATTAGGTGATTTTAAATTTCATGACAACACCACATCTCAAAAAAGTTGGGACAAGGCCATGTTTCCCACTGTGAGACATCCCCTTTTCTCTTTACAACAGTCTGTAAACGTCTGGGGACTGAGGAGACAAGTTGCTCAAGTTTAGGGATAGGAATGTTAACCCATTCTTGTCTAATGTAGGATTCGAGTTGCTCAACTGTCTTAGGTCTTTTTTGTCGTATCTTCTGTTTTATGATGCGCCAAATGTTTTCTATGGGTGAAAGATCTGGACTACAGGCTGGCCAGTTCAGTACCCGGACCCTTCTTCTACGCAGCCATGATGCTGTAATTGATGCAGTATGTGGTTTGGCATTGTCATGTTGGAAAATGCAAGGTCTTCCCTGAAAGAGACGTCGTCTGGATGGGAGCATATGTTGCTCTAGAACCTGGATATACCTTTCAGCATTGATGGTGTCTTTCCAGATGTGTAAGCTGCCCATGCCACACGCACTAATGCAACCCCATACCATCAGAGATGCAGGCTTCTGAACTGAGCGCTGATAACAACTCGGGTCGTCCTTCTCCTCTTTAGTCTGAATGACACGGCGTCCCTGATTTCCATAAAGAACTTCAAATTTTGATTCGTCTGACCACAGAACAGTTTTCCACTTTGCCACAGTCCATTTTAAATGAGCCTTGGCCCAGAGAAGACGTCTGCGCTTCTGGATCATGTTTAGATACGGCTTCTTCTTTGAACTATAGAGTTTTAGCTGGCAACGGCGGATGGCACGGTGAATTGTGTTCACAGATAATGTTCTCTGGAAATATTCCTGAGCCCATTTTGTGATTTCCAATACAGAAGCATGCCTGTATGTGATGCAGTGCCGTCTAAGGGCCCGAAGATCACGGGCACCCAGTATGGTTTTCCGGCCTTGACCCTTACACACAGAGATTCTTCCAGATTCTCTGAATCTTTTGATGATATTATGCACTGTAGATGATATGTTCAAACTCTTTGCAATTTTACACTGTCGAACTCCTTTCTGATATTGCTCCACTATTTGTGGGCGCAGAATTAGGGGGATTGGTGATCCTCTTCCCATCTTTACTTCAGAGGCCAAGTTTACATTAGACCGTATCTGTCTCGTTTTCTTCGCGGATGCACTGTCCGTTTACATTAAAACGTCTGGAAACGCCGGGAAACGGGAATCCGCCAGGGTCCACGTATTCAATCCAGATCGTGTCTGGTCCGGTGCTGTGTAAACATTGAGAATACGCGGATACGCTGTGCTGAGCTCTAGCTGGCGTCGTCATTGGACAACGTCACTGTGACATCCACCTTCCTGATTCGCTGGCGTTGGGATCACACACACAGTGGCTCAGTCCCGAATCACTGCTCGTGCGCTTCACTCGCGCGCTCTGTGAGCTGCGCAGGGCCGGAGTGCGCACCCTCCAGAGGGCACTCGCTGTTCAGGGGCGGAGTGATTTGGAGCGCAGGAGGAAGCGCTGAGCTGCACTGAAGTTTATTTACACATTTCAACCTCCTTCAGGCGCTTAAACTCAGTGAGAACATGAACATCACAGCCAGGTGTGTTTATCTGCTGGAGAAGGTGTTCGCTTGCCATCCTTCCACTTGCAAGTGGTGAGTAGAGCTGTGCAATATATCGTATTTTTATCACGATATCGATATTGGTGTCAAACGATATCAAAATTCATAATATCGATATGAAACGATTTTTTGTCATTTGTCGAAAGGGACGTGCACAATATTTCTACAATAGCAATAAAACAACAATAACATTGACGTGACAGTAAGGTAAAACGAACCCTTCTGTCCCCTAAGGCACACCGTAGCCTTGCATACGTCATCCATTCTACTCCCGCGATATCTCCGCAACAGTAAAAAATCAGTTCTTCTGTTTTCATACGTGTCGGGTGATTTGATATATTGATTTCTTAATATGTTGTTTGATTTGCTTGCTAATAGTTATAATAATACAATTAACATAGATTTACGTCATATTTTTGGATGTGGGACTGGGTAATGTAAAAATAGCATCTACAGAAGAAAACAAGCACAACAATATTAGCACATATCCAGCTTGCTAGCTGTGTTAAACCGTGTGGATTTAAGTGGAATAATTGCGAGTCGTCCTGTGGTCAAGGCAGCGTTTTAAGGTAAGGCAGTTTGGTTATTAATGTTGCCCGCCGCGGCATGTTTACTTGGGTTCATTTGATTTTGACTTGTGCATCTGCAGCTAGCATCATGCTTTGAAGTAGGTTCTGCTAAGGACGGGTTTATTGCGCGATGTAGACGGACTCAGATGTAATTACATTGTTTTTAAAATTCCGTGCGCTTAAAACGGTGTCCCCCTGCTAATCATGTAGCCCTAATCATGTGTTGCTTTTACTTTTCCTAATGGCGAGTGAAATATCTCTGCAAATGGTATTTCAATGCTGACATGCCAAAAAGATAGCGGAGTCCACATTTGGAAGATGAAGGAAGAGAAGCCTATTTTCATGTATGTTAATTCTTAAGGACTTGTCTCTATATTGTGCGTGTTTAATGTTGGTGTCTTAACAACACACAAGCTTACGTTGTAGTGTGTGTGTGTGTGTGAGAGAGATTTTATCCTTGGCTGGCTACGAGCCAGTGTGGACGTTACGCAGTAATCACTGGTAATACCAGCGCTGGCTCCATCCTCTGTGATTGGAAATGTTGAGTGAGGAGAACGTGAGCCTTGTGCAGGCTATAGGACCTATGCAAAGTACGCGCTTGCACAGTAAATAGTTTAAGTAAAAGGCGTTTCAGGGTACAACGGGAAGGGTTTACAGGTAGCCTATGAGGCCTGTACTATAAAAATGTGGCCCGGTGCCTCAGGTGTTGATGATCAGGGCTTTAAAAAAAGGTGTATAAATATCGTTTTAAAAATCGCGATATCGATATTTACTGAAAAAATCGTGATATTGATTTTTTCCAATATCGAGCAGCCCTAGTGGTGAGTGACTTGCGCATGCCCGATATGCACTGGGATCATGTGACGTGCCGTCTAATTAGTCATGTGATTAGCGTATCCGTGTATTGGCGTTGCTGTGTGCACGCGAATCGTTTTAAAAACGTTAATCTGATGATCCGCTGATTCGAAATAATGTAAACAGGGCCTGAGGGCCGCTGCCACTCCAAGATGCTCTTTTTATACCCAGTCATGTTAATGACCTATTGCCACTTGACCTAATGAGTTGCAATTTGGTCCTCCAGCTGTTCCTTTTTTGTACCTTTAACTTTTCCAGCCTCTTATTGCCCCTGTCCCAACTTTTTTGAGATGTGTTGCTGTCATGAAATTTCAAATGAGCCAATATTTGGCATGAAATTTCAAAATGTCTCACTTTCGACATTTGATATGTTGTCTATGTTCTATTGTGAATACAATATCAGTTTTTGAGATTTGTCAATTACTGCATTCCGTTTTTATTTACAATTTGTACTTTGTCCCAACTTTTTTGGAATTGGGGTTGTAATTAAAAACGAATAAAAACGATAATCCACACACACACACACACACACACACACACACACACACACACACGGCAGCGCTCGAAACTAACGGTGTCCCGATGTCCCGGGGACCATAAAAAATGTCATCGGGACACAAAATTATCATATCTGGGACAATCCCGGGACAATGGAAAAAAATAGATCTAGAAAAAAAGTTCTACATTAATATTATTTACAAAGCCGTAACACATACGTAGACATTCACCTAATTTGTCAATTTTAATTTTAAAATGTTAACAGCGAAAAATACATAGTAGCTACACTTTCGATGCACCTGCATCCGTAGGCTACAGAGCAGCGCATTCTGTTCGAGAATCTTCGGCCGGAGTCCGCATTATATGGACTTGGAATGGAATTGCTACCGCGCACGCTGCGCCGACTCTTGCCAGCACAAAAATGCTTAAGTGGTTGAAGCGGACCGACTGCGGGGAAGAAACTGAAAGCCCAGACATAACGTCTCCGGGACCTTCAGGATCCAAAGTGTCATCGCCTGGTCTGCAGGCAACGCTAGCAACTGAATGAACTTAATGAACACTGTTAGACACGTTATAAAATACAACAGGAATGATGTGGATGATATTGACGGAAGATACCGTTCAACAGAATAAGTGAGTTTTCTTGGTGTCTTTCTAGTTCAGAAAGTTTAGTCAGTCAGCAGCACAACTAGGCTCGGACCTGGCACTATGCTGATGTTGCTAACATTCGCACCCACGTTTCGGCAGCGAAAGTTCATAAAAATGGATAACGGAAAGTTCATAAAAATGGATAACGGAAAGTTCATAAAAATGGATAACGGTAATGGATAACGGAAAGTTCATAAAAATGGATAACGGTAATGGTGAAAATTATAAGTTGGCCTTATAAATGCCAACAGATATTCAAGGTATAAGTAGATGAAATGAACATAAAAGGGGTCTTATTTTCAACTAAAGTGTACTGCAGATGTAGGGAGTTGAAACATTTTCTGAATGAGCTAGTTGGCCCCTTTAAATAAACGGGTATCTATTCATACAGTGAGATCGCCAAAGTTTAATAAACTGAAAATGCAATAACTGTAATTTTGAAGTAGATGATGTATAGGACGTGTCACTTGTGTCTTGTGACTTATTGTAAAAATGATATAAAGGGTTCAAAATCGCATAGTTACAAATATAATAGTAACTTCATATGATAATATTAACCACTGGTTATTTCAGAGAGGAAAAAAATGGGGACACTATTGCTTCCATTCGGGACAATACAACACAGAATTCGGGACCACTGGGGGACACAAAGAAAAAAAGTTAATTTCGAGCCCTGACACACGGGCCACATTTGGCCTGCTGACAGAAACCAGGGTTCTGCTGATGCCAAGTTCATGGTGTCCATTTTATTTATTTATTTATCTTTCTCTGTGTGGGGTTTTTTTTCCCCTGCCTGGCTGGGGAACTCTGTAAACCGACACCTTCGTTACAAGCGCAGGGAAGGTCACTGGGAACATGGGAATGCAGATTTCTTGTTGCCGTTTGTGATGTTCGCCCACACGCTTCTGGTTTTTCCTGAAGGAACAGCTCCGTGTAAAATGTCTGCACTGCTACAACAACTAGGTGTACAAAATGCTCCCATAATTCAACCCCCCCCCCAAGCTACTGTCATCAAGAACACTGTACTGACAAATACAGCGCTGTTTTTATTTGACAGGATCCTTGTTCGCCGCCTGTGCTGTCGAGATAAACGCGATCCCATTCAGGAAGGACTGGAAAGACATTCATTATTTCAGTAAAAAAAAAATGTGGTCATTCTTCGATGGAAAAGCGCGGTGGTGGTAGCATTAGGATGAATGACGCCTCCCTTTTGAATGGCTCCACATTTATGCAGCAAAGGCAAAATAACTGCTGTTTAGAGCATTTGACTGTACCAGGGTGGCTAGACTGCGGTGCCCAAGTTAAAAAGAAACCAGCGATATATTCATGGATGGTTAAATCATTAGCGGTGGTAACGTTTTAGTTCTTCTGCTGAGACTGACTCGACCCCAGAAACTGGAAAAATCAGTTGTCTCGAGAGCTTCGGTTAAAGCTAGACGCCCTTTCGATTTCATAAAATCGGTTCCCTCTGAAATTTGATCATTGTGATAAATGGGCCATTAAAAAAAAAAAAAAGTACCTATTACGGTAAAGAAGAAGTCTTCGCTTATTTTTCAGTTTCTCATCAGAACAGAGGGGTTTAATTGAAAAATGATTCGCATAACTGCATAGACAATAAAAACCTCTAAATTTTCATACTGAAGGTTTTATTTGATTTAATAAGAAAAATACGAGTGATTTATGTTATAATTTTTCTTTACCGTTACCAATGCAAAAACTAATCAGGCTTTCGTCTAAACGGGGGAACAGGGGCGCTGCGCCCTCTTACTCTCGGCGTGCGCCCTCTTACCGACTCCGTGAAAACATCCCAGCAACACCACGTGACAATGTGTCTGATCATCAAATACGTTATAATTGCTCCAAAAATATTCCAATCATAGTAGATACACCGCCAGACGGTGCAAAAACAATCCGAATTGGCGTTTTCCAGACTGAGGCGCCATGTTGTTTACTTGTCGCCAGGGCTTTGAACCGGTTCAAGGAACGAAAACGAAAACCGGGAACTTTTTCTATTTCACATGGAACAGAAACGAAACCAGAAACTTTATTATTTTTTATGTTCCGGAACAGAAACGCTTATTAAAAATAATGGTAACCGGTTAATACCGGTTTTTATTTCGTTCCTCAAAGTTTCTGTAGCCTACAAATAAAAAAGCCATTCTTCTCCTGCGCAAGTTTCTATGACCCGCTGGGGTTCACTTCCTGTGTGACGTTCGCTGATTGAATGGAGAGAGCGGGAAGGTGGACTGCTATCACGTCTCCATTACTGAGTGTCTGAGCAAAGAAGAGCCTGAACGTTGCAACCTCCCTATTGGCTGTTTGTAAAAATGTATCAGTTGTTGCCCCTCCCACGGGAATCATCGCGGGCTCGAGAGACGAGACCTGACGAGTTAGTTCGTTGGTAGCAGAACAAAATGTCTGGACACAAATCGGGTTTTCAGAAAAGGAAAGAAAATAAACGGAGGGTCGAAAATACAAAAAAGGAGGCAGAAAATGCAAAACGAGTTTTAAGGTAGGACAAATGGTTAGTTTTCTGAGGCAGCCCGCCGTGGCTGCCTGCAGGCTTATTTATTATAGCCCATTTAGTTAAAATAGTTGATATAAAATGTTTATAGTTATGTGATGGTTGTCCTGATTTAGACTGGTGTTTTTTTTGGGGGGGGGGGTTTGCGCGATGTTGCACCCGGGTCCAGATTAGGGCAGAACCGGCCCTGGCTACATTTCAGGTGTAGTTTGTTTTATGAATGTATGTACTTGCATAGATGTGTACTTGGTCTTCCAATATGGCGCCTAACAAAATCTCGCGGCGCGGTGACGTCATGCGGTAGCCCTCTATAGGGCCTGACTAGCCTTTGGTAACACACTAAACGAATTCTCTTTCATTTTTGGCACTTTTTCTGTTTGTGTAGATGGGAAGACATACTGAGAATCCAAATCGCCAACATTTGAAATAATAATTGTTTTGAATTATTTCTTGTCTTATTTAATGAAGGTTGTAATAGAATTAGCCTACATTTGGCTTAAGCTGGATGAGACAGAGACATAACTTTATAGCCATTTGTTAAACAGCTGACAGGGAACGTAATTAACCGTTCCGGGAACGAAATTTTTTTGTTCTAACCGGTTCGGGAACGTCTATTTAATGGTGGAACCCAAAACCGGAAACGTTAAAATTCCGTTTCTGTTCGGAACGAACCAATAGGAAAAAAATTCTGGTTCAAAGCCCTGCTTGTCGCGGCTGCTCTCGCGAGATTTGACATGGGTTACATACAAGGTCAGCTGACGTGTAGAGCGAGATTTCTCGAGACTGAATGACCTTTCACCCACCGGCGCGGGAGCTTTTGACAGAAGTAGTTCGCGAGTTGTTTTTGTTGACACTTGGGCATTTAAAGATGTCGTCCCGCGGCATGAAGCGGAAGAAAGCCAAAGACTGTCCGGGGCAGAAGAAGATTACTTCTGTCTTTTTCAATGTTGACAGACAATTTGTTACAATTTCCCTCTCAGACAGCCTCAGAATGTCCCATTGAAGCATTTTTCAAAGGCTTTGCACGGCGGAGGGGGGGACAACCGGCACCATCCCCCCCCCCGCTTCGCTCCCTCGCCATGGTGAGCGCCCTCATACTAAATTTTTCTAGAAAAAACCCTGCTAATTATTCATAAATATATCTTACATTCTTGAACTTACTCAGGAGTAAATTTTATTTTTCACAAAAATAACTAATTAGGTGTTTAATTTGGTGTCTGATTTGGTTTTTTTTATAAATTCAAAAAATATTGTTGGGTTACTTTAGTTTCTTTACCGTTACCCAAAAACATTTTTGAAAATAATTAGTTCCTAGTGCTTGCTGAAGAGGGAGATGTTCGATATCCTGAAGTGCCAGGATGTTGGGACTCCCAGGGATGAGAGTGCACGTTGAGAAAAAAAATCTGAAAAGTAGCGGGGGGGGGCTGGCCCGCAGGTCCCCAGTGGGGTCCAGGGGCAACGTCTCGGTGAGGGACCAGGGGGCGAAGCTGATGGATTTTGGCGATTTAAACACCCAAAACCCATTAATTTTAGCAATGAAATATATGTATTTTTCTCAAAGTTGATATCCCAATTCAACATGCCATCAACTGAAACTTTTGTATCATGACAAGTGTTCTTTCTTAAATATCATATCCCACCTTGTTTGACTTTTTCAGCATGTTCAGTGCAACCTTTTATGTTTTGGAACAATAGACCCATAAATCAGGGATGAGAATGAAAAATATTTTAAAAGTCTGAAAAAACCGGGGCGGGGCCCAGGGCGCTAATGATTTTTGGCTATTTTTTTTTTTACCCCAAAACCATTAATTTAATCAGCAAAAATTTGCAATGTATTTGGAAATAAATTCCCCTTCTTGGTGGACTCCCAGGTGAAAATGATTAATATGGGACAAGAGACTTGTTTTTAATCAATTCACATTTGATGACTTCAAAAAAAATCAATGCACCTTTTAATATAAACGAGCTCTACAGTATTATATTTCTGCATTTTTGCTATTCATGTCTTTGAATACTCTAATCCTTTACAATGAAGTGCAAACCAGAAAAAAGTTCTGTCATATAATTCTCTTAAGCTTTCTTCTGATGTTATCATGGTAGCAGGAGGTCTTGCATATTAAGCAGGCAACATTCAACATCACTCATCACTTCCCTTTCAACTGTTGTGTGGACTAACGAGGTTTTATCTGGACAGGATGTTGTGTCATGTAATACAGATACCATACGGTCAATTTGAAGATCGAGATGGTGAGTTTGAATTAAAGAACAGGCATGTACAATGGGCATTACATATTGGAAATTTTTTTTAAATCAAAAACTATAAGTTCATCTCGGCCTAAAAAGTTTGGGCAGACGCTCCCGCGCGGCACACGCCAGCAATTCCGTCCCCCTATGAAATGAGCAATAAGTAGGAGAGTTATACATGCTATCATACTTAAAATTTCATCAGAAATATAGATATGATACTATGATTCTCCCCAACATGTTACATTAGATAAGCTAACCCCATTTATAAAAATATAATCATACCCCCCCCAAAAAAATTTCTCAACGGATTTACATCGATCTCAAAAACGATCATTTTGGTCTGAAAAAGTCGGAAATTCGCCAATCTGCGGA
Source organism: Neoarius graeffei (assembly GCF_027579695.1). Taxonomy (NCBI): domain Eukaryota; kingdom Metazoa; phylum Chordata; class Actinopteri; order Siluriformes; family Ariidae; genus Neoarius; species Neoarius graeffei. Next base: position 9,089,032 of record NC_083569.1, read on the forward strand.
AAATTCTCATCCCTGGACTCCATTTTGAATTTTTTTGAGGCAGTGGAGGCTGAAAGGTGAGCAAAATGTTTCTACTCATGTCACACAAATTTACTTTCTTTACCGTGATGTAGAGGTCTGCGCGGGTCGGATTTTTCAGTCCCGCTCCCGCCCGCATTGTGCAGTCCCACTCTCGCCCGCAAAGAATTATGATTTTCAGTCCCGCTCCTGCCCGCAAATCCCGCATGATGCAGACGTTCGCGTTATTTCTCAGGAAAGTTCTTGTCTTGACACAGCGTGATGGTGCCCCGCCCCCTACTTTGAGTGGATTTGAGCATAAATATCTACAGCTCACGTTCACGTTTGTTATTATTTACCTTGTTTCTGAATTCAGCATGTAGTGTCTCTTAATAATAATAATAATAATAATAATAATTAGTGCTGTCAAGCGATTAAAATATTTAATCGCGAATCACACATTTTTATCACATGAGAAACCATTGTAATTCTCTGATCAGCATAAAAAAAGTGAATGGGCTTGCTTTGTACCAATGGTGTTTGTTTTTTTTATTGCAAAGCAGAGCTAGTAAGAGAAGTGAACTGATTTACTGCTTGAGTTAGTCTACAACTCTAATCAGAGAGACAGGTTACACAGTGACGGTAGGCTTGACTCAATGCTATCCCAGAAATCCTTCCTGTAATATGCAAATTTGGCCGCCTCTGACTGGACAGCCAAATTTGCATATTACAGGAAGGATTTCTGGGATAGCGTTGAGTCAAGCCTACCGTCACTGTGTAACCTGTCTCTCTGATTAGAGTTGTAGACTAACTCAAGCAGTAAATCACTTCACTCATGGTTCTCTTGCTAGCTGGGTGTGAACTGCGAGTCATTAGAGTGATCAAAGGATTTCCCGTTAGGGTGATCAATGGCAAATTTAAGATGCCATTCCTCACTCAATCTGGCAATCTGACTCTCTCTGCAAATTTAGGCATCTTAAAATGTTTTTATTAATGCCAAATAAAATATCCAGCACAAATTATATATGATAGACATAAATTAATAATTTATAAATTTTATTTCAAACACGTTTTTAGTTAGCGGGACTGCAGCTTATCACCGCTCCCACCCGCGCCGCATATGTGCACTCCCGCTCCCGCCCACATATGTGCACTTCCGGTTCCGCCCGCAACGAGCTTTCAAAATTTGTCCCGCGCCACACTGCTTTGCGGCGGGTCCCGCGAGTCCCGCGGGAGTGCAGGGCTCTACCGTGATGCACATATCATCTTCTAGATGGGCAATTCCATGTAAATGTCAACCTCACCATGCAAAAATAAAGCAGCATGTAATTCATCAAAACCACTCCCAGAGAGATCACCTAGGCCTGTATTTTACAGATGTGAATAAGTTGAACCAATTTGTAACCAACCTAATATGTCACTGTCAGTCTTTCTTTCTTATAATGTAAACCCCAAGCTAAAATCAACTTTGATCATGTACAATTCTATATTATTGCCACAAGCCACAGAAATGTATGCTAAAATCCACAAAACAGCAAAACAATAGCCATCCTAAATATTATTTAAGAACTTTGATAGTTTTAGCTGATATTTAGAGAGTTTTTCAAAGGGTTATGGTGGTTAAATTGCTGATTTTCTAAACATATGCCATGTCTATTTCAGACACGTCACATCCATAACGGAATTTCGTCACATCCATAACGCTGACTTTTCCTTCCGAAACTCTGCATGAAATACAAAATAACAAAGATTTTTTAATATTCACCTTGGACCCCTCTATCAAATGGATATCTCCATTTCGACATTAGGTTTACAATTTCACAGAGCTGGATAAAAATGTACAGTCACCCAAGAAAAGTGATACTTTTTCTGTCACATCCATAACGCATCTTTTATTGGCGTTTTCTGGCATGCCCTAGATGTACTATGGGAATTGTTCTTGTTCTATCACTTCTCCAGTATGGTACAGCCTTAAAATATGCAACACCTGTTTAAATACTGGGAGACAATAAAACATGCACTGGGTCATTTGTTGCCATTTTGAGTTCAAGTGTCACGTCCATAACGCTGGAATTGCTCAGACATGAGTGATCAAATACAAACTATTTGTAGTTGTTGATTAAGTTTGAGTGATGAAATATCAGGGCTCGACATTAACAGTAGCCCGATTGCCCGGGGCAACCATTCAATAGATTCGGACAACCAGACTCTCACAAATGCTTGCCTGATCGGGCAACTACCCAAATATGTCAACTTACATGAAAAACGATGTTTATTCATTCATATTATGATGAAATTCCATCACGATTTGCGATTGTTTGACTCGGAAAAACCGCGTCCGTGTTATCATTAAGGGATATTCAACGACTAGCGGAATTCACATTTGCACATCGCGGACTCGCAATGCAGTTTCCCATTGCTAATAATTATCGCGTAGTGCATATTCAGTGTTCTATTCAGACCCTCCAGGATTTCACGATTTGCAACTTCAACCAATCCCCGCGAATTCAAGGCGGTGTTGCAATTATATCCAATCACCGCAACTTTCCCGCAAATTTGACCAATCGTTGGCATCGTCTTGAGGTGACGTTGACAAACTACCTTCCGCCTTACTTCCTACGTTCAAGAGAAGCAGCATGTGTGCAGTGTTGCCAGATTGGGCGGTTTTAAGTGCATTTTGGCGGGTTTTGAACATATTTTGGGCTGGAAAACGTCAGCAGTATCTGGCAACACTGCATGTGCGAGTCAGTGTTTATGTAGGCTTAAATTCTGTTACTGAAAGTGTGTTATGTTTACAGTGAAGGACTGTGTGCACTTTACATTATTTTTTTACTTAATACAAGAACATGGATTAAAGCAAAAAAAATTTTTTTTGACTGAAAATTTACGGTGGGGTTATGGGTGGTTTTCGATGAAATTCTGAGAATGGTTAACTTAGAACTGATAACTTTATTATCAATTAATTAATGGATTAATACAGTGAGAGTAAAAAGTATTTGATCCCTTGCTGATTTTGTTGGTTTGCCCACTAATAAAGACATGATCATTCTATACTTTTAATGGTAGATGTATTCTAACATGGAGAGACAGAATATCAAAAAGAAAATCCAGAAAATAACTTTAAAGAATATATTTTAATTGATTTGTATTTCATTGAGGGAAATAAGTATTTGATCCCTCTAGCCAAAAGCACTTAATACTTCGTGGCAAAGCCTTTGTTTGCAAGCACAGCGGACAGACGTTTGTTGTAGTTAACCACAAGGTTAGCACACATATCCGGGGGAATTTTGGCCCACTCTTCTTTGCAGATCCTCTCTAAATCATTAAGGTTGGTGGGCTGTCGCTTGGCAACTCGGACCTTCAACTCCCTCCATAGATTTTCGATTGGATTGAGGTCCGGAGACTGGCTGGGCCACTCCATGACCTTAATGTGGTTCTTCTTGAGCCACTCCTTTGTTGCCTTTGCTGTATGCTTCGGGTCGTTGTCATGTTGGAAGACCCAACCACGGCCCATTTTCAACTTCCTGGCAGAGGGGAGGAGGTTGTCCCTCAGGACTGCATGGTACATGGCTCCATCCATCTTCCCACTGATGCGGTGAAGTAGCCCTGTGCCCTTGGCAGAGAAACACCCCCAAAACATAATGCTTCCACCTCCATGCTTGACGGTGGGCACAGTGTTCCTGGGGTCATAGGCAGCATTTTTCTTCCTCCACACATGACGAGTAGAGTTTAGGCCAAATAGTTCAATTTTGGTCTCATCTGACCACAGAACCTTCTCCCAATCACTTTGTACATCTTTGAGGTGATCATTGGCATACTTTAGGTGGGCCTCCACATGTGCCTTCTTAAGCAGGGGTACCTTTCAGGCACTGCAGGATTTTAATCCATTGCGGCGCAAAGTGTTGCCAATTGTTTTCCTGGTGACTGTGGTCCCAGCTGCCTTGAGGTCATTCACTAACTCCCGCCGTGTGGTTGCAGGCCGATTTCTCACAGTTCTCATGGTCATTGCCACCCCACGAGGTGAAATCTTCTGTGGAGCACCAGACCGAGGTCTATTGATGGTCATGTTATACTTAAATTTTCTCACAATTGCACCAATGGTTGTTACTTTAATACCCAGCATCTTGCTAATGTTTTTGTAGCCCATTCCAGATTTGTGCAGGTCAACAATCCTGTCTCTGAGGTCCTGAGAGAGTTCTTTGGGTCTTACCCATGTTGGAGAGTTTGGAATCTGTCTGATTGTCTGATTCTGTGAACAGGTGTCTTTCATACAGGTGATTAGTTAGAACAGGTCTCTTCAATTCAGGTAACAAGTTGATTGGGAGTGTCTAACTGGTCTGTGAAAGCCAGAACTCCTAATGCATACTAGGGGATCAAATACTTATTTCCCTGAATGAAATACAAATCAATTAAAATATATTCTTTAAAGTTATTTTCTGGATTTTCTTTTTGATATTCTGTCTCTCCATGTTAGAATACATTTACCATTAAAAGTATAGAATGATCATGTCTTTATTAGTGGGCAAACCAACAAAATCAGCAAGGGATCAAATACTTTTTACTCTCACTGTATATTCAATTTACTGCACTTTCTTTCCATTGCTTCCGTATATTATTTTTTGGTGGCAAACCACACAAATGCAAGCGCCTGGAATGTTTAGTTTTTTGCACCATGAACTAAAGGGCTTTCCGTTTTCACCTCTTTCGTACAGCCAGGCCCACCTCCACTTGTTTTTACACCTTTATCGATGGCAGACACATCAGTGCCTTCTTTCATGTAAAGCGCATCCATGCTGCCGAAACCGAAAGCAGAATGACATGCTCCTCTGTGCTCGACGTCAATATAGAAAAAAGTCTGGATCTTCGCTTACATTAAAATTTAAATTATAATTTGACCTTACTGTGTTGAATCCGACTTCAAAAACAATTCAAGAGAAATATTGTGGCCGACACGAGTGTTAAGTTCCCTAAAAGATCGCGTGAAGTTGGCTGCTATCTACGTTGCGTTCGTTCTCATTTTCCTCCATCATTTCATAGGCCAGAAACAGATGTTTTGACGTAATTTAACTTAGTAGGCTATGATTATTATTTAACCGTAGTCTTCTAGACATTTTGACTGTTTGAACGCTGGTGTATAATTTTCAGGGAATAAAGTTTAGCGCATGTCGGAACATCATTGCGCTCGCGGCCTCCAAGTCCTCGAACGTCCTTTAAATTGTGATATAACGTAGGCTATAAGGCACGGTTCTAACATACCTTACACATTGGCCTAACGAAAATAATAATTGTTGGGGCGTCTGCTGATTTGTTAGCTATAAATTTAGGTCTAATTACTTCTGACAGTCTGCAAGCATTGCGCCGTCGGGTCTTCAAGTCTGGCTGAAGCAGAGGAGCGGGCTATCCGGGGTTTATTTTTTAACATGCTCTATTTCTATATGTCCAGGTTTGAACTAAGTCATTTTGGCAAGATTTAATTTAATACAAAACAGAAATGGTCAGACACAAGCACGCCAAGCACATGGGAATGTATTTTGCCAATTTTGACAGCGCATGTTTTTTAATGCCGCACCGTAGACAGCGAACGTTTAAACATGATCAAACGTAGGAAATGAACGACACAAAGCATGGCTCAAAAACAAAAAAGTTAAATAAACCCTGCTGATAGTTGATGGTGTTGCAACACATCAGTGTTATAACCCAATCTCTACCCAACCACCCGTCATTTTAATTTTCCTCGGATCAGCACCGACCTCACATTTGGCCTTGGGAGAGTTGAGTTGATGGAAATCCGTCACACGACGGAAAACTTTAATCCATGCAAGAAATTAATGGATGTCAACATTTTTGCCAAAATGGTATTTTATTTTCCATTGTTTAGGCAGCTTCAGCATCATACTGTGAGATTCTGTTCAAATTGTTTTTTTCTTCTATGAAGCCTGAGCCATTTATTTTATTAGTTTATAATTATTGTTTAATTTAGTCTTCAGGAGAGACTGCCTGCACACAGTACTAGTATTAATAGTTTTTTTCCTTACATGAAAGCTGAGGCATTTATATTATATTTGAAGGTAACTTCATGTTGTGCTGTGAGGTTCTCTGCACTTTAACTTTTGAACCAACAGGTGCATTTGGATAAGTAAAGCCGATTTTTCTGCATTTTTGTAGTCCTGGTAATCTTTTATATTGGTAACGTTGTTTATAGGACCATTTCTCAGTGTCTTTTTTTTTTTTTTTAATCAATAGTTTTTCAGTAATAACTTAATATTTAAACATATCCCTCAATTTTAATCACAAAAAGAGAAAATCGCAACAATTTCTCGCAACTTTCACTTCCTCCCGCGATGTAATCGCAACAAAAACCTAAAAAACACAACTTTCATCGCAATTTTTTGGAAAACCCCCCGCAACAGACATTTTAGCCCGCAACAATCACAAAAAAGGCCCGCGGAATCCTGGGGGGGGGACTGTCTATTGGTATGTCCTTCACTACATGACTAATTAGCGCATTACTCGCACGGGGCGCTAGTGTCAATACTTGTTGATACAGACAGCGTCTGAGAAGGTTGAATAATAAATAAAAAAATAATATGTAATATTTGGGCAACCATGTCTCAAAGTTAACACAGAGCCCTGAATATGAGCAATTATTTAAAAGCATAACTGTCATGCTGTGTTGTAAGAGAATGAGACACCTCTTTACCGTTACCATTGCTAGTAACGGTAAAGAAACTTTGGTAACGGTAAAGAGAAAATCACGCATAAATGTCTGTTTTTCTCTAGATTTCCGGGCCAAATAGAATTGAATTAAAAATATTTTAAGTCATTGTGTACCAGATGAAATATAATAAACACTTTTTTGGTATGGTAACGGTAAAGAAAGCCACAATTTCAGAAAAATTTATTTTTTTATAAAAATAATAGGAATCTAGTTTTGCTGATTAGTAGGACTTGATTTTAATCAATAGGCAATCTTTTTGTATATTTATAGAAAGAAAGAGTGACAATTTTTTTTTCATTTCTTTACCGTAATTGGTTAGCCTAGTAAACTAGACCCACCCGCCTAGCAGCCAAAAATATTTTTGCCTACGAGTGGGTCTAGCCTCGCACCATATCAACAAAACACTTCGGGCATCAAATCGTGCCCGCCAATCACAACGTAAGGTTTTTGTTTGGATTCTTTGGGCGGGCTTTTGCAGGAGTGACGACAAAGCTGCGCGACGCTGGAGAAAGCACAGCAGGAAAGATGGCTACGGCTAGTGAACAGCGCGCGTTTGACTCCGCTTTGGAATCAGTTTTAGAAGAATTAGACTTGGAGTTTTCGTTGAAACATGAGCAGGAAGAGGCTCTCCGCTCATTCCTTTTCAAGAAGGACGTTTTCGCTGTTTTGCCGACCGGCTATGGCAAAAGTCTGATCTACCAGCTGGCTCCGCTCGTAGCCAAAAGGATGGGGCTAGTTTGTGCAGTACGAAGAATTAATAAACAGCTTTGAAACATTACTTTTTGATTGTTTCTTATTTTCCCGTTATTTTAAATTTAAGGGAAATTATTTCACCAAACACCACTAAATAAAAACTCTCAAAAACAGTTTAAGCAAACCCTTGAAAAACACTTGGAAAAAAGTGTGTATGTTGTACAGACTCCAAACTTGTGGTCATTATCTCCAAACTTCTTAATATCTAGAACCTGTTTATTAATTAATACGCATTTTGAAAAATTATTTATTTCAAGGCCTCCCCCACTGCTTTCTGTCGCTCTGACTATGTCACAGTCACTGTTGCGCTGATTGGTCAGAGCGTTGGCCTATACGCACAGAGACAGTTTGAAAGACAACGGGTTGTTCCTCCCACACCCTTCGGAAATGTCTACGAGCGAGGCCAGACTAAATATTTCACATTTAGTCTGGCTTGCCAGGCTAGTAATTGGTACAATTTTTTGAAAATGGCCCATATATTTATTTCTGTAATATCTCAAAAAAAAAAAAAAATCAGGCCATTCTGTTCTGTACCTGGGAAGTTATTTAATTTGAGGGGATTCCTGAGCGAATAACGTGTATGAAATCGCTCGCTTCGCGCGGTCAAACAGACCGAGGAAGTCCGTGTGACCGTGCACAGACAGTTCCATCATTCTGTCGCTCAATAAACACCCTGATCACACCGAGGTCCTCGCTGAGCGCCGATATTTATTAGTTTGGTCCTGCGATAACGTCTTTTCCGTTACCGTAGTCGGTCTTTCGTGTTTTGTTCGCACGCACTCGCGTCCTCCATTTTCCTCTCCTGTTTCAAATTTGTATCCCACGATGCCCTGCGCGAACGGTGAAAAGCCCACCACGTGATGGTGACGTGATGTAGTATCTTGCATTCGGAGATAGCAGAGAATTTAGGGCCAAAATAATTAGGTGTCGGGGAAAATTCTTTTCTTTTCACGACCTACGTTTGAAAAATCTGAAAGGCGGTCTGGCTTTAATGTTCAAACATCAGAATGGGAAAAACTGACTCAGAATGGACTGGTCTGAGTATTTCAGAAACTGCTGATCTCCTGGGGTTCTCACACACATAGTCTCAATACAGAATGGTGCGCAAAACAAAAAACATCAAGCTGAGTTGAGTGAGGGACAGTTCTGCGGGTGGAAACAAACGCCTTGTTGATAAGAAAGACATCAGAGGAAAATGGACAGATTGGTTTGAGCTTTTTTGCCAGGAAGGACTCGGATAGTAACTCATATAATCACTCTTTGCAACTGTGGTGAGCAGAAAAGCATCTCAGCATGCAACGGCAGAAAAAAAAAAAAAAAAAAACACCACAGTGGGTTACACTCCTGCAGCCAAGAACAGGAATCTTGAAATCAAGAACAAGTTCAGATTAAAAAGTGGCCGGTGTGTGCGCGCGCTAGGGCTGTAACGATATGCGTATCGAAATCGAAATCGCGATACGCAGAGCCACGATCCGTATCGCGATACAAGAAGGGAGAATCGCGGTACACCCTTTCAAACTTCTCCTCAGCCCAAAAACAGAGGCGCTTCCAAACTTCAATTTATGAATACTTTACTTTTTATTTAAATTACATTTTAAACTTACTTAAATTACTTTTTTTTTTATATCTATTAGTAAGTCATTTTTTCGCCGACCTGCGACAATCTTCTGCGAGTCACGCAACGTCCACACTCGCCACTGGCAGAGCATTCATTTCTTTTAAGCGGTCGCCATTCTGGTTGCGACGCGGGGAGCGAATCTGTAAACAAGCAGCTCATTGGCTGGCTAGGTGTGCCACAAGCCAATCACAATCACTTGACCGGAAAGGCATGCAGTGTTGCCAGATTGGGCGGGTTTAGGTGCTTTTTGGCTGGTTTTGAACATATTTTGGGGTGGAATTCACGTTAGCAATATCTGGCAACACTGAAGGCATGTCTGCTTGGGCGGAAGCCTTCTGCGGCAGTTACATTTTGACACGCGAGCAACGTTTCACCATAAAAATTCCGTAATTTCCATCTGCTTTCCGCGATCACAGAAAATCATTGGCCCTATGAGAGTGAGACAGTGAGAGAGCCCCCCCCAAAAAAATCTTAACGGATTTACACGATTTGGAAAAATGACTTTTTCAGAACTGAAAAAAACAGAGCGTCCGGCTCAACAGTATTATTTTGAGAAATAAAACAATCTTTGGATATACATTTGTTCATTTTTGCATACATATTACTCATTCTCTGCAGTGGTCTGAATTATTTGTTATTAAATAGTTAATGTAAGTAAGTAAATGTTAAGTCAAATTTACTACTTTAAAAAAACATTTAAAAAAAAATCGTGGGCGTATCGAATCGTGGGTCAAAAATCGCGATACGAATCGAATCGTGAGTTGGGTGTATCGTTACAGCCCTAGTTTGTACATCTGGAGTATTAAAAGCAAGTTCCATCTAACTAGCAATTGAGCTTTTCAGATGTTGAGATTGCACCACTTTTTTTAGCCTAGATAATGACAAACGATCGATACGTCAGTACCCTGGGGATCTTTCACTCGCCAGATTGGCATCAGATCGTTACGTAATGATTCGTTCACTGGATCCGGTTTTCTCTCATACAAGTGAGAAATCAGTCTAACTTGGTTTAACTAGTCATGGTAGAGCTATTTTCAAATTGCACCCCCCTCGACGTGCCTTCCTTTGCGACAGAGAAGAGATGACTAATAGGTCAGCAGGTTCGGACTTTGGAGACAGCGATAATCTCATTACCCATAGGCCATTAAACCCGATAGCGTCCGAGCGCTCTAAAGCCGCCTCCAATTACTCCACGAGTGCAAAAGAATTCGAATGTCGTCTTGCATGAACCATTCTTTCAAAGCCTGTGCCAACGTGAGGAGACGAGCACCGTTCGGGAAGTCACACCAAACAGGTGGGACGATGTCGTCTAACCTGTTCCAGAAGTCAGAAATATTGGATGGGCAGGAAAAGACGTGTGCGCGCTTGTGAAACGTCTTCGGTCTGAAGCGGGATTGAAAAATGACTAGTAAATTCAGATCTCACAAAAGTAGGCATATTTGCTCTCGTGGAGAGAGAGAGAGAGAGAGAGAGAGAGAGAGAGAAACACGCTGTCCTAGTGACCCGGGGTAGCGCTGGTTAATCTAAATGTCGGATTAATCATTACTCGTGCATGTGTGTGCTCAATGGATTTTTCGGTCCCAGGAGAAGAGGTGCGATTCTTCGCCGCCATCACGGTGTTGCTGCGATCGTCTGGAAACCAGCTTTTTTTTTTTTGACTGGACAAGACACCTTGGCGTAAAAATTTCATTCCAATTAATCAAAATCCACAGCGCAGAGATGAGATAGGCTAGAAGTTCCAAGATACACTTTTTTTTTTTTTTTAAGGCAAAGCAAGTTTATTTTATATAGCACATTTCATACACAATGGCAGTTCAATGTGCTTTACAGAAGTAAAAACAAAAACAGTAAACAACAGAGAAATAAAATTACATAAAATAATTTTATTTTTATTCTAAAACAATTAATTAAAAGAATTAAAAGAAAATAATAAGAACTAACAATAGTAGAAATAAAATAATAAAATGAAGTAGAAGTTCAAATAGGAGGAGAAAAAAAAAGAAACCAGCAGAATAGAATAAAGTTAAAATTAAAGTAAATTTAAAACATGCAGAGAAAGTAAAGATTATAAAAAATGTAAAGACGACAATATTAATTATTTAACAGAAAGCATCTGAAAACAGCTTGGTCTTTAACCTAGATTTGAAGCTGCCAACAGCAGGAGCATTTTTGATGTCCTCTGGCAGTTGGTTCCATAGCTGCACTGCATAGTAGCTAAAAGCTGCTTCACCACACTTTCGCTACGTTCACACTGCAAGGCTTAATGCTCAATTCCGATTTTTTTGTGAAATCCGATTTTTTTGTGAGGTCGTTCACATTAACAAATATATGCGACTTGTATGTGATCCTCAGTATGAACGAAAAGCGACCTAAAAGTGTTCCGCATGCGCATTGCAGGATACGATGACGTCACACGCAGTGAGCATGGCCAGTGTTTACGGAAGTAAAACCGCCCGGTTGCGGTATGACCCATCCAATCTAGCTTGAATAGCTGTATCCCCCCAAATGGAAATCAGCTCCCTAACCTCTGCGTCCTTCCATTGAGAAGATTCAGAACCTTCACAGCCCGAAGCGTCCCTCGCATTGATGTCATGCGCAGGGGCGCAGATACGTTTTTTGAACTGGGGGGGACAAAAAACTGGGGGGGACAAAGCTGCCAGCAAACCAACCCCAACCCCGATATGCCTGTCAAACTTGTTGTGGGTTACCATAGCAACCAAGCTCGAGCTCGCAACCTGTGCAGTCTGCGCAGCTCAACCAACCGAATATCAGTCTTTGTTTTGTTTTATGTGAGTTGTTGCAACTATGTATACACTGCCGTGCACCTCAATAAACCGAATGGTAATTAGTCTTTTGATTTTTCCGTGAGGTTTGCCTTATGCAAAGAAAGACAGCATAGACGTTTTTTCCTCCCTATAAGTGGGGGGGACCGAGCAAGGTGAATTTAAATCTGGGTGGGACGAGTCCCATCCTCTATCTGCGCCCGTGATTATGCGCCATGTTGTTGTAACTTTTTTTGAGAGACCCGCCGCCTACTTCAGCGCAGAATAGTGACGTTTGTGGCTTGTTGATGACGTGCAAGTCGGATGAATGCGACCTGGCGGTTCAGACTGAAGTCGCATATGAAAAGAGCGGATAGGAATCGGAATTAGGACCACATATCCAAACGGCCTGGGTCGGATTTGAAAAAATCGGATCTGTGTCGTTCATATTGTCAATAAAAGATCGGATACAGGTCACATATGGGCGAAAAGATCGGATTTGAGTCACTTCAGCCTGCAGTGTGAACGTAGCCTTTGTTTTAACAACTGGTTTTAATAGTAAATGTTTCTGTTTTGATCTGGTAGATCTGATTGGGTTAGGCCGCTGCAACATATCAGAGAGGTAATTGGGCCCTGTACCATTTAGAGATTTGTACACCAGCAGCAATGCTTTAAAGTCAATTCTGTAGCTTACTGGAAGCCAGTGAAGGGACCTTAGAATTGGAGTAATGTGCTCTGTTCTTTTTGTTCGTGTGAGAACCCTCGCCGCAGCATTTTGAACCAGCTGAAGTCGTTTGATGGTCTTTTTTGGCAGGCCTGTGAAAAGGCCATTGCAGTAATCAACCCTACTAGAGATGAAGGCATGTATTAGTTTTTCCAGATCATTTTTTGTAGTGGTGTGCAAATTAATCGTCATGGCGATGCATTGCATCGCCAACTTTCACGATATACTGCATCGATTCTTGATGCCAAATATCGATTATTAACGTTAAAAAATAAATGAATAAAACTGTATGAACGGTAGGCGAATATCAGCCAAAAACAAGTAGCCTAGGATACAACATCCAATCATGTAGATGGCGCAGTGGAGTTGTTGACGCCCGCTGCCTTCTTCATGCCATTGGTATTTCCGAAAGCGGGCGCCTAGTGCTCTCTCTGTTTGCAACATGGACGAAGCCGAGAAGATTCGCGTGCCTCCCTCACAGCTTAAAGCCGATGTTTGGACGCATTTCGGCTTCCGAAACAAAGACGGTAAAAATGAAATGGACATGACTCACGCAATTTGTAGACACTGTAGCATGTCGATAAAGTATTGTGGAAATACAACAAACTTAAGAGCACACATTCAGAGGCGCCATCCAGACAAACTGCAACAGCAACAACCACCACAACCCATGATAAAACAAACAACCCTCGACAGCAAGCTCGCACCCTCATCTGTACGTGCGAAAAAAATAACTGAGTCCATTGCAGAATTCATTTGCCAAGATTTACGGCCATATTGCGTGGTGGAAAATCGTGGGTTCAGAAGTATGATACACACTCGAGCCTCGTTATGTGATCCCTAGCCGAAAACAATTTACAGAAGTAATGATCCCGGACATGTATGAAAAGGTAAAGCTACAAGTTAAAAAATCCCTCGCCTCTACAGAAAGCGTTGCCCTCACATGCGATGGATGGACTTCGCGAGCCACAGAGCTAAGGTATTAGGCAGAGACCCGTCCACCCGTAAATTTGACGGGCAATTGCCGATTTCAACGGGCAAGTATACACACAGACGGATACTGAAACGGACAATAATGCTGAAAATTTTCGCACATGAATACTCCCACATGTCATCCGATAAATCCAGTTATGTTCCGCCCACACACGGACTGGCCATCGGGAGTAGCGGGAGTTTTCCCGGTGGGCTGGTGGTTCAGCGTGGGCCGGCGGAGGAAAAAAAAAAAAAAAAAAAAAACAGTTGCGCGCTGGCCTTTAATATGATAAGCAATGTTAACAGTTTCTTTAACAAACTGTTAACATTGCTTATTACAGTTGCGCGCTGGCCTTTAATATGATAAGCAATGTTAACAGTTTGTTAAAGAAACTGTTAACATTGCTTATCATATTAAAGGCCAGCGCGCAACTGTTTTTTTTTTTTTTTTTCTCCGCCGGCCCACACTGAACCACCGGCCCACTGGGAAAACTCCCGCTACTCCCGATGGCCAGTCCGTGTGTGGTTCCGCCATCATTTACAAATCGTAAGAAACACAGTTTAATACGAAAAATACTGAAAACTTGAAATGAAAAATCAGAATATTTCATCGTTTCCGCCATTTTGGCCCGCACTGAATCTTGTAACATGCGGACTGAATAAATCGCGAATTCTGATTGGTCGAAAATTGCCAAACACCCTGCGTTGTAGTTTCCTCTTTCTTGGCGGGAGAACCGCATTTTTTTTTTGCTGACTCACTCTTCTGGATCAAGATGAATCCCAACAAACGCCCCAAATTGAATGTGACAAAAACTGATTCGTTTTTCCACAAAAAGACAGAAAAGGTATGTGTGATACATTGATTAACAAGGGGGGTTTCATTGGGGTATGGTAAAATAGAATACTGTTGTTGTTTTTTTTTTATTAAATACTGTAACTAGATCAAAAGATTATATACAATTCATTGTTGTTTATTTTCTTTTCACTTTTGTTACCAAATCAAACACCATACATACATCTGATACATTCAGGAGTGAAACTGAAAAAAATACAAAGTAAAAATATGCAATATTTCTGATCAAAAATTACACGCCATTTCACCCTGAAAATGTCCTAGAATGCAGGAAATGAAGTCTAAATTTCAAAAATTTTCTGGGGGGGCATGCCCCCAGACCCCCCTAGAGGGACTTCGCGCCTGCGGCGCTCGTCTTCGCACCTGCGGCGCTTATCAGGATTATATAAAATATTATTTTTGACTGGTAAATTTCTTTTTCTGCCTAATACCCTACACAGAGCCATACCTCACTATAACATCGCACCACATTGACGAGAGCTGGGAGTTGGTTTCTCACGTGTTACAGACTAGGGCTCTGTTTGAGTCCCACACCAGCACCAACATTGCACACATTCAGTTCTATTGATCATATGCACTTTTTTCTCAGTGTGCCATCTGATGTCTGTTAAATGTTATTGTTAATGGCAGCTACTTAAAATGGCAGTCACTGATGAGCCTTATTTTATTAGTTTTCTTTTATTATTCTACCTTAATCATTTGCATTTTTTGTAATTAGTGTGTCCACCAAAGTATTAAGAATGTTTTAATGGCAATAATGTTAAATAAATTCATGTATATATGAACTGAGTTGCTGTGTGATGTATCAATTGAAGACACTATCCAGATCGTACACAGCCACTGGTAATTATGCTCTATTTTTTACATTTTCACTTAAATATATTGAAAATATCGCAATGCATCGCAATGATTCAAGAATCGTGATGAATCGTGATAGTATCGCATCGTGGCATGTGAATCGTGATTCGAATTGAATCGTGAAGTCTTTGCCAATACCCAGCCCTAATTTTTTGACACAAGTCCTCTTAGTTTGGAAATGTTTTTTAGGTGATAAAATGCCGTTTTAGTGATTGCTTTCATGTGCCTGTCAAAGTTTAGCTCGCGGTCAATGAAACACCAAGATTTTTAACCATTTCTTTAGTTTTAATCCCTTTAGTGTCAAGAATAGTGGTAATCCTGAGTCTTTCGTCTTTTTTTCCAAATAAAATGACTTCTGTTTTATCTGTGTTCAGCTGAAGAAAATTTTGTGACATCCAGTTGTTGATTTGATCGATGCACTGGTAGAGACATTCAAGGGGGGCATAATCATTAGGTGATAGAGCGAAATAAATTTGGGTGTCATCTGCATAGCAGTGATACAAAATTGAATTTTTATTGATAATTTGCCCAAGTGAGAGCATATAAAGGTTGAAAAGTAATGGTCACCATTCGACAGGTTTAGACACTTTTATTCTTCCAAACAACAAGGCTCCATTTAACCGCAAAGTAAAACTGTATAATAAATAAAACAGCTCTGGAATGAAATGCTACGGTGCAAAAAAGTTTGTACCCCCCCCCCCCCAAAAAATTTCCGTCACTGAAAACACAACAGAAATGACGTTACTTTATTTAATTATTGTTTTTATAAACACAGCTATCGTTATTTAAATTTTTAACTCTTCATACTTCATAACAGATACCCCTTTTTCCACCAAATCAGTTCCAGGGCTGGTTCGGGGCTGGTGCTGGTTCACAACTCCTTCAACTTGCAAGCCAGCTGAGAACCAGTTTGCTTTTCCATAGCTCACGGTGCTAAGGGAAGCCACGTCATTACGTCGCTACGTTTGCATAAACCTTGGCGCGAATATCGAAGCAAAAACAACAACAACAATAATAATGGATGACTTCGCGTTTGTACAGCTGCTGCTTCTCGTCGCTTAAAGGGGTACCAAATATAATATATACAGTTGCTGATGTGACAAAGTAACGTATTCTTAAGTATTCTATCAAATGTATATACTAGAAAACAACGAAATATCTTGGTAATTGTAAATATAATACTTTATACGCTTAACCGCACAAGAGTCGCCATTTTTAAAAGACCGTGACGTCAGCGCTACCCACTGCACTAGCGGAACTCTCCGAAATAGAGGAGAGAAGCGTGTAATCATGGCATCGGGCGCATCAAGTGAAAGCGACAGCTCTGTCGAATCATACGAAGAGATCCCGCAAGACACACTGCAAGCAGGCTATGGCTTAGAAGGGTACCAGTTTGAACCTAGGAGAGGTACTATGTAGTGGAAGTTCATTATGTCTAACTATTAAAGCTGTTTTAAGTTCGTTTCTTAAGACAAGGATTCTTTAAGATGTTGCCTTGTCGACGGTTTCGGCGAGAATCTTCCGCCTTCTTCAAAACAGTCACCAGATGTCGAGTGGTGACGTGCCTTATCAGCTGATGTTACGCTACGGAGGCGTGAACGTCCCGCCCCGCCCAATTTGACAGGTAGTTCACGCCTCCTGCTGTCAGGTCGCTCCCCCAGGACACATCTGGTGACTGTTTTGAAGGCGGCGGAAGATTCTCGCCGAAACTGTCAACAAGGTAACATCTTAAAAAATCCTTGTCTTAAGAAACGAACTTAAAATAGCTAGGAGAGGTACTCTCGACTCCGGTGATGAAGGCCCAATCCCAATTCTAATTTCTACCCCTACCCCTCCCCTCCCCCTTCCCCTTGGCCCTTCCCCTTGAAACTGAGCTACAAGGGATAGGGCTTGAAATTCAACCCCTACGTATTGGGATAGCCCTTCAACGATCGCATACGTCATCGCGTACCTCCGTCAGCGTTTACGTTAGCAAAACGCGACCAAATGCGTCACTGGCTGCGACCAGCCGCTACAGTCAGAGCCAGAGGCAGAACCAGAAATCTCTGCTGGCAGGGTGTGATTTGTTAACTAACACCACTGAATGGGATATCTTTGGCGCTTCGTGCACCACATCCGACAGAATGAGGTGTCAGAACACTCATGTAAACAATAAAAGCGAGAATAACAGAACAAAACGTACGCAGTCAAGCAACCGAAAACAATACTCACTCCCAAAGCTTTTTAGCAGCAGCTTGGATTTCAGAAATCGCTGCTCATTCTCCGCTCGAAAGCGAATCAAGCGGCGTGTTTCCTCTGGATAACAACTTAAAACACGTAAATAATGGAGAAAATACATTTATGACAATCTTTCGCCGCGGGAACCGCCATCTTTCTGAAATCCGCATGAAATCTCGCTGAAATCCGCATGGCATTGTGGGAAATCACTCAAACCCCTTCGTTCGGAGTCAGCTCCAGGAAAATCTCCGTTTGGAGGGGTACAGAAGCCCTACCCCTTCCCCTACCCCTCCGCGTTAACTGGGATTGGGATACCCCTACCCCTTCACGTGAACACGCAAAATGGAGGGGAAGGGCCAAGGGGTATGTCCAAGGGGTGAAATGGGATTCGGCCGAAATAAGAGAAGAAAGCTCGGATGACGGCGAGGATGAGACTGATGCTGACCATGGGCGTGGCGAGCGTGGGGCAGAGCGTCTGCGTGCAGGTGACACGGCGTGGTGCTCGTGCGGAAAATGTAACGTGGAGTTGCTCGCGAGTCCAGCAGAATTTATTTGCTGCAATGAGATAGGCGCCACCCGTGGACTTGCGAAATCGTCGCAAGAGGCAGAAACAGGTATTTCACACGTGCTATTCCCAACCTCAACGAGCCAACACAACTGGGCACATACATACGTCACGCAGAGAAAATGAACGTGCGTTCTGATTGGATAAAATTAATATCATGGCGGGCTGTTCAAACTGCGGAAATAGTTTGCTCGAGCTACTTTCAAAACACTATAACTTTCCAACCTTAGAACAAAAAACTTTTGTAAGTCTTGAATAAGGTTCGTTAATGTGTGTTTTATTGTTATATTCACTCTATATATTGCCCTCTGTTCCCCTTTAAAATGGTGATCTTTCGCGGTCTTGTGATTGTTGTTGGTCTTAACAACTCCGCCCCCCACTGACGTAAGCGGTTCTTTCCTCTGGCCCAGCAGAGAGTTGGCGCTAGCCTGGAATCGGTTTTTCTGGCCCCAGAGCCAGTTCTTTGTCAGTGGAAACAGAAAACCCGGTTCCAAACTAAGCACTGGCCCCGAACCAGCCCTGGAACTGCTTTGGTGGAAAAGGGGCAAGAGAGGCCACTTTTTGTGCCCCCCCCCCAAATTAAATAAACCTCAGGAAATTGGATCAGCCGTACAGCGCTGTCCAATCATTATACAGGATTACTGTTTCCTGAGAAGTCAGTTCCAGTTGTTCCAGGGGTCCAAGCACCGATGTTGCAGTAGCCCGATGGTAGATGGAAAGATAGACATCTAGATTGCATTTCTCTTGTTTAACAGCACCAGACCCCTTGATTTCAAGGTTAATGAGGTGTTTTTTTATCTTAAATATACCGGTCTACGTCAATCGGCTTTCCCCGATATTGCTGATTAACTTGCGCATTTGCAACCTAAAGCCAAGACGTACGGTATGCCGTACAGTACGAGTGAGGCACCACATCATTAAATCATGTCTACGTGGTACAATGTCTTACATGTTTCATGAAGTGGTGTACATTACTGAGTAAGGCGTGTTTAAAATCGTACAGTGCTGCTCTACATGACTGAATAAAACACGTTCAAGTCGTGCAGCGTTGCTCTACATTACTGCACAAGATGCGTTTAAGTCGTACAGCGCTCGACATTACCAAATAAGAAGTGCTCAAGTCATACAGCGCCACTCTACATTACTGTAGAAGACGTGTTCAAGTTGTCCAGTGCTGCTCTACGTGACTGAATAAAATATGTTTATATCATGCATTGCTGCTCCACATTATTGAATAAGACACGCTGAAGTCATACAGCGCCACACTACATGACTGAATTTTTTAAAAAGCAGTTTAAAGTCGTACGTGCTGCTCTACTTTATAGAATAAAACTCGCTGAAGTCATACAGTAATGTAGAGCAGTGCTGTACAAGACGTGTTGAAGTCATACAGTGCCGCTCTACATGACTGAAGACACGTTTACGTCATACATTGCTGCTCTACGTTACTGAATAAGACCTGTTTACGTTGTCCAGTGCTGCTCTACTTTACTGAGTAAGGCGCATTTACATCGTACACTGTTGCTCTACATGACTGAAAACACGTTTACGTCGTACAGTGCTGCTCCATATTACCGAATAAGACGTGTTGAAATCGTACAGCGCTGCTATACCTAACTGAAGACACCTTTACGTCGCCCAGTGCTGCTCTACGTGACAGAATGAGACGCGCTTACGTCGCCCAGTGCTGCTCCACGTGACGGAATGGGACACGTTTACTTCGTCCAGTGCTGCTCCATGTGACTGAATGAGACACGTTTACTTCGTCCAGTGCTGCTCCACGTGACTGAATGAGACACGTTTACTTCGTCCAGTGCTGCTCCACGTGACTGAATGAGACACGTTTACTTCGTCCAGTGCTGCTCTACGTGACTGAGTAAGACACGTTTAAGTGGTCCAGTGCTGCTCTACGTGACTGAGTAAGACACGTTTAAGTGGTCCAGTGCTGCTCTACGTGACGGAATGAGACATGTTTACTTCGTCCAGTGCTGCTCTACGTGACTGAATGAGACACTTTACTTCGTCCAGTGCTGCTCTACGTGACTGAGTAAGACACGTTTACTTGGTCCAGTGCTGCTCTACGTGACGGAATGAGACACGTTTACTTGGTCCAGTGCTGCTCTACGTGACAGAATGAGACACGTTTACTTCGTCCAGTGCTGCTCTACGTGACTGAGTAAGACACGTTTAAGTGGTCCAGTGATGTTCTACGTGACTGAATGAGACACGTTTACTTCGCCCAGTACTGCTCTACGTGACGGAATGAGACGCATTTACTTAGCCCAGTGCTGCACTACGTGACGGAATGAGACACGTTTACGTCGTCCAGTGCTGCTCTACGTGACGGAATGAGACGCGTTTACTTCGCCCAGTGCTGCTCTACGTGACGGAATGAGACACGTTTACTTCGTCCAGTGCTGCTCTACATGACGGAATGAGACGCGTTTACGTCGTCCAGTGCTGCTCTACGTGACGGAATGAGACGCGTTTACGTCGCCCAGTGCTGCTCTACGTGACGGAATGAGACACGTTTACTTCGTCCAGTGCTGCTCCACGTGACTGAATGAGACACTTTACTTCGTCCAGTGCTGCTCTACGTGACTGAGTAAGACACGTTTAAGTGGTCCAGTGCTGCTCTACGTGACGGAATGAGACACGTTTACTTCGTCCAGTGCTGCTCTACATGACTGAATGAGACACGTTTACTTCGTCCAGTGCTGCTCTACATGACTGAATGAGACACTTTACTTCATCCAGTGCTGCTCTACGTGACGGAATGAGACACGTTTACTTGGTCCAGTGCTGCTCTACGTGACGGAATGAGACACGTTTACTTCGTCCAGTGCTGCTCTACGTGACTGAAGACGTTTAAGTAGTCCAGGGCTGCTCTACATGACTGAAGACACGTTTACATCGTCCAGTGCTGCTCTACGTGACTGAATAAGGCACGTTTAAGCCCTACACGGCTGCTCTGCGTGACTGAAGACGACATGTTTACGTCATCCAATGCTGCTCTACGTGACGGAAGACATGTTTACTTCGTCCAGTGCTGCTCTACGTGATGGAATGAGACACGTTTACTTCGTCCAGTGCTGCTCTACGTGACTGAATGAGACATGTTTACTTCATCCAGTGCTGCTCTACGTGAATGAATAAGGCACGTTTAAGTAGTCAAGGGCTGCTCTACGACTGAAGACACGTTTACATCGTCCAGTGCTGCTCTACGTGACTGACTAAGACACGTTTACATCATCCAGTGCTGCTCTACGTGACTGAATAAGGCACGTTTAAGTCCTACACGGCTGCTCTGCGTGACTGAAGACAACATGTTTACGTCATCCAATGCTGCTCTACGTGACGGAAGACACGTTTACGTCGTCCAGTGCCGCTCTACTTGACTGAATAAGACACGTTTACGTCGTCCAGTGCCGCTCTACTTGACTGAATAAGACACGTTTACGTTGTCCAGTGCTGCTCTGCGTGACTAAGACACGTTTACGTCGTCCAGTGCTGCTCTACGTGACTGACTAAGACACGTTTACGTTGTCCAGTGCTGCTCTGCGTGACTAAGACACGTTTACGTCATCCAGTGCTGCTCTACGCGACTGACTAAGACACGTTTACGTCGTCCAGTGCTGCTCTACGTGATTGAATAAGACACATTTACATCGTCCAGTACTGCTCTACTTGACTGACTAAGACACGTTTGCGTCGTCCAGTACTGCTCTACTTGATTGAATAAGACACGTTTAAGTGGTCCAGTGCTGCTCTACTTGACTGAATAAGACACGTTTACGTCGTCCAGTGCTGCTCTACTTGATTGAATAAGACATGTTTACATCGTCCAGTGCTGCTCTACGTGATTGAATAAGACACATTTACATCGTCCAGTGCTGCTCTACATGATTGAATAAGACATGTTTACATCGTCCAGTGCTGCTCTACGTGACTGAATAAGACACGTTTACGTCGTCCAGTGCTGCTTTGCTTGATTGAATAAGACATGTTTACATCGTCCAGTGCTGCTCTACGGAAGACACGTTTACATCGTCCAGTGCTGCTCTACGTGACTGAATAAGACACGTTTACATCGTCCAGTGCTGCTCTACGTGACTGAATAAGACATGTTTACATCGTCCAGTGCTGCTCTACGTGACTGAATAAGACACGTTTAAGTGGTCCAGTGCTGCTCTACTTGACTGAATAAGACACGTTTACATCGTCCAGTGCTGCTCTACTTGACTGACTAAGACACGTTTACGTCGTCCAGTGCTGCTCTACGTGACTGAATAAGACACGTTTACGTCGTCCAGTGCTGCTCTACTTGACTGACTAAGACACGTTTACGTCATCCAGTGCTGCTCTACGTGACTGAGTAAGACACGTTTAAGTCCTACAGAGCTGCTCTGCGTGACTGAGTAAGACACGTTTACGTCGTCCAGTGCTGCTCTACGTGATTGAATAAGACACGTTTAAGTGGTCCAGTGCTGCTCTACTTGATTGAATAAGACATGTTTACATCGTCCAGTGCTGCTCTACGTGACTGAATAAGACACGTTTACGTCGTCCAGTGCTGCTTTGCGTGATTGAATAAGACATGTTTACATCGTCCAGTGCTGCTCTACGGAAGACACGTTTACATCGTCCAGTGCTGCTCTACGTGACTGAATAAGACATGTTTACATCGTCCAGTGCTGCTCTACGTGATTGAATAAGACACATTTACATCATCCAGTGCTGCTCTACGTGACTGAATAGACACGTTTACATCGTCCAGTGCTGCTCTACTTGACTGAATAAGACACGTTTACATCATCCAGTGCTGCTCTATGTGACTGAGTAAGACACGTTTAAGTCCTACAGTGCTGCTCTGCGTGACTGAGTAAGACACGTTTAAGTCCTACAGAGCTGCTCTGCATGACTGAGTAAGACACGTTTACGTCGTCCAGTGCTGCTCTGCGTGACTGAGTAAGATGCGTTTAAGTCCTACAGAGCTGCTCTGCGTGACTGAGTAAGACACGTTTACGTCGTCTAGTGCTGCTCTACGTGATTGAATAAGACACATTTACATCGTCCAGTGCTGCTCTACGTGACTGAATGAGGCACGTTTACGTCGTCCAGTACTGCTCTACGTGACTGAATAAGACACGTTTACATCGTCCAGTGCTGCTCTACATGACTGAATAAGACACGTTTACGTCGTCCAGTGCTGCTCTGCGTGACTGAGTAAGACACGTTTACGTCGTCCAGTGCTGCTCTGCGTGACTGAGTAAGACACGTTTACGTCGTCCAGTGCTGCTCTGCGTGACTGAGTAAGACACATTTACGTCGTCCAGTGCTGCTCTGCGTGACTGAGTAAGACACGTTTAAGTCCTATAGAGCTGCTCTGCATGACTGAGTAAGACACGTTTACGTCGTCCAGTGCTGCTCTACGTGACTGAGTAAGACACGTTTACGTCGTCCAGTGCTGCTCTGCGTGACTGAGTAAGACACGTTTACGTCGTCCAGTGCTGCTCTGCGTGACTGAGTAAGACACGTTTACGTCGTCCAGTGCTGCTCTATGTGACTGAGTAAGACACGTTTACGTCGTCCAGTGCTGCTCTACGTGACTGAGCAAGACACGTTTACGTCGTCCAGTGCTGCTCTACGTGACTGAATAAGACACGTTTAAGTCCTACAGAGCTGCTCTGCGTGACTGAGTAAGACACGTTTACGTCGTCCAGTGCTGCTCTGCGTGACTGAGTAAGACACGTTTACGTTGTCCAGTGCTGCTCTATGTGACTGAGTAAGACACGTTTACG
The DNA here is from genome assembly GCF_027579695.1 of Neoarius graeffei. Taxonomy (NCBI): domain Eukaryota; kingdom Metazoa; phylum Chordata; class Actinopteri; order Siluriformes; family Ariidae; genus Neoarius; species Neoarius graeffei. The sequence continues at coordinate 9,112,870 of NC_083569.1, forward strand.
TCGTCCAGTGCTGCTCTACGTGACTGAATAAGACACGTTTAAGTCCTACAGAGCTGCTCTGCGTGACTGAGTAAGACACGTTTATGTCGTCCAGTGCTGCTCTACGTGACTGAGTAAGACACGTTTATGTCGTCCAGTGCTGCTCTACGTGACTGAGTAAGACACGTTTACGTCGTCCAGTGCTGCTCTGCGTGACTGAGTAAGACACGTTTACGTCGTCCAGTGCTGCTCTATGTGACTGAGTAAGACACGTTTACGTCGTCCAGTGCTGCTCTACGTGACTGAGCAAGACACGTTTACGTCGTCCAGTGCTGCTCTACGTGACTGAATAAGACACGTTTAAGTCCTACAGAGCTGCTCTGCGTGACTGAGTAAGACACGTTTACGTCGTCCAGTGCTGCTCTGCGTGACTGAGTAAGACACGTTTACGTCGTCCAGTGCTGCTCTATGTGACTGAGTAAGACACGTTTACGTCGTCCAGTGCTGCTCTACGTGACTGAATAAGACACGTTTAAGTCCTACAGAGCTGCTCTGCGTGACTGAGTAAGACACGTTTATGTCGTCCAGTGCTGCTCTACGTGACTGAGTAAGACACGTTTATGTCGTCCAGTGCTGCTCTACGTGACTGAGTAAGACACGTTTACGTCATCCAGTGCCACTCTACTTGACTGAATAAGACACGTTTAAGTCCTACAGGGCTACTCTGCGTGACTGACTAAGACACGTTTACGTCGTCCAGTGCTGCTCTACGTGATTGAATAAGACACATTTACATCGTCCAGTGCTGCTCTACTGGACTAAGACACGTTTACGTCGTCCAGTGCTGCTCTACGTGACTGAATAAGACACGTTTAAGTCCTACAGAGCTGCTCTACTTGATTGAATAAGACACGTTTAAGTGGTCCAGAGCTGCTCTGCGTGACTGATTAAGACGCGTTGAAGTGACACAGTGCTAGCTCACGTTAGCTAACTGGAATGTATAGCTTAGCTTAATGCGCCCCGGGTTTGGTTTTTTGTTTTCTTTTCTCCTCGCTAGCTTTAGCTCGGACTCACCTCATACTGGATGTACTGTTTCCTCCACTCCGGAGTGATATGAGCCGCCAAATGCTCGGTGAATTTCATCCTTGCGATTTGTCGACGCTCTCCTTCAGCAGGTCTCGGTGCGAAATCATCCGCGGCGGGCTGAAGAGAGAAGAGGAATCAGAAGCAGAAGCAGCAGAATCTCTGACCGCGGCCGCTCTTCACCCTGCAGTCCCCGCTCCACGCAGCGCGGCACGCGCCACACTCGGGCATGGTTTAGTATTTTTATTTATTTATTTATTTGAAATTAATTAAAAAAATGTCACCGTCCTGAATGTAATTTAAATCAATCACTCCTCCCGAGCTGCTCCGCTCAGCGAGCCGCTGCATATTAACAATTCCTGGATGTTTTCCGTTCTAAAAAAGCCCCAGCAGCCGCCACGGGCCGCATCCCGAATCGCGCTGTATTCCATTTATAGTGAACTGGGTAGGGCGTAAACGCTGTTGTGTCACGCGCCCAGTGAGGAACCAAATCTAGACTTTAAAGGTCGTTTGGAACGCAGCCGTTGCTGTTGGATTATAAACGTCACAGCGCGTCAGATACACAGGGGCGGGGCGTTGAAGAAACAGAACCTGTCTAATAAAAGATGTTTTCTTGCTTTTAAACCTTCAGATAATAAACACACATAGAGGAGCTTGTCTTTCTCATCACCCAGGAAGGACAGGAATAATACATCCACAATCAAGTGGACTTTTATCTGATATATATTGGGAATATTATTCAAATGTAAGATGAATGCACGATTATGCTTTATTAACCTTGTTTTATTGGATTATTTGCACAATCATTTTCTCCTGAGATCTAAATCCACCAAGGCTTACAAAGATCTGCACTAAGCCCCTCCCCTCCCCTCCCCCCAACAAACAAACAAACACACTATATACCCAAGAGCTGCTGCTGTAATCATTAAGACTCTCCTGTGCTGCTCATCCCAGGACTCCATCATGTGACGTTGTTCGAACTTATGTGGTTTCTGACACACCTCTGAAACATGGACAAAAATACGCCACATACTACGTTGCACTGTATTGTACAGAATAAAAACATTCCGATGTGGACTACTAGACACTCTCAGAAAACAAAATACATCATTCTACCTTCAACAGCTTGTTGCTGGAGCAGTACCCTCTAAGGGGCGGCACGGTGGAGAAGTGGTTAGCGCTGTCGCCTCAAAGCGAGAAGATCCGGGTTCGAGCCCCGTGGCTGGCGAGGGCCTTTCTGTGCGGAGTTTGCATGTTGTCCACGTGGGTTTCCTCCGGGTGCTCCGGTTTCCCCCACAGTCCAAAGACATGCAGGTTAGGTTAACTGGTGACTCTAAATTGACCGTAGGTGCGAATGTGAGTGTGAATGGTTGTCTGTGTCTATTGCCGCTTTTCCACTACCAACGCGGCTGAGTTGGGCTGAGCCGTGCCGTGCTGAGTTGGGCTGAGTCAAGCTGAGCGGGGCTGTTGGAGTTGCATTTCGACTACAACCGCGCTGAACCGTGTTGGCTGGAAGTGGGTGGAGTTAGCGAAAGTAGGTGGACGTCACGTGATGTCGTTAGGCGGCGCAAACAGTGACATCAGTGATCTTTTAAGCAGTAGTCTCACAACCCGGATAGTAAACAATAAACATGGAGTCGTTAGTGTTGCTGGTCTTGGTGCTGTGGCTTGTTGTCACCGACAACACCAACTGATACTGGCAAGAGCGTATAGATGAGGCGAGGTGTATAAGGCTTCAGAAATTCTCATAATTCGTAATTCTTCTTCTTCCGGGTTTACGGTGTTTACAGATCCCAGCGTGCTCGCGGGGCGTGTGTGGGCATGTGAGGACACTCCTCCTCACCAATCAGTGCACAGGGGAGTGTCTGCTCACGCCCCTAGCCCCACTCGGCTCGGTTTGGCTCGCTTCAGCCCCACTCCAAAACCGTGCGAGTTTTGGGTGCTGAGTAGGGCTGAAGCGAGCTGAGTCGTGCTGCTCTAAGGTAGTCGAAACGCGAGCCGTGTCGGGCTGAAGTGAGCTGAAGCGAGCTGAAGTGAGCTGAAAAAGGGTAGTGGAAAAGGGCCATATGTGTCAACTCTGTGATGACCTGGCGACTTGTCCAGGGTGTACCCCGCCTTTCGCCCATAGTCAGCTGGGATAGCCTCCAGCTTGCCTGCGACCCTGTAGAACAGGATAAAGCGGCTAGAGATGATGAGATGAGATGAGATGAGATGATATACTGCTTGGGAACATCTACACTATCGTTCAAAAGTTTGGGGTCACTTTGAAATGTCCTTATTTTTGAAAGAAAAGCACTGTTCTTTTCAATGAAGATCACTTTAAACTAATCAGAAATACACTCTATACATTGCTAATGTGGTAAATGACTATTCTAGCTGCAAATGTCTGGTTTTTGGTGCAATATCTCCATAGGTGTATAGAGGCCCATTTCCAGCAACTCTCACTCCAGTGTTCTAATGGTACAATGTGTTTGCTCATTGCCTCAGAAGGCTAATGGATGATTAGAAAACCCTTGTACAATCATGTTAGCACAGCTGAAAACAGTTGAGCTCTTTAGAGAAGCTATAAAACTGACCTTCCTTTGAGCAGATTGAGTTTCTGGAGCATCACATTTGTGGGGTCGATTAAATGCTCAAAATGGCCAGAAAAATGTCTCGACTATATTTTCTGTTCATTTTACAACTTATGGTGGTAAATAAAAGTGTGACTTTTCATGGAAAACACAAAATTGTCTGGGTGACCCCAAACTTTTGAACGGTAGTGTATGTACCTTTTTGCCCCTATAAAGGTACACATAGTTACCCTGAAGTCCAATAATGAGCCTTAGGTGGTCCACTGTAATATAGCTGGAGGACAGAAATTGACTCCTACTGTACTCCTATTTCTGACAGTGTAGGAGAATACAGTAATCAGGACGGTACGGTGTAATGAAGAACAGTTACTGATTCCACCCTGAAGTTTTATTCTTTCTAGACTTTTTATTTTATTAAAGAATGACATGCTATGTATGACAGGTTAATATAAGCTCCTAGCTATATTCGTCTCCAGTGCAACACCGAATCATCAGATCCCAACCATGTCTTGATTGGACCTGCTTAACTCCAAGCTGTAAAGTTCATTTCAGTCAAACTACTCTTTTAACCATTTTTACAACTAGTTGCTTTTCACAGTCGTTCAAGTCATGTCAAGGCGCCTGAGCCACTTTACCCTACGCTGCCTTGAAGAACAGTTGAGGTTGTTGTTTTCCAACCTGAATGCTGACGCTGCACAGAGCACTACCCTTACGTAACAGCCTGACCTGTTTGAACTTTCAATACTCGTTCTGCACTCCACCTTCCCCACACTTCTTTCTTGTGCTTTTTATAATGCACTTAACTTATCATCTTAGTGTCTGTTTTAAATGAACAGCTTGGATAATTTAAAAAAAAACATTCAAATGTAAACAGTTTTTCCCCTTTACTCCAAATCTGTTTGATTAGCCAAAACTTGTTTGGCGACTGGTTCGGGTCATTTGAGTCTGTTCAGCTGAAAGATTCACTCAGATGTGTTTACTGAAATGGTTCAGTTGGATCATGATATATAATAATGTTTTTGCTTGTTATTTATTTGTTTGTCCATTTGTGTTTATTCGTTTGCTTATTTTGTTGTTTGGTTTGTTATTTATTTGGATCGTCGGTTGGTTGGATGTTTTTTGTTTGTTTCGTATTTTGGTTCGTTGAGTGGTTTTTTTGTTTCTTTGTTTGGTTAGTTGTATGTTTGGTTGGTTGTTTTTTGTTTGTTTTGTATTTTGCTTGTTTGGTTGGTTAATTGTATGTTTGGTTGGTTGGCTTTTGTTTTATATTTAGTTTGTTTGGTTGGTTGGCTGGCTTTTGTTTGTTTCGTATTTTGTTTGAGTGTTTTTGTTTGGTTGGTTAATTGTATGTTTGCTTGGTTGGCTTTTGTTTGTTTTGTATTTATTTATTTATTTATTTATTTAGTTAGTTAGTTAGTTAGTTAGTTAGTTAGTTAGTTAGTTAGGTTGGTTAGTTGTATGTTTGGTTGGCTGGGTTTTGTTTGTTTTGTATTTAGTTTGGTTGGTTAGTTATTTATATGTTTGGTTGGCTAGCTTTTGTTTGTTTCATATTTTGTTTGGTTGAGTGTTTTTGCTTGTTTGGCTGGTTGGCTGGCTTTTGTTTTATATTTAGTTTGGTTGGTTGGCTGGCTTTTGTTTGTTTCATATTTTGTTTGAGTGTTTTTGTTTGCTTGGTTTTTTTTGGTTGTTTGCTTGGTTAATTGTATGTTTGGTTGGTTGGCTTTTGTTTGTTTTGTACCGGGTATTTAGTTAGTTAGTTAGTTAGTTAGTTAGTTAGTTAGTTAGTTAGTTAGTTAGTTGTATGTTTGGTTGGCTGGCTTTTGTTTGTTTTCTATTTAGTTTGTTTGGTTGGTTATTTATGTGTTTGGTTGGCTAGCTTTTGTTTGTTTCATATTTTGTTTGGTTGAGTGTTTTGTTTGTTTGTTTGTTTCATATTTTGTTTGGTTGGTTAGTTGTTGTTTTGTTTTGATTTTTGGCAGGCTTTTAATCAAAAGCTCTAAAACTCATTTCAGAGTAGAAAGCTAAAATCAATCTTCCATGTCAGGCAATACAAATCTTGATATGCTGGGGGGAAAACACACTTGAACTAGTCAGCAAGTTAGCCAACTAACTACTATAATAGCCACATTAAGGTGACATAATTAGCTAAATAATATATTTTAGATTATATAAACTCCAAACGTATAAAATATTTAAACCTGTAAACATTCTTTTACTGTTAGCACCCTGGATATTGCTAGAACAGCACATCCAAAATTGTTTTATTTTTCTTATACCGGAGCAATTTCCCAATGGTTACAATTATTTGTTTGTTTGTAGTTCCACTTATATTCCATTTATAGTTGGTAAATAAGTTATCACTTACATTATAAGATCGATAACAAAGTCGTTCCCTCATCAGCCTTTATTTTTATTCTCAAAACATTAAAAAAAAAAACCACTGCTTACGGAGAAAATGAAGACTGTTTCCTGATGGAAAACTTTACCTCTGACTGTTATGAAGCACTGACACTGGAGACTCCTTCCCTAAACACTACTCTGTCATTTTCAGCTACAATACTGTCTGATTTTACTGTCAAGAAAATTTAGCAACACCTTTCAGCCAATCAGGTTCAAGAAGTCAATATATGGCGTTAGATATGACAGAATACCGTGCGGATTCAAAAGTCAAGATGGTTTATTGATTGAGCAAGGTTCAAGGGAAGTATGCAGAATAATGTCCGATTTATAATACGTGTAACAATTAGCTATATAATAGAGAGAAATGAAAGGAACAAGAAGAAGAAGAAGAAGAAGAAGAAACATTCTTATATTCGTACACAATTCATCTAACTTATGTAACAATCAGCTTTTTACATTACAGTATTTATATATGCAGAATTTCTTGACAGTTCCTTTTCCATACACTGCAACTGTTATGCACAATTGGAGGGAAAAGTTCAGAACTGTGTATTTGTGTCAGATTCATCGCTCAGCATGCTTTCATCCTGGCATTCGAGCAGAGCAGTGTGGATCTGCTCAAACGTCGGCCTTTCTTTGGCGTTCCTCCTCCAGCAGCTGTGCATGAGGCGGTAGACGGCATCGGGGCAACACGAAGGCCTCGGCAAGTACACCTGATGACATCATAGTCATTAAACACAGGCATAAATTAAAAAGGTCACACCTTTGTCACACCTCTGTAAGGGCTGTCTCTCCTGTCATTGCTTTAAATATATCCAGAGCATTAAACATCTTTAACAAAAGCCATAGCAATACTGTAATAACAACAAAACCCTTGCAGAGTTGAGAACTGATATAAACACAGCTCAGTAGTGCCACTCACAGACGGAAAAGTTATCTCATGGCAAAGGGTTGCTAAATACAGTACCGGAGTTCTGTATTTCACTTTTAACATTTTATTTGCTCAATTTATGTGCATTTAATAAAAAAAAAACAAAACATGCAAATATTGGAGGTAATAGTAAGTTAAACAGTTCTGTCTGTTTATTTTTACAGATAAGAACTTACTGAAGATGTACAACCCTGATTCCAAAAAAGTTGGGACAAAGTACAAATTGTAAATAAAAATGGAATGCAATAATTTACAAATCTCAAAAACTGATATTGTATTCATGATAGAACACAGACAACATATCAAATGTCGAAAGTGAGACATTTTGAAATTTCATGACAGCAACACATCTCAAAAAAGTTGGGACGGGGCAATAAGAGGCTGGAAAAGTTAAAGGTACAAAAAAGGAACAGCTGGAGGACCAAATTGCAACTCATTAGGTCAATTTGCAATATGTCATTAACATGACTGGGTATAAAAAGAGCATCTTGGAGTGGCAGCGGCTCTCAGAAGTAAAGATGGGAAGAGGATCACCAATCCCCCTAATTCTGCACCGACAAATAGTGGAGCAATATCAGAAAGGAGTTCGACAGTGTAAAATTGCAAAGAGTTTGAACATATCATCATCTACAGTGCATAATATCATCAAAAGATTCAGAGAATCTGGAAGAACCTTTGTGCGTAAGGGTCAAGGCCGGAAAACCATACTGGGTGCCCGTGATCTTCGGGCCCTTAGACGGCACTGCATCACATACAGGCATGCTTCTGTATTGGAAATCACAAAATGGGCTCAGGAATATTTCCAGAGAACATTATCTGTGAACACAATTCACCGTGCCATCCGCCGTTGCCAGCTAAAACTCTATAGTTCAAAGAAGAAGCCGTATCTAAACATGATCCAAAAGCGCAGATGTCTTCTCTGGGCCAAGGCTCATTTAAAATGGACTGTGGCAAAGTGGAAAACTGTTCTGTGGTCAGATGAATCAAAATTTGACGTTCTTTATGGAAATCAGGGACGCCGTGTCATTCGGACTAAAGAGGAGAAGGACGACCCAAGTTGTTATCAGCACTCAGTTCAGAAGCCTGCATCTCTGATGGTATGGGGTTGCATTAGTGTGTGTGGCATGGGCAGCTTACACATCTGGAAAGACACCATCAATGCTGAAAGGTATATCCAGGTTCTAGAGCAACATATGCTCCCATCCAGACAATGTCTCTTTCAGGGAAGACCTTGCATTTTCCAACATGACAATGCCAAACCACATACTGCATCAATTACAGCATCATGGCTGCATAGAAGAAGGGTCCGGGTACTGAACTGGCCAGCCTGCAGTCCAGATCTTTCACCCATAGAAAATGTTTGGCGCATCATAAAACGGAAGATACGACAAAAAAGACCTAAGACAGTTGAGCAACTAGAATCCTACATTAGACAAGAATGGGTTAACATTCCTATCCCTAAACTTGAGCAACTTGTCTCCTCAGTCCCCAGACGTTTACAGACTGTTGTAAAGAGAAAAGGGGATGTCTCACAGTGGTAAACATGGCCTTGTCCCAACTTTTTTGAGGTGTGGTGTTGTCATGAAATTTAAAATCACCTAATTTTTATCTTTAAATGATACATTTTCTCAGTTTAAACATTTGATATGTCATCTATGTTCTATTCTGAATAAAATATGGAATTTTGAAACTTCCACATCGTTGCATTCCGTTTTTATTTACAATTTGTACTTTGTCCCAACTTTTTGGAATCGGGGTTGTACGAATGGAAGAATGACCATCCTTCCATCCATTATCCGTACCCGCTTATCCTGTGTAGGGTCGGAGGCAAGCTGGAGCCTATCCCACCTGACTATGGGCGAGAGGTGAGGTACACCCTGGACAAGTTGCCAGATCATTGCAGGGCTGACACATAGAAACAAACAGCCATTCACACTCACATTCATACCTACAGTCAATTTAGAGTCTCCAATTAGCCTAACCTGCATATATCTTTGGACTGTGGGGGAATCCGGAGCACCTGGAGGAAAGCCACACAGATAACATGCAAACTCCATACAGAAAGGCCCCCGTCTGCCACTGGGCTCAAACCCAGACCCTTCTTGCTGTGAGGCAACAGTGTTAACCACTACACTACCGTGCCGCCCAAGAATGGCCATTTTTTCCATTAGAGGGAAAAAAACTTCTTTGGCAGACATTAAAAGTAACTATAAATGGGTCAAAAGTATAACTCTTAGCTCTGGCAAATTGCTCTGGGATAAGGATGTGTTGTAATCAGAAAACAGTCAACTTCAGGGTTGTAACTGTATCTCCACACCACTCCAGTGATTATTATTTCGTGTTTGTTTGTTTGTTTTTGAGGCTGGCTCACCTGCTTGTTCTGGTCTCGAAAGAACTCGCCCATGTTCTCGATCACTTGATCATCTGAGAGTTGTGAGTATGGCTGCTCTTTGCACAGAGTGACCATTTCCCAGAGTGTTACACCAAAAGCCCACACATCACTGGCCATGGTGAATTTGCCCTGGATAAAAACACCAAATGTACAGTCAGACTTATAGAATACCATCACAACAGCCACATCAACTCCAACTGACCGTTTTTTTGTTTGTTTGTTTTTTTTAAATTAGAGCTGCATGAACACCTGCACATTCATGCAGTTATCCAATCAGCCAATCTTATGGGACCAGCACAATGCATCAAATAACACAGATACACGTCAAGAGTTTCAGTAAATGTTCACATCAAACATCAGAATCGTGATAAAATAGTTGGCATGGTTGTTAGTGCCAGATGGGCTGGTTTGAGTATTTCAGAAGCTGCTGATCTTGTAGAATTTTCATGCACAATCCTCTAGAATTTGCAACTTCTCATCTCATTATCTCTAGCCGCTTTATCCTGTTCTACAGGGTCGCAGGCAAGCTGGAGCCTATCCCAGCTGACGACAGGCGAAAGGCGGGGTACACCCTGGACAAGTCGCCAGGTCATCACAGGGCTGACACATAGACACAGACAACCATTCACATTCACACCTACGGTCAATTTAGAGTCGCCAGTTAACCTAACCTGCATGTCTTTGGGCTGTGGGGGAAACCAGAGCACCCGGAGGAAACCCACGTGGACAACATGCAAACTCCACACAGAAAGGCCCTCGCCGGCCACGGGGCTCGAACCCGGACCTTCTTGCTGTGAGGCGACAGCGCTAACCACTACACCACCGTGCCGCCCCAATTTGCAACTTCAAATCAGAAAATGTTGGGACGGTATGGAAAATGCAAATAAAAAAAGAGAGCAATGATTTCAAACTTTGACTTGTATTTCATTGCAGACAGAATGAACCAAAGATATTTCATGTTTTGTTGGTCTACTTCATTTCATTTGTTAATATATATCAATTCTTGCGTTTCAACACATTGCTTGTAATACATTCTCCCCCCCAAAAAAAAAGTTGGGATGGAGAAAATTTGGGGCTAGTAATGAGGTAAAACAATTAAATAATGATGTGATTTGAAAGGGGGCAGCATGGTGGTGTAGCGGATAGCACTGTCACCTCACAGCAAGAAGGTCCTGGGTTTTAGCCCAGTGGCCAATGAGGGCCTTTCTGTGTGGAGTTTGCATGTTCTCCCCGTGTCCGCGTGGGTTTCCTCCTGGTGCTCCGGTTTCCCCCACAGTCATGATTAGGCTAATTGGTGGCTCTAAATTGACCGTAGGTGTGAACATGAGTGTGAATGGTTGTCTGTGTCTATGTGTCAGCCCTGCGATGACCTGGCGACTTGTCCAGGGTGTACCTCGCCTCTCGCCCATTGTCAGCTGGGATAGGCTCCAGCTTGCCTGCGACCCTGTAGGACAGGATAAGTGGCTACAGATAATGGATGGATGGTGATTTGAAACGGGTGATGTCAACAATCACGATTTGGTATAAAATCAGTATCCAGGAAAGACCTAGTCTTTGAGAAGTAAAGATGGGCCGAGGATCTCCAGTTTGTCAACAAATCCCTGAGAGAATTATTGAACTGTTTAAAAACAATGTTCTTCAAAGAAAGATAGGAAGGGATTTGGATATTTCACCCTCTACGGTGCATAATACCATTAAATGATTCAAGAAATCTGGAGGAATTTTGGTGTGTAAAGGGCAAGGGCGCAAGCCTAATCTGAACACCCGTGATCTCTGATCCCTCACTGCATCAAGAACCATTATTCATCTATAGCTGATATACCCACATGGGCTTGGGATTACTTTAGCAAACCTTTATCGAGCTCTACAATACAGGAGTTACATCCACAAACGCCAGTTAAAACTTTACTATGAAAAAAGGAAGCCTTATGTTAAAGCGCTGTTGACTTCTCTGGGCTCAGAGGTACAGTGGGGCAAAAAAGTATTTAGTCAGCCACCAATTGTGCAATTTCTCCCACTTAAAAAGATGAGAGAGGCCTGTAATTTTCATCATAGGTACACTTCAACTATGAGAGACAGAATGGGGGAAAAGAATCCAGGAAATCACATTGTAGGATTTTTAATGAATTAATTGGTAAATTCCTCGGTAAAATAAGTATTTGGTCACCTACAAACAAGCAAGATTTCTGGCTCTCACAGACCTGTAACAACTTCTTTAAGAGGCTCCTCTGTCCTCCACTCGTTACCTGTATTAATGGCACCTGTTTGAACTCATTATCAGTATAAAAGACACCTGTCCACAACCTCAAACAGTCACACTCCAAACTCCACTATGGCCAAGACCAAAGAGCTGTCAAAGGACACCAGAAACAAAATTGTAGACCTGCACCAGGCTGGGAAGACTGAATCTGCAATAGGTAAGCAGCTTGGTGTGAAGAAATCAACTGTGGGAGCAATTATTAGAAAATGGAAGACATACAAGACCACTGATAATCTCCCTCGATCTGGAGCTCCACGCAAGATCTCACCCCGTGGGGTCAAAATGATCACAAGAACGGTGAGCAAAAATCCCAGAACCACACGGAGGGACCTAGTGAATGACCTGCAGAGAGCTGGGACCAAAGTAACAAAGGCTACCATCAGTAACATACTACACCGCCAGGGACTCAAATCCTGCAGTGCCAGATGTGTCCCCTTGCTTAAGCCAGTACATGTCCAGACCCGTCTGAAGTTTGCTAGAGAGCATTTGGATGATCCAGAAGAGGATTGGGATAATGTCATATGGTCAGATGAAACCAAAATAGAACTTTTTGGTAAAACCTCAACTTGTCGTGTTTGGAGGAGAAAGAATGCTGAGTTGCATCCAAAGAACACCGTACCTATGGTGAAGCATGGGGGTGGAAACATCATGCTTTGGGGCTGTTTTTCTGCAAAGGGACCAGGACGACTGATGCGTGTAAAGGAAAGAATGAATGGGGCCATGTATCGTGAGATTTTGAGTGAAAACCTCCTTCCATCAGCAAGGGCATTGAAGATGAAACGTGGCTGGGTCTTTCAGCATGGCAATGATCCCAAACACACCGCCCGGGCAACGAAGGAGTGGCTTCGTAAGAAGCATTTCAAGGTCCTGGAGTGGCCTAGCCAGTCTCCAGATCTCAACCCCATAGAAAATCTTTGGAGGGAGTTGAAAGTCCGTGTTGCCCAGCGACAGCCCCAAAACATCACTGCTCTAGAGGAGATCTGCATGGAGGAATGGGCCAAAATACCAGCAACAGTGTGTGAAAACCTTGTGAAGACTTACAGAAAACGTTTGACCTCTGTCATTGCCAACAAAGGGTATATAACAAAGTATTGAGATGAACTTTTGTTATTGACCAAATACTTATTTTCCACCATAATTTGCAAATAAATTCTTTAAAAATCAGACAATGTGATTTTCTGGATTTTTTTCTCATTTTGTCTCTCATAGTTGAGGTATACCTATGATGAAAATTACAGGCCTCTCTCATCTTTTTAAGTGGGAGAACTTGCACAATTGGTGACCGACTAAATACTTTTTTGCCCCACTGTATCTGGGATGGACCATCACACAGTGGAAACATGTATTGTGGTCAGGCGAATCAGTATTCCAGGTCTTCTTTGGAAGAAATGGACACTGTGTGCTCTGGACCAAAGCTGAAAAGGACCATCCAGACTGTTACCAGGAACAAGTCCAAAAGCCAGGGTGTGTCATGGTATGGGGTTGTGTCAGTGCCCTTGGTAAAGGTAACTTACACTTCTGTGATGGAACATTAATGCAAAAAAGTACATTGAGATTTTGGAGCAAATCCACATTCTGCACACATTACAAAGGCATAGCTGCGGAAGAAGAGGGCATGTTCCCTCTGTTCTCAATAGAGAATGTGTGGTGAATTTTGAAATGAAAAATATGACAGTAATGGCTCTGTACTGTTGCACACCTTAAGACCTGTTTGCAGGAAGAATGGGACAAAATAACACCTGAAACGCTTCATCACTTGGTGTCTTCAGTCCCTAAATATCTTTTAAGTGTTGTAAGGCAAACAACCATTCACACTCACATTCACGGTCAGTTTAGAGCCACCAATTAGCCTAACCTTCATGTCTTTGGACTGTGGGGGAAACTGGAGCACCCGGAGGAAACCCATGCAGACACGGGGAGAACATGCAAACTCTACACAGAAAGGCCCCCATCGGCTGCTGGGCTCAAATGCAGAACCTTCTTACTGTGAGGCAACAGTGCTAACTACTACACCACTGTGCCACCCCAAACATTATTTACATTTTTATTTTCAATTTCAACATCATTCTAACCTTTTTTCTGATTTGGGGTTGGACATACACTGGTATAAATAAAACAACAACAACAACACCTTGTTGATGAGAGAGATCAGAGGAGAATGACCAAAGTGGTAACTCAGATAATAACTTTGTATAACTGTGATGAGAAGAACGGTATCTTCGAAAGCACAACATGTCAAATTTTCTTGAAGTGTATGGGCTACAGCAGTAGCCCAAATTGAGCTCCACTTCTATCAGCCATAAACAGGAATCTGAGGTGACAGTGGGCACTGAAATTGGACAGTTGAAGATTGGAAACTGAAACTGCCAACCTTCTGCCTCGCTTGACCTGTATCAGAATGATTTTACACATTATGTTGCTGCCACATGATAGGCTGTTAGGATAAGTGCACGAATCAGCAGGGGTACAGGTTAAAGTGGCCAGGGAGTATACAGTCACATGACAGCAAAGAGCTTTTGCTTCTGTCTATGATGTTCTTTGGTCTAGAAAGTGAAACCAACACATTTGATATCTAGTTATGAACTGCAAAAGGTCAGTATTTACTGGTTTAAGTCCCTTTGACCTGAAGGTGTACATTTCAAGACCTCAAACTGGCTTGACACAGCTTTCTGTTCTATTCCCATCAACTAGTACAACAGGTCCTACCAGGAGAACACTCTCCCAGGACATCCAGCGGATAGGAAGCACGGCTCGGCCCTGGATGAGGTAGTAATCACCGCGGTACAGGTTCCTGCTCATGCCAAAATCTGCAATCTTGATGGTGTAATTTGTCCCTACCAAGCAGTTACGTGTGGCCAAGTCACGGTGCACAAAATTAAGAGAAGACAGATACTTCATACCCGAAGCGATCTGAGCAGCCATGTTGATCAGGACACTGTAACTGCAAAGAGAACATGATTATAATGGATCTATTGCTGAACACCAAACAAAGTAAACCGCAACAATCAGTTTTCTGGTAGCGTGGAAAGAATCCACAGAGCAAGTTGTTAACACAAATGTGAGACAAGTTAACCATGGTTGCATTTGTTAGGTTATGTTAAACCTGCTTCATGAAACAACCAGATAAGTATTTTGGTGAATAAAATGGATATATTTTCCCCTTTTAATCATCCAAAGATAATCTCAGTAATCAAAAATAGTTTATATTGGAAAAAGAAGAAGAAGAAGAACACTACAAGTGTTTAAACTACCAACATTTAAACAACCTGATGGTGGCTGTGCACTCCTGGTCTTGTCCCAAAGCTTCAAGCTCATGGTGAGAGAGGAACTGGTTGAGGTCTCCGTTCTCCATGTACTCTGTGATCATACACAGGGGGTCACTCTCTACACACACAGCCAGCAGGCGAATAATGTTGGGGTCTCGCAACCTTGACATGATCCTTATCTCCTTTAAAAAGTCATTCCTGGGGAAAATTGTGAATTTCCATATGAATTGAATGATATGAAATTTATTCACATTAGCCATGGAAACAAGGACTGGCTTGGTCTTCTATATATTATTTTTCAAACCATGATTGTACCACATGTGCATACCTTGCGTTTTTAGTCGCATCCTCTCTGAGGATCTTTACAGCCACCAGAATAGGCTCATCCCTGATGTCACTGTCATCTTCCTTCATAAAATCCTTCATTCCTTTTGCCTCACAGAGATGAACCTGTAGATACCATCACGAAGTGAAATGCATGTTTAGATCAGGTTTTGTCATCATGCTTATTCCTCCATTCTTGTTCACCTGAACCCTTGATCATTACTGTTATTTGTTACCACCTTTTGTTGTATCCCAGTCTCTTGTTTTTTTTTCCTAGTCCCTTATTTTACCAGACTCATATACTCTAGCACACCTCTCAGTAATGCCCATGATGAGTGGTATATCATAATCGGGACAGTCTGTAAACCATGGTTATGACATCCACCTCCCAATGGTCTAGGGTCTTTTAGTCAGTGTCTTTCCTGCATGGCAGATCAGTAGTTGGTCTAAGAATCCGATAGTCACCATTTGGTCAGGAATCTGTGGTTGGTTGAAGACACTGATTTGACACTGCAAGGTCATTAAGCTGGTTCATGAAATTGAGTGATATGACCTTGGGAAGATAACCCAGACTCAGCCGAGGATCACCTGGCCACCAATGCAAAGTGGGCTTATTGCCAGAGCATGTAGTTCCCTCATACATTTTGTCTACAACCCCAATTCCAAAAAAGTTTGGACACTGTCTAAAACATGAATGAAAATAGAATGTGAAGATTTGCAAATCACGGAAACCCTACATTTCATTGAAAATAGTACAAAGACAACAGATCAAATATTGAAACTGAGAAATTTTATGTTTTTTTGAAAAATATATGCTCATTTTAAATTTGATGTCAGCAACACGTTTCGAAAACGTTAGGACAGGGGTATCACCTCTACTTTTAACAACACTCTGTAAACGTTTAGGAACTGAGGAGACCAATTACTGTAGTTTTGAAAGAGAAATGTTGTCCCATTCTTGCTGGATATACAGTTTCAGTTGCTCAACAGTTTGGGGTCTTCTTTGTCATATTTTGTGCTTCAAGACAGGTCTGTACTGCAGGCAGGCCAGTTTAGCACCTGGACTCTTACTACAGAGCCATGCAGTTTTAATATGTGCAGAAAGTGGTGTGGCATTGTCTTGCTGAAAGAAGGAAGGCCTTCCCTGAAAAAAGATTTTGTCTGGATGGCAGCATATTGCTCTGAAACATGTATATATCATTCAGCATTAATGATGCCTTCCCAGATGTACGGTACAAGCTCCCTATGTCATGTGCCCTAATGCCCCCTCATACCATCACAGATGCCAGCTTTTGAACTGTGCACTGACAACAAGCTGGATGGTCCCTCTCCTCTTTAGTCTGGAGGATGTTGCATCCATGATTTCTAAAAAGAATTTCTACTTTTGGTTCATCAGACCTCGGGACAATTTTCCACTTTGCCTCAGTCCATCATAAAAGAGCTCGGGCCCAGAGAAGGTGGCAGTGTTTTTGGATATTATTTATATCTGGTTTGAACTTGCATTTGTGGATGCAGTAATGAACTGTTTTCACAGACGATGGTTTTCTGAAGTGTTCCTGAGCCCATACAGTGATTTCCACTACAGACACGTGTCTGCTTTTAATGCAGTGTCTCCTGAGGGCCTGAAGATCACAGGCATCCAATGTCAGTTTTCAGCCTTGTCTCTTGCATACAGAGATTTCTCCAGATTTTCTAAATCTTTTAATGATATTATGTACCATAAATGATGTGACCCACAAATTCTTTGCAATTTTACATTGAGGAACGTTATTCTTAAATTGTTGCATTGTTTGCCCATGCAGTCTTTCACAGAGCGGTGAACCCCTCGCCATCTTTATTTCTAAGAGACTCCACTTCTCTGGGATGCTATTTTTATACTCAGTCATCTTACTGACCTGTTGCCAATTAACCAAATTAGTTTTTTTTAGCATTACACAACTTTTTCAGTCTTTTGTTGCCCCGTCCCAACTTTTCTGAAATGTGTTGCTGACATCAAATTCAAAGTGAGTATATATTTTTCAAAAAACAATACAATTTCTCAGTTTCAACATTTGATATGTTGTCTTTGTACTATTTTCAATGAAATATAGGGTTTCTATGATTTGCAAATCTTCACATTCTGTTTTTATTTATGTTTTACACAGTGTCCCAACTTTTTTGGAATTGGGGTTGTGTTTAATAGGAAACGGGGAAGACACTACACGTCTTAGGGGATCATGGTGGATGGAGGATGGAAATGCCATCCTTTTCAGAAAGGAAATGAGCCCCAAGAGTGATGCCTCCACATTGCTGTGGTGCATTGTAGAATGGCTTCCACCTAAGGGAATACAAGGCTCATGTTCTGAGGGCTCTTGCATTTAGGAGTGTTTTTAAGGCTGCTAAGTCAAAGTCCTTAATTTGGCACAGGTGGATGCTCTCGAGATGGAGCACCTGATCTACTCAGTATGGGAGCCAGTAGGGTATTCCAACGTCTAGCAAAAGCAGTATTGAAAACAAGTGTCTTGCCAGCCATCTTTGGGCCATAAGCAGGATCCTGGGGCCTAGTTGCTGATTTCTGGTAACATGGGAAGAATCAGTGGTAGAGGACGGAAACCATACTGTAGAATAGATAGTGTCTGTCTGGTCATGTCTCCTGTGCCCAGGTTTCACTTGATTTTTGAGTTCTGTGAAACTCGTATAGAAAGTTTGCACAACGAGGCAATCAAGTTGCATTATGCTAACTTACTAGACGAGTTTAAATGAACTCAGAAGTTTAAAGCAACCAAGTTACTCACTTTTTAAAGTTAAAACAGCAAATCATATTTTTTCTTACAGTGGGCTTGTTCAGGAAGCATCCACTGTAAATATAGGAGATCTTTTATGAGGTCACTGTGAGACCGAGTGCCGTAATATGCGCAAAGGGTTCTATGGAAATGCTTAAGGGTAGGATTTTGATTTAAAGGGAAAACCTACAAAGCATCGATTATTGGGGCAAACCAAAGAATCTTTTAAAGTTCTGTGTTTAAAGCTAGACAGCCTTTCGATTTCATAAAATCGGTGAAATTTAGTTCCCTTTGAAATGTGGTCATTGTGATATATGTTTATTTCTGTAATATCTCAAAAATATCAGGCCATTCTGTGGCTGGGAAGTGATTTAATTTGAGTGGATTCAAGCAAATAATGTGCATGAAATCGCTCACTTTGCGCAGTCAAGCAGACAGAGGAAGTCCGTGTGTGTGCGCATGCACAGGTTTACCTTCTTTTTCTTTTGGGTTTTACGACAGCTGGCATCCACAGTGTTGCATTACTGCCATCTACAGGTTTACCTTTGAGCGTGCACTGACAGTTCCATCATTCTGTCGCTAAATGAACAGCTGATCACACCGAGGTGCTCGCTGAGCGCCGATATTTATTAGTTTGGTCCTGAGTTTCCTTTCCTTCGTATATAACATAACGTCTTTTCTTCTCGCTTTCCGTTACTGTAGTCGGTCTTTCACGTTTCATTCGCACACTCACGTCCTCCATTTTTCTCTCTTGTTTCAAATTTGTATCCCACATTTGTATGCCTTGCGCGAACGGGGAAAGCCCACCACGTGATGGTGGCATGACGTAGTATCTTGAATTGGTGAAACAGGAAAAAAGAGCGGAGAATTTAGGGCCAATTGTTCTATTAAAAAAAAAAAGCTAATAAAATTGGAAGTCTGTGATTCAAATTCAGTAGCTTTCCGTACACTAAACAAAAATAATTGGGTGTTGGGAAAATTCTTTTTATGGCCTACACTTGAAAAATCTGAAAGGCAGTCTACCTTTAACCTTTTGTTTCTTAGGCCAAGTTTACATTAGATTGTATCAGCGGATCATCAGATTAACGTTTTTAAAACGATTAGTGTGCACACAGCAATGCCAATACACGATTCGCGTGCACATAGCAACGCCAATATACGGATACGCTTGGCTCCGCAGGCATCCTGCGCTCCAAATCACTCCGCCCTGAACAGCGAGTGCCCTCTGGAGGGTGCGCACTCCAGCCCTGCGCAGCTCACAGAGCGCGCGAGTGAAGTGCACAAGCAATGATTCGGGACTGAGCCGCTGTGTGTGTGATCCCAGCGCATATCACTTACCACTTGCAAGTGGAAGGATGGCAAGCCTAAAGACAATCATAACTACACAATGGGCAGTATTTGCATCAGTATTTGCAGTATTTTCATACTTTTATACTCTTTAATGAAAGGTGATACAAGGCGGAAGTCCGTGCCGTTTTTCAGCAGTCGCGTCACATGACCAACGCCAGCGAATCAGGAAGGTGGATGTCACAGTGACGTTGTCCAATGACGACGCCAGCTAGAGCTCAGCACAGCGTATCCGCGTATCTCAATGTTTACACAGCACCGGATCAGACACGATCTAGATTGAATACATGGACGCTGGCGGATTCCCGTTTCCCGGCGTTTCCAGGCGGTTTAATGTAAACGGACAGTGCATCCGCGAAGAAAACAAGACAGATACGGTCTAATGTAAACTTGGCCTTAGTCAACTGGTTTCCTAGCCTGGGCCCGCCCATCCTAAGCGTGACACAACACGAGGGCAAAGCTCGTAGAGCTTTGAAGTCGCGTTAGCCAGGCTACTGGTTTCCTGTTTTTTTTTTTTAATCTCCTGGTTTCCTACACCAGAAAAAAAAAAAAAGGTTCCCTGAATAGTACTTCATGGATATTGAGGAGTTCATAGTCCTGGAACATTCTCTGATAGGGTTCCAGATAAAATCTTCTCAAACTTCTGCCTCTAAACAACTTTAAAAAAAAAGGTTTCTGAACAGAAGAGCCTTTGGATTTCCTAGACACCAACTCTACTGAAGTTTCCTGATTTTTGCTAGTCTTGTTTCTTGTTGGTGTTTTTGGTGTTTTCTGGTTCAGCTTGAATGTCTAACCTACTCAAATAATGATTCCAACCAAGATACTTTGGAAAAGGCAAAATAATACAACTTGAAGTCTGTTTTGGTGCAAGTAAAGCTCCATGTCTGCACTGACCTCTCCAAACTGGCCTTCTCCAAGCTTGTCTTTGAATGTCAGCTTCTCTCTGGGAAATTCTTCCAGTGCACCATCTCGTCCAGGAGGCATGCTGATCGCTGCAATGGAATAACAATGACTGCTCGTTGCTTTCTGTTGCCTTGCTACATCTGCCTCTGCATAAGGAGGGACGTCATCTTTAGTGGTGGATGTATGCTGGTCAGGCGATTCAGACATGATTGCTGTGAAACGACCATTGAAAAATATTCAACGTGCATGGAACATATACGCACATTAAATGAGCCATGCGTTAAACCACAAGTCCTACAACTGTTCTTGTAGGAACTCATCTGAACTATAGAGGTAGAGTAGGGTTAGGACCATCTCCTCACCAAGATTTTCCATTGCCTGAAATTCTGGTGATTTCCGTAATCGGGATGGTTCCTGATACTCGGATCCCAGTGGGAAAACTCTCTCGTATGTACAGGTAGATTCTGAATCACTAGAGAGGGATGACTGACGATGAGAAAAAGCTTCTCTGCGGTCTGAGAGACGAGATCTCAATTCATCATCCAGCATCCGACGTGAAGCCTGGAACCATTAGATGATTATTTTACTTAGCTCTCACTTAGCTTATTACCTATTATTCATAATGGAAACAATTTAGGTCGTTAACTTTTCCCTAAGAAGTATGAAAGGCCTTGTTCAAAGTAATCCTAAGATGTAAAAGACCCAAACTGTGCTAAAAAAAAAAAGTGAATATCATGAGCTGCTTAAAAATCCTTATACAAATAAAATAAAATAAAAATAAAATAAAATAAAAAGACACCTCACCAAATCCAGGGACACATGTTGGCCGAAACGAATCCGAGATAATCGCAAAAGAAGCATTTTTTTTTCTCGAAATTTGTGATTTTCGTTTTTTTCCGTAATGTGCAAGTTGAGATCTTGAAGAATGCAATCAGTATTTCAGATAATAGATTGTTTTGTTGGAAAAGCATACATTTTTTGTTGCAAATTGTCTCGTTTTTGTCAGGACTGTAGCCTGCTGGGGGGTGTGGGTAAATTACCATATGAGCCATTCACATGATGATTTAAGTCTTTTTTTTTTCGCCAATTAGCTGTATGATACGAGCTGAGCACATGGCTACTTAAGCTGCATACAGGCATGTAATTTCACTATGGAATGAGCAAGCTAGACGTGGTGACCTTTGTTTGCATGAAAGTAGCATCGTGCTAGCTAGTAGGGGGTAGGGCTTTCCTTAATGTCATGCAAATGGGCACCATTATGTGGCCGCCCTGCACCCAGAGTAGCTGAGATGGAAAACTTTGAGAGTGATTTTCTCCCTTTTCTGTTTTAAGAAGTATGCACTTTCAAAAGGCCACACATTCTTCAAATATTGTCAGATCTCCACATGGAAGGCATCGTTGGAAAGCTTAGAAACTGTACTTTCTGAATCTGTCAATAACTCAAAATGCCCCCGGGCAGACATGTGTCCCTGGATTCTGTGATCTGACACATTTGAAATTTAAATGATACACTGAAGATAATGACAAGAATGACTCACTTTTTCGAGCATCTTCTGCCAAACCTGTCTCCACAGGATAATGATGATGATGGCCAGCAGGATGACGATGATGGCCACCAAGCAGCCTATGAGGATGCGCGTGTTGCTGTCATCAATCTTATGCGTGGGATCGAGTCCTAGTGTAAATAGTAAGTAAATAATAATTATTAAATAAGGATATAAGTATTGAAAACACACCTAGATCCATAACAGCTAAGAATAGTGCTAACTAAATGCTAGCAGTCACTGTTCTCTAATGCTACGTAGTTGTAATTTTCTGACCCTTACCCACTCGGTTGTCCTTCATACTCAAACTGGACCAAGATTGCTTTTGCAAGGTGTTCATGCTGCACTTCCAACAACTGTTCACAACCTTATTCTAGTGCTAGCTCAGTGGTTGAGATGTTGGACTTCTGATCAGAAGATTTTGAGTTCAAATCCCAGCGCTGCCATGCTGCTACTGTTGGGCCCTTGAGCCAGGCCTTTAATCTTCAATTGCTCAGTTGTATACGTAAATGTAAGTTGCTCTGGGTAAGGGCATCTGCCAAAATGCCGTAAACATTATTCTCATTCCCCAGACTTCTCATTGAAATCTTATATTTTATTTGTTCATGACAAGGCAGTATTAGCACAAGTTATGAGGTGGCTTTATCTAGTGAACCGGAGCTAGCATGTCTGCCTCTTGACTGGGAGATCACAAGTTCTACTCACAGTCAGGTCATACCAAAGGCCAAAAATTGTGCCGTCTGGCAAAGATGCAAGTAGGGAGTCAAACTTTTGCAGTTACCAGAGGACCATCCCCCCACTGTAACCCTAGCTATGTAATCCTTGACTTTCAAGTGATGTCAAAGCAAAATAGAAACTCGGATGTCGGCCATGTTGGTGGATATACAAATGTGGGGTCAAGAGACATTTCATACAAAACGTAGTCATGCGTGCGCAACTCTCTTTGTTTTTCCACTGCTTTAAGTGTTCTTTTAGCTCTGCCATATCTTTGTGCTGTACGTGGTTGTGGTCACAACAGTACTCGTGACCGTGGCACGTTCCGATTTTTTAGAATTCCGTCCGTGATTCGGAAAGAGGGCGAGGAAACTCTGAGGCTTAGTATGGAGAGGAGACAAGCATGGCTAAGCAACATTGGCAGGGCTGATCTAACAGAGGCTAAAACCAAAACAGCTCGTGTTTGCGGTAATCATTTTATCTCAGGTGAGATTCAAAAGCTCTCGTAATAATATCATGGAAAAATTTTATTTCGTCTTGCTAGAATTTTGCGATAAAATGAGTGTTCTCTTGTCGTGGTTCACTCGGTCATTGTTATAATTTTAACACATGTATTACCATTTTGCTTCTAGGAGCGCCAGCAAAATTATATGATAGAAACAATCCAGACTGGGCACCCAATCAGGAAATGGGCTATATTTCGTCCAAGGTCAGACTTGATTCTTCGGCAGCCAAACCAGATAGAATGTGATATCTGTGTATTCGATGGTCGGTAGAAACGTCTTGAATCTTCAGAAAAGTCTGACTTTTTAAAATAATATGGGTCAAAACCACACATATCTATTTTCTCTTTGTATTGAATCTTCGGGGGCGGCACAGTGGTGTAGTGGTTAGTGCTGTCGCCTCACAGCAAGAAGGTCCAGGTTCGAGCCCCGTGGCCGGCGAGGGCCTTTCTGTGCAGAGTTTGCATGTTCTCCCCGTGTCCGCGTGGGTTTCCTCTGGGTGCTCCGGTTTCCCCCACAGTCCAAAGACATGCAGGTTAGGTTAACTGGTGACTCTAAATTGACCGTAGGTGTGAATGCGAGTGTGAATGGTTGTCTGTGTCTATGTGTCAGCCCTGTGATGACCTGGCGACTTGTCCAGGGTGTACCCCGCCTTTCGCCCGTAGTCAGCTGGGATAGGCTCCAGCTTGCCTGCGACCCTGTAGAACAGGATAAAGCGGCTAGAGATAATGAGATGAGATGAGATTGAATCTTCGCTCGGCCGTTCAAATCACGTTAATACTGAGAAAATACAGCATTGTTTACAGACACGCTTTCAGTGGCTGCCATTCTAGTTGCTTTGTCTATCCACCGTCATGGTGGACACTCATGACGTAGCACATTTTGGTTGCAAGTCATCTATAGGCGAAAGGCCAAGGGCTATAGAAACAGAGATCGGTGCCACCCACTGCGCCTAAAGGGCCTGGTTAGTACTAGGATAGGAGACTGCCTGGAAAGACTAGGTTCTGGCATGGGAGGGCCTTTAACTTTTTATCTCGTAAAGCATTCACCATCCTTAATATGCTAACTCTAGCTAGCAAATGTTATGTGACGTTAAATAGACTTCAGAGAAAAGATGTGGGGTTTGTTTTAGTCCTGGTTTTGTGTATCATTTCTTCGCACACTTGCAAAAAAGTTTGGTTTACATTTTCTGTTGCCGTGTGTCTATACAGTGAATGACTTTTGAGACCATGTGTTTTGTCTTTACTTAGTATTATTTAAGCAAATAATGTTTCAGTTTGTAGTTCATAAGGCCTATCAGTTAAAGCACATACGCAGAGCCATGGCCTCACTTTCGTTTATAAATGCCTTGAGACCTCAAGAATGGCACAGGAATAGTTTTAAGCATTAACAATAAATCTAATATAGTAATTTTTACGATTAAAGTGATTCATATAGGTAGCGGTCTGAGTGAATGACCTTGACGTCCATGACGTCACAGCAGGAAGTCTATCGGTCTCATCGCCATTTCCGCTATACTAAAACACAGAGCTGACTGCAACTCCGATCCTCCATTTTGAGCTAATTTATCGCCATGCCACGTAGATGTGTTGCTGGAGGGTACAGCAACATGACAGAAGGTGGATTTACGTTGCATTCATGGTCCAAGAATGTTCAAACTGCAAAGATTTGGAGGCGTTTTGCGAGAAGTTCACGGGCACATTGGACGCTTATGAAGTGGTCTGTCCTCTGCTCTGCACATTTTACTGAGGACTTGTACAAAACCTCTGATCTGTTGAGGAGCGTTGGCTATAAGCCCGTATTGAAAGAGGGTGCAGTACCAACAATTAAAGGAAAAGAAAACTACATGAAAAGGAAAGTATTTATTTATTTAAAAGGAAAGTAAGTTCAGTTGCACCAGTCCTCCCGGAGTGAGCCGAGGGTTGTTGCTAAAACCCAGGACGGAACGAGGATGGGACATATCACTCGGGCAGTGACCTCCCCGCAGTTGTTGCTAAAACCGGTGACATCCTGTTCTGTCCCGGGTTTTAGTAATTGCCTGAGCCCAGCAGTAATGGCGGACTACACAGTAGGAAGAAAAGTGAATGAGTGGACCAGCTGTCTGATTTCTAAACTGGATATTGCTGCCAGGGCGGCATGGTGGTGTAGTGGTTAGCGCTGTCGCCTCACAGCAAGAAGGTCCTGGGTTCGAGCCCTGGGGCCAGCGAGGGCCTTTCTGTGCGGAGTTTGCATGTTCTCCCCGTGTCCGCGTGGGTTTCCTCCGGGTGCTCCGGTTTCCCCCACAGTCCAAAGACATGCAGGTTAGGTTAACTGGTGACTCTAAATTGACCATAGGTGTGAATGTGAGTGTGAATGGTTGTCTGTGTCTATGTGTCAGCCCTGTGATGACCTGGCGACTTGTCCAGGGTGTACCCCGCCTTTCGCCCATAGTCAGCTGGGATAGGCTCCAGCTTGCCTGCGACCCTGTAGAAGGATAAAGCGGCTAGAGATTATGAGATGAGATGAGATATTGCTGCCATCTCGCCCTTACATGGAAGAAGTGAATGAACGGAGAACTGAACGAACAACTGAAAGTCAGATTGTTTCAAAAACAATCGGCCTTCAAGAAGCGAGAACACAGACGGGTAAGCTCTGACTCTCATTTGGGTACAAAACAACAAAAACGCGTTGTTTACCTGCATTTAGATCAATACATGTAACTTGTATTGTGTGTTTAAGTTACCAGTACAAGATTATGTACATGTATGTTGCATAAGTTATAACACCCATCCTGTTTTAATGAGAGTCAACCCACAATCAATGAAGTCAAATCAGTCTTAGTTGAGCAAGTCAGTAACGCTATTTCTTACTTTCACCATAAATTTTTATTTATATGACTTTGGTCTATAGCTGTCAAAGGCCTTGGCTTTAAAACCGGTTACCGCAGTGACGTCACGCATTCAGGGCTGGCTGGCTGAGCGGGGCAGCTCGAATGCCAACTTTGCGGTCGATTTTAACTCTCAAAAATATATATATTTTTAATTCCCATTCATGCAACATACAAGAGACAAGGATGGAGATACTATCCACTCAGAAACGTATTTAAAAATAAAGGCTCTGCGTATCTCCTTTAAGCTTTAATTCCTTGTTAGTTACTTCAGACTAGTTGATGAACAGTAAAGGAAACCAAAGAAACATTTCTTGGTTGACTGTCTAAGGTTAATTTGTTTTTGATTTCTATTTTTGTGTCAAAATACGTGGCAATATGATTCTCCACCAAACAATCCTGTTAATGTTGAAAGAAAGCTAAATGCCAAAGCTAAATCCATTACCTGGCTGCGTGCTTGTAGGATGGCCACGTTTTGTCGGAACATGAGAGGTATTATACACTGCTGTATCTGGATTTGGGAAAAGTGAAGGTCTTTAAGCTCTCAGAGAATTTACCGGATTCTTATTCTTTGTTAGCATGAGCAGTATATTGCATTTTTTTTTGCATCCATTTGAACAGGATGACATTCTGATTTGTGAATATGTTACAAAGTAAAATAAGAATAAGTGTCGATGTTCATGTGTTACCTGACTGGAAAGCAATCTCACTGAACATCATCCAAGTGTCACCAAAGGCAAATTGACACCTAATGGCATTGGCCATGCGATTCCCCAGAGCCACCGTGACAAATCGAGCACTGGGACTTGTACTGTCCACTTTGGGCTTGAACGAAACAGGCCTGGCTTCCCAGTCCGACTCTGAGTGGAAGTAACAGACGACTTTCTGGAATATTCTCACCCCCGATGTGTACATGTTGTTACAGTGAACCTGAGAGGATGAGCAAGGATGATTGGTACAAAAGCAAACGGATTACTTTTCAGATATCAAAACAAGTTAAATACAACCCCGATTCCAAAAAAGTTGGGACAAAGTACAAATTATAAATAAAAACGGAATGCAATGATGTGGAAGTTTCAAAATTCCATATTTTATTCAGAATAGAACATAGATGACATATCAAATGTTTAAACTGAGAAAATGTATCATTTAAAGAGAAAAATTAGGTGATTTTAAATTTTATGACAACAACACATCTCAAAAAAGTTGGGACAAGGCCATGTTTCCCACTGTGAGACATCCCCTTTTCTCTTTACAACAGTCTGTAAACGTCTGGGGACTGAGGAGACAAGTTGCTCAAGTTTAGGGATAGGAATGTTAACCCATTCTTGTCTAATGTAGGATTCTAGTTGCTCAACTGTCTTAGGTCTTTTTTGTCATATCTTCCGTTTTATTATGCGCCAAATGTTTTCTATGGGTGAAAGATGTGGACTGCAGGCTGGCCAGTTCAGTACCCGGACCCTTCTTCTACGCAGCCATGATGCTGTAATTGATGCAGTATGTGGTTTGGCATTGTCATGTTGGAAAATGCAAGGTCTTCCCTGAAAGAGACATCGTCTGGATGGGAGCATATGTTGCTCTAGAACCTGGATATACCTTTCAGCAT
Organism: Neoarius graeffei; assembly: GCF_027579695.1. Classification (NCBI taxonomy): domain Eukaryota; kingdom Metazoa; phylum Chordata; class Actinopteri; order Siluriformes; family Ariidae; genus Neoarius; species Neoarius graeffei. Next base: position 9,140,323 of record NC_083569.1, read on the forward strand.
TGATGGTGTCTTTCCAGATGTGTAAGCTGCCCATGCCACATGCAGTAATGCAACCCCATACCATCAGAGATGCAGGCTTCTGAACTGAGCGCTGATAACAACTTGGGTCGTCCTTCTCCTCTTTAGTCTGAATGACACGGCGTCCCTGATTTCCATAAAGAACTTCAAATTTTGATTCGTCTGACCACAGAACAGTTTTCCACTTTGCCACAGTCCATTTTAAATGAGCCTTGGCCCAGAGAAGACATCTGCGCTTCTGGATCATGTTTAGATACGGCTTCTTCTTTGAACTATAGAGTTTTAGCTGGCAACGGTGGATGGCACGGTGAATTGTGTTCACAGATAATGTTCTCTGGAAATATTCCTGAGCCCATTTTGTGATTTCCAATACAGAAGCATGCCTGTATGTGATGCAGTGCCGTCTAAGGGCCCGAAGATCACGGGCACCCAGTATGGTTTTCCGGCCTTGACCCTTACGCACAGAGATTCTTCCAGATTCTCTGAATCTTTTGATGATATTGTGGACTGTAGATGATGATATGTTCAAACTCTTTGCAATTTTACACTCTTGAACTCCTTTCTGATATTGCTCCACTATTTGTTGGCGCAGAATTAGGGGGATTGGTGATCCTCTTCCCATCTTTACTTCTGAGAGCCGCTGCCACTCCAGGATGCTCTTTTTATACCCAGTCATGTTAATGACCTATTGCCAATTGACCTAATGAGTTGCAATTTGGTCCTCCAGCTGTTCCTTTTTTGTACCTTTAACTTTTCCAGCCTCTTATTGCCCCTGTCCCAACTTTTTTGAGATGTGTTGCTGTCATGAAATTTCAAATGAGCCAATATTTGGCATGAAATTTCAAAATGTCTCACTTTCGACATTTGACATGTTGTCTATGTTCTATTGTGAATACAATATCAGTTTTTGAGATTTGTAAATTACTGCATTCCGTTTTTATTTACAATTTGTACTTTGTCCCAACTTTTTTGGAATCAGGGTTGTAAAAAGATTGGTTGTTTAATGGTGTACATTTTTTTGGCATACAATTTCCAAACTTTTATTGATTTGCGTATTTGGAATAAGATATCCGGAAACTGAGGAATAACGCTATACTGATGTGGATTTTTGAATTTGAACATCCCATAAGTGACAAATAATTTCAGACCTTAACTGATGTTGGAATTTGGAAATGCAATTGGAGAATACAAATAAGTTTTTGGATTAAAACATATAGGATCTGGGAGAGAGATATCTACACTAACCTTCATTGATGTAAAGTTTCGGATGCGGTCAAACTCAAACGTCATTTCCACAGAGCCACTGGAAAAGCTAGCATTGCTCCAGCCCACATAGTCATATCCGGGCCAAACACCATAAACATGGCTTTGAGTGAAGTCGTCCAGTCCCCAACTTCCATCGGTCAACTGCCCGAGACCCTCTGTCATGCTACGAAATAGAACCAAGCAGATGTTGGAAGAAATAAATTTGTAGTATTGTTCAACATATAGTAAAAATATAAAACCGTTGATTTGGACAGAAAGATAAAGGACAAATGTGTCTCCGGATTATTACCTGTAACCCATTGCTCCATCATACACACTATCATTAAGGTAGACTTGCTGTCCACCAAAGGTCATCTCCTCTCCAGAAGGGCTGCTGTAGGACACCAGGCCATCTGAAGAAAAAAAAAGAAAGGAAATTTAGTCTGGCATGTGATAGTGTCCTTTTAACTGAATTCAAATGTACTCATTCAGTCAAAACTACAAATCTAACCTGACTGGTATGTAAATTAAGCCACTTAACATCATTTCGAATCAAGAAATCATCATACAGTGTCTTGAAAACGTATTCATCCCCCCTGGTGTTTGTCCTGTTTTGTCACATTGCAAGCTGGAATTAAAATGGACTTTTGGAGGGTTAGCATCACCTGATTTACACAACATGCCTACCACTTTAAAGGTGCACATTGTTGTTTTATTGTGACACAAACAATAATTAAGATGAAAAAACAGAAATCTGGAGTGTGCATAGGTATTCACCCCCTTTTCATATGAAACCCCTAAATAAGAGCTGGTCAAACAATTCACTTCATAAGTCACATAACTAGTTGATTAAGATCCACCTGTGTGCAATCAAAGTGTCACATGATCTGTCACATGATGTCTGTATAAATCAACCTGTTCTGGAAGGACCCTGACTCTGCAACACGACTAAGCAAGCAACATGAAAACCAAGGAGCCTCCAAACAGGTCAGAGACTAAGTTGTGGAGAAGTATAGATCAGGGTTGGGTTATAAAAAAATATCCCATTAAATCCATTATAGCAAAATGGAAAGAACGTGGCACCACTACAAACCTGACAAGAGAAGGCCGCCCACCAAAACTCACAGACAAGGCATAGAGGGCATTCTTCAGAGATGCAACAAAGATAACACTGAAGGAACTGCAAAGATCCACAGCGGAGATGGGAGCATCTGTCCATAGGACCACTTTAAGCCGTACACGCCACAGAGTGGGGGCTTTATGGAAGAGTGACTTTGGAAGAGTGAAAGAAAAAAAAATAAGAAAACACATTTGGAGTTTGCCCAACAGCATGTGGCAGACTCCCCAAACACATGGAAGAAAATTCTCTGGTCAAATGAGACTAAAATTGATCTTTTTGGCCATCATGGGAAATGCCATGTGTGGCGCAAACCCAACACCCTGAGAACACTATTCCTACAGTGAAGCATGGTGGTGGCAGCATCATGCTGTGGGGATGTTTTTCATCTGCAGGGACAGGAAAGCTGGTCAGGATTGAAGGAAAGATGGATGGCACTAAATACAGGGCAATTCTGAAGGAAAACCTGTTTGAGTCAGCCAGAGGTTTGAGACTGGGACGAAGGTTCACATTCCAGCAGGACAATGACCCTAAACATACTGCTAAAGCTACACTGGAGTGATTTAAAGGGAAACAATTCAATGTCTTGGAATGGCCTAATCAAAGCCCAGCCCACAATCCAATTGAGAATCTGTGGCATAACTTGAAGATTGCTGTCCACTAACGCAATCCATGTAACTTGAAGGAGTTGGAGCAGTTTTGTCTTGAGGAATGGGCAAAAATCCCAGTGACTAGATGTGCCAAGATAATAGAGACATACCCCAAGAGACTTGCAGCTGTAATTGCAGCAAAAGGTGGCTCTACAAAGTATTGACTTTGGGGGTGAATACCTATGCACACTCCAGATTTCAGTTTTTCCATCTTAATTATCGTTTCTGTCATAATACAAAAACAATTTTCACCTTGGGGCGGCACGGTGGGGTAGTGGTTAGCGCTGTCGCCTCACAGCAAGAAGGTCCGGGTTCGAGCCCCGTGGCCGGCGAGGGCCTTTCTGTGCGGAGTTTGCATGTTCTCCCCGTGTCCGCGTGGGTTTCCTCCGGGTGCTCCAGTTTCCCCCACAGTCCAAAGACATGCAGGTTAGGTTAACTGGTGACTCTAAATTGACCGTAGGTGTGAATGTGAGTGTGAATGGTTGTCTGTGTCTATGTGTCAGCCCTGTGATGACCTGGCGACTTGTCCAGGGTGTACCCCGCCTTTCACCCGTAGTCAGCTGGGATAGGCTCCAGCTTGCCTGCGACCCTGTAGAAGGATAAAGCGGCTAGAGATCATGAGATGAGAGGAGATTAATTTTCACCTTTAAAGTTGTAGGCATGTTGTGTAAATCAAATGGTGCTAACCCCCCAAAATCTATTTAAATTCCAGCTTGTAATGTGACAAACAGAACAAACACCAAGGGGGATGAATACTTTTGCAAGACACTGTACTGTATATTGGATCTGCCCATGGGGTTTCTAACAGTGTATATTGCCATCATCTTGACTTTGGAATCATGTGAATTAATTTCTTTAGTTTAAAATTTAAATAAAGGTTTATTTACTAATTTAGCATGTTTCTTCTTCTACAAATGGAAACAAGCACCAGAGTTGTTGCGGCTACTTTCAGCCACATTAGCAATCACTCCAGTGGAAAAAAATAAAACAAACAAACAAACAAACAAACAAACAATCTAATTAACTGCAGATAACGTTATCAGAAATGTTAGACCAACTTTGCGATCAAATCTTCCAAACTGTGTTGAAACAACACCATTAACAAGAATTTAAAGGTGCTGACTGCAAAGTTGAATGCTGGATAAAATGTTCTATTTCAATTGCTCTTCGAGTTTCCAGATGTTTCGTTGTTGCATACACTGTGTGAATGTTTTGCCAAGATAAAAAGTGTCCCGCATTTTATGATTCCAGAGATTGCCGAAATATGTGAACAACAATATCACGTGACCACCATGGGACGTGTTTGACCTACTTTTATCCAAAACAAGTCAGCACGGGCAAACATGGCAGACTCGGATCTCCCGCCAGTGAAAAGCCAGCGAAAAAGAAAAGAAAAGAAAAGAAAAGCCTGCCTAGTGAGTGTAACTGCAAGATAGAGCAAGGTTAGATGATGTCATTTTTCTGGACCGATAACAAAATCATTCTAGCTAGCACTTAGCTATCTTAGCTTTAGAATACATGGGCTTGCCTCCATGGTAGTGAGTATGGAGTTATATAAAGATATGTTCATCTTTTGTTTCATGGATCTATTCATGAATGTCAACCACTAATTACAAATCTGCAACTCAAAACTCTCCGAGGTCGATGCAGAGTCACGATGTTTTCTACGCATCTTGGTGTGACGCAGTTCCAAAGTTATGCTAATTAGTTAAAGCTCCTCACGTTCAGCTGTTTCCTGTTTCCGTAGGGCCGTACCGTTTACCTCAAGAGGGAGGAAAACGGTCCCAAAACAGAGAAAAGTGACCCTCAGGACATCAAAATGATCAGATGTCGTCGGCATGATATTGTTCTTGTGAGACATAGGAAAATGCCATGCACAATAAAACAGGTGAAAATGTCAGATGACTATGCAGTCAGTACCTTGAAATAAACGCAAATGAAAAAAATATTAATCTTAATTATGATCATGAAAATGTCAATGGTGTCTTTATTTTGGAATGAAATTCTGCATTGAATTGTTAACCTTCCAGTTAAACTTCAAAAGTCTATTTGACCAGTTCTCTGTCTGTCTATTTGGTCTATCTTGCTTCATCTCTACCTAATGAGAGTGATGCAGCAGAGCTTTATTAGTTTAGTCAGTCCAGTCTGTCTCAGATACCAAACCTTCAACTATTTAAAATGTTTCAGGGTGGACGTTTCCTTCAGGAACACAAGTGGCACTGGACGTTACAGTAAAATCTGACCTAGCCATTCGCATCCATACAGCTCCACCCTCATACACACAGATGCGGTGGGATCGGTGATGGGCATGAATCGCACAAAGCGGGCGATGATCGGAGGCTCCAGGTCCTTCAGGACTATGTCATAGGCGTTCTTGTTGCCTTCGATGATCTGAAAAGAAAGAAGTGAAATGGTGGTAACCATACCAAAACAACAACAAGCTAGTCAAAGTGAAGGTTTAATTGTGTCACACCAAAACTCAAAACCATCATTAAGTTACACTTCCGTTCAAAAGTTTGGGGTCACCCAGACAATTTTGTGTTTTCCATGAAAAGTCACACTTTTATTTACCACCATAAGTTGTAAAATGAATAGAAAATATAATCAAGACATTTTTCTGGCCATTTTGAGCATTTAATCGACCCCACAAATGTGATGCTCCAGAAACTCAATCTGCTCAAAGGAAGGTCAGTTTTATAGCTTCTCTAAAGAGCTAAACTGTTTTCAGCTGTGCTAACATGATTGTACAAGGGTTTTCTAATCATCCATTAGCCTTCTGAGGCAATGAGCAAACACATTGTACCATTAGAACACTGGAGTGATAGTTGCTGGAAATGGGCCTCTATACACCTATGGAGATATTGCACCAAAAACCAGACATTTGCAGCTAGAATAGTCATTTACCACATTAGCAATGTATAGAGTGGATTTCTGATTAGTTTAAAGTGATCTTCATTGAAAAGAACAGTGCTTTTCTTTCAAAAATAAGGACATTTCAAAGTGACCCCAAACTTTTGAACGGTAGTGTATATTTATCTTAACTAGCAGAAAGAATATTAACCTCCACGTCACATTAACACTTCCATTAATGCACCTGCCATCAGGAGGCCTGGCTCAGTGAGTTAAGTCTGGATTTCATACCTTCATCTGAAAAGAAATGTGCCATCAGCTTACCTGACTGCCCTTACGGTCGCGCCAGGAGACCCAGCGGGAGCCGTCACGGCTGTATTTAATCCTGTAGCGCTGAGCAAACTCGTTGCCTGCACCATCCGCGTGGCGCCCCTGCGTGCCCACCAGGGTGACGAAGTGCAGAATGCGAAGGTCAATCTGCAGGAACTCCATTTGCCTCCGGGGACCGTTTGCCTCCGGGCACCATGCACCATCTCCATCATCGAAATCCAGTCTGTGATTAGAGATTACAACCCCGATTCCAAAAAAGTTGGGACAAAGTACAAATTGTAAATAAAAACGGAATGCAATGATGTGGAAGTTTCAAAATTCCATATTTTATTCAGAATAGAACATAGATGACATATCAAATGTTTAAACTGAGAAAATGTATCATTTAAAGAGAAAATTAGGTGATTTTAAATTTCATGACAACAACACATCTCAAAAAAGTTGGGACAAGGCCATGTTTCCCACTGTGAGACATCCCCTTTTCTCTTTACAACAGTCTGTAAACATCTGGGGACTGAGGAGACAAGTTGCTCAAGTTTAGGGATAGGAATGTTAACCCATTCTTGTCTAATGTAGGATTCTAGTTGCTCAACTGTCTTAGGTCTTTTTTGTCGTATCTTCCGTTTTATGATGCGCCAAATGTTTTCTATGGGTGAAAGATCTAGACTGCAGGCTGGCCAGTTCAGTACCTGGACCCTTCTTCTACGCGGCCATGTTGCTGTAATTGATGCAGTATGTGGGTTGGCATTGTCATGTTGGAAAATACAAGGTCTTCCCTGAAAGAGATGTCGTCTGGATGGGAGCATATGTTGCTCTAGAACCTGGATATACCTTTCAGCATTGATGGTGTCTTTCCAGATGTGTAAGCTGCCCATGCCACACGCACTAATGCAACCCCATACCATCAGAGATGCAGGCTTCTGAACTGAGCGCTGATAACAACTTAGGTCGTCCTTCTCCTCTTTAGTCCGAATGACACGCCGTCCCTGATTTCCATAAAGAACTTCAAATTTTGATTCGTCTGACCACAGAACAGTTTTCCACTTTGCCACGGTCCATTTTAAATGAGCCTTGGCCCAGAGAAGATGTCCGCGCTTCTGGATCATGTTTAGATACGGCTTCTTCTTTGAACTATAGAGTTTTAGCTGGCAACGGCGGATGGCACGGTGAATTGTGTTCACAGATAATGTTCTCTGGAAATATTCCTGAGCCCATTTTGTGATTTCCAATACAGAAGCATGCCTGTATGTGATGCAGTGCCGTCTAAGGGCCCGAAGATCACGGGCACCCAGTATGGTTTTCCGGCCTTGACCCTTACCCACAGAGATTCTTCCAGATTCTCTGAATCTTTTGATGATATTATGCACTGTAGATGATGATATGTTCAAACTCTTTGCAATTTTACAGTGTCGAACTCCTTTCTGATATTGCTCCACTATTTGTTGGCGCAGAATTAGGGGGATTGGTGATCCTCTTCCCATCTTTACTTCTGAGAGCCGCTGCCACTCCAAGATGCTCTTTTTATACCCAATCATGTTAATGACCTATTGCCAATTGACCTAATGAGTTGCAATTTGGTCCTCCAGCTGTTCCTTTTTTGTACCTTTAACTTTTCCAGCCTCTTATTGCCCCTGTCCCAACTTTTTTGAGATATGTTGCTGTCATGAAATTTCAAATGAGCCAATATTTGGCATGAAATTTCAAAATGTCTCACTTTCGACATTTGATATGTTGTCTATGTTCTATTGTGAATACAATATCAGTTTTTGAGATTTGTAAATTATTGCATTCCATTTTTATTTACAATTTGTACTTTGTCCCAACTTTTTTGGAATCGGGGTTGTAAAAAAGAAGCACGGAGGAAAGGGCTGTCTTTTCTGTGCGACTCTATGTAAATATCTGTATTTGTACTGCAACAGATGTGTCTTAAAAATAAATGGGTGCAAATTTTATGTTGTAGTAATAATAATAATAATAATAATAATAATAATAATAATAATAAAAAAACTCCCAACAAGTCATAAGTGCGCTAATACATTGAGAAGAATGTGAGTCATGGTTGATATTACATATTTTTCTGTGAGAGGTTTATTTAACTCTTTTGGAAGGAGTCTCCAGTGTCAGAGCTATATGTGATTGTCAGCGGTAAAGCTGAGGACTTTGTGCTTGTGGTGTATTAATAACATGACAACCTTTTTTTGTTTATAGCTGCTATAAGTGATATCAGAAAATAGCTTGTTTCCCAGGCATTAAATGTAGCTATAAACAAATAAAAAGTTCAATACATCATATGTTAGTGTTAGCAAACTGCTGTGGTATAATACATTGATGCTGTGGTAATACATCGATTATTTTCCTGTACAGTAAAAGCATGCCCCGAAATGTTTTATTCCTTACAAATACAAGCAAATTGTATATTTACAGTGTCTTGCAAAAGTATTCATCCCCCTTTGCATTTGTCCTGTTTTGTTGCATTACAAGCTAGAATTTAAATGGATTTTTGTGAGGTTAGCACCATTTGATTTACACAACATGCCTACCACTTTAAAGGTGCAAATTGTTGTTTTACTGTGACACAAACAATAATTAAGATTAAAAAACAGAAATCTGGAGTGTGCATAGGTATTCACACCCCGAAGTCACTACTTTGGAGAGCCATCTTTTGCTGCAATTACAGCTGCAAGTCTCTTGGGGTATGTCTCTATTAGCTTAGCACATTTAGCCACTGGGATTTTTGCCCATTCTTCAAGGCAAAACTGCTCCAACTCCTTCAAGTTAGATGGGTTGCGTTGGTGTACAGCAATCTTCAAGTTATGCCACACATTCTCAATTGGATTGAAATCTGGGCGTTGACTAGGCCATTCCAAGACATTGAAATGTTTCCCTTTAAACCACTCCAGTGTAGATTTAGCAGTATGTTTAGGGTCATTGTCATGTTGGAATGTGAACCTTCATCCCAGTCTCAAACCTCCGGCCGACTCAAACAGGTTTTCCTCCAGAATTGTCCTTTCCTGCAATCCTGTCCTTGCAGATGAAAAACATCCCCACAGCATGATGCTGCCACCATCATGCTTCACTCTAGGAATGATGTTTTCAGGGTGATGAGAAGTGTTGGGTTGGCGTTACATATGGCGTTTCCCATGATGGCAAAAAGTTTGAATGAAACTTTTGTATGAAACCCCTAAATAAGAGCTGGTCCAACCAATTCACTTCATAAGTCACAAAATTAGTTGATTAAGATCCACCTGTGTGCAATCAAGGTGTCACACGATCTGTCACATGATGTCTTATAAATCAACCTGTTCTGGAAAGACCCTGACTCTGCAACATGACTAAGCAAACAACATGAAAACCAAGGAGCACTCCAAACATGTCAGAGACAAAGTTGTGGAGAAGTATAGATCAGGGTTGGGTTATAAAAAATATCCCAAACTTTGAATATCCCAGGGAGCACCATTATAGCAAAATGGAAAGAATATGGCACCACTACAAACCTGACAAGAGAAGGCCACCCACCAAAACTCACAGACCGGGCAAGGAGGGCATTAATCAGAGATGCAAAAAAGACACCAAAGATAACACTGAAGGAGCTGCAAAGATCCACAGCGGAGATGGGAGTATCTGTCCACAGGACCACTTTAAGCCGTACACTCCACAGAGTGGGGCTTTATGGAAGAGTGACCGAAAAAAGACATCTGGAGTTTGCCCAACAGCATGTAGCAGACTCCCCAAACACATGGAAGAAGATTCTCTGGTCAAATGAGACTAAAATTGATCTTTTTGGCCATCATGGGAAACGCCATGTGTGGCGCAAACCCAACACCTTGAGAACACTATTCCTACAATGAAGCATGGTGGTGGCAGCATCATGTTGTGGGGATGTTTTTCATCTGCAGGGACAGGAAAGCTGGTCAGGACTGAAGGAAAGATGGATGGCACTAAATACAGGGCAATTCTGGAGGAAAACCTGTTTGAGTCAGCCAGAGGTTTGAGACTGGGATAAAGGTTCACATTCCAGCAGGACAATGACCCTAAACACACTGCTAAAGCTACACTGGAGTGGTTTAAAGGGAAATATTTCAATGTCTTGGAATGGCCTAGTCAAAGCCCAGACCTCAATCCAATTGAGAATCTGTGGCATAACTTGAAGGTTGCTGTCCACCAACGCAACCCATCTAACTTGAAGGAGTTGGAGCAGTTTTGCCTTGAGGAATGGGCAAAAATCCCAGTGGCTAGATATGCTAAGCTAATAGAGACATACCCCAAGAGACTTGCAGCTGTACTTGCAGCGAAAGGTGGCTCTATAAAGTATTGACTTCGAGGGGGTGAATACCTATGCACACTCCAGATTTCTGTTTTTTTTTCATCTTAATTATTGTTTGTGTCACAATATTTTTTATTCAACAGTTTTCACCTTTAAAGTGGTAGGCATGTTGTGTAAATCAAATGGTGCTAAACCTTCAAAAGTCCATTTTAATTCCAGCTTGCAATGTGACAAAACAGGACAAACACCAAGGGGGATGAATACTTTTGCAAGACACTGTACCTGGACCGTTTTAGGATGTTTATAACTCCATATTATAGTGTGTGTGTGTGTGTGTGTGTGTGTTAATCTCTTAATCCATGTATGTATTTACCTGCCATATCTAGCTGCAGTTGACTCTGACCATTGACTGGATGCTGAGATGTCCTCGTCCTGGATCTTGCCTCCAGTCATCCCCAGTGGATACCTGCATGTAGCTAACACACACACACACAAAATCTTTTCAGAAATCCTACACTTTTTCAAATGAATCCCACAATTGAAATAACATTTGTTTCAGAGCAACTCATTCACAAACTCATCTTATGCTCATAAATGAATTTTTTCCCTTCCTTTCTGAGTATGATGATGTGATCACACACAGGCTGAAAATGAACTATTTTACATGTTCGGTGGAGTATAACGGGCGGGTTTGTTTCAGCTTGTGACTTTTAGGAGCTTTTTTGGTGAAACAGATGCAGCGCTCACACAGCCAACACCCCAAAGGTAAACACCCAAATACCAAATACCTTCCAGGAGGCCTCACCATGGACACAGAGGGTCTTTATAGTATTGGCCAGCAGAAAAAGCACAACCAGCGAAGCTTCTACATGAGATGTCAACTGAGACTGAAACTAATGTTGTTATAATGTTGTAAGTTCGGATTTTAAACTTTGAAATTATTTCAGTTTTTGGGTCTATTTGAAGAGTTTGGTTTCAAAACGCAACTGTGCTAAACCTTGAGAAAAATATATTTTCTTCACAAAAAAATTGGTAGCATGAAAACCACTATTTTCTGTTTGAAACTTTCATACAACACTATGAGGTTGTAATAACATTAAAAATGCAAATTGAGATTTTGTTTTTTAAATTTTTATTAAAAAAAAAAAATCCCCCCCCCAATGCCATAAATCCATTACGTCAATAATTTTTTTCTTTTTTGTGTGTGTGTGTGTGTGTGTGTGTGAAATATAACTAGAAACAAGAAGTAAAGTTGATCTACACATAGACTGTAAAAAATGATTTGTTGTTTTAACTTAAAAAAATTAGTGCAAGGGTTGCCTTAAGGGCTGCCTTAAAATTTTGAGTTCACTGAAATTAATATAGTAAGTTCACAACAATTTAACTTACTATGTGAATTCCAGTGAACTCAAAATTTTAAGGCAGCCCTTGCACTAACTTTTTTAAGTTAAAACAACAAATATTTTTTTACAGTGTATGGCAGCTCCCCAGGTACGAAGCGCAGCTCCCTATTAAAAGAATATAGCAAACCATCGACCTGATTGTTGATGGCTTTTGTGACCACAGGGAACCTGATAAGTGCAAGGCATGGTATCTCAAACACCTGACCACCAGCCAAGGAAATTTGTATCTTTATTTTCATAAGATAGATGGGTTTTTATCCATCAGTTATTAATTTGTGCAGGCAGTGCTGTTGCAAATTGTTACTCACTCAGGATCTTTCTGCTTTATTGGGGGCCAAGCAGCAAAGCTGCGCAGGCACCCATAGGGATTCTACTGTTTCTTATTATTATTCAACGTTCTTCCGCCTCTGTGTCTCTACGGCAACCCCTAGAACCGTCTGGCAAAAAGTTGTGAAATTTTGCACACTGATTCTTAACAAACTGGAGGCGAAGTGGCCAAGTGGTTAGAGCGCTTGACCACTAAGCGAACAGTCCCCAGTTCGAGCCTCGCTCCCTGTCCACCCAGCAGTGAATGGGGACCTGGTGGAAACACTGGGGGAAGCAAGGCGGCGAGGAAAGGAACTGGCCACCCTACCTCACTATGCCGATGGCCCAGGACAAGTGCGCTCTCTAACAGGCACTCCCCCAATGTACGAATCGTATATGGAACCCTCTCTTCTTCTTCTTAACAAACTCAAGGTTCTTCTCAGCAAGTTTCAAGTCACCACCTTAAACTCTCTAGCGCCACCAACAGGTCAAAGTCGCAGGTACATTTCTGCTTGTAACTTTTGAACCGTTGGTATCCCTGGAATCCTTAGGCCAAGACGAATCCAACGAACCCTATGACGTCATTTTCCACCATAGTTTTCCCGCCATTTTGAATTTTGTGAAAATCAATTAAAATGCTTCTCCTCCCTCAATTTTTGACCAATTTCTCCCAAACTTGGTACATAGCAACTTTGGACTAAGCTGCACAAGGGCATTACCCGGTGTTTTGAATTTCATAAGCGTTTGGCCGTGGCAGCCAATCAAAATTGGCTGCACAGACGCGAAACAGGAAGTGTGCCCATATCTCGGCCGCCCTTTGGCGTATATTAACGAAACTTGGTGGCATTATGCCCCACCCCTCCAAAAAGGCCCACAAAAAATTTGGAACAAATTGGCCGCTAGGGGGCGCTATAACTAGGAAAAATAACTTTTGGCTCATATCTCATGATGCGTTTTGGGTAGAAACAAATTTCCACTATCACTGGAATCCTTGGGTCAAGACGAATCCATCGCACCCTATGATGTCATATTCTGACTTGAGGATTTTCCGCCATTTTGAATTTTGTTAAAATCAATGAAAGTCTATGGCAACCCATAGAATCCCATCTGTCTGGCCCAAATGCATTCTGCTGGCCTGACGACTAGGCTCATATTCTGCTTGGCCCCCACATTGCTGCTTGCATTGCAGCTATATTTATTATTATTATTATTATTATTTTTATCCTAACATTTTTTAGGATGCTATTTCTCCCTCAGTTTTCAACCAATCATCACCAAATTTCACATGAAGAATACGTCTGGGTTGAATTACGTTGCTATCACTTTTGGTGCTGATCCGGATCACTGAACCGGAATGATCCATGTAAAATGGAATTTTTTTCAATCACTTATAACTCTGTCAATTTTCATGACTTTTTCAATCAGTTTTTTTCTTTGTTCAGGGCAGCAAGGTGTAACTTTTCCTTGACCTTCAATTGACAAACGTGAGCTAGCACAAATTACTGTGACTTTAGTTACAGTCTCTATCTAGTTTTTAATTTGCTTTTTAAAAAATAATGTGGGATTGTTTACTAACACATTTTACACTCATCGGGAGCTCTGCTTTTAGGCAGTGCATTTATATAGTGCTCAGCATAAATGAGTGCACCCCCTTTGAAAAGTAACATTTTAAACAATATCTCAATGAACACAAACAATTTCCAAAATGTTGACAAGACAAAGTTTAATATAACATCTGTTTAACTTATAACGGGAAAAAGTAAGGTTAATAATATAACTTAGATTACACATTTTTCAGTTTCACTCAGATTAGGGTGGTGCAAAAATGAGTACACCCCACAACAAAAAATACTACATCTAGTACCACTTTTGCTACAGTATTCTGACTGATAAGTAAAGCTTTGCTGATCTTCTTGTAGTCTTCACCTTTGTGGTGTAAGGAAATAATTTTCTTTGGGGAATTCTGAAGAGACAAGTTGAGCATCACTGTCCATCCAGCATCCAGTCACTAAAAGAGGTCGTTGTTGAAGAATGGAAAAAGATTGATGTTGCAAAATGTCGCCAACTTGTTCATTCCATGCCTAGAAGACTTGGTGCCATCATTAAAAATCATGGAGGCCATACAAAGTACTAGATGTAGTCGTTTTTGTTGTGGGGTGTACTCATTTTTGCACCACCCTAATTTAAGTAAAACTGAAAAAATGTGTAATCTAAGTTTATATTATTAACCTTACTTTCATGTTATAAGTTAAACAGATGTTATATTAAACTTTGTCTTGTCAACATTTTGGAAATTGTTTGTGTTCATTGAGATATTGTTTAAAATGTTACTTTTCAAAGGGGGTGCACTCATTTACGCCGAGCACTGTATACCTAAACTAGACACTTGAATATTAGAAAAACGCCACCTGATCTTTTTCTTCATATTCATGTTCTTTTCTGAAAAGAGTGGAACCTGATGTAGTATTCAACTGCTACGGCCCATCCGCCTTGAGATTTTGAGATGCTTTTCTGCTCACCACGGTTGTAAAGAGTGATTATTTGAGTTACTTGTTACATTTATACAGTCTGTACATTCTCCTCTGACCTGTCTCATCAAGAAGTTGTTTCTGCCTGCAGAACTGCTTTTCTCTTTTATTAACACTGCCAACTTTGTTAGAGGAGGTTATGTTTTTGCCTCCATTTGTTTGTCTGTTCCCAACGTAACTCAAAAAGTAGCAAACGGATTTTGATGAAATTTTGAGGAAAGGTGGGCTAGGGGCCAAGGAACAGTTGATTAGATTTTGATGCAAATCTGGATATGTATGTGGATCCAGGATCCAGATATGTACGCAGAGCCAGGATTTTTTTTTCTGTTCCCAACGTAACTCAAAAAATAGTGAACCGATTTTGATAAAATGTTGAGGAAGGGTGAGCCATGGGCCAAGAAACAATGGATTTGATTCCGATACAGATCTGAATATGTGGCTTGGTCGAGGTATGCCTTCTACCGAGTGCCCTTCTAGTATATATACTGTATATATTTTATATTTATATTTATTTACACTGCTAAATGATATAACTGACTGTGTTGTTTGGTATGCCAGCATTGTAACTTTTAGATCTGTCATGACTTTCTTCATGCTTGTCTATGAAAGGTTGCTGGTAAAGTCCAAAAGAAACAAATAAATGAATCAACTCTGTGACTCCACTCATTTTGTTAAACTTGGCAAGCTAAACAGTCACTGGACCCCCCAACATGGCCTCCTTCATGCGCCAGGTCAATGTGAATGATCTCCCTGTTCCAGCCTGGTGCTTAAAAAAAGATGCAAAAGCATTTGCCAGTGACCTGTTTGAGAGGTGCTACATAAATAAAGTATCTTATTATTGCTATATGTTGAGCTTGGAAATAAATTCCTTTCGTGCATATGCATGTCTTAATATCGGTGCATGACGATGATGCAATGCAGTGCCTCATCTTCTTATAGTCTTGTTGCCATACTGTACTAGAAAGGAAGCTGGAAAAATCCAGTAGCTGCAAATAAATGAATTGGTCACTCTACACACTATTTTGTTTGCCTTAGGTTGCAGACTAAACGGAGACATTCAGTGTCATTTCCTTAATATGAATAGAGTTGCTGTTGAAATTTGACAGTTTATACGTAAACCGTACAAGCATGAGTTTAATCAATGCAATTTCGTTTTAAGTTTGGTGAAATAGTTTGGGATGTCCTTACTATTTAATAGTAGGTATGTAGTAGTTGGATGTATTTTCTGGTACGTATGTTGTTTTATCATAAGTGCTTTGGAATTTATAGGAAAATAATCAACAACTGGAGTGGTGAGATGTGGTCAAAGCCCATTTCTGCAATTTGCTCACAAGAAAACATATTGTATTAAAATATCTTTCTATCGAAATTATGCTATCGTACCTGGATTGACTTGTGACCTCGCTGCACTGATGAAGATGAGCAGAGTGAAGGAGCATTGCATGATGGACATTTTACACTGAGGACAACTGCGGTACCTGGAACAGAAATAAATATGAATACTAGTCAAGCACAATGTGTGTGTGTGTGTGTGTGTGTGTGTGTGTGTGTGTGTGTGTGTGTGTGTGGTAAAGCAGGCAAGCTTAGACTAGGTTTTTATTTCAGCCTGACTTCTATAATATTACATTTTAAATCAAATAATCATGTCTGACTGTGCAAAGACAATTAAACATATGTCTGTCTGTCTATTTATCTAAGATCCTATAGTATATAAAAGCATGAACTGAATCAGTAGCGTTCATAAACACTGCAGTATTTTCATAGATTTTAGCCAGCGAGCTAACCTGAGCTAACCTGACAGGATTTCTGAGAGGAAATTTTTTTTAACAGCTAAAATGACTCTGACCATTAATATAAACTAATCTGACAGGAAATCTGACAGGGATTTGTGTCATATTCATATATTATAATATTTATAATATTATTCCTGGGCGGCACGGTGGTGTAGTGGTTAGCGCTGTCGCCTCACAGCAAGAAGGTCCGGGTTCAAGCCCCATGGCCGGCGAGGACCTTTCTGTGCGGAGTTTGCATGTTCTCCCCGTGTCCGCGTGGGTTTCCTCCGGGTGCTCCGGTTTCCTCCACAGTCCAAAGACATGCAGGTTAGGTTAACTGATGACTCTAAATTGACCGTAGGTGTGAATGGTTGTCTGTGTCTATGTGTCAGCCCTGTGATGACCTGGCGACTTGTCCAGGGTGTACCCCGCCTTTTGCCCGTAGTCAGCTGGGATAGGCTCCAGCTTGCCTGCGACCCTGTAGAACAGGATAAAGCGGCTAGAGATAATGAGATGAGCTTACTCCTAAATTAGCCAGCTCGCTAACCTGACAGGACATTTAAGTCTCATCTCATCTCATTATCTCTAGCCGCTTTATCCTGTTCTACAGGGTCACAGGCAAGCTGGAGCCTATCCCAGCTGACTACGGGCGAAAGGCGGGGTACACCCTGGACAAGTCGCCAGGTCATCACAGGGCTGACACATAGACACAGACAACCATTCACACTCACATTCGCACCTACGCTCAATTTAGAGTCACCAGGTAACCTAACCTGCATGTCTTTGGACTGTGGGGGAAACCGGAGCACCCGGAGGAAACCCACGTGGACAACATGCAAACTCCGCACAGAAAGGCCCTCGCCGGCCACGGGGCTCGAACCCGGACCCTCTTGCTGTGAGGCGACAGCGCTAACCACTACACCAATGTGCCGCCCGACATTTAAGTCATATTTATAAATCTTAATACTCTTTTTCCCCCTCTGAACACTACTCAGACAGTTAGCATTAGCAAATCTGACAGTATTGAGTTTTGTCATGTTCACAGATTTTAATATTGTTCGTTGACAACCTTAGTTTGCTAGTATTAGCTAATCTAACAGAATTTACTTTTAAACATTAGCCGGTTGCTAATTTGACAGGATTTCTGAGAGGACTCTTAAAACTCTTCAGACTATTAACATGTCAAAATCTGATAGGATTTCTGACATCTTTGCTGTTGTTGTTGTCTTCGTTGTCACGTTCATGCATTTCGATATGCGTTAGTTACATCCTTAGTCACGTAGCTAGCATTAGCTACCCCAGTAGGATGTCCTGCTAAGTTTAAACAGCTAGTTATCCTGACAGGATAGGATTTAGAGAGGATTTGTAAGTCAAATTCACAAATTCATAAATACTCTTTTCTGTACAAATCAGGCCATTAACATAGAGCTAATCTGACAGGATTTCTGACAGGATTTTTTTAGTCAAATTCAAAGATTTTAATATTCTTCGTTGATAAGACTAGTCAGGTAGCAAAACTTACAGGATTTCTTTGAACGCTATCTATCTATCTATCTATCTATCTATCTATCTATCTATCGATCGATCGATCGATCGATCGATCGATCGATCGCTCGCTTGCTAACCAGACCATTAACATGAGCTAATTTGACAGATTTTTCTTTTAAAAGCACATTTTTTGTTTACTACATAATTCCATATGTGATCCATATGTTATCACATAGTTTTGACGTCTTCAATATTGTTCTACAGTGTAGAAAAGAGTCAAAATACAGAAAAAAAAAATCTATGAATGAGTCGGTGTCTCCAAACGGCAATGATACATTCATCTCATCTCATCATCTCTAGCCGCTTTATCCTTCTACAGGGTCACAGGCAAGCTGGAGCCTATCCCAGCTGACTACGGGTGAAAGGCGGGGTACACCCTGGACAAGTCGCCAGGTCATCACAGGGCTGACACATAGACACAGACAACCATTCACACCTACGGTCAATTTAGAGTCACCAGTTAACCTAACCTGCATGTCTTTGGACTGTGGGGGAAACCGGAGCACCCGGAGGAAACCCACACGGACACGGGGAGAACATGCAAACTCCACACAGAAAGGCCCTTGCTGGCCCCGGGGCTCGAACCCAGGACCTTCTTGCTGTGAGGCGACAGCGCTAACCACTACACCACCGTGCTGCCCTGCAATGATACATTTTCATAGATTTAAATATTCTTCACTGATAACATTACTCAGGTAGCTTAGCATTAGTTAACCTAACAGGAGTTACTGTTAACATTACCTAGCTAACTAACCTGACGGGATTTCTGAGAGGAATATGAATCATTTTTCATTCTCATTATCTCTAGCCGCTTTATCCTGTTCTACAGGGTCGCAGGCAAGCTGGAGCCTATCCCAGCTGACTACGGGCGAAAGGCGGGGTACACCCTGGACAAGTCGCCAGGTCATCACAGGGCTGACACATAGACACAGACAACCATTCACACTCACATTCACACCTACGGTCAATTTAGAGTCACCAGTTAACCTAACCTGCATGTCTTTGGACTGTGGGGGAAACCAGAGCACCTGGAGGAAACCCACGCGGACACAGGGAGAACATGCAAACTCCGCACAGAAAGGCCCTCGCCGGCCACGGGGCTCGAACCCAGGACCTTCTTGCTGTGAGGCGACAGCGCTAACCACTACACCACCGTGCCGCCTGAATCATTTTTATAAATGTTAATAATTCCCTCACCCAACACTACTCAGACTGTTAACACATGCAATTCATGTTATATTAATAGTTTTTAATTATTTTCACTGATAGCATTAGTTAGGTAGCTTAGCATTAGCTAACATAACAGGATGTCCTGCTAGCATTAGCTAAGTAACTATCTTGCCAGGGTTTCTGAGAGGATTTTAAAGTCTTATTTACTTTTAAAAAGGTGTGTGTGTCTCAGAAACTGGGTACTGTGGGGGTAACCCACTAAATATGCTCACAGTTAATAAACTATACGGTTTTGAATGGTGATGTTGGTTTTAATTTGAAATAAAATGATGAAAGAAATAATCTAGATAAAACTAAATCTTTGATGTGAATATTCAGAATTTGGCAAAAATTCTGCAAATTTGTGGAAAAATGGCAGCTTGATCTGGGACATGATAAACGGTCGACTACCGTACATCGCGTTCCCTTTAAAAGGTTGTAGTCCACTGAAAAGTCTACAGTTATCACTAATTGTATTTTAAGTTGTAACTTTATACACCTAAGGATCGGTGCGCTCACAGAATAATCATAACCGTAATAAAGCATCATGCATTAATATTTGATCACTGTTGTAACTCCATTTTCCGCAAACCCAAAACCAATACGATCGCGTGTTTTGATCTAAACGGAAAGCCTCAGGGTCGAGGTCACTACCTCACCAAAAGTAGGAACTTAAAATCACTACGCCGTATAAAAATTTAGTTATAAATCTGCGATGTTGTTTTTTAAAACGAAAGCTGAAAGTTAGGTATAGAATACGTTTCTTACAGAATATGTTACGATGGTAGCCGGTCTTGTATGAATTTCTGAGCTATAAAATGAGCTGTGGTCTATTTTTTACCGTAGCATGTTATTTGTGTGCGGGGAAGGACACGCATTAACAATTTGCATGTGTAGAATGGAATTTTCCACTCCAACTGTTAGAAGTTGATCGTGCTTCCATTTGCGTTCTTTCTGTTACGCGGGTGATCTGTTCGGACGTTATCACTGAAAAGCTGAGTTTTGACAGTTTTATTTTGTTTTAGTCTTGCAGTATAAGGCAATAGAATGTTTCTTTTGCATCTTACTTTCATATTTTGTAATGTTTGCGTATTTTTGGCCAATATTTTGCAACCATGGTCAATTTAGATCGAACTTTTTGATAGAATCTACGGCCTGTCGTTTTGCCCCGCCCTGCCTCGCTGTTCTTTTACCAGCGCCGTTATTCTCATCTTTCCGGTGTGTTCTTGATTTTTCCATTGTGTCCTATTTCGCCATATCAAATACCCAAAATGTCTCATATTATTCACACTTACGTGAATAATCAATTCAGTCATCATAACTTGGCATTTTTAATCCAAGCAATCAAAAAGAGGAAATGTATTCAATATTTTCACTCATCTGTGAAGGAGGGGCTTTAATTCTTCATGATGTAGTTATTTTATATGGAAATCAATTTTACAAAAGCATTTGAATTGCAATCGAACCAATTTTCCACAGTGGAGGCCAGATAAAGCAAGATACTATCTATATTCTTATTAAACATGACAAAAGAAACATGGAGTGTTAGGTAAATGCAAAAAAAAAAAAAAAGTAACATTTGAAAATTTTTTTTTTGACCATAATGTCCCAAATGAGAGACCAGTTTCTGAGACGGACCCAAATACATAACATGTGTGTGTGTGCTACCGTTATCCAGAAAGTATTAGCCAACCTGAGAAGATGAATTGCTATCATTAGCCAGGTAACTAACCTGACATGGTTTCTAGGAGGTCTTACTGATTATAGTTTATGATCTTCACTGTAAGCAAACCCAACAGAATATTACAGAAAACTAATCACCAATCTCTTCTTTTTCAGAAGCACTCTCGGCTTCTCATCAGCTGTTGAAGCAGCTGATTCAGCTAAAAAACCAACAGTGAAAATAGCAAAAAAAAAAAAATAAGGACTTATAATATATTTTACATTCACATAAGATTTTGCTGTCTTAAGTTCATCTTGTTTTTAGAGTCCATTACAACAGAATGTCAACACCGTTGTAAAAGTATGTATGGTCATTTTAATAGAAGTCTACACAACTTTAATAGAAATTCAGTCCAGTGCTACCTTTATTTCCTTCCTGACAAGTCACTCAAGCAT
Organism: Neoarius graeffei; assembly: GCF_027579695.1. NCBI lineage: Eukaryota > Metazoa > Chordata > Actinopteri > Siluriformes > Ariidae > Neoarius > Neoarius graeffei. Next base: position 9,161,681 of record NC_083569.1, read on the forward strand.
TTGATAACTGCCTTCTTTTTCATCAACTGAACACAAACAGAAAAAAAAAAAAACAATCTGAGACAAGAAGCAAGCTATATCTATATGTTTAAACACAGAAACTCCATGAATATCAAAGTAATTCTGAATATTTAAAATTCTGTAATAGAAACGTACCACTTGTGTGCCATAAGCTCTGTAAACAGCGACTCCTAAAAGGAATTTCAGAACTGTATGTTAGTCCATCAAGTCTTAGTGCAGCCCTGTTCTGGACAAATCAGCACTGAGAGAGAGAGAGAGAGAGAGAGAGAAGGTCCTCACATAAGGCTTCAATTGTAAGACATAGTCGCATTTACAAAACCACTTATGTGGTAGGCAGAAAGTGTGAAAGGTTGAAAAATTATGGATCTCAGGGACAAGCTATGCGACACATACAATTTCATGTCGCCACAAGATACGAAGTCAAGGTTATGAAACTGTAATATGTGTAACGGGATGTGGACAATGTTATCATGCTTTTAATTCCTACTTGGATTTCTGGAATTCATAAAAATAATACCAGTGTTTCTGTAAATTCACTTTGCATTCCTATTGTATCTGCAGCTGAAAGGATAAACTGACCAAGCACTAACCTGCTATGTTTACAGCTCTTCCTAAATATATCAATAATAAAAAAAAATTAAGTCCCTGAGATAATCAATGTGTCAGCGTAAGATGTTGTCAAAAAAATCCTGTAGACTGTACAATGTCTTGCAAAAGTATTCATCCCCCTTTGTGTTTGTTCTGTTTTGTCGCATTACAAGCTGGAATTAATGGATTTTTGGAGGGTTAGGACCATTTTAAAGGTGCAAACTGTTGTTTTATTGTGACACAAACAATAATTAAGATGGAAAAACAGAAATCTGGAGTGTGCATAGGTATCCTGCCCCCCCCAAAGTCAATACTTTGTAGAGCCACCTTTTGCTGCAAGTCTCTATTAGCTTAGCACATCTAGCCACTGGGATTTGTGCCCATTCCTCAAGGCAAAACTGCTCCAACTTCTTCAAGTTAGATGGGTTGCGTTGGCGTACAGCAATCTTCAAGTTATGCCACAGATTCTCAATTGGACTGAGGTCTGGGCTTTGACGAGGCCATTCCAAGACATTTAAATGTTTTCCTTTAAACCACTTGTGGCAGCGGGGGCGTGGTCAAGCATCGGTCTGTGAATGGAGAGCGGAGTCAGGGAAGGTAAGTGGCGGAATCACTGCACCTGACGGGAATTAACCTGTGTTTGTGTGTCTTCCCCAGTGACCGTGCCCTATAAGAGGAGAGGGAGCGTGGAGGAAGGGGGCTACTCCCGACCTGGATACCTGTGTGTGTGCGTGCATGCGTGTATAGTTAAAAGCTGAAAAGCTACAATAAACGAGTTTTGAGAGCTCAGTTCTGGCCTGCTGTGCTTCTGTGCTCCATCCACCTAGAACACTTGCTACAGTGGTGCTGCGGGAAAATTGGGAGGAGGGACCTTCCCCGTGCAAAAATGAAATTCAATACGTTATTGACCTGCGCGCAAAACTCCACACACTCACACATCTAACCCAGGAGAATTTGTGGCAGGCTCAAGAACGTCAAATCCGCCTGTACAACAGGGGCACGCGCCTTAAGGAATTCACACCGGGAGACAAAGTACTCGTGTTATTGCCCACGTCGAGCTCTAAATTAATCGCCAAGGTGGCAAGGACCCTTTGAGGTCACACGGCGAGTCGGGGACGTCGAATATGAGGTGAGGCGAACGGACAGGGGTGGGGCATTACAGGTATACCACCTCAATCTGTTAAAACGTTGGAGCGAGGAGGTCCCCGTGGCGCTGGTGTCGGTAGTTCCCGAGAAGGCGGAGCTGGGGCCGGAGGTTCAAAAGGGAAAATTGGCATCACCCACCGCTCCGGTCCCCTGTGGAGCCCACCTCTCCCCGACCCAGCTCACAGAGGTTGCCCAGTTGCAAACAGGATTTTCTGATGTGTTCTCGCCCCTGCCCAGCCGCACCCACCTCATAGAACACCACATTGAGACGCCCCCGGGGGTGGTAGTGCGCAGCCGCCCTTACAGACTGCCCAAACACAAGAAAAAGGTGGTTCGGGAAGAACTCGAGACCATGCTCAAAATGAGCATTGTCGAGGAGTCCCAAAGTGACTGGAGCAGTCCGGTGGTCTTGGTTCCCAAGGCCGACGGGTCGGTCCGGTTCTGTGTGGACTATAGAAAAGTCAACGTGGTGTCTAAATTTGATGCATACCCAATGCCTCGTATTGACGAGTTGCTCGATCGACTAGGCACGGCTCGTTTTTATTCGACACTGGATTTGACAAAGGGATATTGGCAGATCCCCTTGACTCCACTATCCCGAGAGAAAACGGCCTTTTCCACACTGTTTGGCTTACACCAGTTCGTCACACTTCCATTTGGGCTGTTTGGGGCGCCCGCTACGTTCCAGCGGCTTATGGATAGGGTCCTCCGCCCCCACGCCACCTATGCGGCCGTATACTGGGATGACATTATTATTTAGAGTAATGACTGGCTGCGGCACCTAAAACACCTGAGGGCCATCCTGGGGTCGCTGAGGCGAGCGGGTCTCACAGCCAACCCGAAGAAGTGTGTGATTGGGCTGGTGGAAGTACTGTATCTGGGCTTCCACTTGGGCAATGGGCAGGTGCGTCCCCAAATCAATAAGACAGCAGCGATTGCGGCCTGCCCAAGGCCCAAGACCAAAAAGGGGGTGAGGCAGTTCCTGGGGCTGGCTATGATTGTAGGTTTATACCTAATTATTTGGATGTCACCAGCCCGCTGACTGATCTCACTAAAAAGGGGGCACCAGATCCGGTCCAGTGGACGGAGCAATGCCAGCGGGCTTTCTCTAAGGTAAAGGCTGCACTGTGTGGGGGGCGACTGTTACACTCCCCTGACTTTTCTCTCCCCTTTGTTTTACAGACGGATGCATCGGACAGAGGGCTGAGGGCTGTTCTGTCCCAGGAGGTGGAGGGGGAGGACCGTCCAGTGCTGTACATCAGCTGCAAGCTGTCGGTGTGCTAGGGCAGGTACAGCACCATAGAGAAGGAATGCCTCGCCATCAAGTGGGTGGTTCTCGCCCTCCTCTACTATCTGCTGGGGCGCCCTTTCACCCTCTGGTCAGACCACGCACCCCTGCAGTGGCTCCACCGCATGAAGGATGCCAACGCGTGGATCACCTGTTGGTATCTGACACTCCAGCCGTTTAAGTTTGAGGTGGTCCACAGGCCGGGGGCGCAGATGGTTGTGGCGGACTTCCTCTCCCGTCAAGGGGGGGGGGAGTCGGCTGCAGGCCGGACGGCTGCCCGGCCTGAGTCGGGCGGTGGGGGTATGTGGCAGCAGGGGCGTGGTCAAGCGTTGGTCTGTGAATGGAGGGCGGAGTCATGGAAGGTAAGTGGCGGAATCACTGCACCTGACGGGAATTAACCTGTGTTTGTGTGTCTTCCCCAGTGACCGTGCCCTATAAGAGGAAAGGGAGCGCGGAGGAAGGGGGCTACTCCCGATCTGGATACCTGTGTGTGTGTGTGCGTACGTGTATAGTTAAAAGCTGAAAAGCTACAATAAACGAGTTTTGAGAGCTCAGTTCTGGCCTGCCGTGCTTCTGTGCTCCACCCACCTAGAACACTTGCTACACCACTCCAGTGTAGTTTTATCAGTATGTTTAGGGTCATTGTCCTGCTGGAATGTGAACCTTCGTCCCAGTCTCATACCTCTGGCTGACTCAAACAGGTTTTCCTTCAGAATTGCCCTGTATTTTAGTGCCATCCATCTTTCCTTCAGTCCTGACCAGCTTTCCTGTCCCTGCAGATGAAAAATATCCCCAGAGCATGATGCTGCCACCACCATGCTTCACTGTAGGAATGGTGTTCTCAGGGTGTTGGGTTTGTGCCACACATGGCATTTCCCATGATGGCCAAAAAGATCAATTTTAGTCTCATTTGACCAGAGAATCTTCTTCCATGTGTTTGGGGAGTCTGCCACATGCTGTTGGGCAAACTCCAGATGTCTTTTTTCTGGTCACTCTTCCATAAAGCCCCACTCTGTGGAGTGTACGGCTTAAAGTGGTCCTGTGGACAGATACTCCCATCTCTGCTGTGGATCTTTGCAGCTCCTTCAGTGTTATCTTTGGTGTCTTTTTTGCATCTCTGATTAATGCCCTCCTTGCCTGGTCTGTGAGTTTTGGTGGGTGGCCTTCTCTTGTCAGGTTTGTAGTGGTGCCATATTCTTTCCATTTTGCTATAATGGATTTAATGGTGCTCCCTGAGATATTCAAAGTTTGGGATATTTTTTATAACCCAACCCTGATCTATACTTCTCCACAACTTTGTCTCTGACATGTTTGGAGTGCTCCCTGGTTTTCATGTTGCTTGCTTAGTCATGTTGCAGAGTCAGGGTCCTTCCAGAGCAGGTTGATTTATAAGACATCATGTGACAGATCGTTTGACACCTTGATTGCACACAGGTGGATCTTAATCAACTAATTTTGTGACTTATAAAGTGAATTGGTTGGACCAGCTCTTATTTAGGGGTTTCATACAAAAGTTTCATTCAAACTTTTTGCCATCATGGGAAATGCCATATGTAACGCAAACCCAACACTTCTCATCACCCTGAAAACATCATTTCTAGAGTGAAGCATGATGGCGGCAGCATCATACTGTGGGGATGTTTTTCATCTGCAAGGACAGGATTGCAGGAAAGGACAATTCTGGAGGAAAACCTGTTTGAGTCAGCCGGAGGTTTGAGACTGGGATGAAGGTTCACATTCCAACATGACAATGACCCTAAACATACTGCTAAATCTACACTGGAGTGGTTTAAAGGGAAACATTTCAATGTCTTGGAATGGCCTAGTCAAAGCCCAGACTTCAATCCAATTGAGAATGTGTGGCATAACAGGTGGATCTTAATCAACTAATTATGTGACTTATGAAGTGAATTGGTTGGACCAGCTCTTATTTAGGGGTTTCATACAAAAGGGGGTGAATACCTACGCACACTCCAGATATGTTTTTTCATCTTAATTATTGGTTGTGTCACAATAAAACAGAAATTTTCAGTTTTAAAGTACTAGGCATGTTGTGTAAATTAAATGGTGCTAACCCCCCCAAAAAAATCCATTTTAATTCCAGCCTGTAATGCGACAAAACAGGACAAACAACAAGGGCAATGAATACTTTTGCAAGACACTATATCTGTACACTTTACAGGCAATTAATCAATGCAATTAATTATTTTATTAGTTAACTAACACTATTATTAATTAATTGTGTAAATAATTACGTATCGGTCTTGAATAGCCTTCTGTTGAGTGTTTTTTACAGCCCAATATACAACCCCGATTCCAAAAAAGTTGGGACAAAGTACAAATTGTAAATAAAAACGGAATGCAATAATTTACAAATCTCAAAAACTGATATTGTATTCACAATAGAACATAGACAACATATCAAATGTCGAAAGTGAGACATTTTGAAATTTCATGCCAAATATTGGCTCATTTGAAATTTCATGACAGCAACACATCTCAAAAAAGTTGGGACAGGGGCAATAAGAGGCTGGAAAAGTTAAAAGGTACAAAAAAGGAACAGCTGGAGGACCAAATTGCAACTCATTAGGTCAATTGGCAATAGGTCATTAACATGACTGGGTATAAAAAGAGCATCTTGGAGTGGCAGCGGCTCTCAGAAGTAAAGATGGGAAGAGGATCACCAATCCCCCTAATGCTGCGCCGACAAATAGTGGAGCAATATCAGAAAGGAGTTCGACAGTGTAAAATTGCAAAGAGTTTGAACATATCATCATCTACAGTGCATAATATCATCAAAAGATTCAGAGAACCTGGAAGAATCTCTGTGCGTAAGGGTCAAGGCCGGAAAACCATACTGGGTGCCCGTGATCTTCGGGCCCTTAGACGGCACTGCATCACATACAGGCATGCTTCTGTATTGGAAATCACAAAATGGACTCAGGAATATTTCCAGAGAACATTATCTGTGAACACAATTCACCGTGCCATCCGCCGTTGCCAGCTAAAACTCTATAGTTCAAGGAAGAAGCCGTATCTAAACATGATTCAGAAGCGCAGACATCTTCTCTGGGCCAAGGCTCATTTAAAATGGACTGTGGCAAAGTGGAAAACTGTTCTGTGGTCAGACGAATCAAAATTTGAAGTTCTTTATGGAAATCAGGGACGCCGTGTCATTCGGACTAAAGAAGAGAAGGATGACCCAAGTTGTTATCGGCGCTCAGTTCAGAAGCCTGCATCTCTGATGGTATGGGGTTGCATTAGTGTGTGTGGCATGGGCAGCTTACACATCTGGAAAGACACTATCAATGCTGAAAGGTATATCCAGGTTCTAGAGCAACATATGCTCCCATCCAGACGACGTCTCTTTCAGGGAAGACCTTGCATTTTTCAACATGACAATGCCAACCCACATACTGCATCAATTACAGCATCATGGCTGCGTAGAAGAAGGGTCCGGGTACTGAACTGGCCAGCCTGCAGTCCAGATCTTTCACCCATAGAAAACATTTGGCGCATCATAAAACGGAAGATACGACAAAAAAAGACCTAAGACAGTTGAGCAACTAGAATCCTACATTAGACAAGAATGGGTTAACATTCCTATCCCTAAACTTGAGCAACTTGTCTCCTCAGTCCCCAGACGTTTACAGACTGTTGTAAAGAGAAAAGGGGATGTCTCACAGTGGTAAACATGGCCTTGTCCCAACTTTTTTGAGATGTGTTGTTGTCATGAAATTTAAAATCACCTAATTAATCACTCTTTAAATGATACATTTTCTCAGTTTAAACATTTCATCTATGTTCTATTCTGAATAAAATATGGAATTTTGAAACTTCCACATCATTGCATTCCGTTTTTATTTACAATTTGTACTTTGTCCCAACTTTTTTGGAATCGGGGTTGTATTTTTTTTTGCATGACATATTGTGGACACTGGCCTTAACACTACACTTTGCTTGAACCAGTATTACACAATGAAAATCAACTTAAATTCATCATCGACTCATGGTCAGAATCACATATCGCTAAGACGCTCCTCTGTTTTGAGGTCTCAGTACACCTAAGCACAATTTTAGTATTAATGCCTATTTCTGGACACATTACTTGGCAGTTTGTTTTTCTGCAGCCAGTTGAGAATGCACCAACTAACATTTTCATTAGGAAAAGCACATCAGTCAGAGCGTGTTCCTCCAGCCTTATACAGACTACATTAACTGCACTACAAAGTCCTAAACAGAGCAAAACTATTCAAATTTTTTTAGCACTGTTGTATCTTGCTGGTCTCCTGAAACAGAAAAGCCCATCTAATAGGTGTTTTTTTTTTTAAAAACAAAAACAAAAACAGATTAAAACATGAATGTTTGCTTATCACAGGCAAAATTAATCTGAATGTGAATTTTATGAACTTCTATCGAACTTGTGTAACTTGCATACAGTATTTGGTATAACCAATTCATTTAGGCACTCAGTCACCTCAGATGCTTGAAGAGTAGCTTTATTAAATGGAAACAGACAAAAAAAAAATCAATATTTTTCCAAACTGTATGAATTTGTTAAAAGTGTCAAAACAATTTTTGAGAAGCATGTGCACTCTTCATAAAAGTTTAAACGTTATTACTCTGCATTCAGACCTGTCGTGCTTTTTCAATTCGCTACAGTATAGTCACTCTAGTGTTGTTTTTTTCATTAGCAAATCAAGACAAATGCAAGATAAAATGCCGCAACTGAAAGATGGAAAGATGCTAAAATTCTCATTTTAAAACTGTAAAGAATTAGCGTATAAATTAAAGTATATAGAGAGAGTCTCAAATAAACACAAACCCAACCAGAGTCATAGCTTGTGTTAGGGTTAGGGTTAGGGATAGGGATAGGTACAGTTAGTACTAATGAGTACTAACAACTCAGGACACACTCCTTATAAAGAAGTCGAAGAAGACAATAAGGAGAAGTAGATATAATATGCATTCATGCAACACTGTAATAACAAAACGGATTTGCCAGAAGTTTACAGATATACCAACACGCATCAGCTGTAGCATTTCAAAGAGGTGTTTTTGACTTTTTTTCAGCCCTCCTGCTGGCACCAAGGTGAACTACATATTCGATAAAAACACAGACAAGCAGAATGCTACTTCGCTAACGGACATGCCCTTTTGAGTTGCCTTTTAGGGAAGAATTGCAAAGCTATGCAACTTTGCCTCAGTTGTGGACGGAGCTCATTTCCAGGCCAGAAAATGTAAACCTGAAACAAAGAATCGAGCCAGATTCATTACATAGTAATCCTTGACTTGCAAATGGCGTCAAAACAAAATAGAAACCCGGATGTCGGCCATGTTGGTGGATATACAAATGCGGGGTCAAGTGACATTCCATACAAAAAACATAGTCATGCATGCGCAACTCTCTTTGTTTTTCCACTGCTTTAAGCATTCTTTTAGCTCTGCCATATCTTTGTGCTGTATATGGTTGTGGTCACAACAGTACTCGTGGCCGTGGCATGTTCCGATTTTTTAGAATTCCGTCCGTGATTCGGAAAGAGGTCGAGGAAACTCTGAGGCTTAGTACAGAGAGGAGACGAGGGGATCAGGACCATTTTGTCCAATAGTTAAGACATTTCGTCCAAAGCGTTTTTCATACGCACTATCAATTATTTTATATTTCAGGTGTTCTGGTGTTTGCGAACGAAGCCCCCACAAGAGCGCTGCTCTGCACCTGAAGATTTAACATAATTCAGCCGGCTTTAAAAATTAATAACTCGGCCAACGGAGCTCACAGTAAAGCCAGATTTTACAGGCACCTCCTTCTAACCCTAGGCTGACACTTGCACGACTTTTGGCCACGATTTTGTCGTGGCAAGTCGTGCCATTTTGGGGCACGAACTGGGAGGCTCCCGCACTGTTCACGACTAGTTCACGCATAGTTCACGACGAGTTCACGAATGCGTGCCCGTCCACATTCACGAACTGGCACGACGAGTTCACGCATAGTTTGCGCATAGTTTACGCACTTCCCGCATTGGCACGACGAGTTTGCGCAATTCGGACGGTGTCGTGCCGACTTGGGCACGCCTGTGTCATGCACAACCTCATCCTCATCAGATACCCACACGCAATTTCAGAAGTGGACCGCGAAGATCCGGACACACATGATCTGATCCCTGGTGGATGGAGGACTGACCGACACCTGCAGGGGCTGCTGCCTCTAACCGGCCATCATACCCAGAAGGATGCAAAGGATCAGCGAGACTACCTGTCACATTACTACATGTCCCCTGCTGGTGCTGTCCCTTGGCAAGAAAGAATGGTAGTAGCTTCATGAGCTGCATCCACAGTTGTTCCATTTTTTAAATAAAAGAAACGAAACTCCCCCCCCAAAAAAGTCATGAAGAAATAGAAAATAAAAGACATTAAGGAAAAAAGCAAGAAAAAAAATTGCGAATGGCGAGAAGTGTCTGGGAAGCCCTATATATACCCCCGCACCGACGCAAGCGCCACTGTCGCGCAGTAGTCGTGAACTGCTCGTGAACTACTCGTGAACTTGACATGAGCTGTTCGTGAACTATGCGTGGCAGTTCATGACAGTCGTGGCATGGTGCGCACTTCCACGCACTGGCACACATCCTCCCGCATCGTCCCGACGAGTTCACGACGAGATCACGAACAGTTTGCGCATAGTTCACTACCCGGTCGCGAAATTTTGTCGTGACCAAAATTTTGAATGTTTCAAAATTCTCGTCCCGACATAGCACGCAGTCACGACGGGTTTACGCACACTTCACGCCAGTTTATGACTAGTTTGCGCACTGGCACGACTCGAGTTGTGCCAATGCGTGCCATGGAATCGTGCAAGTGTCAGCGTACCCTAAGTCTCTCCCTTCGAAAGAGCATGGTCTTAGGTCAGTAGGACCATGCCTCGGCCCGGGATTCACGAACGAAGCCCTTGCGAGAGCACTGTTCCGTGCCTAAAGATTTACCGGTAATATGATCCAGCTGGGTGGCACGGTGGTGTAGTGGTTAGCGCTGTCGCCTCACAGCAAGAAGGTCCGGGTTCGAGCCCCGTGGCCGGCAAGGGCCTTTCTGTGTGGAGTTTGCATGTTCTCCCCGTGTCCGCGTGGGTTTCCTCCGGGTGCTCCGGTTTCCCCCACAGTCCAAAGACATGCAGGTTAGGTTAACTGGTGACTCTAAATTGACCGTAGGTGTGAATGTGAGTGTGAATGGTTGTCTGTGTCTATGTGTCAGCCCTGTGATGACCTGGCGACTTGTCCAGGGTGTACCCCGCCTTTCGCCCGTAGTCAGCTGGGATAGGCTCCAGCTTGCCTGCGACCCTGTAGAAGGATAAAGCGGCTAGAGATAATGAGATGAGATTAGATGATCCAGCTGGAAACATAGACATGCAAGCGAGCAGCCTGCAATGACAAGGGAGCTAACTCATCCCAGGGTCAGCAAGTGGCACGGGCCGACATGGTTACCCCCCTTAGTACATTCTTTAGTGTCCAAGCGAGCGCACGCACGCACTATGGCACTCATTTGCTTTACAAAAATGTGTTTTACTTCGGTCAGATTCCATTGAGAATTCCTCCTTTTTTTGAACAAACACCTGAAATATAACATAATTGATAATGCGTCTGAAAAAGGCTTTGGACGAAATGTCTTAACTATTGGACGAAAAGGCATTGGATGAAATGACCTGTATTCGTACTCAATGGTCGGTAGAAGCGTCTTATCTTCAGAAAAGTCTGATTTTTAAAAATAATATGGGTCAAAACCACACATATCTATCTTCGCTCGACCGTTCGAATCGTGGTAATACTGAGAAAATTCAGCATTGTTTACAGACACGCTTTCAGCGGCTGCCGTCCTAGTTGCTCTGTATATCCACCATCATGGTGGACGCTCATGACGTAGCACATTTTGATCAAGTCATCTTTACTGCAAATCTATCAAATTGTATGAATGTTGATGGTTTTTGAAATGCTTTTAAAGGATGGCACCTATCACTGGAACTATCATGGAATTTGTGAGCCATTTTAAGGTTAGTGTGTGATGATGTGTGTGATGATTTAGACATGCAGTTGGCGCTTTTGCATTCTCATATCGTGTTATCTGTTACAACCAAACCGAAGAGAAAAAAAAACGGTGTTTGCATACAATATAAAAGATAAATTCCACAATGAAGCAGAAATATCAATTCCCAGACATTATATTGGTCACTTGTGTGCAGGTTGAAAGTACGCTGATATGAATTTTTGTACATTATGGGCTCAAACCAGAAAGAGAGGAAAACTGGGATCTGGAGCATTTTAGCCTTTCTTATTGGGCCTGGGATTGTCCGTGGATCCTGCGGACATGCACAATAAAGCTGCTTCATTTTTGGGCAGATGGGTTCGACTGGCATTTCATACCATACAGATGCAGAAATGCCAAACGTGTAGAGCGCATGTTTACAGACAAGCACAACAAAGTTCATACAATGCAAGTAGTTCAAGTACAGGTCCACTGTAGACATCATCGAAGCTCAGCACATTAGCATGACAGTAACACCAGAGTCAGACCAAATGATCACAAGACTATTATCCATTGTCTTATTCTTTTGCTTTCAGTCACACAATGATGATGCTGGATGAGCACAGTGCTTTAAGTATCTATGATAACAGTTCAGAAATAAGGTCTTGTTTAAAGACTTATAAAATAAGTTTATTTACTTCCTGTTTTTCTGATATTTTTCTACCTCCAACCTCTTCTGATCATCTCACATCACCTTGATCATTTTTACTCAGGATATTTCAATTCATTTTTTTTAAAGGGCACATTACATATAGGATGTACTGTATGCGTTTGCCCATTCTTTCTAAATTAATGCTACGCTGGCCCAAAAAACCACAGTTGCTTCAACTTGACACAGACCTGCAAACACAAAAAAATCAGCTGAAAGCAAGGGAGTAACTTTGATTTTGACATTGGTGGGGACACAAAAGTGATCCAAGGCAGAGCTTCCGAAAGGTGTTTTTTTTTTTTCCATTAGCAATCATAATTTCATGTCATGCAGATCTTATAGGTTAACAAGAGCAGTAATTAAGCTCAAATTTAGTTAAAATGATATTTGGATATATAATTTAGTGATTGCCTATTATAGCATGATTATGATTACATTAGTATTGCATTTGTAGTATACCCCCCATTCTTTTGTCTTTTTGTTGCCCCTCCATTTTCCATATTATGTCTTTTTGTTGCCTGTTTCTGTGTTCGTAACGTGTGTTATGATTTTCACTGCAGATGTGCTTCTGACTTCTTTTATGTTCATGCTGCAGTTACCAATATTCATCTGTAGGTGGCAGTAAAGGACCATGGATTTGTTGTATCTAGCCTAGCCTAGTAGTAGTAGAAAGAGGTCTCTGTAAAACGGTGAACGCAGCAGACTCAGCAGCAGACTCAGCGGCTGTCACGCTGTTGATTCTGAAATGCAAGTCGCACATCTGCATGGCCATGCAGTAGCCTACATCTGACTACTTACATTCTGTAAAACCATTAGGTCTATAAATTTAACATTCATTCATCGAGGATATTATCTAACACCAAGTTACATTGCTCCAGCATTCCTTTTCTCTGCAGCTATGCAGTAGCCTAGCTCTGATGCGTCCTGTCATGTTGCTAAACCTGCCTAAGGAGCCGCAGCAATACTTTTATGAAGGGTTTCCATACATCAAAAGGATTTTGTTGAGTTTTTAAAGCTCGATGGAAACCCTGCACTTACATTCTTGACTTTGAAGAAGAATGAACGAATGTCTCGTTTCTTGGGAGGGGGGCCGTCATCCATGATACTCAAGTCAGCATTCGAGTCGTAGGGCAAGCATGCATGGACATCGAAGTCCAGCTCAATTTGTAGGCTGACGGGGGTTGATGGGCAGGTAGTCACAGCTGCTGTGGGAAGTGTGCTGCTTTTACAGCAGATGGAGTGACAGCTGGGATAGCCAATCATGTAAGTTAGCGAGAAACAGATAGCTAATCAGAGAATGTATATCTACGTTAGAGGGGGGATTATTAGCAGTGTCATACATTTAACCCTTTGTGTGCCATATAATCATTGCTCAGGTTAGGACATCGGTTTTATTGATCGTGATTACACAGTAGCGGCTGAATATCGGTAGGGACACGTCCCTAGCGTCCCTACCCAAAATTACGCCCTAGGCTGAAAGCATTTTTGTTCTTCATCTGCAAGTCTGGAGGAATTTCCTGTGCACAAATTGGGATTTATGTATAAACTTGACTTAAAGTTGACATGGAAACGGTGTGTGCCGTTACACATACAGGTCCAATTTGGCTAGTGTGTGTGTTAATAAATAAATAAATAAATAAATAGAACAGAGTATTGAAAGTTTGTTTTTCATTTCCTACTCCAATTAAAGGGAGTCCATTATATTACTATACAATGCTGATCTCTTGTACCATGGCAATTTCCTGGTATTTAGTGATTTTTTTCAAGATTTAATCATTTGGGAAGAAAAAAAAAAGTCAGATATTTTGTCCAATTAGTGCTCTGTGCAAAGTAAGATACTCTTAGGCTTAAGATGGATGACTATTTTCAGAAGTAAATTTGAAAATAAGTCATGTGTATAAGGTCTGCATCGTTCATAATTTCATCGCTCTCATTCAAAAACAGGAGTGTCCCTCCAACACACAGAGTTCAGAAATGATATTTCTTCATTATTTTTCTTAGTTACTGGCCACACTACTTCTAATCTCCATTTGGATTGAATTGAATCCAAACTCTCATAACTGTCAAACATCAAGAGCTTAATTGCCTTCCAAACAGTGCTTACAGACCCTTGATCACTTATTGGCCCCAGCTCTCCCTATCATCACTCTCATCCGTATTCGATTCATATCCAGATGCAATACCCGATTCCCTAAACCCAGGAAGCTCCAAAGTGCAGAAAAAGTGAGCCTCGGTAGGAGAACTCTCACTTCGCTCTTCGTCTTGACCCTGGCCTGAATCCCGGTCCTGCTCTGGCTTCTTTTCACCGTTCGAAGACTCTGGAAAGAAGCTGAACGGATCCAGATGCACCACATTAGGCTTCTTCAGGGGTGAGAAATGAGGAACGTTGTCTCTCAGAGCAATCTCCAACAGGCTGTCCTGAGATCCCACTGCAGGAGACAGAGGATTCAATAAAAGTGAAAAGATCTGAATTTGCCACTAAGAGGTGTCTACCTTTTTTTTTTGCAAGATTTGTGATGGAGAAAGGGGGAGGAGAAAAAATACAAGTGGTGAAAGCTCACTGGCAGAGGAGGACGAGTGTGTGCGGAGCTCCAGCTCCTGGATGTGTTTGATGAGCATGGAGAGGTGTTGCAGGAGCTCGCCATTCTGCTGCAGGAGCTGCTGAGCTCGAACCTGAGCCTCTGTCCTCGCCCGTGCCTCCAAACACAGCTGCTGCTGGAGCAGGGCAGCCTGACAATGACAAACAGAAAAAAACTCCAATGATTATCAAACATCAATAATAATAACAACCTTTCTGTGTGGAGTTTGCATGTTCTCTCTGTGTCTGCATGGGTTTCCTCCCGGTGCTCCGGTTTCCCCCACAGCCCAAAGACATGCAGGTTAGGCTAATTGGTGGCTCTAAATTGACCGTATGTGTGAACATGAGTCTGAATGGTTGTTTGTCTCTATGTGTCACCCCTGCAATGATCTGGCAACTTGTCCAAGGTGTACTCTGCCTCTCGCACAGTCAACAAAACTCGATGCCGATTATTCATTTCTCTCAAGCTGGGATAGGCTCCAGCTTGCCTGCAACCCTGCACAGAATAATTGGTTAGAGATAATGGATGGATGGATGGATGGATGGATGGGTGGATGGATAATAACAACCATACATCAGTTGTAGTACCCCAGTTACATACATAACCTTCCATCAGACCTTTGTCACAAGGGTTTGTCCTGATGGCAAATTTCACCAGACAATAATATACAGTATTCATAAAGTATATAGTCCAAATACCATATTTTATTGATATTGAGAACTCTGTTAGGACACACAGGCTACAAACTGTACTTGCAGTGTGTCTGAATTTAGCATTCAATTTACTAAGGCTGTAGTACATAATGCAAACTGCAGCTATTAAATGCACATACTTCTGCAATACGGCTGCCACAGAAATGGTCTGAGGTGCAACATTTTCAGTTTTACCACTTGGCTGGCTCCTGCCAACCACTCACCTTGATACAGAATGTCCATACTATGTGGGTAGTGTGTGGCCTGTGACTGCCTTTATCATCATGACAGCTCTGTCTCCCTGTTGGTGTGGTGGTGCAAGGGCATCAAGACGACTATTGGATTTTGTGAACAGGGTGGGTACTCTTCTAGGGGGTACTAACCCAAAGGGAAGGATCCTGAACTGATATGTCAATTGGAACATGGAAATATGACATCCTTTAGATTCATATCAGGTTCATAGCCCCATCCTTTCTGGTATCCATCCATCCATTATCCATAACCGCTTATCCTGTACAGGGTCATGGGCAAGCTGGAGCCTATCCCAGCTGACTATGGGTGAGAGGCAGGGTACACCCTGGACAAGTCACCATGTCATCACAGTGCTGACACATACAGACAAACAACCATTCACACTCACATTCACACCTGTGGTCAATTTAGAACCACCAATTAGGCTAACCTGCATGTCTTTGGACTGTGGGGGAAACCAGAGCACCTGGAGGAAACCCATACAGACACAGGGAGAGCATGCAAACTCCATGCAGAAAGGCGTCCTTCAGCTAATGGGCTTGAACCCAGAACCTTCTTGCTGTGATGTGACAGTGCTAACCACTGCACGACCGTGCCGCCCCATATCTGGTATGTACAGCAGTTAACAAGACACTTACATCTTTTTTGGAATCTGAAAATATCTTTAAAACCTATCTATTTTGTAGTTGTCAACTGTCACGACTTTGCCATGAGACTCACAATTTTTTGCACTGAATCACACTCTCGTGCTTCCACTGTCAAATTCTCATGATTTTTCATATATATTAATGGGGGGGGGGCGGCACGGTGGTGTAGTGGTTAGTGCTGTCGCCTCACAGCAAGAAGGTCCGGGTTCGAGCCCCGTGGCCGGTGAGGGCCTTTCTGTGCGGAGTTTGCATGTTCTCCCCGTGTTTGCATGGGTTTCCTCCGGGTGCTCCGGTTTCCCCCACAGTCCAAAGACATGCAAGTTAGGTTAACTGGTGACTCTAAATTGACCGTAGGTGTGAATGTGAGTGTGAATGGTTGTCTGTGTCTATGTGTCAGCCCTGTGATGACCTGGCAACTTGTCCAGGGTGTACCCCGCCTTTCGCCTGTAGTCAGCTGGGATAGGCTCCAGCTTGCCTGCAACCCTGTAGAACAGGATAAAGTGGCTAGAGATAATGAGATGAGATATATTAATGGAAAACAAAGCATTATTGATGCACCAGTGCATGCAATGTCCACTTTGGACACAATATCGTGTTTCCAGAAGCCTAGTGAAAGAGCTTTTGAAAGGACGTTCATGACTGACTGCAGGAAGTCAACCAATGAAATCGAATCTTACTTTGTCATCATTTCCACATTACCGGTGGGAAAGACGCACATGCCAAAAATTACTGACCGCGATTCTGGATCTGAGGGCCCTCCAAGTTCTACAAAACAGAAAATTTCCAAGCATCAAGGTGCAGCTAAGTATGATATGAAGTTTAATTCCAACTAGTCCAAAATCTGTCCATGCATTATCACTGATTCAGTGAGCAAGCACCATTTCTGATGCACTGTTTGCAACAGGAGTATCAGTTGTAAACACCAAGGCCTTCGAGATGTTGAACTTCACATGCAAAGAAAGTCTCATAAAGATCTTGAAAAAGCGAGATCATCATCAGGATCACTCTTGGCCATGTTTGCAGCACAGACTTCTGTCAGTGAGAAGGTATCATTTTATATTTTATCATGTTTAAAAAAAGTTAAACAGACTATGTTTCAATTAATCTAAGCTCAACTGGATTTATTTGCAAAGTTGCTAAGTTAAAGTAAAATAATAACTTATTTTGAACTGTCCCACAGATATGTTATCATAAATGTATAGCCAAATATTTTTTTCAACAGGAACTTTGCATGCTGTGTTTGATATGTTTATTATTGTTACAGTAGTAGCCTAGCTAGTCTGTGTTGGTGACAGGAAATAAAAAAAAGAACATAAATGTATAAATATATAATTGGAAGTTATTACTATAACATTGATATTAAGGTTTTGGGATTTTTGGTGATGGTATTCATCTCATCTCATTATCTGTAGCTGCTTTATCCTGGTCATCACAGGGCTGACACATAGACACAGACAACCATTCACACTCACATTCACACCTACGGTCAATTTAGAGTCACCAGTTAACCTAACCTGCATGTCTTTGGACTGTGTGGGAAACCGGAGCACCCGGAGGGAACCCACGCGGACATGGGGAGAACATGCAAACTCTGCACAGAAAGGCCCTCGCCGGCCACGGGGCTCAAACCCGGACCTTCTTGCTGCGAGGCGACAGCACTAACCACTACACCACCGTGTCGCCCGGTGATAGTATTACTTTGAGTAATTCACTAATTTTATATTTCTTTAATATTATCTTTCTAATAATTTATTTAATATTATAAACTGTAATGAATAAATATTTTATAAATTATATTTAATACATATGACAGAATATTTACTCAGCTTGTAGTGTTATATTCAGATAATTTTTTTGTAATGAAATAATTATTTATTTACTCTTTCATTTAATAAAGGGCAAAATAAACCCCAAACTATGCTGCAATAAACTGCAAACACATTCACTTTTATGACTATGCATAGTTTTTTTTTTAATGAATCCTGGAATACATTTATCTAACAGTAATAATGTTGAGTGTCTGTATTTGATGAATTTTTGCTTCATATCCCCTTTTGCTTTATAGCCCCCATATTTGGGCATAACATGTACAATTATACACATGAAGTTCCATAGCATGACGTTCCATAACATTTTTCCTTGTGTCCGAAGGGGATATTCACCCTAAGGCCACCAATTCTCTCTTAAAGTTGGAAAAATCATTTTGCCCCCCTAGACCCCCCACTAAGGCTTTGCCCTGGACCTGACTGGGGCCTACAGCCCCTGGACCCTGGCTTTCTCACTTCTTTTTCATTTTGGGGTTGACGGCTATGCTATTTTCATCCCATCACTGGGAGAGTGTGAGCTTGAATCTCAACAATGCCACTGCTGCCCAGGGCCAGAAGCCAAATTTGGTTTTGCTACTAGGTGGGAGGGATGACATATTCTTTCTCCCTTGTCAATCACAGTGACACTAGCCAATCATGTGCATCTGGGAGCTCATGTATGAAGAAGAGGATGGATAGCACTGTTCTCTGAGCATTTTACACTGCCCTATGATGCCACGTGTGCAGAAGTTAAAAAATGATTCTTCATGTGTCTTGGAGGAAGCATGTGTTAGCCTTCACCCTTCCCCATTTGCTGGATGTTGTATGATATGAGAACTGGCTAGTGGGTGTTAGAGAACAGGTTAATATGGATGAAGATGCAGGTTAGTGTTATTTATTAAGATCCAAAACAGAAAAATCCAAAATGTTCATCAGTGGCAATGTCAAAGTCAGGCAAGGGTCAGGTGATGAACAAATATCAATATATCAAGGGCAAGATCAGAGAGCAAAAACCAACAAAGTCAAAAACTAGAGTAACAAAATATGAACAATCAAGTCTTGGTAAAATCTGGCAACAATTAAACAGGGCATTTACTTTGCACATATGTGTACTAAGAGTCCTTATATGCTGTGGGCTGTGATTGTGTGAAATGATGAACAGGTGTGCATGATTAAAAGTCTGGTGACTGTGAACATGAAAGTGTGTGTGGGTGTTGTATTCTGTGGAGGCCATGTTTGTAGGCTGCAGTGTGTTCTGGGAAGTGGAGATTAGTGTGGATTCCGGTGGAGACATAACAGAACCCCTCCCTAAAGAGCTCGTTCTGGGAGCAGAACTCTAGGTGACCACTAGGGTGAGGGCCATGGTTCTCAGGATGGATGGCATGAAATTCATGGCAAAGGAGAGGGTCAAGTACATTGTGAGCTAGAATTTAACATTGTTCCTCCATGTCAAGGCAGACTGTCCTTCCATGTCAAGGGGTGCAGGTAGCATAGTTGGATGAACATTAGAACCAAGTGGACCAGGGATGATGAGCTTGAGACACGAGACACAGAATGATGGAGCAAGTTGACAGAGGCATGATGAAGCTATGGCCTAAAGTTTAGAGAAGCAGCTTTGGGACCGAAGGCTCATCTGTTTGATGCCCTGGACCAGCAGGAATGGCTGAAGTGCTGTTGAGCAAGGTACCTAACCCAACTACTCCCCAGGCTGCCCACTGCTGTGGGTATTGTCAGGGTCTTGTTGTATGTTGCTCTGGAAAAGAATGTCTGTTAAATGCCTGTAATGCATGGTAATACAAGCCACTTCATTGATATGGTGACAGATCTTGTAAGGGCCAGTGTACCTGTCATTGAGTTTTTTGCACCCCTGCATGTTCCTGAGTATACAATCACCTGGTTGATACTGGGGAGTTTTACTTTGGTGATAGTCAACAAGCTGTTTGATTCTCCTCGCCACTCATTTCTAGTTTTGGTGGGTGCTCTCCTACACTTGCTCACTCTGCCTGACCTTGTCATTTACTGTGGGTGAGTCTGCAGGAACAGCTTTTCATGGCCAAGAGCTTTGCAGAATTGTGCAAGGAATTCTGGACATATTCAGCCCAGGGGAGAAACTGTGCCCAGTCATTGTCATTCTCAGAAAACATGGTTAAAGATGAATTCCGCTATTTTGAAAGTGGTGGGTAAGCTTGGCAGGGGAACAAGCCACAAAGACTTGAGGATGCAGCCAATGACTGTCATAATTATCTTATTCCCTCTGGATATAGGAAGGTCAGTGACAATAGTAATGTGGGACCAGGGATGCTGTGGCATGGATAGTGGCATGAGTTTACCTGGTGGTAGCATGTGGGGTACCTTGGCTTGTGCACAATCAGGTACATACTTGGCTTTAAGTAACTGATATGTTCTCTGTGTGCCTTGCTGGCCTGTGGCAGGAGCTGTGTGTAGTAGATGATGAGTCTGCCTTTCCACTTATGTGGCATGAAGGTGAGGTTCAGGGGGCATGAATCAGGTTCTTGCTGTACCAGAGAATTTGCTGTCTCATGGTCAACGTGCCAGGTTAGAGCTCCAGTAAAGCAGGAGGGAAGCAGTATAGGTTCTGGTTCAGGATTACTGCTTTTGGCAGGAAATGCACAAGACAGAGGATTAGCCTTAGTATTCTACATCCCTCATCAATACAACAGTTTGAAGTTAAAGCATCTGAAGACCAGGACCCACTGAGCCTGTTGTGGGTTCAGATGCTTGGTTGTCTTCAAATGCTCAAGGTTTTTGTGGTCAGTGAAGATTGTGAAGGGATACATTGCTCCCTAAATCCAGTGGTGCCACTCCTCCAAGACAAGCTTCACTGCCATCAGTTCACAATTTACCATTTTGAGACAATACTCCCACTCCCGTTTCAGAGGTGTCCACCTGTACGACAAAGGGCTTGGACAGGTCTGTGTGTTTAAGGATGGGGGCTGGTGAAAATACAGTCTTAAGCTTATGGAAGGCCTCATTAGTTGCTTTGTTCCATGCCAATCACTTGGGAACTTTCTTGAGAAGTGACGTGAAAGGATTAGCGATGGAACTGAAGTCTCTTTTGAATGTTTGATAGAAGTTGGCAAAGCTGGAGATCCTTAAGCTTTTTGATGGTCTTGGGAGTGGGCCACTCAGTTAGGGCTGCCACTTTGGCTTGGTCTATAGCTACGCCTTCAGGACTGATGGTATAACCCAGGAATGATAACATGGAGACAAGAAACTCACATTTTTCCTATTTTATGTAGAGCTGATTCTTCAAGAGAAAAGACAGAACCTTCTTGACATGAATGGCATGGCTTTCCAAGAAAAGGGAATAAATCAATATGTTGCCAATCTATGATATGGCAAATTTGTCCAGCATCTCCCTCAACACATCGTAAATCAGGCAATGGAACACCAATGAGAGACTTTAAGGCATGACACAGTACTCCAAGTGGACAGAGATGGTGCTAAAAGCCATCTTCCGCTCATCACCTTTTCTGATATGCACAAGATTGTAGGCACTGCATAAATCAAGCTGAGTGAACACTCTTGCTGATTTGACCTATTCAAGGGCTGAGGGGACAAGTGGAAGTTGGTAATAATATTTATTGTGATCTGGTTTAGATTGCAGTAGTCTATGCATTGATGAAACCTCCCACCATCTTCGCTACAAAGATAAGACAAGACAAGAAGCCTTTATTTATCACATGTACACTCAAGCACAGACTTAAGCATAGTGAAATTCCTCCTCTGCATTTAACCCATCTGAAGTAGTGAACACACACACACACACACACACACAAGTGAGCAATGAGCACACACACACACACACACACACACACACACACACACACAGTGGGAAGCTATGCTACAGTGACCGGGGAGCAGGTGGGGGTTAAGTGCCTTGCTCAAGGGCACTTCAGCTCAACCTTCAGGCCATGGCTACCCTATGTTAACCTAACTGCATGTTTTTGGACTGTGGGAGAAACCAGAGCACCTGGAGGAAACCTATGCAGACACGCAGAGAACATGCAAACTCCACACAGAAAGGCCCCCATTGGCTACTGGGCTCAAACCCAGAACCTTCTTGCTGTGAGGTGATGATGGTAACCACTACACCACTGTGCTGCCCAGATCCCAGATGAGGCAGGATTAGTGTATGGATGTATGTACCCTTGCTGGAGAGCTTTCTGGACATAATCTTCCATTGCTTGCTGCTCTGTTAGTGACAGTAAATAGATCCAGTTGCGAGGTGTTGTGGTCATTTGAATGAGCTCAACAGCACAATCGTAGTGTCTATGGGGTGGTAGGCCACTCCCTTTGATTGTGTTGAACACTTCCATGAATTCATGATAGTCTTTAGGAATGTCAATGGTGGTTGCTGGGCTGGGACTTTCCATTGTTGTGGACATGATGGAGAGCCATGGCAGCTGAAAATCCTGGTGATTAAGTTGCTCAGACCACTTGGTAATTTCTTCATCTTGCCAGGAAATCTGGGGATCATGGTGACTCATCCAGAGAAAGCCAAGGAATATGGGATTTTTGGTGGTGTTGATGACAAGGAAGGAGACTGACTCTTGATGGAGCATGTTGACCTGAAGTAGAAGGATTTTGGTGCCTTTGCTGATTGGTCTGTCATCAATAGCATTGACATGCAAAGGGTGCTACAGGGGTTGTGTGGGGATATTGTTGTGTCTTAATGCTGTCATGGTTCATGAAATTGCCAGTAGCTCTGGAGTCAATCAGGGCTGAGAGAACAGAGACAGTATCTGAGTGTCGAATCAGAATGCTGAATGTAAAAGCTTGGTGAGACAGAACCCGTGATAGACTAACTGTAGGTGTACTGTTTGCAGCGGTGGTTCTCTCAGCCTGGTCAGAGGAGGTGTAGGGCTTGGAATAAGTAGGACACTGAGTTACAAAGTGATTGGGGTTAGGTCAGTTGAAACAAAGTTTCTCCCTTCTTTGCTTCATGTGCTTGGTGAGGCCTAACTTGGTGCATTTCAACTGCATGGGCTCATTGTGGTCAGACATGGGCATGGGGCTCATCATTCCCCGGTAGGCTTGGCAATTGCTGATGAGTTGTTTGAGGCAGACTGTCAAATGAAAAAACATGTTGAGGGACATTTTATCATTGTGGCAAGCCAGCTCTGTGAGCATTTCTGCTTTCAGTGCTGGTCCATTCCATCTGCTTCTTGCTGCCAATTCCACTGCATACTCTGTGGTATTTCTTCTCCCCTGAATGACAGCCAACAGTTGTTCACTGATTTCCTTGCCTTCTGAAGTGTGGTTGAAAATGCTGAAAAACTGTTTGACAAAGCAGTTATACCAGGACAGGAACTCCCTGCACTGTAAACAAACTGCGGTGGCCTATCTGTGGCTTTCTCAGTAAGCAGACTGAGGAACTGCATGATTTTCTGCTGATCGAAGGCACCTGATTGGTCAGGGAAGTACAGGGAGCATTGCGGCAGAAAGCCCTTTCATAGTGCAGTTTCATCTGAAATTTTTTCAGGACAGAATATAAGTAAGCTTAGAGGTGCAACGGAGTTTTGCTGTAACATGAGAGTTTGGGGGACAGCATTGGTGAGCAGGTTCACCTGGGCATCCAGCTTGCCTGAGCGTTGCTGTTGTTCTCCCACCAGCATCCTTTGAGCTAACATGGCTTCTCTCCGGCTCATTCCTCCTACTGCATCCATGGAGAATGATTAATTAATCTGTTAGAGAACAGGCTAATGGATGCAGATTAGTGTTATTTCTTAAGATCCAAAACAGGCAAATCCAAAATGTTAATCTGTGGCAAAGTCAAAGTTAGGCAAGGGTCAGGCAATGAACAAACAGCAATATATATCAAGGGCAAGATTAGAGATCAAAAATCAGGAAATAAACAAAGTAGCAAAATGTAAATAATCAAGGCTTGGCAAGTCTGGCAACAATTACACAGATGGTTTACTTTACAAATCTGTGTGTTCACTGCGAGTCCTGAAATGTTGTGGGCTATGATTGTGTGAAATGATGGACAGGTGTGCATGGTTAAAAGTCTGGTGACTGTGAACATGAAAATGTCCATGCTGTGTGGGTGTTGTAGTCCATGGTGGCCATGTTTGTAGGCCGCAATATGTTCTGGGAAGTGGAGATTAGTGTGGATTTCAGCATAGACCTTACAGTGGGTAGGGAAAAATGAAAAATCGGTGGAGTCTGACAGTAAAAGTGTAAATGATACCCTGTGGACAGTGTGATCATTAACCATTGGTCTGCTGTTATGAAGCTCAAAGGGGAGAACCCACCCACTGCCAACTGTCAGTGTTAGAATCAACATTGGGACCCCTTGGTAGTTTCAGTAAATTATTTTAAAAACTGTAACTTTTATTTACAAAACTAAAAAAGCCAAGATATTGCCTTGTTGTTACTGAGGATAAACTTGGGGTTAGGTTTCAGTGTAGCCATAGCATTAATTAGGTACAGTAATAATAATATCAACTGAAGATCCTCAGTGTGTGTTTTTGCCTGTGCTGAAGCAGCCTGGCTCTTCTGTTCCTGCTGTTTGAGCTGTTTCTTCAGGAGCTGGACCCGGTGGCTCAATGACAGGTGCTCTGGGATCAGAGACAGCAGTCCTGATGGCTCTATTTCCACCACGGTATCTTCAGAGACCTGGGGACAGAGAAAAGTTTCATTAATTTATTGATTTTAGTCTCAGGAAATGGACTGAGACCAAGACATATTTCCAATGTTTTGTCTTTTGAGTTCTGAGAACACAGTGAACTGTGTAGTGTATAATCCATCCATCCATCCATCCATCCATCCATCCATCCATCCATCCATTATCTATAGCCACTTATCCTGTTCTATAGGGTCACAGGCAAGCTGGAGCCTATCCTAGCTGACTATGGCCAAGAGGTGGGGTACACCCTGGACAAGTCGCCAGGTTACATAGTATCTCATCTCATCTCATTATCTCTAGCCGCTTTATCCTGTTCTACAGGGTCGCAGGTGAGCTGGAGCCTATCCCAGCTGACTATGGGCGAAAGGCGGGGTACACCCTGGACAAGTCACCAGGTTATATAGGGTAGTATCTCATCTCATCTCATCTTATTATTTCTAGCCGCTTTATCCTGTTCTACAGGGTCGCAGGGGAGCTGGAGCCTATCCCAGCTGACTACGGTCGAAAGGCGGGGTACACCCTGGGCAAGTCTCATCTCATCTCATTATCTCTAGCCGCTTTATCCTGTTCTACAGGGTCGCAGTCAAGCTGGAGCCTATCCCAGCTGACTACGGGCAAAAGGCGGGGTACACCCTGGACAAGTCGCCAGGTTATATAGTATATAATATATTATTATATTTTTATTATGCTATATTATATATTACATATTTTAAATTCTTATTTCTGCATTTCATTTATATCATAGAATAAATTAGATGGTTACTGAGAAAACCCTGCAATAGATTGATGACCTGTTCAGGGTATACTCCACTTCTTACCCGAAGTCAGCTGGGATTGGCTCCAGCTTCCCTGCAACCCTGACAGATAAGCAATATAAATAATGGATGGATGGTTACTGAGAATCTGGTTTTATACAATATCCTAAGATGTGAGAGCTCTACTGTCCTTGGTTTTCATAAAAATGAAGTCTTAAAAATGGTTACAATCTCAAACTTTTGTTCTTTAACCATTCCTAATTTTATGGTTGGCTTGAAAGATTTCTTTGATGATTGCAAGTAAGATTATGTTGTGTCAAAAATAAGCAATATTTCATGATGCTAAACATTAGAAATATATTTAAACAAATCTCATTCTGAAGTCTGTTTTAGAATGATACCATGAAAGTTCAGGTACATGAGTACTGATGATATGCATCCATCCATCTATTATCTGTAACCGCTTATCCTGTGCAGGATCACAGGCGAGCTGGAGCCTATCCCAGCTGACCATGGGCAAGAGGCAGGGTACACCCTGGACAAGTCACCAAGTCATCGCAGGGCTGACACAAAGACAAACAACCATTCACACTCACATTCACACCTACGGTCAATTTAGAGCCACCAATTAGCCTAACCTGCATGTCTTTGGGGGAAACTGGAGCACCCGGAGGAAACCCACGCAGACACAAGGAAAACATGCAAACTCCACACAGAAAGGACCCCGTCAGCCACTGGGCTTGAACCCAGAACCTTCTTGCTGTGAGGTGACAGTGCTAACCACTACACCACCGTGCCACCCTGATGATATGCAGGCCATGTACATTTTATTAATTATAGACTTGATAGAAATGCTAAAACAACATGCTCGAGGTTGCATTATTAATTACAGCACAGAAGAAAACATCAAAATCCCACAAGAAAGCTGGTGGTATTTTCATGTTATCCAAGATGACTTGTTTGATACTGCTTATAATTTTGTAGCCAATCATGTGTCAGCAGCATAGTGCACAAAATCATACAGATACATACTAATATAATCATATAATCAACATTTACTGTAGTGAAGAGAAAAGCATCACAGAATGCACACCAACCCTTGAGATGCATGAGCTACAAGAGCAGAAGATCACAACTGTCAACTGTCCAGTTTTGGTGAATCTGTATTTTCTGAAGTCTCTTGAGTTTTTGCAGCTCTTCATGCAATGAAGGTAAATTATTTTCTTCCTCAGCATACTAGAGCTTTACATCTTAAGAATTACATTTACTTGGTCTTATGATATAATTTACTGTACTACAAGTCCCAGTGTGTACAAAACAGCTGCATGGAGACCTATTTTTTTAAAAAAAAAATCTTTTACAAAATTGCATTTATTATGCATGTTAATCAAAGTGCATCGAGACAGTACCTTTACATCTGTCTTCTGCATCATCTCCTCTGGGTTGGTATCAGCATCTGGAGTGTCCTCCTCATCTCTTCTCTCCTCCTCACACTTCACCAACCATTCTGTCAACACAAATTGACAAAATCATTTGAACAATCTTCCACTTGACTAGTACAGTTAAAAGTATTTGTACTTGTAATATTATCAACAGTTTTGGCTTTAAAAATACAACCCCAATTCCAAAAAAGTTGGAACAATGTGTAAAGCATGAATAAAAACAGAATCAGATAATCTACAAATCATGGAAACTCTATATTTCTTTGAAAATAGTACAAAGACAACATATCAAATGTTGAAACTGAGAAATTTTATTGTTTTTTGAAAAAATATATGCTCATTTTGAATTTGATATCAGCAACATGTTTCAGAAAAGTTGGGACAGGGGCAACAATAGACTGAAAAAGTTGCATAATGGTAAAATAATAATAATAATAATTTGGTTAATTGGCAACAGGTCAGTAAGATGATTGGGTATAAAAAGAGCATCCCAGAGAGGCGGAGTCTCTCAGAAGTAAAGATGGGGCGGGGTTCACTGCTCTGTGAAAGACTGCATGGGCAAACAGCGCAACAATTTAAGAATAACGTTCCTCAATGTTAAACCACAAAGAATTTGTGGATCACATCATCTATGGTCCATAATATCCTTAAAAGATCCAGAGAATCTGGAGAAATCTCTGTATGCAAGAGACAAGACTGAAAACTAACATTGGATGCCTGTGATCTTCAGGCCCTCAGGAGACACTACATTAAAAGCAGACACGTGTCTGTAGTGGAAATCACTGTATGGGCTCAGGAACACTTCAGAAAACCATCGTCTGTGAAAACAGTTCATTACTGCATCCACAAATGCAAGTTAAAACCAGATATAAACAATATCCAGAAACACCTCCCCCTTCTCTGGGCCCGAACTCTTTTATGATGGACTGAGGCGAAGTGGAAAACTGTCCCGAGGCCTGACGAATCAAAAGTAGAAATTCTTTTTAGAAATCATGGACACCACGTCCTCCAGGCTAAAGAGGAGAGGGACCATCCGGCTTGTTATCAATGCACAGTTCAAAAGCAGCATCTGTGATGGTATGAGGGGACATTAGCGCACATGACATGGGGAGCTTGTACATCTGGGAAGGCATCATTAATGCTGAATGATGTAAACATGTTTCAGAGCAATATGCTGCCATCCAGACTAAATCTTTTTCAGGGAAGGCCTTCCTTCTTTCAGCAAGATAACGACAAACTGCTTTCTGCACATATTACAACTGCATGGCTCCGTAGTAAAAGAGTCCGGGTGCTAAACTGGCCTGCCGCAGTCCAGACCTGTCTCCCAGTTAAAACATTTGGCGCATTATGAAGTGCAAATTACAACAAAGGAGACCCCGAACTGTTGAGCAGCTGAAATTGTATATCAGCAAAGAATGGGACAACATTTCTCTTTCAGATCTACAGCAATTGGTCTCCTCAGTTCCTAAACGTTTACAGAGTGTTGTTAAAAGTAGCGGTGATGCAACACAGTGGTAAACATGCCCCTGTCCCAACTTTTCTGAAATGTGTTGCTGACATCAAATTCAAAATGAGCATATATTTTTAAAAAAACAATAAAATTTCTCAATTTCAACACTTGATATGTTGTCTTTGTACTATTTTCAATGAACTATAGGGTTTTCACGATTTGCAAATTATCACATTCTGTTTTTATTTACAGTTTACACAGCGTCCCAACATTTTTGGAATTGGGGTTGTAAGAACGTTCTCTCTTACAGCTCTCAACCGAATCAGGGTAGCCCTCCGTGAGCATTACTCTAGGAAAAATGTCTCGTCTTTCAACTTCACAGCTTCCCTTACCAATGATATCAACCAGAGTGTCCTAAGGTTAACACCATGACAGACACTAGGTGGGTTTCCATTAACCTGCTTGATGCGCAATTTGAAATAGCGAACTAAAAAATGAGTAACGGAAACATGAATTTCAAAAAACTCTCAAATATTGCAAGAAAGTTTATATGCTCATATGAGGTGGCTTTTCAGATGAAATGACAAAGCAATATGGTGTAAAATTGAAATGGGAACATATTTTTCACATTTAAGTCACATGGCATGGCATCAAGAGGAACAAAACCAGTGGAAATCACCACTTTTTAATTGGAATGACTTTTAATTCATGAGAGGTGCTCAAAAGTGCACATCTTTCTGCAGGGGTGTCCAGACTTAGCAAGAAAGGGCTGGTGTAGGTTTTCATTCCAAGCAAGCAGAGGCCAAACCTAATAGTCTATTGAAAGCCAAGATCAACTGGTTAAACAGGTGGAATCAGGCTGCTTGACTGGAATGAAAACCTGCACCAACACCAAGCCTTTCTGGATAAGTCTGAACACCCTTGCAGTACCCACTCAGGCACCTGTCCCACTTTCTCCAAGAAGCCTAACCACTCTGAACTGCCATTTGATACTTGGAAGTTTTGATACTTCATAGAAGCATCACTCTTGTCTACTCGGAAAACTCTACATGCAAGGCCCAAATGAGGTATATCTCCTCTGGGAAATCCAAGAAACCCTGATGGAGAAGCTTGGTGTCAAAGGCCATGGGTGGATGTAAGACAGACTATATTTAGTCCATATCTTTGCAGCTTTCATGCTGCTTCAGACTCTGAAGTGTCCCTGCCATTGAAGTGACATTCCATGTTACCAAACACAGTTTAGACAGGCCTAGTCAAACACTATCCATAAGCGCTGATTCCAAAAGTGTTCGTTAAACTAAACTATTTCATTAACTGATCCAGTGCATCAAAGGTACAATTTCTTTAGAGGAAAGAAAATGATCTGTAATAACAACACTCACCAGACAAAATACCTTTTTTATATGATTAGATTCGCAACAAGAAATATTATTATGACTTGAAAATTATTTGCTGAATCAGAAACCCCCCCGAAATAAAGTACTAATTATAGACTTACCATCCACAGTGTCCAGGCTCTGTTTATGACAAACCTCAAATGCCTGTCCGACTGTCTGCACAATTCTCATAGCCTGACTCTAACACCACAACAATGGAAGAGAAGGAAAAGAAAGGAATTAACTGTATACAATTGCAATCATTTTTGATAAATGGGACTAAACTCACATTTTTCTCTATTTCCTTCCTACATTTCTTTGTATTCGTAGATAACTGCTTCATAGTCCTTCGTTCTTCAAAATTTCTTCAAGAAACTATAACCAATGGATTTTATGGTGCAGTCAATAAAAAGGAGATTAGATCAACCTCTACCGAACTCATTAGTATTCAACCCTGATCACACAAGCATCAAGCCTGCTCCATGTCCATACCAAATCAATTCATCTGCTCTGCGGGAAGACATTAAAAATCACATTTGTCTACTGGTTCATCCATACAATGTCAATTATCCGACTGACCTTTCTCTTGGATTTGAACACGTTGCAGCGGAACACATTACTCTTCTTATCTTTTGCAATATAACTGAAGATTTTAAGGTCTTGGGAATCATGGGACACATAGAATATTCTGGGAAAGGAAAAAAAGAAATACATATGATCCAATAAAATAGATAAATGCAAGTGAACATTTCGAGAACAACCAGAAAATATAAAATATATTCAAACCATACCTATTCAGCAGATCTGAAAAGTAGTACAGGACTAAGAAGTAATTTAGGATTCACAGAAAATTATATACTTTTATGCTGATTTATAGATGAATGTGCAACTGGAATTATTTTATACTATATGCGAAAGAAACTAATAAATTAATGGATGTTGTGTTAAAAACATAACTTGAACATGGCACCATGTTAGTGGCAGTTGTCAGCTTTGTCTAATTTCTGATTTATATTGTGTTTTATCATGTGTTTTACAAGTCTAATGCTTTACTCCTGTACATTGTCATTGTTACCTCTGCCGACTTTGTTGGAGTAGGTTAGGTTTTTGAGTCAGTTTGTTTGACTTTTCCCAATATAACTCAAAAGCTAGTGAATGGATTTTGATGATATTTGGAGGAAAGGTGAACCATACACCAAGGAATAATTGATTGAGTCAAATCCAGATATGTACACTACCATTCAAAAGTTTGGGGTCACTTTGAAATTTCCTTATTTTTGAAAGAAAAGCACTGCACTGTAAAATATAATAAGTTGACTTTACTTAAAAAAATATGCAAAGTCGTTGCCTCAAAAAAAGTAATTTATGTTGATTTAGATAAATTAGATTGGGTTAACTTATTTTTTGTGAGTTTGCAGTACTCAAATTAACTTAGATTAGTTTGATTACATTAACTTATTTATTTTGAGTTTGCAGTACTCACATAAACTTATATTAATTTGATTACATTAACTTATTTATTGTGAGTTTGCAGTACTCATCTTATATAATTTTGATTACATTAACTTGTACTGTAAACTTAAAATAAATAAGTTAATGTAATCAAAATTATATAAGATGAGTACTGCAAACTCACAATAAATAAGTTAATGTAATCAAATTAATATAAGTTTATGTGAGTACTGCAAACTCAAAATAAATAAGTTAATGTAATCAAACTAATCTAAGTTAATTTGAGTACTGCAAACTCACAAAAAATAAGTTAACCCAATCTAATTTATCTAAATCAACATAAATTACTTTTTTTGAGGCAACGACTTTGCATATTTTTTTTAAGTAAAGTCAACTTATTATATTTTACAGTGTGTTCTTTTCAATGAAGATCACTTTAAACTAATCAGAAATCCACTCTATACATTGCTAATGTGGTAAATGACTATTCTAGCTGCAAATGTCTGGTTTTTGGTGCAATATCTCCATAGGTGTATAGAGGCCCATTTCCAGCAACTATCACTCCGGTGTTCTAATGGTACAATGTGTTTGCTCATTGCCTCAGAAGGCTAATGGATGATTAGAAAACCCTTGTACAATCATGTTAGCACAGCTGAAAACAGTTTAGCTCTTTAGAGAAGCTATAAAACTGACCTTCCTTTGAGCAGATTGAGTTTCTGGGGCATCACATTTGTGGGGTCGATTAAATGCTCAAAATGGCCAGAAAAATGTCTCGACTATATTTTCTATTCATTTTACAACTTATGGTGGTAAATAAAAGTGTGACTTTTCATGGAAAACACAAAATTGTCTGGGTGACCCCAAACTTTTGAACGGTAGTGTATGTGGATCCAGGATTTTTTTTTGTCTTTTCCCAATGTAACTCAAAAAGTAGAGAAGGCATTTTGATGAGATTTGGAGCAAGGTGGACCATGGGCCAAGCAACAATTGACTGCAACAGCATCAGCATACTGGATCAGCATGAAATGCTATTTTGCATGGATGCTCGCTAACAAAAAATGGAAATTTGTGCTTGAGGCAATTTAAAACATGCTCTTTTTTAAATTATTTCACCTACAGTGTGTGTTTAAAAGTTTAAAGCATAGATTATACTGTATAGGCACATTTTTTAATCATTAGTCATTTTGATTTTAAAATTATGGAACATAACAATATATGTACTTTAGGGTGGTCCCCAAATTTTTTTTTTTAGGATTTTGTTATGACCACCTTAGCTTTTTTTTTTTACATTGCCTAAAAGAAGTTATTGTGCGAAATTTGGTTAAGATTGAACAATGTTTAGTGGTGCCACAAAGCCATTAAAGTTTTCACTCAAGACACAATATAAAATAATGTGGCTTATTAACTGTTTCATATTAATACAAACAATACAGTAATATAACTTCCTGTGTTCAAAGTAACAATAGCTATTACTTGTCTGTGATTTTCTAAACCCTTCGGTATTATGGTATCTTGTGGAGATAAAAGAACACACTAAGGACCTCCCTAGCAGAAGGAAGCTTTCTCCCAGACAGTTCCTTGGAAGTGGGACCAATTAACCAAACATAATTGTCCTTTCTGGTGTTGTGCTTTGCACCACCGGTACTACTTGTATTACTTTTGCTAGCCATCTGAAAAACATAGAAAGAAAAACATTCACAACTTCATCAGCATATTACGATCAGTGCTCATTGTTTAAGAACCCCTTAGTGCATGAAAGTTAACCTTCTATCAGTCTATAAACTCTTCCTGCCTCTTCTTTTTCATAGAAGTGGCATATTCCCTCTAGAACTGTGACTTTTTGGGGGTTTGAGATCTTCTCTGCAACAGTCTACGCACCAACTAATGTTAATGGCTTAACCCGATTTGCAACCTCGTGTGGCACCTCTAAATATTAACCAATTTTTCTGAAATTTTGCTTGTTGCCTTCTTTTAGCCGATGTAAAAAAATGGTAGGGTGGTCGGAATGTTTTGGTAAAAAAAATTTTTTCCCATACATTTCGGGACCACCCTAATGTACTTATATCATGCTATTTACTGTGTTATAGAAATACTCAAAACGAGCCAAAAAATAGCCAAAACAACAATCCTGGTAGTTTCAATGGTGAAACTGAAACATGTGACCCAGTTCCTGGGTGGAGAATTGAGATTTTACATTAACATAATGTTAGCTCATAGAGTATTAGTATACTATTACCTTTGCTAACTTTGTTGGAGGAGGTTTTCGCTTCTGTTTGTTTGTTGGTCTTTTCCCAACATAACTCAAAAAGTATTGAATGGATTTTGATGAAATTTGGAGGAAAGGTGGGCCATGGGCCAAGGAATAAATAAGTACATTTTGATGTAAATCTGGATATGTATGTGGATCCAGGATTGAGATATGTATACAGATCCAGGATTTTTTTGGCTTCCCAACATAATTCAAAAAGTAACAGATTTTGATGAAATTTTGAGGAAAGGTGAGCCATGGGTGAAAGAATAACTGAATAGATTCCCATGCCAATCTGGATATGTATGTGGAACCAGGATATTTTTTGTGTGTGTGTATATTCTAATATGTGGCTTGGTGGAGGTATGCGCTCTCCCAAATACCCTTCTAGTTTGAATTTTTTGATTTTCTCTTTTATACACATTTAAGAAAGTTATCCCAAGTCTTCACATGTCTGTTGGCCTAACCTTATTGGTCCAGTTAGTGTATGATGAAAGAAAGATTAATTGCTATTGAAAGTGCTACATATAGGCTGTGTAGAACTCATGTGGGTAGTGTGAAAACCTGCTCATTGCCCTGTATCCTCCTTGCCCTTTTCATTTTCTTCCACAAGGGAGTCTTTAATACAGTGTAAAATATACATTTTGTAAGAGGTTTATGCAATTTCAAGATTATCCATCCATCCATCCATCCATCCATCCATCCATCCATCCATCCATCCATAACTGCTTATCCTATGCAGGGTCAAGGGCAAGCTGGAGCCTATCCCAGCTGACTATGGGTAAGAGGCAGGGTACACACTGGACAAGTTGCCAGGTCATCACAGGGCTGACATAAAGAGACAAACAACCATTCACACTCACATTCACACCTATGAGCAATTTAGAGCCACCAATTAGCCTAACCTGCATGTATTTGGGGTGGCACGGTGGTGTAGTGGTTAGCACTGTTGCCTCACAGCAAGAAGATTCTGGGTTCGAGCCCAGTGGTGGATGGGGGCCTTTCTGTGTGGAGTTTGCATGTTCTCCCCGTTCTGTGTGGGTGTCCTCCGGGCGCTCTAAAGACGTGGATTAGGTTGATTGGCTATTCTAAATTGTTCATAGGTGTGAATGTGTACCCACCACCAGATGAGAGTTTGGGTCCCTCTGGTGTGCTATAATCACCCAAGGGAATTCAGGGAAGCTAGCTGACAACTCTACTGTGAGGACAGCGACAGACAGGCATGCCTTTGGCCTGTGGGGGAAACTGCAGCACTCAGAGAAAACCGACATGGGGAGAACATGCAAACTCCACACAGAAAGGCCCCCATCCGCCACTGGGCTCGAACCAAGAACCTTCTTGCTGTGAGGCAACAGTGCTAACCACTACACCACCGTGCCACCCTAAGATTATAGAAATATAGTTATTTCCTGATTGGTGCTGAATAACAGACGATGATGACAGTTCAAGAACTCAGCTTCTGTGTTTACTATCTTGCATATGGACTCTGGAAAGGCTCAGTTCTTATCTCGCAACTTGACTTCTCCTCCTTGGCGCTTAAGGGCCATTTGAATTTCCTTTCCAAGATTAATAAAAGTCTTACCAGCATGAAACATCTTACTGGGGAATTGATCTTTACATGTTTTTTAAACAGTTTAAGGGTGTTTTCACACTCGAGCCCAGCCTCAGAACCAAGGTTGGGCTCATTTAAGGTCATAATAGCAGGTTTGCATTCACATTAAAGAATTCCTTTGGAAGCATGGCTCAACTGCACAACTCCATAAATCACACAGTTTGTGCATGTACAACCCCGATTCCAAAAAAGTTGGGACAAAGTACAAATTGTAAATAAAAATGGAATGCAATGATGTTGAAGTTTCAAAATTCCATATTTTATTCAGAATAGAACATAGATGACATATCAAATGTTTAAACTGAGAAAATGTATCATTTAAAGAGAAAAATTAGGTGATTTTAAATTTCATGACAACAACACATCTCAAAAAAGTTGGGACAAGGCCATGTTTACCACTGTGAGACATCCCCATTTCTCTTTACAACAGTCTGTAAACGTCTGGGGACTGAGGAGACAAGTTGCTCAAGTTTAGGGATAGGAATGTTAACCCATTCTTGTCTAATGTAGGATTCTAGTTGCTCAACTGTCTTAGGTCTTTTTTGTCGTATCTTCCGTTTTATGATGCGCCAAATGTTTTCTATGGGTGAAAGATGTGGACTGCAGGCTGACCAGTTCAGTACCCGGACCCTTCTTCTATGCAGCCATGATGCTGTAATTGATGCAGTATGTGGTTTGGCATTGTCATGTTGGAAAATGCAAGGTCTTCCCTGAAAGAGATGTCGTCTGGATGGGAGCATATGTTGTTCTAGAACCTGGATATACCTTTCAGCATTGATAGTGTCTTTCCAGATGTGTAAGCTGCCCATGCCACACGCACTAATGCAACCCCATACCATCAGAGATGCAGGCTTCTGAACTGAGCGCTGATAACAACTTGGGTCGTCCTTCTCCTCTTTAGTCCGAATGACACGGCGTCCCCGATTTCCATAAAGAACTTCAAATTTTGATTCGTCTGACCACAGAACAGTTTTCCACTTTGCCACAGTCCATTTTAAATGAGCCTTGGCCCAGAGAAAACGTCTGCGCTTCTGGATCATGTTTAGATACGGCTTCTTCTTTGAACTATAGAGTTTTAGCTGGCAACGGCGGATGGCACGGTGAATTGTGTTCACAGATAATGTTCTCTGGAAATATTCCTGAGCCCATTTTGTGATTTCCAATACAGAAGCATGCCTGTATGTGATGCAGTGCCGTCTAAGGGCCCGAAGATCACAGGCACCCAGTATGGTTTTCCGTCCTTGACCCTTACGCACAGAGATTCTTCCAGATTCTCTGAGTCTTTTGATGATATTATGCACTGTAGATGATGATATGTTCAAACTCTTTGCAATTTTACACTGTCGAACTCCTTTCTGATATTGCTCCACTATTTGTCAGTGCAGAATTAGGGGGATCGTTGATCCTCTTCCCATCTTTACTTTTGAGAGCCGCTGCAACTCCAAGATGCTCTTTTTATACCCAGTCATGTTAATGACCTATTGTCAATTGACCTAATGAGTTGCAATTTGGTCCTCCAGCTGTTCCTTTTTTGTACCTTTAACTTTTCCAGCCTCTTATTGCCCCTGTCCCAACTTTTTTGAGATGTGTTGCTGTCATGAAATTTCAAATGAGCCAATATTTGGCATGACATTTCAAAATGTCTCACTTTCGACATTTGATATGTTGTCTATGTTCTACTGTGAATACAATATCAGTTTTTGAGATTTGTAAATTATTGCATTCCGTTTTTATTTACAATTTGTACTTTGTCCCAACTTTTTTGGAATCAGGGGTTGTAGTTTTGCTGTTTATATGCTTTCGTACCAACACTCAAGTGGCAAAGAAAACCATGTAATGGGTTCAGGGTGTGTCAGCATGTCAGGGTCAGGGTGTCAGGGTATGAAATTGCTTGTGAACTCCATAAAGGTGAACGACAGATTCCAGTCTGCATATCTGTTCTATGTATTATTAATCATCATAACAATTGAAACAGGAAGCAATGTGACAAGAGGGACCAATTATTACTTCCACACCTGGACGTATAAAGACTGTTTTCTGTCTAATTTTTTTTATTCTTTCCATAAAAATTTGTTCATTAGAAATCATTAAGCCCTATCAATACATTTCTTACCTGTAAATGGGATCCTGTGCCAGTGTTACATGACTTTCATCCCAGCTATATGCGCTTTTCTGAGGAAATATGTAGCATAAAAAAGTTGTAAATCCTGTCATTATGAGATTTGCCATACTTAAAGACCAGACAATGCCTTTCAAGACCTTTTTTTTCTTATGCAACACCACTTTGACACCATCCACCGCCACGATGAGGCTGACTTTCATCTTCTTGATGTTCTTCATTTTAAACTCATACTGGAAATCACAAAAGCAAACAGAAAGAAACTTGTCATATTACCAAGAAACCACAAATTCCTCCATCCTGAAGACCTAACAGCTTTACATCTGACTGGTACAAAGCACTACTTTGAGATCGCACGAAAGGAAGACCAAAAGATTTGCAGAGAACGTTTTCTTTCTCGTCTTGTCAAGAAAATCAGCATGAGCTCATCGATTATTTATTTTCAACTCCCGAGATAAAGCGCTGTCCTTTTTAACCAGACGCTCAGCGATAAACCCTGGCTATCTATTTAAAAAAAAAAAAAAGTGGAAGGGTTTTTACTCTCAAAGCAAACTGGCGCAATGCTGCTGCCATAAATCTATAAGCTGGCCAGCACTGGAGCAGGTCCAAAATAAAAATGTATGTCCTTGGCTAGAAGTGCTCCTTAAAAGAAGAGGTTACATTCTCTGGACAGTTTTCATTGAATCAGAATCTTTCTATTTGAAAACATGAATTTGAAAACATGAATAATTAATGAGAGAAAAATATCTTGATAATCTTGTCATTCTTGTGACTGTTTTTGTGAGTGAATGATGAATAAAACAGGAAGCAGTGAATCGTCTATGCCAGGGGTTCCCAAACTTTTCCATGCCAAGGCCCCCCAAACAGCATTAGCTTCTGGCTGGGGACCCCCTTTGCAAACCCACAGACAATGCTACAAAATATGTAAAGAAACATCAACTTTTAGAATGTTTTCTCTTACTTTTATTCAATAGTCAATAATTGTTACATTTGTTTAGCATAAGAATATTATTAACTAACATGTTTTCAACACGGGGTGGCACGGTGGTGTAGTGGTTAGCGCTGTCGCCTCACAGCAAGAAGGTCCGGGTTCGAGCCCCGTGGCCGGCGAGGGCCTTTCTGTGCGGAGTTTGCATGCTCTCCCCGTGTCCGTGTGGGTTTCCTCCGGGTGCTCTGGTTTCCCCCACAGTCCAAAGACATGCAGGTTAGGTTAACTGGTGACTCTAAATTGACCGTGAGTGTGAATGGTTGTCTGTGTCTATGTGTCAGCCCTGTGATGACCTGGCGACTTGTCCCGGGTGTACCCCGCCTTTCGCCCATAGTCAGCTGGGATAGGCTCCAGCTTGCCTGCGACCCTGTAGAACAGGATAAAGCGGCTACAGATAATGAGATGAGATGTTTTCAACACAAATATTTTTGCACTGAACAATAAACTATATAACCTCCTGTAGTACCTGATTCAACTCGTTATCCATCCTTTTTGCGACCAGTGCCTCGCGATGGAGCATGCAGTGTGTGGCCACTACATGCGGGGCCTTCTGCTTAATGAGCGCGGTCACTCCACTGATCTTCCCGGTCATTGCCGCGGCTCCGTCCGAACACACCCCCACACACAACGGGTCCAGTCCAATCCGTTAGACTCGATGTAATCGTCCAAAACTTGAAAAATGTCTTTCCCAGTAGTTCTTCTTTCATGTGCTTTACAAAATAGTATTTCCTCCACAAATCTTTCCTGTGAAATAAATCTGATGTACACAAGCAGTTGGGCCTCATTGGATAAATCTGTGCTCTCATCCAGCCGAAGTGCGAAGTATTCGCTGGCTCTCACCTGCTCCGACAGCTGAGCAGATACGTCTTGAGCCATGTCAGCAATCCGTCGGCTCACGGTGTTATCAGAGAGTGGGACAGCATCAATTTTTTTGGCAGCATCCTCACCAAGCAATTCTTGGACAATGTCTTTGGTGGCTGGTAAAATCAAATCTTCTCCAATTGAGTGAGGTTTTTTAGCATAAGCAATGTGGTACGAGGCTAAAAATGATGTCTTCAGGGCCCGCTCGGGGACAGTAGCTTGCTGGGTGAATGCAGCAGATTGCCTGACCAAATGCTCTTCTTTGCGTCTGAAGAAATCTACTGTTTTTTCGGCATCTGTCAGATGTTTTTGTACCAAGTGACACTGAAGTTTCGAAGGTTTTAAGCACTCATTTGACAGGGTCTCCAGACAGAGGATGCATTTCGGGCAATCATGGCCATTTTTCTGTATGGCTGTAAAGCCATACTTAATGTATGCTGCCTCATATTTTCGGATTTTAGTTGGCCAGGACTTCTTAGTTTTTTTCGCAGCAGTGTCCTCCGCAGGGCTGTTGGTTTGTTCCTTCGGTCTCTTCTTCAAAAACCTGTCCATTTTGCGCTAGCAATATGCTAGCTTGAGAAGCAAAGCAGCTTGATAAATGGCGCAAACCGCAACGTCACAGGCAATCGGAGAGATGAGCATGGCAAACAACGTTTTGATATGATGTATTATTATTAATAATTATATTTTATAATAATGATTAAAAAACTAATTACAATATATTTAATAATTATTCTTTTAAAAAGTATACATTTTTTCACAATTTTTTTGTTATCGTCCCTCCAACTTTCTGAGGCCCCCCTAGCGGCCCCCACTTTGAAAACCACTGGTCTATGCGCTCCAAAAGCAGCACAAAAAGATATACAGGTATCAGAGTGCCTCCCATCCTACAAACTCTGAAATAAGACACCCAGTCAGTTTCTTTTGTTTCGCCTATTTCAGAAAACAACAAGCCATTTAGATTTGGCTCCACTTTCTATGTCACAAGTGGAGCTCATTAGAATAACCCCGCCTCCTCATTTGAGTATCTCCATTCCTGGCTTGATAACTGCCTTTGTGAATGAATATGCATGTGAAAACTGCTACCTGATTAGCTGGCGGAAACAGGGGGTGGGGTGAGCAGTGGCTCATTATCATTTAAAGGAACAGGCACTCAAATCGGCCATTTTGAAGTGGGTTGTTTAGAAAGGGTGAGAAGGGAGCTGTGGGGCTTTATCCGAGTGTTATTTTGACGAAAACATATCACAGACATTTCACTAAGACCTCAGGGAACTGTGTTGACTTGTGGAAAAGGGATATCATATGGCACCTTTAAGAAAAGTTGTGGCAAAATATTTAAATGAATAAAAAAAGTACATATTTAAATCAAATTAATACATTACTAGGTTTTAGAACATATATAAGTTAATAAAAAATGTAAATGTAATAATTTTTTTCATAACTATATTAAGTAAACACAATGTTTTAGAACGAACAAATCTACAAGTTTTTGTGCAGTGCCATAAAGTCTAATAAAGTCATCAAAATTATTCTGATGTTACAGATTATATGACAAACGATAATATCTTATCATCGATCGGCAGTTGAAATGATTTTCATTAAAAAGAAAGATTTCATTAATTATATAAATCAAATAAAAAAATTATTGAATATTAAACCCACTTACCCGGACCCTTCTCATGGCTGCCAGGATGTCGAGCCTGCTTTGGGGACGCACAATGTCCAAAGTGCCAATAAACTAAAGAGGATGAAGGACAAGGTGGACATGGGGACATCATTTAAACTCACATCTAATCTACAACCTGCTGAAACACACATATTTAGCACATCAGACAGCCTCATCAGTGACACTACTATCCCGTCACACGCACCTTCACCTGGAACGCAATGCCGCACTGGAAGCTGTCATCACTGTCATCCACCAGGTTATATTTGGTCTTCTCAGGCATCGTGCGTGTGGCTGGAAGTGATATGGAGTCAAATATGAGCTTTCACAGGAAGCCTCTGGTGACTGCCGAGTATGTCAGGATCATATCAATCAGAATAACCCTGGCCATCATTCCACTCTAACAGATCTCTATTTATCTCTTAAATAACAACCATAAAAAACCCACACCAACCTGCCTTACCTGATCAACAGAATAGAGGAACCCTCTGATGCTGATGCGTGCACAGATGCTGCCAGCCGTGCATCCGCTTACTGCATCCAGCTGTTTTATGGTTGCAGCTTCTTCTTGGCTTGTAATGTTTTGGAAGCTTGGAGGGGCTGGATGGGATTTGTTATGAAAAGCTGACATCTAGTGGTGGATCTAGTGCTAGTGGTTCATGAACAGGAGCCAAGAACATGTATGAACCAGTGATGTCACCACAGAACCCACAATTCCCTCAGCACAATTTGTCCGTCCATCCATCCATCCATCCATCCATCCATCCATCCATTATCTGTAGCCACTTATCCTGTTCTACAAGGTCACAAGCAAGCTGGAGCCTATCCCAGCTGACTATGGGCGAGAGGCAGGGTACACCCTGGACAAGTCACCAGGTCATCGCAGGGCTGACACAGAGACAAACAACCATTCACACTCACATTCAGACCTACGGTCAATTTAGAGCCACCAATTAGTCTAACCTGCATTTCTTTGGACTGTGGGGGAAACCGGAGCACCCGGAGGAAACCCACGCAGACACGGGGAGAACATGCAAACTCCACACAGAAAGGCCCTCGCCGACTGCTGGGCTTCAACCCAGGACCTTCTTGCTGTGAGGCGACAGCGCTAACCACTACACCACCATGCCGCCCCCAGCACAATTTGTAAAAAGCATAATTTGTAAATCACCTTCGACCTGTATTGCATTCAAACAATACAACAACACATTATTTGATGTTTTACCACATGATTTTTTCCCCCCCAAAACAAACACATTTCAATTCTGATTCTTGGAACACATTTTTAAAAATGTTGGGACGGTAAAAGATTTACCACTTTATGAAGTTGCCAGTCCTTACAAAACTTAAAAGATGTTTAGGGACTGAAGACACCAAGTGATGAAATGTTTCAGATGTTATGGTTTTGTCCCATTCTTCCTGCACACAGGTCTTATGGTGTGCAACAATACAGGGTCATCACTGTTATATTTTCATTTTCAAAATCCTCCACAGGGCGGCACGGTGGTGTAGTGGTTAGCACTGTCGCCTCACAGCAAGAAGGGTCTGGGTTCAAGCCCAGTGGCCGACGGGGGCCTTTCTGTGTGGAGTTTGCATGTTCTGCATGGGTTTCCTCTGGGTGCTCTGGTTTCCCCCACAGTCCAAAGACATGCAGGTTAGGCTAATTGGTGGCTCTAAATTGACCGTAGGTGTGAATGGTTGTTTGTCTCTGTGTGTCAGCCCTGTGATGACCTGGTGACTTGGACAGCGCGTACCCCACCTCTTGCCCAGAGTCAGCTGGGATAGGCTCCAGCTTGCCCACGACCCTGTACAGGATAAGCGGCTACAGATAATGGATGGAAAATCCTCCCCACATTCTCTATTGGAGACAGAGTGGACATGCCGTCTTCTTCCACAGCCACGCCTTTGTAATGTGTGCAGAATGTGGTTTTGCATTGTCAGGTTGAAATCTCCCTGGAAAAGATGTCATCTTGAAGGCAGAAGATGTTGCTCCAAAATCTCAGTGTACTTTTCTGCATTAATGCTCCATCACAGAAGTGTAAGTTACCTTTGTCAGGGACACTGACACAACCCCATACTATGACGCACCCTGGCTTTTGGACTTGTTTCTGGTAACAGTCTGGATGGACCTTTTTGTCTTTGGTCTGGAGCACATGGTGTCCATTTCTTCCAAAAAAGACTGTAATACTGATTCGTTTGACCACAGTGCATGTTTCTACTTTGTGATGGTCCATCCCAGATGCCTCAGAGCCCAGAGAATTCGACGGCACTTTTGGACACAGTTAACATAAGGCTTCCTTTTTGCACAGTAAAGTTTTAACTGGTGTTTGTGGATGTAACTCTGTATTGTAGAGCTTCACAAAGGTTTGCCAAAATAACCCTGAGCCCATGTGGTTCTATCAGCTATAGATGAATGACTGTTCTTGATGCAGTGAGGGATCAGAGATCACAGATGTTCAGATTAGCCTTGAAGTCAGGGTTCTGTGCAGGACACTCCATTTCTTCCTCTTCTTACTGTTTCTACTACTGTTGTTGACCTGGCCTTATCTGATCATTTTTGTGTTTTCTCTGATGTTTCTATGTCCCCTCACATTCAGAACAACTCAACGACTATGGGTAGGAGAGTCATAAACGACAACACGTGTTCTCTTTGAGCAAGCTCTCTCTCGGATCTCAACCAAAATGTCAGACTCTGTAGATGATTTACTGGAAATTTTTAATTTAAATATGACCCAAATTGTGGATGATATTGCTCCATTCAAAATCAAAAGAGTCAATGATAAGCAGAAAGCACCATGGAAGCAATACCCGGCTGTTAAACTGTTAAAGAGAGAATGTAGAAAGACTGAAAGAAAATGGTGCAAAACTAAACTTCACATCCATTATCAAATCCATAAAGAGATGCTTTGTAAATATAATTATGAAATTCGTAAAGCAAGACAGTCTTTCTTCTCCAACATCATCAACAGGAATATGAACAATGCCCGTGTGCTATTTTCAACAGTAGAGAAGCTAACTAATCCCCCACCACAATTAGCACCTGAACTTCTCTCAGTTAATAAATGCAACGAGTTTGCATCCTTCTTCAAAGGTAAAATTGATAAAATACGACATAATATTGCTCATAATATATCTCAGTTGCAAATAATTGAAAAACTGCAATCACCAGTGACACAGACAGATAACTTCAACAAAATGTCAGAATTTTGTTTAATTGATTATGAGACTCTTGAAAAAACTGTACAAAATCTCAGTTCCTCAACATCTGAATTGGACATTCTGCCCACCAACTTTTTTAAGTCTGTTCTACATCTTATAATTACAGATGTGCTTCAAATCATAAATACATCCCTAGAGACTGGCATTGTTCCTGTGTCCTTGAAAAAAGCCATTGTAAAGCCCCTACTTAAAAAGAATAATCTGGATGCTTCAGTATTAAATAACTACAGGCCAATATCAAATCTACCATTCATCGGGAAAATCCTTGAAAAAATTGTCTTCAATCAATTAACTGCCTTCTTGATATCAAACAGCTGCTTTGATAACTTTCAATCAGGATTTCGTGCCAATCATAGCACTGAAACAGCGCTGATTAAAGTTATAAATGACATACGTCTTAATACTGATGCAGGCAAAACATCGGTCCTGGTATTACTGGACCTCAGTGCAGCTTTTGATACTGTTGATCACAACATACTGCTATATCGACTTGAACATTGGGTTGGGTTGACTGGTAAAGTTATCAATTGGTTAAAATCATACTTAAAAGATAGAAGCTTCTTTGTTACCATGGGAAATTGTACCTCAACGTCAATGTCCTTGACCTGTGGTGTCCCCCAGGGGTCGATTCTTGGACCATTACTATTCAACCTTTATATGCTCCCACTTGGGCAAATTATCAAGAACAATTCAATTTTATGTCACTGCTATGCAGATGACACCCAAATTTATCTTGCTCTATCACCTAATGATTATGCCCCCCTTGAATGTCTCTACCAGTGTATCGATCAAATCAACAACTGGATGTCACAAAATTTTCTTCAGCTGAACACAG
This sequence comes from Neoarius graeffei, assembly GCF_027579695.1. Classification (NCBI taxonomy): domain Eukaryota; kingdom Metazoa; phylum Chordata; class Actinopteri; order Siluriformes; family Ariidae; genus Neoarius; species Neoarius graeffei. The sequence goes on from NC_083569.1 coordinate 9,206,090, forward strand.
ATAAAACAGAAGTAATTCTATTTGGAAAAAAAGATGAAAGACTCAGGATTACCACTATTCTTGACACAAAGGGGATTAAAACAAAAGAAATGGTTAAAAATCTTGGTGTTTCATTGACAGCGAGCTAAACTTTGACAGGCACATGAAAGCAATCACTAAAACGGCATTTTATCACCTAAAAAACATTTCCAAACTAAGAGGACTTATGTCAAAAAATGATCTGGAAAAACTTATACATGCCTTCATCTCTAGTAGGGTTGATTACTGCAATGGCCTTTTCACAGGCCTGCCAAAAAAACCCGTCAAACGACTTCAGCTGGTTCAAAATGCAACAGCTATGGTTCTCACACGAACAAAAAGAACAGAGCACATTACTCCAATTCTAAGGTCCCTTCACTGGCTTCCAGTAAGCTACAGAATTGACTTTAAAGCATTGCTGCTGGTGTACAAATCTCTAAATGGTACAGGGTCCAATTACCTCTCTGATATGTTGCAGCGGCCTAACCCAATCAGATCTACCAGATCGCAGCAGAAAAATTTACTGTTAAAACCTGTTGTTAAAACAAAGTGTGGTGAAGCAGCTTTTAGCTACTATGCAGTACAGCTATGGAACCAACTGCCAGAGGACATCAAAAATGCTCCTGCTGTTGGCAGCTTCAAATCTAGGTTAAATTCCAAGCTGTTTTCAGATGCTTTCTGCTAAATTATTAATATTGCCATCTCTACATGTTTTAAACTCTTTACTTTTACAGTCTCTCCATGTTTTAAATTTTACTTAACTTTTATTCTATTTTATTCTGCTGTTTTTTTTAAATTGAACTTTTATCTCATTTTATTATTTTATTTCTATTATTGTTTAATTCTTATTATTTTTCTTCCCCATTTATTTTATGTAATTTTATTTTCTATTGTTTACTGTTTTGCTTTTACTTCTGTAAAGCACATTGAACTGCCACTGTGTATGAAATGTGCTATATAAATAAACTTGCCTTGCCTTGAACCTTGGTAAACCATGTCTTCATGGAGCTCGCTTTGTGCACATGGGCATTGTTATGCTGGAACATGTTTGGGTCTCTTAGTTCCAGTGAAAGGAAATTGTAACACAACAGGATGTAAAGACATTCAATACAATTGTGTGCTTCCAACTTTGTGCCAACAGTTTGGAGAAGAACCACATATGTCTAAAATGTCCGCAAATGGTCCTGGACCTTGGAACTTTCCTTGTGATCGAAACAGGTTCTGTCACACCAAATTGGCTAGTTTTCGGTAGTTTAACAAGCCAGACGTTGTGCCATTTTTGATGAACGCATCCATCATAATCACTTTATAAATCATCAGATCAATAGAAGTTGAAGTAAAGATCGATAACAAAATCAATTACTGTCGCAGCTTGAAAATGTGATTGGGTCATGTCAGATAATGTAACAGCTCACTGCAAAGTAACAGTGAGGGATATGCTGAGATGTGTCAAATGGTTACAAAGAAGGTATATAACAGCAATAATAATAATAATAATAATAATAATAACTACAGAAACAAAATTAAGCTCAAAACAACAAATAATATAGTATTTGTTCCATATTTTGTCAATGCAGTCCAGCTTTAATTAGTAATGCGCAATACGATCGTTACTCTGTAGTTTTATTCTTCTTCTTCTTCCTCTGCCAGATTTTTCCTATCAGTTTGCATGTTGCCTTAGCATGTTGGCTGTTAGCATGTTAGCCATTAGCATGTTAGCATTAGCATGTTAACAATCTAGATGGTAGGTGTTAGCATGTTAGGCATTAGCATGCTAGTTGTTCGCCTTTTGCAGCATGGGTGGTGTAGTGGCTAGCACTGTCGCCTCATAGCAAGAAGGTTCTGGGTTCGCGCCCAGCGGCCGGCGGGGACCTTTCTGTGTGGAGTTTGCATGTTCTGCTCGTGTCAGCGTGGGTTTCCTTCGGGTGCTCCAGTTTCTCCCACAGTTCAAAGACGCGCAGTTAGGTTAACGTGGGGTGGCCTTGGGCTGAAGTGCCCTTGAGCAAGGTACTTAACCCCTGACTGCTTCCTGGGCGCTGTATTGTGACTGCCCACTGCTCTGGGTGTGTGCATGTGTTCACTGCTTCAGATGGGTTAAATGCAGAGGATGAATCTCATTGTGCTTGAAGTGTGCATGTGACAAATAAAGGTTTCTTCTTTCTTCTTCTTTTGCATGTAAGCATTAATCTGTTAGCATGGTAGCTGTTAGCATGTTAGCATGAGCTGTTAGCATGCTAGCCATTAACATGTTCATCATTAGCATGTAAGCATGCTATCAGTTAGCATGCTAGTCATTACCATGTTGGCATGTTACCATGCTAGCAACCTTGTATACCTTAAGCCTCACTCACAACCTGCCATAAGTGTTTTGGACACGCATGGGTCGCAGGGTTTGGTAGCTCGCAGCCGTGCCGCAGGTTCGCGGTGAACCCGGGGGAAAGTTTGGGGGAGGAGTACGGGCAAAGTACTTGTCAAGTATAGGTTGCACACCTGACGTCCTCGAGGTGTGGGAAAATTGCGCCATTAGCCCGTGGAAAGCGTATATCTGATGCACATGATCAGTGTGTGTTCAGTGAGTGTGGAGTGTGTGTGACTTGCATTTTACCAGTTTCCTGCGCTACGAGTTCGGGCCGCACTTGTGAAGCGCGTGTGACGCAAATGATTAGCGTGTGACAATCACTCATAACTTGCGTGTGACGCAAGCCAGGAGTGGGTATAAAACCAGCGCATCTGCAGCATTCTGCATCTGTCTTTCGGCTGAAGAACATTGGATATTTTGTGGGAAAAATGTAAAAATTTTCAGTTTAAAGTTTAGAAAATGGGACCCAAGAAGAAGCAAGCAAAAGTGAAGTAACCCAGCCTGAAACAGCAGAGTGGGAGGAGGAGGAAGAAGTTGATGATGACGGTAGCAGCACCAGCAAGCCCTGCACGGACAGGGAGAAGTATGCCTTCAAGCCAGCAGAAGGCACAGCACCCCGCCAGAGGGATTTTCACAGGTAAATACACATGCTTTAAACATTCATTTCAGTATCTATATGCTTATGAAATTAATATTATATATGCTGATTTTCTTGTATGTTTCAGCTAACGAACCCCAGAAGTGAGGACATTGCAATCCCATCATCGCTGTCAGGCCATTGTGCCATCTCATCTCATCTCATCTCATCTCATCTCATCTCATTATCTCTAGCCGCTTTATCCTGTTCTACAGGGTCGCAGGCAAGCTGGAGCCTATCCCAGCTGACTACAGGCGAAAGGCGGGGTACACCCTGGACAAGTCGCCAGGTCATCACAGGGCTGACACATAGACACAGACAACCATTCACACCCACATTCACACCTACGGTCAATTTAGAGTCACCAGTTAACCTAACCTGCATGTCTTTGGACTGTGGGGGAAACCGGAGCACCCAGAGGAAACCCACGCGGACACGGGGAGAACATGCAAACTCCGCACAGAAAGGCCCTCGCCGGCCACGGGGCTCGAACCCGGAATTTCTTGCTGTGAGGCGACAGCGCTAACCACTACACCACCGTGCCGCCCTAAATTAAACATATACTCAAATAAAAACAGCAAATGAGGTGGTCTTCTTCCCTTCGACAATGCTACACGCTGCACGATCGGTTCCTTTGTTCCTCCCCAATATATATACCCAGAGTCTTGCCCCTTGTGTCGCGTGCAGGTCACGTGCGCTGCGTAGGGGTAGGGGTAGAAAGTGAGATGCACTTCTGTCTTGCGCGCCGCACAAATAGCAAGTGTGGAATACTTGTGTAGTACTTCTGAAGCACGTCACTCATACAATGACCGTGCGTCACTCGTGCGTCTTACTGTCATCGCAAAAAGCCCCTACTGGCTGTGCTGCTGACCTGGGTCAGGTGTACAAAAGGAATATGGGTTCCATACGTAGTGTATGCGTTCTTGATTTGTCGCAGGACCCATAGAATTTGCATGTGCAGGACCAAAAGTCTCCACGGGCAGTCTGCGACCTTCTATGGCGCTGAACTCACGGAAGTGTCGCGCAAGTCTCAAGCACAGTTTTGCCAATTTTTTTTTTACTGTAGACCGCCCATAGCAGCACGTACGGCGGGTTGTGAGTGAGGCTTTAGCAACCACCGAGAAACTCACGAGCAACAACCTCCGAAACCATAGCAACCACCTAGCTGCTTCATGCGCAATATGCTGAATTCTCTTTAGGGAATGCACTGTCTAGTTTTTGTATTCCTGTTATGAAAATCAGTGTTTACTTGCGACAGAAAAATGTATTATCCTTTTGAATAATACTGTATGTAATAACACCATTTTGTAACAGGAATTACCCTCAAAAACTACCAATTATTCAGTAATTCCCGAGGAAATAACAGTCACCTCATCATGTCACTGATCTTGCTAAGATTAGCTTGTGCATGTAGTCTCCTGCTGGTTTTGTCAAATCTGTCACGACCCCTCATGTGACTCGGGACACACTGTGGTCCAAATTTGCGTCATCAGACCAGACTCAGTTCAAAAACACACACTCAAAAGCATGAAAGATATGGTGCTCCTTGAGGAAAATGTTCGTGTTTTGCAAGTTAGGCAAAAAAGGTCACATGAGAACACACTGCACTTTCTCGATGTGCCTTTATTCTAGTGTTATTTTCTAGAGGATGCATTTCATTGTGGTTCTTTGCAGTTCCAAGCAGCCTCCAATTGGCGGGGGGTGGGGGGTGGGGGGCACTTTGAGAGGCTTTCAAGTCATTAGTCATCTTTGAGAGATTGAGAGAGAGAGAGAGAGAGAGAGAGAGAGGGAGGGAGTGAATGTCGAAGAGAGACATGGAGAAAGGTGTTACGGTTTTTCTCAATTGGTGGAGCACAGTTCCCGAAACATACTTCACACTCTCAAAACAGTTAAGAAAATACTCTGAGATGCTCAAAACATTGAAATGCATTTGCAGAAACAAAACAAATAGCTGCACAAAAAGGAATTGCTATTTCATCAAAACAGGAGGCTTTCTTTATCATTCCTTGAACGCTGGCAATCAAATTCGTACATACACCCATCAAAACGAAACAGTAAGTTCAAAGGTTCATTTGTTTTCTGATCCTTTTGAGGCTTGGTGTGATATGATTGGAGGCTGCAATACCTTGGATTTACCTGGTTATAAAAGTGCTTAGCACTGTCGCCTCACGGCAAGAAGGTTCTGGGTTCGAGCCCAGTGGCCGATGGGAGACGTGCAGGTAAGGCTAATTCCATCTATCCATTATCTGTAGCCGCTTATCCAGTCCTACAGGGTCGCAGGCAAGCTGGAGCCTATCCCAGCTGACTATGGGTGAGAGGCGGGGTACACCCTGGACAAGTCGACAGGTTATCGCAGGGCTGACACATACAGACAAATAACCATTCACACCTACGGTCAATTTAGAGTCACCAGTTAACCTAACCTGCATGTCTTTGGACTGTGGGGGAAACCGGAGCACCCGGAGGAAACCCACGTGGACATGGGGAGAACATGCAAACTCCACACAGAAAGGCCCTCGCCGGCCTCTGGGCTCGAACCCAGGACCTTCTTGCTGTGAGGCGACAGTGCTAACCACTACACCACCCTGCCGCCCAGTTAGGCTAATTGGTGGCTCTAAATTGACCGTAGGTGTGAATGTGAGTGTCAGTTTCTCTCTATGTGTCAGCCCTGCGATGACCTGGTGACTTGTCCAGGGTGTACCCAGTCTCTCGCCCATAGTCAGCTGGGATAGGCTCCAGCTTGCCTGTGACCCTTTACAGTATAAGCAGCTACAGATAATGGATGGATGGATTATAAATAATCCCATTTAGATCTATATTTCAGATTCTTGTTCAATTTCAGGCGGCACGGTGGTGTAGTGGTTAGCGCTGTCGCCTCACAGCAAGAAGGTCCTGGGTTCGAGCCCCGGGGCCGGCGAGGGCCTTTCTGTGTGGAGTTTGCATGTTCTCCCCGTGTCCGCGTGGGTTTCCTCCGGGTGCTCCGGTTTCCCCCACAGTCCAAAGACATGCAGGTTAGGTTAACTGGTGACTCTAAATTGACCGTAGGTGTGAATGTGAGTGTGAATGGTTGTCTGTGTCTATGTGTCAGCCCTGTGATGACCTGGCGACTTGTCCAGGGTGTACCCTGCCTTTCGCCCATAGTCAGCTGGGATAGGCTCCAGCTTGCCTGCGACCCTGTAGAAGGATAAAGCGGCTAGAGATAATGAGATGAGATGAGATGTTCAATTTCAAATATGTCTTCCACACAGAAAAGAACTTTTATGTACACAGAGAGACAGACAATTCCTCAATGACACCAAAAATGTACTATTTAGTGTTTTCAAGATGATTAATCATTGATATGAAACTGTGAGAAAATGCTATGTCATTGTTGTCATCATCATCAGCATCCTCCTTCTCATCATCATCAGCAGATGCATCATCATCCTCATCAGCTGCAGCAGCAGGAGCATCATCATCATCATCATCATCAGTAGCAACTTTACACTGATCCATGTTCACTTATACTGAGTAACTGGTGACCATTCTTGTATATGATGTAGGTCTGATTGCACATGTAGTTAGATGTTGGGGACAATCTCTTTCCGTTAAGAATCATTGCTTGTGTTTTGCTTATTGAGACTCAAATGACTGAATTTTGTGTTTAAATGTAAAGATCTCATCTCATCTCATTATCTCTAGCCGCTTTATCCTGTTCTACAGGGTCGCAGGCAAGCTGGAGCCTATCCCAGCTGACTACGGGCGAAAGGCGGGGTACACCCTGGACAAGTCGCCAGGTCATCACAGGGCTGACACATAGACACAGACAACCATTCACACTCACATTCACACCTACGGTCAATTTAGAGTCACCAGTTAACCTAACCTGCATGTCTTTGGACTGTGGGGGAAACCGGAGCACCCGGAGGAAACCCACGCGGACACGGGGAGAACATGCAAACTCCGCACAGAAAGGCCCTCGCCGGCCATGGGGTTTGAACCCGGACCTTCTTGCTGTGAGGCAACAGCGCTAACCATTACACCACCGTGCCGCCCTAAATGTATGAAAGGAAGCAAAATGAATGTATTGTTTTGTGTAATGTGATGGAGTTCTCAGAAATGTTACCCGTTTTTAGGATGTGAACTAGATCTCAGGAATTGTGCTCCACCATTGAGAAAGACTTTAGCGAGAGAGAGAGAGAGAAATGAATTTGACCTTTCACCAGGAGTATATATATAGAAAGTGAAAAATACAGATATGGAAAACTACTGAAAGAGAGACATAATAAATGAGAGGCATGGAGAGAAATTGGACTGGGTGCAAAAGATTGAATAACAATGAGAAAGAACATTGCGAGATAATTATGAAAGGACAGAGAGTGAACGACTGAGTGCAAGTTCAAGAGGTGGAAAAATAGATGCAGAGAAAAAGAGAAAATAAAAATGGAACATTTATAGCAGAGCGACAGAAAAGAACTGATAGAGAACATTTTGGACAATGATAAACAAAGAGATTGAGAAAGAGATGGAAAATGGAGGGACATTGCTTTATCATTCTCAGTATTTCTGTCTTTCCTAGTTCTCGCTTACATAACATTTTCTGGTTGCCAGCTAGTCCGGAGTTCATCCTGGGTTCATGTTCCAGTTCTGCTGTGTGGATTTTCCAGGAGGACTGATCTGGGAAGTTCCTTGGACGAATATGGAATATATTTAATACTGTACTAAAAGGTAGACTGCCTTTCAGATTTTTCAAGTGTAGGTCATGAAAAGAAAAGAATTTTCCCAACACCAAATTATTTTTGTTTAGTGGACTGAAAGCTACTGAATTCGAATCACATACTTCCAATTTTCTCATCTCATCTCATTATCTCTAGCCGCTTTATCCTGTTCTACAGGGTCGCAGGCAAGCTGGAGCCTATCCCAGCTGACTACGGGCGAAAGGCGGGGTACACCCTGGACAAGTTGCCAGGTCATCACAGGGCTGACACACAGACAACCATTCACACCTACGGTCAATTTAGAGTCACCAGTTAACCTAACCTGCATGTCTTTGGACTGTGGGGGAAACCGGAGCACCCGGAGGAAACCCACGCGGACACGGGAAGAACATGCAAACTCCGCACAGAAAGGCCCTCGCCAGCCACGGGGCTCGAACCCGGACCTTCTTGCTGTGAGGCGACAGCGCTAACCACTACACCACCGTGCCGCCCTACTTCCAATTTCATTAAGTTTTTAAAAAAAAAAGTAGAACAAGTGATGAATTTCGGGCCATGTGGCCCTAAATTCTCCGATATTTTTTCCTGCTTCAACATGACCCAATTCAAGATACTACATCATGCCACCATCACGTGGTGGGCTTTCCTCGTTCGTGCAAGGCATTGTGGGATACAAATTTGAAACAGGTGAGAAAAATGGAGGACGTGAGTGTGTGAATGAAACGTGAAAGACCGACTACAGTAACGGAAAGAAAGCGAGAAGAAAAGACGTTATGTTATATACGAAGGAAAGGAAACGCAGGACCAAACTAATAAATATCGGCGCTCAGCGAGCACCTTGGTGTGATCAGCTGTTCGTTTAGCGACAGGATGATGGAACTGTCAGTGCACGGTCAAAGGTAAACCTGAGCATGCGCACACACACGGACTTCCTCTGTCTGCTTGACTGTGCAAAGCGAGCGATTTCATGCACATTATTTGCTTTAATCCCCTCAAATTAAATAACTTCCCAGAAAACAAAATGGCCTGATATTTTGTGAGATATTACAGAAATAAACATATATCACAGTGACCAAATTTCAAAGGGCTCATCTTCACTCTTCTCGCCACATACAGTATCAATATTTACATGATACATCAATAGAATTCAATCTTTACATTGTTTTATTTACACTGAACATGAACGCAGCCAATCAGGTTCATCAAATGTATGATGAGCCATAGCAAGTCGTTGTCTGCTGTCACTTTTTCTTGTCACACAATGTAGTTAGCACTATAACTATCAGTATGCGTCTAAAGATGGATAAGCCTCTGGAGTACAGTGTGAAAATTGAGGATTGAGGAGTGCTCTTGACCCAACCTCAGTAAAACCTCTCGAAATGCCTGAGTAAAAAATGACCTGTATAAAATGGGGCATTTTTTCTTTCGCCTCCCTAGAAGGTAAAGATTCAAGCTACAGTGGTGCTTGAAAGTTTATGAACCCTTTAGAATGTTCTATATTTCTGCTTAAATATGACCTAAAACATCATCAGATTTTCACACAAGTCCTAAAAGTAGATAAAGAGAACCCAGTTAAACAAATGAGACAAAAATATTATACTTGGTCATTTATTTATTGAGGAAAATGATCCAATATTACATATCTGTGAGTGGCAAAAGTATGTGAACCTTTGCTTTCAGTATCTGGTGTGACCCCTTTGTGCAGCAATAACTGCAACTAAACGTTTCCAGTAACTGTTGATCAGTCCTGCACACCGGCTTGGAGGAATTTTAGCCCGTTCCTCCATACAGAACAGCTTCAACTCTGGGATGTTGGTGGGTTTCCTCATATAAACTGCTCGCTTCAGGTCCTTCCACAACATTTCGATTGGATTAAGGTCAGGACTTTGACTTGGCCATTCCAAAACATTAACTTTATTCTTCTTTAACCATTCTTTGGTAGAACGACTTGTGTGCTTAGGGTCACTGTCTTGCTGCATGACCCACCTTCTCTTGAGATTCAGTTCATGGACAGACGTCCTGACATTTTCCTTTAGAATTTGCTGGTATAATTCAGAATTCATTGTTCCATCAATGATGGCAAGTCATCCTGGCCCAGATGCAGCAAAACAGGCCCAAACCATGATACTACCACCACCATGTTTCACAGATGGGATAAGGTTCTTATGCTGGAATGCAGTGTTTTCCTTTCTCCAAACATAACACTTCTCATTTAAACCAAAAAGTTCTATTTTGGTTTCATCCATCCACAAAACATTTTTCCAATAGCCTTCTGGCTTGTCCACGTGATCTTTAGCAAACTGCAGACGAGCAGCAATGTTCTTTTTGGAGAGCAGTGGCTTTCTCCTTGCAACCCTGCCATGCACATCATTGTTGTTCAGTGTTCTCCTGATGGTGGACTCATGAACATTAACATTAGCCAATGTAAGAGAGGCCTTCAGGTGCTTAGAAGTTACCCTGGGGTCCTTTGCGACCTTGCCAACTATTATACGCTTTGCTCTTGGAGTGATCTTTGTTGGTCAACCACTCCTGGAGAGGGTAACAATGGTCTTGAATTTCCTCCATTTGTACACAATCTGTCTGACTGTGGATTGGTGGAGTCCAAACTCTTTAGAGATGGTTTTGTAACCTTTTCCAGCCTGATGAGCATCAACAACGCTTTTTCTGAAGTCCTCAGAAATCTCCTTTGTTCGTGCCATGATACACTTCCACAAACATGTGTTGTGAAGATCAGACTTTGATAGATCCCTGTTCTTTAAATAAAACAGGGTGCCCACTCACACCTGATTGTCATCCCATTGATTGAAAACACCTGACTCTAATTTCACCTTCAAATTAACTGCTAATCCTAGAGGTTCACATACTTTTGCCACTCGCAGATATGTAATATTGGATCATTTTCCTCAATAAATAAATGACCAAGTGTAATATTTTTGTCTAATTTTTTTTAACTGTGTTCTCTTTATCTACTTTTAGGACTTGTGTGAAAATCTGATGATGTTTTAGGTCATATTTATGCAGAAATATAGAAATTTCTCAAGGATTCACAAACTTTCAAGCACCACTGTAGCTAGGCAGCAAGTCCAGTTCTAGCTAATAATAACTATCGGTTATTTAGATGACGTTTTACTGTCAAGTCAAGTCAACTTTATTGTCAAATATGCTATACATGCTCGACATACAGCACAGATGAAATTTCAGTCCTCTCTGACCCACGGTGCAAACAGGCAATGCAATAAATAAAAATAGAATAACTGAAAAAAACAATATAAACAGTATAAACACTCTAGATAAGAAATAGACATAGACTAAAGACTCACAGGTGTGTGTGTATATATATATATATATATATATATATATATATATATATATATATATATTGATTGGAGCAAAAGGACATAAAATAAACAGTCACGGGCACTTGAGGTATAGCAGGTAAACATGAAATAAGCAGTATAAACAATAAACTAATAGCTGTTAAGGTGAGGTAGTGTGGAATAGTGCAAATGAGCGAGGTAAAGTGAAATGTGCAGTCCCTGAGTTCAGTGTGCAAATGAATGTTGAGAGTATGTGTGTGTGTGTGTGTGTGTGTGTGTGTGTGTGTGTGTTGGGGCGGGGGCTGTGAGGGTGACATGATGTCAGATGCTGAAGGGGGGGCAGGGGGGTGTACGGGCAGAATCTGTGGCAGGGGGCAGAGGGGGAAGGAGGGGCAGAACAGGGAGGGAGTTGAGCCTCCTGACCGCCTGGTGAAAGAAACTGTCCTTGAGCCTGCTGGTTTTGGCCCGGAAACTCTGGTCTCCTCCCCGACGGCAGCAGGCTGAAGAGGCTGTGAGATGGGTGGGTGGGGTCACCTGCAATCCTGATGGCTTTGTGGGTGAGGCGGGAGTTATAGATATCCATAAGAGAAGGGAGAGAGACACCAATGATCCTCTCAGCTGCTCTCACGATGCGCTGCAGAGTCTTGCAGCAGGACACGGTGCAGGCGCCGTACCACACGGTGATGCAGCTAGTCAGGATGTTCTCGATGGTGCCTCTGTAGAAAGTGTGCATGATGGGGGCCGGGACTCTTGCTCTCCTCAGTTTGCGGAGGAAGTACAGACGCTGTTGGGCTTTTTTGGCCAGTGATGCGGTGTTGTTGCTCCAGGACAGGTCTTCAGAGATGTGCACACCCAGAAACTTGGTGCTGCTCACCCTCTCTACTGCAGCACCACTAATAATAACTATCAGTTATTTAGATGACGTTTTACTGTACATCTGTTTAATTTGTTAGTAAACTACATACACTGCAACCCTGCTATAACAAACTCCTTGGGGGACGTAATTTATATTCACGTTTAATTCACTTACATATTTACAAAGTAAAGGAAATAAGTCACTCTTAAATAAAGGAAATAAGTCACACTCACCCTTCTTTGCTTTCCACATCTTTCTTTTCAGCCCATTGTGTTGACTGCAGTTGTGGACAAAGTCTCGGAGCTCTTTTACTTTTGCTTTTAAAGTTGAAATTGAATTTTTCAGGATACCATATTCTTTAGACAAATTTGTTGCTTTCTCAAAACACTTTAGATGGTCCAGGATATAAAGTTTGTCTTGGATGGAGAGTATCTTGTGTTTATGAGTAGCCATGACAACAATGCTTACGGAGTAAAGACGCGAGTAAAACTGCATTTAGCTCGTAAAATAAAGTCCTTTTAAGGGATTTTTTGAAATCAATGATCACCATTCTGGTTAATTGTTAGTGAGCGACACCTAAGTGAGGCTTGTTAAGCCTTTGTTTCATTGTAAGCCTGGTGAGGCATTCTGTCACTGAGGCAAAGTATACTGGGATGCAGGTTAATGGGAGTGCAGACAGATGTATTTGCAGAAGAGAGTCTTTATTATAAAGGAAACAGGCATACAATCCGAAACGGCAGACAGCTATCGTCACGAGACACAGGCAAAGGATCGGGCGAGGCACAAACAGGCTAAGCAGGGCTAGACAATCTCAGAATCAAAAACACAGAACAGGAATCAGGAAGCATACATGATAACAAGCATCTGTAATGTGTGACTAGCAACACAATACTTCGCAAAGTGAATGAGTCCTCAGCGTCCTTATATAAGCACGCCGATTGCGCCTTAATCCGAAGCAGGTGTCAGTCATTAGCGGCGCACGCTGTTCAAAGCGTGCGTGATAGACAGTCTGTAGCGCATGCCAATGCGTGCAGGTGTGACATTTATCGCGTGAACATGTATTGTTAACTTGACTGTGGACTTGATTACATATTGTTTGTCTCTGGGGGGAAGACAAATGCATGGCTCTGTGATTTTTTTTTTGAAGACTCCGACTCATTTCCATTAAAGGTGGGAGACACGAACATAGTTTATTATATGCAAAATTATATGCAAAAGTTTCTAGTAAAACAGTTAGTTATAGCACGGTTGCAGTGTAGCTTTAGTATATGACCAGACATCTAAATTACAGTGGGGCAAAAAAGTATTTAGTCAGCCACCAATTGTGCAAGTTCTCCCACTTAAAAAGATGAGAGAGGCCTGTAATTTTCATCATAGGTACACTTCAACTATGAGAGACAGAATGGGGGGAAAGAATCCAGGAAATCACATTGTAGGATTTTTAATGACTTAATTGGTAAATTCCTCGGTAAAATAAGTATTTGGTCACCTACAAACAAGCAAGATTTCTGGCTCTCACAGACCTGTAACTTCTTCTTTAAGAGGCTCCTCTGTCCTCCACTCGTTACCTGTATTAATGGCACCTGTTTGAACTCGTTATCAGTATAAAAGACACCTGTCCACAACCTCAAACAGTCACACTCCAAACTCCACTATGGCCAAGACCAAAGAGCTGTCAAAGGACACCAGAAACAAAATTGTAGACCTGCACCAGGCTGGGAAGACTGAATCTGCAATAGGTAAGCAGCTTGGTGTGAAGAAATCAACTGTGGGAGCAATTATTAGAAAATGGAAGACATACAAGACCACTGATAATCTCCCTCGATCTGGGGCTCCACGCAAGATCTCACCTCGTGGGGTCAAAATGATCACAAAAACGGTGAGCAAAAATCCCAGAACCACACGGAGGGACCTAGTGAATGACCTGCAAAGAGCTGGGACCAAAGTAACAAAGGCTACCATCAGTAACACACTACGCCGCCAGGGACTCAAATCCTGCAGTGCCAGATGTGTCCCCCTGCTTAAGCCAGTACATGTCCAGGCCCGTCTGAAGTTTGCTAGAGAGCATTTGGATGATCCAGAAGAGGATTGGGAGAATGTCATATGGTCAGATGAAACCAAAATAGAACTTTTTGGTAAAACTCAACTTGTCGTGTTTGGAGGAGAAAGAATGCTGAGTTGCATCCAAAGAACACCATACCTACTGTGAAGCATGGGGGTGGAAACATCATGCTTTGGGGCTGTTTTTCTGCAAAGGGACCAGGACGACTGATCCGTGTAAAGGAAAGAATGAATGGGGCCATGTATCGTGAGATTTTGAGTGAAAACCTCCTTCCATCAGCAAGGGCATTGAAGATGAAACGTGGCTGGGTCTTTCAACATGACAATGATCCCAAACACACCACTCGGGCAATGAAGGAGTGGCTTCGTAAGAAGCATTTCAAGGTCCTGGAGTGGCCTAGCCAGTCTCCAGATCTCAACCCCATAGAAAATCTTTGGAGGGAGTTGAAAGTCCGTGTTGCCCAGCGACAGCCCCAAAACATCACTGCTCTAGAGGAGATCTGCATGGAGGAATGGGCCAAAATACAAGCAACAGTGTGTGAAAATCTTGTGAAGACTTACAGAAAACGTTTGACGTCTGTCACTGCCAACAAAGGGTATATAACAAAGTATTGAGATGAACTTTTGTTATTGACCAAATACTTATTTTCCACCATAATTTGCAAATAAATTCTTTAAAAATTAGACAGTGTGATTTTCTGGCTTTTTTTTCTCATTCTGTCTCTCATAGTTGAAGTGTACCTATGATGAAAATTACAGGCCTCTCTCATCTTTTTAAGTGGGAGAACTTGCACAATTGGTGACTGACTAAATACTTTTTTGCCCCACTGTATATTTTGAAAGAAAGCGAATGACTAGTGAGACAACCAGAGAGAGCATATTATGATAGACAGTGAGAAAAAGAAAGAAGAATTTATAATTTATAAATTATACACAAGCACACTTCATTTTACTTAATGAGGTACTGAGTAGGTGATAACCCAAACCAAATCTTATTTAACGAGGTAATGAGGAAAAGTATAAAAACCACTGCTGTGGTCATCACTATCTTCTTGCAATAGGACCAATTTGGATGGCAAAAATAGTGCTAGTAGTACTTTAAATTTAAGTGTAAAACAAAAATATCTATTCATCATGCCCAAAGTGAGCCAAAGAAGGGTTCAATTCTGGCTTTACTGGCAAAGGGATGCAGTGAGCATCAGGTTGGTTCCATCCTCAAAATTTCAAAGACGACAGTTCATAAGAACAAGGTCAAGCAGCAGACATTGGGGACAACACAGTTACAGACTGGCAGAGGGTGAAAACAACTCTCCACTGACCAGGATGATCGTCAACTCCTTCGAATGTCACTCAACAACCATACGATGACATAAAGCAACCTACAAAAAGAATGGCAAAAAGCAGCTGAGGTTAAGTGCACAGCAAGGAAATGGGCTCCTCTGGGTGGAGCCGAAGTCATGCAAGCTAGAACAAAGTCCATCAATGAGAAGCAAAGAAGAGTCAGGCTGAGGTTTGCTAAAGACCCTAAGGATTGGACCATAGAGGACTGGAGTAAGGTCATCTTCTCTGATGAGTCCAATTTTCAGATTTTCCCATCACCTGGTCATTTAAAGGTTAGACGGAGACCTGGAGAGGCCTGCAAGTCACAGTGTCTCGCACCCATTGTGAAATTTGGTGGAGGATCAGTGATGATCTGAGGGAAGCTTCAGCCACACTGGAATGGAGCAGATTTTTATTTGTGAAGGACACATGAATCAAGCCATGTACAAGGTTACCCTGGAAGAAAACTTGCTTCCTTCTGCTCTGACGATGTTCCCAAACCCTGAGGATTGGGTTTTCCAGCAGGACAATGCTCCATGCCACACAGCCGGGTCAATCAAATGTATCAAGGTGTGGATGCAGGACCACAAGATCAAGACCCTGTCATGGCCAGCCCAATCACCAGACCTGAACACCATTGAAAACCTCTGGAATGTGATCAAGAGGAAAATGGATGGTCACAAGCCATCAAACAAAGCTGAGCTGATTGAATTTTTGCACCAGGAGTGGCGGGCGGCACGGTGGTGTAGTGGTTAGCGCTGTCGCCTCACAGCAAGAAGGTCCTGGGTTTGAGCCCCGTGGCCGGCGAGGGCCTTTCTGTGTGGAGTTTGCATGTTCTCCCCGTGTCCGCGTGGGTTTCCTCCGGGCGCTCCGGTTTCCCCCACAGTCCAAAGACATGCAGGTTAGGTTAACTGGTGACTCTAAATTGACCGTAGGTGTGAATGGTTGTCTGTGTCTATGTGTCGGCCCTGTGATGACCTGGCGACTTGTCCAGGGTGTACCCCGCCTTTCGCCCGTAGTCAGCTGGGATAGGCTCCAGCTCGCCTGTGACCCTGTAGAACAGGATAAAGCGGCTACAGATAATGAGATCAGATGAGACCAGGAGTGGCATAAAGTCACCCAAGAGCAATGTGAAAGATGGTGGAGAGCATGCTAAGATGTATGAAAGCTGTGATTAAATGTCAGGGTTATTCCACCAAATATTGATTTCTGAACTCATCCTAAGTTCATACATTAGTATTGTGGTGTTTAAACTTGTATATGATCTTGATTTCTATGTATTATTCAAGGTCTGAAAACACTTTTTTTTTGTTATTTTGACTAGTTGTGATTTTCTACAATTCAATGCTCTAAGTGACAACATTTTTATGTGGAATTTGGAGGAAATGTTGTCAGTAGCTTATGGAATGAACGTTTTTGTTTTATGTTCCTAAAACCTATAAATAGTAAAATGAGAGAAACTGGTCATTTTGTCGTGGTCTCTTAATTTTTTCCAGAGCTGTATGTGTATTTCTTGTGTCTCAGTGCCCACGTTATGTCAATCTGTCCTCAATGAAGAGCTCTAATTGACCATTTGAGGCTTGCTGTGTTACCAAACACCCAAAGTGGCACTGAACACAAAGAACGGGACATTTAGTCTCATCCAGCCAACACCACAGGGATTGGTAATGAGACTATTGATAATGGGAGTGTCATCATGGCAGTTCAAACCAAGAGGACGTGTGTCGGAGTTGAATTTGACTCCATGTCAACTAGTAAACTTGTGAGAAATCAAGGATTGAATAAATAACAAATTCATTTTGATAATGAAATTATCTCCGTTTTTATACTTTCAGAGACAGGTTTGTAACCACAGAGACACACACACACACACACACACACACACACACACACAATTGTGGCATTTGGTTAGTTAGCAAGTATACAGTAGCTGTTTAACCAGTTTTAATATAGTGAGCCATTTTATTTGTTTGGTCAACCATTTTGTGCTCAAACATCAGAAATATATCATAGGAACTTCCGAAAAGCGATTATGTTTTGGATGTAACTTAGTCACATTCAACACAGGAACACAGTCTCAAGCATGCAAATTTGTAATAATTAGCATGGTTAATTTGCGAGAAACATTACAATTGTTAAGGTAACGGTTTGGGCCAGTGGACATACATTAGTTTACATACTGTTTCTTTAATCTAAACACATCAGCCTTACTCCTCTGAATTCATATACAGCCCCGATTCCAAAAAAGTTGGGACAAAGTACAAATTGTAAATAAAAACGGAATGCAATGATGTGGAAGTTTCAAAATTCCATATTTTATTCAGAATAGAACATAGATGACATATTAAATGTTTAAACTGAGAAAATGTATCATTTAAAGAGGAAAATTAGGTGATTTTAAATTTCATGACAACAACACATCTCAAAAAAGTTGGGACAAGGCCATGTTTACCACTGTGAGGCATCCCCTTTTCTCTTTACAACAGTCTGTAAACGTCTGGGGACTGAGGAGACAAGTTGCTCAAGTTTAGGGATAGGAATGTTAACCCATTCTTGTCTAATGTAGGATTCTAGTTGCTCAACTGTCTTAGGTCTTTTTTGTCATATCTTCCGTTTTATGATGCACCAAATGTTTTCTATGGGTGAAAGATCTGGACTGCAGGCTGGCCAGTTCAGTACCCGGACCCTTCTTCTACACAGCCATGATGCTGTAATTGATGCAGTATGTGGTTTGGCATTGTCATGTTGGAAAATGCAAGGTCTTCCCTGAAAGAGACGTCGTCTGGATGGGAGCATAAGTTGCTCTAGAACCTGGATATACCTTTCAGCATTGATGGTGTCGTTCCAGATGTGTAAGCTGCCCATGCCACACGCACTAATGCAACCCCATACCATCAGAGATGCAGGCTTCTGAACTGAGCGCTGATAACAACTTGGGTCGTCCTTCTCCTCTTTAGTCCGAATGACACGGCGTCCCTGATTTCCATAAAGAACTTCAAATTTTGATTCGTCTGACCACAGAACAGTTTTCCACTTTGTCCCAGTCCATTTTAAATGAGCCTTGGCCCAGAGAAAACGTCTGCGCTTCTGGATCATGTTTAGATACGGCTTCTTCTTTGAACTATAGAGTTTTAGCTGGCAACGGCGGATGGCACGGTGAATTGTGTTCACAGATAATGTTCTCTGGAAATATTCCTGAGCCCATTTTGTGATTTCCAATACAGAAGCATGCCTGTATGTGATGCAGTGCCGTCTAAGGGCCCGAAGATCACGGGCACCCAGTATGGTTTTCCAGCCTTGACCCTTACGCACAGGGATTCTTCCAGATTCTCTGAATCTTTTGATGATATTATGCACTGTAGATGATGATATGTTCAAACTCTTTGCAATTTTACACTGTCGAACTCCTTTCTGATATTGCTCCACTATTTGTCGGTGCAGAA
Source organism: Neoarius graeffei (assembly GCF_027579695.1). Classification (NCBI taxonomy): domain Eukaryota; kingdom Metazoa; phylum Chordata; class Actinopteri; order Siluriformes; family Ariidae; genus Neoarius; species Neoarius graeffei. The sequence continues at coordinate 9,224,795 of NC_083569.1, forward strand.
TTAGGGGGATTGGTGATCCTCTTCCCATCTTTACTCCTGAGAGCCGCTGCCACTCCAAGATGCTCTTTTTATACCCAGTCATGTTAATGACCTATTGCCAGTTGACCTAATGAGTTGCAATTTGGTCCTCCAGCTGTTCCTTTTTTGTACCTTTAACTTTTCCAGCCTCTTATTGCCCCTGTCCCAACTTTTTTGAGATGTGTTGCTGTCATGAAATTTCAAATGAGCCAATATTTGGCATGAAATTTCAAAATGTCTCACTTTCGACATTTGATATGTTGTCTATGTTCTATTGTGAATACAATATCAGTTTTTGAGATTTGTAAATTATTGCATTCCGTTTTTATTTACAATTTGTACTTTGTCCCAACTTTTTTGGAATCGGGGTTGTACGTTCCTGTGGGATCAGGTCAAAAGATACATCTGTCTACTGTATAAATTGGCCATAATTCATTTATTTACTAAAACATGAATGATTAAAACAAGTTTAGAAATCAGCTAATTTATGCATCATTTTTAAAATGAGCAGTTTTATTTTTTGGGTGCAAGTATGAAAACACTGTAGCTATAGTCTTGTTAATCATCGAGCTAAATAACAAGCATTTGTTCCAGCTGGCTATAGTGCAGACTGTCCTGGAATACATTGTTAGCCACAACAAATTCCAAATAAGTTGGAATGTTGTGTTAAACTTAAATAAAAACAGAATGCGATGATTTGCAAATCACGGAAACGCTATATTTCAGTGAAAATAATACAAAGACAACATATAAAATATTGAAACTGAGAAATCTTATTGTTTTTTTGAAAAATATTCATTTTGAATTTGATGCCAGCAACATGTTTCAAAAAAGTTGGGACAGAGGCACTGTGATGCATCAACACTCTTAACACCACTCTGCAAATGTTTGGGAACTGAGGAGACCAAGTGCTGTAGTTTTGAAAGAGAAACATTGTCCCATTCTTGCCTGATATACAATTTCAGTTGCTCAATAGTTTGGGGTTTCCTTTGTCATATTTTTCACTTCATAATGCACCAAATGTTTTCAATGGGAGACAGGTCTGGACTGCAGGCAGGCCAGTTTAGCACCTGGACTCTTTAATTATGGAGTCATGCAGTTGTAATATGTGCAGAAAGTGGTCTGGCATTGTCTTACTGAAAGAAGGAAGGCCTTCCCTGAAAGAGACATCATCTGGATGGCAGCATGTTGCTCCAAAACCTGTGTATATCATTCATCAATAATGGTGCCTTCCCAGATGTGCAAGCTACCCATGCTATGTGCACTAATGCCCCCCAGTTTTCCACTTCGCCTTAGTCCGTAATCGTAAATGAGCTCGGGTCCAGAGAAGGTGGCGGTGTTTCTGGAAAATGTTTACATCTGGTTTTAACTTGCATTTGTGGATGCAGTGCTGAAGTATGTTCACAGGCAATGGTTTTCTGAAGCGTTCCTGAGCCAATATAGTGACTTCCACGACAGAATCATGTCTGTTTTTAATGCAGTTCTCCTGAGGGCCTGAGTGTCGGGGCATCCAGTGTAGGTTTTCGTCCTTGTCCCTTGCATCCAGAGATTTCTCCGGGTTCTCTGAATCTTTTAATAAAATTATGTACCATCGATGATGTGATCCTCAAATTCTTTGCAATTTTACAGTGAGGAACATTTTTCTTAAACTGTTGCACTATTTTCTCATGCAGTCTTTTACAGAGTGCTGAACCCCGCCCCATCTTTACTTCTGAGAGACTCTGCCTCTCTGAGATGCTATTTTTATACCCGATCAGGCTACTGACCTGCCTGTTTCCAATTAACCTAATTAGTTTGTTTTTTACATTACACAACATTTTGCTGAAACATGTTGCTGACATCAAATTAAAAATGAGCATATAGTTTTCAAACAACAATAAGATTTCTCAGTTTCAACATTTGCTATAGGGTGGCACGGTGGTGTAGTGGTTAGCACTGTCGCCTCACAGCAAGAAGGTCCGGGTTCGAGCCCCGTGGCCGGCGAGGGCCTTTCTGTGTGGAGTTTGCATGTTCTCCCCGTGTCTGCGTGGGTTTCCTCCGGGTGCTCCGGTTTCCCCCACAGTCCAAAGACATGCAGGTTAGGTTAACTGGTGACTCTAAATTGACCGTAGGTGCGAATGTGAGTGTGAATGGTTGTCTGTGTCTATGTGTCAGTCCTGTTATGACCTGGCGACTTGTCCAGGGTGTACCCCACCTTTCGCCCGTAGTCAGCTGGGATAGCCTCCAGCTTGCCTGCGACCCTGTAGAACAGGATAAAGCGGCTAGAGATAATGAGATGAGATGTTGCTGACATCAAATTCAAAATGAGCATATATTTTTCAAACAACAATAAGATTTCTCAGTTTCAACATTTGATATAGGGCCTTTCTGTGCGGAGTTTGCATGTTGTCCACGTGGGTTTCCTCCGGGTGCTATCATATCATATATTGTCTTTGTACTATATTCAATGAAAGACAGGGTTTCCATAATTTGTAAATAATGGCATTATATTTTTATTTACATTTTACACAGCGTTCCAACTTTTTTGGAATTGGGTTTGGAGCATAATTTTCAAAATTCTTTCATATCTCGTCCCTCAAAAAAGAACCGCAACCCCAAACCTGACCCCTGATTAGATCACGGAGGTGATGGAGGAGCATGTGATTCACTGGAGATTTGAGACTCTGTCTGAGCGTCAAGAAGAACAAAAGTCCCTTTGAGCACGGTCAGGCACAGGCCGTTGTCATGGAGCTCTACCTCCACTTAATGGTACTGAAGAAAAAAAACACACACACACACGGGTTGCTTTACAGATGACTCGTTATTTCACAGTTGGTTGCAGTTTACTCGTCTGCACCTGTGGTTTTTGAGCTGTGTCTCTAATGACGCACATAACGAGGTTTAACGATAGAAGCTTTGCTGTGAGTGGGATGTATGAACAAATGAGAAACTATATTGATGAGTCAAAAGAATGGCCTTCAGGCACTTTATGAAGGTCAGAAGTGAGTCAGCTGCCTCCTCTAGGAAAACAAGTAATGTCAATGTCATGAAAATGTGAACTATTCAGAAACTGTAGTCATCAGTCAAGAAAGCAGTGAAACCTTGCATTCCAGGATGAAAAAAAAAAAGAAATCTGTGACTGTGTAGTATTATTGTGAAATATGTAGAAAATGGTTCTCTGTTCTAATGAGACCAAAATTTGAACATTGTTTTTCTGCCTTAGTGTAAAGCAATACATTTTGGAAGGAGCTGCTCATCACCCTGAGGACACCATTCCCACAGTGAAGCATGGTGGCGGTAGCACCGTGTTGAAGGGATGGGGTTTTTTTCCGTCCCAACTGTAATTGCAGCCAAAGTATTGACCTGAAGGGGGTGAATACTTATCCAACCAACAAATATCTGCCTTTTTGTGTAATTAACCTTTGCGTCATACCATTTTTGCACATTTAATGTGGAGATGCTTTTCATCAGCAGCTGAGTGTACTGACATATGGATACTCATCTCATTATCTCTAGCCACTTTATCCTGTTCTACAGGGTCGCAGGCAAGCTGGAGCCTATCCCAACTGACTACGGGCGAAAGGCGGGGTACACCCTGGACAAGTCGCCAGGTCATCACAGGGCTGACACATAGACACAGACAACCATTCACACTCACATTCACACCTACGCTCAATTTAGAGTCACCAGTTAACCTAACCTGCATGTCTTTGGACTGTGGGGGAAACCGGAGCACCCGGAGGAAACCCACGCGGACATGGGGAGAACATGCAAACTCTGCACAGAAAGGCCCTCGCCGGCCACGGGGCTCGAACCCGGACCTTCTTGCTGTGAGGCGACAGCACTAACCACTACACCACCATCCGCAAATATAAAGAACTTTATCCTTTTTCTTTGCACAACGTGTTTCCGATTTACAAATTAAAAGTCATACTTACATTATAAAATGTATTCAACACATTTAAAGGGATTTAATATCATTGTGTCTGGATTTAAGAAGGTTAGTTAGTGTATTAGTGCTCGGTTTGTTCAAAAAGTGTTTGTTGTTGTCGTGGATTAGGTACACAGGAGACACAAGAGGTTAGATTTCATAATTTATTTCAACAGAATTCCACACATACAGTTTAATAAATAATAAAATGAATATATTATATTTATACAAAAATTCTCTTCAATAAATATCCATTGTCCAGATGAAAAAAGTAAAACAAAAGCCATAAAAAAAAATCATAGGATTTTTTACTACTTGCTTTGTGCAAAAGTGTGCTCACAGTTTAACTCCAGTGCTTCTCTTTCATCATCTTCTTCATCCCCACGTTCAGCATTATGATTGTTTTCTTTTGATATCATTTGCTATGCAGTTTCTCTCCAGTTCCTTACAGGTTCCAGGTTGGTATCTGACAGGTAATGACTGATAACCTCAAGTCCACCTCAGCCATGAGCTCGAGTCGCCGGTCGGATCAAGCTCGTACGTTTGAATTCCTGCTTCGTGTGTGTCCTTTCATTGGAGACAAGTTCAGGGCTTCGCTTGTCTGCTGAGCTCCATGTAGAGCGCAGATTTGAGAAAGCGAGGGTAGCAGTCTTTCTCCATAAGAGTGTAGATCTTCCTCTGGGCCAGATCGAAGCACGACACAGTTGGCTGCTCCATGTTGTTCTTTGTTATATTTTTTGTCTCATGATCAAGATTCACCTGAGGTACAAGAGATAGAAGAACTATTCGTTAAAGATCGCAAACGAGACCATTAAGGAAATATTACTACTCCTTTTCACTGTATTTCATGTACAGTATGTCTTGTTTGATGGATAATTACCTCTCTTGGCGCATCGGAATCAACAAACTCCTCGTAGATTTTCTTGGCTTTGGAGCACAGCTTGGAGGACGTCTTGGTGTTCTTGTAGTCCTCACAGGCGAGGTAGAATGCGATGTTTTCCTCACTGTGCTCAGACAGCAAGAACGCTCGGAAGGCGCACAACCCATCTGCATGGAAAACAACAGCATTGTTTTGTAAGACAATATCCCAGAAATGATATGGACCTCCAATATTCGTGCAGGATCAAAAACGAAGAATCGGTATTGGTGCTTCAGTGTGTGCTGACCTTTGTGAGATAGGAGATTCTGAAGGGACGCGCTCCACTTGAGCGTGTCCTCGGTCCTCAGCTTATCGGTTTTGTTGGACAGGCCCAGGAGATTGAGGTCCTGCTTCAGGAGGAAACTTCCCAAGCGTGCCTTCAGCTCTTTGACTCTGGAAAAGATGATGAGAAAAGACATTAGACAAATCCGACTTTATTTTACTTTCAGAAGCATTTGAAATAACTGCATATAATCTTACTGACTAGATTTACACCTGTGATTATTTCTTATAGCAACCCGAGTAATGGTTTTCTGAATATCTGCACAGTAATAACATTCAATAATTTGAAAAAAAAAGAGCATAAATAAAGGCACCATACCTCTCCAGACAGGTAACTGGCAGTGATTCCAATCCTTGGCACATTTTTTCTCTGAATGTGATTCCCAGCTGGGTCTTGTACCCTTCAGTAATGTCTGTGTTGTTGTGAGAGTTTGGATTCTGACAGAAACGCAGCAGCACGCTACTATTTATACCCTCCAAGGCGTCCTTGTCCTCAGCCAGTAAGGATGAAGTAGGAGGTGCTTCATTCTCCTAAGCTCAGCTGTGACTCATTTCCAGTAGACGGCACTGGCTCCAAGGTTCAAGATAAAAAAAAAACCCAATTAATTTCAGGAAAAAAAAGCATCTAGATTGATTTGACTCAGGAAATGTACGGGCACAAAACAATAGTTGAAAGCAGATGCAGTAGGAAAACATCGTTAATAAGAGAATTCAAAGGAAAATTATCAGTAAGCAGGAATTATCAGTAAATGCAATTTTGCATGATGGAAACCAAATCTGTAATATAATTACTGAAAATGTATCGAAGCACAGAGAGATCAGATTGATTAGAAGTTGGGAATTTGTTTTCACAAATGTATACAAGATGCATTAACGACAAGATAGCAAGCATGATCTTGAGATGAGATGAGATGTGGTTTGCATGAAAGATAGAGAGTCTGTGGAAATGTCCCCATAAACATCACAAAATCAGGTTTCAGGATCAACATGGTGGCTTGCTGGTTAAGTCAGCATGATGTTATGAGTTTACGTCCCAGATGTTGGGATTTTGAGAAGTGAACTCAAAATTTCCCATCTCATCTCATTATCTCTAGCCGCTTTATCCTTCTACAGGGTCGCAGGCAAGCTGGAGCCTATCCCAGCTGACTACGGGCGAAAGGCGGGGTACACCCTGGACAAGTCGCCAGGTCATCACAGGGCTGACACATAGACACAGACAACCATTCACACTCACATTCACACCTACGCTCAATTTAGAGTCACCAGTTAACCTAACCTGCATGTCTTTGGACTGTGGGGGAAACCGGAGCACCCGGAGGAAACCCATGCGGACACGGGGAGAACATACAAACTCCACACAGAAAGGCCCTCGCCGGCCACGAGGCTCGAACCCGGACCTTTTTGCTGTGAGGCGACAGCGCTAACCACTACACCACCGTGCCGCCCACATCAGACATTTTTTGGGGGTAAGAAAGCGCCAAGGGGTTTGTATTTACAGAATTGCAGTTTTCCACTTTGTGATGTTTAGTTTACTTCAGTGGCATCACACACTGTTCACTATGCCACAGAATTATGAATAACAGGACATATAATGTTGCTGACAGGAACCAAGCACTTTAAAACTTCAGATAGATAATGATCCGCCCTTGCAAAACTATTCAGCGAGTTCTTCCTTTTAACACTTCAACACTGAGGAGTCCTGAAAGCTGTAATAATTAAAGGATGCTTTAAGGCCAGGCTTGTAGTACTCGAGGCCGACTCGTGCCCTAATTTTAAGGACTTGTGACTCGACTTGGACTTGAGCTCTGATGACACGGACTTTGACTTGGACACGTACATTAACTGCATTTGGACTCATAAATTGGAGACGAGGACTTGGATTTTTTCTTTATTTTTTGTAACATGCCATAATAATTTGGCAGAAGATATTGATATCTACATTAATTTTCCAGTGTCCCTAGGATTGTCCACTTTGCTTATACAGACTTCTCGTGCGGTGGGAAAAAATGCACTGCTATGTGTTCCACATGTAGAAGAATTATTGAGGAGACGACGAGGACAACCTCGAACTTCAATTGTCATTTGGCAAGACTCCACCCAGAGAAGGAAGTGACACGCTATGTTCATTGCTCTGTTGATAGTGGGCGGGGCTTGCTTGCTGAGCGATGAACTAGCTAGTGTTAACCCTCTCTCACGTTATTTGCCCTGTTGATAGTGGGCGGGGCTTGCTGAGCGATGAACAAGCTTTTTATCTGTAGCCTATTAACTAAAATGGGGCAGTTGAGCAGTCACGTTAGTCCAACACTGTAGCAGAGACGCTTTCACATAAAGGCAGCAACAGCCACCGTCAAATAGTGCGGTTGGATTCTTGTTCTCGGACTCGACTCGAAATTTTCTTTAATGACTTGGACTTGGGGACTCGAGACTGGACTCGGACTCGAGGTTTAGTGACTCGACTACAACACTGTTTAAGACCACAGTTTTGACACCACAGGTGTTGATTGCACTTAAAAAAAAGGATACTAGTTGATACTTGACCAGATTTCTGTAATACTGTATTTAAAATTTTTGGATTTTTTTTCCTCACTAAAAGTTTTAATGCAACTATAAGTGGAGAAAAAATGTAGAAGGTATAAGCCATATTGCTGTAGTATAAGAGGAACAAAATGCTTTAGGGACATGCCGTTATTGGGAAATAATCAACTTTGAGGTCAATCATCAACTTTAGCTCTTGGATTCCGTTTGCGTCACACCGTCCCATTCATCCATCCATCCATCCATTATCTGCAGCCGCTTATCCTGTCCTACAGGGTCGCAGGCAAGCTGGAGCCTATCCCAGCTGACTACGGGCGAGAAGCGGGGTACACCCTGGACAAGTCGCCAGGTCATCGCAGGGCTGATACATAGAGACATTCACACCTACGGTCAATTTAGAGCCATCAATTAGCCTAACCTGTGTTTCTTTGGACTGCGGGGGAAACTGGAGCACCCGGAGGAAACCCACACAGACTATATGCAAACTCCACACAGAAAGGCCCCCATCGGCCACTGGGCTCGAACCCAGAACCTTCTTGCTGTGAGGTGACAGTGCTAACCACAACAGCACCATGCCACCAAAGTGGAGCCCACCTTTTAAAAAAGCATTCAGTATTACAGAGACTCATGGAAGGATTCTGAATGAATAATGCAATTTAAATGGACATGTTTCTTGTCAGCTGCTTTAAACTCCTCTAATTATGGAATTCCCGTAAAGTGTACCTAAGTAAGGCATGGCAACTGGAAGCTGCTGTCTGGAGTGGAGACTATGATTTCCGAGTGTGTTTGTGAGGAAAAGGGAGTGAAAGGGTTCAGGAAGCAGCGGGGGACTCAGCTCGCTAAGGGTTCCTTGAAACAGTTAGGAGGAAATCCTCCCACGCTGCTTGTGCCATCTGAATGCACAAGTCAAGGTTCTGTAGAAAAGGCGTTGGTAAAACACTAACATGTGTCCACAGTCTCCTGAGAGCAATTCATTACTTTCAGCAGCACACGGTTCACTCTCTGAGCTATTCTGCTCGCATTCAGATACTTCAATCCATTTGCATCAGTAGAGTCAAGGTACACTTCTTTATCATGATACACGGCTTCATAACGTACCAAACAAACCTTGACTTCAAAATCTTTATTGCCCGTTTGTTTAGATTGACTCTTGCAATGTTACATGTTTAAAGCTCATTTTGTTTGCTTTAGCTATTTTAGTTTAAACCATTTTATCCCACAGCATTGTTGAATTCTCACTTGTGATAGGTGTTGATCATATCTGGCTGAAATATTAATGTCTCATCTCATCTCATTATCTCTAGCCGCTTTATCCTTCTACAGGGTCGCAGGCAAGCTAGAGCCTATCCCAGCTGACTACGGGCGAAAGGCGGGGTACACCCTGGACAAGTCGCCAGGTCATCACAGGGCTGACACATAGACACAGACAACCATTCACACTCACATTCACACCTACGGTCAATTTAGAGTCACCAGTTAACCTAACCTGCATGTCTTTGGACTGTGGGGGAAACCGGAGCACCCGGAGGAAACCCACGCGGACACGGGGAGAACATGCAAACTCCACACAGAAAGGCCCTCGCCGGTCCCGGGGCTCGAACCCAGACCTTCTTGCTGTGAGGCGACAGCGCTAACCACTACACCACCGTGCCACCTTAAAATCAAACTGATTAATGATTAAAAACTTTGCCTGTACAGTATAATCTATAATTTTAAACTTTTAAGCACACACACTCTCAGGGAAATAATAAAAAAGAGCATGTTTTAAGTTGCCTGAAGCACAAGTTTCCATTTTTTGTTGCCGAGCATCCATGAAAAATAGTATTTCATGCTGATCCAGTATGCTGATGATGTTCCAGTCTTACAGCACTCCGCTTGTGATGCATTTTATAGACTGAAATGTCTTTGAATGCTGTATTGTGGTATTGCGTTTGAATGTTGCACGCAATAACCTTGAATGGCAAACAGTTTAGTGGTTTTTTTTCTTCATTTACACTCAAGTGCTGATTTGTGATGGCGGATGTGTGGGAGTGTGTGTAGCCTTGACCAAATCCATCAGAAAAAAAAAGGAAAACGGAGGCCGTAAATCGCAACGTAGTGTCATTATTAAGGTCGCGGAAATTGTTCACATCACATCAAATCTATAATCTGATATTAAAAAACAAACATTCTGGAACATTCAGTTGTAACAATACACTGTTTTCATAAATACACTTGGTAATTTCTATCAACAATTACTTCAAAAAATCAACCCTGCGGTTGGGTTCTTGATTCTGATTGGTCAGAAGGTGTTGGTTAATTGTCTACAGTTCTAGCTACAAGGGAAATTACAGTTAAATACACTCATCTGAATAAATGATTGTTTTTACACCTTACAGAGGAGCTTCTGTGGTGTTGATGCGCCATATAAACAAATGTGTCATTGATATGGTGAAGTTTTCTGCAAGTTAACATTAATTTTGCATTTTTTGCAAGTCTCCATTGTCAACGGTTGTAACATCCAGCTATATCACTAGACAAATAAACAGCTTTAAGACATTCTTAAAGTATCCTAAAAGTTTACAAAATGCAAAATTTCAGTGTATTTACTGATAACTTTATGAATTCTTATTGTATAATTTTAACTGACTTTCCATGACTTCTTATAGATAACGAAATGCTGCTAAAAAGAACGTTTAAGATGACACTTAAAGTGACGAACATTTAAATGTAATTAAAGTCACTCCTACTTTTAAGAATACCAATAAAGGGTCTTAAAGTTAATAGTATATTTAGTGAATTTAAAAAGTGCAGTAAAGGTATTTAAAACTAGACTGCCTTTCAGATTTTTCAAGTGTAGGTCATAAAAAAACTTTTCCCGACACCTAATTATTTTTCTTTAGTGGACCGAAAGTTACTGAATTCAAATCACAGACTTCTAATTTTATTATCCCCCACCCAGATGAAGTTTGGTGGGGGATATAGAAACGGGTTCCTTCCGTCCATCCGTCCGTCCGGTCACGTTTTTGTTTCTGGGCCATATCTTTAAAACCACTGAAGATATCTTCATGAAACTTTGTATACATATCAAGCAACATGTGAACTGGTGCCTTTTACTATTTTGGATTTTTTTTTTAAAAGTATTTTTCAAATTTTTACATAAAAATTATATTTTGACTTAGTTTCGAAGAGCAATGTTTGTTTCCAGAGCATATATCCAAAACTATTCATGATACGGATTTGAAACTTGGTATACATGTTAACAAGGTGATGTAGATGTGCCTTTTCATGCTAAGAAATTTGAGGAATTTTAATTTTTCATGTTTCCATGGAAGCAATTTCAGACTTAGTCTCTCAGGTTAGTCTTAGGGGTAGGTTTAGTTTCCGGAGCAGAACTTGAAAATTATGAGTGGTATGGTCTTGAAAGTTGGTATATGTGTTGATTAAGTAATGTACAGTGGTGCTTGAAAGTTTGTGAACCCTTTAGAATTTTCTATATTTCTGCATAAATATGATCTAAAACATCATCAGATTTTCACACAAGTCTGAAAATTAGATAAAGAGAACCCAGTTAAACAAATGAGACAAAAATATTATACTTGGTCATTTATTTATTGAGGAAAATTACCCAATATTACATATCTGTGAGTGGCAAAAGTATGTGAACCTTTGCTTTCAGTATCTGGTGTGACCCCCTTGTGCAGCAATAACTGCAACTAAACGTTTCCGGTAACTGTTGATCAGTCCTGCACACCAGCTTGGAGGAATTTTAGCCCGTTCCTCCGTACAGAACAGCTTCAACTCTGGGATGTTGGTGGGTTTCCTCACATGAACTGCTCGCTTCAGGTCCTTCCACAACATTTGGATTGGATTAAGGTCAGGACTTTGACTTGGCCATTCCAAAACATTAACTTTATTCTTCTTTAACCATTCTTTGGTAGAACGACTTGTGTGCTTAGGGTCGTTGTCTTGCTGCATGACCCACCTTCTCTTGAGATTCAGTTCATGGACAGATGTCCTGACATTTTCCTTTAGAATTCACTGCTATAATTCAGAATTCATTGTTCCATCAATGATGGCAAGCCGTCCTGGCCCAGATGCAGCAAAACAGGCCCAAACCATGATACTACCACCACCATGTTTCACAGCTGGGATAAGGTTCTTATGCTGTAATGCAGTGGTTTCCTTTCTGCAAACATAATGCTTCTCATTTAAACCAAAATTCTATTTTGGTCTCATCCATCCACAGAACATTTTTCCAATAGCCTTCTGGCTTGTCCACATGATCTTTAGTGAATTGCAGACAAGCAGCAATGTTCTTTTTGGAGAGCAATGGCTTTCTCCTTGCAACTCTGCCATGCACACCATTGTTGTTCAGTGTTCTCCTGATGGTGGACTCATGAACATTAACATTAGCCAATGTGAGAGAGGCCTTCAGTTGCTTAGAAGTTACCCTGGGGTCCTTTGTGACCTCGCCGACTATTACACGCCTTGCTCTTGGAGTGATCTTTGTTGGTCGACCACTCCTGGGGAGGGTAACAATGGTCTTGAATTTCCTCCATTTGTACACAATCTGTCTGACTGTGGATTGGTGGAGTCCAAACTCTTTAGAGATGGTTTTGTAACCTTATCCAGCCTGATGAGCATCAACAACGCTTTTTCTGAGGTCCTCAGAAACCTCCTTTGTTCGTGCCATGATACACTTCCACAAACATGTGTTGTGAAGATCAGACTTTGATAGATCCCTGTTCTTTAAATAAAACAGGGTGCCCACTCACACCTGATTGTCATCCCAATTGATTGAAAACACCTGACTCTAATTTCACCTTCAAATTAACTGCTAATCCCAGAGGTTCACATACTTTTGCCACTCACAGATATGTAATATTGGATTATTTTCCTCAATAGATAAATGACCAAGTATAATATTTTTGTCTCATTTGTTTAACTGGGTTCTCTTTAGCTACTTTTAGGACTTGTGTGAAAATCTGATGATGTTTTAAGTCATACTTATGCAGAAATATAGAAAATTCTAAAGGGTTCACAAACTTTCAAGCACCACTGTATATGTGCCTTTTGATACTAAGAAATGTGAGAAATTTTAATTTTTTAGCTCACCTGGACCAAAGGTCCGGTGGGCTTATGCCATGGGCTGCTGAGGTCAGTGTAAAGAGGTAGAGTTGGTTTCCTGCAGCAGAACTTGAAAAATGTGACAAATAATATCTTGAAACTTGGTATATAGTTGGTATATAGGGCGAGGGATATAGATGACTCTGCCTTCTTGTTAGGTTTTTTAAAATAGAACAGTTAATGAATTTAGGGCCATGTGGCCCTAAATTCTCCACTATTTTTTCCTGCTTCACTATGACCCAGTTCAAGATACTACATCATCCATCATGTTGTGGGCTTTTCCCGTTCGCGCAAAGCATTGTGGGATACAAGTTTGAAACAGGAGAGAAAAATAGAAGACGTGAGTGTGCGAATGAAATGTGAAAGACCGACTACAGCAACAGAAAGTGAGAAGAAAAGATGTTTTGTTATATACTAAGGAAAGGAAATGCAGGACCAAATTAATAAATATCAGCAGTCAGCAAGCACCTCAGTGTGATCAGCTGTTTGTTTAGTGACAGAATGATGGAACTGTCAGTGCACGGTCAAAGGGAAACCTGTGCATGCGCACATGGACTTCGTCTGTCTGCTTGACTGTGCAAAGTGAGCAATTTCATGCAAATTATTTGCTTGGGAATCCCCTCAAATTAAATAACTTTCCAGTCACAGAATGGCCTGGGCTCCTATGTATTTATGTATTTAATGAACTTTGCCATTGGAGCCCATTTAATTTAAAAACTTCACCAGTGGAAAAATTATTTTATGAACATCGCCATTAGAGAAAGTTAAATTTAAGAACTTCACCATTGGAGAAAGTTTATTTTATGAACGTCGCCATTGGAAAAAGTTTATTTTATGAACTTTACTACTGGACAAAATGTATTTAATGAACTTTGCCATTGGAGACCATTTAATTTAAGAACTTCACCATAGGAGAAAGTTAATTTAAGAACTTCACCAATGGGGAAAGTTTATTTTATGAACTTCACCACTGGACAAAATGTATTTAATGAACTTTGCCGTTGGAGAAAATGTATTTAATGAACTTTGCCATTGGAGACCATTTCATTTAAGAACTTCATCATTGGAGAAAGTTAAATTTAAGCACTCCACCTTTGGAGAAAGTTTATTTTATGAATATCGCCATTGGAGAAAGTTTATTTTATGAACTTCACCACTGGACAAAATGTATTTAATGAACTTTGCCATCGGAGAACATTTAATTTAAGAACTTCACCATTGGAGAAAGTTAAATTTAAGAACTTCACCAATGGAGAAAGTTTATTTTATAAACATCGCCATTGGAGACACATATGGTTTCCAAATTTGCAAGGTGAATATAGTAGTTAAAGAAGCCCTTATAAATAAAAGACAATTTTCCAAAGTTCATTCAAGTGATGTGGATTTTTTTTTGATGAATATTTTTGATAAGAATTGTTTTTATGAGAAGGAGAATTTTTTAAAATTAGCCTGTCTCAATGCATTCTTCAGAGCTGACTGAAAAGTTTCCAACATCAAGGTGTTGTTTTTGAGTAAAGTTACGGAGAAACTGCGACTTCAGCTCTATCTTTAAGGTTGTTATGAAGCTTTGACTCTGTAGACTCGAACACCCATCCAAGCACTTCCATACGTCATTTCTTCCTTATCTGCTTTTCACTTTCAAGCCCTCAGTCACTCTGAGTGACTTCAGTCATCTGCATATTAAAAGCTAAGTGTTCTAAAGTTGCATAAATTACAAAGATGAAGCCTTGATTAAGCAGTGATAAATCATGACTCTGTTCATATGTCAATACATGAAATTCCCCATGAAATCTGCCATGCAGTCAGGGGTCAGACGCTCTTAAAAGTACCAGTGGAAAACTTTTGGGAAAGGAGCAGGAAGGGATCATAGTTCATGGGAAAGTAGCTTCCCATGAGTTTACATCCTTTCAGTCTGGTGCACTTCCAGAAAGCTGCTGGCAAGAATAAAGCAGAGACTTTCCAATGTTGCTGTCTGAAAACCATTAAAGCTTAAATGACTAAAGCTGCTCATTAAAAAACAAAACAAAAACCTCTGGTGACTAAAAATAGGCTCACCCAAACAGACAAGAAGTCAAATTAATAATGAGATACTTATTGTTATTTCCAGAGGTGGAATATACAAGAAATTATACATCATTAGTGTAAATAAATAATTCTTCTTCTATAATTAAGTCATCATTATTTCAGAAAGTATTTTCAATCATTTGTAATTAATCATGGTTGCATTTTGATGAAAAACCTTTCCATTTTGCTTCTTACATTTTCATCCAGAATGAGAAAAATAACTATCTACATTAATATTTTTATTAGTATATTATATGTAACTAACGGATTTGTATTAAAATTAAACTAAAAGATGCAATCATGGCGGCACGGTGGTGTAGTGGTTAGCGCTGTCGAGCTCCATGGCCGGCGAGGGCCTTTCTGTGTGGAGTTTGCATGTTCTCCCCGTGTCCGCGTGGGTTTCCTCCGGGTGCTCCGGTTTCCCCCACAGTCCAAAGACATGCAGGTTAGGTTAACTGGTGACTCTAAATTGACCGTAGGTGTGAATGTGAGTGTGAATGGTTGTCTGTGTCTATGTGTCAGCCCTGTCATGACCTGGCAACTTGTCCAGGGTGTACCCCGCCTTTCGCCCGTAGTCAGCTGGGATAGGCTCCAGCTTGCCTGCAACCCTGTAGAACAGGATAAAGGGGCTAGAGATAATGAGATGAGATGAGATGAGATGCAATCAAATCAAATGATATTCAGCTTCTATCATACACTCCTTGGCCACTTTAATAGAAACTTGTTCTTGATTCTAAGATTCCTGTTCTTGGCTGCAGGAGTGGAACTCAATGTGTTCTGTTTTCTGTTGCATGCTGAGATGCTTTTCTGCTCACCACGGTTGTAAAGAGTAATTATATGAGTTGCTATATCCTTCCTGGCAAAAAGCTCGAACCAATCTGCCCATTTTCCTTTGACCTCTCTTATCAACAAGGCCTTTGTTTGCACCCACAGAACTGTCGCTCACTCACTCAACTCAGTGTTTTTTGTTTTTCGCACCATTCTGTGTAGAATGGCATCTGGCTCAAACCAACACCCATGTCACAGTGAAAGAAAGTCACACTTTGAGATCACAATTTTTCCCATTCTGATGTTTGAACATTGTGAACATGAACTGAAACTCTTGATTTGTACCTGCATGATTTTATGCATCAAGGGATCGGCTGATGAGATAACTGCAAGTGGATGGGTGTACCTAATAAAGTGGCCGGTGAGTGTATTTGCTCAAGGACTGCCTATTAATCTCACCAGCTACAGTGGGGCAAAAAAGTATTTAGTCAGTCACCAATTGTGCAAGTTCTCCCACTTAAAAAGATGAGAGAGGCCTGTAATTTTCATCATAGGTATACCTCAACTATGAGAGACAAAATGAGAAAAAAAAATCCAGAAAATCACATTGTCTGATTTTTAAAGAATTTATTTGCAAATTATGGTGGAAAATAAGTATTTGGTCAATAACAAAAGTTCATCTCAATACTTTGTTATAGACCCTTTGTTGGCAATGACAGAGGTCAAACGTTTTCTGTAAGTCTTCACAAGGTTTTCACACACTGTTGCTGGTATTTTGGCCCATTCCTCCATGCAGATCTCCTCTAGAGCAGTGATGTTTTGGGGCTGTCGCTGGGCAACACGGACTTTCAACTCCCTCCAAAGATTTTCTACGGGGTTGAGATCTGGAGACTGGCTAGGCCACTCCAGGACCTTGAAGTGCTTCATACGAAGCCACTCCTTCGTTGCCCGGGCGGTGTGTTTGGGATCATTGTCATGCTGAAAGACCCAGCCACGTTTCATCTTCAATGCCCTTGCTGATGGAAGGAGGTTTTCACTCAAAATCTCATGATACATGGCCCCATTCATTCTTTCCTTTACACGGATCAGTCGTCCTGGTCCCTTTGCAGAAAAACAGCCCCAAAGCATGATGTTTCCACCCCCATGCTTCACAGTAGGTATGGTGTTCTTTGGATGCAACTCAGCATTCTTTCTCCTCCAAACGCGACAAGTTGAGTTTTTACCAAAAAGTTCTATTTTGGTTTCATCTGACCATATGACATTCTCCCAATCCTCTTCTGGATCATCCAAATGCTCTCTAGCAAACTTCAGACGGGCCTGGACATGTACTGGCTTAAGCAGGGGGACACATCTGGCACTGCAGGATTTGAGTCCCTGGCGGCGTAGTGTGTTACTGATGGTAGCCTTCGTTACTTTGGTCCCAGCTCTCTGCAGGTCATTCACTAGGTCCCCCTGTGTGGTTCTGGGATTTTTGCTCACCGTTCTTGTGATCATTTTGACCCCACGAGGTGAGATCTTGCGTGGAGTCCCAGATCGAGGGAGATTATCAGTGGTCTTGTATGTCTTCCATTTTCTAATAATTGCTCCCTCCCACAGTTGATTTCTTCACACCAAGCTGCTTACCTATTGCAGATTCAGTCTTCCCAGCCTGGTGCAGGTCTACAATTTTGTTTCTGGTGTCCTTTGACAGCTCTTTGGTCTTGGCCATAGTGGAGTTTGGAGTGTGACTGTTTGAGGTTGTGGATAGGTGTCTTTTATATTGATAACGAGTTCAAACAGGTGCCATTAATACAGGTAACGAGTGGAGGACAGAGGAGCCTCTTAAAGAAGAAGTTACAGGTCTGTGAGAGCCAGAAATCTTGCTTGTTTGTAGGTGACCAAATACTTATTTTACCGAGGAATTTACCAATTAATTCATTAAAAATCCTACAATGTGATTTCCTGGATTCTTTCCCCCTATTCTGTCTCTCATAGTTGAAGTGTACCTATGATGAAAATTACAGGCCTCTCTCATCTTTTTAAGTGGGAGAACTTGCACAATTGGTGGCTGACTAAATACTTTTTTGCACCACTGTATATTATTACATTTAATAATAGTAATAAAAAACCCGTATTTTACTCATTTTAACTCATTTAACTGCATTTTCACAAACAGCACTAATTCTGACCTTTTATTAATCATGCCAAACATCACGTAACAAAACAACATATTCATGAAATATTACCCACAAAAAAAATAAAAAACAACAACAAACCAAGAAAAAAAAAACTCAAACCATTAACAGACACTGTGAAAGCACATGAAAGATGTTATTTTTGTAGATTTGAGTATCTCTACAATGTTAGTGAACATCCCATTTGTGGTAGATAACATTACACAGGAAGCAATATGAATGTTATAGACAGGTGCTACTGTATATGTTCTAAAGTGAAGTTTCATCCATGAACATACCTCAGTCCTGGATGTAAGACACCTGGAGAGAAATGTAAAACTACAGTGTCTTGCAAAAGTATTCATCCGCCTTTGTGTTTGTTCTGTTTTTTTCGCATTACAAGCTGGAACTGAAATGGATTTTTTTGGGGGGTTAGCACCATTTCATTTACACAACATGTCTACCACTTTAAAGGTGCACATTGTTGTTTTTTAATTGCGATGCAAACAATAATTAAGATGAAAAAACAGAAATCTGGAGAGTGCATAGGTATTTT
The DNA here is from genome assembly GCF_027579695.1 of Neoarius graeffei. Lineage (NCBI taxonomy): Eukaryota > Metazoa > Chordata > Actinopteri > Siluriformes > Ariidae > Neoarius > Neoarius graeffei. The sequence goes on from NC_083569.1 coordinate 9,243,109, forward strand.
CCCCCCAAAGTCAATACTTTGTAGAGCCACCTTTTGCCACAATTACAGCTGCAAGTCTCTTGGGGTATGGTCTCTATTAGCTTAGCACATCTAGCCACTGGGATTTTTGCCCATTCCTCAAGGCAAAACTGCTCCAACTCCTTCAAGTTAAACCTCAATTGGATTGAGGTCTGGGCTTTGACTCGGCCATTCCAAGGCATTTAAATGTTTCCCTTTGAACCACTCCAGTGTAGCTTTAGCAGTGTGTTTAGGGTCATTGGCCTGCTGGAACGTGAACCTTCGTCCCAGTCTCAAACAGGTTTTCCTCCAGAATTGCCCTGTGCCATCCATCTTTCCTTCAGTCCTGACCAGCTTTCCTGTCCGTGCAGATGAAAAAACATCCCCACAGCATGATGCTGCCACCACCATGCATCACTGTAGGAATGATGTTCTCAGGGTGTTGGGTTTATGCCACACATGGCATTTCCCATGATGGCCAAAAAAGATCAATTTTAGTCTCATTTGACCAGAGAATCTTCTTCCATGTGTTTGGGGAGTCTGCCACATGTTGTTGGGCAAACTCCAAATGTGTCTTCTTCAGCAATGACTTTTTTTCTGGCCACTTTTCCATAAAGCCCCGCTCTGTGGAGTGTACGGCTTAAAGTGGTCCCATGGACAGATACTCCCATCTCCACTGTGGATCTTTGCAGCTCCTTCAGTGTTATCGTTGGTGTCTTTGTTGCATCTCTGATTAATGACCTCCTTGCCCGATCTGTGAGTTTTTGTGGGTGGGGCCTTCTCTTGTCAGGTTTGTAGTGGTGCCATATTTTTTTTTCCATTTTGCTACAATGGATTTAATGCGGCTTCCTGGGATATTCAAAGTTTGGGATATTTTTTTATAACCCAACCCTGATCTATACTTCTCCACAACTTTGTCTCTGACCTGTTTGGAGTGCTGCTTGGTTTTCATGTTGTTTGCTTAGTCATATTGCAGAGTCAGGGTCCTTCCAGAACAGGTTGATTTATACAGACGTCATGTGACAGACTATGTGACACTATGATTGCATACAAGTGGCTCTTAATCAGCTAATTAGTAAATTAAAAGTGGTAGGCATGTTGTGTAAATCAAATGGTGCCGACCCCTTAAAAATCCATTTCAATTCCAGCTTGTAATACGACAAAACAGGACAAATACCAAGGGTGATGAATACTTTTGCAAGACACGGTACACCAGTATACCACAATCGAACCGTTCATTATTATACAAACATTTTGTGCTGCAGGAGTTTTTGTGCTGCAGAACTCTTGAACGCTATTCGCGATGCCTGGAAATGCTTCCTTGTTTGTACCCTGTGGATATTCTCAGTATGACACTACATTTTGTGATTCTGCATATAAAACAGTTTTATAAGCTTTCAGGGAAGAGCAGCAGCAGGCAGTGTGGGGTGGTGGTTTTGTGTGGGGTGGGGGTGTTCTGTAAATCTGGCTTTAATATCATACGCTGCTTGGAAAATGAAAGCAGGAAGCAAATGAAAATGGCCTCGGAGAGTCATGTTTTCATACAAAGCCCTAATTGGGAACATTGCAAAATAAAAAGTGTGTTTGCCGAGCAGCCATGTCATTAATGAAGTCCACCTGTCCTCGGTGTACAGGTAATGCGCTGCGGATGTTTTTGGTATTATTGAAAAACCAAACAAAAAAAACAACAAAGAAGAACATGTCATGATGGTTTGAAAGGCTAGTAGTAAATGGGGGACATGCGAGGTCAAATTAACTTTGCGATCATTAAGGGGATTTAGAGGTAAATGAGTACACTGTGTCTTGTCCTTCATAAAGAGATGACAGATAGCACTGGAGTGCGGGTGACAAATAAGCAACCTTCCAATTTTCCCTGATGTGAACGTGAAACACACAGAAATGTTTCTTCTGTTCATATTTTTATGTTAATACAACCCCGATTCCAAAAAAGTTGGGACAAAGTACAAATTGTAAATAAAAACGGAATGCAATGATGTGGAAGTTTCAAAATTCCATATTTTATTCAGAATAGAAGATGGATGACATATCAAATGTTTAAACTGAGAAAATGTATAATTTAAAGAGAAAAATTAGGGGATTTTAAATTTCATGACAACAACACATTTCAAAAAAGTTGGGACAAGGCCATGTTTACCACTGTGAGACATCCCCTTTTCTCTTTACAACAGTCTATAAACATCTGGGGACTGAGGAGACAAGTTGCTCAAGTTTAGGGATAGGAATGTTAACCCATTTTTGTCAAATGTAGGATTCTAGTTGCTCAACTGTCTTAGGTCTTTTTTGTCGTATCTTCCATTTTATGATGCGCCAAATGTTTTCTATGGGTGAAAGATCTGGACTGCAGGCTGGCCAGTTCAGTACCCGGACCCTTCTTCTACGCAGCCATGATGCTGTAATTGATGCAGTATGTGGTTTGGCATTGTCATGTTGGAAAATGCAAGGTCTTCCCTGAAAGAGACATCATCTGGATGGAAGCATATGTTGCTCTAGAACCTGGATATACCTTTCAGCATTGATGGTGTCTTTCCAGATGTGTAAGCTGCCCATGCCATACGTACTAATGCAATCCCATACCATCAGACATGCAGGCTTCTGAACTGAGCGCTGATAACAACTTGGGTCGTCCTTCTCCTCTTTAGTCTGAATGACACGGCGTCCCTGATTTCCATAAAGAACTTCAAGTTTTGATTCGTCTGACCACAGAACAGTTTTCCACTTTGCCACAGTCCATTTTAAATGAACCTTGGCCCAGAGAAGACGTCTGCGCTTCTGGATCATGTTTAGATACGGCTTCTTCTTTGAACTATAGAGTTTTAGCTGGCAACAGCGGATGGCACGGTGAATTGTGTTCACAGATAATGTTCTCTGGAAATATTCCTGAGCCCATTCTGTGATTTCCAATACAGAAGCATGCCTGTATGTGATGCAGTGCTGTCTAAAGGCCCGAAGATCACGGGCACCCAGTATGGTTTTCCGGCCTTGACCCTTACGCACAGAGATTCTTCCAGATTCTCTGAATCTTTTGATGATATTATGCACTGTAGATGATGATATGTTCAAACTCTTTGCAATTTTACACTGTCGAACTCCTTTCTGATATTGCTCCACTATTTGTCGGCGCAGAATTAGGGGGATTGGTGATCCTCTTCCCATCTTTACTTCTGAGAGCCGCTGCCACTCCAAGATGCTCTTTTTATACCCAGTCATGTTAATGACCTATTGCCAATTGACCTAATGAGTTGCAATTTGGTCCTCCAGCTGTTCCTTTTTTGTACCTTTAACTTTTCCAGCCTCTTATTGCCCCTGTCCCAACTTTTTTGAGATGTGTTGCTGTCATGAAATTTCAAATGAGCCAACATTTGGCATGAAATTTCAAAATGTCTCACTTTCGACATTTGATATGTTGTCTATGTTCTATTGTGAATACAATATTAGTTTTTGAGATTTGTAAGTTATTGCATTCCATTTTTATTTACAATTTGTACCTTGTCCCAACTTTTTGGGAATCGGGGTTGTATTTCCTGAACTGAAATGTGTTTCTCTTTTTGCATTCATCTCAGTCACAAGTTCTAACATCCTACCACTAATAACGAAAAGGGAGACGTACCTTGCATAAGTATTCATTAATCTCATTATCTCTAGCCGCTTTATCCTGTTCTACAGGGTCGCAGGCAAGCTGGAACCTATCCCAGCTGACAACGAGCGAAAGGCGGGGTACACCCTGGACAAGTCTCCAGGTCATCACAGGCTGACACATAGACAACCATTCACACTCACATTCACACCTACGGTCAATTTAGAGTCACCAGTTAACCTAACCTGCATGTCTTTGGACTGTGGGGGAAACCGGAGCACCCAGAGGAAACCCACGCGGACACGGGGAGAACATGCAAACTCCGCACAGAAAGGCCCTCGCCGGCCACGGGGCTCGAACCCGGACCTTCTTGCTGTGAGGTGACAGTGCTAACCACTACACCACCATGCCGCCGCATAAGTATTCATTCCCTTTCAAATTTCCACACATCTATACATTGATCAGCCATAAAATTAAAAACACTGACAGGTAATGTGAATTACGTTTTATTTTCTCATTACAATGGCACCTGTCAAGGGATGGGATATATTAGGCAGCAAGAAAGAGAACAGTCAGTTCTTGAAATTGACGTATTGGAAGCAGGAAAAATGGGCAAGCGTAAGTGAGCGACTTTGACAAGGGCCAAATTGTGATGGCTAGATGACTGGGTCTGAGCATCTCCAAAATGGCACATCTTGTGCGGTGTTCCTGGTATGCAGTGGTTAGTACCTACCAAAAGTGGTCCAAGGATCCAAAGGACAACCGGTCAACTGGCGACAGGGTCATGGGTGTTGAAGAGTCATTGATTCACATAGGGCACAAAAGTTAGCCTATATATTAACTTTTGTGCTACAGTAGCTCTTCTGTTCTTCTGGATTGGACCATATGGGCTAGCCTTCGTGCCCCATGTGAATCAATGAGCCTTCAACGTCCATGACCCTGTCTCCAGTTCACCAGTTGTCCTTTGGATCCTTGGACTAATTTTGGTAGGTACTAACCACTGCATACTGGGAACACTTCGCACGATGTGACATTTTGGAGATGCTCAGACCCAGTCATCTAGCCATCACAATTTGGCCCTTGTCAAACTTGTTCAAATCCTTACGCTTGCCCATTTTTCCTGCTTCCAACCCACCAACTTCAAGAACTGACTGTTCTCTTTCTTGCTGCCTCATATATCCCACCCGTTGAGAGGTGCCATTGTAATGAGATAATGTTATTCTCTTCTTCACCTGTCAGTGCTTTTAATGGTCTATACAGCACATCATGAATCTACACAAAACAGCCCATAATATTGAAGTGTGCTGGAACATCAATATAGCTTGCAAAATTGCTTACAAATAAAAAAAAATATTTAAAAAAGTGTGTGATTACATAAGTATTCACCCCCACCCCCTTTAGCCTTTCCACATTTTGTAGTATGAGATCTTGGAAATGAAATGCACTTCATTGGGATTATTATGGTATAATGTTATAAATCTACACAAACAGGGGACAGATAATAATAATAATAATAATTATTATTATCCATCCATCCATTATCTGTAGCTGCTTATCCTGTCCTACAGGGTAACAGGCAAGCTGGAGCCTATCCCAGCTGACTATGGGCGAGGGGCAGGGTACACCCTGGACAAGTCGCCAGGTCATCGCAGAGCTAACACATAGACAACCATTCATGCCTACGGTCAATTTAGAGTCACCAATTAGCCTAACCTGCATGCCTTTGGAATGTGGGGGAAACCAGAGCACCTGGAGGAAACCCACGTGGACAGCATGCAAACTCCACACAGAAAGGCCCTCACTGGCTGCTGGGCTCGAACCCACGTCCTTCTTGCTGTGAGGCGACAGTGCTAACCACTACACCACCTATTATTATTATTTTTTTAAATAAAATGTCTGCTTTTGGCGGCACAGTGGTGTAGTGGTTAGCGCTGTCGCCTCACAGCAAGAAGGTCCTGGGTTCGAGCCCCGGGGCCGGCGAGGGCCTTTCTGTGTGGAGTTTGCATGTTCTCCCCGTGTCCACGTGGGTTTCCTCCGGGTGCTCCGGTTTCCCCCACAGTCCAAAGACATGCAGGTTAGGTTAACTGGTGACTCTAAATTGACTGTAGGTGTGAATTTGAGTGTGAATGGTTGTCTGTGTCTATGTGTCAGCCCTGTGATGACCTGGCGACTTGTCCAGGGTGTACCCCGCCTTTCACCCGTAGTCAGCTGGGATAGGCTCCAGCTTGCCTGCGACCCTGTTGAAGGATAAAGCGGCTAGAGATAATGAGATGAGATGTCTGCTTTTCAACTATAGGAATAAAAATGTCAAAAATCAGCAGTAATATGTTTCTTTCCACCATATTTTCTGAAACTTAGCAATTTAAAGTAAGCGCCGCCCACTTCACAATGTTAAAAATATGTGTCTTTATGATATACGTCAGTTTCTTTTATACATATTATCACCTGGTTGGAAATGCACAAACATCCCATTTATTTCTTCCTCAAAATCAATTTTTTTTCTTAGTTCAGGACTAAAATGACCAGCATTCGTGAAATTTTGCATTTCATTGTGATCAGAAGCTCGTTAAAGAAAGATTTCTCAAATAGATTTATTTATAATAGATTTAACACAGTATAAATTGGCATAAAAACTCTTTTTTAATGGTATTTTCTTCATTGAATTCTAAATAAATAATTTTCCTGTTCATTTAATTGTTCAGGGAAAGTCTCTCAAGAGTGTCTGTATGGCAACATGAACATTTTAAATATTTTATCATCCAAAGACTAGAGTTTCGTTTTCTTTTAACAAGGAATGAAAATGTGTCATTATTTACTTAGAAGTCTCATTTGATTCAATATTTTAAAGAGTATTTTTAATATCAGAAATAAATTGGTAAAGTTTGACTCTGATACACCTGTCGTATACGGTGTTAAAGTGGCCGTGTTCATCGCCTGATCAGTGCTCAGATAATGGCCAGATATTATTTCTGATGTGTCGTCAGAAATAATTACACCCTACTTTCTCTAGACTGTGGCCTGTATCATGGATTATACAGCGATGATAACAATATGAGCCCACATGCAAGATGGGAAACCCCACAAAGCATAATGATGTGAAAGCTCGGCCCACGCAGGTCCTCAGGGACGTGGTGCTTTTGTCATTCAGCTGTTGAAAAGCCTGCTGGAAGAAAAGCACTTGCAGTATGGATGTACGGGAAAATGTCAGCAATGACTAATCCCCTTACAATATTAAACCTTGGGTTTTTTTTTTTACACAGGTAAACTGAAACCGGTGATACCTTTTAAGTACTTCCTGTCGCATCACTTAGCATGTGTGAGGTAATTAAATATTCTAAATGCATTTGTCTTTACTGCAAAGTGCTTAGGTTAAATATGACAAATGGTCAGTTAATCTTAAGTAACTGTGGCATGTTTCCTGGTGCTGGTTTGAGTATTTCAGAAACTGCTAATCAGGCTAGTAGTACTCAAGTCCAGGACTCGAACTCGAGTCCGACTCGTGCCCTAATTTTAAGGACTTGTGACTTGACTTGTACTTCAGCACTGATGACTCGGACTTGGACTGGTGCATTAACTGCATTCGGACTCGTAAATTGGAGATGAGGACTTGGATTTTTTCTTAATTTTTTTGCAACATGCCATAATAATTTGGCATAAGATATTTATATCTACATTAATTTTTATACTAATTTCGTGGAGCACTAAGCAGACTCTCGCTCACGTGCCGTAAACGACTCGCACCTGCACAGGATTAAGGTGCAATCAGTACGCCGCTATAAAAACTGTGAAAACGCACTTACTTTGCGAAGTATTGAGTTGCGTTGCTGACACATTACCGAGTCTTATTTCCTTGTTTGGTTTCCTGATCCCTGATTTCCTGTTTCTTGTCTTTGATTCTGCCGAGTCTACAATAGCCTGTTTGTGCCTCGCTCAACCTATTGCCTGTTTCACCGTTTTACAATTTTGCCTGCCGTTCTGAATTGTTTACCGTCTTCACTTGTATTAATAAACACACCTTCTGCACTTACATCCATCTCCCAACCATCTCTGACAGAATACTTCTCACTCCCTGACAAAGAGAATACACATTCACCTGTTCATACGTCATGTTCAGGAACAAACTAATGTTAATGGCGCTAAAACAGCCACCATCAAATGGTGTGGCTGGAGTCTTGTTCTCGCACTCGACTCAGATCAATAGTGGACTTGACTCGAAATTTTTTTTTTAATGATTTGGACTTGACTTGAACACTGGGGACTTGAGACTAGACTCGGACTTGAGGTTTAGCGACTCGACTACAACACTGCTGCTAATCATGTAGCAGTCTCTAGGGTTTACACAGTATGGTGTGGAACACAAAAAACATCAAGTGAATATTAATCCTACAGGTCTAAATGTTTTTTCTTTTCTTTTTTTAAATGAGAGAGGTCTGAGGAGAACAACCAGGGGTGAGTTTCCCAAAAGCCTCTTAACACTCAGAGCATCTTAACTAGGAGAGAGAGTGTTCATTGTGCTGCTCGTTCTACCATTTAACGATGATCTTTGCACTACGATGCTTTTGGGAAACTCAGATTGGTTCGAGCTGACAGGAAGGATATAGTAACTCATATAATGACTCCTTACAAATGCAGTGAGCTGAAAAGCATCTCAGAAAGTGCAAGAGATCAAACCTTGAGTCAGACAGGCTACAAGACCAGAAGACCACATTCCTGTCAGCCAAGAACAAGATTCTGAAGCTAGTTCAATATGTTACCTGGACTTTTCTAGCTTTCAACAGTCCAGTTTTGGTTTAACAAATATGTTTAACAACATTAAAAATAAATTGATTTAAAAATAAAAAAGTCAGTTCAGGCTGCATCACACCACCACTGGTGATTTTCCTAGAATAGCATCCCCAAAGTGTTTTCTTCTTTAGATACTGCAATGAATAAGAGAAAAATACATGAGAAGAAGAAGAGAGATTCCGATAGTGAAAATACTTATTGATGTGACCCACTGATTCCCAAAAGCAAAGCCATAGCCACTTCCCAAGTTCCCATTAATTTACATGAACCCTTCATTGGTTTTCATTCTTGTGTAAATCTCTCAACATCTGGCTTTCATAAAACTGAAGCCAGAATAAATTTAAAAATGTTTTGTTTTAATCAACCGCCAGCTTCTGAGGAATTCCTTCTCCATGAATTCCCAGTCCAAGGTCTTATTCAGGGCGGCATGGTGGTGTAGTGGTTAGCGCTGTCGCCTCACAGCAGGAAAGTCTGGGTTCGAGTCCCGTGGCCGGCGAGGGCCTTTCTGTGTGGAGTTTGCATGTTCTCCCCGTATCTGCGTGGGTTTCCTCCGGGTGCTCCGGTTTCCCCCACAGTCCAAAGACATGCAGGTTAGGTTAACTGGTGACTCTAAATTGACCGTAGGTGTGAATGTGAGTGTGAATGGTTGTCTGTGTCTATGTGTCAGCCCTGTGATGACCTGGCGACTTGTCCAGGGTGTACCCCGCCTTTCACCTGTAGTCAGCTGGGATAGGCTCCAGCTTGCCTGCGACCCTGTAGAACAGGACAAAGCGGCTAGAGATAATGAGATGAGATGAGACATTAAAAATAAATTGATTTAAAAATAAAAAAAGTCAGTTCAGGCTGCATCACACCACCATGTCACTGGTGATTTTCCTAGAATAGCATCCCCAAAGTGTTTTCTTCTTTAGATACTGCAATGAATAAGAGAAAAATACATGAGAAGAAGAAGAGAGATTCCGAAAGTGAAAATACTTATTGATGTGACCCACTGATTCCCAAAAGCAAAGCCATAGCCACTTCCCAAGTTCCCATTAATTTATATGAACCCTTCATTGGTTTTCATTCTTGTGTAAATCTCTCAACATCTGGCTTTCATAAAACTGAAGCTAGAATTTATTTAAAAATGTTTTGTTTTAATCAACCACCAGCTTCTGAGGAATTCCTTCTCCATGAATTCCCAGTCCAAGGTCTTATTCAGGGCGGCACGGTGGTGTAGTGGTTAGTGCTGTCACCTCACAGCAAGAAGGTCCAGGTTCGAGTCCCGTGGCCGGCGAGGGCCTTTCTGTGTGGAGTTTGCATGTTGTCCGCGTGGGTTTCCTCCGGTTGCTCCGGTTTCCCCCACAGTCCAAAGACATGCAGGTTAGGTTAACTGGTGACTCTAAATTGACTGTAGGTGTGAATGTGAGTGTGAATGGTTGTCTGTGTCTATGTGTCAGCCCTGTGATGACCTGGCGACTTGTCTAGGGTGTACCCCGCCTTTTGCCCGTAGTCAGCTGGGATAGGCTCCAGCTTGCCTGTGACCCTGTAGGACAGGATAAAGCGGCTAGAGATAATGAGATGAGATGAGAGGTCTTATTCATGATCTATGATCTTTTGCAGGATCTTTACAGGATTTCAGACTTATTTTGCCCAGAAATGTTAGTCTTTTGTATATTGGAAAAGGTTTTTATATGTTCCCCTACCAGAAGAAGTAAAAATATGCAGCAGGAAGAAAGCAGACTGGAATAATGAGCGCCAACAGGCGAGGCTTCCGCAGGGATATTGCAGAGAAATTAGTTCGTCACATCCTGAAAAATCATATATCTGGGTTCAAGGTCAGGGTACTCAAGAGAGTCCTGGGGTCACGATTAAATGGTGATTAAAGTCTCTCGTTTAAGTTGACAAGGATATGAGTAAAGCCAGCTTTTCTAGCCTTTTTTGTAAGTTGAACTCCTACCTTCAACCTAAAAGATTTGCCTTAAATACCCCTGAAATTCCAAGAAATTTCCAGAAGCTTCTGCTTCTGTTTGAAGCATTGCAAACTTATCTTGAAATACTCAACTAGATTTGTGGCCTGGTTTTTGTCTTTTTTTTCTTTTCAAATGTCATTTTAACAAAACTGACTTTAATTACCAAGTTGCTCCAAACATCACAATTTTTAGCCAGGATTTTGGCCTCCTTCTTTTTTTTCAGCCACATAGTTTTTTATTCAGGTCGCCAATGCTATAATTCACATTTCAAGTCAAGTCAATTTTATTTTTATAGTGCTTTTAACAATAGATATTGTCGCAAAGCAGCTTTACAGAATTTTAATGACTTTAAACATGAGCTAATTTTATCCCTAGTCTATCCCCAATGAGCAAGCCTGTGGCGACGGTGGCAAGGAAAAACTCCCTCAGATGACATGAGGAAAAAACCTCAAGAGGAACCGGACTCAAAAAGGAATCCATCTTCATTTGGGCGATAACAGATAGCATGATTATAACATTTTCAACAGTTTTAAAATGAAGTCTGTTTTGTTGATGTTATAAACTGTTCATTGATGGAAACCTGAGTGCTAAACTGTTCATGACAACTGCAGTCCTAAAGTTGGCAAGTTAACTGTAGTCCTCAGTCATAAAAGCATCACTGTAAGTGTCCAGAGCATCTTATAAGTGCGACTTTTGACTGTCCATATGGGGTAGGGTCATTAACATGACTGGGTATAAAAAGAGCATCTTGGAGTGGCAGCAGCTCTCAGAAGTAAAGATGGGAAGAGGATCACCAATCCACCTAATTCTGCATCGACAAATAGTGGAGCAATATCAGAAAGGAGTTCGACAGTGCATAATATCATCAAAAGATTCAGAGACTCTGGAAGAATCTCTGTGCTTAAGGGTCAAGGCCGAAAAACCATACTGGGTGCCCGTGATCTTTGGGCCCTTAGACGGCACTGCATCACATACAGGCATGCTTCTGTATTGGAAATCACAAAATGGGCTCAGGAATATTTCCAGAGAACATTATCTGTGAACACAATTCACCGTGCCATCCGCCGTTGCCAGCTAAAACTGTATAGTTCAAAGACGAAGCCGTATCTAAACATGATCCAGAAGCGCAGACGTCTTCTCTGGGCCAAGGCTCAATTAAAATGGACTGTGGCAAAGTGAAAAACTGTTCTGTGGTCAGACGAATCAAAATTTGAAGTTCTTTATGGAAATCAGGGACGCCGTGTCATTCGGACTAAAGAGGAGAAGGACGACCCAAGTTGTTATCAGCGCTCAGTTCAGAAGCCTGCATCTCTGATGGTATGGGGTTGCATTAGTTCGTGTTGCATAGGCAGCTTACACATCTGGAAAGACACCATCAATGCTGAAAGGTATATCCAGGTTCTAGAGCAACATATGCTCCCATCCAGACGACGTCTCTTTCAGGGAAGACCTTGCATTTTCCAACATGGCAATGCCAAACCACACGCTGCATCAATTACAGCATCATGGCTGCGTAGAAGAAGGGTCCGGGTATTGAACTGGCCAGCCTGCAGTCCACATCTTTCACCCACAGAAAACATTTGCTGCATCATAAAACGGAAGATATGACAAAAAAGACCTAAGACAGTTGAGCAACTAGAATCCTACATTAGACAAGAGTGGGTTAACATTCCTATCCCTAAACTTGAGCAATTTGTCTCCTCAGTCCCCAGACGTTTACAGACTGTTGTAAAGAGAAAAGGGGATGTCTCACAGTGGTAAACATGGCCTCATCCCAACTTTTTTGAGATGTGTTGTTGTCATGAAATTTAAAATCACCTAATTTTTCTCTTTAAATGATACATTTTCTCAGTTTAAACATTTGATATGTCATCTATGTTCTATTCTGAATAAAATGTGGAATTTTGAAATTTCCACATCATTGCATTCCGTTTTTATTTACAATTTGTACTTTGTCCCAACTTTTTTGGAATCGGGGTTGTATAATGACCACCAATCTTCTGGGAACACTTTGTAGATTTTGGAGTGTGACTGTGGAGATTTGTGTTCATTCAGCCTCAAGAACATTAGTGAGATCAGGCGCTGATATTTGTTGAGGAGGCCTGGGGTGCAGTCACTGTTCCAGTTCACGCCAGTGGGGTTGAAGTCAGGGTTGTGTGCAGGATACTCGAGTTCTTCCACTCTAAACTTGGCAAGCCATGTCTTCATGGAATTTGCTTTGTGCACAGGGGCACTGTCATGCCGGGACAGGTTTGGTTCCAGTGACAGGAAAGTGTAATGCTCCATCATACAAAGACAGTTGTGTGCTTTAAGCATTTTAGCAACCCATATAGTTGTGATGATCAGGTGTCCACAAACTTTTAGCCATATAGAGTATGAACAACATCCTGGGTTGGATTTGATCTCATTATTATGCAGCTAAATCAACAAATCTGGAAGAATTCCCACCCCACTCTGATTATACAGTCACACTCCATAATAAGTTCCCTATTACTGAACTTTGAGCGCTATGCAATTATAATGCACTCACCCCATACATTACAGATATGCATAGGTATTGGAGCATATTAATAAGCCATACACCAATGTAAATTAAAAAAAATCCTGGTTAGAGAGGGATCTGTTCTAGATAACAGCCACTAGATAGCAGCACCCTCCTACTGTCATGAATCTCAGCGTTCATTCTTTAGAAAGATCCCATGACTATTTTGACTATTTGCACGTTTTAATACACTTTTAAATTAACAACAAAAAAGATTTTTTTTTAAAGCTCAAGACCAAGACACCAAACACAGACCAATATATTTTTTAATAGTCTAATTCATGTCTGGACAAATTGTCCAGTAATGGATGTGTCTGGTCAGTCTATGCTCAGTGGGATGTCACAACTCTACATTAACAACACTGTCAGAAGTGTTTCTGACAGATATTATCACTGACCTGTGCTAGAACATTCTGCTCAGTAAAGAGTCCTGACTTCAAACTCCAAATGACCTGTCTTAAACGTTTTGCTTTCCGTTTGTGTCCCTGGTGTAACAGCCTTGTGTGTCATCTAGTGTTATAGTCAAGTCCACCTAAACCGAGATCAAGTCATGAATGAGACCAGAGTGTATCGAGACCAAGTCATGACCAAGACCAGAGTGTATCGAGACCAAGACCAGAGAGTATTGAGATGAAGACCAGAGAGTATTGAGACTAAGTCATGACCAAAATCAGAGTGTATCATGACCAAGACCAGAGTGTATCGAGATCAAGTAATGACCAAGACCAGAGTGTATGGAAACCAAGTCATGACCGAGACCAGACTGTATCGAGACCAAGCCATGACCAAGACCAGAGTGTATTGAGACCAAGACAAGACCAAGACTTTGAGGGGTTCAGACCAAGTCAAGATCAAGGCAGGGTGAGACCAAGTCAAGACCATTGACCGAGTCAAGCGAAGACCAGGATAAGTCAAGACCAAGACCAAGGCAGGGTGAGATTGAATCAAGATCAGTGACCGAGTCAAGCCAAGACCAGTGTGTGTGAAGGGGGTGGGGTGGGGTGGGGTGGGGTGGGGAGAGGTGACGGTCATTAACAGGAAGAAAATTTTCAAATTGTCAATGAGTCACATTATTGGTTCCATTTGTAGCAGGAAATTTTACATCCAATCACAGTAACGATGTTAACAAATAAATTAGACAATGCACAAGTAATTTAGAGAAATCCCCACAGTTGTGGTCTTGACTGGTCTTGAAATAAAATCCCAAGTCCTCCATATCCGAGACCGAGACAAAGTGAGTAAAAATGCGGTTGATTCCGAGATGAGACTGATACCCTCAAAAAGTGGTCTTGAGATCAGTCTCAAGAACTACAACACGAGAGACATCGATTTTGATATAATAAAATGCAGTCCCCAGAGATGACCCGTCTGTTTCCACTACACAAAGCAAGCTCTGAATGCTGTCACCAATTCTTGTAGAGCACCCAGGTATCAATAGAACACTGCATCGCATTGAATTGTGTTTAAACAACTTGCGCTAAAAGAACTTGCATGGAAGCTTCTTTTTGCAGTTGCCTTCAAGTCCTGTCAGAAAAAAAATTGTAATTATGAAGTAAACGCACACAAACGTCACCACAACATCATAATTACAGTACAACTATTTTTCTATGAGAGTCGGGAGGTGTGTCAATAAAAAATCTTGGTGGCCTACGGTATAATATGACTGTTACTCCAACAGCAGGTGGTAGGGTTTAAGCGGTAATGTTGTATGTTAACTTTTTAGCTCTTTATTTTTTTACAGTAAGGCAAAATAAACCTCCTCTCAGTGGTGATACAAATAAAATACAGAAAAGCGAGACAGATTGTTATCTCACTACACCATTTCTTTCCAACCAAAACCACTTGAACGTGTTATAATCACCACCTCTGAACTTGTACACACGAACTTCCAACAAGGACTTGAACGCAACAAAGGCTACAAAGCTATGTAGCTAACCAAAGCAAACAAACAAAGATTGTCGTGAAAACTGTTACACTGGACACTCCTTCCATAAATGCTACAGGAAGCTTCACCACATCAATGTTTATATGTTTTCGTTTGTCAAATAGACTATGCGTTGGCCTAGTGGTTAACGTGTCCGTCTCTCAACTGGGAGATCACAAGTTCTACTCATGGTCGACCATCATAAAAATGGTACCTACTACCATCTGGCAAGGCACGCTGCAATATGGATGTGAGTGGGGGAGTCAAACTTTCACAGTTACCAGAGGACCCACCCCCCCACTCTAACCCTAGCTGTATAGGCGAGAAGCCGAGGGTTATGGAGATCGGCGCCGCACCCATATGCATTAAAGAGTTGGGACAGGAGACTGCCTGGGAAGACAAGATTCTGGTGTGAGAGGGACTTTGACTTTGTCAAATAGCAACATGTTTTGAACAGCTTATTATTATTCTTAGATTACGCCAAGTGTCCATTATAAAAATCGCTGAGCGTTAGCAGTTATTGTACAAATGAAAACAATGAATGAGACACATCATTCTTTTGTTTGCTTCTCTGTCTTTTTCCTTCTTCAGCTGAAAGTCACAGTGGAAAATATTGCACTGCATAATAATGGTCTCAGAGGAGCAGATACTAGCCACATCTCTATTGCAACATGGAGTAGAAATTTCTAGAAAATTGCACAAGTCACTTGGGGTCTGGCCAGACATGGCAGTTGTGGGCAGTTGTTGGAGATCTCGGTCAGTGTTTAGTGATAAATGTGCATGTATGTGAGGAAATGATCTATCAGGCCTCTATTTTAGACCATAGACATGCACATAACCAATCTTGTCCATATTCTAGTACTATTTTCAGCACACCTACACTGACTTTTTTAAAAAAAATATCGACTAGCGTGCTAATCCACGCTAATTAATAGCTAGCGTGCTAATGCACGAGTCTGATAACTCGATGAAGAAATTGTCAGCTGCCATGTACAGAATAAAAGGAAGAGATTTATTGTTTGATATATTTTACAGCACCTATTAACATTCATAAATAACCTTATTTACAACTTTTTTTGAAAGGTTTTGGAAAGGAATATGGAAAATGTCCTCTGGCTTCATTTTCTTCTTGAAATCTAAGTCAAAATGATGTTGAGTGGATTCCTCATGCCTTAAAGGTCGTAGGCAACGGTTTTCAATTTATGCATATTTGAAACTTTATATGTTAAAAAACCCTCTGTAATTTTCTTCTGGTCCCAAGAAGTATTGCTAATAAGTAATAATTAAAATAAGTTAGCGCAGATCGCGGCGAATTTCTGTTCAGTGATTTTCGTGACTACTTGGCGCGTGACATCATTCAAGGCAAACAAACCGCTTGAGTTGAGTCCACTTGTGTTTACTTGCATTGCCGTTCGGCTTGAGTGCAGACATGCGTTCGGGAATTTCCAAAGAAAAACCATGCCTTATTGTTGTGCAGTGAACTGTAACAATGGGACCAGTTCAGGAAGAAGTTTTTACCTTTTTCCGAGAGAGGAGAAGAGGCAGAGAGAGTGGATTGGCTTTTCCTGGAAGAGGAGAAGAGGCGGAGTGAGTGGGTTGGCTTTTTCCAAAAGAGGAGAAGAGGCGGAGCAAGTGAGTTGGCTTTTTCCGAAAGAGGAGAAGAGGCAGAGCGAGTGGGTTGTGCGTATGAAACAAAATCGAGCAGTCAAAGAAGAAACGGAGCAGCAACGCTCAAGCAAAAAGGAGAAGATGGGAGGTAAACGTTTTTACTTTTGCTTGCAATTGACAAGTCAAGAATCCTGAGGGATCCTCTACAATCATTGTGGAAATGAGACAAAGAGATATTTCCTCGCTTAGAGTAGGCTATAAATAGTATAATGCCGCGGATGGCAGGCTAATGTGGCCTACCGGCGCACTGTCAAGTAGTCGTTACCTATATCCACTAGGGAGGGCGGTTTAATTATTCTTCAAAAGGGCTCTTATTTAGTATTATGACAAAAGTAAGAATTTATCATAACTACCAGGATAAATCGTTTGGGCGTGAGTCTTGTTGAGGTCCAGCGTCACCGTGATCAGAGTCGGCCGAGTCGCTGTCCGATTCCGAGGCCGCACGGTCAAACCAGTGAACCACATTCACCGATTACTTCGCAACAGCCATAGGTTCATACATATATGGTTTCATCTCTCGATATTCAAGTTGGAGAGTTCCTGCTTCAAAATCGCTATCGCTTTCAGACATTTTACAAAACCTTTCACAACCAAAGTCCATACACGTGTGCTCAGTTCGCAAGTAAACACAGACAAGGACGCGTTATCCTAATGGGCTTCATGGGCAGCTGCCCGGGGCCTCGGAGGTAGTGAGATTGAAACGATATTTTCAGAAGTTTTGATCATATTGATAACATTTTTAATGCATTTCGCCACCCGTAAGGAAGCCCACCTTGTCCCGTCGCATAAGTCACCCGTCATTGTCAATATGATCACTGTCCACCATGTCTTCACACGCTACGCCAGCTTGAGTTCAATGATTTAATTAATGACTTCGCTTTCCAGAAAAGTAGGAAAGTGCCCTTGTAAGTTGACCCATGGCTGTCAAACTGAATGCGCAAAGCTGTGTGCCACTGCTGTTTGGGACATTACGTGTGTGAAAGGATGAAATGTTTCACATAGCCTAACATTTTGAGATTTATTTCTGAGAAGCAAGATATTTTTCTTTCTTTGTTATCGCTCTTTGTTTTCACAAGTTAAAAGTCGCCTAGGTTCCAAAATGAAAATGAACGGTTATATACCAAATGAACGTTCTTGTTCTGAATACTAAAGAAACTGTTGTAGGCCTAGGCTATGTTCTTGACATGTTGTTCATTGACTCACTCATTCAAAGGCTTCTTGAGGCTAAACTTTAGTTAACCAGACTTGTTAACCGTGATGTCTGATGGATTTTTTCGCCATGCAATTGCCTATTTCACCATTGCTTTTTCTCGATTAAATAGGTGTTGATGGATATAAAGTTTTATCGTTCAATTGTGCCACTGTCATTATTTAAGTTTCTGTGTCAAGTTAGACAGGCACGTCTGAGGGGGTGAATTTGCTGAGCGCAGTTGACAACAGGCGGGGGTGGGACCTGGGGGGTGTGTATGCCCAGGGCCTCGGTAAGGGTTAACGCGGCCCTGAACACAGAACTGCTCCCAGTCTGTTTGGCTTGAATGACGTCACGACGACTGCCCCCTGGCGGTGAAAGTGCGCATAAGTGAGATGTAAACAAACCTTCGGAAATTGGGCAAAACAGTATATTTTAACCATTTTATTCAATTTTAGGGTGCAAATTAGACACCAGGAAGATCGAATTCACTTTTTGGGTCGTTCTTCTAGACAATAAAGTTGATATTCTACGTTTCACCTCCGACCATTGCCTATGACCTTTAATATGGCAACCACTGACAAAACAACAAAGAATAGAATGCATTCGAATGCCATCCTGCTTCAGTCCTCCAGCGTTTTGCATAAATATTCACCCCCCAACACAAACTGTTCCATAGTGTGAAGTGTTACAACCTGAACCTGAATTGAACTTAATTGGGATGCTTACAATTTGATTAACACACTGTTTAAATGTCTTACATTTAAAAGTGCACAAAAATGCAGACATTTATTGGTTGGATAAGTATTTACCGCCGTCAGGTCAATAATTTCCGTGCAATTACAGATGGGATGAAAAAAACCATCCTTTCCCCATGATGCTACCACCACCATGCTTCACTGTTGGGATGCTGTTCTCAGGGTTGGGTTTCTGCCAAATGTAGTGCTTTGCGTCAAGGCCAAAACGTCTAATTTTGGTCTCAGCAGCACAGAGAACATTTTTCCACATGCTAGCTGATTCTCCAACATGTCTTTTCCAAATAGCGAATGGGATTTCATATGGCTCACCACTTTTCTGCGTTTGTGTCCAGGCTATGATTTTCCTGTGAACAGCTTTTTCCATTTGAGCTGCAGATCTTTCCAGCTCCTTCAAAATTACCCTTGGCCTCTTGGGTGCTTCTGTGACTAATCTCTTCTTTACCTGGACACTGATTTTTGGTGGACGGCCTCCTCTAGGCAGAGTCGCAGTTGTGTCACATTCTTTCCATGTTTTAACTTTGGATGTATTGGTGTTCAGAGCAATGTTTAAAGTTTTAATAGCTCCTTGGTCTATTGTTGAGGTTGTTTATGTTCTTTAACAAATTCTGGAGCTTTCCAGGAGCAGGTGTACTTATACTGAGATCATGTAACACTTTAACCATAATTAGATCAATTAGATATGTGACTTCTGATGGCAACTGGTCGAGTCAGACCTAATTTAAGGTTTTCATCATTACAGGGGTGAATATTTTTTGTAAAGTCAGAACTTAACTTTTTTTTTTAAAATTTGTAAATAATTTTGCACTTCAGTATTATGGGCTGCTTTGTGTCAGTTCAAGAAATATAATCCCAATGAAGTCAGTTTCAATTCCAGGTTGGAACATGACAAAATACGAAAAAGTTCAAGGTGAATACAAGTGCAAGGCACTGTAATTAATAATAATTAATTCCTAATTATGAATTATTAATTAACTTTCCAGCAGATCAGTTATGCATTAATGATGAAATTATCCAGCTGTCTTTTTTTAGGTCCATTTTTAGACCTTGTTCCCTTTTTAGAATGCCTTTTAAACTCTGAAGTTTTCTGGTTTTGAAAAGCTGGAAAGTCTCCAATTAGCTCTTGCCAGAAGAGTTCTGGAAATGTGCCAGGTCTGAAGGATGGAAGCTGCTGATGGGAATTCACCCATGTGGAAATAGCAAGGGGAAGTTGACAAGGGTGTGTTACAAGGGGTACTAAAATACTGCCTTAGTCTTTTTTCCCCCCACACAGAACACAAAAAACACCATTTCCTTTTTAAGAAACATTTTTATATAAGTTTGTTTTTGTGCATGTGTCAAAACATGTGACAAAGTCATCTGTCCTGGAAACAGAGAGAAAATCTGTATGTTGACTGTCCATCTTATCAGCAGTTATTATAGAAACAATGTGTCAAGTCAAGTTTATTTCTATAGCGCTTTTAACAATAGACATTGTCTCAAAGCAGCTTTACAGAAATTTAAAGACTTTAAACATGAGCTTATTTTATCCCTAATCTATCTCCAATGAGCAAGCCTGTGGCGATGGTGGTGAGGAAAATCTCCCTCAGACGACATGCGGAAGAAACCTTGAGAGGAATCAGACTCAAAAGGGAACCCATCCTCATTTAGGTGATAACAGACAATGTGATTATAAATAACTTGTTTCTATAACAGTGTCCTATAGAGTCACAAAGTATAAGTGCGAAACCATGAAATTCATTATAGTTTTAACATGAAGTCTGTTTTGTTGAAGTTACTGTATAAACTACTCATTGATGGAAACCTGAGTGCAAAACTATTCATGACAACTGCAGTCCTAAAATTAGCAAGTTAGCAAGTTAACTGTAGTCCTCAGCCATAAATGTATTACTGTAAGTGTCCAGAGCCATCTTCCAAGTGTGACTTTCGACTGTCCATATGAGGCCGTCCTCCACAGGAGCGACATGATGAGACTCCAGCCAGAAGTAGCGCATCAGGATGGAACAGGCAGGTCCGAGGAACAGAAGAGGTCAGCATCTTACTGGTGTCTCAGGATTGAAATGTAACTCAGATGGACAGACAGAGTGGGAGGGGGGAGAAAACACAGGTTGTTAGGTATGCCCAATGTCACCTGATTAGAACGAGCACACTAATATAAACACATTATTTGAATTATAGCCAGAACTACGGTACTGTCCAAGCTGCTGTTAGAGGAAATCAGTGAACACCTTCTGAGCAATCAGTATTGAGAATTTAACAAAGTACGTAGTTTTATTTTATAGCAACTTTCCAAGTTTCTTTTTTTAATGTTGTTTGTCATTATGTACAGTCATTATGTATATACGGTACAGTACCAGTTAAAAGTTTGGACACAGCTTCTAATTCATTATTTTTTCTTTATTTTTATTAATTAAAAGTCACTTCGTGTCTTAAAGTCATGATGCATGTCGTTTCTCTTTACCTAGTTGAGTGGTTCTTGACAATACAGTATGGATTACGCCAATTGTGGTGTGGAATAGGGTTATTTTATTATTTGTATTTTTATTATTTACTATTTAATGTTTGATCTCAAACGCATTAAGTAGCAAGAAACTCGCCCACTAATTAACTTTTGACGAGGCACACCTGTTAATTGAAAAGCATTCCAGGTGACTACCTCATGAAGCTGGTTAAGATAATGCTAATAGTGTGCAAAGCGTCATCAAGGTAAACGCTGGATACTTTGAAGAATCTAAAATATGAAATGTATTTTCATATTTTAGAAAAACATGTTGTACAATGTAGAAAATACAGCATACAGAAAAACCTATGAATGAGTAGGGGTGTACAAACTTTTGACGGGTATTGTACACACACACACACACACAATCCTTCATCCAGCAAGAAGAACTGGCAGCAAATCAGGTATCTGGCTCTTTTATTACAACGCAGCACCAGTCGAGAATATTAATGACCTTCTTTGTCTCCATGTACCAACACAGTGTGAATAAAAGGGGGAAACAATCTCACTGAAAATAATTTATTTACTTGCATGACTTTATAGTGGAATAAATTTTCGCATGTCTTTCCCTACATGCACTCTACGAATAATTGAGGTTCCTATTGCAAATAGATTTGATGGATACCAACTGGACAATATGCAGTCATTTTGATTCATGAACATTTAATTACTCAATAACCAGGAAATTAAGATGTCAATTAGGCGATTAGTTCAGACACTCGGCTTTTCCCCTTTTCCAAAATGAGCAGAAGTGGAGTTGGTTTCGTTCAGCACATTTTGCAAAAATGTCAGGAGGAGACTGATGAGAAAATTGAGCCAGAGGCAATGGGATAGAAGTGCCAGATCTCTTTGCTGGCACATATCTGATCATCAGGTTCCAAATCCTTGGTGTTTGAATGCAAGTGATTAGGTTCAATCCATACTCAGAAACTCTGAGACTTCCATTATGTTTAACATGCTTGTGAATATCTTTAGACTATGTACAACCTCGATTCCAAAAAAGTTGGGACAGAGTACAAATTGTAAATAAAAACGGAATGCAATAATTTACAAATCTCAAAAACTGATATTGTATTCACAATAGAACATAGACAACATATCAAATGTCAAAAGTGAGACATTTTGAAATTTCATGCCAAATATGGGCTCCTTTGAAATTTCATGACAGCAACACGTCTCAAAAAAGTTGGGACAGGGGCAATAAGAGGCTGGAAAAGTTAAAGGTACAAAAAAGGAACAGCTGGAGGACCAAATTGCAACTCATTAGGTCAATTGGCAATAGGTCATTAACATGACTGGGTATAAAAAGAGCATCTTGGAGTGGCAGCGGCTCTCAGAAGTAAAGATGGGAAGAGGATCACCAATCCCCCTAATTCTGCGCCGACAAATAGTGGAGCAATATCAGAAAGGAATTTGACAGTGTAAAATTTCAAAGAGTTTGAACATATCATCATCTACAGTGCATAATATCATCAAAAGATTCAGAGAATCTGGAAGAATCTCTGTGTGCAAGGGTCAAGGCCGGAAAACCATACTGGGTGCCCATGATCTTCGGGCCCTTAGACGGCACTGCATCACATACAGGCATGCTTCTGTATTGGAAATCACAAAATGGACTCAGGAATATTTCCAGAGAACATTATCTGTGAACACAATTCACCGTGCCATCCGCCGTTGCTAGCTAAAACTCTATAGTTCAAAGAAGAAGCCGTATCTAAACATGATCCAGAAGCGCAGACGTCTTCTCTGGGCCAAGGCTCATTTAAAATGGACTGTGGCAAAGGGGAAAACTGTTCTGTGGTCAGACGAATCAAAATCTGAAGTTCTTTATGGAAATCAGGGACGCCGTGTCATTCGGACTAAAGAGGAGAAGGACGACCCAAGTTGTTATCAGCGCTCAGTTCAGAAGCCTGCATCTCTGATGGTATGGGGTTGCATTAGTGCGAGTGGCATGGGCAGCTTACACATCTGGAAAGACACCATCAATGCTGAAAGGTATATCCAGGTTCTAGAGCAACATATGCTCCCATCCAGACGACGTCTCTTTCAGGGAAGACCTTGCATTTTCCAACATGACAATGCCAAACCACATACTGCATCAATTACAGCATCATGGCTGCGTAGAAGAAGGGTCCGGGTACTGAACTGGCCAGCCTGCAGTCCAGATCTTTCACCCATAGAAAACATTTGGCGCATCATAAAACGGAAGATACGACAAAAAAGACCGAAGACAGTTGAACAACTAGAATCCTACATTAGACAAGAATGGGTTAACATTCCTATCCCTAAACTTGAGCAACTTGTCTCCTCAGTCCCCAGACGTTTACAGACTGTTGTAAAGAGAAAAGGGGATGTCTCACAGTGGGAAACATGGCCTTGTCCCAACTTTTTTGAGATGTGTTGTTGTCATGAAATTTAAAATCACCTAATTTTTCTCTTTAAATGATACATTTTCTCAGTTTAAACATTTGATATGTCATCTATGTTCTATTCTGAATAAAATATGGAATTTTGAAACTTCCACATCATTGCATTCCGTTTTTATTTACAATTTGTACTTTGTCCCAACTTTTTTGGAATCGGGGTTGTACTATTAATTTTCACTAAAATTAAGTGAACGGGGTGAAAAATAAAAATGGTAGCTCAAATAACCACTCTTTACAAGCGTGGTGAACAGATAAGCATCTCAGCACATTAAATCTTGAGGTTTAATCTACAACAACCGAAGACTACACCGGATTCCAGTTCTGTCCTACAGTATGAACATATTCATCAAACCTGGAAAGAGACCAGGTGACATTTTTCCAATTTTCACCTATCCCTAAGTTCACGTTTTACCCATTTTTGGCAAGGTCAACTGAAACTCTTGATCTGTAGCTGCATGATGTCGTGCTTTGAGCTGCTGCTGTATGATTAGTTGATTGAATAACTGCATGAATGAGTAGATGTGGAGGTGTTCCTATTAAAATGGCCAGTGAGAATGTAAACAATATGCTTTCATTCTATAAATCGCTGCATAATAAGACCAAAGATTTAACTCACAGAATAGCTTATTAAGTAGTATGGTATTCAAAATGAGTATACTTACATTTTCGCACTTAGTTGTTACCATGGTAACAGCTCGCAATGCTAACAGATGCTATCAATGAAAACGCAGCTCTTTTGAACTTTCAATTCTGTCCTGTTTCATGCATTGGTTCGAGTCAATGCCTATTTTTTTCCCGAAAGAGACAATAAAAATATAAAACAAGCCTTAAAGTGGGCAGCATGGTGGTGTAGTGGTTAGCACTGTTGCCTCACAGCAAGAAGGTTCTGGGTTCGAGCCCAGTGGCTGATGGGGGCCTTTCTATCTGGAGTTTGCATGTTCTCCCCGTGTCTGCATGCGGTTCCTTCGGGTGTTCCGGTTTCCCCCACAGTCCAAAGACATGCAGGTTAGGCTAATTGGTGGCTCTAAATTGACCGTAGGTGTGAATGTGAGCATGAATGGTTGTTTGTCTCTATGTGTCAGCCCTGCGATGATCTGGTGACTTGTCCAGGTCAGGGCGTACCCTGCTTCTCACCCATAGTCAGCTGGGATGGGCTTCAATTTGCCTGCAACCCTGCACAGGATAAGCAGGTACGGATAATCGGTGGATGGATGGATGGATGGAAGCCTTAAAACAATCCGAACACTTGCTTACCCCATGGCTGTGTGTTGAGCTTTTTAGCAAGAACTGTCTCATTTCCACTAGTGTACTACTTATTATGTTTAAGGCTATTTACATTATTTACACAAAAATGATAACTTGCATATTTTAGAAATGAGATTTCAACTCGTTTTTTAAAACTCTTGAACAGAACATAATGAGAACCAATATTTGAGATGTTGGCAACTGCAAAGGTAAAATGGCAAAGACACCATTGCCTTAATGCAATAAATGTAACATAATGGTTTGTATTTTCCAAAATGTTACTGATGTACCAAAAATATCAAAAATACTGATGTACCGAAAGACTGCAGCATGCAAAAGCAAAGGGGAGTCCCATATACGATTCGTACGTTGGGGGAATGCCTGTTAGAGAGCGCACTTGTCCTGGGCCATCGGCATAGTGAGGTAGGGTGGCCAGTTCCTTTCCTCGCTGCCTTTAACTTCCCCAGTGTTTCCACCAGGTCCCCATTCACTGCTGGGTGGACAGGGAGCGAGCCCCAGATCCCCGTCGAGCCGAGGCTCGAACCAGGTATCGTTCGCTTAGCGGTCAAGCGCTCTAACCACTTGGCCACCTGCGCTCCCTGCAGCATGCAGTTAAGGAAGAATGCGGAAAAGTGGGTTTGAAGTTAAATGCAGGAAAAACAAAGGCCATGCTCATCAATGCCAATGTACAGTCAATTACCTCGAGGAACGGCAATGAAATTAAACAAGCGCTCACAGAGGCCGGCGACCAGGATTTCAAGTACCTGGGTAGCTGGTGTGATAAATCCAGAGATATACACTCAAGAAAAGCCCTTGCTTGGAAAGCGCTGAATAATATCTGGAAAACACCTAAAATTATGATCCTTCAGAGCCACCATCAAATCTATTTTGCTATATGGACGTGACACATGGTTGTTGACCAAAGCTGAGGAAAAATCTATAGATGGGACATATACATGCATGCTAAGAAAGATCTATACAATATTGACTGGCAGACAAGAATCTCCAATAAAGAGCTCTACAGAGATCTGAGCTACATTTCAGACATCTGTAGAATCAGATGCCTAAAGTTAGCTGGCCACACTTTTAGAGCTAAATCCTCGCCTGCTCATCATACAATAACATGGGACCCACCACACGACCATCTCAGTAGAGGCTGACCAGCTGCTACCTTTGTCGATACACTGCTGAGAGACACTGGGTTCGAAAACACTGCTGATTTGGAAGCATGTATGTCTGATAGAGGAGTATGGTGTCCCATTGCCACATTGGCATCAACCGGAAGTAAGTAAGTACTGATGTTATGAACAAATGTTTAATTCCCATGACTGCCCGTCGAGGTATCCTACCCTTCCCATTTTGTGTACATCTCATTCATAAGGAATAAACCAAGCTGATGTAGGAAAATAATCAAAGAGCAGATGATGTAATGTGATTCACTATGTCCCGAAGCTGATTATTTTCCAGTCATGATATGTCCTGAAATGTTTTACCATTAAACAAGTAGTCAACAACACAAACTCTCAGATTTTATGCAAGCTCAAATTCTGCCGATGTCTCAAACGTCAATGAAAAGGAATCCATGAAACTGTTTACACACTTTTTTTTTCCCCACAAGGTCTCAGTGCCACCTAGTGGAGTGATAAATGACCAAAGTGGCCCCTTTTGGTGTTAATGACATTATTTTACAGTGGACAAGCAGGTCTGTGAGCATTGCGATACAACCCCTGGCAAAAGTATGGAATCACCAGTCTTGAATGAGCACTCATTCACACGTTTTATTCTGTAGAACAAACTCAGATCACAAACATGATACAATAATAAAGTCATTCCAAAGTGCACCTTCTTGGCCTTCAGAAACACTAAAAGAAAGGAAGAAAAAGCATTGTGGAAGTCAGTAAATGTTACTTTTATAGACCAAGCACAGGGAAAAAAATATGGAATCACTCAATTCTGAGGAAGAAAATATGGAATCATGAAAAACAGACAAACAAAAGAACATTCAAAACACATCACTAGTACTTAGTTGCACCACCTCTGGCTTTTATAACGGCTTGCAGTCTCTTAGGCATGGACTTGATGAGTGACAAACAGTATTCTTCATCAATCTGGTGCTAACTCTCTTTGATTGCAGTTGCCAGATCAGCTTTGCAGGCCGGAGCCTTGTCGTGGACCATTTTTTTCAATTTCCACCACAAGTTTTCTATTGGGTTGAGATCTGGACTATTTGCAGGCCATGACATTGACTGGATGTGTCTTTCACCAAGGAATGCTTTCACAGTTTTTGCTCTATGGCATGATGCATTGTCATCTTGGAAAATTATTTCATCATCCCCAAACATCTTTTCCATTGAAGGGATAAGAAAACTGTCCAAAATGTCAATGTAAACCTATGCATTTATTGAAGAAGTAACCACAGCCATCTCCCCAGTGCCTTTGCCTGACATGCAGCCCCATATCATCAAGGATTGTGGAAATTTGGATGTTTTCTTCAGGCAGTCCTCTTCATAAATCTCACTGGAACGGCACCAAACAAAAGTTCCAGCATCATCACCTTGTCCAATGCAGATTCGTGATTCATCACTGAAGATAACTTTCATCCAGTCATCCACAGTCCATGATTGCTTCTCCTTAGCCCATTGTAGTCTTGTTCTTTTCTGTTTAGGTGTCAATTATGGTTTTCTTTTAGCTTTCCTATATGAAAATCCCATTTCCTTTAGGCGATTTCTCATGGTTCGGTCACATACAGTACTTGTACATTGACTCCACCTTCCTCCCATTTATGCTTCATTTGTTTTGTTGTACTTTTTCGGTTTTCAAGACATATGGCCTTAAGTTTTTTTGTCTTGACGCTTTGATGTCTTCCTTGGTCTACCAGTACGCTTGGCTTTAAAAACCTTCCCATGCTGTTTGTACTTGGTCCATATCTTAGATACAGCTGACTGTGAACAGCCCACATCTTTGGCAACCATGCGTGAAG
The DNA here is from genome assembly GCF_027579695.1 of Neoarius graeffei. Taxonomy (NCBI): domain Eukaryota; kingdom Metazoa; phylum Chordata; class Actinopteri; order Siluriformes; family Ariidae; genus Neoarius; species Neoarius graeffei. The sequence goes on from NC_083569.1 coordinate 9,270,667, forward strand.
AGTTACCTTCTTTAAGAAGTTTGACAATCCTCTCTTTTGTTTCAAGAGACATCTCTCTTGTTGGAGCCATGATTCTTGCCAATCCACTTGGTCCAGCAGCCCTCCAAGGTGTGATAACTGCACTGTTTCTAACTGCAGACTAACGAGCAGATCTAAGCTGAGGCAGGTGTCAATTTAGGGAAAGGAAATTGACTGGGTGAGTCCTTATTTTCTACCTGAAAATTGAGTGATTCCATATTTTTTTCCTCAGAATTGAGTGATTCCATATTTTTTTCCCCTGTGCTTGGTCTATAAAAGTAACATTTGCTGACTATCACAATGTATTTTCTTCATTTATTTTAGTGTTTCTGAAGGCCAAGAAGTTGCACTTTGGAATGACTTTATTATTGTATCATGTTTGTGATCTCAGTTTGTTCTACAGAATAAAACGTCTGAATGAGTGCTCATCCAAGACTGGTGATTCCATACTTTTTGCCAGGGGTTGTAGCTCCAGTGAAGACCTGGTGGAAATTGTCACAGTCCGGTCCAGTCCATCCATGCCTTGTGGGGCTTCCATGCCGGCTCCAGGCCGGATCCAGGACAGGAATTCAGTCCTGCCCTGCTGGAGGCCATCTTCCCTGAAGCAGCACTCCCACAACTGCTATGGTAATACTCCTCTCCCATCAGCCAGGGCCTACTTAAGAGCTGTTTGGAGCTACTCTAGTTGCTAGACTGTCTCTTGCAGACTTTCCTTGCCTTGCTACAGTCCTTTGGTATTGTGACTTCTTGAGTCCCCCCTGTATGTATCGTTCTGTGGTTTTTATGCCTCCGCCACCGTAAGGTGCAGGAGGCATTATGTTTTCGGGTTGTCCGTCTGTCCGTGCGTGCGTCCATCCCGAAACCTTGTGAACACGATATCTCAAAGGCTAATGAAAGGATTTCACCAAACTTTCACCATTTGTGCGCTTTGGGACAACCATGAACTGATTAGATTTTGAGATTAAAAGATATAAGGTCAAGGTCACTGTGAGGTCAAATGTCTGTCCGAAAACCTTGTGAACACAACATCTCCAAGGCTGACACAAGTAATTTCACCAGGTCAAGATTACTGTGAGGTCAAAAGTCCATCCCCAAATCACAACTTCATAAGGTGTGTAGTCTACCGGGCGGCGGCATCCCCATCGATGCCGTTGGCGTCGAGTTCTATCTAGTTTTTTTTTTGCCTAGTTTTCTGTCCAGTTTTTGCCCCTGTTCTACGTACCTGCCTGTTCTTTTGGATTGTGTTTTTTGCTTCCTCTGCCTGGGTTTCCCTTGTCCCTGTTTTCTTCAGTTTTTGTGAAGATTTTTCTGTCCTGTTTTTGTCCCTGACCATGCTTGCCTGCTCTTCTGTGTTTTGACCTCTTGGCCCGTTCTTTGACCAACAATTTTGCCTGAGCCCTATTGTACCTCTGCCCTGTGCTTCATTAAAGTTTCCTTTTGTACACTGCCTGTTTTGAGTCTGCTCTTGGGTCCTCACTTCACCTCAGCTCGCCATTTCTGACAGAAATGTTTACTGGTGGAATAAATATACTGTAAATATCTCTGTGAACCTTGTATAGATAAAGCAGAGTTAAAAAAAAACAACCAAACAAAAACCCAACCCAAAAACTTTTGTCCAGAATTCTTCAAGAATCAGGTTCAATGAATATCACAGAAATATGTGATCAAAGAGAAATTAATGCTCTTAGCAGAACTCTACCAAGAACATGGGAATAATCTATTTTTACCTTTTGGTCATGTTTGTCCTGGTTCCTATCAGCTAGAAGGCAATGCTGAGCATCACACCTGGCCAGTGCCAAGGGCCGTCAAGGAGACACATTGATGCAACTTGATCCAGAATTAAATCTTGATAATACTGGCTAAAGATGCAAATTACAGTCACTTGAAATCTTTCACTTCAACAACCTGGTTCAGCATTGCTCTGTTGTTATTTTGGTCCCCTGTAGGTCATAATGGTGCTGAAACAGCATTGTTGTCTTTTTCCACTTCATTAAGGACATTTACTATGTACAAAGCTTCTAGCATCAGTAATGTAATGACCTCTCTCGTTGACTTTTTAACCCCCTACCATCTGTCAAAAGTTACAGTAGCTTCCGAATCTGTACTGCCAGAATGTTGAACAGCTTCTATCCCTCTAGGGAATCTGGCTTCTGCCCTGCAGAACACCCACGTTTATTCATAATAAGCCAAAGTCCCATGATGCCTTGTAAGTGATATGTGATATAAAACAATATGAAAAAGAGATGACATTGTTCAACCACTGAAAATTGTGAGGATAAAAATACTTTGGGTTATTTTATCAACTGTTTTGTAACATACAGTAGAGGACATGAGCAATGTGAACTACTCTTAAGTAGCTTCACAGCACTAAAGTTAGACTTGACAGTTACTTTTATTTGAAAGTGCATACTGAGGCTAAGCACAGCCTGAAGGTTTAGACAGCAGGATGCTTGTATACACACATCCTTTACTTTTTCTGCCAGGTAGACCGAATGTGTCTAAGGACTAAATGCCACTATACCATGACTTTGTGTATTACTACGACACAAAAGTAGCGATCTGAATACAACCCTGATTCCAAAAAAGTTGGGACAAAGTACAAATTGTAAATAAAAACGGAATGCAATGATGTGGAAGTTTCAAAATTCCATATTTTATTCAGAATAGAACATAGATGACACATCAAATGTTTAAACTGAGAAAATGTATCATTTAAAGAGAAAAATTAGGTGATTTTAAATTTCATGACAACAACACATCTCAAAAAAGTTGGGACAAGGCCATGTTTTCCACTGTGAGACATCCCCTTTTCTCTTTACAACAGTCTGTAAACATCTGGGGACTGAGGAGATAAGTTGCTCAAGTTTAGGGATAGGAATGTTAACCCATTCTTGTCTAATGTAGGATTCTAGTTGCTCAACTGTCTTCGGTCTTTTTTGTCGTATCTTCCGTTTTATGATGCGCCAAATGTTTTCTATGGGTGAAAGATCTGGACTGCAGGCTGGCCAGTTCAGTACTCAGACCCTTCTTCTACGCAGCCATGATGCTGTAATTGATGCAGTATGTGGTTTGGCATTGTCATGTTGGAAAATGCAAGGTCTTCCCTGAAAGAGACGTCGTCTGGATGGAAGGATATGTTGCTCTAGAACCTGGATATACCTTTCAGCTTTGATGGTGTCTTTCCAGATGTGTAAACTGCCCATGCCACACACACTAATGCAACCCCATACCATCAGAGATGCAGGCTTCAGAACTGAGCGCCGATAACAACTTGGGTCGTCCTTCTCCTCTTTAGTCTGAATGACACAGTGTCCCTGATTTCCATAAAGAACTTCAGATTTTGATTCGTCTGACCACAGAACAGTTTTTCACTTTGCCACAGCCCATTTTAAATGAGTCTTGGCCCAGAGAAGACGTCTGCACTTCTGGATCATGTTTAGATACGGTTTCTTCTTTGAACTATAAAGTTTTAGCTGGCAACGGCAGATGGCATGGTGAATTGTGTTCACAGATAATGTTCTCTGGAAATATTCCTGAGCCCATTTTGTGATTTCCAATACAGAAGCATGCCTGTATGTGATGCAGTGCCGTCTAAGGGCCCGAAGATCACAGGCACCCAGTATGGTTTTCCGGCCTTGACCCTTATGCACAGAGATTCTTCCAGATTCTCTGAATCTTTTGATGATATTATGCACTGTAGATGATGATATGTTCAAACTCTTTGCAATTTTACACTGTTGAACTCCTTTCTGATATTGCTTCACTATTTGTCGGCACAGAATTAGGGGGATTGGTGATCCTCTTCCCATCTTTACTTCTGAGAGCCGCTGCCACTCCAAGATGCTCTTTTTATACCCAGTCGTGTTAATGACCTATTGCCAATTGACCTAATGAGTTGCAATTTGGTCCTCCAGCTGTTCCTGTTTTGTACCTTTAACTTTTCCAGCCTCTTATTGCCCCTGTCCCAACTTTTTTGAGATGTGTTGCTGTCATGAAATTTCAAATGAGCCAATATTTGGCATGAAATTTCAAAATGTCTCACTTTCAACATTTGATATGTTGTCTATGTTCTATTGTGAATACAATATCAGTTTTTGAGATTTGTAAATTATTGCATTCTGTTTTTATTTACAATTTGTACTTTGTCCCAACTTTTTTGGAATCGGGGTTGTATCAACACTTGCCATGACCGTATATGTAGGCGCTGATGAAGACAGTGTGCTTTCTCGATGGGATCATCATCATCACAACACTTTTATTTCAGCATTTACTGCACTCACTCCTGCAAAATCCTCATAGACATACTAGCAAAACATCAATTAAACAAGGCAACAAACTAACCGGCTGTGCAAAAAGCAACAAAAATGGACCTCAGTTTGTCTATGCTATTTTGCACAGTGAAATTAAAACCAAAAACATTCCCATTCTTCCTGCAAACAGGTCGTAAGGTGTACAACAGTACAGGATCATCACTGTCATATTTTTTGTTTCGAAATTCTCCACACATTCTCTATTGGGGACAGAGGGAACAGGCACCCTCTCCTTCCACAGCCATGCCTTTGTAATGCGTGTGCAGAATGTGGTTTTGCATTGTCTTGTTGAAATCTCCCTGGAAAAGACATCATCTTGAAGGCAGCATACAGTATGTTGCTCCAAAATTTCAATGTACTTTTCTGCATTAATGCTCCATCACAGAAAAGTAAATTATCTTTGCCAAGGGCACTGACACGACCCCATACCATGACACATCCTGCCTTTTGGACTTGTTGCCAGTGACCGTCAATAAGTTTTTGCTTCAGAGCACATTGTGTCCATTTCTTTCAAAAACAACCTGGAATATTGAGTCGTCTGACCACAATACATGTTTCCACTGTGTAATGGTCCATCCCAGATGCCTCAAAGCCCAGAGAGGTCAATGGCACTTCTGGACACAGTTAACACAAGGCTTTCTTTTTGCACAATAAAGTTTTAACTGGTGTTTGTGGATGTAACTCCGTATTGTAGAGCTTGACAAAGGTTTGCCAAAGTAATCCCAAGCCCATGTGATTCTATCAGCTATAGATGAATGACGGTTCTTGATGCAGTGCCGTCTGAGTGATCGGAGATCACGGGTGTTCAGCTTAGGCTTGAGCCCTTGCCCTTTATGCACCAAAATTCCTCCAGATTCCTTGAATCGTTTCATGATATTATGCACCGTAGAGGGTGAAATATCCAAATCTCTTCCTATTTTTCTTTGAGGAACATTGTTTTTAAACATTTCAATAATTTTCTCTTGCATTTGTTAACAAACTGGAGATCCTCTGCCCTCAAACACTAGGCCTTTCCTGGATACTGATTTTGTACCAAATCATCATTATAATCACCATCTGTTTCAAATCACATAATTATTTAGTTGTTTAACCTCATTACTAGCCCTAAATTGCCCCCGTCCCAACTTTTTTATGAATATGTTGCAGGCCTAAAATGCAGGAATGGATATATATTAACAAATGAAATGAAGTTGACCAAGAAAACATGAAATATCTTGACTTCATTCTGTCTTCAATGAAATACAAGTCAAAGCAAATTTAGAAATCACTGCTTTCTTTTCTTATTTGCATTTTCCATACTGTCCCAACATTTTCTGATTTGGGGTTGTATTTATCTTTATACCACAGTCTGATAGTGTGGGAATAATTTTGTATAGCTGTTACAATGTATGTGATTATAGGAACTCACTAATGGATAAAAAAGTGCATTGTAGCTTTCCCTAGGTGTGGGTGGAGCACAGAGGACGGCAGGACAGAGATCAGGTTCAACAAATCGTTTTATTGCTTCCACTTTTCAGGGAACACAATCGGTCTAAACCAGACACACACACACACACACATCCGATGTCTGGTTCGGGAGAGCTCTCCTCTGCTCTCGCTCTCCCTCCCTAAATAGGGCGCGGTCCCTGGGAATACACACAAACACAGGTTAATTGCTCTCAGGTGAAATGAATCTGCCACTTACCTTCCCTGACTCCGCCCTCCTGTCACAGACCGGTGCTTGACCACGCCCCCGCTGCCACATACCCCCACCGCCCGACTCAGGCCGGGCAGCCGTCCGGCCCGCAGCCGACTCCCCCCCCCCTTGACGGGAGAGGAAGTCCGCCACGACCATCTGCGCCCCCGGCCTGTGGACCACCTTGAAATTAAAGGGTTGGAGTGCCAGATACCAACGGGTGATCCGCGCGTTGGCATCTTTCATGCGGTGGAGCCATTGGAGGGGCGCGTGGTCCGAACAGAGGGTGAAAGAGCGCCCCAGCAGGTAGTACCGGAGGGCGAGGACCGCCCATTTGATCGCCAGGCACTCCTTTTCGATCGTGCTGTAGCGCCCCTCACGCACTGACAGCTTGCGGCTGATGTATAGGACTGGGCGATCCTCCCCCTCCACCTGCTGGGACAAAACGGCCCCCAGCCCTCTGTCCGACGCATCCGTCTGTAACATAAAAGGGAGAGAGAAGTCAGGGGAGTGTAAAAGTGGCCCCCCACACAGTGCAGCCTTTACCTCAGAGAAAGCCCGCTGGCACTGCTCCGTCCACTGGACCGGATCTGGCGCCCCCTTTTTAGTGAGGTCAGTCAGCGGGCTGGTGACGTCCGAATAATTAGGTATAAACCTACGATAGTAGCCAGCCAGCCCCAGGAACTGTCTCACCCCCTTTTTGGTCTTGGGCCTCGGGCAGGCCGCAATCGCTGCTGTCTTATTAATTTGGGGACGCACCTGCCCGTTGCCCAAGTGGAAGCCCAGATACCGTACTTCCACCCGCCCAATCGCACACTTCTTTGGGTTGGCTGTTAGTCCCGCCCGTCTCAGCGACCTAAGGACGGCCCTCAGGTGTTGCAGGTGCCGCTGCCAGTCGTTACTATAAACGATAATGTCGTCCAGGTAGGCGGCCGCATAGGTGGCGTGGGGCCGGAGGACCCGGTCCATCAGCCGCTGAAACGTAGCGGGCGCCCCAAACAGCCCAAACGGAAGTGTGACGAACTGGTGTAAGCCGAACGGTGTGGAAAAGGCCGTTTTCTCCCGGGATAATGGAGTCAAGGGGATCTGCCAATATCCCTTCGTTAAATCCAGTGTCGAGTAAAAGCGAGCCGTGCCTAGTCGATCGAGCAGCTCATCAATACGAGGCATCGGGTACGCGTCGAATTTAGACACCGCGTTGACTTTTCTATAGTCCACACAGAACCGGACCGAGCCGTCGGCCTTGGGAACCAAGACCACCGGGCTGCTCCAGTCACTGTGGGACTCCTCGACGATGCCCATTTCGAGCATGGCCTGAAGTTCTTCCCGAACCACCTTTTTTTTGTGTTCGGGTAGTCTATAAGGGCGGCTACGCACTACCACCCCCGGGGGTGTCTCTATGTGGTGTTCTATGAGGTTAGTGCGACCGGGCAGGGGCGAGAACACATCCGAAAACTCGGCCTGCAACTGGGCGACCTCCGTGAGTTGGGTCGGGGAGAGGTGGTCTCCACAGGGGACCGGAGAGGTACGTGATGCCAAATCCCCTTTTTGAACCTCCGGCCCCAGCTCCGCCTTCTCCGGAACTACCGACACCAACGCCACGGGGACCTCCTCGTTCCAGAGTTTGAGCAGATTGAGGTGGTAAATCTGTAGCGCCCCACCCCTGTCTGTTCGCCTCACCTCATAGTCGACGTCCCCGACTCGCCGTGTGACCTCAAAGGGTCCTTGCCACTTGGCGATTAATTTGGAGCTCGACGTGGGCAAGAGTACGAGTACTTTATCTCCCGGTGTGAACTCTCTAAGGCGCGTACCCTTGTTGTACAGGCGGGCTTGCCGTTCCTGGGCCTGCCGCAAATTCTCCTGAGTTAGGTGGGTGAGCGTGTGGAGTTTTGCGCGCAGGTCCATAACGTACTGAATTTCATTCTTACTTTGTGAAGGTCCCTCCTCCCAATTTTCCCGCAGCACGTCCAGGATGCCGCGCGGCTTACGCCCATATAATAATTCGAACGGGGAGAACCCCGTGGAGGCTTGAGGGACCTCTCGCACTGAGAACAGCAAGGGTTCGAGCCACTTATCCCAATTACGTGCGTCCTCACTTACGAATTTCTTAATGATATTTTTGAGGGTGCGGTTGAACCGTTCTACTAAACCGTCCGTTTGTGGGTGATACACACTGGTGCGGATCGGCTTAATCCCCAATAACCCATACAGTTCGCGTAGTGTTCGTGACATAAACGTAGTGCCTTGATCAGTCAGAATCTCTTTCGGGATTCCAACTCGGGAGATGACGCGGAAGAGTGCCTCTGCAATACTGCGTGCTGAGATATTGCGCAGAGGCACTGCTTCCGGGTATCGCGTTGCATAGTCCACTAGAACTAATATAAAGCGGTACCCTCGTGCTGACCGATCTAATGGCCCGACGAGATCCATCCCAATTCTTTCAAACGGGGTCTCGATTAACGGTAGAGGGCGCAATGGCGCTTTTGGAATGGCCGCTGGATTTACTAACTGGCATTCGCGGCATGCCGTACACCACCTACGGACATCGCCGCGAATCCCCGGCCAATAGAATCGGGCCATTATTCGGGCTAGTGTTTTATCCTGCCCTAAGTGTCCAGCCATGGGATTAAAGTGAGCCGCCTGGAATACCAATTCCCGGCGGCTCTTTGGAATCAAAAGCTGCGTGACTCGCTCTTTAGTTTGAGTGTCCTGCGTCACTCGGTATAACCTATCCTTCATAATCGCGAAGTAGGGGAAGGACGGGGTGGCGTTCGGCGGGAGCGTTTGACCATCGATTACTCTCACTTGGTCAAACGCATGCCGCAGAGTCTCGTCTCGCGACTGCTCCAATGGGAAATCCGCGAGGGATTCCCCAATAGAGAGAGGAGGAGCCGGTGGCTCCTCACCCTGACGCGGAGATGACGTGGACGGCTCTGCGACAGCTGCTCCCGCCAAAACGACACCGGGACCTCCCCCTGTCAACTGGCAGGACCCACTCTCTACTAGGCGCGTCATTAAACCCCGAAATCCCGGCCAATCAGTCCCCAAAATTAACGAGTGGGTAAGGCGAGGATTAACCGCCGCCTTCACTATAAATTTTTCCCCTCTGAAAATAATATGGACCGACACCAAAGGGTAGCTGTGAACATCCCCGTGCACACACAAAACCTTCACCCCTTGTGCTCCCCCCAATGCCTCGTTTTGAACCAGGCTTTGGCGAATTGAGGTCTGATTACAACCAGAATCCACCAATGCCTGATATGTAGCCCCTTGGATACTCACCGGTATGCGATACGCTCCGGCCCGATCGAGGGCGGCCTCTGGCGCGTCGGGGATCCGAACCACCGCGCCCACTTCCATTGCTGTGCACTGCTGTTGAAGGTGGTCCGGTTCCCCGCAGCGCCAGCAAACCGGCCCGGGCTTTCCCTCTGCACCGGTGCTCTGGGGCTCACTCACCTGAGGTGGGGGAGAGACAGACACAGAAGGGAGAAACGGGAGGGCACCGCGGGTGCGGCGGGCCGGCAGGGGTGGTGCCGGCCCCCGCCTCCGCGGTGGGGGAATGGGGCGAGGACGGGACACAGAAGGAGGGGAGAAAGAGAGAGAAAGAGAAGAGGAGAGAAGAGATGTCGACATCTGCTGTCCTGCCGCCGAGACAGCCGCCAGATGATCCTCCGCCAGCTCGACTGCCTGATCCAGCGACGCCGGGCGGTGGCACTGGACCCACTCCGCGGCTCCTGCTGGTAAGCGGGCGATGAACTGTTCCAGTACCACCTGATCGACGATTCCCTCGGCGTCGCGATCTTCGGCCCTCAGCCACCGCCAGCAGGCGTCCCGGAGCTGCTGGCCGAACGCGAACGGGCTGCCGACTTCCTCCATCCGCAGCGCGCGGAAGCGCTGGCGCTGCTGCTCCGGCGTGCGCCCCACGCGCTGAAGGACAGCCCGGCGAAGGTCGGCGTAGGCCAGCCGGCGATCGGCGGGGAGCTGTAGTGCCGCCAGCTGCGCCTCTCCCGTCAGGAGGGGGAGGAGGCGCGCCGCGCGCTGCTCCATCGGCCACCCCGAGGCTTCAGCGACCTGCTCGAATAACGTGAAGAAAGCCTCGGGGTCATCCTGCGGGCCCATCTTAGTTAAGGTGAGGGGAGACGGGCCCGCGGCCGGAGCGCTGGTGGGCCCCGCCGACGCGAGGAGACGCCGGAACGCCTTGCGATCTTCTTGCTGGGCCAGCACCAGGGCATCGAAGCGCCGCTCTTGTTCCTTTCGGAGTGTGACGAGCGCCTGGTGCTGGCTTTGCTGAGCCGTGGCGAGGGCGTGGACCAGGTCGGTGAACGGGGAGGATTCCATGGGGCTGCTGGGTTGGTGCTCCATTTTCCCGGGTTTCGGCACCACTGTAGCTTTCCCTAGGTGTGGGTGGAGCACAGAGGACGGCAGGACAGAGATCAGGTTCAACAAATCGTTTTATTGCTTCCACTTTTCAGGGAACACAATCGGTCTAAACCAGACACACACACACACACACACACACATCCGATGTCTGGTTCGGGAGAGCTCTCCTCTGCTCTCGCTCTCCCTCCCTAAATAGGGCGCGGTCCCTGGGAATACACACAAACACAGGTTAATTGCTCTCAGGTGAAATGAATCTGCCACTTACCTTCCCTGACTCCGCCCTCCTGTCACAGACCGGTGCTTGACCACGCCCCCGCTGCCACATGCATGAACAGAACAATCAACTTTGGCGTGGGAACAGTAACTCGACTATGCACTGGGCGACATCACACCAGTCCATTGTTGATTATTTTCCTCTAAATGCACAGTCAAATCTGGTTTATTACATGTTTTTGTTCATGAATTTTGGGGTTGTTTCATGACTCATGGCAAGAGTGATGGTATCATGAAGTATCAAGACTTTTAATTCTATACTCATTTGCCTCTTCCAGGAGGTTATTGGCTATCGCTGAATCTTTCAACAATAAAATGACCACAAGCGAACATCTAAACATCTAAAGCAACACGGAAATGGTTGTTGTATACATCTTAAAGTTTTTCAATAACCATCTACCACCACAAACCTGTGGTGTGACTTGAAGAGTATAGTTCATCTGGAAAGAATGGACCAAGTTCCTTTACAAGTGTCTCAAGCTTTGTTCGAAGTTACAGGAATGGACCCAGAGCTGCTATTCTCTCCAGGGCAGGCTATACCAAAACATATTCAATATTCTAATATTAATTCTATTTATTGTTTATAAATTCCATGCTGGATCTGCTATGACTCAAACAAGGATAAAGTGCTTATTGAAGATGAATAAATTAATTTTGGTACCATTCCATGATTAAAAAAATAACATTACACAATTATTATTCTTTCCTATTTTAATTTAAAGTAAAATAGTACTAGTTATAACTGAGAGTATGAGCCAGTGTTGTAGTCGAGTCACTAAACCTCGAGTCTAAGTCCAGTCTCAAGTCCCCAGTGTTCAAGTTTGAGTCAAGTCCAAGTCATTAAAGAAAATTTCAAGTCGAGTCTGAGGCCCTGTCCACACGGCAACGGATTCAGGTGACTCCGATACAATTGCTTATCGTTTAGGCTTGGCGTCCACACGGCACCGGCGTTTTGGGTGCCCAAAACGCAATCTTTTTGAGAACGGGTTCCAGAGTGGAAAGATCTGGCAACGTTGCCATTGCGAAGTCGTCTGGATGAGTAGAACGGATTTGTTTACGATGACGTCACAACCACATGACTGTGAGTGCTTCACGCCGGGTAGAAGTGTAACGAACTCGATGCGAGTTGTCAACAAATCCTATAACTTGGTTCATGAAATGCGCTTACAAAATATTTTCACTGTGAATATTTATTGTGTAATGGTGCAAAGTGAGAGAGAGAGAGAGACTCTGCGCAGAGTCAATCCTGCCAGCAAAAATAGGGAAAAAAAGGAGCGATCTCACCTCTTCAGATATTGGTTTAAGTCCTACAATACATTCCTCAAAAAGGGCGTAGAAGAGCAAATTAATCCATCAACGTGTAGCATTCAATTTATTCCGGACCATTAAAGACGCCGCCTTCCGCGTAGAATAATACGTCATCCTCGCTGCCATATTGGATAGGTCAAAGCGGAGAATAAAGATTCATGTGCTGCGTTTAACTGTACCAACAGGTTTACCGTCCAAACGAGATCACATGGGATTACCTTTCACAGGTGAGAAACAACAAATTAATCCATCAACGTGCAGCATTCAATTTATTCCGGACCATTAAAGACGCCGCCTTCCGCGTAGAATCATACGTCATCCTTGCCGCCATATTGGATAGGTCAAAGCGGAGAATAAAGATTCATGTGCTGCGTTTAACTGTACCAACAGGTTTACCATCCAAACGAGATCACATGGGATTACCTCTCACAGGTGAGAAACAACAAATTAATCTATCAACGTGCAGCATTCAATTTATTCCGGACCATTAAAGACGCCGCCTTCCACGTAGAATCATACGTCATCCTCGCCGCCATATTGGATAGGTCAAACCGGAGAATAAAGATTCATGTGCTGCGTTTAACTGTACCAACAGGTTTACCGTCCAAACGAGATCACATGGGATTACCTTTCACAGGTGAGACTGGAAAAATACTTTTCATTGTATTTGGTCATTATAATGTAATTTTACGAACAGATTTTCCTGATTTTGTGGCTAATATGAAGTCTCGCGCATAATAGTTTATGTGCATGCATCCTTACTTCTTCTATTGTTCTGGTGTCTCCGAAGGGACCGTCTTACAGCGACCCTAGAGGTGTGGCATGTGTATTGCATCGTTTTCAGCAAGCGTTGCGTTGCCATATGGGCCTGATATTTTACTGATCGTTGCCCATTTGGACGCGATATATTTTTAAATAACATCTCGTTGCCGTTGTCGTGTGGATGTAGCCTGAGTCGAGACCGAGAACAAGACTCCAACTGCACCATTTGACAATGACTGTTGCTGCATTTATGTGGAAGCATCTCTGCTACTGTGTTGGACTAACGTTACTGCTCGACTGCCCCATTTTAGTTAATAGGCTACAGATAAAAAGCTTGTTCATCGCTCAGCAAGCCCCGGCCACTATCAACAGGGCAAATAACATGAGAGAGGGTTAACACTAGCTAGTTCATCGCTCAGCAAGCAAGCCCCGCCCACTATCAACAGAGCAATGAACATAGCGTGTCACTTCCTTCTCTGGGTGGAGTCTTGCCAAATGACGATTGAAGTTCGAGGTTGTCCCCGTCATCTCCTCGATAGTTCTTGTACATATGGAACATATAGCAGTGCATTTTTTCCCACTGCACGAGAAGTCTGTATAAGCAAAGCGGACAATCCTAGGGGCGTTTTAGCGCCATTAACATTAGTCCGAATGCAGTTAATGCACGAGTCCAAGTCCAAATCAAGTCACGAGTCCTTAAAATTAGGGCACGAGTCGGACTCGAGTACTCCAAGCCTGGTATGAGCTATTTATTTGTGCCCATTTTCCTGAAAGGTGGCAAAAATTCTGGTGCAACTTGTATAAAGTCCTTTAAAAAAATTAACATAGGTTAGAATAAAAAAAGATCCTTCTCTTCTGAGCTGGGTGTCAGTTTTATTTCCACTGTAAAAAGCTCTTTTGCACGAAGTGTTTAAATTGTGTTAAATGTTAAGCCATTCCAGGATTAATGAACTGCGATCGAAGGAGGTGGGGTTGAATTGGTTTCAGAACTGGGGCAGATCTATCTCAATTTCCCTGTCAAAGCCTCCAGAGGCCGGAGACAATCATGTTAAGGAGCCACCGCGAATAGCTATCCTCGTGTTATCAAGAGAGCCATCGAGAAGAGGAGGAATGGAGGATGAGGTTTATGGCACACACCTGAACTGTGAATAATGAGTGGAGCCTGTGATGCCGCTTTCATCTTCAAGTGTGTCATGAATCGGCTTTCATCTTCCTCTGTAAACTGCTTACAGCACCTTAACCAAGGAATAATGGATGTTTTTCCATGTCTTGAGGATATACCTTGATATGGAGCCTTCTTTTCCTCAATTTTTCCCTTGTATTTCTAGAATGCTGATGGTTACATATCTCAAGGCCTGCGCTGTAGCTTAGCGTGCATACATAAACGAGCCCATAGCATTGTCGTTTGGCGTCGTGACATGCATGGGTATTGGTCTTGGGTGTTTCTTGCAGACATTTTAGTTAGAAAAATCTTGATGCATGGATCATAAACCTATGCGGATAAGAATTGAGAAAATGACTGAAAATGTCTCAGCAATTCAAGGCCTGAATTATGAGTATGGTTATGAATGCCACTCAGTGAGCTGGCAAATTAATATGACATATTCAGCCCGTGGAGTTTGCGGGGAAGCTCTGACAGGCTGAATAAAGATTAGCCGTAATTGCCGCTTTGATAAATTAGCATATGCCAGTCTGAGCCGTCGGGTGATATCAATTGCCTGACAAAAAAAAAAAAAAATGTTCCGTCTTTAATCAAATTGAATCTAATCCACTCTTTAATAGGCATTGTACCGCAATAACCTGGAAGGACAAGAAAGGAAAAATGATCACGACATCACAGCATACAGATCACAATGAATCTACTGGTCCTGTTCTATAAATCGATCAGTATTGAACAAGACCTGGGTGAACACTTTGTATTCAAGTGTACGGTAATATTGTACATTTTCGTTTTATACAGTAACAATCATGAATTTCCTCAAAAAAAGAAAAAAAAGAAGACCATTTCAAATCCTTGAAAACATTTTTTTTAAAATGAATTCCCAGCATCCGTGTCATGACTCGCAGCCTTTTCTGCTGTCCAGCTTGTTCTTTCAAAGAAGCAATCTTGCAGGACGTTGAACCTTTTCTGTTTCAGTGCTCTGCCTTGCTTTGCACAAACACAATGTCCATAAGGGTATGGAAACCTTTGACAAGACGTGCAGTGGCCTTTGTGATTTATAGCACCCACCGCTGAAAAACATGCTCCTTTAGGATTTACAGCACACCCACATCTCTCCTGCGAGCTGGCTGCAATGGCCTTGACCTACTTCTAACCTCAACATCCTCCCTGGAGTTCCTACACAACTTTTAAAAATGCATGGTCAAAGTTCTCTTGAAATAATGCACTGGGTTAAAGATTTACACACATTTTTGGAAGCCAAATCTTGCTTTCTTATCTTGCGACACGCTTTAAGGATGATGTTGCTAATTAATAGTGGAGGCTTCAGACTATAAATTCGCATCATGGTCTCAGCGCATGTAGGATTAAGTACTACCTAAAGCGAGTGATGCAGCGGTGCTTTATTACTTCTGTTCATCCAGCTGGCTCGCCTTCTCCTCATCTGTACACTCTCTGCTCAGATGAGCTTCCAAAGTTTTAGTTCAAGAACACCATCGATGCCATCACTAGCCAAGCCAAGCGAGAAAAGAAGCATTACAAATATTTCAATATGAACATATTTAAAGTGTACGTAATGCCTTATAGTAATGCTTTAAAATGAGTATGAAGAGTTTGGCTTTAAAATGCTATATATCCAATTCCATTGTTTCGAGAAAAATCACTTTTTCTGATTACGGGAAGTGATAAAAGGAAAGCCACTGTATCCTGTTTTAAAATTTATTGACTAACTCCTTAATGATAATAAACTTTAAAAATGAAATCCAGAACTAATTAACAGCTTTTAACTGAACCAAGTAATTATTTTTTTGTCAAGTCGCTACATATCCATGCCACGGCAGTTCCCCCCAAAATGCTACATATCCCTTTCTATTAAAGTGACTATTACTAAAACCCGTGACATGGGATGGGATGGGACATGACTCACGGTCACCTCCCTGTCCCGTCACGGACCAGAATACAGTGGGGCAAAAAAGTATTTAGTCAGCCACCAATTGTGCAAGTTCTCCCACTTAAAAAGATGAGAGAGGCCTGTAATTTTCATCATAGGTACACTTCAACTATGAGAGACAGAATGGGGGGAAAGAATCCAGGAAATCACATTGTAGGATTTTTAATGAATTAATTGGTAAATTCCTCGGTAAAATAAGTATTTGGTCACCTACAAACAAGCAAGATTTCTGGCTCTCACAGACCTGTAACTTCTTCTTTAAGAGGCTCCTCTGTCCTCCACTCGTTACCTGTATTAATGGCACCTGTTTGAACTCATTATCAGTATAAAAGACACCTGTCCACAACCTCAAACAGTCACACTCCGAACTCCACTATGGCCAAGACCAAAGAGCTGTCAAAGGACACCAGAAACAAAATTGTAGACCTGCACCAGGCTGGGAAGACTGAATCTGCAATAGGTAAGCAGCTTGGTGTGAAGAAATCAACTGTGGGAGCAATTACTAGAAAATGGAAGACATACAAGACCACTGATAATCTCCCTCGATCTGGGGCTCCACGCAAGATCTCACCCCATGGGGTCAAAATGATCACAAGAACGGTGAGCAAAAATCCCAGAACCACACGGGGGGACCTAGTGAATGACCTGCTGGGACCAAAGTAACAAAGGCTACCATCAGTAACACACTACGCCGCCAGGGACTCAAATCCTGCAGTGCCAGACGTGTCCCCCTGCTGAAGCCAGTACATGTCCGGGCCCGTCTGAAGTTTGCTAGAGAGCATTTGGATGATCCAGAAGAGGATTGGGAGAATGTCATATGGTCAGATGAAACCAAAATAGAACTTTTTGGTAAAACCTCAACTTGTCGTGTTTGGAGGAGAAAGAATGCTGAGTTGCATCCAAAGAACACCATACCTACTGTGAAGCATGGAGGTGGAAACATCATGCTTTGGGGCTGTTTTTCTGCAAAGGGACCAGGACGACTGATCCGTGTAAAGGAAAGAATGAATGGGGCCATGTATCGTGAGATTTTGAGTGAAAACCTCCTTCCATCAGCAAGGGCATTGAAGATGAAACATGGCTGGGTCTTTCAGCATGACAATGATCCCAAACACACCGCTCGGGCAATGAAGGAGTGGCTTCGTAAGAAGCATTTCAAGGTTCTGGAGTGGCCTAGCCAGTCTCCAGATCTCAACCCCATAGAAAATCTTTGGAGGGAGTTGAAAGTCGGTGTTGCCCAGCGACAGCCCCAAAACATCACTGCTCTAGAGGAGATCTGCATGGAGGAATGGGCCAAAATACCAGCAACAGTGTGTGAAAACCTTGTGAAGACTCACAGAAAACGTTTGACCTCTGTCATTGCCAACAAAGGGTATATAACAAAGTATTGAGATGAACTTTTGTTACTGACCAAATACTTATTTCTCATCTCATCTCATTATCTCTAGCCGCTACAGGGTCGCAGGCAAGCTGGAGCCTATCCCAGCTGACTACGGGCGAAAGGCGGGGTACACCCTGGACAAGTCGCCAGGTCATCACAGGGCTGACACATAGACACAGACAACCATTCACACTCACATTCACACCTACGGTCAATTTAGAGTCACCAGTTAACCTAACCTGCATGTCTTTGGACTGTGGGGGAAACCGGAGCACCCGGAGGAAACCCACGCGGACATGGGGAGAACATGCAAACTCCACACAGAAAGGCCCTCGCCAGCCCCAGGGCTCGAACCCAGGACCTTCTTGCTGTGAGGCGACAGCGCTAACCACTACACCACCGTGCCGCCCCAAATACTTATTTTCCACCATAATTTGCAAATAAATTCTTTAAAAATCAGACAATGTGATTTTCTGGATTTTTTTCTCATTCTGTCTCTCATAGTTGAGGTATACTTATGATGAAAATTACAGGCCTCTCTCATCTTTTTAAGTGGGAGAACTTGCAAAATTGGTGACTGACTAAATACTTTTTTGCCCCACTGTAATTGTCATGGACATATTATCGCTCATGGACATTGAACTCTTGTCACATCCCATCCTGGGGGATCTTACCCTATCTGTCCTGTCATGGTATAGTTTGGATAACATACTCTAGTTAGTTAAGAATAATCAAAAGAAAGAAAAGAAAGAAATAACAAACAAATTAGTGTGTATGTGTTAATATTTATTTCTTATGACATGAGAAGAAGAAATGACAAGTCAACACAAGAATTTTTCAACAAATTATTTATTAAATAATACATTATATCCCATCACGGACAATAAGGTAGGTGTCATCCCGTCCTTTATGTCATGGGTCCATCCCATCCTGTATCATGGGGAGGTCACTGCCCGAGTGATAATATGTCACGTCCCATTCCGTGTCATGGGTTTTAGCAACAACCCGCGCATTTAACCGTGTTCTTTCATGACAGATTATTTTATTTTTTTTTAGATTATTTTATCAAAATTATTCATAATTCAGTGTGAAATTGTCCAATAAACGTGAGAAGTGCCGAAGCGATTTCCTACTTCATGGGCGCAGCCATCTTAGAAGACTTCACACCAATGGCGGCCTCTGACTGGCCAAATGGATATGTCTGGTTTTGAGAAAAATCAGTGATGGCGCTTGTTGTGTTTTGGAAAGAAAGACCGTAATGCAGTGTGTAAATCAATGGCAGATAACATGTGTAAGATTGTATGTGTGTTCTCGTGCATAGCTGTACTGAACTTATGACCCTTTCACACCCTGGTAAACGTGCATAATCGCGAGAACATACTCTTTTATTTTCTCTGTACCTTCTAGTTTCGCTGAAACCACATTCCTGGTTCCTCCTGTTCTAGGGGGTGTATGGTCTGCTCTTTCATGTATAATAAAAACGACTCCTTATCTGGCGAGTTGACCTTGTGCCCCCGAGCCCCTTACTTATCTTGTCACGCAAGCTTCTGATGTATATAAACCCTGCTCTCTGTGTGTATCACTGAGCAGTGCCTGAATAAACCAGATTGATTTAACTCGTGTGGTTTGTTTCAACCCTGCTCCAGAGCGCTCTTACGTCAACGCATCTGAACTGAGACAGACACAGGTTCTAACAATTTGGTGACCCCGACGTGATACTCTCAATCAGGTAAGACATGTTTGATTGACTACCTGGTTGGCAGTAGTTTCGTAGTGTCCTACGGAGGACAGTTTTCCCTGGTTCGAGTCCAGGAAGAGCGCGCTATACAAATTTGTACTATATTTGTTGTCTGTTCCTCTTCAGATCCGTTTGTTGTCATTGTACGATGGGAAGCTCGTTCCCTAAGCCTGCGCCAGGGGAAACCCCGGCCGAATGGATGAATAAGTGTGGTTTAGGCTATTACGTTACGCCGTGGCTGGACAATTTGGCTGGGTGGACGGAGGCAAATCCTCAGATTCCATCGTATCCCCGTGATGGGACGTTTAATCCAGGCTTTCTTGCTTCAGCGCACCGTATGATTTATGAAAGCTTAGGCGATCCGGATTGGGACCGCCCTTATATGCGCGCAGGGTATGATTTACGAAGAAATGGTTTGACATGAAGAAGGTATGGGATAAATCAAAGGGTGTTTACACCCCGAGACCTGTTTTAAAGGCTATTCTAAAACCAAAACTTTCTCAGTTAACCTCCCATGTAAAGCGAGGGAGGAATAGTTACGTCCCACTCATTCCTCATCTCATATACATGTCCAGTAAATTTGTTAGCACATGATTTAATGTGCAAATTAGAAGTAAATCTCACATCCACTCCAGATGGACTAACTATTGAAGTAAGTGAAATGTGCGGTGTGCAGTATGGGTTTGGAAGCCCTCTGTATGTGTATGTCTGGCAGCTCTGTTCAGATCAGCTCGTACATTTGAACACCTCATCAGTTGACACAGATTATATGATGAGGAGCGTTTGCTCGAAATAGTCGATGTGTTGCAACCTAGAAATGACGTCGCTATGAATATAAAGGAAGAAATAGCTCCGGCTCAGGAAGGTGGCCGTCCGCGTCAGCGCACCGTGTCGACATTTTTTTGGAGGGACACACCGAATGCTTTGCAGCTCCTGCGTGAGCAGTTAACTAGGTATTTACTGGCTATGAAACAAGCGAACCGTGACCTGTCACAGGTCACTAACTGCAAACAGGAGCGTTCTGAGCTGACGTCGGCTTTCTGGAAGCGCTTTGGGGAAGTTTGGCAACATTTGGGAGGTCTCGAACTCAATTTGGCAAACCCGAACCCAATGTTCTTGTCCACCTTTCTGTCTAATTGTCGCCCCGAAATACAGAGCGTTTTAAAACATCACTGGAGTGACCGGAATAATCTGGTCCTCCGTCAGGCCGGGGAGCGGGTGCGCACGCTGGAGAGCGATGGTCTTTTAGATTGTAAAACGAATAAAGCATGTTTATCCGTCGTGCCGGGCGGACGAGCGGAGGGACGACAGGAGAGGGGTCGCCGAACGGGACCGCGCGGCGGGGGAGGGAGGAGAAATGGAAAGTGCCACTATTGTGGAAAAGAGGGGCACTGGATAAGAGAATGTCATGCGAAACAGCGAGATGAGCAGGAACGCGAGAAACCCGTCATGCGCGCCGGTTCAAGCCCCACAGGGCAGAGAGATCCTGCCCGCTATAGGGCTGCCCTCAGAGCGATGAAACCCCGACCGTTGCTATGTTAAATCTTTTATTCAGCTCCCCTCTTAACGAAGATCTTCCCACTATTGTTTTATGCCTGGCAGGGACTGAATATCCTTTTTTACTCGACACCGGGGCTACCATGTCCTCAGTGGGGAGGGAATATGCGGGTCCTTTATCTACACGGTCTGTAAGCTCTGTGGGAATAGAAGGGGTTCCTTTCCATTCCAGTTGCACGCCCCCCCTTTCTGTTACTTGTGCCCTTGATCCTTTTCTGAAGTTTTCTCACTCCTTTGTTTGCATGCCTGATTGCCCTTTTAACCTGCTTGGACGGGACCTCATGAGCCTCCTAGGGCTCTCTATTTCTTTTAATGGCTCACACATGGTTGTTGACATACCAGACGACACTTCGTCGGCTGCTCTTGCCCTCACCTCTCTTTCTCTCCCCCATAACCTTCTCAATGCTGCTTGTGCCGTTACCTGCCTCACACCCTCTCTTTCTGATCTCCCAGCTTCTCTTTGGGCGAAACATAAGGACGAGGTGGGCTTTGTTAACTGTACCCCTTACGAGGCGGTCATTAAACACTCTTCGCCAGTATATGTAAAACAGTACCCCCTTTCCCCAGCTAAACTGTCTGGCATTGATGATGTTCTGTGTTCTCTCCTAGAGCAAGGTGTGGTTGTTCCCTGTGTCAGCCCTTATAACACTCCAGTGAACCCGGTGCAGAAGCCCAACGGCACGTGGCGTTTCACCCAGGATTTGCGTAAGATTAATGAGTTAATTATCCCAGTCGCCCCATTAGTTCCAGACGTTCCCTCTCTTATGGCCTCGATTCCGTGTGAACATGCGTTTTTCTCTGTAATTGATCTCTGTTCTGCCTTTTTCAGCGTCCCTGTGGGCCACGACACGCAGCCCCTGTTCGCTTTTACGCACAGGGGAAAGCAGTACACATGGACCAGGTTACCCCAAGGATATGTCGATTCCCCCGCGGTTTTTACAGCCGTAGTGAGGGACGCCTTGGCCGGTTTGTGCCTCCCCTCGGGCTCCTCCGTGCTCCAATACGCGGATGATCTTCTGGTAACGGCGGAGGACGAGGACCTTTGCGCTAAAGCCACACTCGCTCTCCTCTCTCTTCTGGCGCAAGAAGGTTTCAAGGTCTCACGAACTAAGCTTCAGTTCTGCCTCCCCACTGTTCGATATCTGGGTCACGATCTCTCCCAGGGCTCCCGCAGGCTCAGCCCCGAGCGTGTGCAGGTCATCCTAGACACTCAGGTGCCTGCCACCAAACACGCCCTCATGGCTTTTCTGGGACTTATCAATTACTGCCGCCAGTGGATTCCTGACTGTTCCACCTATGACAAGTGTCTGCGCTCTGCAATTCTGCACTCGGACCCTTTGACTCAGCCCCTGGTGTGGTCTGATGAGATGCTGACGGCCTTCAGGGCCCTGAAGCAGGCTTTATGCTCGGCCCCTGCTCTCGGACTTCCGAATTACCGTTTGCCGTTTCATTTATATGTGTGCAACCAGCAGGGAACTGCGTCTGGGGTTTTGGCGCAGGAGCACGGGGGGGGTATGCGGCCTTGTGCGTTCCTCTCTAAAACTCTTGATTCTGTGGCACAGGGCCTCCCTGCTTGCCTCAGGGCGGTGGCTGCATGTGCTGTCATGGTCACGGACGCTGAACGGCTGGTTTTGTCTCACCCGCTCGTTCTCCACACCTCACATGATGTAGTGCACGTTTTAAAGAACCTCAGTACCCAGCATTTATCTGCGCAGCGTCGCTCTGGATACGAGTCTATTCTTTTGGCCACCGAAAACCTTACTGTTAAGCCCTCCTCCTCTTTTGATTCTCTCGCGCACGCGCTTCAGCGCCTCCTCAATTCACAGGATGATTTTCTTCCTTCTGAAACACACGACTGCATTTCTAGCATTCTTTTCGAGACAAGTATCCGCCCCGACTTACGCTCCACCCCGTTACTTTCAGGTGATTCGCTGTTTGTGGACGGCTCGTGCTCACGCCCCTCTGACGGCGTTTTCGTGTGTGGTTATTCTGTGTGCCGCCTTCCTGATGAAACTGTTGAAGCTTTTTCTCTTCCTTTCTCCTCGGCTCAGGCTGCCGAACTATACGCTCTAACCCGTGCATGTGTTATTGCCCAGGACACAGACGTCACTGTCTACACTGATTCACGTTACGCTTTCGGCGTTGCTCACGACTTTGGTCGGATTTGGGCTTCGCGTGGGTTCACCACTGCAGACGGTAAGCCCATTTCTCATTCTTCGCTTGTTACTGATCTTATTACAGCGTGTCTTCTCCCGCGCTCTTTAGCCATTGTTAAGACTCGTGCTCATTGTATTGGGGACTCTTTTGAGATCAGGGGAAACTCTCTCGCCGATCGCATTGCCAAAGCCGCGGCTGCCTCCGGTGTTTTTCCGCCTTCGCTTACTCTCTCCCTGGTCTCATCCAGCCGTATGATTAGTGCCGTTCTTCCGGACATTGACTTGATCTCCCTCCAGGCCTCCGCTTCGGCCTCAGACAACCATTTCTGGGACTCATGCGGCGCGCAGCCGTCTGACGGCGTTCGGATCGATGCTCAGGGCCGCCTTTGTTTGCCTAGACATTGCACTCCATTTCTCGTCCGCGAGTTTCATGGTCCCACTCACCGCGGACGAAGGGGGGTAGTGGAGGATTTATCCAAAATATTTTGCATCGACAAAATACACACCGATGTACATCACATTCTAGACAGATGTTTAACGTGCGCCCAGAATAATCCATCTAAACCAGGCGCGGTACATCAGCACCTTCCCATACCTGACACGCCGTTCCAGGAATGGCAGATTGACTTTACTCACATGCCAAAACAGGGCCCCTTTAAGTATCTCTTGGTCATGGTCGACAAATTTTCACGATGGGTGGAGGCTTTCCCTTGCGGGAAAGAAGACGCTCGCACGGCGGTAAACAAATTGACGCAAGAAATCATTCCGCGTTATGGTCTCCCGGTAGGGATAGACTCTGACAAAGGTACGCCGTTCACCTCTAAGGTGACACAAGAACTATGTAAGGACCTAAAAATCCTTTGGCGATTCCACATCCCGTACCATCCACAATCCTCCGGCATTGTGGAGCGCGCAAATAGAACAATCAAGGGTAAGCTGCGCAAGGCAATGCAAGAAACCGGCACTAAAAACTGGGTACAAATTTTACCCTTAGTCCTCGCTGACATGCGAATGACCGCTCAAGTGGCCCTCGACAACCTGTCTCCGTACGAGCTCGTGATGGGCCGGCCTTTTCCTACACCCTGGCGCAGAGGTATGCAGGCTATAGGAACGAGTGATCTTGATGTACATCTCAGTGAGTACGCCGTGGGTCTCATGCGGGTGTTGGATGAGTACTGGACGAGACTAAATTCCAAAAAGCCTCCCATTCCTGAGGCACCCACTCACCCCTTTGAGGTAGGGGATAAAGTGTTGGTAAAGAAATTCGCTAAATTAGGCACTCCTCTAGAGGAACCACCCTACAGTGAACCCACGGATGTGCTCGCTGTAACTCGAACGGCTGTACTAACTGACCTTTTTCCACAGTGGATTCATGCCAGTCGAATAAAGAAGGCTCCAATGTAATAGAAATCTATATTGTTGATGCTTAACAGGTTTTTGTGTTTCAGAAAGTTGCTGTGACAATAGCTGACGGCCTTTTCAGGGATCCCCTTTCCAGCATCCGGAGTGATCCGGTTTCGGCTGATCTACAAAGAGGGGATGGTCGGTGCGTCCCGCAGACTTCTGAACTGAGGAATCTGGAAGACACGTGAGCCTGGGCTACCTTCAACTATCTACATCCTGTGGACACAGAAAGAACAAAGTCAGTGACCAGTATGACTTTCCTTCTGGTATTGGTCTTAGTGCTTGGAGCAGGGAATCCCGCTCAAGCCAGCCACGAGGACAACGTTTTTTGGCAATTTGCCAACTGGACTGCTAAACAACATACTAATCAGTCTTGTTATGTCTGTCAATACGTTAGAGTCTAAACTGTAGTTATACTCTGTAAACAAAGTATAAAAGAGGGGATTGTAAGATTGTATGTGTGTTCTCGTGCATAGCTGTACTGAACTTATGACCCTTTCACACCCTGGTAAACGTGCATAATCGCGAGAACATACTCTTTTATTTTCTCTGTACCTTCTAGTTTCGCTGAAACCACATTCCTGGTTCCTCCTGTTCTAGGGGGTGTATGGTCTGCTCTTTCATGTATAATAAAAACGACTCCTTATCTGGCGAGTTGACCTTGTGCCCCCGAGCCCCTTACTTATCTTGTCACGCAAGCTTCTGATGTATATAAACCCTGCTCTCTGTGTGTATCACTGAGCAGTGCCTGAATAAACCAGATTGATTTAACTCGTGTGGTTTGTTTCAACCCTGCTCCAGAGCGCTCTTACGTCAACGCATCTGAACTGAGACAGACACAGGTTCTAACAACATGTTTTGGTGAAAACTGAATATGGTATGAGAAAGATATGATAATTGCAGATGGTTTGGTGGTGGGAGTTTCAATTTTTCAAATTTGGTGTTTATTGCATTTTGGAACCAAACTCTTCATATGTATCATTAGTAATGACTAAAATGAATCAATAAAGCAGGGGGAAAATAATATTAATTATCATGTTATTTTATTATCGATGAATCGTGGCTTCTGGATCCCGGAAAAAGGCGGCTTTGCCTCAGGACTAATCTCGCATGATGTCACACGTGGAACCCCGGTTATCTGGGTCATTTCGGTTCATCTGACCCAGTGCTTGTTTACTCACTGAAATTGGATATTGTTGATGGAATCTTACAAAAACAACTATGTGAAAGTACTGCATTGTGTTTGGATGTTCAAATCCATACAACAGGATATTCGGTTCACGAATTTCCGAGAAATTACACTAATCTAAAGCGACAATGGGTGAGGTTTGTACAAATGAAGCGGGCAGATTTTGTGTCACTGACTAATAATAAATCTGATTCATCGAGTGTTCATCACCACCAGAACGACCACATGGGAATTACTGGAGCAAAAAAGAAACCCATTTATTTAATAAATGACATCTGGACAGTTCGTCAATTCCCGTATTATCACTCACACACACACACAGGATTATGAGCAACATTTACATGCTTGCAATATTTGATCTCATCATATCTGATGCACTTTAACAGGAAGAAGAACGCGCGTGCAGTCAACGTCATTAATTATTAACTGAAACGTCTTAAATGCTCTCAGACTACAATGTTGCAAGACTCGATTTGTTTTTAGTTTTGTTCAGGAAAACATGATGAAAGGTAACCACCGTGTTCTATCTATCTATCTATCTATCTATCTATCTATCTATCTATCTATCTATCTATCTATCTATCTATCTATCTATCTATCTATCTATCTACAGTGGTGCTTGAAAGTTTGTGAACCCTTTAGAATTTTCTATATTTCTGCATAAATATGACCTAAAACATCATCAGATTTTCACACAAGTCCTAAAAGTAGATAAAGAGAACCCAGTTAAACAAATGAAACAAAAACATTATACTTGGTCATTTATTTATTGAGGAAAATGATCCAATATTACATATCTGTGAGTGGCAAAAGTATGTGAACCTCTAGGATTAGCAGTTAATTTGAAGGTGAAATTAGAGTCAGGTGTTTTCAATCAATGGCATGACAATCAGGTGTGAGTGGGCACCCTGTTTTATTTAAAGAACAGGGATCTATCAAAGCCTGATCTTCACAACACATTTGTGGAAGTGCATCATGGCACGAACAAAGGAGATTTCTGAGGACCTCAGAAAAAGCGTTGTTGATGCTCATCAGGCTGGAAAAGGTTATAAAACCATCTCTGAAGAGTTTGGACTCCATCAATCCACAGTCAGACAGACTGTGTACAAATGGAGGAAATTCAAGACCATTATTACCCTCCCCAGGAGTGGTCGACCAACAAAGATCACTCCAAGAGCAAGGCATGTAATAGTCGGCGAGGTCACAAAGGACCCCAGGGTAACTTCTAAGCAACTGAAGGCCTCTCTCACATTGGCTAATGTTAATGTTCATGAGTCCACCATCAGGAGAACACTGAACAACAATGCTGTGCATGGCAGGGTTGCAAGGAGAAAGCCACTGCTCTCCAAAAAGAATATTGCTGCTCATCTGCAGTTTGCTAAAGATCATGTGGAGAAGCCAGAAGGCTACTGGAAAAATGCTTTGTCGATGGACAAGACCAAAATAGAACTTTTTGGTTTAAGTGAGAAGCATTATGTTTGGAGAAAGGAAAGCACTGCATTCCAGCATAAGAACCTTATCCCATCTGTGAAACATAGTGGTGGTAGTATCATGGTTTGGGCCTGTTTTGCTGCATCTGGGCCAGGATGGCTTGCCATCATTGATGGAACAATGAATTCTGAATTATACCAGCGAGTTCTAAAGGAAAATGTCAGGACATCTGTCCATGAACTGAATCTCAAGAGAAGGTGGGTCATGCAACAAGACAATGACCCTAAGCACACAATTCATTCTACTAAAGAATGGTTAAAGAAGAATAAAGTTAATGTTTTGGAATCGCCAAGTCAAAGTCCTGACCTTAATCCAATCCAGATGTTGTGGAAGGACCTGAAGTGAGCAGCTCATGTGAGGAAACCCACCAACATCCCAGAGTTGAAGCTGTTCTGTACAGAGGAATCGGCTAAAGTTCCTCCAAGCTGGTGTGCAGGACTGATCAACAGTTACTGCAAACGTTTAGTTGCAGTTATTGCTGCACAAGGGGGTCACACCAGATACTGAAAGCAAAGGTTTACATACTTTTGCCACTCACAGATATGTAATATTGGATCATTTTCCTCAATAAATAAATGACCAAGTATAATATTTTTGTCTCATTTTTTTAACTGGGTTCTCTTTATCTACTTTTAGGACTTGTGTGGAAATCTGATGACGTTTTAGGTCATATTTATGCAGAAATATAGAAAATTCTAAACTTTCACAAACTTTCAAGCACCACTGTATCTATCTATCTCTCCATCTCACACATGCTACAGAGGAAGACTGTCATGAACTGAGCGAACTGGCATCTGTTTTTCGTCTTGGGGGTGCAAAAAGATAACCGTTTACTCCTTGATAATCATCTGCCACTTCATCTGACATCCAAGAATCCTCATCACTATCAGAATTCTCTCCAAAACCTGATTCCATATTGAGACTGGTCTAACCACTGCTGTGCACATGAACGAAATTGATACCTGGATTGTTACACGTGTGATGTCACGCACCCCTTCGGGATCTTCTGGATAACTTTCGAGAGATTCCATGAAAATCGGCTGATCTTATTGATTTTCCATTAATTTAGAGCCTTTTGGATCAGCTACAATATGGTTCGAAAACACATGGTCAAGCAACATAATGATTGTTGCTTTGTACAAAGAAAAAAAGTGTGGTTTAGAGGCACTTTAATATGTTTCAGGAGAGCGATATTTCCTCTAAAGCTTCATATCAGTCCCAGTTTTTCAAGTGTTTTCAATTTCTCGTGACCAGATGGATGGAAATCCGTCACCCCCGTGTTTCTTTTTGTGGAGCATCAGTTGTGAGAGAATGCTTCATTTAGTTTGCACTTTCAAAAGCGTGTTGGAAGATGGTGGAAAAGTGCTGATGCGGACGCCTATTTGTGAGCTCTTGTGCGTGCCTTAATTGCACGCCTGTTTAGAGTTGTGTCCTTTGGGCATGGATTTGTCAATGACTGATTTATGTTGTGTTATTTCTTTAATGGGGTTTTTCAGAAACTCTGATCCCCCTGAGGCTGCAGCTACATGGGGACTATTTCTCTGAAGAGCCTCGAACACTTGGACACTCGAATTAGAGAATTTCAGAAAAATGATGCAATAATGAGAAACACTGTACATACAGACAGTGCATAAACTGTAAATAAACTCTATATCATTAATCACCTGCAGCAGTAATATAAATTATGAATCAATATATTATTAATATTGCATTTTATAATATGGGGCAGCACGGTGGTGTAGTGGTTAGTGCTGTCGCCTCACAGCAAGAAGGTCCGGGTTCGAGCCCCGTGGCCGGCGAGGGTCTTTCTGTGTGGAGTTTGCATGTTCTCTCCGTGTCCGCGTGGGTTTCCTCCGGGTGCTCCGGTTTCCCCCACAGTCCAAAGACATGCAGGTTAGGTTAACTGGTGGCTCAAAATTGACCGTAGGTGTGAATGTGAGTGTGAATGGTTGTCTGTGTCTATGTGTCAGCCCTGTGATGACCTGGCGACTTGTCCAGGGTGTACCCCGCCTTTCGCCCGTAGTCAGCTGGGATAGGCTCCAGCTTGCCTGCGACCCTGTAGAAGGATAAAGCGGCTAGAGATAATGAGATGTGGTACTCATACTTTCACTTTATGCGAAAGCGTCTCTGCTACTGTGTTGGACTAACGTTACTGCTCGACTGCCCCATTTTAGTTAATAGATTACAGATAAAAAGCTTGTTCATCACTCAGCAAGCCCCGCCCACTATCAACAGGGCAAATAACATGAGAGAGGGTTAACACTAGCTAGTTCATCGCTCAGCAAGCAAGCCCCGCCCACTATCAACAGAGCAATGAACATAGCGTGTCACTTCCTTCTCTGGGTGGAGTCTTGCCAAGCGACGATTGAAGTTCGAGGTCGTCCCTGTCATCTCCTCGATAGTTCTTCTACATATGGAACACACAGCAATGCATTTTTTCCCACTGCACGAGAAGTCTGTATAAGCAAAGCGGACAATCCTAGGGGCGTTCTCTCCAGGCATTTTAGCGCCATTAACGTTAGTTTATTCCTGAACATGACATATGAACAGGTGAATAAGCATTCCCCTGCATGAAATAGTATAAAAGTTAAAGTAGATATAAATATCTTCTGCCAAATTATTATGGCATGTTACAAAAAATAAAGAAAAAATCCGAGTCCTCGTCTCCAATTTACGAATCTGAATGCAGTTAATGTACGAGTCCGAGCCATCAGTGGTCAAGTCCAAGTCAAGTCATGAGTCCTTAAAATTAGGGTACGAGTCCTGGACTTGAGAACTACAAGCCTGTCAGTTATGGTGATGGCAAATGATAAGGTTTTCACAGTTTTTGAAATCTGGACGCAGAAAAAGAAGTTGTTAATTTAGGA
Source organism: Neoarius graeffei (assembly GCF_027579695.1). NCBI lineage: Eukaryota > Metazoa > Chordata > Actinopteri > Siluriformes > Ariidae > Neoarius > Neoarius graeffei. The sequence continues at coordinate 9,300,286 of NC_083569.1, forward strand.
AATTTGACTGCTTTTGAAGATATTTTTAGCTGCGTATATATTGTATAGCTTTCTCCTTTCACATAGGGACAGATGAAAATTTTATAATTTTTTTTTTACTCTAATAACACAGGAAATGGTCAAACTGTTTCTAGGGACTAAAGAAAAGACATATCGACACACCGATCAGCCATAGCATTAAAAATCACTGACTGGTGAAATGAATAATATTGATTATTTCATTACAGTAGCACTTGTCAAGGGGTGGGATGTATCAGGCAGCAAGAAAGAGAACAGTCAGTTCTTGAAGTTGATGTGTTGGAAGCAAGAAAAATGGGCAAGCATAAGGATGAGAGTTACTTTATTTATTTATGTATTTATTTATGTATTTATTATAAGAGCCAAATTGTGATGGCTAGATGACTGGGTCTGACTGAGCATCTCCAAAATGGCACATCATGTGGGGTGTTCCTGGTATGTAGTGGTTAGTACCTACCAAAAGTGGTCCAAGGATCCAAAGGGCAACCGGTGAACTGGCGACAGGGTCATGGGTGTCGAAGGCTCATTGATTCACGTGGAGCATGAAGGTTAGCCCATATGGTCCAATCCAGAAGAACAGAAGAGCTACTGTAGTACAAACTACAGAAAAAGTTAATGCTGACTAAAACAGAAAAGTGTCAGCATTAACTTTTTCAGCAGTTTGCATGCCTACATTACCAATCACAGGTTTATAATTAATACGCTCGTTCTAACATATTATTATTTCAATAGCAACATGAACTTGCATAAACAGCTTAAGAAACCCTTAGCAAAAAGAAGCTTATTCAAGTGTACTATGAGTATACTTATTTTTTTACTAAAACTGAGGAAGTATACTTGAAGTTGACTTTTTTTAAACTATATTTTATATACTTAAGAATAGTATAGTGAAGTATACTTGGCTTATACTGAAAAGTATAAATAAAAGTCTAAGACTAAGTACATTAATACTAAGACTTACACGTATACTTTAATACTAAAACGTATACTTTAGTATACTTTTCACGTTTTTCTGCCACAAAGTACTAATACTTAGTATATCTTGCTCCAAGTGCATAATAAGGTCAAGTCATTGACTCATGCTTAACATTTAATTTATATATTAATATAATATAATGCTGGAGTTTAAAACTTTACAGTATATAGTATGTGTGCTCAATTGCATTATCTTTATGTACCTTAAAATCATACACAAAAACAGAAAAACTTTTGACTTGACTTTATTGATCAATTTCTCCAGTAATGAAGGACTTCATTTCATAGGTCTTTGTTTTTGAAATGTTTGAAAATATATATATCAAACTTGTTTTCAACATTCTGTCTTGTGATTTTGTAAATGCATCACACTCTTGTGTACATACAGTATGAGTAAACTTTAAGAATACGTTAAGGAGTATATTTCCGGTATATAAATAGTAAGCTACAAGTAATATGCCAAGCAAACTTAAAGTATAACAAGTAAACTAGTGAAATAACCAACATTTATAACCGTATACTTAAAGTATACAATAATAAACTAAAAATAGGGACTTGAAGTATGTAACTAAGGGGCGTTGTGGCTCAGTCAACTAACGCGCCATACCATAAATCCAGGGACCTGGGTTCGATTCCAACCCAAGGTCATTTCCTGATCCCTCTCCTGTTCATTTCCTGTCTCTCCACTGTTCTATCCAATAAAGGTGAAAAAAGCCCCAAAAAAGAAGTATATCGATAAGTGTACTTGTGGTATACTTTAAGCATACGAGAGGGATATACCAAGTACATTGATAGTATATAGATGAGTGTATTTGTTGTATACTTTAAAGTGTACTTTTGCAAACTTAAAATGAACTTTAAAGTATACTTTTATAAACTTGAAATGTTCCAATTTAGTCCGAAAAAGTATTAAATTTGTATACTTTCTAGTACACGGTCTGTAGTATACTTGCTATACTTATACTCATACTGAAGCATACTTAATAAAATGAACTTTAAGTATACTACTTTTTGCTAAGGGAAGTGTTATTTAACAAAAAAAAAGAAAAAGATATCTCTGAAATGGTGCAGTTTTCAATAAGGAGACATTTATTCAACCTTTACGAAAGTCTGGAGTGTCTTCAGGATGAGGAGGAGTTTACGCTTTCTGGTTTCTCAGTACCATGGCAAGGTGCATTTTTTAAATGTTTTATGTAAACATATATAAGGTTATTGTGAGGATGAACATTTATAGCTGCTATAATGTAAGTGACAACAGGATAACTAGCTCTGTGGGTGTTCCACAACATTAAATGTAACTATAAATGGATATAAAATTGATGTGTTGCTCAATAAGAAATGAAAAATGGAAAAAGTGTAATTGTTGTGGTGTAAGAGAAATAAAACACTTTTCATGGTGTTATAGAAAAAAATGCTCAGCTTCATGGTGGTAATCACACCAGTGTTGTAGTCGAGTCACTAAACCTCGAGTCCAAGTCCAGTCTCAAGTCCCCAGTGTTCAAGTCCAAGTCGTTAAAAAAAATTTCCAAGTCGAGCCCACTTTTGATCCGAGTTGGGTTCGAGAAAAAGACTCCAACGGCACCATTTGATGGTGGCTGTTTCAGCACCATTAACGTGAGTTTGTTAAAAGCTTCTGGAAATTTCTTGGAATTTCAGGGGGTATTTAAAGCAAATCTTTTAGGTTGAAGGTAAGAGTTCAACTTACAAAAAAGGCTTGAAAAGCTGGCTTTACTCATATCCTTGTCAACTTAAACGAAAGACTTTAATCACCGTTTAATCGTGACCCCAGGACACTCTTGAGTACCCTGACCTTGAATCCGGATATATGATTTTTTGGGAGGTAATTAATTTGTTTCTCTGCAATATCCCTGAGGAAGTCTCGCCTGTTGGCGCTCATTATTCCAGTCTGCTTTCTTCCTGCTGCATATTTTTACTTCTTCTGGTAGAGAAACATATAAAAACCTTTTCCAATATACAATAGACTCACATTTCTGGGCAAAATAAGTCCGAAATCCTGTAAAGATCCTGCAAAAGATGATGGGTAAGACCTTGGACTGGGAATTCATGGAGAAGGAATTCCTCAGAAGCTGGCGGTTGATTAAAACAAAACATTTTTAAATTAATTCTAGCTTCAGTTTTATGAAAGCCAGATGTTGACAGATTTATACAAGAATGAAAACCAATGAAGGGTTCATATAAATTAATGGGAACTTGGGAAGTGGCTATGGCTTTGCTTTTGGGAATCAGTGGGTCACATCAAGAAGTATTTTCACTTTCGGAATCTCTCTTCTTCTTCTCATGTATTTTTCTCTTATTCATTGCAGTATCTAAGGAAGAAAACACTTTGGGGATACTATTCTAGGAAAATCACCAGTGACATAGTGGTCTGAACTGACTTTTTATTTTTAAATCAATTTATTTTTAATGTTCTTAAACTTATTTGTTAAACCAAAACTGGACTGTTGAAGGCTAGAAAAGTCCAGGTAACATCTTGAACTAGCTTCAGATTCTTGTTCTTTGCTGACAGGAATGTGGTCTTCTGGTCTTGTAGCCTGTCTGACTCAAGGTTTGATCTCTTGCACTTTCTGAGATGCTTTTCAGCTCGCTACATTTGTAAAGAGTGATTATATGAGTTGCTATACCTTCCTGTCAGCTCAAACCAATCTGGCCTAAGTTTCCCAAAAGCATCGTGGCACAAAGATCATCGTTAAATGGTAGAGTGAGCAGCACAATGAACACTCTCTTCTAGTTAAGATGCTCTTATGCCGCTTTTCCACTACCAACGCAGCTGAGTTGGGCTGAGCCGTGCCGTGCCGAGTCGAGCTGAGTGGGGCTGTTGGAGTTGCATTTCGACTACAACCACGCTGAACCGTGCTGGCTGGAAGTGGGTGGACACATTGGGTGGAGTTAGCGAAAGTGGGTGGACGTCACGTGATGTCGTTAGGCGGCGCAAACAGTGACATCAGTGATCTTTTAAGCAGTAGTCTCACGACCCGGATAGTAAACAATAAACATGGAGTCGTTAGTGTTGCTGGTCTTGGTGCTGTGGCTTGTTGTCACCGACAACGCCAACAGATACTGGCAAGAGCGTATAGATGAGGCGAGGCGCATAAGGCTTCAGAAATTCTCGTAATTCGTAATTCTTCTTCTTCCGGGTTTACGGTGTTTACAGATCCCAGCGTGCTCGCAGGGCGTGTGTGGGCATGTGAGGACACTCCTCCTCACCAATCAGTGCACAGGGGAGTGTCTCCTCACGCCCCCAGCCCCACTCGGCTCGGTTTGGCTCGCTTCAGCCCTACTCCAAAACCATGCGAGTTTTGGGGGCTGAGCAGGGCTGAAGCGAGCTGAGTCATGCTGCTCTGAGGTAGTCGAAACGTGAGCTGTGTCGGGCTGAAGTGAGCTGAAGCGAGCTGAAGTGAGCTGAAAAAGGGTAGTGGAAAAGGGCCATTAGTGTTAAGAGGCTTTTGGGAAACTCACCCCTGGTTATTCTCCTCAGACCTCTCTCATTAAACAAAAGAAAAGCAAAACACATTTAGACCTGTAGGATTAATACTCACTTGATGTTTTTTGTGTTCAAAAAACTAGAGACTGCTGCGTGATTAGCAGCAGTGTTGTAGTCGAGTCACTAAACCTTGAGTCCAAGTCTAGTCTCAAGTTCCCAGTGTTCAAGTCAAGTCCAAGTCATTAAAAAAATTTTGAGTCGAGTCCACTATTGATCCAAGTCGAGTTCGAGAACAAAACTCCAACCGCACCTTTTGATGGTGGCTGTTTTAGCGCCATTAACATTGGTTTGTTCCTGAACATGATGTATGAACAGGTAATTGTGCATTCTCTTTATCAGGGAGTGCGAAGTGTTCTGTCAGAGATGGTTGGGAGATGGATATAAGTGCAGAAGGTGTGCTTATTAATACAAGTGAAGATGGTAAACAATTCAGAATGGCAGGCAAAATCATAATGTTGAAACAGGCAATAGGTTGAGCGAGGCACAAACAGGCTATCATAGGCTGGGCAGACTCAAAGACGAGAAACAGGAAATCAGGGATCAGGAAACCAAACAAGGAAATAAGGCTCGGTAATAATGTCGGCAACACAACTCAATACTTCGCAAAGTAAGTGTGTTTTCACAGTTTTCATATTGTTGAGCTGATTGCGCCTTAATCCGGTGCAGGTGCGAGTCGTTTACGATGCGCGTGCACGAGTCTATCTGATGCACTTGCACAAAATTAGTACAAAAATTATTGTAGATATAAATATCTTATGCCAAATTATTATGGCATGTTACAAAAAATAAAGAAAAAATCTGAGTCCTCGTCTCCAATTTAAGAGTCTGAATGCAGTTAATGCACGAGTCCGAGTCATCAGTGCTCAAGTCCGAGTCAAGTCACGAGTCCTGAAAATTAGGGTACGAGTCCTGGACTCGAAAACTACAAGCTTGTCAGTTATGGTGATGGCAAATGATTAGCAGGGCAAACGTGGACCCATTTAAGGTTTTCAGAGTTTTTGAAATCTGGACGCAAAAAAAGAAGTTGTTAATTTAGGAAATTTAACTGCTCTTGAAGATATTTTTAGCTGCGTATATATTGTATAGCTTTCTCCTTTCACATAGGGACAGATAAATTTTATAATTTTTTTTTTTACTCTAATAACACAGGAAATGGTCAAACTGTTTCTAGGGACTAAAGAAAAGATATATCGACACACCGATCAGCCATAGCATTAAAAATCACTGACTGGTGAAATGAATAATATTGATTATTTCATTACGGTAGTACTTGTCAAGGGGTGGGATGTATCAGGCAGCAAGAAAGAGAACAGTCAGTTCTTGAAGTTGATGTGTTGGAAGCAGGAAAAATGGGCAAGCGTAAGGATGAGAGTTACTTTATTTTATTTTTTATTTTTTTACAAGAGCCAAATTGTGATGGCTAGATGACTGGGTCTGACTGAGCATCTCCAAAATGGCACATCATGTGGGGTGTTCCTGGTATGCAGTGATTAGTACCTACCAAAAGTGGTCCAAGGATCCAAAGGGCAACCGGTGAACCGGCGACAGGGTCATGGGTGTCGAAGGCTCATTGATTCACGTGGGGCATGAAGGTTAGTCCATATGGTCCAATCCAGAAGAACAGAAGAGCTACTGAAAAAACAGAAAAGTGTCAGCATTAACTTTTTCAGCAGTTTGCATGCCTACACTACCAATCACAGGTTTATAATTAATAAGCTCGTTCTAATATATTATTATTTCAGTAGCAACATGAACTTGCATAAACAGCTTAAGAAAGTGTTATTTAACAAAAAAAGAAAAAGATATCTCTGAAATGGTGCAGTTTTCAATAAGGAGACATTTATTCAACCTTTACGAAAGTCTAGAGTGTCTTCAGGACGAGGAGGAGTTTGTAGATATAAATATCTTATGCCAAATTATATGGCATGTTACAAAAAATAAAGAAAAAATCCGAGTCCTCGTCTCCAATTTAAGAATCCGAATGCAGTTAAAGGACATGGGACATGGATTTTTTTCTGGGTATAATTATGTATAAAGGACATAAGAAATGCCATCTAAATCACTGCAGGGCGTCAAAAATGTGAAAATCATCACATTATTCAACTTTTTTATACATCAGCGTAAAACAATGATTCGTTAATTAGCTAGGTGGTCACGTGACCCGTGACGTCACAAAAACTTTCCAAGGAGCCAGCGCTTGGGAATCTAATATAAACAGGTTACCGAAATGGACACCATCGACAGTGACATTCCTGATGTTTCACAGAGATGTGAAGTTAGACCCTATCAATTCGAACCGATAGCTGGAAATTCACATGAACATGGATCTTGTCTTTACTCTGACGGGTCAGATGATTCTGAGAGTGAGAGTTCATTCAATCCCCATGAAACTGAAAGCGGTCGGCTCGATAACACTTCCTGGTAAGTTAAAAACAATTCTGCTCAAAGGCTAATGATCTGTTGAAAGAAGTATTATTTTTGTATCATACATTGAAAGTTCATCATAGATCTAGCTAAAGTCCGTTGCAAGCTAGGTTTTTTTTGCTGATATTTTTCGAGATTGATTGAGATACAATGCTTCCAGAGTCCGAGATGAAAACATTCAAAATGGCGAAACGAGTCAGAATTATGATAATCAATAATTGATACACCCAAAATTATAATACTAATCCTTACCGCATGAGGCCCATGGTAAAACCACACTTCCAGGAGGGGCTGCCGTCTGCCTCCCAAGCCGGCCGAGAGCGCTCCTCGTCGGGCACGGCCAGGCGGGCGAATGCCCTGGTCCGTCCGCCCTGTCTAAAAAATAATGGTACAACTCCGAGTGAAGGTATCAATGAGCTGTCGAAGCGCGCAGAAGGTGTTAGTAGGCCTGTCATTATAGTGCGGACTTTCCATAGCATAGAAAATCGCCACGTTTCAATTTGTGTAACTGAACTTTGTTTGATGTCACTGGTCATATAAACCTATGTAAACAGGAAAAACGCGGAAGAGTTTGGTCGCATCTAACTACAGCCCCAAAAAATACCATTGGCCATGCTGAGCCTAGCTACATTGCTAACAGGAGTAACAGCGCGTCTGACTGACTGGGAGGTCGCAATACACCACAATGTACGTTAAACACTCTAAAAACGAAACAATTTTCTTGTCATCCAAGACAAAAACTATTTTGTCGCATTCGTCATCATCACGATTCACACTTCTCCATATTCATCTACCCGCTTGTGCTGTGCCCGAAAGTTTTTGTGACGTATGATCACGTGACAGCGGCTCTTCCGGTTGTAAAATATGCATATCGGAGCTCGAGCAGAAATGCCATATAATCATCACGAATATAACGATTTTGCTGAATTTAATAGATAATTTTGTATTTGTTGATGCAATTATTTCATATTTTTAACGGAAAGAAACTGATATAGCGTGCATTTATGTTTCATGTCCCATGTCCTTTAATGCACGAGTCCGAGTCATCAGCGCTCAAGTCCAAGTCAAGTCACGAGTCCTGAAAATTAGGGCACGAGTCAGACTCGAGTACTCCAAGCCTGAATCACAGCACCCGGTCACGTATATTTTCCCATAACAGCACATCATTATTAAACAAAACAGAACAAAAAACGGCGGCACGGTGGTGTAGTGGTTAGCGCTGTCGCCTCACAGCAAGAAGGTCCTGGGTTCGAGCCCCGGGGCCGGCGAGGGCCTTTCTGTGTGGAGTTTGCATGTTCTCCCCATGTCCGCGTGGGTTTCCTCCGGGTGCTCCGGTTTCCCCCACAGTCCAAAGACATGCAGGTTAGGTTAACTGGTGACTCTAAATTGACCGTAGGTGTGAATGTGAGTGTGGGTGGTTGTCTGTGTCTGTGTGTCAGCCCTGTGATGACCTGGCGACTTGTCCAGGGTGTACCCCGCCTTTCGCCCGTAGTCAGCTGGGATAGGCTCCAGCTTGCCTGCGACCCTGTAGAAGGATAAAGCGGCTAGAGATAATGTGATGTGTGTGAGAACAAAAAACACTCCATTTCCATTAGCCTACGCAATGACAAAACATATATGAAATACAAAACAAGCTTTGGGTAAGGCATAATGGAAAAATTTAGACATCGGGGGAAAAAAACGAAAAGGTTATAGCCTATTGTCTCTATGACTTGCAAGTTTCAAGGCCTTACTGAATGTCTGAAAGGTTCAGACCAGTGAAGGGTTTCATGAAAGCACATTTTTAAAATGCAGGACTGACATATGGTCTTTCATTCCTTGTCCGCCTCTGAAGTGTAAAGGTGACAGAGTGAACTTAAAAGGCTTTGTCTCAATTTGCCTGTGGCACCTGAAGCATGTTTCTTTTGAACATGGCAGCAGTGTAACGCCATCCTGCTTGAATTCATTTCAAGGACTCGTGGTCCTTCAGTATCTGTGTGTCCATGTGTGTGTGTGAACTGCTGCTCTGAAATTCTGTTTGATTTTGCATTGTCACGCCGTTGCGTTAAAAAAAAAAAAGACCTGTCTCCATGGTATATTAATTGCCATCACTTGGAAAATTGCAGCCTTTGAAATGTGAAACAAATTCAAGAAATTCAACGAAATGAAAACGCTTTCAAAAAAGAATGAAACCACACACGTGCTCAAATCTTTCTTTGCATATTTCCTTTTCTCTGTTGACGTTTGCCTTTCTGAGCGTGGGCGTGTACCTCAACATACTGCATATTTATGAGAGCAGCTCGATTGACAGCTGCTGCCTCGACTATAACAGCCCAGGTATTGGATTAAAGCATGGCGTAGGCTGGAAATAACATCGCATCAATCAAGCTTTCACAGCATGAACTTGAAAAGAGAACTCATTTGAAAAACATGAATTGAATTTAGCCTCAACCTAAAAATATTCAAAGGCTTGAAGCGATGTCTCAGCGGTACGATTTTGCGTCAACGTAGTTATCAGTCTCGCAAGTGCCATTTTCTTTGAAGTGTCTCTAATAACAATATTGTGTCTGATAGATAATCAGTTCGTGGCCCAGCTCCAGCTCCTAACTCTGTATTGTTACACTTCCTCCTACTGGATTCTCAGGAAATCCCTCCAATGTGTTCTGTGTGCACTGAAGCAACAAAGGGGCTTAAAAAAAAAACAAACCCCGAACAACAACACAGGAATTCACATTATTCCCCCCATCGTGTTCTCATCGATCGCAGAGGCTTTTAGCGTCTCACTCCTTGACTCTTCATTAACAAATCCTTTATGAACAGCACCCTGGGTGATCACTAAACAGCAATGAGATGCATTGTGTTGGCACCTTCACATTTCAGGGCGTTTCGCTTGAGTGCCAGCAGTGGCACATGGTGCGCTTTTACAACACGATTATCGACTCTTTGCCTTTATGCCGGTTGTTAAACACTGCTTTGTGTGTAGTTGTGGATTAAGGAAAAGGATTAAATGTTTGAAATGTAAGTTTTTTTTTTTTTTTGCTTCGAAAACAAACAAGCATGGCATACTTTGCCACCAGTTGCAGTACTTTGAAAAATAAAACATAAAAATTAACAGCCTGAGGATTAACACCTGAGGTTCAACACCTGAGGCTTGTTATTAACCAAATTACCTACAGTGTCTTGCAAAAGTATTCATCCCCCTTGGTGTTTGTCCTGTTTTGTCGTGTTACAAGCTGGAATTAAAATGGATTTTTGGAGGGTTAGCACCATTTGATTTACACAACATGCCTACCACTTGAAAGGTGAAAATTGTTGTTTTATTGAAATACAAACAATAATTAAGATGAAAAAACAAATCTGGAGTGTGCATAGGTATTCACCCCTTTTCGTATGAAACCCCTAAATAAGAGCTGGTCCAACCAATTCACTTCATAAGTCAAATAATTACAGTGGTGCTTGAAAGTTTGTGAACCCTTTAGAATTTTCTATATTTCTGCATAAATATGACCTAAAACATCATCAGATTTTCACACAAGTCCTAAAAGTAGATAAAGAGAATCCAGTTAAAAAAAATAAGACAAAAATATTATACTTGATCAGTTATTTATTGAGGAAAATGATCCAATATTGCATATCTGTGAGTGGCAAAAGTATGTGAACCTTTGCTTTCAGTATCTGCTGTGACCCCCTTGTGCAGCAATAACTGCAACTAAAAGTTTCCAGTAACTATTGATCAGTCCTGCACACCGGCTTGGAGGAAATTTAGCCCGTTCCTCCGTACAGAACAGCTTCAATTCTGGGATGTTGGTGGGTTTCCTCACATGAACTGCTCACTTCAGGTCCTTCCACAACATTTTGATTGGATTAAGGTCAGGACTTTGACTTGGCCATTCCAAAACATTAACTTTATTCTTCTTTAACCATTCTTTGGTAGAACGACTTGTGTGCTTAGGGTCATTGTCTTGCTGCATGACCCACCTTCTCTTGAGATTCAGTTCATGGACAGATGTCCTGACATTTTCCTTTAGAATTCGCTGGTATAATTCAGAATTCATTGTTCCATCAATGATGGCAAGCCGTCCTGGCCCAGATGCAGCAAAACAGGCCCAAACCATGATGCTACCACCACCATGTTTCACAGATGGGATAAGGTTCTTAGGCTGGAATGCAGTGTTTTCCTTTCTCCAAACATAATGCTTCTCATTTAAACCAAAAAGTTCTATTTTGGTCTCATCCATTCACAAAACATTTTTCCAATAGCCTTCTGGCTTGTCCACATGATCTTTAGCAAATTGCAGACGAACAGCAATGTTCTTTTTGGAGAGCAGTGGCTTTCTCCTTGCAACCCTGCCATGCACACCATTGTTGTTCAGTGTTCTCCTGATGGTGGACTCATGAACATTAACATTAGCCAATGTGAGAGAGGCCTTCAGTTGCTTAGAAGTTACCCTGGGGTCCTTTGTGACCTCGCAGACTATTACACACCTTGCTCTTGGAGTGATCTTTGTTGGTTGACCACTCCTGGGGAGGGTAACAATGGTCTTGAATTTCCTCCATTTGTACACAATCTGTCTGACTGTGGATTGGTGGAGTCCAAACTCTTTAGAGATGGTTTTGTAACTTTTTCCAGTCTGATGTGCATCAACAACACTTTTTCTGAGGCCCTCAGAAATCTCCTTTGTTCATGCCATGATACACTTCCACAAACATGTGTTGTGAAGATCAGACTTTGATAGATCCCTGTTCTTTAAATAAAACAGGGTGCCCACTCACACCTGATTGTCATCCCACTGACTGAAAACAGCTGACTCTAATTTCACTTTCAAATTAACTGCTAATCCTAAAGGTTCACATACTTTTGTCACTCACAGATAAATAATATTGAATCATTTTCTTCAATAAATAAATGACCAAGTATAATATTTTTGTCTCATTTGTTTAACTAGGTTCTCTTTATCTACTTTTAGGACTTGTATGAAAATCTGATGGTGTTTTAGGTCATATTTATACAGAAATATAGAAAATTCTAAAGGGTTCACAAACTTTCAAGCACCACTGTAGATCAGGGTTGGATTATAAAAAAAGTCTCTAACTTTGAATATCCCAGGGAGCGCCACTAAATCCAGTGCTTGAAGTGGAAAAAAAGAAGTGCAGGAACCCTGATTTTCTGACAATACCATCCCGGTCATTCAAATAAGTTCAAATCAAGTTCAAATTTTTTAATTGAAAACTTCAGTTTTTGTATTGCCTTCACGAATTTTGCAAAACTTGGCTCATAAGGACAATCAATGCTCTACTCTTTTCATCTGTTGTTGTGCTACAGTATTTGTTGTTTGAACAGATGTGTTTTCACAATGACTCTCTGAGATATTATTTTTGAACGAAGTGTCTTAGTTTGTAGACAGCTGGAGTAAAAACAAATCAGAACTAAGAACCACAACCATATTGTCAAGTTGTGTATGATTTTCCCCAGTTTTGTGCCCCAACTTCAAAAGAGCTTTGGTCACACAAGGAACACTCAGTTTTTCCCCTTTTTTGTTTTTTATTGAAGTTCAAAGGTGATGAAGGGGTTGATTAGGGCTTGATTAGGCTGATAACCTTAAGAACAACAGAAAACATTGCATCATTTTAAGTTTAAACTAATAAAAACAAGTCATCACAACATTACTTTAAGTTTCAAAAATAAAAAAATGAGTAATTAGTGCACGTATTGCACTAAAAGAAAAGCAAAAGAAGGTTTAACACCTTTAAGTTTAACTAAGTTCACTAATCACATATCATGTAGGCCTAATGTAATTTGTAATTTTAACGTTTAGTAATCAAATAACCAGTAACTAGGGCGGCACGGTGGTGTAGTGGTTAGCGCTGTCGCCTCATAGCAAGAAGGTCCGGGTTCGAGCCCCGGGGCCGGCGAGGGCCTTTCTGTGTGGAGTTTGCATGTTGTCCGCGTGGGTTTCCTCCGGGTGCTCCGGTTTCCCCCACAGTCCAAAGACATGCAGGTTAGGTTAACTGGTGACTCTAAATTGACCGTAGGTGTGAGTGTGAATGGTTGTCTGTGTCTATGTGTCAGCCCTGTGATGACCTGGCGACTTGTCCAGGGTGTACCCCGCCTTTCGCCCGTAGTCAGCTGGGATAGGCTCCAGCTTGCCTGCGACCCTGTGGGACAGGATAAAGCGGCTAGAGATAATGAGATGAGATGAGATAACCAGTAACTATATGTAATGTAGATAACTTCACTGATTGGAAAAGCACACCTACTGGATGCTTATGTTTGGTTTATGCTTATATTGAAACAAACAGTTCAAATAGTTTGAACTACAGGAAGATTCAAACAGAATGTGTGTGTGTGTGTGAAAGAATTAGATTTTATGTGTGTGTGCATACCTGTGGGTGTGTGTTTAAAAATATTAGATTGTGTGTGCATGAGTGCTTGCATAACTGTACAGTGCTTGTGTGTGCGTGTGCGTGTGTGTGTGTGCATATGTAAGAATATTAGATTTTATGCGTATGTGTGCATAGTAAGTGGTGTGTGTGCGTGCACATTTGGTATAGGGCATGTCCAGTCAACAGGTCAAGAGATGCTCCATTTCCCAGAGGGCTCTGGCATGTTCTCCACCTGAGTACACATAATAACCAAAAGAAAAGACAATGGATTTTAGTCAGCCACAGGCTGGTGTGGCTATGTTGCAATGTATGGCAAAATGCCCAAGAGTTGGCACTGTTGGAGAAGTTATTTTATTGGAAATTATTTCCACTTGAAAGAAATAAAATGATAAAATACTACTTCACTTATTTGCATTTCAATGTGGGGTGAATTATAGACTTACTTAAAAAAGGCTCCAAAATTGCTTGGGGTCGTCATCTTTGGGAGGATGAGGAGCTTCGCAAGCTGTGTCATCTGCAGACCTCCACCCATGTGCTAGCCATGACTGGACATACTTCTCAGGGTGGATCAGCTCCAATGGTGGCCCATTTGTTTTGAGAAAGACAAGGTTGGATACTCGATCGATAGCAAGGGCATTCCTTTTTGCAGTGAGAATGTCATTCATGGAGCTGAAAGCTCTTTTGCATTCACTGGTGGAAATGGCAATTGTGTGCGTAGCTTTCAGAAGAGGCATGACGGATTTTGGGGTCCTTGAGGCTCTGGTTTCCTTGTACTCTCTGAATCCCTGGATGCTCTCCCTCTTGTTGACTCTGAACATCTCACATAATCGCCCAATTTCTGCATCACCATGCTGAATGTCCATTTCCACTGGCCAGGTATCTGGTTGAAGAACCCTCATGTCAGTCATGATTCTCCATTCCTTCTGAGTGCCACGCTGACTGACATGAGAAGAGGTAGGAGCAGCCATCCTAGAAAATAAATTGTCTGCCATGCTGCAGAAGAACTGGGCAGGATTTATCTTCACAATTTTTCCATTTGCATGTAGAGGGATGCTCTGAAATGACTTCTCTCTCTCTGCCTGCAGCACTGATTGTGTGTCGGGACCAGGGGTTGTCATCATTGATTCAAAAACTCGAATCTGGCGAGAAAGAAGCCTCTCAGCATCAGGCAAGGTGGTTTCGCGTTTTTGCAACATCCTCGAGAGATCACTCAATTCTGTTAGCGCATCATACATAATTCCCAGGTTTGTCACAAAAGAATCAGACGTGAGAACATTTTCCAGGCCACTGTACTTTGCCCTCTCCTTAGAATCCCTCGAAGAATCTTGAGCAGCCTCGTGGAAGTGTTCCCTGAGAGCCCTGTAGTTTTCCCAAACCGCTCTCACGGTGCGCTCACTGGATGCGACCCAGCGCACGGAAAGGACGCGGCCAATAACAAGAAGGCGCTGCTCAACGTGCTGCGCAGAGCTGCTCAGCTCGCACTGATTTTTTGGCGAAGCGTGATAAAGGCTGCTGGTTCATCATTACCATCACTGGCCGAGTTAGCGACATCAGGCCTCGGATTTACTTCAGGTAAAGCACCTTCAGACTCACCCCCAACACCTACCCCCCCAGCACTTGAGCAGGCTGCAGAGTTCTCACACTTGTCTTTTTGCGAGTCTGGGCTGTCATCTTGCTTTCTTTTTGATCTATTCAACCACGCTGGCATGATCGGTCCTCACAATCGCCATACAACAGGGGACCAAACTACATTGATCGTTAATACCCTTTTTTGCCCTCGTCGTTATAAAAATGTGCCGCACGCTATAAGTGCAGGAATGCATGGTGAAAATAAAGAAGTGTAGGAATGCAGTTCCGGTGCGTTCCGGCCCACTTCAAGCCCTGATTTATAGCAAAATGGAAAGAACATGGCACCACTACAAACCTGACAAGAGAAGGCCCCGTCCACCAAAACTCACAGACCGGGCAAGGAGGGCATTAATCAGAGATGCAACAAAGACACCAAAGATAACACTGAAGGAGCTGCAAAGATCCACAGTGGAGATGGGAGAATCTGTCCATAGGACCACTTTAAGCCATACACTCCACAGAGTGGGGCTTTATGGAAGAGTGGCCAGAAAAAAGCCACTGAAAAAGAAAACATGTTTGGAGTTTACCCAACATGTGGCAGACTCCCCAAACACATGGAAGAAGATCTTCTGGTCAAATGAGAAGAAACTTGATCTTTTTGGCCATCATGGGAAATGCCATGTGTGGCGCAAACCCAACACCCTGAGAAAACCATTCCTACAGTGAAGCATGGTGGTGGAAGCATCATGCTGTGGGGAGATTTTTCATCAGCAGGGACAGGAAAGCTGGTCAGGACTGAAGGAAAGATTGATGGCACTAAATACAGGGCAATTCTGGAGGAAAATCTGTTTGAATCAGCCAGAGGTTTGAGACTGGGATGAAGGTTCATGTTCCAGCAGGACAATGACCCTAAACATACTGCTAAAGCTACACTGGAGTGGTTTAAAGGGAAACATTTAAATATTTTTAATCTTAATTATTGTTTGTGTCACAATAAAACGACAATTTTCTCCTTTACAGTGGTAGGCATGTTCTCATCTCATTATCTGTAGCCGCTTTAACCTGTTCTACAGGGTCGCAGGCAAGCTGGAGCCTATCCCAGCTGACTACGGGCGAAAGGCGGGGTACACCCTGGACAAGTCGCCAGGTCATCACAGGGCTGACACATAGACTCAGATAACCATTCACACTCACATTCACACCTACGGTCAATTTAGAGCCACCAGTTAACCTAACCTGCATGTCTTTGGACTGTGGGGGAAATCGGAGCACCCGGAGGAAACCCACGCGGACACGGAGAGAACATGCAAACTCCACACAGAAAGGCCCTCGCCGGCCACGGGGCTCGAACCCAGGACCTTCTTGCTGTGAGGCGACAGCGCTAACCACTACACCACCGTGCCGGGTAGGCATGTTGCGTAAATCAAATGGTGCTAACCCTGCCCCCCCCCCCCCCAAAAAAAATCCATTTTAATTCCAGCTTGTAATGTGACAAAACAGGGAAAACACCAAGGGGGATGAATACTTTTGCAAGACACTGTAGCTATTTCTGTCTCCAAACATTGGATGGGTAGCGATATGAGCCTGGTAAAGGCCAGATAACTGAACTTGAAGGCAGAACAAAAAGACCGAGTTGCTTATTTGTCAGTTGTTCTAAAAGTCAAGGAACAGACGCAAGCTCTACGAAAACAAAGAAACTAGTCTATTGCTGGGTTTCAGTCATGTGACTTTTCTTAGCGGTTTTACCGGAAGTGAAATAGCTGGTGGTCTAAACCTGCCATAGTGCAAACAACTAGCGATAACGTATCAGAGTATGCTTGTAATCTCGAAGCCACTGCTGGCTTTAGATATATTCAGAAGATTGTTATGTGCAATGGAATTGACCTCTACAGTCTGGAAAAGAAGGATTGCAATAATAATAAAAGAAAAATAAAAAATAAAAGAAAAGTACTTGGAAAACACTAAGGACATAGCTGAGAGGGAAATACAAACCTTTCACCAAGTGATCACTGCAAACTCGAGCATGCTTCGACTCGGCTCCCTTCGATTTCAGTGAGAGGTTCAAAAGCCACCTTTCTCGACATCTTTTTCTGAAATCCTGTGTTCGTTCAGCCTTTTTTATTAGTTCACGGGGAACCCTGAAGAAACTTTTATCAGTTCCACAGTTTGATCGATCCGAACAACGTAAAACTACGCAAGCGTAAGGCATTTTTCATGCAAGCAATGCACCTTCTTCTTGCCCCGTGTCTGGTTGGAGTCTCATCACATCGCTCCTGTGGAGGACGGCCCCATGAGGACCGTTGAAAGTCACACCTGGAGGACGCTCTGGACACTTACAGTAATGCTTTTATGGCTGAGGACTACAGTTGACTTGCTAACTTTAGTTAGCAGTTGTCATGAACAGTTTTGCACTCAAGTTTCCATCAATGAAGAGTTTATAACATCAACAAAACTGACTTTTTGTTAAAACTGTTAATGTTATAGTCATGTTGTCTGTTGTTGCCCAAATAAGGATGGGTTCCCTTTAGAGTCTGGTTCCTCTCGAGGTTTCTGCCTCATGTCATCTGAAGGAGTTTTTCCTTGCCACCGTTGCCACAGGCTTGCTCATTGGGGATAGATTAGGGATAAAATTAGCTCATGTTTTAAGTTGTTCAAATTGTGTAAAGCTGCTTTGCGACAATGTTTATTGTTAAAAGCGCTATACGAATAAACTTGACTTGACTTGACCTTCTTCGTACAAACAGTTTGTCAACTGAGCTTTGGTAGATCACTAGGTAAAGTTTTGAATAACTAATGAGGCGGATGTGACGTCACGTGAAACCCAGCAATTGTAATGACTGACATCATTTTCTCCTGAATTATTGAAATCAGTCATTCAGCTTTACTATTGCCTCATAATGCCAAATATAATTTCCATGCAAATGACAACCTCACCATGGAAACAAAGCTGTAAGAGCAGGAAAAAAAAAATTTTAAGTTCACACTGCCGACTTTGACACATATTGAACTAGAATAAATTATGCAAATTTATAAAAAGATGTTGAAAAAAATTATTGTTTAAATATCCTGTACTGTCCTCCGACATAGACCAGTATTATTTTCCTTTATTAAAAAGAATCCACTAAATGCAAAAAATAGTACTGTAAGTAAATAAATAAATAAATAAATAAATAAGGAAAAGGAACTAGTGGAGGCTGTCCACCAAAACCCAGTGACCAGGTAAGGAAGAGGACAAGCAACCAAGAGTGCAAGGGTAACTCTGAAGAACTTTGAGAATGTTATTCCCACTGTGAAGCATGGTGGTGGGAGCATCAGGTTGAGAATGATCCATAATCTCTTGGTTGCTTTGTTTTAACTTTGTAAAATAGACAGTGGTGCTTGAAAGTTTGTGAACCCTTTAGAATTTTCTATATTTCTGCATAAATATGACCTAAAACATCATCAGATTTTCACGCAAGTCCTAAAAGTAGATAAAGAGAACCCAGTTAAAAAAATGAGACACAAGTATTATACTCGGTCATTTATTTATTTAGGAAAATGATCCAATATTACATATCTGTGAGTGGCAAAAGTATGTGAACCTCTAGGATTAGCAGTTAATTTGAAGGTGAAATTAGAGTCAGGTGTTTTTATAATCAATGGGATGACAATCAGGTGTGAGTGGGCACCCTGTTTTATTTAAAGAACAGGGATCTATCAAAGTCTGATCTTCACAACACACGTTTGTGGGAGTGTATCATGGCACAAACAAAGGAGATTTCTGAGGACCTCAGAAAAAGCATTGTTGATGCTCATCAGGCTGGAAAAGGTTACAAAACCATTCTCTAATGAGTTTGGACTCCACCAAGCCACAGTCAGACAGGTTGTGTACAAATGGAGGAAATTCAAGACCATTGTTACCCTCCTCAGGAGTGGGTGACCAACAAAGATCACTCCAAGAGCAAGTCATGTAAGAGTCGGCGAGGTCACAAAGAACCCCAGGGTAACTTCTAAGCAACTGAAGGCCTCTCTCACATTGGCTAATGTTAATGTTCATGAGTCCACCATCAGGAGAACACTGACCAACAATGGCGTGCATGGCAGGGTTGCAAGGAGAAAGCCACTGCTCTCCAAAAATAACATTGCTGCTCATCTGCAGTTTGCTAAAGATCACATGGACAAGCCAGAAGGCTATTGGAAAAATGTTTTGTGGACGGATGAGACCAAAATAGAACTTTTTGGTTTAAATGAGAAGCGTTATGTTTGGAGAAAGGAAAACACTGTATTCCAGCATAAGAACCTGATCCCATCTGTGAAACATGGTGGTGGTAGTATCATGGTTTGGGCCTGTTTTGCTGCATATGGGCCAGGACGGCTTGCCATCATTGATGGAACAATGAATTCTGAATTATACCAGCAAATTCTAATGGAAAATATCAGGACATCTGTCCATGAACTCAATCTCAAGAGAAGGTGGGTCATGCAGCAAGACAACGACCCCAAGCACACAAGTCATTCTACCAAAGAATGGTTAAAGAAGAATAAAGTTAATGTTTTGGAATGGCCAAGTCAAAGTCAAACCTTAATCCAGTGGAAATGTTGTGGAAGGACCTGAAGCGAGCAGTTCATGTGAGGAAACCCACCAACATCCCAGAGTTGAAGCTGTTCTGTACGGAGCAACGGGCTAAAATTCCTCCAAGCCGGTGTGCAGGACTGATCAACAGTTACCGCAAATGTTTACTTGCAGTTATTGCTGCACAAAGGGGTCACACCAGATACTGAAAGCAAAGGTTCACATACTTTTGCCACTCACAGATATGTAATATTGGATCATTTCCCTCAATAAATAAATGACCAAGTATAATATTTTTGTCTCATTTGTTTAACCGGGTTCTCTTTATCTACTTTTAGGACTCGTGTGAAAATCTGATGTTGTTTTAGGTCATATTTATGCAGAAATATAGAAAATTCTAAAGGGTTCACAAACTTTCAAGCACCACTGTATATATATATTTTATAATGAAGCCTGACTGATACATTTCCAGAACTTTGTCCTGGACTTGTTCTGGTAGAGCCTTGGTCTGTTTGCAAACTTGCCAGAACTAATTCAGCCGTTTCAAAGCAATGGAGGAAAATCACACTTTTTTTTTTTTTTACAATTTTTTAAAAGTGGTAAATAATTTCACACTCTTTATTAATTTTCCATCACTTCAATATTATTTGTGTTGATTTCAATTCAGCTTCAGATTGTAAGATGATAAAATGTGGAAATGTTTTAATGGGATGAAAACTTATATAGGCTAGATGTCTCTCATCTCATTATCTCTAGCCGCTTTATCCTTCTACAGGGTCGCAGGCAAGCTGGAGCCTATCCCAGCTGACTATGGGCGAAAGGCGGGGTACACCCTGGACAAGTCGCCAGGTCATCACAGGGCTGACACATAGACACAGACAACCATTCACACTCACATTCACACCTACGGTCAATTTAGAGTCACCAGTTAACCTAACCTGCATGTCTTTGGACTGTGGGGGAAACCGGAGTACCCCGAGGAAACCCACGCGGACACGGGGAGAACATGCAAACTCCGCACAGAAAGGCCCTCGCCGGCCCCGGGGCTCGAACCCAGGACCTTCTTGCTGTGAGGCGACAGCGCTAACCACTACACCACCGTGCCACCCTAGGCTAGATGTAATACCGTATATTATTTTGACACGAAATGAGTTATAATACTGTCTGGAGATTTTTCAGTTTGAAAGCAAGAGTTGAATGAAATTGCAGAGAATTAGATGCACGTTCATCAAGGTACATTAGTCGTTTGCAGTTTGAAAATAAATGGAGCCGGACGTATCGCTCAGTTTGACAGGATGAGATGGAAACGAATGCCAGTGAAAACAAAACTTAACAGTAAACATGTCTGATGCAGAGGTGCCAACTTTGCGCATCTCATCTCATTATCTCTAGCCGCTTTATCCTGTTCTACAGGGTCGCAGGCAAGCTGGAGCCTATCCCAGCTGACTACGGGCGAAAGGCGAGGTACACCCTGGACAAGTCGCCAGGTCATCACAGGGCTGACACATAGACACAGACAACCATTCACACGCACATTCACACCTACGGTCAATTTAGAGTCACCAGTTAACCTAACCTGCATGTCTTTGGACTGTGGGGGAAACCGGAGCACCCGGAGGAAACCCACGCGGACACCATGCAAACTCTGCACAGAAAGGCCCTCATCGGCCACGGGGCTCAAACCCGGACCTTTTTGCTGTGAGGCGACAGTGCTAACCACTGCACCACCATGCCGCCCGCCAACTTTGCTAACAAGAAAAAACAAAAAAAATGTTTACAATAAACTAGAGTAGGTCGGGAGACAAGCTGTGCAAACAAAACAACAAGCCCCGCCCTCTTGGTTTTTATTGACTTACAAGTCAAGCACTTCCCACATCCTTTCCTCATCCATGAATCAGCTTTTCCTCCTGTATCACCATCAAAGGGGTTAAAAATCATAAATGCTAGGTCCAAACTTAAATATTGGCACCTCTGCTGATATACTACATTAGCTAGTTTATTAGGCCAGTTGATCTTGCATGCAGTTCAGTTAGCTTTTGGATAAAAAATAGCAACTGTATGCACAACAAGTTAAATATTTGAACAAGAGGTGAGATGCGATTCTGCATACTGCAGATCTTGGAGATTAAGCACTATGCTTCCTGAGTGATTAAGTGGACCTAAAAAGTGACAGAAAGCACAACAGTGCCAGTGCTACAGAATTAATACCGAGTGGGAATGGTGTTTATAGAGATTGAGGAAAAAATATATCAATACTTGGGAATGGACTTGATTAGGTGAACAAGATCATTCTCGTTCTGTGCAAGTTTTAAACACGGTAACTATCGCAAAGTTTGGATGACCTCATTTCATTCAATAAATATAAATAAATGAATAGTTGGATTTATGGAACATTATAGAGTGACATCAAGCTGTCAATATTGCGAACAAGTTTTTAAATCTATTGAAGAATGTAGACTAAGTGTGTGTTAAGTCTTTAACACACATTTAGCTCAGATTGAATTTTATTGGGAATATTCTGTTCTTGGCTTTCAGTCACGTGACTTCTCTTAGCGATTTCACTTCCAGTAAAACAGCTGGTGGTCAAGCAAACCAAAATGGTTGCCGTAGTGCAAACAACTAGCGATAACTTATCAGAGTATCCTCATAATCTAGAAGTGACTGCTCGCTTTAGATACAGTGGTGCTTGAAAGTTTGTGAACCCTTTAGAATTTTCTATATTTCTGCATAAATATGACCTAAAACATCATCAGATTTTCACACAAGTCCTAAAAGTAAAGAAAGAGAACCCAGTTAAACAAATGAGACAAAATTATTATACTTGGTCATTTATTTATTGAGGAAAATAATCCAATATTACATATCTGTGAGTGGCAAGAGTATGTGAACCTCAAGGATTAGCAGTTACTTTGAAGGTGAAATGAGAGTCAGGTGTTTTCAATCAATGGGATGACAATCAGGTGTGAGTGGGCACCCTGTTTTATTTAAAGAGCAGGGATCTATCAAAGTCTGATCTTCACAACACGTTTGTGGAAGTGTATCATGGCAAAGCAAAGGAGATTTCTGAGGACCTCATAAAAAGCATTGTTGATGCTCATCAGGCTGGAAAAGGTTACAAAACCATCTCTAAAGAGTTTGGACTCCACCAATCCACAGTCAGACAGATTGTGTACAAATGAAGGAAATTCAAGACCATTGTTGCCCTCCCCAGGAGTGGTCGACCAACAAAGATCACTCCAAGAGCAAGGCATGTAATAGTCGGCGAGGTCACAAAGGACCCCAGGGTAACTTCTAAGCAACTGAAGGCCTCTCTCACATTGGCTAATGTTAATGTTCATGAGTCCACCATCAGGAGAACACTGAACAACAATGGTGTGCATGGCAGGATTGCAAGGAGAAAGCCACTGCTCTCCAAAATGAATATTGCTGCTCATCTGCAGTTTGCTAAAGATCACATGGACAAGCCAGAAGGCTATTGGGAAAATGTTCTGTGGACCAAAATAGAACTTTTTGGTTTAAATGAGAAGCGTTATGTTTGGAGAAAGGAAAACACTGCATTCTAGCATAAGAACCTTATCCCATCTGTGAAACATGGTGGTGGTAGTATCATGGTTTGGGCCTGTTTTGCTGCATCTGGGAAAGGATGGCTTGCCATCATTGATGGAACAATGAATTCTGAATTATACCAGAGAATTCTAAAGGAAAACATCAGGACATCTGTCCAAGGACTGAATCTCAAGAGAAGGTGGGTCATGCAGCAAGACAACGACCCTAAGCACACAAGTCATTCTACCAAAGAATGGTTAAAGAAGAATAAAGTTAATGTTTTGGAATGGCCAAGTCAAAGTCCTGACCTTAATCCAATGGAAATGTTGTGGAAGGACCTGAAGCGAGCAGTTCATGTGAGGAAACCCACCAACATCCCAGAGCTGAAGCTGTTCTGTACGGAGGAACGGGCTAAAATTCCTCCAAGCCGGTGTGCAGGACTGATCAACAGTTACCAGAAACGTTTAGTTGCAGTTCTTGCTGCACAAGGGGGTCACACCAGATACTGAAAGCAAAGATTCACATACTTTTGCCACTCACAGATATGTAATATTGGATCATTTTCCTCAATAAATAAATGACCAAGTATAATATTTTTGTCTCATTTGTTTAACTGGGTTCTCTTTATCTACTTTTAGGACTTGTGTGAAAATCTGATGACGTTTTAGGTCATATTTATGCAGAAATATAGAAAATTCTAAAGCTTTCACAAACTTCAGAAGATTGCTATGTGCAATGAAATCGACCCCTACAGTCTGGGAAAGAAAGATTTGTCATACGATCTCGAAAACTACTCTTCAGTCGAGTTCCCCAACATCTTGAACTATCTGGTGTTACAGGCATCCTTCTACATTGCAAACCAGATGAAAGCATGGAAGAGTATGGAGGCTTACAACTTTTTTGTATGTGGCTGGGTAAAGGACCTCTGTATCAAGTCACTGCCGAATGAATCCTGTATTGTTTTTGCCCTTGTAATTCTGTTTTTTTAAGTTTGATTGTTGAAGTGTAAACAAACAACAGTTCGCTTGATTCTGACTTGCGTTGGCTCTTACCTCTCAGGTAAATCATTCACAAAGATCATCAGAAACCCCTTTAAAGACCTGGATCTTAGTTAAACAAGACGGAGAAGTGATCACGGCGCATTGTAACTGTACGGCTGGGTAAGAATTTTGTTGTGACCTTCATGCATATGGACTTTGTGAGGAGTAAACAAAGAAACAGCTGGGGACTTTAAAGCTTTGTGACTAAAATATGTACCGTAAAATAATGACACATAGCAAGAAAAGTACTTGGAAAACACTAAGGACATAGCTGAGAGGGAGATACAAACCTTTCACCAAGAGATCTCTGCAAACTCGAGCATGCTTCAACTCGGCTCCCTTTGATTTCAGTGAGAGGTTCAAAAGCCACCTTTCTCAATGTCTTTTTGTGAAATCCTGTGTTCGTTCACCCTTTTTTATTAGTTCACGGGGAACCCTGAAGAAACTTTGATCAATTTCACAGTTTGATTGATTCGAACAACCTAAAACAACGCAAGCGTAAGGCATTTTTTCATGCAAGCAATGCACCTTCTCCATATAAACGCTTTGTCAACTGAGCTTTGGTAGATCACCAGCTAATGTTTTGAATAATTAATGAGGCAGATGTGACGTCATGTGAAACCCAGCAGTTCTGTGTGCCAGAATATAGTACACCGTAAGCCTTTTTCTTGCCCATGGACAAAGAAATGTCATTTAATTAACTCCTACACAACTAAAAACATAATCTACTTTTTGCAATGTCCTCATCCAAAATTTCACTTTTGGAAAAATTTGTGCCAATTACAATACAAAATTATTGAGCGTGACTGATATAAGACTTGCTTCTATCAACATGATTAACCAACTGTTACAATTTTTCATTTATTAACGAATGACATGGTGCTGTAGTGGTTAGCACTGTTGCCTCACAGCAAGAAGGTTCTGGGTTCGAGCCCAGCGGCCGATGAGGGCCTTTCTATGTGGAGTTTGCATTTTCTCTTCGTGTCTGCGTGGGTTTCCTCCGGGTGCTCCGGTTTCTCCCACAGTCCAAAGACATGCGGTTAGGTTAACATGGGGCGACCACAAGGTTGGCCTGAAGTGCCCTTGAGCAAGGCACCTAACCCCCAACTGTGAGATGGTCCAGTGGGGGACTGGTCCTCTGGTAACCATGAGAGCTTGAGTCCCCACTTGCATCTGTATTGCAGCATGCTTTGCCAGATGGTAGTAGGTACCATTTTTATGATGGTCTTTAGGATGACCCTACCACAAGTAGAACTCTGACATGCTAACCACTAGACCAACTCGTGGTTGAGTCCACTATATAGGCTGTAATAATTCTCACTATACATTCGGACAGCACTACAAAATGGCAAACTCACTATATAGTCCATGATACAGTGAGAGTGGTTTGGATACAGGTAAAGGCTTCTTCTTCTTCATTTTTACTGTTTGCATTCATATTAAGTGTTATGGAATGTCTGCTAAACAGGTTAGTTCATTTTATTGCTTATGTTATAGCAGCTATAAACTGTAAGTTGCTCCTTCAACAGGCTCTCTTCTGATACAGTGCCTTGCAAAAGTATTCATCCCCCTTGGTGTTTGTCTGTTTTGTTGCATTACAACCTGGAATTAAAATGGATTTTTGGAGGGTTATCACCATTTGATTTACACAACATGCCTACCACTTTAAAGGTGCACATTGTATTTTATTATGACACAAACAATAATTAAGATGAAAAAACAGAAATCTGGAGTGTGCATAAGTATTCACCACCTTTTGTATGAAACACCTAAATAAGAGCTGGTCCAACCAGTTCACTTCATAAGTCTCATAATTAGTTGATTAAGATCCACCTGTGTGCAAAGTGTCACATGATCTGTCACACATGATGTCTGTATAAATCAACCTGTTCTGGAAGGAACCTGACTCTGCTACACTACTAAGCAAGCAACATGAAAACCAAGGAGCACTCCAAACAGGTCAGAGACAAAGTTGTGGAGAAGTATAGCTCAGGGTTGGGTCATAAAAAATATCCCAAACTTTTAATATCCCATGGAATACCATTCAATCCATTATAGCAAAATGGAAAGAATATGGCACCACTACAAACCTGACAAGAGAAGGCCACCCACCAAAACTCACAGACCGGGCAAGGAGGGCATTAATCAGAGATGCAACAAAGACACCAAAGATAACACTGAAGGAGCTGCAAAGATCCACAGCGAAGCTGGGAGTATCTGTCCATAGGACCACTTTAAGCCGTACAACCCACAGAATGGGGCTTTATGAAAGAGTGGCCAGAAAAAAGTCATTGCTTTAAAAATCACGTTTGGAGTTTGCCCAACATCATGTAGAAGACTCCCCAAACACATAGAAGAAGATACTCTGGTCAAATAAGACAAAAATTGATCTTTTTGGCCATCATGGGAAATGCCATGTGTGGCGCAAACCCAATACCCTGAGAACACCATTCCTACAGTGAAGCATGGTGGTGGCAGCATCATGCTGTGGGGATATTCTTCATCTGCAGGGACAGGAAAGCTGGTCAGGACTGAAGGAAAGATGGATGGCAATAAATACAGGGCAATTCTGGAGGAAAACCTGTTTGAGTCAGCCAGAGGTTTGAGACTGGGACAAAGGTTCACGGTCTAGCAGGACAATGACCCTCAACATACTGCGAAAGCTACAGTGGAGGGAAACATTTAAATGTCTTGGAATGGCCTAGTCAAAGCACAGACCTCAATCCAATTGAGAATCTGTGGCATAACTTGAAGATTGCTGTCCACCAATGCAACCCATCTAACTTGAAGGGGTTGGAGCAATGCAATTTTGCCTTGAGGAATGGGCAAAAATCCCACTGGCTAGATGTGCTAAGCTAATAGAGACATACCCCAAGAGACTTGCAGATGTAATAGTAGCAAAAGGTGGCTCTATAAAGTATTGACTTGGGGGGGGGATACTTATGTCTCATCTCATCTCATCTCATTATCTCTAGCCGCTTTATCCTTCTACAGGGTCGCAGGCAAGCTGGAGCCTATCCCAGCTGACTACAGGCGAAAGGCGGGGTACACCCTGGACAAGTCGCCAGGTCATCACAGGGCGGATACTTATGTACATTTGAGATTTCTGTTTTTTCATCTTAATTATTGTTTGTGTCACAATAAAAAAAACAAAACAATGTGCACCTTTAAAGTTGTAGGTATGTTGTGTAAATCAAATGCTGCTAACCTCACAAAACTCCATTTTAATTCCAGCTTGGAATGCAACAAAACAGGACAAACACCAAGGGGGATGAATACTTTTGCAAGGCACTGTAAGTAAAAAAAAATAATCTTCAAACAAACAAACAAACAAAAAATGCAAACTCTGCCCTGAAGGCTTTCCTGTGGGTGAAAATTCACTTACTATTACAAAACACTGACATTGGAGACTCCTTCTATAAATGTTACTATTTTCTTTGCTAAACCACAACACAAACATATTTTTAATGTTTTTTTCCATTAAAAATTCAATTAAACCATCAATGTAAAATAAGTAAATAAACCAATAAGGAAATGAACTAGTGGAGGCTGTCCACCAAAACCCAGTGACCAGCAGGAGGATAAGACTACGTTCAGACTGCACCCTGAAACGACCCATATCCGATTTTTTTTTGCCCATATGCGACCTGTATCCGATTTGTTATTGACAATCTGAACGACACAGATCCGGTTTTTTCACGTGCGACCCAGGCCGCTTGGATATGTGGTCCTAATTCCGATGCATATTCGTTATTTTCACATGTGACTGCAGTGTGACCGGACAGGTCGCATTCATGCGACCTACACGTCATCAACAAGAGACAAACGCCACTATTCTGCGTTGGCTAATCCCGCCTCTTTGGTGGAAAACAACAACATTTGTACAGTTTTCAGAATTTAAATAGACTTTTATAGAATTGATCAAGCTAATGGTGGATTTGGTAGGGACCTGGATGTTAAATCATCCTGTATTACAAGATTATAAGATTGTTCTGGAAATTTCCAGTAATTTGACACCTTCGGTTTTGTTTACATATTACGTAGATGTGCTTATTACATGTCAATTTGCGCATGCGGGACACTTTTGGGTCATTTTCCGTTCATATTGGAAATCGCATACAAGTCTCATATAATTGGTAATGTGAACGGCCTAACAAAAAAATCGGATTTCACAACAAATCGGATATGGGTCGTTTCAGGTTGCAGTCTGAACATAGTGTAAGAGGACAAAAGGACAAGCAACCAAGAGGGCAAGGGTAACTCCGAAAACCATTGAGAATGTTATTCCCACTGTGAAGCATGGTGGTGGGAGCACCATGTTGAGAATAATCTCTTAGTTGATTGATACATGTCTCAAACTTTATCCTGGAATTGTTTTGATAGATTCTTGGTCTTCAAATACAGACACACACATTTTTAATCTGTCATCCCCCCCAAACCTTATGTCCTGGGGCGGGTTTCCAGAAAGCCTCTTAAGGCCAAGAGTGTCTTTAATTACCTCCTAAGATCCATTGTCATGCTAACTTGGTTTTCCTGAACAACATCATAGCCCAAGTAGTCCTTCTACATCCACACGACAACGGCAACGAGATGTTATTTAAAAAAAATATCGCGTCCAAATGGGCAACAATCAGTAAAATATCAGGTCCATATGGCAACGCAACGCTTGCTGAAAACGATGCAATACACATGCCACACCTCTAGGGGCGCTGTAAGACGGTCCCTTCGGAGACACCAGAACAATAGAAGAAGTAAGGATGCATGCGCATAATGCGCGAGACTTCATATTAGCCACAAAGTCAGGAAAATCTGTTTGTAAAATTACATTATAATGACCAAATACAATGAAAAGTATTTTTCCAGTCTCACCTGTGAAAGGTAATCCCATGTGATCTCGTTTGGACGGCAAACCTGTTGGTACAGTTAAACGCAGCTAATCTTTATTCTCCGCTTTGACCTCTCCAATATGGCGGCGAGGATGACGTATGATTCTACGCGGAAGGCGGCGTCTTTAATGGTCCGGAATAAATTGAATACTACACGTTGATGGATTAATTTGTTTCTCACCTGTGAAAGGTAAACCCATGTGATCTCGTTTGGACGGTAAACCTGTTGGTACAGTTAAAGGCAGCCCATGAATCTTTATTCTCCGCTTTGACCTATCCAATATGGCGGCAAGGATGACGTATGATTCTACGCGGAAGGCGGCGTCTTTAATGGTCTGGAATAAATTGGATTAATTTGCTCCTCTACGCCCTTTTTGAGGAATGTATTGTCGGACTTAAATCAACATCTGAAGAGGTGAGATCGCTCCTTTTTTCCCCTATTTTTGCTGGCGGGATTGCACCATTACACAATAAATATTCACAGTGAAAATATTTTGTAAGCGCGTTTCATGAACCAAGTTATAGGATTTGTTGACAACTCGCATCGCAATGAGAAGATCATTGGCACTACTGGTGTTAAGAATCAGACCATTTCATAAATGAATATTTTGCTGTAGAGCTGCAGTGTTTGTACAATTGCATGTTTTTGCTTCACTATTACTGTCACTATTCTGCTTCTTGCATTACTACTGTGAACTAACACTGAACATAATAATAATAATAATAATAATAATAATAATATCCAAGCTCGTGTTTCACTCTCACTAGTGCTCTGTAAGGCTTTTTCCTGGTGATATTCGTTACACTTCTACCCGGCGTGAAGCACTCACAGTCATGTGGTTGTGACGTCATCGTAAACAAATCCGTTCTACTCATCCAGACGACTTCACAACGGCAACGTTGCCAGATCTTTCCACTCTGGAACCCGTTCTCAAAAAGATTGCGTTTTGGGCACCCAAAACGCCGGTGCCGTGTGGACGCCAGGCCTAAACGATAAGCAATTGTATCGGAGTCACCTGAATCCGTTGCCGTGTGGACAGGGCCACACGGCAACGGATTTAGTTCGCTCTGAATTTACAAGAGACCCAGACCACTCGTTCACAACAAAGAGCGACTCGCTCACAGCCAAATACACCTTCAAAGGAATCTCACAGTCAATGGGGGAAACTGGTGTTAAATGTGCTGCCGGGCGTCAATTATTTTTCTTGTATATTGCAAGTACATTAAGTTAATTATTAAATAAATATATGAAAAACATTATGAATATATTTCAACATGTTATGGGATTATGCATTGATATCGCTACATTTTAATCAAATTTAACTCCATTAAGCAAGTGATTCTCATTTAGTGTAATAAATGAGACATTTCTGCACCTGGCGGCACGGTGGTGTAGTGGTTAGCGCTGCCGCCTCACAGCAAGAAGGTCCGGGTTCGAGCCTCGCGGCCGGCGAGGGCCTTTCTGTGCGGAGTTTGCATGTTCTCCCCGTGTCCGCGTGGGTTTCCTCCGGGTGCTCCAGTTTCCCCCACAGTCCAAAGACATGCAGGTTAGGTTAACTGGTGACTCTAAATTGACCGTAGGTGTGAGTGTGAATGGTTGTCTGTGTCTATGTGTCAGCCCTGTGATGACCTGGCGACTTGTCCAGGGTGTACCCCGCCTTTCGCCCGTAGTCAGCTGGGATAGGCTCCAGCTCGCCTGCGACCCTGTAGAACAGGATAAAGCAGCTAGAGATAATGAGATGAGATTTCTGCACCTGTAACATTTTGTGTGTGTGAGCAAGCAAGCGAGAGAGAGAAAGAGAGATTTTGATCTGTGTGTACCTAAGGATGTTTACATACAGTGACATGAATGTCATCTTGGATATGCATGTCATGGCAATATATGGGCTTTCAGTAATTTCTTTGAACTGTTCTTCTTCTGTGGCAGAACCGTGGTACATCTTTAATTAAAAACAACAAAAAACTAGAATTTGGTGCACAAGTTTTAATTTTCTTTGGGTTTTCTGAAATCAACACAGGGTCAAAATTATACATACAGAGTCAAAAATTTACAGACGCTCACTTAGATGATTAATTCGGAGATGCTGAAACTTCCACATTGTCTCTTATCTTGCCAAGGCCGAGGTCTCTTAATTTCCTGTTAGTGATCATGATTGACTACAGCTGGTAGCTTCTCTGTGCCTTCATAAAAAGGGTTTGTTTATAGCACTCATTGGATAGACCAACATACAGTAAAATGGGAAAGTCCAAGGAGCTCAGTGCAGATCTGAGAAAGAGGATTGCAGATATACCCAACTCTGGAATGTCTCTTAGAGCCATTTCTAAACACTGCACTGAGCTGGATCTGCACTGAACTGCATCTGCATTCCAGATCAGTGAAAACAGCTGGACCAATCTTCATGAAACTTTCAGGATAGATGGACATTGGTTTCAAATCGAACCTCCAACATTTTGAGGGTCATCTGGTCAAGGTCAAGGTCACCAAAAAGGTCAAAATATATATTTTTTTCACGATATCTTCCTTGATATTCATCATATTTACTTCAAATCAGTTCCAAAATGTTCATCTTTCAATTCTACTTCCATTGATATGCTACATGATGGGGTATCTCTCAGTTTTCTTTCAAACTTTCATACGTTTGTTTGTATGTCTGTCTGTTAACAATCTAGCATCTAGACGGTTGCACCAATTGACTTCAAATTTTCAGGGTAGGTGGGCAATGGTCTGTAGATTACCTGATTCAATTTTGGGGTTTATCGGGTCAAGCTCACTGGAAAGGTTGACCTTTTGGTCAAAATAACATTTTCCATTATAACTCAAAAACAGTTGCCGATAGACAGATGTTTACTGTTATGATCATATAGGAACTCCCATATGGCCTTTCATTTGGCACCATGAGTGACCTTGAGTGACTGTGAAAGGTCAAACTCAAGGTCACGGATATTCAGAGGGCTGTAACTTAAATGGTTGATAGTAGACTGATGTTTACCATTATCAACTTATAGGAAGTGCCATATGGGCTTTCATTTGGCACCATGATCTTTGACTTTGAATGACTTTGAAATGTCAAGCTGAAGGTCATGGATTTTCATAGGACTATAACCTGACAGCTGATGAGTGAGAAATATTAGGCCACACTCACAACCCACCATAAGTGTTTTGGACACGCATGGGTCGCAGGTTTTGGTACCTCACAGCCGTACCGCAGGGTCACAGTGAACCCGGGGGAAAGTTTGGGGGAGGAGTACGGGCAAAGTACTTGTCAAGTACAGGTTGCACGCCTGACTTTCTCAAGGCGTGGGAAAAATTGCGCCGTTAGCCCGTGGAAAGTGTACGTCTGATGCACGTTATCAGTGCGTGTTCAGTGAGTGTGGAGTACGTGTGACTTGCATTTTACCAGTTTACTGCGCTAGGAGTACGGGCCGCACTTGTGAAGCATGTGTGACGCATGTGATTAGCACATGACAATCACTCATAACTTGCATGTGACGCAAGCCAGGAGTGGGTATAAAAGCGTGTCTGCAGCATTCTGCATCTGTCTTTCGACTGAAGAGCATTGGATATTTTGTGAGAAAAATTTGAAAATTTTCAGTTTAAAGTTTAGAAAAGTTTAGGGACCCAAGAAGAAGCGAACAAAAGTGAAGTACCCCAGCCTGAAACAGCAGAGGGGGAGGAGGAAGAATTTGATGATGGTAGTAGCACCGGCAAGCCCTGCATGAACAGGGAGAAGTATGCCTTGAAGCTGGCAGAAGGCACAGCACCCCACCAGAAGTATTTTCACAGGTAAATGCTAATTAAACCTCTTGCACTATAACACACATGCTTTAAACATTCATTTCGGTATCGATATGCTTATGTAATTAATATTATATATGCTGATTTTCATGTATGTTTCAGCTAACGATGCCCAGAAGTGAGGACATTGCAATCCCATCATCGCTGTCAGGCCATTGTGCCATGCTCAGTGATGAGGACAAGGACATCCCAACACCCCGTCCCACCACTCAGCAGGAGTAGGAGCAGTACAGTAGCTCGGAGTCAGTCAAAGTGTGTTTCAGCGCTCAAACTGTTGGGCTATTTAGTTAGTTTTTTTTACAATGTAATAAAATGCGTTATTCCCTTATACTCATGTTTTATTATTTGACGTTTGCATGGTAAATTAACATATACTCAACTAAAAACAGCAAATGAGGTGGTCTTCTTCCCTTCTACAATGCTACACACTGCATGATCATTTCCTTGGTTCCTCCCCCAATATATATACCCAGAGTCTTGCTCCTCGTGTCATGTGCGGGTCGCGT
The DNA here is from genome assembly GCF_027579695.1 of Neoarius graeffei. Taxonomy (NCBI): domain Eukaryota; kingdom Metazoa; phylum Chordata; class Actinopteri; order Siluriformes; family Ariidae; genus Neoarius; species Neoarius graeffei. Next base: position 9,333,463 of record NC_083569.1, read on the forward strand.
GCGCTGCGAGCACGCCACACATAGGGGTAGAAAGTGAGATGTACTTCTGTCTTGGGGGCCGCAGAAATAGCAAGTGTGGAGTACTTGTGTAGTACTTCTGAGGCACGTCACTCTTATAATGACCGTGCATCACTCGTGCGTCTTACGGTCATCGCAAAAAGCCCCGACTGTGCTGCTGACTTGGTTCAGGTGTAAAAAAGGAGTACGGGTCCCGTACGTAGTGTATGCATTCTTGATTTTTCACAAGACCCGTAGAATTTGCATGTGCAGGACCAAAAGTGTCCATGGCCAGTCTGTGACCTTCTATGGCCCTGAACACACGCAAGTGTTGTGCAAGTCTCAAGCACGGTTTTGCCAAATTTTTTACCATAGACTGCCCGTAGTAGCACATACAACGGATTGTGAGTGAGCCTTTACCATTCTCAACATATAGGTATAAAATAAGTGCTGCCAGGCAAGGTTTGTTTTGCCTGGCAACACTTGTATTTCATTGGTTTTTGGTAAAAACGAATGCCATGTGACCTCATTGACTGGATTTAGCAACTACAGTACAATTGCCTTTAGCAACTACAACCCCGATTCCAAAAAAGTTGGGACAAAGTACAAATTGTAAATAAAAACGGAATGCAATGATGTGGAAGTTTCAAAATTCCATATTTTATTCAGAATAGAACATAGATGACATATCAAATGTTTAAACTGAGAAAATGTATCGTTTAAAGAGAAAAAATAGGTGATTTTAAATTTCATGACAACAACACATCTCAAAAAAGTTGGGACAAGGCCATGTTTACCACTGTGAGACATCCCCTTTTCTCTTTACAACAGTCTGTAAACGTCTGGGGACTGAGGAGACAAGTTGCTCAAGTTTAGGGATAGGAATGTTAACCCATTCTTGTCTAATGTAGGATTCTAGTTGCTCAACTGTCTTAGGTCTTTTTTGTCATATCTTCCGTTTTATGATGCGCCAAATGTTTTCTATGGGTGAAAGATCTGGACTGCAGGCTGGCCAGTTCAGTACCCGGACCCTTCTTCTATGCAGCCATGATGCTGTAATTGATGCAGTATGTGGTTTGGCATTGTCATGTTGGAAAATGCAAGGTCTTCCCTGAAAGAGACGTCGTCTGGATGGGAGCATATGTTGCTCTAGAACCTGGATGTACCTTTCAGCATTGATGGTGTCTTTCCAGATGTGTAAGCTGCCCATGCCACACGCACTAATGCAACCCCATACCATCAGAGATGCAGGCTTCTGAACTGAGCGCTGATAACAACTTGGGTCGTCCTTCTCCTCTTTAGTCCGAAAGATACGGCGTCCCTGATTTCCATAAAGAACTTCAAATTTTGATTCGTCTGACCACAGAACAGTTTTCCACTTTGCCACAGTCCATTTTAAATGAGCCTTGGCCCAGAGAAAATGTCTGCGCTTCTGGATCATGTTTAGATACGGCTTCTTCTTTGAACTATAGAGCTTTAGCTGGCAACGGCAGATGGCACGGTGAATTGTGTTCACAGATAATGTTCTCTGGAAATATTCCTGAGCCCATTTTGTGATTTCCAATACAGAAGCATGCCGGTATGTGATGCAGTGCCGTCTAAGAGCCCGAAGATCACGGGCACCCAGTATGGTTTTCCGGCCTTGACCCTTACACACAGAGATTCTTCCAGATTCTCTGAATCTTTTGATGATATTATGCACTGTGGATGATAATATGTTCAAACTCTTTGCAATTTTACACTGTCGAACTCCTTTCTGATATTGCTCCACTATTTGTCGGCGCAGAATTAGGGGGATTGGTGATCCTCTTCCCATCTTTACTTCTGAGAGCCGCTGCCACTCCAAGATGCTCTTTTTATACCCAGTCATGTTAATGACCTATTGCCAATTGACCTAATGAGTTGCAATTTGGTCCTCCAGCTGTTCCTTTTTTGTACCTTTAACTTTTCCAGCCTCTTATTGCCCCGTCCCAACTTTTTTGAGATGTGTTGCTGTCATGAAATTTCAAATGAGCCAATATTTGGCATGAAATTTCAAAATGTCTCACTTTCGACATTTGATATGTTGTCTATATTCTATTGTGAATACAATATCAGTTTTTGAGATTTGTAAATTATTGCATTCTGTTTTTATTTACAATTTGTACTTTGTCCCAACTTTTTTGGAATCGGGGTTGTACTAATGCCTATATCGGGGACATGCACTGCAAAGAAGCTCTTCGTCCTGTTGCTCTTTAGACTCCTTCTTATGAGTGAGTTTGGGAAAACCACGTACTGACATAGCGTTCGTTGCTTAAGAGAGTCTCTCAACTCACTCTTTAGCCCTAAAGGGCAATGTTCTTAGGAAACCTACCCCTGTTTAGTTTGTCCTGTGGTGCTTCACAACATTTAAAAAGGGGAAGTGTGACCTGAAATGGCTCCACCTTGATGAATCCATAAAATGGAAATGGTTTGTGTAACTATTTCTGTTAAACACTGTAGTCCATCCTTTAATAGGTTTTATACATCAAATCGTCACACAGTGGCACTTAATACTCACTGCTCCTTGCTTGAACAGATATCATGCATGAAAAAATGGACTTAAGTTCAAGCTCAGAAGGTGAGGCACATGTCAATTTTCAACAAACTCCATCCATGAAGATTAATGTGTGTGGATTTTCTCTATTAAATCTTCACTATGTGTTCTTGACACTACTCTGAACACAACCGAGTGATGTTTCTTATGCAAGCAGAACAATTACAGAGAAATGGATCTGTCTTCTCTAGAGAGAGGGGAAAAAATGGACGAGAAAAATGAAGCTTGATGGCTATTTGTTAAAGTGTGACAGAGCACCTCAGAGTGTTCTGTTTATGACGTGAAACCCGTGTAATTTTGGATCAAATAAAAATCATGTGAAATCATCATATCTGATATGCACGACATCTTAAAACTTGGCAGCGGGCGTTGACAGCTGTTTGACAAACGGAGACTCGGTGCTCGTTGTGCTGTGAATGATTCACACTTGACTGAAAATGATATCCAAAATATTACACAATGAGAATGTTCAAAGAGTAATCATAGTGTGTACATTTCTACAGCTGTGGCCTGCTGTGCAGTGGAAATGGAATAATTAAGCGGATTATGTAGAACTGATTATGTGAATGTATTCTTGATGATAGAGAACAGTGGAAAATAAGGCGGCTTTGCATACCAATGAGCGCAGTGCTTGGAGCTTGGAAAAGTTACCATACATCACTTAAGGCACTTAAAAATAGGATTTCACCCCTTTTATTTACTTCAAATGGTGCAACATTGCTTGGATTGTTTTCAGGAAAAAAAATGTGTTCCAGGTAAAACCTTTTGCGTTTCATTTGATCTACATCAAACATCAAATACAAATATCTCTATGAAGAGTCTATATCAAACAGTCTATATCAAACACCAAAACCAGCAGTTCTGTTCTTAAAAAAACCAAAAAACCTTCAGACTGTCAACATTTCATCGTCCGAATGTTACTTGTTAGCTACAAAGTTTGACGGCTTCGTACTCTGTGTAATATCGATGTTTAGTACCAAAAGCCTGCAGTGCCACAAGGATTCGTGACACCTCTGAAGTTGAGAGTTTGAGCCGGTGTCGAAGGAGACAAGAGAAAAGGTCCAGAAGCGCCGGTCCAGCAGGAGATAATCGATTGACTCGGTACCGAATCTCCATCAACTCCTGCAGCGCCGTGTCCTGAGATCCCTGCGTGTATGGATAGTCCAGCTGCAGGATCAAATCTCGAATGGCTTCCGGGTCAAAGTGCACGCTGTATCCGAACAGCTGAATGCTGTTCATTTTCATGTAGCCAACATTCTGCGAGGCGTTTCTGTTCGCCACTTCTGATTCGCCTGTGTCATTCCCTTGAGCGCCGTCACTCTGGATTCTGCTCCTCAGGTAGAAATGGACCGTTTCGAAGAAGCTCTTCCAGCGGTTTCCCAACGTCAAAGTCCAGTTGTAGCAGTCCACAGGGGTGCCTAACCTCATTTTCTCCCAGTCAGGGTACCCGTTTTGGTTCACTGGCATGGTCCAGCTCTCTGAGTGGCTCCCACCAAAAGGGTTCACCGAAACAGAAAGCGTTGGCTCCAGGGTCGAGTTGTTCGTCATGCAAATCTGTGCCGAAATTCCCAGCAGCATGTGGACTCGACTTGACTTGGATTTATTGCTCTTCAGAGTCAGGAGCATCCTTTTCCTCCATGAAGGTTTGAACCAGGTGTTGAGTTTGACATCACTGCTCACAAAGATGGCGGATAAGGCGAGGTTGGAGTCACGCTGCTCCAGGAGATCGCGCAGTTCCGAGTCGTGCATTTCTGTCTCGGTGCCAAGGTACTGTTTGGTGGGGCTTGGAGCAGCAGGGCGGCACAATCCGTGGCTCAGGGCGAAGCCGCTGTTGCAGCTTGAGCAGCGTGTTCGATTTTCCGGAGAGCATGATGCACAACGGCTTCCGCTGCCCACTGAGCAGGGGATCAAACCTTGGCAGGACAGATGGCCGCCTGGACAAACGCAACTGCGCGTTACCTCCGAGTAGATTCCTGGACTCTCAGCTTCACCGCAGTACAGAAGGGAAAGGACACGTTGCAGCCAGTAACTGAGGCGTCTGGAGACAAAACAAGAACAAAGTGGGGGAGTACAAAAAGAAACAAGCAATAAACAACGATATAATTGCTGAGCATGTGAGCAAATTGCAGCCTGAAACACAATACAGTAACAAATGACTCAACCCTAATAGATTGCAAGTGAACTATTTGCCTTCAGGACCGGGGATAATAGCCTTGCACTAAATGCAAAAATCTGCCTTTAAAAGCACAATTTTTAAAAGATCCACTAGTGCCTACTAATAGCTTTAAAGGTTGCCGTATGAGGTGGAATAACACATTACGGTCATTAGTGCGAAAATGCAGAGGAGGGTCCAAAGGTCTGAGTTTACGACCAAGAAACATTTTTAATTTCATACACAAAGAGAAGAACACATTTATCTGAGAACAACAGTTTGAAGCCATGGGAAAAAAAAAAACCCTACAGAGTTTATTTGAAAGCACAGATTTATTTTATGAACTATTAAAATGTTAGCCTCGTTAGGCAAACATGTATCTTGCTTGGAGGCAGGATGTTGGATTTTTTTACGAGTGTTTTACTGGGAATTATTATATATATATATGGGCCACTTTTTCCATGGAATAAAAACATATATTCTATTCCCTTCTACTGGGTGTATTGATGCTATGCAATGTTATTATCATATCACTTATACTCCATGTATTACACCACTCTACCCAATGGAGAATGAGCATGCAATATTGTTATAATATTGCATGTTGTCAAGACAACATGACGTCACACGTAAAGATCCAATGACAAAACTTTTCTGTTGCACATGCGCACAACCATTTCTTTGTCGGCCAGGAAAGAGAGAAGACGAGGCTAATTCAGTGCTAGGTTTAAGCATGAAATAAATAATCTGAAAACTGAAACTAAAGACGCGCCAAACACCCAAAAGGTTACCGAAACTTCATTAGATATTCTTCACGCATATTTACAAAAGAAAAACATACCAATGGATATCAAAAAACTGGCAAAGACACGTCTGAGACATAAAACTTCCACGCTAGTGAGTGGCTGACAGTTTGTTCACAAAAATGGCGGCGAGGTTTGCTTCATTAAAAGCGGACGATTTAAAGAGAAAGACACACTGAACACCCGAAAGGCTACCAAAACTTCATTATATATTCGTCACACATATTTACAAGAGGAGCGGCACGGTGGTGTAGTGGTTAGCGCTGTCGCCTCACAGCAAGAAGGTCTGGGTTCGAGCCCCGTGGTCGGCGAGGGCCGTTCTGTGCGGAGTTTGCATGTTCTCCCTGTGTCTGCGTGGGTTTCCTCTGGGTGCTCCGGTTTCCCCTAAAGACATGCAGGTTAGGTTAACTGGTGACTCTAAATTGACCGTAGGTGTGAATGTGAGTGTGAATGGTTGTCTGTGTCTATGTGTCAGCCCTGTGATGACCTGGCGACTTGTCCAGGGTGTACCCCGCCTTTCGCCCGTAGTCAGCTGGGATAGGCTCCAGCTTGCCTGCAACCCTGTAGAACAGGATAAAGCGGCTAGAGATAATGATAATAATGAGATATTTACAAGAGAAAAACATAACAGACATTAAAAAAACTGGAAAAGAGAGCAAAAGTGGAAATGCCAAAGTTCTACTTGGAGGTGAGGAAAAGTGACGGAGACTTTTCCAAGAGGACTTCACTTGTGGACTTCACTCAGCAAAGCCCTTTTGTTTTGAACAACTGCAATGTAAATTACTACCAAAAGTACAGTGGTGCTTGAAAGTTTGTGAACCCTTTAGAATTTTCTATATTTTTGCATAAATATAACCTAAAACATCATCAGATTTTCACACAAGTCCTAAAAGTAGATAAAGAGAACCCACTTAAACAAATGAGACAAAAATATTATACTTGGTCATTTATTTATTGAGGAAAATGATCTATTATTACATATCTGTGAGTGGCAAAAGTATGTGAACCTTTGCTTTCAGTATCTGGTGTGACCTCCTTGTGCAGCAATAACTGCAACTAAATGTTTCTGGTAACTGTTGATCAGTCCTGCACACCAGCTTGGAGGAATTTTAGCCCATTCCTCCGTACAGAACAGCTTCAACTCTGGGATGTTGGTGGGTTTCTTCACATGAACTGCTCACTTCAGGTCCTTCCACAACATTTCGATTGGATTAAGGTCAGGACTTTGACTTGGCCATTCCAAAACATTAACTTTATTCTTCTTTAACCATTCTTTGGTAGAACAACTTGTGTGGTTAGGGTCATTGTTTTGCTGCATGACCCACCTTCTCTTGAGATTCAGTTAATGAACAGATGTCCTGATATTTTCCTTTAGAATTCCCTGGTATAATTCAGAATTCATTGTTTGATCAATGATGGCAAGCTGTCCTAGCCCAGATGCAGCAAAACAGGCCCAAACTATGATACTACCACCACCATGTTTCACAGATGGGATAAGGTTCTTATGCTGGAATGCAGTGGTTTCCTTTCTCCAAACATAAGGCTTCTCATTTAAATCAAAAAGTTCTATTTTGGTCTCATCCGTCCACAAAACATTTTTCAAGTAGCTTTCTGGCTTGTCCACATGATCTTTAGCAAAACTGCAGACAAGCAGCAATGTTCTTTTTGGAGAGCAGTGGCTTTCTCCTTGCAACCTTGCTATGCACACCATTGTTGTTCAGTGTTCTCCTGATGGTGGACTCATGAACATTAATATTAGCCAATGTGAGAGAGGCCTTCAGTTGCTTAGAAGTTACCCTGGGGTCCTTTGTGACCTTGCTGATTATTACACGGCTTGGTCTTGGAGTGATCTCTGTTGGTCGACCACTCCTGGGGAGGGTAACAATGGTCTTGAATTTCCTCCATTTGTATACAATCTGTCTGACTGTGGATTGGTGGAGTCCAAACTCTTTAGAGATGGTTTTGTAACCTTTTCCAGCCTGATGAGCATCAACAACGCTTTTTCTGAGATCCTCAGAAATCTCTTTTGTTTGTGCCATGATACACTTCCACAAACATGTGTTGTGAAGATCAGACTTTGATAGATCCCTGCTCTTTAAATAAAACAGGGTGCCCACTCACACCTGATTGTCATCCCATTGATTGAAAACACCTGACTCTAATTTCACCTTCAAATTAACTGCTAATCCTAGAGGTTCACATACTTTTGCCACTCACAGATATGTACTATTGGATCATTTTCCTGAATAAATAAATGACCAAGTATAATATTTTTTTCTCATTTGTTTAATTGGGTTCTCTTTATCTACTTTTAGGACTTGTGTGAAAATCTGATGATGTTTTAGGTTATATTTATGCAGAAATATAGAAAATTCTAAAGGGTTCACAAACTTTCAAGCACCACTGTAATTGAACTTGAACTGCCAACCTGTATATAGCTTGTATATACAGTGCCTTGCAAAAGTATTCATACCCCTTGAACTTTTTCACATTTTTCCACCTTACAACCACAAACTTAAAAGTTTTTTTTATTGAGATTTTATGTGATAGACCAACACAGAGTAGCACATAATTGTGAAGTGAAACGAAAATGATAAATGGTCTTCAAAATTTTAAATGAATAAAAATCTGAAAAATGTGATGTGCATTAGTATTCAGCCCCCCTGTGTCAGTACTTTGTAGAGCCACCTTTTGCTGCAATTACAGCTGCAAGTCTTTTGTGGTATGTCTCTACCAGCTTTGCACATCTAGACACTGAAATTTTTGCCCATTCTTCTTTGCAAAATAGCTCAAGCTCAGCCAGATTGGATGGACAGCGTCTGTGAACAGCAATTTTCAAGTCTTGCCACAGATGCTCAATGGGATTTAGGTCTGGACTTTGACTGGGCCATTCTAACACATGAATATTTGATTTAAACCATTCCATTGTAGCTCTGGCTGTATGTTTAGGGTCATTGTCTTGCTGGAAGGTGAATCTCCTTCCCAGTTTCAAGTCTTTTGCAGCCTCCAACAGGTTTTCTTCCAGGATTGCCCTGTATTTAGCTCCATCCATCTTCCCATCAACTCTGACCAGCTTCTCTGTCCCTGCTGAAGAAAAGCATCCCCATAGCATGATGCTGCCACCACCATGTTTCACAGTGGGGATGGTGTGTGCAGGGTGATGAGCAGTGTTTGTTTTCCGCCACACATAGCGCTTTGCATTTAGGCCAAAATGTTCAACTTTGGTCTCATCTGACCAAAGCACCTTCTTCCACATGTTTGCTGTGTCCCCTACATGGCTTCTTATGCCTGTCTTTCAACAATGGCTTTCTTCTTGCCACTCTTCCAAAAAGGCCAGATTTGTGGAGTGTTCGACTTATAGTTGTCCTGTGCACAGATTCTCCCACCTGAGCTGTGGATTTTTGCAGCTCCTCCAGAGTGATCATGGGCCTCTTGGCTGCTTCTCTGGCCAGTGCTCTCCTTGCTCGCTCTGTCAGTTTAGGTGGACGGCCATGTCTTGGTAGGTTTGCAGTTATGCCATACTTTTTCCATTTTTGAATGATGGATTGAACAGTGCTTCTTGAGATGTTCAGAGCTTGGGATATTTTTTTATAACCTAACCCTGCTTTAAACTTCTCCAGAACTTTATCCCTGACCTGTCTGGCAAGTTCTTTGGTCTTCATGATGCTGTTTGTTCTTCAGTGTTCTCTAACAAACCACTGAGGCTTTCACAGAACAAGTGTATTTATGCTGAGAGTAAATTACACACAGTAGGACTCTATTAACTAATTAGAGGACTTCTGAAGACAATTGATTGCACTGGATTGTACTTAGAGGTATCAGAGTACAGGGGGCTGAATACTAATACACACCACATTTTTCAGATTTTTATTTGTTTAAAATTTTGAAGACCATTTATCATTTTCGTTTCACTTCACAATTATGTGCTACTCTGTGTTGGTCTATCACATAAAATCTCAATAAAAAACTTTTAAGTTTGTGGTTGTAAGGTGGAAAAATGTGAAAAAGTTCAAGGGGTATGAATACTTTTGCAAGGCACTGTAAGTTGGGTTGTTGTTCAGGCTTTTTGGACTTGTGCCATTTTTATTGTTAGAACTTTGACTTTGTACAGTACATTGGATTGACAGAACACTGAGTTACATTTGATCAGAATCAGCATTTGATAAGTTACCCCTCTGTTCTTAACTTTTTATAAAATCTATAATTGTTCCATTGAATGTGTATGTATAATAATAATAATAATAATAATAATAATATTGGCTGGCTTTTTTCGTGGTATATCAGATATATTCCATTCAGCTACTTGTCTTCGACTCGTTCAATATCATGCTAGCTGAATGGACTATATCTGATATACCACAAAAAAAGGCAGCCAATATTATTAAAATATACCACACATATTTTTCATACGCGCTCCATCCGGGAAATGGAGAATCAAAGCTGTGACATATATCTCTATATGTCACTTGTGAGGAAATCAATGATAAATTTTGTTTTGATAAATTTGGGTACTTATTTTTGTGAATGTGTCTACATAATAAGAAAATCACACATTGGCTTGAAGATATGAAGTTTATCTTCTCGTGTTGAAAAACTTGCATTTTTCATTCGAAATACTGTACATTGCGAAATACATCTGAGTGATATATTTAAATAATGTTGGTTGGCGTTGAGTGGTATATCAGACATATTCCATTCAGCTAGCATGATACTGAATGAGTCGGAGATGAGTAGCTGAATGGAATATATCGGATATACCATGAAAAAAGCCAGCCAATATTATTATTATTATGATGATGATGATGATTATCCATACACATTCCTTTAGGGTGTCCAACACATCTTTCTCTTTCAAAGTTCTCTCAAAATCTTCCCTATTTAATGAAGCAAATCTGGCAGCCATGTTTGTTTACAAATTGTCACAGTTGCTTGCTAGCGCAAAATTTTTACATCTCCAATGTGTCTCTTTTCCAGTTTTTTGATGTCCATTGACATGTTTTTCTCTTGTAAATATGCGTGAAGAATATCTAATGAAGTTTTGGTCACCTTTCAGGTGTTCAGCACATCTTTCTCTTTCCCGGTGAACAGAAAAATGCTTCTGCATTCTGCGAATGTGCAGCAGAAAACTCTCAATCAATATTCACATCAGCTCCGACGTGTGACATCACATTGTCTGGACAACCATGCAATATCGTAAACCATATTCAACACTCATCCTCCATTGGGTAGAGTGATGTAATACACGTAGGATAAGCGATATGCTAACAATATTGCATGCTATCAAACCAAATGAATGAAACTTGCTAGAAGGGAATAGAATACGTTTTTATTCCATGGAAAAAAATGTCCTGTATGTATAATAATTCCCAATATTTCACTCCAATGATGTTACTTCCAGTGGTTTTCTGCTGACTAGACCAGGCTTGTCGTACTCGAGTCTGATTCGTGCCCTAATTTTAAGGACTCATGACTTGACTTGGACTTGAACTCGTGCATTAACTACATTCAGACTCAAACTGGAGATGAGGACTTTGATTTTTTCTTTATTTTTTGTAACATGCCATAATAATTTGATATACAGTAGTGTAGTGGTTAGCGCTGTCGGCTCACAGCAAGAAGGTCCGGGTTCGAGCCCCAGGGCCGACGAGGGCCTTTCTGTGCGGAGTTTGCATGTTGTCTGCGTGGGTTTCCTCTGGGTGCTCCGGTTTCCCCCACAGTCCAAAGACATGCAGGTTAGGTTAACTGGTGACTCTAAATTGACCGTGAGTGTGAATGTGAGTGTGAATGATTGTCTGTGTCTATGTGTCAGCCCTGCGATGACCTGGCGACTTGTCCAGGGTGTACCCCGCCTTTCGCCCATAGTCAGCTGGGATAGGCTCCAGCTTGCCTGCGACCCTGTAGAACAGGATAAAGTGGCTAGAGATAACGAGACGAGATATTTATATCTACATTAATTTTTATACTAATTTTGTGCAAGAGAATGCACAGTCACCTGTTCATACGTCATGTTCAGGAACAAACTAATGTTAATGGCACTAAAATGCCTGGAGAGGACGCCCCTAGGATTGTCTGCTTTGCTTATACAGACTTCTTGTGCAGTGGGAAAAATGCACTGCTATGTGTTCCATATGTAGAAGAACTATCGAGGAGACGACAGGGACAACCTCAAACTTCAATCGTCATTTGACAAGACTCCACCCAGAGAAGGAAGTGACATGCTATGTTCATTGCTCTGTTGATAGCAGGGCTTGTATCAGACTTGACTTGGACTCGACTCTAAATTTTCTTTAATGACTCAGACTTGCCCCTCCTAGAACTGCCACCTTATTGTGGTGGAGGGGTTTGTGTGCTTGAATGATCCTAGGAGCTATGTTGTCGGGGGCATTATGCCCCTGTTAGGGTTTCCCAAGGCAGACAGGTCCTAGGTGACAGGCCAGACCAAGAGCAGTTCACCAAAAAATCCCTATGGAGAAAAAATCCAGGACCGTGACGTCGCCCGGTAGGACGCAGCCGGGGCCCCACCCTGGAGCCAGGCCCGGGGTTGGGGCTCGTATGCGAGCGCTTGGTGGTCGGGCCTTTGCCCATGGGGCCCGGCCGGGCTCAGCCCGAAGAGGCGACGTGGGCCCGACCTCCTGTGGGTTCACCACCCACAGAGGTAGCAGTAGGGGTTTGGTGCAGTGTGGATTGGGTGGCAGTCGAAGGCAGGGGCCTCGACGACCTGACCCCCGGACACAGCGGCTGGCTGTTGGGACATGGAATGTCACTTCGCTGGGGGGGAAGGAGCCTGAGCTTGTGCGGGAGGTTGAGAGGTACCGGCTAGAGATAGTCGGGCTCACCTCCACGCACAGCTTGGGCTCTGGAACCCAGCTCCTCGAGAGGGGCTGGACTTTCCACTTCTCTGGAGTCGCCCATGGTGAGCGGCGGCGGGCTGGTGTGGGCTTCCTTATAGCTCCCCAGCTCAGCCGCCATGTGTTGGAGTTTACCCCAGTGAACGAGAGGGTCGCCTCTCTGCGCCTTCGGATTGGGGAGAGGGCTCTTGCTGTTGTTTGTGCCTACGGGCCAAATAGCAGTATAGAGTATCCGGCCTTCTTGGAGTCCCTGGGAGAGGTACTGAGGGGTGCTCAGACTGGGGACTCCATTGTGCTACTGGGGGACTTCAATGCTCACGTGGGCGATGACAGTGACACCTGGAGGGGCGTGGTTGGGAGGAACGGCCTCCCCGATCTGAACCCGAGTGGTGTTTTGTTATTGGACTTCTGTGCTAGTCACAGTTTGTCCATAACGAACACCATGTTCGAGCATAGGGGTGTCCATAAGTGCACGTGGCACCAGGACACCTTAGGTCGGAGGTCGATGATCGACTTTGTAGTCGTGTCATCTGATCTCCGACCCTATGTCTTGGACACTCGGGTGAAGAGAGGGGCTGAGTTGTCAACTGATCACCACCTGGTGGTGAGTTGGATCCGCTGGCGGAGGAGGAAGCTGGACAGACCTGGCAGGCCCAAACGTATGGTGAGGGTCTGCTGGGAACGTCTGGCCGAGCACTCTGTTGGGGAGGTCTTTAACTCCCACCTCCGGGAGAGCTTTTCCCAGCTTCCGAGGGAGGCGGGGGACATTGAGTCTGAGTGGACCATGTTCTCTACCTCCATTGTGGACGCAGCTGTTCGGAGCTGTGGCCGCAAGGTCTCCGGTGCCTGTCGTGGCGGCAATCCCCGAACCCGGTGGTGGACACCGGAAGTAAGGGATGCCGTCAAGCTGAAGAAGGAGTCCTATCGGGCCATGTTGACCTCCGGGACTCCTGAGGCAGCCGACGGGTATCGGCAGGCCAGGCGTGCTGCAGCTCGGGCAGTTGCGGAGGCAAAAACTCGGAACTGGGAGGAGTTCGGGGAGGCCATGGAGAAGGACTATCGGTCGGCCTCGAAGAAATTCTGGCAAACCGTCCGGCGCCTCAGGAGGGGGAAGCAGTACTCTGCCAACACTGTTTACAGTGCGGGTGGGGAGCTGTTGACCTCGACTGGGGACATTGTCGGGCGGTGGAAGGAATACTTTGAGGATCTCCTCAATCCCACCGTCATGTCTTCCACTGAGGAGACTGAGGCTGATGACTCAGAGGTGGACTCGTCCATTACCCAAGCCGAAGTCACTGAGGTGGTTTGCAAGCTCCTCGGTGGCAAGGCACCGGGGGTGGATGAGATCCGCCCTGAGTATCTCAAGTCTCTGGATGTTGTGGGGCTGTCTTGGTTGACACGCCTCTGCAACATCGCGTGGCGGTCGGGGACAGTGCCTCTGGAGTGGCAGACTGGGGTGGTGGTCCCTCTTTTTAAGAAAGGGGACCGGAGAGTGTGCTCCAATCACACTTCTCAGCCTCCCAGGGAAAGTTTACTCCAGGGTACTGGAGAGGAGAATTCGACCGATAGTCGAACCTCGGATCCAGGAGGAACAATGCGGTTTTCGTCCTGGTCGCGGAACACTGGACCAGCTCTATACCCTTCATAGGGTGCTCGAGGGTTCATGGGAGTTTGCCCAACCAGTCCACATGTGCTTTGTGGATCTGGAGAAGGCATTCGACCGTGTCCCCCGTGGTATTCTGTGGGGGGTGCTTCGGGAGTATGGGGTTCGGGGCTCTTTGCTAAGGGCTGTCCGGTCCCTGTACGAACGGAGCAGGAGTCTGGTTCGCATTGCCGGCAGTAAGTCAGACCTGTTCCCAGTGCATGTTGGACTCCGTCAGGGCTGCCCTTTGTCACCGGTTCTGTTCATAATTTTTATGGACAGAATTTCTAGGCGCAGCCAGGGGCCGGAAGGAATCCTGTTTGGGAACCACAGGATTTCATCTCTGCTTTTTGCGGATGATGTTGTCCTGTTGGCTTCTTCAAACCAGGACCTTCAGCATGCACTGGGGCGGTTTGCAGTCGAGTGTGAAGCGGCTGGGATGAGAATCAGCACCTCCAAGTCCGAGGCCATGGTTCTCGACCGGAAAAGGGTGGCTTGCCCTCTCCAGGTTGGTGGAGAAGTCCTGCCTCAAGTGGAGGAGTTTAAGTATCTCGGGATCTTGTTCACGAGTGAGGGAAGGATGGAGCGTGAGATCGACAGGCGGATCGGTGCAGCCTCCGCAGTGATGCGGTCGCTTTACCGGTCCGTCGTGGTGAAGAAGGAGCTGAGCCAAAAGGCGAAGCTCTCAATTTACCGGTCGATCTACGTTCCGACTCTCACCTATGGTCATGAGCTTTGGGTAATGACAGAAAGAACAAGATCGCGGATACAAGCGGCTGAAATGAGTTTCCTTCGCAGGGTGGCTGGGCGCTCCCTTAGAGATAGGGTGAGAAGCACAGTCACTCGGGAGGAGCTCGGAGTAGAGCCGCTGCTCCTCCACATCGAGAGGAACCAGCTGAGGTGGCTCGGGCATCTTTTTCGGATGCCTCCTGGACGCCTCCCTGGGGAGGTGTTCCAGGCATGTCCCCCCGGGAGGAGGCCCCGGGGAAGACCCAGGACACGCTGGAGGGACTATGTCTCTCGGCTGGCCTGGGAACGCCTCGGTGTTCTTCCCGAGGAGCTGGCCGAGGTGTCTGGGGAAAGGGAAGTTTGGGCTTCCATGCTTAGACTGCTGCCTCCGCGACCCGGTCCTGGATAAGCGGAAGAAGACGAGACGAGACGAGACGAGACGAGAGACTCAGACTTGAACACTGGGTACTCGAGACTGGACTCAGACTTGAGGTTTTAGTGACTCGACTCCAAAACTAGATGTGTGTTGTCAAAATGGTGGTTCAAAATTAAAATTCTTTTAATTAACTTGTGTTTTTTTTGTGTGTGCATGTATCCATATAAGATAAAAACATTACATGGTGGCACAAAGATATAAATGTGTGCGTGTGTGTGGGAGTGAGTGAGTGAGTGAGGCTGAAAAGCTATATCTATATCTAGAGAAATAAAGTTTGCACAAACTTCAGTTCCTGCCTGCCATGCTTTTGTACTCCACCCACATCAGGGATTCACTACAGTGGTGCCGAAACCCGGGACGAGTACGGAAGGGAACCACCTCATGGAGTCCTCCCCAATTATGGAGCTCTTCCATGCCCTCATTGCTGCCCAGCAGAACCAACATCAAGCGCTGACTGCCCTCCAGAAGGACCAAGAACAATGCTTTGAAGCCTTGATGCTGGCCCAGCGGGAAGATTGCCAGGCGTTCCGGCATCTGCTAGCGTCGGCAGGGGCATCCACCATTACCACCATGGACTCCCCTCATGTCACCTTCACGAAGATGGGCCCGCATGATGAGCCTGAAGCCTTCATCGCTCTCTTCAAGCAAGCAGCCCAAGCATGGGAGTGGCCAATTGAGCAGTGTGTGACTCACCACCTCCCGCTCCTGACAGGCGAGGCACAGCTCACAGTGCAGCAGCTCCCTGCTGACAGCCAGCTCAACTACTCCGACCTCAAGAGGGCCATTTTGCAGTGGGTTGGCTGCTCCCTGGAACAACATCGCCAGCAGTTCCGGAAGCTGACACTGGAGGAGGTCGGCCGACTGTTTGCATTTGGTCAACAACTCCAGGATGCCTGGTTGAGGGTAGAAGATGGCGACGCCAACAGGCTCATCAACCTGGTGGCACTCGAACAGTTCATCTCTCGGCTTCCGGAAGGAATGGCGGAATGGGTCCAGTGTCACCACCTGGCATCGCTCCAGTGGGCCATCGAGTTGGTGGAGGACCATCTGGCAGCGGTTCTGACAACAGGTGGATAAGGCGAAGGTGCCTCTCCTCGTTTCTCTTCTCTCCCCCTCTCTCTTTCTTCTCCATCTCACCCCATTCCCCCACTGCGGAGGCGGGGGCCAACTCCTTCCCAGCCAGCCCATCACACCTGTAGTGTCCTCCCGTCTCCTTCTTCCATGTCTGTGTCCTTCCCCCCTCAGGTGAATGATGCCCATAACACCGGTGCAGAGGGAAAGCCTGGGCCTGTATGCTGGCGCTGCGGGGAACCGGAGCATCTCCAGAATCGGGGCTCCGCAAGGGAGGTGGAGGCCGTGATCCAGATCCCCGATGTGCTAGAGACCACTCCCGATCAGCCTGGAACGTATCGCATACCGGTAAGTGTTCAAGGGGATACACATCACGCTTTGGTGGATTCTGGTTGTAATCAGACCTCAATTCACCAAGACCTGGTGCAAGGTGAGGCATTGGGGAGAGCACAAGCAGTGAAGGTGCTGTGTGTGCACGGGGATATTCACAATTATCCCTTAGTGTCTGTTCGTTTTCTATTCCAGGGCCAAATGCATAGAATACAGGCAGCGGTTAATCCTCATCTCACCCACTAATTGATTTTGGGTACTGATTGGCCAGGATTTAAAAAGCTGATGGAA
Source organism: Neoarius graeffei (assembly GCF_027579695.1). NCBI lineage: Eukaryota > Metazoa > Chordata > Actinopteri > Siluriformes > Ariidae > Neoarius > Neoarius graeffei. The sequence goes on from NC_083569.1 coordinate 9,350,337, forward strand.
TATTTAACATGTAGTGGGTCATGGGAAGATCCCGGTGTGGCATTGACTGGAGAAGCTGTCACAGAGCCGTCTACATCAACACTGCATCTGAGTGAGGAGCAGCCCGCCCTGCCCCTCCTCCCTCTCTCAGGGATTCCCTAGAGGATTTCCCGTTAGAACAGTCACGAGATGAGACTCTACGGCATGTGTTTGATCAAGTGAGAGTAATCGATGATCAAACTCTTCAGCCGAGTGCGACACCGGCCTTCCCTTATTTTGCTATTATTAAAGATAGATTGCACCGAAGGATGCAGGACACTCAAACTGGTGAATGAATAACCCAATTATTAATCCCAAAGAGCCATAGGGAACTCGTATTCCATGTGGCTCACTTTAATCCCATGGCTGGACACTTAGGGCAAGATAAAACACTAGCCTGAATAATGGCCCGGTTCTATTAGCCAGGGATGTTCGTCGGTGGTGTGTGGCGTGCCATGAATGCCAATTAGTAAATCCCACTGCCACTCCAAAAGCGCCTTTGCACCCTCTCCCTCTAATTGAGACCCCGTTTGAGCGAATTGGGATGGATCTCGTCAGGCCATTAGATCGATCGGCATGAGGATATCACTTTATTCTAGTTCTGGTGGACTATGCAACACGATATCTGGAAGTAGTGCCTCTCCGCAATATCTCAGCATGCAGTATTGCAGAAGCGCTCTTCCGTATTATCTCCTGGGTAGGGATTCTGAAAGAAATCCTGAAAGACCAAGGCACTACATTTACCGTAAGTCACGCACACTGCGCAAACTGTATGGGTTACTGGGTATTAAGTCTATCTACACCAGTGTCTATCACCCACAAACAGATGGCTTAGTGGAGCGCTTTAACCAAACACTCAAAAACATAATCCGGAAATTTGTAAGTGAGGATGCATGTAATTGGGATAAGTGGCTCGAGCCCCTGTTATTTGCAGTATGAGAGGTCCCACAAGCCTCCACGGGGTTTTCTTCATTTGAATTATTATATGGGCGTAAGTCGCATGGCATTTTGGAAGTGCTGCGAGAAAATTGCCTAGCAAAAATGAAATTCAGTACGTTCTTGACTTGGGCGCAAAACTCCACACCCTCATGCACCTAACCCAGGAGAATTTGCAGTAGGCACAAGAACATCAAATCTGGCTGCAAGACAGGGGCATGTGCCTTAGAGAGTTCATGGCGGGAGACAAAGTGCTCATATTATTGCCCACGTTGAGTTCTAAATTAATCGCCAAGTGGCAAGGGCCCTTCGAGGTCACACGGCAAGTCGGGGATGTCGACTATGAGGTGAGGTGAACGGATAGGTGTGGGGCATTGCAAATCTACCACTTCAACCTTTTAAAACGCTGGAATGAGGGGTTCCCCGTGGTGTTGGTAGTCCTGGAGAAGGCAGAGCTGGGGCCAGAGGTAAAAAAGATAATATCGTGAACCACTCCAGTCCCTTGTAGAGACCACCTCTCACCGGCCCAACTCACGGAGCTGACCAAGTTGCAAAAGGAATTTTCTGACATGTTCTTGCCCATTCCCGGTCATACCCACCTCATAGAACACCACATCAAAATGGCCCCAGGGGTGGTAGTGCGTAGCTGCCCTTATCACTTGCCCAAACACACAAAAAAAGGTGGTTTGGGACGAACTCAAGGCCATGCTCGAAATGGGTATAATCGAGGAATCCCACAGTGACTGGAGCAGCCCAGTGGTCCTCGTTCCCAAGACTGATGGGTCAGTCCAGTTCTGTGTGGACTATAGAAAGGTCAATGAGGTGTCTAAATTTGATGCATACCCAATGCCTTGCATTGATGATTTGCTTGATCGGTTAGGCGCTGCTCGCTTTTATTCGACACTGGATCTAACAAAGAGATATTGGCAGATCCCCTTGACTCCTCTATCCTGAGAGAAAATGGCCTTTTCCACACCGTTTGGATTACATCAATTTGTCATGCTCCCTTTTGGGTTATTTGGGGTGCCCGCTACGTTCCAGCGGCTCATGGACAGGGTCCTCACGCTGCCTACGTGGCCGCATATCTAGATGATATAATAATCTACAGCCATGATTGGCCGCGGCAGTTGGAACATCTGAGGGCTGTTCTAAAGTCACTGAGGCATGTAGGCCTCACAGCTAACCTGAAAAAGTGTGCAATTAGGCAGGTGGAAGTACGGTATCTGGGGTTCCACTTGGGTCATGGGCAGGTGCGTCCCCAAATTAACAAGACTGCAGTGATTGCAGCCTGCCCAAGGCCCAAGACAAAAAAGGAGGTGAGATGGTTCCTGGGGCTGGCTATTATCGTAGATTTATACCTAATTATTCAGCTGTCACCAGCCCGCTGACTGATCTCACTAAAAAGGGGGCTCCAGATCCGGTTCAGTGGATGGAGCAGCGCCATAAGGCTTTCTCTGAGGTAAAAGCTGCACTGTGTGGGGGGCCACTTTTGCACTCCCCTGACTTCTCTCTCCCCTTTATTTTGCAGACTGATGCATTGGACAGAGGGCTAGGCGGCGTTTTGTCCCAGAAGGTGGAGGGCGAGGAGCGCCCCGTGCTGTACATCAGCCGTAAACTCTCGATGCGTGAAAGCAAGTACAGCACCATTGAGAAAGAGTGTCTTGCCGTCAAGTGGGCGGTCCTTGCCTTCCAATACTACCTGCTGGGGCACCCTTTCACTCTCTGTTCAGACCATGCCCCCCTCCAGTGGCTCCACCTCATGAAGGATGCCAATGTGCGGATCACCCGTTGGTATCTCGCCTTTCAGCCATTTAAGTTCGAGGTGGTCCACAGGCCGGGGGCATAGATGGTGGTGGCAGACTTCTTGTCCCGTCGGGGGGAGTCTGTTTCAGGCCGGACGGCTCCCTGGCCTGAGTCGGGCGGTGGGGGTATGTGGCAACGGGGGCATGGCCAAGTGGCAGTTTGTGAATGGAGGGTGGGGTCAGGGAAGGTAAGTGGCTAAGTCATTACACCTGGTGTCAATTAGTGTGTGTGTGTGTGTGTGTGTGTGTGTGTGTTGCAGGGATGGAGCATAAAAGGAGGGGGAAAGCAGAGAAGAGCTGACTCCCGACCAGAATGCATGTGTGTGCATGCGTGGAAGTGAGTGAGGTGAAAAGCTGTATCTGTATCTCTAGAAATAAAGTTGCACGAACTTCAGTTCCCGCCTGCCATGCTTCTGTACTCCACCCACATCAGGGATTCACTACATATGTCTATTGCAGTTAGATACAAGTTTGCCTCACAAGTTGGACTTTAGCTCTCACTGCTAGTCTCCTGCTTTTTAACTAAATGTAGCAAAATATAAAAAATCATTTCACTGATGTTGCAAAGGACCAAACTTTTCGAAACCTGTGAAGGCATTATTGATTGATTGATTTTTTTACTAACTTCTTGAAATCAGAAATACAATCCTTGGTGGTGTGAAGTTACAAGAAAATAATCAACTTCATGTAGCTCGATGCGAAACAGAGTTATTTGTACCACCCTGAAGAAACTTTCCAGACTTTCCCTATTACAAATCACTGACACTGGAGGCTCGTTCTATAACTGTCTCCTGACACAAAACTTTACCATATCTACATGTACATGTTAAATAAAAAGTCCTTCCCGCGCCGTGGCACATCGGGCGGCGCTGATCTCCGTTTCCACATGTTAAATAGCATCGTTTAATTAGTTTATTTGTTTAGTCTTCGATCACGTGGACTACACAGCTGTTACGACAGAATCAGAACTGCTGTTATAGTAAATAAATCAACAACCAATCAGATTGGAGATTTCAGCAGCACTGTAGTATAATAACTTTTAAACTTGCTGGAATTGGACTACTTTTGTCTCAACGGTGAACGTTTTTGTCTTAGTTTTCCTCAACAAAAATCAACATTATCATTGATTATCACAGCAATGTTAAAATTCTTTCCTAAAACGTATCCCGTTTGAGTCACAAATTTTAAAAAGAATGCATGGATGATGTGTAAATACAGTATTTAGAGAGACTTCATAGAAATAAAACAGTTGCTGTTTGAAATACTGCATTAAACAAACCCTTAATAATGCATTAATTATTAACGGCTCATGAAGCCATTTGTACACACGAGTGCTGGACTACAGAGCTACACTTTAAAATCCTAATCATGTACTTCTAATGATTATAATGGCTCCTTTTCAGAACTGCATGTTAGCCAAATTTTCTGTCCCATCCATTAAGCTTCATAATACTGCTAATTGGCGTTTAGGTTAATGCCCTGCCTTTAGGAGACTGTTTGCATGTCGGTGCTGATGCTGAAAACTTTCATGCCTTATTTTGCATAATTACACCGCAAACAAGTGCAATTACGGATGCTGATGTCAACCAGAAGTCCACAAACACTGACCCTCCATTCACACACAGCTTTAAAAAACGCCCTCGCTGACTTCCACTCATTATTCCAAAGTATGCATTACCGAGGACATTACTGAGGCTGACCATTTTCACAAGTTCACAACACATCTTGTCGGAAAGACGCTAAAAATCAGATCATCATCAGCGAGGTGTTGACCATGGCTGTGTTTTTCCCAATAAATTAGATACAAAATATGATCATTCGAACAGAAATACAAAATGGTAGATTCAAAATATTTAGACTGTAGCACTGGTAAATTCTCAAATCTGATTAGTTAGAAGGCGTTGGTGATTTTTTTTTTCTATAACAGCACAACCCACTAATTCTGTGCCTTAAAACTGGACAGCCTTTCAATTTCATAAAATCGGTGAAATTTAGTTCCGTCTGAAATTTGATCATTGTGATATATGTTTATTTCTGTAATATCTCACAAAATATCAGGCCATTCTGTGGCTGGGAAGTTATTTAATTTGAGGAGATTCCCGAGCAAATAATGTGTATGAAATATGCTCGCTTTGCACAGTCAAGCAGACAGAGGAAGTGTGTGTGTGTGTGTGTGTGTGTGTGTGTGTGCGCATGTGCAGATTTCCCTTTGACCGTACACTGACAGTTACATCATTGTAACGCAGTACCTTAGTGAACTTCTGGTCTTTTATGACCCGCCACGCCTACTTACACTACCGTTCAAAAGTTTGGGGTCACTTTGAAATGTCCTTATTTTTGAAAGAAAAGCACTGTTCTTTTCAATGAAGATCACTTTAAACTAATCAGAAATCCACTCTATACATTGCTAATGTGGTAAATGACTATTCTAGCTGCAAATGTCTGGTTTTTGGTGCAATATCTCCATAGGTGTATAGAGGCCCATTTCCAGCAACTATCACTCCAGTGTTCTAATGGTACAATGTGTTTGCTCATTGCCTCAGAAGGCTAATGGATGATTAGAAAACCCTTGTACAATCATGTTAGCACAGCTGAAAACAGTTTAGCTCTTTAGAGAAGCTGTAAAACTGACCTTCCTTTGACCAGATTGAGTTTCTGGAGCATCACATTTGTGGGGTCGATTAAATGCTCAAAATGGCCAGAAAAATGGCTTGACTATATTTTCTATTCATTTTACAACTTATGGTGGTAAATAAAAGTGTGACTTTTCATGGAAAACACAAAATTGTCTGGGTGACCCCAAACTTTTGAATGGTAGTGTAGATCAAAAGGTGCAGGCTATTTGTTGGTACCTCATATAGTGAAGGCTACATCAGGGGGCAAAGCCTTTTCTTACAAAGCCCCACAGTTATGGAACAGCCTTCCAAGTAGTGTTCGGGGCTCAGACACAGTCTCAGCGTTTAAGTCTCGGCTGAAAACATATCTGTTTAGTCAAACCTTTTGTTAATAGTTTTATCAGGTAAAGGAGTCGATCTGGAGGGTCCTCAGGCATAGAGTGTTTTGGTAAACTGGGATGTATGGATGTTGTCAGTCCCTCACTCACTCGGGTTTGCTGACGGTGTAGTGGCTGGCTGCTTTATGTCCCGGGGCGCCATCATGTCTGTGCCCTCATGTTCTGGCTCTCCCCTTTTACTGTAGTTATGCGGTCATAGTTAGTTTTGCCGGAGTCCCTGCTTGCACTCAGCGCAAAATGTATACTGTTCTTACTCTTGAGGTGACATTTGGGCATACCTAACAACCTGTGTTTTCTCTCTGTCCCTCTGATTTACATGTCGATCCTGAGATCGAGATGCTGACCTCTTCTGCTCCTCGGACCTGCCTGATCCATCCTGATGCCCTACGTCTGGCTGGAGTCTCATCACGTTGCTCCTGTGGAAGACGGCCTCACATGGACAGTCAAAATCTCTCTTGGAAGATGCTCTGGACACTTACAGTAATGCTTTTATGGTGAGAACTACAGTTAACTTGCCAACTTTAGGACTACAGTCGTCATGAACAGTTTTGCACTCAGGTTTCCATCAATGAACAGTTTATAACTTTAACAAAACAGACTTCATGTTAAAACTATAATGAATTTTCTGTTTTCACAGTTATACTTTGTGACTCTATAGGACACAGATATAGAAGTGAGTTATTTATAATCACATTGTCTTTTATCACCCAAATGAGGATGGGTTCCCTTTTGAGTCCGGTTCCTCTCGAGGTTCCTTCCTCATGTCGTCTGAGGGAGTTTTTCATTGCCACCATCACTACAGGCTTGCACATCGGGGATAGATTGGGGATAAAATTAGCTCATGTTTAAAGTCTTTACATTTCTGCAAAGCTGCTTTGCGACAATATCTGTTGTTAAAAGCGCTATAAAAATAAACTTGACATCATTCTGTCACTAAACGAAGAGCTGATCACACCGAGGTGCTCGCTGACCGCTGATATTTACCTCCGCCAAGGAGATTATGTTTTCGGTAGCGTTGGTTTCTTTGTTTGTTGGTTTGTCTGTTAGGCAGCTGGGCCATAGAAGGTTCACGCTGCACGCTGCATGCTGCACGCTACATGCGTGTAAAGAAAAGTGGACAAACGTAGCATGACTTGCTCTGGGCCATAGAACGGCGTTCACGTTGCACGCTGCACGCTGCACACTTCACGCGTGAAGCGAGAAATGAACATGCACACTTTTTTCTAGGCGTGAAGATGGAAATTCCAGTCAATGCATGCGGTCACCGCCGCGCTAGCCAATCAGAACGGGTCTAGGGAGATAACTCTATGCTTTCAGGGGAAAACTTCAGAAAAAATATAATTGAATGGTATAATTGAAAAATAGTTCTTCATCGGGATTGTCAAGCAGATTATAGAATGTTCGGTGAAATTCACCATGGGTTTCTCTCAGAAGGAAGTGTTCTCGGCTCCAAATTCTGTTCCTTTTTCTCTTCCTCTGTCTCAGTAAAAGCAGAATGAGGCAATCGTCGTCATCCGAAGAGTCCATATTGTTGGTTACTCGGTCAAAGTAGAACAGACGCAACACGTGAACATCCAAGCATGAAGTTTAATGGCCCAGGGTCCGGTTCTTCACGTGAACGTGTAGCGTGCAGCATGCAGCGTGAACCTTCTATGGCCCAGCTGCCTTAGCAACATTATGGAAAAAGTAATGAAAGGATTGCTCTGAAATTTTTTCCAGAGGTGTGACTGGGCACAAGTAACAATCCATTAAATTTTGGCGGTGATCCGGATCACCTTCTGGATCCCGGATTTTTTTAAAGGATTCTTGGTGGAGGTCTGCGCTCTCCGAGTGCTTTCCTAGTTATTTATGAGTTTGGTCCTGAGTTACCCTTCCTTCGTATATAACATGACGTCTTTTCTTCTCGCTTTCCGTTACTGTAGTCGATCTTTCACATTTCATTCACACACTCATGTCCTCCATTTTTCTCTCCTGTTTCAAATTTGTATCCCACAACGCCTTGTGCAAATGGGGAAAGCCCACCACGTGATGCATGACATAGTATCTTGTATTGTGTCATGGTGAAGCAGGAAAAAATAACGGAGAATTTAGGGACACATGGCCATAAATTCATTAATCATTCTGTTAAAAAATATATATATATATTTGTGTGATTCGAATTCAGTAGCTTTCGGTCCACTAAACAAAAATATCTGAAGGGCAGTCTACCTTAAAAAAAGAAAATTATTCAGAATTTATCAGTGCACCAAAATAGTAACAACAAAACAAACTGCCACTTAATATCATCCACTAGGTTGTCAGAATGTACTGAACAGGAAGTCATTTGGGATTCAGCCGGGTTTTGAATTTGTGAAAATATTCTCACATGATGATAGAGATGGAAAGCAAAAACAAACAAACAAAGAAACAAACACAAATCAATAAATATGATGTTTTTTGTTAAAATTATGATCTTTCTTTTGTCTTTGCTGAAGAACATTTGAGCTAGGCGGACACATATTAGCACAACTGCTAACGTTTGCTTCTGTCTCTAGACAAATAAAATGACTGGTTCATTTTATGATTTATGAAAATCGTGACTTTTACACAAACGTCATCATTTTTGTTGTAGTATTTTTACTTGAAATAGAATTTTGGCTGGTCTAGCAACTTCAGGTCACTGCTAAGATGAATCTGATTATCAATCAATCACTCATGGCTGTTTGATTTATACTTTTATTAGCTTTCCTTCCAACTAGCAAGCTAGCTTATTAGCTAGGAGGAGACAGTACTTCCATTTTGATCATAACAAATGAAACGTTAAGTGTTTTAATTTCCAGCATTTTATAAAACTGTTTTGAAAACGACACCAATCACAACGCTTCACGAGGTTGAGTAGGTTTTCTCAGAATGGCGATTGGGACACAGGAAGCGGAACAAAGGTGCGTTAATATCAGGATCGGAATAGGTCTAGTTTTTTACCTTTCCCTTTGCAGGATTATTTTGGGTTGCGAGTGACACCTCCGGCTGAGGCTGAAGAGTTTTGCAGCGTATTCTTGCGCTTTGTTGAGGAGGGAAACGGCGTCGTTCTCTAACTTCCTGTAGCGCTTTAGCAGTGCTGCATCACTTCTCCATGCACGCCATACTGATGACAAATTCAGGGCTGCATGCGTCGACAAACGGACCATGAAAGCGTGGAACTCATCTGCACACAGCAATGTAAATGTCACATGTATGACAAACAAGCCATACTTTCATTTCATTTCCATCGTTATGAAAATACATGCACCGAATGAAACAGGAGTGTGTGTGTGTATACATATGGGGGTGAAAATCAGTGATGAAGGGAATGACCTTTTGGTTTCAGTCCATTTGAACACATTTTATTTCGACTTGTAACTCCCACATCCAAAAGACAGGAAGATAATGCTCGTTAGAAAGGGTGAATCAACTGTCTTCATTATAAAGCATCAAAATCTCAGAAGATAATCTGTGGTCCTGTTCCACTTTTGGTACACATTTAATTGGGGTCATTTTCACCCTAACAGAACATAAGCGCTTGCAGGAGAACCGAATGTACTCTAGATTTAATTCCTGTTCAGGAAGCCTTGAGGCACTTTCTCCTCTGCACAAGATACAAGGAATCTTTGGCACCAGAAAAGGTTTTTTTTTTTTAATATTTGTTTCCAGTTGTATGTTGTTGTTGTTTCTGAGCAACAATCTGTACCAACAGTCAGAATAAAACACCAAACATTTAGAATATTTGATTTGAAGATGTTGTGTTTGTGTCATTGGCATATTTCACCTCTCAAACCTGGAGACATTTCTAACTTTACTTTGACTTGTATTTCATTGCAGACAGAATGAACCCAAGATATTTCATGTTTTGTTTATGTTAATATACTAGTGCATCTCAAAAAATTTGAATATTGTGAAAAAGTTCAATATTTTCCATCAGTTATTTAAGAAAGTGAAAATGTTATATATTATAGACTCATTACACATAAACTAAAATGTTTCAAGCATTTTTCTATTTTAATTTTAATTAGTATGGCATACAGTACAAAAACATAAAAAAAACCCATCTCAAAATATTAGAATATTTCATTTCGAGTTTGAGTAAAACAGTATGAACACAGTGTATCTCTCGGTCTAGTTCAGTACACACAACCACAATCATGGGGAAGACTGCTGACTTGACTGTTGTCCAGAAGATGATCACTGATGCCCTCTACAAGGAGGGTAAGCCACAAAAGGTCATTGCTGAAAAGGGTGGCTGGAAAAGGTGCACAAGCAACAGGGATGGCCGCAGTCTTGAGAGGATTGTCAAGAAAAGTCGATTCAAGAACTTGGAAGAGCTTCACAAGGAGTGGACTGAGGCTGGTGTCAGTGTATCAAGACCCATCACGAACATCGTCAAGAAAGGGGATACGACTTTCGCATTCCTAATATCAAGCTACTCCTGAGCCAGAGACAATGTCAGAAGTGTCTTATCTGGGCTAAGGAGAGAAAGAAATGGACTGCTGCTCAGTGGTCCAAAGTCCTCTTTTCAGATGAAAGTACATTTTGCATTTAATTTGGAAATCACGGTTCTAGAGTCTGGAGGAAGAGTGGAGAGGCACACAATCCAAGGTGTTTGAAGCCCAGTGTGAAGTTTCCACAGTCTGTGATGATTTGGGGTGCCATGTCATCTGCTGGTGTTGGTCCACTGTATTTTATCAAGTCCAAAGTCAACACAGCCATCTACCAGGAGATTTTAGAGGACTTCATGCTTCCATCTGCTGATGAGCTTTTTGGAGATGCTGATTTCCTTTTCCAGCAGGACTTAGCACCTACCCACAGTGCCAAAACTACTACCAAATGGTTTGCTGACCATGATATTACTGTGTTTGATTGGCCAGCCAACTTGCCTGACCTGAACCCCATAGAGAATCTATAGGGTATTGTCAAGAGGAAGATGAGAAACACCCGACCCAAAAATACAGATACGCTGACGGCCACTATCAAAGCAACCTGGGCTTCAATAACACCTCAGCAGTGCCACAGACTGATCACCTCCATGCCACACCGCATCGATACAGTAATTCATGGTAAAGGAGCCCCAACCAAGTATTGAGTGTATAAATGAATATACTTTTCAGAAGTTGGACATTTCTGTATTGTAAATCCTTTTTTTTTGACTGATCTTAGGGAATATTCTAATAATTTGAGATACTGGATTTCTGATTTTCATGAGCTGTAAGCCATAATCATCAAAATTAAAACAAAAAAAGGCTTTAAATATTTCACTTTACATGTAATGAATATAGAATATATGAAACAGTCTGGACAACCTTTTTGAATTAAATTATGAAAAAAAGGAACTTTTTCATGGTATTCTAATTTTTTGAGATGCACTAGTACATCCATTCCTGCATTTCAGATGAGACCTGAAACACATTCCATAAAACTTGGGATGGTGGCAATTTAGGGCGAGTAATGAGGTTAAACAATTAAATAATGATGTGATTTGAACTAGGTGGTGATTATAATGATGATTTGGTACAAAATCAGTATCCAGGAAAAGGCTGAGTCTTCGAGAGGCAAAGATGGGCCGAGGCTCTCTAGTTTGTCAACAAATGTATGAAGTAAATTATTAAAATGTTTAAAAACAATGTTCTTCAAAGAAAGATAGGAAGGGATTTGGATATTTCACCCTCTATGGTGCGTAATATCATTAAACAAGTGTTGCCAGGCAAAACAAACCTCGCCCGGCAGCACTTATTTTATACCTATGGTATATGTTGATAATGGTATCAGCTGTCAGGTTATAGTCCTATGAAAATCCATGACCTTCAGCTTGACATTTCAATCTCATTCAAGGTCAAAGGTCATGGTGGCAACTGAAAGCCCATATGGGACTTCTTACATGTTGATAATGGTAAACATCTGGCTATCATGAACCATTTTAAAGTTTCAGCCCTTTGAAAACCCATGACCTTTAGTTTGACCTTTCAAGGTCACTCAAGGTCAAAGATCATGGTGCCAAATGACAGCCCATATGGCACTTCCTATAAGTTGACAAGGATAAATATCTGTGTACCATCAACCAGCCCTCTGAAAATCCGTAACCTTGAGTTTGACCTTTCATGGTGACTCAAGGTCAAAGATCATAGTGCCAAATGAAAGGCCATATAGGAGTTCCAGTCTACTCATAACAGTAAACATCTGTTTATCGGCAACCGTTTTTGAGTTATAATGGAAAATGTTATTTTAACCGGAAAGTTGACATTTCCGGTGAGCTTGACCTCCACCTTGACCTGATTACCCCCAACATTTAATCAGGTAATCTACGGACCATTGCCCACCTACCCTGAAAATCTGAAGTCAATCAATGCAACTGTCTAGACGCTAGATTGTTAACAGACACACAAACACACAAGCAAACAAACTGCACTGATGACAATATCTCACCCCGCTAACTCTGTCACAGGCGAGGTAACAATTCAAGTCATTCATGCATACCTGATAGAATCACATGGGCTCAGGATTATTTTGGCAAACCTTTGTCAAGCTCTACAATACAGAGTTACATCCACAAAAGCCAGTTAGTACATACTTTACTGTGCAAAAAAGAAGACTTATGTTAACTGTGTCCTGAAGCGCCGTCAGCTTCTCTGGGCTCGGAGGCATCTGGGATGGACCATCACACAGCGGAAACATGTATTGTGGTCAGACAAATCAGTATTCCAGTCTTTTTTGGAAGAAATGGATGTTGTGTGCTCCAGACCAAAGACGAAAATGACCATCCAGACTGTTACCAGAAACAAGTCCAAAAGCTAGGGTCTGTCATGGTATGGGGTTGTATCAGTGCCCTTGGTAAAGGTAATTTACACTTCTCTGATGGAGCATTAGTGCAGAAAAGAATTAAGATTTTGGAACAACATATGTCCCCAATTGCTGGGTTTCACGTGACGTCACATCTGCCTCATTAGTTATTCAAAACTTTAGCTGGTGGTCTACCAAAGCTCAGTTGACAAAGCGTTTGTACAGAGAAGGTGCATTGCTCGCATGAAAAATGCCTTACGCTTCCATTGTTTTAGGTTGTTCAAATCGATCAAACCGTGAAACTGAAAAGTTTCTTCAGGGTTCCCCGTGAACTAATAAAAAAAAGGGTGAACGAACACAGGATTTCACAAAAATATGTTGAGAAAGGTGGCTTTTGAACCTCTCGCTGAAATCGAAGGGAGCCGAGTCGAAGCATGTTTGAGTTTGCAGTGATCTCTTGGTGAAAGGTTTGTATTTCCCTCTCAGCTATGTCTTTAGTGTTTTCCAAGTACTTTTCTTGTTATGTGTTGTTATTTTACGGTACTTATTTTAGTCACGAAGTGCTAAAGTCTCCAGCTGTTTCTTTGCTTCCTCCTCACAAATTCCATATGCATGAAGGTCACGACAAAATTCTTACCCAGCCATACAATTACAATGTGCCGTGATCACTTCTCCGTCTTGTTTAACTAAGATCCAGGTCTTTAAAGGGGTTTCTGATGAGCTTTGTGAATGAGTTATCTGAGAGATAAGAGCTAACACAAGTGAGAATCAAGGGAACTATTCAGCTTGCAGCACTTCATTGTAAAGACGCAAACAAAAAGCTTAAAAAAAACATACAGTGGTGCTTGAAAGTTTGTGAACCCTTTAGAATTTTCTATATTTCTGCATAAATATGACCTAAAACATCATCAGATTTTCACACAAGTCCTAAAAGTAGATAAAGAGAACCCAGTTAAACAAATGAGACAAAAATATTATACTTTGGCATTTATTTATTGAGGAAAATGATCCAATATTACATATCTGTGAGTGGCAAAAGTATGTGAACCTCTAGGATTAGCAGTTAATTTGAAGGTGAAATTAGAGTCAGGTGTTTTCAATCAATGGGATGACAATCAGGTGTGAGTGGGCACCCAGTTTTATTTAAAGAACAGGGATCTATCAAAGTCTGATCTTCACAACACATGTTTGTGGAAGTGTATCATGGCACGAACAAAGGAGATTTCTGAGGACCTCAGAAAAAGTGTTGTTGATGCTCATCAGGCTGGACAAGGTTACAAAACCATCTCTAAAGAGTTTGGACTCCACCAATCCACAGTCAGACAGATGGGTGTACAAATGGAGGAAATTCAAGACCATTGTTACCCTCCCCAGGAGTGGTCGACCAACAAAGATCACTCCAGGAGCAAGGTGTATAATAGTCGGCGAGGTCACAAAGGACCCCAGGGTAACTTCTAAGCAACTGAAGGCCTCTCTCACATTGGCTAATGTTAATGTTCATGAGTCCACCATCAGGAGAACACTGAACAACAATGGTGTGCATGGCAGGGTTGCAAGGAGAAAGCCACTACTCTCCAAAAAGAACATTGCTGCTCCTCTGCAGTTTGCTAAAGATCACGTGGACAAGCCAGAAGGCTATTGGAAAAACGTTTTGTGGACGGATGAGACCAAAATAGAACTTTTTGGTTTAAATGAGAAGCGTTGTGTTTGGAGAAAGGAAAACACTGCATTCCAGCATAAGAACCTTATCCCATCTGTGAAACATGGTGGTGGTAGTATCATGGTTTGGGCCTGTTTTGCTGCATCTGGGCCAGGATGGCTTGCCATCATTGATGGAACAATGAATTCTGAATTACACCAGTGAATTCTAAAGGAAAATGTCAGGACATCTGTCCATGAACTGAATCTCAAGAGAAGGTGGGTCATGCAGCAAGACAACAACCCTAAGCACACAAGTCGTTGTACCAAAGAATGGTTAAAGAAGAATAAAGTTAATGTTTTGGAATGGCCAAGTCAAAGTCCTGACCTTAATCCAATCGAAATGTTGTGGAAGGACCTGAAGTGAGCAGTTCATGTGAGGAAACCCACCAACATCCCAGGATTAAAGCTGTTCTGTATGGAAGAATGGGCTAAAATTCCTCCAAGCCGGTGTGCAGTACTGATCAACAGTACCCGGAAACGTTTAGTTGCAGTTATTGCTGCACAAGGGGGTCACACCAGATACTGAAAGCAAAGGTTCACATACTTTTGCCACTCACAGATATGTAATATTGGACAATTTTCCTCAATAAATAAATGACCAAGTATAATATTTTTGTGTCATTTGTTTAACTGGGTTCTCTTTATCTACTTTTAGGACTCGTGTGAAAATCTGATGATGTTTTAGGTCATATTTATGCAGAAATATAGAAAATTCTAAAGGGTTCACAAACTTTCAAGCACCACTGTACTTACATGGGCAAAAACAATACAGGATTCATTTGGCAGCAACTTGATACCGAGATCCTTTACCCAGCCACATACAAAAAAGTAGCAAGCCTCCATACTCTTCCACGCTTTCATTTGTTTTGCGGTGTAGAAGGATGTCTGCAACACCAGATAGTTTGAGATGTTGGGGAACTCGACTGAAGGGTAGTTTTTGAGATTATATGACAAATCCTTCTTTCCCAGACTGTAGGTGTCGATTCCATTGCACACAGCAATCTTCTGAATATATCTAAAGCCAGCAGTGGCTTCGAGATTACGAGCATACTCTGATACGTTATCACTAGTTGTTTGCACTACGGCAGCCATTTAGACCACTAGCTATTTTACTTCTGATAAAACCACTACGAAAAGTCATGTGACTGAAACCCAGCAATAGGGAGTGTGTGGAGAATTTTGAAATGAAAAATATAACAACGACCCATACTGTTGCACACCTTAAGACCTGTTTGCAGGAAGAATGGAACAAAATAATACCTGGGATTAATAAAGTATCTGTCTATCTATCTACAACCCCGATTCAAAGAAATTGGGACAAAGTACAAATTGTAAATAAAAACGGAATGCAATAATTTACAAATCTCAAAAACTGATATTGTATTCACAGTAGAACATAGACAACATATCAAATGTCGAAAGTTTGACAAATAGTGGCGCAATATCAGAAAGGAGTTCGACAGTGTAAAATTGCAAAGAGTTTGAACATATCATCATCTACAGTGCATAATATCATCAAAAGATTCAGAGAATCTGGAAGAATCTCTGTGCGTAAGGGTCAAGGCCGGAAAACCATACTGGGTGCCTGTGATCTTCGGGCCCTTAGACGGCACTGCATCACATACAGGCATGCTTCTGTATTGGAAATCACAAAATGGGCTCAGGAATATTTCCAGAGAACATTATCTGTGAACACAATTCACCGTGCCATCCGCCGTTGCCAGCTAAAACTCTATAGTTCAAAGAAGAAGCCATATCTAAACATGATCCAGAAGCACAGACGTCTTCTCTGGGCCAAGGCTCATTTAAAATGGACCGTGGCAAAGTGGAAAACTGTTCTGTGGCCAGACGAATCAAAATTTGAAGTTCTTTATGGAAATCAGGGACGCCGTGTCATTCGGACTAAAGAGGAGAAGGACGACCCGAGTTGTTATCAGCGCTCAGTTCAGAAGCCTGCATCTCTGATGGTATGGGGTTGCATTAGTGCATATGGCATGGGCAGCTTACACATCTGGAAAGACACCATCAACGCTGAAAGGTATATCCAGGTTCTAGAGCAACATATGCTCCCATCCAGACGACGTCTCTTTCAGGGAAGACCTTGCATTTTCCAACATGACAATGCCAAACCACATACTGCATCAGTTACAGCATCATAGCTGCGTAGAAGAAGGGTCCGGGTACTGAACTGGCCAGCCTGCAGTCCACATCTTTCACCCATAGAAAACATTTGGTGCATCATAAAACAGAAGATACGACAAAAAAGACCTAAGACAGTTAAGCAACTAGAATCCTACATTAGACAAGAATGGGTTAACATTCCTATCCCTAAACTTGAGCAACTTGTCTCCTCAGTCCCCAGACGTTTACAGACTGTTGTAAAGAGAAAAGAGGATGTCTCACAGTGGTAAACATGGCCTTGTCCCAACTTTTTTGAGATGTGTTGTTGTCATGAAATTTAAAATCACCTAATTTTTCTCTTTAAATGATACATTTTCTCAGTTTAAACATTTGATATGTCATCTATGTTCTATTCTGAATAAAATATGGATTTTTGAAACTTCCACATCATTGCATTCTGGTTTTTTTTTTTTACAATTTGTACTTTGTCCCAACTTTTTTGGAATGGGGGTTCTATCTATCTATCTATCTATCTATCTATCTATCTATCTATCTATCTATCTATCTATCTATCTATCTATCTATCTATCACACTTCATCACTTGGTGTCTTCAGTCCTTGAACATCTTTTAAGTGCCATTTTTAGAAGGAATGGGAACATTATAAAGTGGTAAATGCTTCTTTACCGTCCCAACTTTTTTTGAAATTTGTTGCAAATATCAACATTGAAATAACAGTTTATTTTGAAAGTAAAATCCATGAGTTTAAACATCAACTGATGCACTGCTCTATTGTTTTGAATGCAGTACAGGCAAAGATTATTTACAAACCATTGTTTTTCAATTTCAACATACCGTCCCAACTTTTTCTGACTTGAGGTTGTAATTCAAGCTTATGAACTTTACTATAATCATCTCATCTCATCTCATTATCTCTAGCCGCTTTATCCTGTTCTACAGGGTCGCAGGCAAGCTGGAGCCTATCCCAGCTGACTACGGGCGAAAGGCGGGGTACACCCTGGACAAGTCGCCAGGTCATCACAGGGCTGACACATAGACACAGACAACCATTCACACTCACATTCACACCTACGGTCAATTTAGAGTCACCAGTTAACCTAACCTGCATGTCTTTGGACTGTGGGGGAAACCGGAGCACCCAGAGGAAACCCACGCGGACACGGGGAGAACATGCAAACTCCACACAGAAAGGCCCTCGCTGGCCACGGGGCTCGAACCCGGACCTTCTTGGTGTGAGGCGACAGCGCTAACCACTACACCACCGTGCCGCCCATACGTAAATGTACAAATCATATTTTAATAACTCTGAAGTTAATAAGTCTGTAACCTTCAGTCTAAAATAGCTTAAAATCGTACTAATTTGTGTCATCATGCATCTGATTAAATTAATTTTTTTTAATGTTTTCAAACCTGTGACTTTCATCCCTTGTAACTTTCCCAACATCTCTGATTTACCCTCTGACCCGAGCGCACACACCTTCCATTAGGGGGATCCTTAAGCACAGGACATTTGTCACGGGCAGCACGGTAGTGTAGTGGTTAGCACGGTTGCCTCACAGCAAGAAAGTTCTGGGTTCGAGCCCAGTGGCCGACGGGAGCCTTTCTGTGTGGAGTTTGCACGTTCTCTGCGTGTATGTCTGGGTTTCCTCCGGGTGCTCTGGTTTCCCCCACAGACCAAAGACATGCAGTGAGGTTAAACTGGGGTGGCCTTGGGCTGAAGTGTTCTTGAGCAAGGCGCCTAATGTCTGTGAAGGTTCTCAGTCATCCAGGTCATAGTAATCCACAGGTGCTAAAGAAGGCAACTGGACTTGCTTGAAATCCTTGAAGATGTTTCACCTCTCATCCGAAACGCTTCTTCAGTTTTGTCTGACTAGTGAGGAGTTCCAGATATTTATCCTCTAGTGGACCAAAAGCAACCCTAAGGAGAGTCATTGAGGTCACATGGGTCATTGACCCCCTCAGTCATCATTTAGCCAGAGAAGACCGGTGGTTTGAAAGAGGAGTAAAAGAAGCCATCTTCATCAACAAGGAATGACCATCACTGAACAGAGGAGGTGGTCTGAGACACCACTTATCAGCCACCTACAATGCAGTCCTTGGCTCACTTCCCAGAAAACTGAATGCACATCCACACCAAAACTCAGCTGACTTCAATGACTCACATGATGGCAGAGAGAGCCAACAACCTACAGATCACCCTATTGACCCTCTAGGCTGCTAACACTGTTCACACCCGGTCTCCAGGAACCCTAACACTGAGAGGGTCAATGACCCATGTGGCCTCAATGGCTCTCCTTAGGGGTGTTTTTGTTCCACTAAAGGATAAATACCTTGAACTCCCCACTAGTCAGACAGAGCTGAAGAAGCCTTTCGGATGAGAGGTGAAACGCAAGTCCAGTGGCCTTCTTTAGCACCTAAGGCACCTAACCCCCAACTGCTCCCTAGGCGTTGTAGCATAGCTTCCAACTGCTTTGGGTATGTGTGTGTGCTCATTGCTCACTTGCGTGTGTTCACTGCTTCAGATGGGTTAAGTGCAGAGGACAAATTTCACTGTGCTTGAGTGTGCATGTGACAAATAAAGGCTTCTTCTGAAATAGAAATAATTATACAATATTGCTCTACAGTCTGACTTGCTACAAAGCTTTTAGTTTCAAGGCTTGACTTTTTTTCATCCATAACTTCCTTTATTTGTAGAGACTTGGGAGATAAAGATTGGTAGTAATATAGTAAACAAAGTAGGACACAAAACTTTCTCTGTAATAGTTCTCTCTGTAAAATCTGATTGGTCTCAGATGAACTCCAGAGTTCATCTGAGAATTCTACCTATTGATTTGACTCTAAAGTAGGCTACATGGTTTACTACTAAAAACCTTTGACCAAACTAATGTGATGGTCTGGATTTGGCTGGTCAGTGTACCCTTAAAACAATCAATCAATCAAACAATCAAATTAAAAAGCGTGACATTAAAATTGCTGAATGGAAATCTGGTTGTAGGCAAATGGAGTGTGCTTGAAATCGCCATGCCACCTCCGATTTGCCTATTGTACAACATCAGGCTGAGCTCGTTGTAAACCTGCAGCTGACGCCGATGTCATATTTTCCACTCTCCGTCATTCATGTGCTGCTTAACATAGATTTAAACAGTGCAAATGTCCTTACTGGAAAAAAAATAATGCATTAGCATGATTCAGTTGGTGGTTCAGCTTACATATCAAGGCCTGGGTTTTCTAAGCGTCTCTCTTCCACTTTTTGGTAAACCTTATAATACTCAGGTTGCATGCTTTTCTTGCAATATGCATGAATTTAATTTTATTCAATGATCCATAGGTGCTAAAGAAGGCAACTGGACTTGCTTGAAATTCTTGAAGACGTTTCACCTCTCATCCAAAAGGCTTATTCAGTTCTGTCTGACTAGGGGGGAGGTATTTATCCTCTAGTGGACCAAAAGCACCCCTAAGGGGAGTCATTGAGGTCACATGGGTCATTGACCCCCTCAGTAGGTTGTTAGGGTCACTGGAGGCTGGGTGTGAATGGTGTTGGCAGCCTCAAGGGTCATTGGTTCTCTCTGCCATCATGTGAGTCATTGAAGTCAGCTGAGTTTTGGTGTGGATGTGTATTCAGTTTTCTGGGAAGTGTGCCAAGGACTGCACTGTAGGTGGCTGATAAGTGGTATCTCAGACCAGCTCCTCTGTTCAGTGATGGTCGTTCCAGGTTGACGAAGATGGCTTCTTTTACTCCTCTGGCTAGAATGCGTATATTGCAGTCCTGAAATGAGTGTCCCTTGGTATTGAGATTAAGATAGAAGGCAGAGTCCTGTCCTGAGAAATTGGCTCTCCTGTATTGAGCCATGTACTTGTGAAGCGGGTGTTTCATTTCCCTGATGTACAGGTCTATCCATTTCTCATTGCACTGAATTGTGTACACTATGTTGTTCTGTGGGCAGCACGGTGGTGTAGTGGTTAGCGCTGTCGCCTCACAGCAAGAAGGTCCTGGGTTCAAGCCCGGGGGCCGGCGAGGGCCTTTCTGTGTGGAGTTTGCATGTTCTCCCCGTGTCCGCGTGGGTTTCCTCCGGGTGCTCCGGTTTCCCCCACAGTCCAAAGACATGCAGGTTAGGTTAACTGGTGACTCTAAATTGACCGTAGGTGTGAATGTGAGTGTGAATGGTTGTCTGTGTCTATGTGTCAGCCCTGTGATGACCTGGCGACTTGTCCAGGGTGTACCCCGCCTTTCGCCCGTAGTCAGCTGGGATAGGCTCCAGCTTGCCTGCGACCCTGTAGAAGGATAAAGCAGCTAGAGATAATGAGATGAGATGAGATGTTGTTCTGTTTGTGCCTGGGTGACTTTAATGACTCACATGATGGCAGAAAGAGCCTAATGACCCTCTAGGTTTCTAACACCATTTACACCTAGCCTCCAGTGACCGTAACAACCTACAGGATGACTGAGAGGGTCAACGACCCATGTGACCTCAACGAATCTCCTTAGGGTGCTTTTGGTCCACTAGAGGATAAACACCTGGAATTCCCCACTAGTCAAACAGACCTGAAGAAGCCTTTCAGATGAGAAGTGAAACGTCTTCAAGGATTTCAAGCAAGTTCAGTTGCCTTCTTTAACACCTACGGATTATGATGACAGGCGGCAGAGTGGTGTAGTGGTTCGCACTGTTGCCTCACAGCAAGAAGGTCCTGGGTTTGAGCCCAGTGACCGACGGGGGCCTTTCTGTGTGGAGTTTGCATGTTCTCCCCGTGTCTGCGTGGGTTTCCTGCGGGTGCTCCGGTTTCCCCCACAGTCCAAAGACATGCAGGTTAGGCTAACTGGTGGCTCTAAATTGACCGTGAGTGTGAATGGTTGTTTGTCTCTATGTGCCAGCCCTGCGATGACCTGGTGACTTGTCCAGGGTATACCCCACCTCTCGCCCTTAGTCAGCTGGGATAGGATCCAGCTTGCCTGCAACCCTGCACAGGATAAGCAGTTATAGATAATGGATGGATGGATTACGATGACCTGGATGACTGAGAACCTTCACCGACATATTTATTCAATGATGCATGCATTTTATCACATGATTCATCTGATTCATACCATCATACAAACTCGTATGGATTTCTTACAATATGCATGAATTGTACTGCAATTGTATTAAATGATGCACGTACTTCATCACATGATTCACATTAGCATTAAAAGAATGTGCTTGTTATATTGTTTTGGGTGCAAAACAGATCAAATATTATTTACAAATCATTGTTTTTGGTTTTAATTTCAATTTCAACATACCGTCCCGACTTTTTCTGATTTGGGGTTGTACAATCAAAAGGGTTTTTTTTTCTAATTATATTCAATGCCATTGTATGACATGTTTCAAAGTTTTAACAAAGTTATGGGATTATGGAGGCAGAAAACGTGGACGCACTACGGAAAAGTTCTTCAAATAATAGAATTTTGATCTTTTCAAAAACTAGCGTCCTAACACACGTTGTTTGAGCATTTCTGTTACTTTTGTATAATGAAGGAACATCTTTGAACATCTTGAAGTGTGCCAAAATTTCTAAAATGGTGATTTTTTTTTTTGAGAAACTAAACACAAATGTATGCAGGTTGAGGAAAATGATGCTGACGACACACACACAACACAATTCTGTTTTTTTTTTCGTCCTGTGTTTTCTAAAATAAGTCTTATTCAGTACCTGTTGGTACTGTACCAGTCATGGACCAAAAACTCGATGCTTCTATCAGAGGCATAGAAGATGCTCACTTACTGTGGTGTGAAAATTGTGCATGCAGATGCTCATCTAAGTTTCTAAATCCATCATTGCTGAGCTCTTGAATATTTTCTATTGTGAATACTATCATGAAAAAGATTAGAATTTCTACTTTCCAAAGAAATGTATCTCGTTAAGATCTGTTCCGTACTTTGGGAGTAACTTCTGATCGGTTTCCGATTGGATTACTTGTGAATATCAATCAGATAACTTTTATAGGGATGCTCTCTTGCTCTCATGGTTTCTGATGAAGGAGTCAGCAAAATTTTCTGTCTGCTAGTTTTGATGTTATGATTCACAGGAGACTTTGAAGTGAGTTTTCATAGCTTTACCTACTTTTTTTTTTCAAATCAAGCCAATTCATGTAAATAAATAACTATTTTAGAATATAACTGTAGTTGTTTTGATGAAAAGTATTGAGATCTTCATGGTTGGAATGGGATAACCCCCCCCGAAGTCAGAAACACCAGTGTCAATTTCAATTCAATTAATGTAAATTGTTTATTGGATGTGGCTCACACAGTTTTTTCGAGGTTCTGCTTGAAAGCTGTGAATATTAATCAAAATAATCATTTATATTCTTTCATATAAACACTAGTAGTACTTTTGAGAAATACAAAGGCCTAAAGAGCATAAAGAGGGTATTAGAAGTAATCTTTTATTCCTTATTTTTACTGAGTTTACCTATTTAACGGTTTAAAAAAAACTAATTAGCATAATTAATGGTAATTAAATACTAATTTGCATGATTTGTTTTTGCTAATTTTTCAAAATTTGTATTCAGTATACAACCATCTATGTACCTGCCAATTTCCATGTAAATGCATACATGTCAACCTTTGGTCAATCAAACCTGTATAACCAACCTCCAAAATCCGTATTTCCCTTATAAAATCCGTATAAGATGCAAATTAAAATAATTTACCTAAAATTTGAATGATAATTAACAATGATATATCCAAGTTAGGGCGGCACGGTGGTGTAGTGGTTAGCGCTGTCGCCTCACAGCAAGAAGGTCCGGGTTCGAGCCCCGTGGCCGGCGAGGGCCTTTCTGTGCGGAGTTTGCATGTTCTCCCCGTGTCCGCGTGGGTTTCCTCCGGGTGCTCCGGTTTCCCCCACAGTCCAAAGACATGCAGGTTAGGTTAACTGGTGACTCTAAATTGACCGTAGGTGTGAATGTGAGTGTGAATGGTTGTCTGTGTCTATGTGTCAGCCCTGTGATGACCTGGCGACTTGTCCAGGGTGTACCCCGCCTTTCGCCCATAGTCAGCTGGGATAGGCTCCAGCTTGCCTGCGACCCTGTAGAAGGATAAAGCGGCTAGAGATAATGAGATGAGATATCCAAGTTACTTTTTATTCAATATTAATAACAATAAACCTTCAGAATGAATACAAAGCTCCAATGTTCGACAAAAACACAAAGTGTTATCAGCGTAGTTACGAAGGAAATACTTCGTTGTTTGGAGACAGGTTTCACCGAGCGGCTATTATGCACGAGACTTCATATTAGCCACAAAGTCAGGAAAATCTGTTCGTAAAATTACGTTATAATGACCAAATACAATGAAAAGTATTTTTCCAGTCTCACCTGTGAAAGGTAATCCCATGTGATCTCGTTTGGACGGTAAACCTGTTGGTACAGTTAAACGCAGCACATGAATGAGGCATCTTTATTCTCGGCTACTGTCTAGACGCTATACCAGAGACGGTTGAAGAATCTCCACTTTGCCACATCCAATATGGCGGCGAGGATGACGTATGATTCTACGCAGAAGGCGGCGTCTATGTTTATATGTCTATGACTTAACGGTTGGCGGGATTCTTGCAATGCGGTGTGCGCATGATCAAAAGTGGAACGAAGTCTCGCTACCACAAGATAACGCGCGATTTCATAAGACTCTTTACTGGCTGTCTGTGGTGTACAGTACATTTGTAAATGTTATGCGCTCTTTTATCATCATGGGAATTGATTATAGCTCTAAATAAATATTGAAGTTTTTTTTAAAGAATCCGTATAACTTTATTTGTACGCCCGTATACTACGTTTACTGAATCAAATCCGTATAAAATACGGACATTCTATATAGGTTGACATGTATGTAAATGTCTTGAAAAATAGAAAAAGTTATTACGAAAAAAACCCCAACATTTGCCCTCATTGGTTAATGAGGCCTATTTTGGACCATGTGATTCTTGTACAGAATATTACGGCCATTTTCTAAAAATTAAGCCTTTTTTTCCGATCTTTGATTTGTAATATCTCAAGAACGGATAAACATATTTTAACTCTGTGAAAAGCACGTTGTTCTGCATTCAATTCTAAATTCAACGAGCACAGTTTCAAGCAATTTGGATTGAATTTGAATTTTCACCTGATATGCCTATCTATAGAAAAAAAAAAGTCAGAAATTTATTTTCTGCTACCAAAGGAAAAAGTGCCTCTTGGCTTCCCGAGGAGTAATTCAATCTCGAGTCCATTTTGTTGCTAACCCGTATGCTGTGTTATGGTGAAAAAGCCCCAAATTAAATGTGTACCAAAAGTGAAACTGCACAAAAACAATTCTTCATTTTGTTCTTAAGGGTGTGCAGACTTTTGCAACCAGAATAACAACAACAAAGCATGAGGCTGTCGGGCACCTGATTGCTCAAACTCCTGGTTGGCATGCTTCCAGGCCTCGTTCGTGTGCTCCAGGTTGCTGTGCTGTGCTTGGAGGCTGGCGTGGGGGCAGTTGCACTGCGGGTGCCCTTCACTACACTGACACCAGCAGTCGTTGCCCCAGCATGTGAAGTGGCCCTCGCCGCTGCAGCCAATGTAACTCAGTGCCGCTTGTACAAACCGACTCCTGAGGTACTCCGGCAAAAGGACCTGGAGGCCTGGAAAATGTAAATGTTAAATTCAATTTAAGTGATGAGCAACTTGCATAGATGGTTTAGGAACTCTGAAACGAGGTGATGATACTGAATTTTTAAATCTGATTGGTGAGAACGTGCTGGTTAATTTTCTATCACGGCAGCTCTGATTAAAAGGTTAGCCATGTTGTTGTGTTGAAGGAAATATGGCAGCATGTGTGACATCAATAATAGAAATCAGAAAAATAGATTGGCTTTTAAATTGAAAACCAGCTCAACATTGGCAGATAATAATACATCCGATGCCTGTGTGAAGGTAAAAAAAAAAAATAATGAGTTTCAGCCTGGCATCATTACTCTGCCACTTATATTTTATTTTATAAGGTCAATGTGACAATCATGGCAAAGTAGTGAACAGAACATGAAAGTTCATGAAGTTCACAAGGTAGATAAAGTTACCACAGCATGGAATTCATAAATAGGCAACATTAGCGGCAGTGATCCAAGCCACGCTACACTGCAGTAATGCACATTTTTGATAGCTTTCAAGTACTTTACCTTGGAGCTGAATTCTGTTCTCAGGGCTGTGGACCAAAACGGAGCTAACAGAGTCGAGGTTGTCATAGTTACTACAGCCAAGCGGGCCAGTCCTTGTCTCAGTTACCTGAAAATCAAACAATTACCCAGAATCAGTGTTTAATTTGTGAAGTGGGAGGTCCCGGAACGCCAAATATATTAAAAATACATTTTCGTGAGAGCCATATGTGACCCCTCACCGAATCCAGGGACACATGTCGGCCGAAACGAATCCGAGATAATCGCAAAAGAAGCATTTTTTTTTCGAAATTTGTGATTTTTGTTTTTTTCCATCATGTGCAAGTTGAGATCTTGAAGAATGCAATCAGTATTTCAGATAATAGATTGTTTTGTTGGAAAAGCATACATTTTTTTGTTGCAAATTGTCTCATTTTTGTCAGGACTGTAGCCTGCTGGGGTGTGTGGCTAAATTACCATATGGGCCATTCACATGATGATTTAAGTCTTTTGTTTTTTTTTTTCCGCGAATCAGCTGTATGATACGAGCTGAGCTCGTGGCTACTTAACCTGCATACAGGCGTGTAATTTCACTATGGAATGAGTTACTAAACAGAGCGCAGAGGAGCTGAAACACCGCGAAGCAAACAGACACACGGTATTTACATCGGAGATAACCATTTCTTGCAAAAAAAACCGCAACCTCGTTTTCCAGATTGAATGGAATACTTGAATGATCGGATGATACACGGACCGTTCTAGGATTACATTCCATCGGAGGCATTGGTGTGTGCAAGGCGACGTTTCTCTTTCTGATGGGGTGAGTTTATTAATCTAAGGCTGTGTGGTTATTTTTGCATGTAACGGAAAGTGTTGTGGTTTGGTTAAGCCTAGGTCACAACTGGATGTACGATTTTTTGGCCGTGTGATTTTTGGCGTTTCCCAAATCGCTGCGGGGTTTTTTTTGTTCACGGAGAAAGACGCGCGTTGGCCGTAAGTTTGTCTTGCAACCTGAAAAAAACGTAAGCGCCTGTAGAGTTTGTTTGACATGACAAAGAACCTCTGCGGCCGGTCTGCGGCTCGAAAATCAGCACATCACACGCGTGCTCTCGTGCTTTTCACACGCACGCTCTCTGTGTGTTTCTTGCGTTTTTTGCATGTAGACCGGCCGTAGGAGCACATACGGCCGGTTGTGACCGAGGCTGTACATGAAACTAGTGTTGTGTTAGTTGTGTCATCATCGTGCTATCTATCTTTCTTACAGTGTGAGTAATTTTTCAACCACAAAACGTTAAAGTATACTTTAGGACTTATTTTTGTACTTCATAATTGTGTTGGGCATACTTTGCATGGAAGGAAAATTGACGTGGTGATCTTTGTTTACATGAAAGTAGTATCGTGCTAGCTCGTAGGGGGTAGGGCTTTCCTTAATGTCATGCAAATGAGCACCATTATGTGCCCTCCCTGCACCCAGAGTAGCTGAGATGGAAAACTTTGAGGGCGATTTTCTCCCTTTTCTGTTTTAAGAAGTATACACTTTCAAAAGGCCACACATTCTTCAAATATTGTCAGATCTCCACATGGACGGCATCATTGGAAAGCTTAGAAACTGTACTTTCTGAATCTGTCAATAACTCAAAATGCCCCCGGGCCGACATGTGTCCCTGGATTCTGTGATCTGCCACATATATAAAAAGTGACGCTGAATACAACTAAAATGCATTTTTACGTATGACCAACAATTTGAGTGTAATATATTCTTTTTCATAATGAAGAGGCTCTTGACATGCCGTCTTCCTCCTGCCCCCCGCTGAATATTTTGACGCAAACGTAACTTGGCGTGTTTCGAAGTGCCGCTTTATTTCATTGTTTCATCGATGCAATCTTGTCATTCTATAGGCCTATTGGACACAAAGCAGAACCCTCTCACCCCACAAAGGCGAATTCCTCTGTCCATTCCTGTTGAAATGTACGGTAGCCTACCAGTCACCTTTTTTCCCTTTTCGCCATGTTCTTTGTCAAAAGGCTTTGCTTTGCAGACAGCTAACTGACTTTTTCATTAAATGGAGGTGTACTGCTTGATCTCAATGTGAGCTGATTAATCTGCGAGCCAGGTGCAGTCACCAAAAGAGCCACATCTGGCTCCTGAGCCATTGCAGACCCCTGCGTTAAGGCAACAACTGGATCAACAATTAACAAATTAAACACAGAATACAATATATTGATGGCCATAATAAAACACAGCAGAGTAAAGACTTAATCTTGCTTGTGTATCTGACTGAGATTATAAAGAAAGTAAATAAATAAAACGGTCCTGGCACTTGCACCCACATAGACCGTAGAACGCATCTGAACAATAGACCTACCACGTGTCAACCGACCTGGCAGTGGCCCCGCTTGGCAAAAAATAAAATATCAGACATTATGATCTTAGAAAATGCTTTAGTGATGAACAGTTACAGACAGTAATCTCATCTCATCTCATCTCATTATCTCTAGCCGCTTTATCCTTCTACAGGGTCGCAGGCAAGCTGGAGCCTATCCCAGCTGACTACGGGCGAAAGGCGGGGTACACCCTGGACAAGTCGCCAGGTCATCACAGGGCTGACACATAGACACAGACAACCATTCACACTCACATTCACACCTACGGTCAATTTAGAGTCACCAGTTAACCTAACCTTTGGACTGTGGGGGAAACCGGAGCACCCGGAGGAAACCCACGCGGACACGGGGAGAACATGCAAACTCCACACAGAAAGGCCCTCGCCGGCCACGGGCTCGAACCCAGACCTTCTTGCTGTGAGGCGACAGCGCTAACCACTACACCACCATGCCGCCCGCCAGCAAATATAAGTGCAATCAATTCAAGTAATAGTTAAGAAATAAAGGGTTTACAAAACAAGTTGGAGAATTCATTTTAAGGATTCAAGTTTTACTATAGGCGGCACGGTGGTGTAGTGGTTAGCGCTGTCGCCTCACAGCAAGAAGGTCCTGGGTTCGAGCCCCGTGGCCGGCGAGGGCCTTTCTGTATGGAGTTTGCATGTTCTCCCCGTGTCCGCGTGGGTTTCCTCCAGGTGCTCCGGTTTCCCCCACAGTCCAAAGACATGCAGGTTAGGTTAACTGGTGACTCTAAATTGACCGTAGGTGTGAGTGTGAATGGTTGTCTATGTGTCGGCCCTGTGATGACCTGGCGACTTGTCCAGGGTGTACCCCGCCTTTTGCCTGTAGTCAGCTGGGATAGGCTCCACAGCTTGCCTGCGACCCTGTAGAACAGGATAGAGCGGCTAGAGATAATGAGATGAGATGAGACATTATTAAACATGACTTGAACACAAAAAAACAAAGTGCCATAGCAAAGACCTTAAACATCACTGTCAGTATCACGGGTTGAAAATACATAAGTGGAAAATGAATGGAACTGAAACTATTCATCCCCAGACAGGTGCGTCACACAAGATTTCATAGCGCACTCTCAGACTAATGATGACAGAAAGCTAAGAGAGAAGCCAGCAGGCAGTCAAAAAGAGTTGCAGGATGACCTGAAAGCAGCAGGAACAACTCTTACACAGAGAACGATAAGCAATGAACTACACTGCACTCATCTCCATTTTTTGCGTATGACCAAAAGGAATCACAACAAAGCACAGTGGTGTGAGCATCACAATATTGAGCTGCTCCTTTACAAATGGTACTGGGACTTGGTAATGGTACCTAGACATACAGTTGCAGAGGTGGAAAAACTGGATTGACAAAGTAAAAGTCCTGCTTAGGTTTTCCTTCTGCCTGTGCTCTCAACACAGGTGATTTCACCAATTAGCTCATCAACCTGGCTTAGGGGATGTGGTAATTAGGATCAGCTGGTTCATTGAATTGGCTGGAGCAAAAATGTGGCAGGGTTTTTACTTTCTGCACCCGGGTTTTTCCACCTCTGTACAGTTGTGGTCAGAAGTTTACATACAGTGACATGAATGTCAGCTTGGATATGAATGTCATGGCAATATTTGAGCTTTCAGTAATTTCTCTGAACTGTGAATTTTCTCTGGTAAAATGATTGGACAGTACAACATATTTCTTGAAGAGAAAAAACCCATGATTTTGGTGCACAATTTACATACGCTCACTTAGATTATTAATTCAGAGGTGATGAAACTTCCAAAATGTCTCTTATCTTGCCAAGGCTGAGGTCTCTTAACTTCCTGTTAGAGATCATGATTGACTATGGCTGGTAGCTTCTCTGTGCCTTCATAAAAAGGGTTTGTGTACAGCACTCAAGGATTGACCAACACACAGTAAAATAGGAAAGTCCAAGGAGCTCAGTGCAGATCTGCGAAAGAGGATCGCAGATGTACACAACTCAGGAATGTCTTTTGGAGCCATTTCTAAACAACTGCAAATTCCAAGATCAATTCAAACAATTGTATGTAAGTTACTGGGAGGTGTAGTCACTTTGCCAAGCCACTTTGCTTCAAGAAAACCCAAACTGTGACCCTCAGCTGAAAGAAAATTGGTTTGGTTGGTCAGGAACAACCCAGGAACCACCATAACACAGCCCTGCCATGAACTGGAAGCTGATGGATCACTGTCTACAGTTCAGATCACCATGGACTAAGAGGCTGCTATCCAAGAAATAAACCCCTGCTCCAAAATTGACACCTTCAAGCTTAACTAAAGTTTGCAACTGACCACATGGACAAAGAAAAAGCCTTCTGGAGGAAAGCTGTATGGTTACATGAGAGAAAGATTGAGTTGTTTGGCCACAATGACCACCATGTACAGAGGAACACTGTACCAGCTGGCGGTGGTGGTAGCAGCATCATGCTCTGGGGCTGTTTTGCTGACAGTGGAACTGGTTCATTGCACAAAGTGGATGGAATAATGAAGAAGGAGGACTACCTCAGAATTCTTCAGCATAGCTTCAAACCATTGGAAACTTGAACATGACTGGGAGTCACAACAGGTCAATGAATCCAAACATGCATCAGAGCTGGTTGTGGAGGATAAAGCAGGCTAACATTAAGATTAAAACAAGCCCTGACTTCAACCCTGTTGAAAATATATGGACCGTGCTTATAAGTCGAGTCCATGCCAAGAAAAAAATAAATAAAATTTGATTGAACTCTACCAATTCTACCGTGAAGAGTCGTGAAATATCCAACCAGAATTCTGCCAGAAGCTTGTTCATGGTAAACAAAAAATGTTTGGTCATGGTGAATCATGCGAAGACATGATTCAATATTAGGTGTGCTGTATGTAAAATTTTGACCCTGTATGCATACTTTTGACCCTGTGTTGATTTCAGAAATCCCAAAGAAAATTATGCACCGAATTCTAGTTTAAAAAAAAAAAATGTATGCTGTACATTCTGCCACAGAAAAAGAACAGTTCAGAGAAACCATTGAAAGCCCAAATATTGCCATGACATTCATATCCAAGATGACATTCATATCACTATATGTAAACTTCTGACCACAACTGTATATTGAGTACCAAATAACAAAAGTGCCCTAATACTTATTAGTTCTCAGTGTATATGCTATTAAACCACAGCGCTGATAAATTCTCAAATCTGATTGGTCAGAAGGTTAATCAGTTAAAAATCAATTCACGGGTTTGTATCAATGCGCTCGTTCGTTCTTTTTTAAATTCTAACAGGACATGGAGGGATGGGCTGACATTTATAGGATGGCACCATGAGATAATGCAACCCAACATTACAGTTCAAGTATCACTGCAGCGGCAGAGTGAGACGTGGGCAATTGTCTGGAAATATCAAATAGACGTGTCAACTATACCATTATAAATTCAAGAAAGCCTTTTTTGACCAGCAATATTGCAGGTTATCACTAGAGTCCCTGCACACACAATGAGACAATTCGAACCAAAATGTCTACCGACAACTGCAGAGAAACAAGATAACTCTGACAGTCGAATAAAGTCTTACAGAAAAACCAAGGATGAGAAAAAAAACAAAAAAAACCTAATTGAAAAAACAAAAACAAAAGGCAGCAGAATCACATTTAAATATATAAATAAAATGAGACGTTCTCAAATAAAATCCACAGTCACACAAAAGACAAGAAGGGCAAGGAGCTGCAAGAAACAAAATCTGACTACAATTTGAGAAAAAAAAAGTCAAGCAAGAAAAAAGTCAGAAGAAAAATAAATAAAGAAATAAAAAAAACCCTTGCAAATATAATTAAGAAAGTGAAGAGGAGACAGGATAATACAGTGGTGCTTGAAACTTTGTGAACCCTTTAGAATTTTCTATATTTCTGCATAAATATGACCCAAAACATCATCAGATTTTCACACAAGTCATAAAAGTAGATAAAGAGAACCCAGTTAAACAAATGAGACAAAAATATTTTATTGGTCATTTATTTATTGAGGAAAATGATCCAATATTACACATCTGTGAGTGGCAAAAGTATGTGAACCTCTAGGATTAGCAGTTAATTTGAAGGTGAAATTAGAGTCAGGTGTGAGTGGGCACCCTGTTTTATTTAAAGAACAGGGATTTATCAAAGTCTGATCTTCACAACACATGTTTGTGGAAGTGTATCATGGCACGAACAAAGGAGATTTCTCAGAAAAGCATTGTTGATGCTCATCAGGCTGGAAAAGGTTACAAAACCATCTCTAAAGAGTTTGGACTCCACCAATCCACAGTCAGACAGATTGTGTACAAATGGAGGAAATTCAAGACCATTGTTACCCTCCCCAGGAGTGGTCGACCAACAAAGATCACTCCAAGAGGAAGGCGTGTAATAGTCGACGAGGTCACAGAGGACCCCAGGGTAACTTCTAAGCAACTGAAGGCCTCTTTCACATTGGCTAACGTTAATGTTCATGAGTCCACCATCAAGAGAACACTGAACAACAATGGTGTGCATGGCAGGGTTGCAAGGAGAAAGCCACTGCTCTCCAAAAGGAACATTGTTGCTCGTGTGCAGTTTGCTAAAGATCACGTGGACAAGCCAGAAGGCTATTGGAAAAATCTTTTGTGGGCGGATGGGACCAAAATAGAACTTTTTGGTTTAAATGAGAAGTGTTATGTTTAGAGAAAGGAAAACACTGCATTCTAGCATAAGAACCTTATCCCATCTGTGAAACATGGTGGTGGTAGTATCATGGTTTGGGCCTGTTTTGCTGCATCTGGGCCAGGACGGCTTGCCATCATTGATGGAACAATGAATTCTGAATTATACCAGCGAATTCTAAAGGAAAATATCAGGACATCTGTCCATGAAGTTGTTCTACCAAAGAATGGTTAAAGAAGAATAAAGTTAATGTTTTGGAATGGCCAAGTCAAAGTCCTGACCTGAATCCAATCGAAATGTTGTGGAAGGACTTGAAGCGAGCAGTTCATGTGAGGAAACCCACCAACATCCCAGAGTTGAAGCTGTTCTGTACGGAGGAATGGGCTAAAATTCCTCCAAGCCGGTGTGCAGGACTGATCAACAGTTACTGGAAACGTTTAGTTGCAGTTCTTGCTGCACAAGGGGGTCACACCAGATACTGAAAGCAAAGGTTCACATACTTTTGCCACTCATAGATATGCAATAATATTGGATCATTTTCCTGAATGAATAAATGATCAAGGATAATATTTTGTCTCATTTGTTTAACTGGGTTCTTTTTATTTACTTTTAGGACTTGTGTGAAAATCTGATGATGTTTTTGGTCATATTTATGCAGAAATATAGAAAATTCTAAAGGGTTCACAAACTTTCAAGCACCACTGCAGCCCTTGGTGTATGCTAACAAAGGACATGCTAATGCACATTAAAATTCCCGACATCGTTTCACACAAAAAAAAGGGTGTTGTATGTGCTTGGCAAGCTTTCATATGGAGGATTAAATCTGAAAGTTACACAGACTTTATTTCACCGTGAAGCACTAAAATGACACCACATTTTTTCCTCGATTCTGACTCCTAAAACATGAAGTACAGCTTCAAACTCTAAAGCAAAGTAGAAAATACATGTATAAACTCTTCGTAAAAGTTACTCAAGTCCCACAAAAGCAACATTAGCTAAGGCCTAAGCTAATTAGCTAAGGCTCACTGACCATAGAAACTAGCTGAATGCTAACTGCTAGCTGTTACAGTACAAACTGCTCTGCTAAATACAAAGTGTATGTATAGGGTGACCAGACGTCCCGGTTTTACCGGGACAGTCCCGATTTGGGGTTGTGTGTCCCGAGTCCTGACAAAAGTCTGTCGGGACACGGATATGTCCCGGCTTTCGCCACTCGCGGCATTTGCGACTGAGCAGCGTGGGAATCATTAGCGGAGAAATGTCTGCATTTACTATTTTGATGAATTGACAGGAATCGCAAACTTTCCTGGTTACTGCCCCCTGGCCCTGTGGCATGGGTGTTTATTTAGCCACATTATTCCAGACAACAGAACGTGTTGCCATGCAACAATAAAATAAACATTAACTGGCGCGAATGTTCTTTGTCTAGCAGCTAGCAGCAGTAATGCCGCAGCAATTATGCCGAAAAGAAAATGTACCTTTTCCAAAGATTTACAAGGCACCTACCCCTTCCTCCGAGAGGTGCAGAACAATGCGCACGAAGCCTACTGCACACACTGTAAGTGCTTTGTTCTTGTACTGAGTTGGGTAGCCTATGCTGCAAATGCTGTGCGCTCCTGTGGGGGCTTTCCTCGGGCTGTCGCCCCTCTCCTCCTTTACTGCTGTTTTGTTTGAGTGTATATTTACGGAAGCCGTGAGAGGCCCTTCATATAATCTTTTTTTTATTCACCTTGCTATCCCGAGATAACGACATAATTAATTCAGGCTCTCGAGAAAACAACACAACTAATTCGAGATCTCGAGAAAACAAAACCATTATTCCGAGATCTCGAGAAAACAAAACAATTATTTCATGATCTCAGCTGGATCACTGTATCTCCGTCGGTAGAGATGAAGCCGGGCCAGTCTTCTGCGGAGGTGCCGCGGACTAATTTTGAAATTATCCCTTATTAAAAGACTTAATGCAATCTCTCCCTGTGTCAACCCCTGATCAAAATATTGCCTTATTAGGTGATCGATTATTCCAGACATTTTAATGACCAAAGTTGCGTCTATACAGAATGAGAAATAGCCCCAAAGTCGCATATCACAAGTCTCTTGGCGCACCTGAATGAACCATTTCTCAGCTGTTTACTCGAGATCATGAAATAATTGTTTTGTTTTCTCGAGATCTCGAATTAGTTGTGTTGTTTCCTTGAGATCCTGAATTAATTATGTCGTTATCTCGGGATAACAAGGTGAATAAGAAAAAGGATTATATGAAGGGCCTCTCTCGGCTTCCGTAGTATATATTCTCAAATCACTTGTCTCTTTTTTGTTTCTGTTTAACACACCATTCTGACAGTTTGGCCATATTGCTGTGTTGAACAGCTTGTTGCACCTTCCATTAAAGTGTTCACTTTTGTACACATCTTCTTGCTTTATTCATTCAGTTGTGGGGAATGGTTAGTAAGGTTGATTCTGACCTAGGCTATGTTGAGGTCACATATCTACTTTTTAAGTTCATGCTATAGTGCATACAATTTTAGAGATATAGCCTACATGTGCATATGCATTCTTCTTGGTGTTCTCACAAACAGGTGAAATAAATCAGTTTAAATTTGGCCTATGGACATAGCCTGGCCTATTCTCAGCCATTACAAAATCTGTTGTCTGACCATAATTTAACTGATCTGTATACCACTATGCTACTAGATAACAAAATGCCTGTTTGTTTTATTTCATGTGAGATGTTGATAAATGTGAGCTTCAACAAAATGATAAGAGCACCTCTCTGAGTGTCACGTTTACGTAAAAAAAAGGTGTGCGTGCACGAGCATGGTCGCGCGCAAAAGTGTCCCGGTTTCAGACTAGGGAAATCTGATCACCCTATGTATGTAGCACCACACAGATTACACAGAAGTGTTTCAAGTCTTCTTGGTGAAGTTTTGTGCAAGATTTCTTCGCATGCTAATGACTGAAATAGCTCGTAAAATACAAACTAGAGCGGCAGCTACAATTATCGACACCTTAACGGCATTGCAAAAGTCTAAAAGACTTTCAATATGTAAATTGTGTATGAATAATTACTCAAACTTCCACTGGAAAAAAACGAGTTGATTCCCGATTACTTAGTGTATCAGATCACATGACACCGTTCCACAGTTATCGACACCTTTGTCTACAGTTATCGACATTGTTTCACAATTATCAACATCCCGATGATTATTTATTAAAAAAAAAAATCAGTATGTGGTATTAAGTTAACAAAACATACACTGTAAAAAAAAAATAGTTGAGAATACTTGAAATTTCAAGGCAACCGTCTGCATTAAGAATTTTATGTTTTGCCAACGATGTGCCCATGATAATCCAAACTATGATAAAACTGTTATCTTTATTAAGAATTCTTAATTAAGTCAATTTTCAATTCCTCATTCTGCCAACATAGATTTCTCTTTTTGCTGAACAGTGGCATTCACAGTAGTGCAAAAAGGCAATTGAGGTTATCACAATTTTTTTTTTTTAGATTTTTTCACCTCTATTTGGATAGGACAGCATAGAGACAGGAAATGAGCGGGAGAGACGGGGAGGGATCGGGAAATGACCTCGGGTCGGAACCGAACCCGGATTTATGGTATGGCGCCTTATCCACCTGAGCCACGACGCCCCCGAGGTTATCACAATTTATCATTAAACTATACATGCCTTTTTTCATTGTTCTACACAATTACAAAAATTTTTAAAACCCACATCGTGGGTATGGTGTCGTGGCTCAGGTGGATAAGGTGCCATACCATAAATCCGGGGACCCAGGTTTGATTCTGACCCGAGGTCATTTCCCGATCCCTCCCCGTCCCGCTCATTTCCTGTCTCTACACTGTCCTATCCAAATAAAGGTGAAAAAAGCCCCCCAAAAAAGTCTGATAACCTCAATTGCCTTTTTGTACTACTGTGAATGCCACTGTTCAGCAAAAAGAGAAATCTATGTTGGCAGAATGAGGAATTGAAAATTGACTTAATTAAGAATTCTTAATAAAGATAACAGTTTTATCATAGTTTGGATTATCATGGGCACATCACTGGCAAAACATACAATTCTTAATGCAGACTGTTGCCTTGAAATTTCAAGTATTCTCAACTATTCTTTTTTTACAGTGTAGTTTTTATTTAAAATGGTGTTTTCCATAGGCTTATATTTAGTCCAAAATATCTTTTATATAAATATATCGATGTCGATGCTTCCATAAATGAGAAAGTAATTCTAATGTTTGTAAACAAATGAACTGATCATGTTTAACCTGTGTCAGAAAATCTTTTTGTTCCACTTTCGACACCTCACGTGACTTCTCAAACATGTGTTTAGATACAAAATGGCGACTGTCAAATGAAAGAGTAAGAAACAAAGTTGATCATGAAATATCGGTGAATTTGATAAATAAAAACATGTCCATGATCTTTCCACCATGCTTACCTGCGATGATAACGTCTGTGTTTTCCTCAAATTGCTGATCGTGCTGAAAAAAATTCCATCTCAGGTAACGAGCTGTGTCATCAGATGACAAGATCAAAGGGCAAGGGAGGTCTTCCGGTTGATTAATTAACCAATAATAACCGTTGTAACTGAAACTCACCTTTGTAAAATTGTTTTTTATTGCTAAATCTGAAAAGGTGTCAATAATTATGGACTGTCGATAATTGTAGCTGCCGCTCTAGCTTGATGAATGAAGTGTACGAGGCAGCAGAGAGATTACAGTGAAGAGTACTAAGTCTTATTCTTGCTTTCACAGCTGTTTAGATTTGTTAAGAATGTAGATCAATTTGATGCAGTCTTATGCGAAAAAGTCATCTCACGACTTTACAAATATGATTATAGCGAAGTTCCATACTTAAGAGAATACGGTAATGCGTTGACCTGATTTTTGATGGCTTTTGCGACCGTACAACGTGACGTCCTTACGAACGTGTACCACCACCGGGAACCTGATCGTAAGTGCAAGGCCACGTATCTCATAAACACTTGACCACAGGATAACAAAATTTGTATCTTTATTTCCATAAGATAGATGGGTTTTTATCCAGCGCTTATTTTTAATTTGCCTTTTAAAAATAACATAGGATTATTAACTAGCTAACACATTTTATGGAAAATATTCATGACAGTTTCATATAAAACGAGTTAAAACAGTTTTATTAGTCCACTAGCTTGTTGGCCAGTTGATAGTTTCTGTCATGTAAGTGTGATAGATGGATGTAATCGCAGGAAGAGTTTTATTGAAACTCATGTTAGCAAAACAGATCCAAAACGTAGACAAAGGTAGAGCCGAAAAACAGGCAGTGGTGGAGTGAGGCACAGACAGGATATCAGAGGGAATACAATACTCACAGTCCAAAAACACAAACACGGTCAAAACCAGACACTAGGCTTTCACAAAGCCTGTATGTTACTCAGAGTCCTTATATATGTATGCAATGTGATTGCACTCTAATTAGGAACAGGTGCAGGGTAATTAGTCTGAATGGTGCGCTGAGCTCCAACGTGCTTGGATGTGAAAGATGTAACAACTGTTTGACATATCAAGTTTTATATTGGTATGTATTGGTATTGGTATAAAGGTAATGCACTGGTTCACTGCTGTCCACCAGGCACCCAGCAAAGTCACACCACAATAAATATCATGGTGCTGTTTCTGGCGCATGGCATGTGGCGTCAAAGAAAGGAATAAATATGCATTCGTAACTGCGACACGTATTTCATTATTGGTCTCACTGTTACAAGACAATGCAGTGATTTATTGGGGTGAAAAACATGACACGACACAAGTCCATGGTTTATTCATGGTGCTATAATA
The DNA here is from genome assembly GCF_027579695.1 of Neoarius graeffei. NCBI lineage: Eukaryota > Metazoa > Chordata > Actinopteri > Siluriformes > Ariidae > Neoarius > Neoarius graeffei. The sequence continues at coordinate 9,388,755 of NC_083569.1, forward strand.
TTATTATTCTACTCAGGTTGATTTTGTGCCCTTGCAAATATTTTGCTCAAACACTCATCAGGAGCTCCAATGAAATGAGTCCCCAACACTGCCAAGGGGTTTCTTGTCTTATGCAGCAAACAGCACCATGTGGAGGCATTGTGGGCTGTTTGTACTGTCATTGAATCCACCCCTTTAACCCTTTGATGCAAAACATATGCACACCCCTTCTAATGCACAACATGGGTCAAAAATGACCCGCATTCATTTTCCAGGTTATTTCATGCTGACTGAGTTTTTCTTTGCTCTATCTTTTGAAATCAATTTATTTTATGATTGAATATTCCAAGTATTCTTTAAATATCTTGTTTTTAATTACCACAAATCATTAATTTAATTTTTTCTTTCCTACTTTATGAACAAAAATACTTTTTATATTACTACGCATGGGTCATCCAAGTGTGATTTAAAATTAAATGTCTTAATACTACAATAATAATTTGTTTCAAGTAATTACTTTAGCAGTGAATGGAGCCAGTTATTTATTTATTAACTATGTCGTTAGCTAAGCCAACTACAATAAAATTAGCTAACTAAAGTAGAATATGTCAACAGCTCAGTAGCTAATAGTAATTACTTGTAACTTTCTGACAAGTAATCTACTCACTCTCAAGGTAACCTAAACATAATCAATTTTTTTCTAAGGTAATGTTAGAACAATTGAAAAACATTACTTGCATGTATTAGATGGGCAAAGGGCGCTGTGCTGAGCTGTGAAATGTCTGACACAAGCACAATTCACAGTTCCCACCAAACGCTGGAGTAAATGCATGCGGGTCGGTTCCGACCCATGTGTGTAAACTTGATGTAGAATTACAAAAGCTGTGCTTGTTCATAACTTAAGAAAGGAAAAATAAAAATGATGATTTGTGCTCAACAAAAACAAGATATTTACTGCATATTTGGAAAAGTAAATGACAAAATGAATTTATTTCAAAAGTATATCATAGAAACACTCAGCCATACATGAAATAACCTGGGAAATGAATGCAGGTCGTTTTTGACCCATGTTGTGCATTAGAAGGGTAGTGATACAAAAAGGGTTTTTATTCAAAAAGTAAGAAAGGAAAAAATAAAATAAGGATGTATGATGATCAAAAACAAGTTAATTGAGGAATACCTTGAATACTGAATGATGGAATTAATTTATTGCAAAGATATAGAAGATAAAAACTCAGCCGGGTCACTTTTGACCCATGTTTTGCATCAAAGGGTTAAATGAGCCTCTGCCATTCAGAGTCAATCTGACTGCCAGTGTTGTGCCAGCCTGTCTGCTATATTTCTGTTTCCTTCACTGTTTTTCACTATGTATGCTTACTTGGTGAACTTGGTGCATGGAATATCCATCCATCCATCCATCCATCCATCCATCTTCTTCCATTTATCCAAAGTCGGGTTACGGTGGCAGCAGGCTAAGCAAGGTATTCCAGGCATCCCTGTCCCTAGCAACGTTTTCCAGTTCCTCCTGGTGGATCCCAAGGCACTCCCAGTCCTGATGAGATATATAATCTCTCCAGCATGTTCTGGGTCTACCCCGAGGTCTCCTCCCAGTTGGATGTGCCCAGAAAACCTCCAAAGGAAGGCATCCAGGAGGCATCCTAATCAGATGCCCGAACCACCTTAGCTGACTCCTTTTGACTTGAAGGAGCAGTGTATTCTACTATGAGATCTCTCTGGATGTCTGAGGTCCTCACCCTATCTCTAAGGGTGAGCCTAGCCACCCCACAGAGAAGGCTCATTTCAGCCGCTTGTATCCGCGATCTCATCCTTTCGATCACTACCCAAAGCTCATGACCATAGGTGAGGGTTGGAACGTAGATTGACTGGTAAATCAAAAGCTTTGCCTTCTGGCTCAGCTCTGTCTTCACCACGACGGACCGGTACAATGCCTGCATTATTGTTGATGCCGCCCCAATCCGTCTGTCCATCTCATGCTCCATTTTATGCATGGAATATGAGCAAAAGAATTTCCAGCATTATCTCCTCATCTGATATGTTCTTTGCACCTTCTGAGATCTAAATTTGAGCTTTTGAAAAATCTTTATCTTTCATAATTCAGGCCAAAACTCTATATATGATGGATGGATGGCTTTCCTTCTGGCTTTCAGTTCAGATTTTACCATTCAAATTGAATTTGTAGCCCTGTGATGACCTGGCGACTTGTCCAGGGTGTACCCCGCCTTTTGCCCGTAGTCAGCAGGGATAGGCTCCAGCTTGCCTGCGACCCTGTAGAACAGGATAAAGCGGCTTGAGATAATGAGATGAGAAATTGAATTTGTCGAAATTCTCTTTAATATCCTGACAGCAATAAATAAATAAATAAATAAATAAACTGCTCTGACAATAAATTGGATGAGCTGTAAAAAGTCCGAATGAAATGATTGGACGGTTTACCTGCCTGTCTACCTGTGTGCACTCTGCTTATGCACTTATTGCGCATGACCAGATTCTTCCACAAGGCTTGGAAGACATATTGCTAAAGCTAGTGAGCTAGTCGACAGCCGTGAGTGCTCACAATAGCCCTGTTTGTTGTTTACATTCACTAAATAATGTTAGTTGTGAATGAGATATGAGGTAGTTGAATAGGACAACATTGCACTACGCTCCTCCCCAATGCTCTCTCTGTCTCGTGGATTTGTCCTCCAGGAGTAATCAGACAGTGCGTGTTCATGTGCTTTGGAGGTTGGGGGTGGGATTTTTCTGTTGGATACTTTCAAAATCTACCTTACTCTTACTGGTTTCTCTCAAATGACCTACTCTAGCTTTAAGATATAATTATAGACAGAATGACAACAGGCGTTAGTATTAGCATAAGCTTTGCTGAAGTTAGCAAAGTATCTTCAAGTCAGGCACCACTGATTCATGGATGTGATCACACCAGTGTCCTTAAACCTTCAAACCCGTCATCACTGCTCAATGTCTCTTTTTGTTAACAACAGCAGATTGTGACATCATTGTGGTGATAATAAGACCCACAATCTCAGCTGGTGCCACCAATTCCTTGGTTCTTCATCACAAAAACCGAGATCTACGAAATCTTGCAGAACAGTTTGAGATTAGGCACCTGGATCCCACCATGAGATTGATCAAGTTGATCAGCATGGACAAAAAAAAAAAGAGACCTCATTTTCCCGGGTCATTACATATCGCAGCCTTCTCCGTTATCGGTATCCCAAAGGCCAATAATATTGTGATAACGTTTAACAAATTATACATTCTGCAGCCTTAATTTCCCAAACCACCATTAACCTCAACCTCATTAAAGCCTGTATGAGAATCTCGATTTGGAGTGTAATAGAGGAACAAAGGCTGTAAATTGGATTTCTCTGGATTGATTAATGGTACCTGGAAGTTGTATTTTGTTCAAAAGCCTGCATGGAACAGAAAGTTTGTACAGCAGATTAAGTTCCTTTGCATTTCTGTTGGAATCGAATGTGTGAGCTCAAGCTCAGTGTTTTCAAAAGTCACGTCACTACTAAGGATCTCATCTCATTATCTCTAGCCGCTTTATCCTGTTCTACAGGGTCGCGGCAAGCTGGAGCCTATCCCAGCTGACTACAGGCGAAAGGCGGGGTACACCCTGGACAAGTCGCCAGGTCATCACAGGGCTGACACAGACAACCATTCACACTCACGGTCAATTTAGAGTCACCAGTTAACCTAACCTGCATGTCTTTGGGGGAAACCGGAGCACCCGGAGGAAACCCACGCGGACACGGGGAGAACATGCAAACTCCGCACAGAAAGGCCATCGCCAGCCACGGGGCTTGAACCCGGATCTTCTTGCTCTGAGGCAACAGCACTAACCATTACACCACCGTGCCTCCCCTACTAAGGATATATCTGAACATATTATTGATGAACAGATAAACAGCTTTTAACAGATACAAATATAATATTTTTTTAGTCTATTAGTGGTTTGCTCCAGTGGCCATGTTAAAGAATATTCTACCATTCTACCAAACTGGGCCAACATTTACTGAAGAAATATCCTTTTAAAAATATTTAACAGCTATTCTACGAAATTGAGTTGTACATGAGCTGATAGCCGATGAAGCACGCATGATGAGATTGAGTGGAATAACTGTTTTATTCTATCCACATTCACTGGATTTTGAGAAACAGAGCATTTTTATTTTTTGCAAATTCAATAAATAAAAACTTTATACAAAATGTCTGACCAAATAATTTCCGCTTACAATGTAAACCAGTGTTTCTCAACCGCTGGGCCTTGGCCTATTAGTGGCTGCAAAGTGCCATCTAGTGGGCCGTGAATTTTTTTCAAGTCTGAAGTCAAATGCGCAATAGTTCAGGATGTCGTAGTGTCCCAAATCTGGTAGCTGGTTTGACGTACTCTTTTCAAGTTGAATAAATACATTTGTGAGTAAATTAAGAAGAACAAGTCTTTATTATTGTCACGTTCCTCCTTTGCATTTAACCCCTGAATGTGCACACACAGTGGGCAGAATAAATAAATATGTTTGTGGGTAAATTATATGGATCTGTGATGCCTGCTGGAAGAGAAGAGCAAGAAGGATTGAGAATTGAGTGGCATTGTAACACTCCTCCCCACCCCCACAAAGCAGCATAGTAGTGTTCTGACCCAGCTGTGGCACACAAATGTATGTTAATCAGGAAGACTGGAATAGCTGTAAAAGCAGCTTGCTCAGAAAATAAAAATGACAATCCAACCTGCTTAAAATCCAGGTCCATACTTCGAGCTTAATAACTGCCCAACAGCAACACTGCTTTAAGCAAGACAAAAAAAAAAATGCAAGACCATCATCTGACATCAAAATAAAAAATTCCAACAATTTGTTGTGACTGACTAGTACAATACTGTCCATCTCACAGGTCTCGTGTGTGTGTGCGCACGCACGTGTGTGTGAGCATATGCGCACACAAGTAAGTGTACGTATTCATGCACATACTGTATGAATCTGCCTGTGGAATCATGGTGGTTTAATGTTAAGCTAGCCAGTCAGTGAAGGTCCACCCCACATGCTAGCAAACTCTTTTCAAACTCAAAATCATATTGGGTAGCTAACGTTTCTAGAAAAGAAAAAATTTGTACACTTTGTTTATTTGGCAAGATTATGCTAAAACCTATTTCTGAAAGCACTTCAGATAAGTTAATGTTATTCATGTTAGCATAACTCTGTTTTTACATGCTAACTAACGGTGTCCAAGTTAACTAGCTATGTGTTAACATTAGCCGTGGACAAAGCTATGGCAACTTGGTGGACAAATCCATAGAAAGTCATTTGACTAACCAGACTGCATAGTTATTTCAACATTATCACTAGCTCTAAAAGCACATACAACTTCATTACAAGCTTTCTCGTGGAATAAAAAGTTTATAGACCTCAATATGCTCCCGCAGATTGGACGGCAAGTTTTTGTAGGCTGTGATGTGTTCCGTTTTAGGCGAGTAAAGCAAACATTTAAAACGAAATGACTCTTTATTCCTTTCAGAAAACTGAAACATGGGTTCATGGGCCATGGGTGCTTGCATTCCCGAAAAGAACCGCCTCCTTCCATTCTGCCATCAACTAATCGTGTTCAAATAATGCTGATGAGAAATCAATGAACTTGATTTTATCTAGTCTATGGACGTGATGTGACCCTAGTGATTACTGATAGGCTGTCTCAGTGTCACCAGCAAAAAAAAAACAATTACGTTTTAGAAAAGAAAAGAAAAAAACATCCATTTTCAAAGCCACTTCATCATAATGAGTAATGAGGACCTTGATAGAAATGTAGTGGAGTAAAAAGTACTTGAGTAAATGTACTTCATTACTGTCCACCTCTGATGTCCGTATAGAATGACGTCTGCAGCACCACACAGTTTGAGATTTCACGGAACTCAACGGATGGATAATTTTCCAGCTCATAATGAATGAATGAATGAATGAATGAAAGACTTTATTTAAAGATGATAAGTTGATCAGCAGTGGTGGGGTCATGCATGTAGAGATACAAATAATTACAAATACAAAAGGCTAAAAATATATACAATCTTAAAAAAACCCTTAAAATCTGTTGATTATCTGGTAATTATCTTCACAATAAGGTAATTCATAGTATGCATAACTACTGTCTTTGTATTTAGTTCCGGCGAGAATAGGATCAAAATGTACAACCCCGATTCCAAAAAAGTTGGGACAAAGTACAAATTGTAAATAAAAACGGAATGCAATGATGTGGAAGTTTCAAAATTCCATATTTTATTCAGAATAGAACATAGATGACATATCAAATGTTTAAACTGAGAAAATGTATCGTTTAAAGAGAAAAATTAGGTGATTTTAAATTTCATGACAACAACACATCTCAAAAAAGTTGGGACAAGGCCATGTTTACCACTGTGAGACATCCCCTTTTCTCTTTACAACAGTCTGTAAACGTCTGGGGACTGAGGAGACAAGTTGCTCAAGTTTAGGGATAGGAATGTTAACCCATTCTTGTCTAATGTAGGATTCTAGTTGCTCAACTGTCTTAGGTCTTTTTTGTCGTATCTTCCGTTTTATGATGCGCCAAATGTTTTCTATGGGTGAAAGATCTGGACTGCAGGCTGGCCAGTTCAGTACCCGGACCCTTCTTCTACGCAGCCATGATGCTGTAATTGATGCAGTATGTGGTTTGGCATTGTCATGTTGGAAAATGCAAGGTCTTCCCTGAAAGAGACGTCGTCTGGATGGGAGCATATGTTGCTCTAGAACCTGGATATACCTTTCAGCATTGATGGTGTCTTTCCAGATGTGTAAGCTGCCCATGCCACACGCACTAATGCAACCCCATACCATCAGAGATGCAGGCTTCTGAACTGAGCGCTGATAACAACTTGGGTTGTCCTTCTCCTCTTTAGTCCGAATGACACGGCGTCCCTGATTTCCATAAAGAACTTCAAATTTTGATTTGTTCGACCACAGAACAGTTTTCCACTTTGCCACAGTCCATTTTAAATGAGCCTTGGCCCAGAGAAGACGTCTGCACTTCTGGATCGTGTTTAGATACGGCTTCTTCTTTGAACTATAGAGTTTTAGCTGGCAACGGCGGATGGCACGGTGAATTGTGTTCACAGATAATGTTCTCTGGAAATATTCCTGAACCTATTTTGTGATTTCCAATACAGAAGCATGCCTGTATGTGATGCAGTGCCATCTAAGGGCCCGAAGATCACAGGCACCCAGTACGGTTTTCTGGCCTTGACCCTTACGCACAGAGATTCTTCCAGATTCTCTGAATCTTTTGATGATATTATGCACTGTAGATGATGATATGTTCAAACTCTTTGCAATTTTACACTGTCGAACTCCTTTCTGATATTGCTCCACTATTTGTCGGCGCAGAATTAGGGGGATTGGTGATCCTCTTCCCATCTTTACTTCTGAGAGCCGCTGCCACTCCAAGATGCTCTTTTTATACCCAGGTGGGGTTTACATTAGACCGTATCAGCGAATCATCAGATTAATGTTTTTAAAACGATTAGTGTGCACACAGCAACACCAATACACGATTCGCGTGCACACAGCAACACCAATACACGGATACGCTCGGCTCCGCAGGCATCCTGCGCTCCAAATCACTCCGCCCTGAACAGCGAGTGCCCTCTGGAGGGTGCGCACTCCGGCCCTGCGCAGCTCACAGAGCGCGCAAGTGAAGCGCACGAGCCACGATTCGGGACTGAGCCGCTGTGTGTGTGATCTCAGTGCATATCACTTACCACTTGCAAGTGGAAGGATGGCAAGCCTAAAGACCATCATAACTACACAATGGGCAGTATTTGCATCAGTATTTGCAGTATTTTCATACTTTTATACTCTTTAATGAAAGGTGATACAAGGCGGAAGTCCGTGCCGTTTTTCAGCAGTCGCGTCACATGACCAACGCCAGCGAATCAGGAAGGTGGATGTCACAGTGACGTTGTCCAATGACGACGCCAGCTAGAGCTCAGCACAGCGTATCCGCGTATCTCAATGTTTACACAGCACCGGATCAGACACGATCTGGATTGAATATGTGGACGCTGGCGGATTCCCGTTTCCCGGCGTTTCCAGGCGGTTTAATGTAAACGGACAGTGCATCTGCGAAGAAAACGAGACAGATACGGTCTAATGTAAACTTGGCCCCAGTCATGTTAATGACCTATTGCCAATTGACCTAATGAGTTGCAATTTGGTCCTCCAGCTGTTCCTTTTTTGTACCTTTAACTTTTCCAGCCTCTTATTGCCCCTGTCCCAACTTTTTTGAGATGTCTTGCTGTCATGAAATTTCAAATGAGCCAATATTTGGCATGAAATTTCAAAATGTCTCACTTTCGACATATGTTGTCTATGTTCTATTGTGAATACAATATCAGTTTTTGAGATTTGTAAATTATTGCATTCCATTTTTATTTACAATTTGTACTTTGTCCCAACTTTTTTGGAATCGGGGTTGTATTCTACTAATGTCAAATTTAGCTTGTAAATTTTTCTTTCATAGGAAAAATCCTTCTTTGTTAGCGTGTAAGGATCTATCCCACTGAGTGGTTTCTATATCCACTTCTTTTGAGTGTACTTCTTGGTTTTAATAACTTGCTTGTTTGCTGAACACAAACATGGCAATAAGTTCTTGTGTTAATGGACCAGACTCCACTTTTGGATCATTAATCCCTTTTGAGTGAGAATGCCCTGCATGCATGGTTTTATGTTCGCTTCTGGCACATCCTTACAGCTTTAAATACAATACCTACAATTAAACAGTGTGTTTTTATTGCATGTATTTAATTCCTGGGCTCCCATCTGTAACAGGGAGTGATGTTGCTTCCCATTAATACACTTTACAATAGATTATTAGATTCTAATAGAATAGATGAGCCAAAATAATTGGGGATCTTTTTTAATGGGCCCTGACTCGTTACAAGTATGAATAGGTGGGCCTCGAAGTAGAAAAGATTGAGAACCCCTGATCTAAGTGTGATGATGTTATATTAACTTGAGTGATGTAGCTGAGGTTGAGGAAGAAGAAGAATATGAATAAAAATGGGGGAAAAAGTCCTTTGTGTTTAAAGGGCCACACCCTTTTTTGATTTTCTATTTTTTCTCCCCAACAAGGAATTCTTTCAGTTTGGAACAGGTTTGCGGGGGGGGGACAAGCCTTTCAACAGTTTTTGGATGTTCTCAATTGAAATATACAGTATTCAGCTGCCGAATCCCCTAACATCATTCTTCAGAACTTATCCAGCAAGAGGGTTCTTGAGATCATCCTCATTTTTGAGATAAATGGTTAAATATATACACTTTGCTGTTTCCTAATTAAAAAAAAAAGTTGGGTGTTACAAACTTTTGCATTCTGCGGTTTTAAATAAACCACAGTAGTGCACACGGTTTTCTCGATTCTAGCCGTTCTTACTAGTGATACAGTGCCTAAATTTGTATTCGTAATTCCTCAAATGAACTGAATTCTGAGATACTATATCATAAGCACATACAGTTATGATCAGAAGTTTACATACAGTGACATGAATGTCATCTTGGATATGAATGTCATGGCAATATTTGGGCTTTCAGTAATTTCTTTGAACTGTTCTTTTTCTGTGACAGAATGATTGTACAGCATACATCTTTAATTAAAAAAACAAGAATTTGGTGCAGAAGTTTTAATTTTCTTTGGGTTTTCTGAAATCAACACAGGGTCAAAATTATACATACAGGGTCAAAAATTTACATACCGGTACACTCACTTAGATTATTGATTCAAAGATGCTGAAACTTCCAAAACTTCTCTTATCTTGCTAAGACCGAGGTCTCTTAACTTCCTGTGAGTGATCATGATTTACAGCTGGTAGCTTCTCTGTGCCTTCATAAAAAGGGTTTGTTTACAGCACTCATTGGATTGACCAACACACAATACAATGTGAAAGTCCAAGGATCTGAGAATGAGGATCACAGATGAACGCAACTCCGGAATGTCTCTTGGAGCCATTTCTAAACAACTGCAAATTCCAAGATCAGTTCAAACAATTGTATCCAAGTTATTGTGAGGTGTAGCCACTTTGCCAAGCCACTTTGCTTCAAGAAAACCCAAACTGTCACACTCAGCTGAAAGGAAATTGGTTTGGATGGTCAGGAACAACCTGGGAACCACCATGGCACAGCCCTGCCATGAACTGAAAGCTGATGGATCACTGTCTACAGTTCAGATCACCATGGACTAAGAGGCTGCTATCCAAGACATAGCCCCCTACTCCAAAATTGACACCTTCAAGTTTAACTAAAGTTTGAAGCTGACCCCATGGACAAAGAAAAAGCCTGCTGGAGGAAAGCTGTATGGTCAGATGAGACAAAGATTGAGTTGTTTGGTCACATTGACCACCATGTATAGAGGGACACTGTACCAGCTGCTGGTGGTGGTGGTGGTAGGATCATCATGCTCTGGGGCTGTTTTGCTGACAGTGGAACTGGTTCATTGCACAAAGTGGATGGAATAATGAAGAAGGAGGACTACCTCAGAATTCTTCAGCATAAACCATCAGAAACTTGAACATGACTTGGGAGTTACAACAGGACAATGAACCCAAACACACATCAGAGCTGGTTGTGGAGGATAAAGCAGGCTAACATTAAGCTTAAAACAAGTCCTGACTTCAACCCTATTGAAAATATACAGTGGTGCTTGAAAGTTTGTGAGCCCTTTAGAATTTTCTATATTTCTGCATAAATATGACCATCATCAGATTTTCACACAAGTCCTAAAAGTAGATAAAGAGAACCCAGTTAAACAAATGAGACAAAAATTGTATACCTGGTCATTTATTTATTGAGGAAAATGATCCAATATTACATATCTGTGAGTGGCAAAAGTATGTGAACCTTTGCTTTCAGTATCTGATGTGACCCCCTTGTGCAGCAATAACTGCAACTAAACATTTCCGGTAACTGTTGATCAGTCCTGCACACCGGCTTGGAGGAATTTTAGCCCATTCCTCTGTACAGAACAGCTTCAACTCTGGGATGTTGGTGGGTTTCCTCACATGAACTGCTCGCTTCAGGTCCTTCCACAACATTTCGATTGGATTAAGGTCAGGACTTTGACTTGGCCATTCCAAACATTAACTTTATTCTTCTTTAACCATTCTTTGGTAGAACGACTTGTGTGCTTAGGGTCATTGTCTTGCTGCATGACCCACCTTCTCTTGAGATTCAGTTCATGGACAGATGTCCTGACACTTTCCTTTACAATTCGCTGGTATAATTCAGAATTCATTGTTCCATCAATGATGGCAAGCCGTCCTGGTCCAGATGCAGCAAAACAGGCCCAAACCATGATACTACCACCACCATGTTTCACAGAAGGGATAAGGTTCTAATGCTGGAATGCAGTGTTTTCCTTTCTCCAAACATAACGCTTCTCATTTTAACCAAAAAGTTCTATTTTGGTCTCATCCATCCACAAAACATTTTTCCAATAGCCTTCTGGCTTGTCCACATGATCTTTAGCAAACTGCAGATGAACAGCAATGTTCTTTTTGGAGAGCAGTGGCTTTCTCCTTGCAACCCTGCCATGCACACCATTGTTGTTCAGTGTTCTCCTGATGGTGGACTCATGAACATCTTTGTTGTTCGACCACTCCTGGGGAGGGTAACAATGGTCTTGAATTTCCTCCATTTGTACACAATCTGTCTGACTGTTGATTGGTGGAGTCCAAACTCTTTAGAGATGGTTTTGTAACCTTTTCCAGCCTGATGAGCATCAACAACGCTTTTTCTAAGGTCCTCAGAAATCTCTTTTGTTCGTGCCATGATACACTTACACAAACATGTGTTGTGAAGATCAGACTTTGATAGATCCCTGTTCTTTAAATAAAACAGGGTGCCCACTCACACCTGATTGTCATCCCATTGATTGAAAACACCTGACTCTAATTTCACCTTCAAATTAACTGCTAATCCTAGAGGTTCACATACTTTTGCCACTCACAGATATGTAATATTGGATCATTTTCCTCAATAAATAAATGGCCAAGTATAAAATTTTTGTCTCATTTATTTAACTGGGTTCTCTGTATCTACTTTTAGGCCTTGTGTGAAAATCTGATGATGTTTTAGGTCATATTTATGCAGAAATATAGAAAATTCTAAAGAGTTCACAAACTTTCAAGCACCACTGTATGGACCGTGCTTATAAGGCGAGTCCATGCCAAGAAAAAAAAAAAACTAATTTAATTGAATTCTACCAATTCTACTATGAAGAGTCATGAAATATCCAACCATAATTCTGCCAGAAGCTTGTTCATGGTAAACAAAAATGTTTGGTCAAGGTGAATCTTGCAAAGAGACATTTTACCCAAATATTATGAGTGCTGTATGTATATTTTTGACCCTCTATGTATAATTTTGACCCTGTGTTGATTTTTAGAAAACCCAAAGAAAATTAAAACTTGTGCACCAAATTCTAGTGTTCCTTTTTAATTAAAGATATATGCTGTACAATCATTCTGCCACAGAAAAAGAACAGTTCAAAGAAATTATTTAAAACCCAAATATTGCCATGACATTCATATCCAAGATGACATTCATGTCACTGTATGTACACTTCTGACCACAAGTGTATATTGAAGAATATATCTTCCCCCCCCCCCAAGTTCCTCATACCATGGATATGCATGTCATTAAAAAGAACTTCTGTTCAACAGGTCAAGCGTTTGACATCCTGTGAATACGTAAATGAAGCGGGAAAATACAAATCAAACCTTGAGAATATGAAGTGACAATGTTGGGAAGACTGAATGAAACATGAGAGCATTGACTGGGAGGTGCAAATGTGGAACGAAACATTGATCAAACGTCCTGGAATTAAGTGGAAATTAATGAGCAACATTAGTCATTAGTCTGTGGAATAAATCTCCACGGTATCTGAACAGGTACTGAGGGATTTATTATTAAATAGAAAGAACATGAAACTCTGCTCTTGGTTTTCAGAGCTTGGAGAGGCTTTTTGGTCCAGAACTTGACGCGTTGACGTTGAAACTCATATCGTGTTCATATAGAAAGAAAAACTGCTCCAAAACCAACATCCGATATCATGCTACATAAGCCTTGCATATGTGAGTGCTGATGAACAAATTTCATGACCATCATGGCAAGGTTGCAAACTGTATGAAAAATATCAAGAAGATGAAGATGCATCTTCCGGCAATACAAGTAACCTGACATCTTCATCTTCAACATGAAACTCTGCACATGGTGACTGCTAGCAAAAAAACGACCAGCTAAATGAGAAGAAAATGACCAACGAGAGTGCCATGTGAGTGAGTGTGACAAGCCAGTAATAGAGATCTTGCAGTCACGTGACCGGAAAGTACACAGCCGCCATCTTGTCGGTCAACAGCACAGCTGAATACTGCTGCACTCGTGTACAGAATGGATCAATTTCAACCGACGGACTACACGGCTCATTTTTCGAATGAACAGATAACTAGATATATGTCTAAAATAAACAATCTACAGATTAGTGACCCTTATGGCTTTCCGGACGGAGTTTTCACGACCGTGTCAGTGGATATGGAACTGCCAGAGGTGGAATACCCAGACGTGTATAATTACCTCATTAACTTTCCCTCGCTGTTCAGTGGTGAAGCACTGCGTGCTTATAAATCTCTGGACAGTTATCTTTACAGAAATTCAGGATTTGTCAGCGACAAATTTACCATGTTTACCATGGATCTGGCGTTGGAGAGGTAGAGGCTTAGCAGTGGAGGTTTGAGTGGCTGTTTTCTGAGCTTAGTCAACAGGCCGGCTCTGCAGCCTCGCTTTTGCTTCCTCTCCCGGCGCCGCCTCCTTAGCTTTGCTTCCAATAACAATCCACGGAGACCCCGCTGGTCTTGCTATCTTGTCCGGAATGTTTTTTTTTTTTTTCTCGTCCGGAATGTTGTGCATGCGATGGAAATCGCTACAAACCGTCATTTTCTGCTGGAAACCAATGTTCAGTAAGTCCATACGGTTGTAGTGGATATTGAAGTCCGGTACAGACGAACAACACGCAAAAATACACACAAAAAACATAAAAAACATGCACAGGTAGGGAGAGCTTGTAGCCGCAGCCGTTGTAGTAGAATTGTATATAGTAGGGTTTTCCAGAAGAAAAGGTAGAAGTAGAACTAGAAGTAGAAGGCGGAAATATGGCGTTTGACCGACAAGATGGCGTCTGTCACAATCTGGATTGGCTGTGACGTCACATGCAAGTGCTCCATAGCCAGTTCTTCATGATCACTGGTCCTGTATTGGTCATCAATAACCCTACTTGATACCAAGGTAACTTACTGGCTACTTTAATAGGAACTTGCTCTTGATTCTAAAAGTCATGATACACGGGGCAACTTTTGGGGTAGTTGACACTTTCCCATTGAGATCGGACAACATAAATTCTATCTGGGCGATTTGATCATTTTGGATGACTTTTTAAAAAGCTCATCCAATCAGAGTGCTAGCAATGAATGACATGACCACCTGAGAGCTTCTGAAATTTTCAACAAAGATGGTGGTGTCTCCAGCAGTGGAGTGAAGAAAAACAGACACAACTTGTATCTTTTTATGCTGGTAAGTTGTTCTGTGTAAACCCAAAGTGGTGAATTTACCTCATCAGACAGTGATTTATTTTTTCAGCTAAGTTCGCTAACCACCGCTTCATAGATATTGAAAAGGATTTAGCTAACTAGCGGTGGTTTTTGCAAACATAGTTAACTGAAAGTTATCGCTAGCTATGTAGGGATAACATTATGTTTCTTGCGTCAAGTTAAAAGTTGGGGGTGGCACGGTGGTGTAGTGGTTAGCGCTGTCGCCTCACAGCAAGAAGGTCCGGGTTCGAGCCCCGTGGCCGGCGAGGGCCCTTTCTGTGCGGAGTTTGCATGTTCTCCCCGTGTCCACGTGGGTTTCCTCCGGGTGCTCCGGTTTCCCCCACAGTCCAAAGACATGCAGGTTAGGTTAACTGGTGACTCTAAATTGACCGTAGGTATGAATGTGAGTGTGAATGGTTGTCTGTGTCTATGTGTCAGCCCTGTGATGACCTGGCGACTTGTCCAGGGTGTACCCCGCCTTTCACCCGTAGTCAGCTGGGATAGGCTCCAGCTTGCCTGCAACCCTGTAGAACAGGATAAAGCGGCTAGAGATAATGAGATGAGATGAGAAGTTAAAAGTCATGGGCAGCTCATGATTGAGTTGTAATAGAGACTGTCAAACTTATCATCTGATCTAATTCACATTCAAAAGAAGAAAGAAGAAGAAACCTTTATTCGTCACATGCACACTTCAAGCACAGTGAAATTCATCCTCTGCATTTAACCCATCTGAAGCAGTGAACACACACACACACATTCAGAGCAGTGGGCAGGCACACCAGAGCATCCGGGGAGCAGTCAAGGGTCAGGTACCTTGCTCAAGGGCACCTCAGCCCAAGGCCGCCCCACGTCAACCTAACTGCATCTCTTTGGATTGTGGAGGAAACCGGAGCACCCGGAGGAAACCCACGCAGACACGGGGAGAACATGCAAACTCCATACAGAAAGGCCCTTGCCGGCCGCTGGGTTCGAACCTGGAACCTTCTTGCTGTGAGGTGACCGTGCTAATCCACCTGTGTGCAATCAAAGTGTCACATGATCTGTCACATGATGTCTGTATAAATCAACCTGTTCTGGAAGGACCCTGACTCTGCAACACTAGGAGCACTCCAAACAGGTCAGAGACAAAGTTGTGGAGAAATATAGATCAGGGTTGGGTTATAAAAAATATCCCATACTTTGAATATCCCAGGGAGCACCATTAAATCCATTATAGAAAAATGGAAAGAATATGGCACCACTACAAACCTGACAAGAGAAGGCTGCCCACCAAAACTCACAGACCAGGCAAGGAGGGCATTAATCAGAGATGCAACAACGACACCAGAGATAACACTGAAGGAGCTGCAAAGATCCACAGTGGAGATGGGAGTATCTGTCCATATGACCACTTTAAGCCATACACCCCACAGAGTGGGGCTTTATGGAAGAGTGGCCAGAAAAAAAGGCATTGCTGAAGAAAACACATTTGGAGTTTGCCCAACAGCATGTGGCAGACTCCCCAAACACATGGAAGAAGGTTCTCTGGTCAGGTGAGACAAAAATTGAACTTTTTGGCCATCACGGGAAATGCCATGTGTGGCGCAAACCCAACACCCTGAGAACATCATCCCTGCAATGAAGCATGGCGGTGGCAGCATCATGCTGTGGGGATATTTTTCATCTCCAGGAACAGGAAAGCTGGTCAGGACTGAAGGAAAGATGGTTGGCACTAAATGCAGGGCAATTCTGGAGGAAAACCTGTTTGAGTCGGCCAGAGGATTCAGACTGGGATGAAAGTTCACAGTCCAGTAGGACAATGACCCTAAACAGACTGCTAAAGTGATGCTGGAGTGGTTTAAAGGGAAACATTTAAATGTCTTGGAATGACCTAATCAAAGCCCAGACCTCAATCCAATTGAGAATCTGTGGCATAACTTGAAGATTGCTGTATACTAATGCAACCCACCTAACTTGAAGGAGTTGGAGCAGTTTCACCTTGAGGAATGGGCACAAGTCCCAGTGGCAAGATGTGCTAAGCTAATAGAGACATATCCCAAGAGACTTGCAGCTGTAATTGCAGCAAAAGGTGGCTCTACAAAGTATTGACTTTGAAGGGGGTGAATACCTATGCATACTCGAGATTTCTCTTTTTTCATCTCATTGTTTGTCTTAATAATAAAAAAAAACAACCAATGTGCACCTTTAAAGTGGTAGGCATGTTGTGTAATGTCAACCGCCCAAAAAAATCCATTTTAATACCAGCTTGTAATGCAACAAAACAGGACAAACACTAAGGGAGATGAATACTTTTGCAAGGCACTGTATGTGTCAGTTATTAGTTAGAGCATATGTAATTGAGGCTAGTTGCAAAAATTGCCCCATGTATCATCACCTTAAGATTGCTGTTCTTGGCTGCAGGAGTGGAACCCAGTGTGGGCTTCTGCTGTTGCATTCTGAGATGCTTTTCTGCGTACCATGGTTGTCAAGAGTGATTATATGAGTTACTATATGATTCCTTCCTAGCAGCTCGAAGTGCTCAATCTAGAATAGAATAGAATAATCTTCATTGTCATTGTACTGGGGGATACAACGAAATTGAGGGTGCTCCCACAGAGCCACCATACACCAGAAAAATAAAATGTACATAAGAGACACAGAATATACTATAAAAACATCAGGGAATAAAAACGTCATGGAGTTTAGTATAGTCTCTCAAAATTGAGATATAAAATGTGCAATTAGCAGATAAAAGGCAATAAATATAAGGTGCTAAAACAAGAAGCGGAGGTAGATTTATTGGTTGTTGGGGTGGAAGTGTTATGTGAGTCCGTTTGTGAGAGAGTGTGTGTGTGTATGTGTCCGTTGTTGTTGGCAGTCCTGATGGCCCATGGGAAGAAGCTGTTTGTCAGTCTGCTGGTGTGGGACTTTATTGACCTGAAGCATCTCCCAGAGGGCAACAGATCAAACAGGGGGTGGGCAGGGTGTGAGGGGTCTCCTGTGATGGCCCTGGTTCTTCTGAGGCAGCAGGATGTGGAGATGTGTTCCAGGGTGGGCAGAGGGCAGCCGATAATTTTTTGGGCGGTGTTTATGACCCCTGCACCACCATCCTATCCACAGCTGTGGAGCCTGCGTACCAGACACCCAGACAGTACGTCAGTACGCTCTCCACAGAGGAGTGATAGAAGGCCAGCAGCAGCTTAGTGTCCAGGTTGTTCTTCCTGAGGACGCGCAGGAAGTCCATTTTCCTCTGAGCTCTCTTATCAACAAGGCGTTTGTTTCCACCCACAGCACTGTCCCTCGCTCAACTCAATGTTTTTTGTTTTTGTCACCATTCTGTGTTGTGTGTGAAAACCCCAGGAGATCAGCAGGTTCTGAAATACTCAAACATCTGGCTCAAACCAACACCTATGCCACAGTGAAAGAAAGTCACACTTTGAGATCACAGTTTTTCCCATTCTGATGTTGGAACATAGTGAACGTTAACCAAAGCTCTTGATTTGTCTCTGCGTGATTTGGTGCATCAAGGGATCGGCTGATTACAGAAGATGGATGGATGGGTGTTCCTAATAAAGTGGGCAGCAGGTGTATATCCCTAATGTAACTTAAGTTCGATTTGTGAACATTATAACAAATAAGCCTAGGAACCTATGTAGGAAACATCTCATCTCATTATCTCTAGCCACTTTATCCTTCTACAGGGTCGCAGGCAAACTGGAGCCTATCCCAGCTGACTACGGGCGAAAGGTGGGGTACACCCTGGACAAGTCGCCAGGTCATCACAGGGCTGACACATAGACACAGACAACCATTCACACTCACATTCACACCTACGGTCAATTTAGAGTCACCAGTTAACCTAACCTGCATGTCTTTGGACTGTGGGGGAAACCGGAGCACCCGGAGGAAACCCACGCGGAGAACATGCAAACTCCACACAGAAAGGCCCTCGCCGGCCCCGGGGCTCGAACCCAGGACCTTCTTGCTGTGAGGTGACAGCGCTAACCACTACACCACCGTGCCGCCCATGTAGGAAACATAAACAGAGTTAAATAAAATGTTCTCTGATGCTCAGGATAAAAAGTCATGTTCAAGAATTTTCCTCAAACTCGCACTGAAGCAGCTTGGGCAGGCACCACCCGAACTGATGATCACATCATCAGCTTTTCTTTGGCTAATCAGACACAAGGTACACCACCACTCTTGCCAGAGTAGTTGGGGGTTAGGTGCCTTCCTCAAGGGCACTTCACCCAGTCCTGCTGGTCCAGGGAATCAAACCAGTGACCTTTTGGTCCCAAAGCTGCTTCTCCAACCATTAGGCCATGGCTTTCCCATTGAAGCAGCTCACTTTCTGTAAAATTCACGGTTTTCTATTTATAAAAGGTTTTTTTTTTAACCCTTTGATGCAAAACATGGGTCAAAAGTGACCCGGCTGAGTTTTTATCTTCTATATCTTTGCAATAAATTAATTCCATCATTCAGTATTCAAGGTATTCCTCAATTAACTTGTTTTTGATCATCATACATCCTTATTTTATTTTTTCCTTTCTTACTTTTTGAATAAAAACCCTTTTTGTATCACTACCCTTCTAATGCACAACATGGGTCAAAAACGACCTGCATTCATTTCCCAGGTTATTTCATGTATGGCTGAGTGTTTCTATGATATACTTTTGAAATAAATTCATTTTGTCATTTACTTTTCCAAATATGCAGTAAATATCTTGTTTTTGTTGAGCACAAATCATCATTTTTATTTTTCCTTTCTTAAGTTATGAACAAGCACAGCTTTTGTAATTCTACATCAAGTTTACACACATGGGTCAGAACCGACCCGCATGCATTTACTCCAGCGTTTGGTGGGAACTGTGAATTGTGCTTGTGTCAGACATTTCACAGCTCAGCACAGCGCCCTTTGCCCATCTCATACATGCAAGTAATGTTTTTCAATTGTTCTAACATTATCTTAGAAAAAAATTGATTATGTTTAGGTTCCCTTGAGAGTGAGTAGATTACTTGTCAGAAAGTTACAAGTAATTACTATTAGCTACCGAGCTGTTGACATATTCTACTTTAGTTAGCGAATTTTATTGTAGTTGGCTTAGCTAACTACATAGTTAATAAATAAATAACTGGGCCCATTCACTGCTAAAGTAATTACTTGAAACAAATTATTCTTATAGTCTTAAGACATTTAATTTTAAATCACACTTGGATGACCCATGTGTAGTAATATAAAAAGTATTTTTGTTCATAAAGTAGGAAAGAAAAAATTAAATTAATGATTTGTGGTAATTAAAAACAAGATATTTAAAGAATACTTGGAATATTCAATCATAAAATAAATTGATTTCAAAAGATAGAGCAAAGAAAAATTCAGTCAGCATGAAATAACCTGGAAAATGAATGCGGGTCATTTTTGACCCATTAGAAGGGGTGTGCATATGTTTGGCATCAAAGGGTTAAGTGCACAGGTTTTGGACTCTACACAAGAATCCAGCATCACCTCCTACACGAAAACACTGCCCACATTTGTGTATTGTGGCAACATTTTGAAGGAATCCTGCCAAGAACCGCTGCCAAGAACATGGGTTTCTGGCAATGACTATGATCTTCATAACAGAATAATGAGGGCAATATTAAACTTAAATGATGACAACGTGAAACTCGTTTAATGAACACTGATCAACTTATTAGCTAGTCAGCGATCTTGTTATTTCCTAGCTAGCTAACTTGTCATGTTGGCGTTTCACGGATGGAAAAATTCATTTGCATTAAAATACTGCTGATCACCACATTTCATTTCAAAATGGTCAGAATTGTTCCATTAAGGCTGAAGAGAAAACAGCTCCAGTGGATAGTGAACATTTTTGAAGATAAAAAAAATATAGTTATATGATGAAATTATAGACTGATTTGTCAGATCAAATGATATAGCGCTAATTGTTATGTCCTGAATGCTTATGTACGTTTGATATCCATTACCTCACTCATGTAAATCAAGCACCATTTGTTTTCTTTTTTGTTGAATGTTCTTTATTTTTCCATCTATACAACAGCTGACTCTACTACTTTATGTTCGAGTTATTAGTGCTAATCTGCACCGTTTTCAGAATACCCCAATTTTCAAAATCAATTCTACTATAATCGGCAGGTTTAGGTGGGAAAAAGTAAATTCATTAAAGCGAGCCGGCCTTTCAATTTCATAAAATCAGTGAAATTTAGTTCCTTCTGAAATTTGGTCATTGTGATAAACTCAACAAAAATAAAAAAACTTTACACTCGTTTCAAAGTCAATAATTTGAACATTTTGGAAAATAGGTTTGAAATAACGATTGTATTCAATTATCTTGTCATTAAAGATGCTATAGCATACAGATCATGTTTGTCATGGAATCGGTTCCACCGGAAATGCGACGACAATGTCCATGATCAAAAACTGTGAGTCACAACTTAATGAAATCATGTCAATATCGGGTGTGTCCTCCATGGGCGTTCACAACTGCGATACAACGTCTCCTCATGGATTGGATGATGCGTCTGAACACAGCTTGGGGAATGCGCCGCCATATTTGTACCAACATGGCATCAAGCTCCTGCAAGTTCTGTGGAGGGTTCCAGTGGTTCCTGTGGTGCCAGTTTGATGGAGACGTGTCTGGAGATTATGGATGGTCTGTCGACTGCATCCCATAACCCTCGCAACGTCAGTGACGGATGTTCCTGTATTCAGCATGCCAATGGCACGTTCACGCTGAATGTTTGACAGTCGTGGCATTGCAAATTAACGAATAATTAACCATAAAACCTTGTTTTTCTGAGATGACACTCTACTCTGCTACCGTGAGATCAATTGCACGTGTATCAATAGGTCACGTCACTTGTGTCACGTGGAAACGTTATTTTAGTGTGCAGTGCTCTCGCACGTGCTACGTAGGCCCGACCAGTAGAATGAATGTGTGACGTAATGCCCTTGACAATGCATTTAACCATAATCACAACAAGAACTCTTTCAAGAAAAGTTTCTAAACACTATTTGAAAAATAATGAGTGTCAAGTTTTTATTTTTGCTGAGTATATGTTTATTTCTGTAATATCTCACAAAATATCAGGCCATTCCGTGGCTGGGAAGTTATTTAATTTGAGGGGATTAAAGCAAATAATGTGCATGAAATCGCTCACTTTGCGCAGTAAAGCAGACAGAGGAAGTCCGTGTGTATGTGTATATGCATGTGCAGGTTACCTTGACCATGCACTGACAGTCGCATTCTGTCGCGAAACGAACAGCTGATCACACCAACGTGCTCACTGACTGCCAATATTTATGAGTTTGGTTCTGCATTTCCTTTCCTTCGTATATAACATAACGTCTTTTCTTCTCGTTTTCCATTACTGTAGTCAGTCTTTCACGTTTCATTCGCACACTCACGTCCTCCATTTTTCTCTCCTGTTTCAAATTTGTATCCCACAATGCTTTGCGCGAACGGGGAAAGCCCACCACGCGATGCATGACGTAGTATCTTGTATTGGGTCATGGTGAAGCAGGAAAAAACAGCAGAGAATTTGGAGTCACGGGGTAAAATTGGAAGTCTGTGATTCGAATTAAGTAGCTTTCGATCGACTAAACAAAATTAACTGGGTGTCGAGGAAAGTTCTTTTTATGACCTACATTTGAAAACTCTGAAAGGCAGTCTACCTTTAAATATGTAAAAAGTTAAAAATCCTAAAAGCTCAATATTACAATAATAAAATATTAAAATCCCAAAATCAAGGCTAGGAAAAAGATTCGCATACTTTTTTTCCAAGTACCACGAGCTGGCCTAGTGGTTAGCGTGTCGACCTCTTGACCAGGAGATCATGAGTTCTACTTGTGGGTGGGTCTTACCAAAGACCATCATAAAAATGGTACCTACTGCCATCTGGCAAGACACGAGTATATGAGTAGGGAAGTCAAACTCTCATGGTTACCAGAGGACACGCCCCCACTGTAACCCTAGCTATATAGACGAGATGCTGAGGGCTATGGAAACGGAGATCAGCACCGCACCCATACGCCTCGAAGAGCTGGGGCAAAGACTGCCTGGGAGACCAGATTCTGGTGTGAAAGGGACTTTGACTTTTGACTTGACTTTTTTTCAAGACTCTACAATTTATCTCAGGATCTATAACATTGCGGTGGTCAAGAAAGTTGGCTAATGTTACGTTTGAACATTTTATTTAGGATTTTATTGCGGAATTGCAGGATATACAAAGGCCTAAAGGTTAGAGAAGCAGCTTTGGGACCAAAGGGTTGCCGGTTTGATTCTCCGGACCAGCAGGAATGACTGAGGTGCCCTTAAGCAAGGCACCTAACCCCCAACTGCTCCCCAGACTGCTCTGGGTATGTTGTACATCGCTCTGGATAAAAGCGTCTGCTAAACGCCTGGAATGTAATCTTCAGCACAAATTCTAAATCCCAAGACAAGTCACTGTCTTTCTTGCAGTCTTTCTTGTTTTTCCACCAAAGCCTCAAACTTTGATTTTGACACTGATTTTAATTTAAACCGACCTGGGAGCCAGGAGTAATGTTGTAATGGCATGAACCTGCATTTAAAACTCATGAAGCACCTAAAATCTGTTGATATGTTTCACGGTTAATGATGTTAGCTCAAGTATACAGAAAGAAAACTGAACTAGTCACCAACTTTTTCTCTTCACTTTTAATGTCAAAAAAAAAATCCAAAAACCGATATTCATCAACTGTATCTTCAAAAAGCACAAATAAAACCCATTTCAAAGCATCTGGATGAACCCTGGACAACGGCTGCTGCTGGCAAGCCATTCAATTAAATGAGCGCAAGTGATCTTTTTTAACCATGCTGCCAAAATTGCGAGGGTTTCGCATTGATTGTGGAGTGAGTACAAGATGCAGTTGGACAGGTTGCACTCTGAGAAGCAACACAGATGAGCTGTAAATGCCCTCGTCAGATATTTGTCATCGTTTAAACGATGGCTATAAATTCCTGGTTACTCTCGGGTATACGCTGCGAATTAAAAAGCTGCTTAATTACATATTCTATAATTCTGTAATGAATGTACAATGTATCAGACATGTACAGCATCTTGCAAAAGTATACATCCCCTTGGTGTTTGTCCTGTTGTGTCGCATTACAAGCTGGAATTAAACTGGATTTTTGGAGGGTTAGCACCATTTCATTTACACAACATGCCTACCACTTTAAAGGGGCAAATTGTTATTTTTTTTTAAATTGTGACACAAACAGTAAATGAGATGAAAAAACAGAAATCTGGAGTGTGCATACGGTAGGTATTCACCCCCTTTCGTATGAAGCCCCTAAATAAGAGCTGCTCCAACCAATTCACTTCATAAGTCACATAATTAGTTGATTAAGATCCACCTGTGTGCAATCCAAGTGTTACATGATCTGTCACATGATGTCTGTATAAATCAACCTGTTCTAGAAGGACCCTGACTCTGCAACACGACTAAACAAGCAACATGAGAACCAAGGAGCACTCCAAACAGGTCAGAGACAAAGTTGTGAAGAAGTATAGATCAGGGTTGGGTTATAAAAAAATATCCCAAACTTTGCATATCCCAGAGAGCACCATTAAATCCATTATAGTAAAATGGAAAGAGCATGGCACCACTACAAACCTGACAAGAGAAGGCCGCCCACCAAAACTCACAGACCAGGCAAAGAGGGCATTAATCAGAGATGCAACAAAGACATCAAAGATAACACTGAAGGAGCTGCAAAGATCCACAGTGGAGATGGGAGAATCTGTCCATAGGACCACTTTAAGCTGTACAACCCACAGAGCGGGGCTTTATGGAAAAGTGGCCAGAAAAAGTCATTGCTTAAGAAAACACGTTTGGAGTTTGCCCAACAGCATGTGGCAGACTCCCCAAACACATGGAAGAAGATTCTCTGGGCAAATGAGACTAAAACTGATCTTTTTTACCATCATGGGAAATGCCATGTGCGGCGCAAACCCAACACCCTGAGAACACCATTCCTATAGTGAAGCATGGTGGTGGCAGCATCATGCTGTGGGGATATTCTTCATCTGCAGGGACAGGAAAGCTGGACAGGACTGATGGAAAGATGGATGGCACTAAATACAGGGCAATTCTGGACGAAAACCTGTTTGAGTCAACCAGAGGTTTCAGACTGGGATGAAGGTTCATGTTCGAGCAGGACAATGATCCTAAACATTCTGCTAAAGCTACACTGGAGTGGTTTAAAGGGAAACATTTAAATATCTTGGAATGTCCGAATCAAAGCCCAGACCTCAATCCAATTGAGAATCTATGACATAACTTGAAGATTGCTGTACACCAATGCACCCCATCTAACTTGAAGGAGTTGGAGCAGTTTTGCCTTGAGGAATGTGCAAAAATCCCAGTGGCTAGATGTGCTAAGCTAATAGAGCCATACCCCAAGAGACTTGCAGCTATAATTGCAGCAAAAGGTGGCTCTACAAAGTATTGACCTGGGGGGTAAACCCCCTCCCCCCCAAAAAAAAAACAAAAAATCCATTTTAACTTTAGCTTGTAATGCGACAAAACAGTACAAACACCAAGGGGGATAAATACTTTTGCAAGACACTGTATATGGGGATTGATTTGGTGTTTAGCTCGTTCAGCGGCGTCATGACCCAAGTGCCAAACTTTCACTGGATGTAAACAACCAAACTCCCTAGCTGATTATTTTCCTCTAGCAACACACCTTGCTGTGTTTTAATAAATGATAGATGTGGGCCCAGGTGTAAACATCTGTTCGTCTCAGCTATCTGCTCCTTTAACAGCACGTCCGAGGCCACAGGGTTGGAACTCATCCAGTTCTTCCATGAGTTCTCTTTACAGGAGCTTCATGAACTGGTCTTAAGAAAAGGTAAGAACTTTTCACGCCAACAATAATAGGAGCTAATCACAGTACCATAAGTGTCCTCAGGTGTTTTCAGCTTTGCAGGATTTGTTTAATATTCTCATATTACAACGTTGCACAATCTGGGATATATTTTATCATTCTTCATACATTTCCTTTCATGGCATTTCCTTTATCTTCAGGCTAAAATGAAAATGATCATATCTCGGTCCATGTGACATAAAACATATGAGCCTCATTTTTCTACACTGACAAGCGACTGCTCATGCTTGGGACATTTATAACAGCAGACCTGCTTGGGCTTCGTGGTACCATCTGCACCTCTAATGAAGAGCCAGCAACAAAATTCCTAATGCATTAGCGTGCAATGACGAATCTATTCACCTGCGAAACTCATCTGCGAGTTTAAAACTTTTAAAAATAGATGCATTTAACATCCACTGACTTGTTTTCGGGACTTCAACTGTGTAGATGTGGCTGATCTTAAGAGGAATTACTCATTGCACGGATAGGTGAGCCAGGATCATCCATCATTATGATAGATGGTTTGGCTCAAGGTGCTGGTGCTGTTTTGTCCTCATTAACACCAGAATATTGGGAAAGTCTTTACTCGAGTCAAATGTACTTTGCTTTCAAATCACTCTGGCTCCAAACACCTTGAGAAATGGCCTTGGCTATAGCAGCGTGGAAACATTTGCTTAAGTAATAATCATGACTTCAAGGGAAAGGACGTGTTGGCTCAGGTTCTCAGAAGGCTTTGAGGTCAAATCCCACAATTTAACAAACGGAGAGCCAGTGTTGAGTGAACCTTGAGTGAGATTCTTTGACCCTCAACACCTCAGCGACAGGACAACAAGAAGTCATAATCCCTGATTTAATACATTTATTATAAACCCACAATAAATAAATAGGGAAATCTCATTATCTCATTATCTCTAGCCGCTTTATCCTGTTCTACAGGGTCGCAGGCAAGCTGGAGCCTATCCCAGCTGACTACGGGCGAAAGGCGGGGTACATAAGTCGCCAGGTCATCACAGGGCTGACACATAGACACAGACAACCATTCACACTCACATTCACACCTACGGTCAATTTAGAGTCGCCAGTTAACCTAACCTGCATGTCTTTGGACTGTGGGGGAAACCGGAGCACCCGGAGGAAACCCACGCGGACACGGGAAGAACATGCAAACTCCGCACAGAAAGGCCCTCGCCGGCCACGGGGCTCGAACCCGGACCTTCTTGCTGTGAGGCGACAGCGCTAACCACTACACCACCGTGCCGCCCCAAATAGGGAAATAAGTGAATAAATAAATTATATATACAGTGGGTATAAAAAGTCTACACACCCTGTTAAAATGATAGGTTTTTCTGATGTAAAAAATTGAGACCATGGCAAATAATTTCAAAACTTTTCCCACCTTTAATGTGACCTATGACCTGTATAATTCAATTGAAAAACAAACAAATATGTTAGGGGGAAAAACATAAAAAATAAAAACATACCATAAGCTGGTTGCATAAGTGTGAACACCCTTAAACTAATACTTTGTTGAAGCACCTTTTGCTTTAATTACAGCATTCAGTCTTTTTGGGTCGGAGTCTATCAGCCTGCTACATCTAGACTTGCCAATATTTGCCCACTCTTCCTTGCAAAAGTGCTCCAAATCGGTCAGATTGCGAGGGTGTGTCTTGTGCACAGCCCTCTTCAGGTCACCCCACAGATTTTCAACTGGATTTAGGTCTGGGCTCTGGCTGGGCCGTTCCAAAACTTTTTTGGGGGGGTTATTGTCGTGCTGAAAGATGAAATTCCTCTTCATCTTCAGCTTTCTAGCAGACACCTGAAGGTTTTGGGCCAAAATTGACTGGTATTTAGAACTGTTCATAATTCCCTCCACCTTGACTAAAGGCCCTGTTCCAGCTGAAGAAAAACAACCCCAAAACATGATGCTGCCACCACCATGCTTCACCGTGGGTATGGTGTTCTTTTGGTGATGCGCAGTGTTGTTTTTGCGCCAAGCATATCTTTTGGAATTGTGGCCAAAAAGTTCAACCTTGGTTTCGTCAGACCATGACACATTTCCCCCACAGGCTTTTGGGAGAGTTGATGTATTTTTTTTTTTTTTTTTGCAAAATTTAGCCAAGCCTGGATGTTTTCTTTGACCCTACCTCATAGTCCAGACATATGGAGAATATGGGAGATTGTTGTCACATGTACAACCCCGATTCCAAAAAAGTTGGGACAAAGTACAAATTGTAAATAAAAACGGAATGCAATAATTTACAAATCTCAAAAACTTATATTGTATTCACAATATAACATAGACAACATATCAAATGTCGAAAGTGAGACATTTTGAAATTTCATGCCGAATATTGGCTCATTTGAAATTTCATGACAGCAACACATCTCAAAAAAGTTGGGACAGGGGCAATAAGAGGCTGGAAAAGTTAAAGGTACAAAAAAGGAACAGCTGGAGGACCAAATTGCAACTCATTAGGTCAATTGGCAATAGGTCATTAACATGACTGGGTATAAAAAGAGCATCTTGGAGTGGCAGCGGCTCTCAGAAGTAAAGATGGGAAGAGGATCACCAATCCCCCTAATTCTGCGCCAACAAATAGTGGAGAAATATCAGAAAGGAGTTCGACAGTGTAAAATTGCAAAGAGTTTGAACATATCATCATCTACAGTGCATAATATCATCAAAAGATTCAGAGAATCTGGAAGAATCTCTGTGTGTAAGGGTCAAGGCCGGAAAACTATACTGGGTGCCCGTGATCTTCGGACCCTTAGACGGCACTGCATCACATACAGGCATGCTTCTGTATTGGAAATCACAAAATGGGCTTAGGAATATTTCCAGAGAACATTATCTGTGAACACAATTCACCATGCCATCCGCCGTCGCCAGCTAAAACTCTATAGTTCAAAGAAGAAGCCGTATCTAAACATGATCCAGAAGCGCAGACGTCTTCTCTGGGCCAAGGCTCATTTAAAATGGACTGTGGCAAAGTGGAAAACTGTTCTGTGGTCAGACGAATCAAAATGTGAAGTTCTTTATGGAAATCAGGGACGCCGTGTCATTCGGACTAAAGAGGAGAAGGACGACCCAAGTTGTTATCAGCACTCAGTTCAGAAGCCTGCATCTCTGATGGTATGGGGTTGCATTAGTGCGTGTGGCATGGGCCGCTTACACATCTGGAAAGACACCATCAATGCTGAAAGGGTATATCCAGGTTCTAGAGCAACACATGCTCCCATCCAGACAACGTCTCTTTCAGGGAAGACCTTGCATTTTCCAAAATGACAATGCCAAACCACATACTGCATCAATTACAGCATCATGGCTGCGTAGAAGAAGGGTCCGGGTACTGAACTGGCCAGCCTGCAGTCCAGATCTTTCACCCATAGAAAACATTTGGCGCATCATAAAACGGAAGATACAACAAAAAAGACCTAAGACAGTTGAGCAACTAGAATCCTACATTAGACAAGAATGGGTTAACATTCCTATCCCTAAACTTGAGCAACTTGTCTCCTCAGTCCCCAGACGTTTACAGACTGTTGTAAAGAGAAAAGGGGATGTCTCACAGTGGTAAACATGGCCTTGTCCCAACTTTTTTGAGATGTGTTGTTGTCATGAAATTTAAAATCACCTAATTTTTCTCTTTAAATGATACATTTTCTCAGTTTAAACATTTGATATGTCATCTATGTTCTATTCTGAATAAAATATGGAATTTTGAAACTTCCACATCATTGCATTCTGTTTTTATTTACAATTTGTACTTTGTCCCAACTTTTTTGGAATCGGGGTTGTAGTACACAACCAGTACTTGCCAGAAATTCCTGTAGTGTTGCTGTAGGCCTCTCGGCAGCCTCTCTGACCAGTTTTCGTCTCGTCTTTTCATCAATTTTGGATGGACGTCCAGTTCTCGGTAATGTCACTGTTGTCCCATATTTTCTCCACTTCTTGATGACTGACTTCACTGTCCTCCATGGTATATCTAATGCCATGGAAATGTTTTTGTACCCTTCTCCTGGCTGATACCTTTCAACAATGAGATCCCTTTGATGCTTTGTAAGCTCTCTGCGAACCATGGCTTTTGCTGGAGGATGCAACTGAGTAAATGTCTGAACTTTATTTGGGGTCAATCAGAGTCATTTTAATTGATGGCAGGTGTGAACCCAAAAAGACTGAATGCTGTAATTAAATCAAAAGGTGCTTCAACAAAGTATTAGTTTAAGGGTGTGCACACTTATGCAACCAGCTTATTGTACGCTTTTTATTTTTAATATTTTTCCCCCGAACAGATTTGCTTGTTTTTCAGTTGAATTGTACAGGTTATAGGTCACGTTAAAGGTGGGAAAAGTTTTGAAATTATTTATTGTGGTCTCATTTTTTTTTTACATCAGAAAAACCTTTCATTTTAACGGGGTGTGTACACTTTTTATATCCACTGTAAATATATATATACAGTAGATTTACCGTCTTCTGCATACTTGATCTCACTGATGCTCATTGGCTAGTATCGATGTGATTGACAGGAACATGAGAGTATTCCACCCCCACCCAGACAACACGACCAGTTTTGCTCTTTTGGACTCCTGGCCTCAGGTGGTTGTGGTATCTCTGGGATTCAACCTCAACATTTCTGGATGATAAAGCAACCGCTGTTTTGTTGTGCCACTCGGGAGCTTTGGATTTCATCACTGCGACCAAAATTACTCCGTGTTGTCTGTTTTGCGTGTTTGGATCAATATGTAACTTGCAGTGTTTGTCGCTGGAAGTGTATATTACGGAGTGGTTTCGATGCTAATACGTTCATTTTGCACCTAAAGTTCATTTATTGCAGCGTTAGTACATAAAAAAAAAGAGGAATGGTGACTGCTGTTCCATCCTGACTGACTGCATGTGCAAAAGAATGCAACCGAAGGGCAAGTGTTCGAATTCATAGGGGCTTGTTTCGACTGTTTGAAAAGAAAATAAACATGTTGAAGTCTGGGAAAACCTTTCTGATATCGGTGATGAGCTTCAGGTTCACTCTAATACAAACACCCTCACTGGACACTTTATTAGGAACACCCATACATCCATAGACATATAAACAGACGCCGCATTGAGCTGGTGGCCCCGTTGCTGGGATACGTCAGAGTGTCCGCCATATTGGATGTGGCAGATCTTCCTCGTAAACCAATGCAAGTAAATGGACTGAACTTCATAAAGCCCCTTTCTACAATAATATTTAACTCGATGCCTTTTATTCACCCATTAAGACACACACGTATATATTTGGGAAACAAACAGGCATCAAAACATCATATATAACTTTTAATGTGATGGTTATAAATAGTGTGCGAAATACCCGTCAATATTCCGTGGGAGGTGTGACCTAAATTTCCTCAACATGCAGCAGGGCGATAGAGGGATCCTGCATGACGTCACTGCGCCGCGAGATTTCGGTAGTCGCCATATTGGAAGACCAAGTACACATCTATGCAAGTACATACATACATAAAACAAACTACACCTGAAATGTAGCCAGGGCCGGTTCTGCCCTAATCTGGACCCGGGTGCAACATCGCGCAACCCCCCCCCAAAAAAAACCCAAAACAAAACACACCAGTCTAAATCAGGACAACCAGTGTTCGAACTACAGGGGTACTCGGGGGATCCGAGATCCCCTGAAACAGACATGAGATCCCTTGAAAACATGATTTGGGAAATGTTGGGGGGGTCTCTAAAATATTGGCAAAATGATGTTTATTGACATAGCAATCGTGTGTGACGGGAAGCATTTGCATATCCGAAGTGTTGTTTACATCAAAGATAAAATAAACCGATATGACAACGACTGCTGCTGCCAGGTTGGTTGTTGAGTAGCCTGACTGTTTTTTTTTCTTGCGTGTGGTATCATTGTTGACGCGAGGTTGTTTTTTGAACATGCCAATGCGGACACGATTTCCCCTGATGAGTTATGACTTCAGACGCGATGCGTGTGTGGAGGTGTGGAGTCCGCGTGATATGTGCGTAAGTAAGATAGGCTTCTCATGTGTTTGGAGATCCGCGCTCCGAGACAAGCGCAAGCACCCCCCCAGGGAAAAAAAGGGACCCCCCCGAAAATATCGGCATAGTTCGAACACTGAGGACAACCATCACATAACTGGGCAATTCCATGTAAATGTCAACCTCACCATGCAAAAATAAAGCAACATGTAATACATCAAAACCACTCCCAGAGATATCACCTAGGCCTGTATTTTACAGATGTGAATAAGTTGAACCAATTTGTCACAAGAATTGTTCCCTTCGCCTTAATATGTCAGTCTTTCTTTCTTATAATGTAAAACCCAAGCTAAAATCAACTTTGATCATGTACAATTCTATATTATTGCCACAAGCCACAGAAATGTATGCTAAAATCCACAAAACAGCAAAACAATAGCCATCCTAAATATTATTTAAGAACTTTGATAGTTTTAGCTGATATTTAGAGAGTTTTTCAAAGGGTTATGGTGGTTAAATTGCTGATTCTCTAAACATACGCCATGTCTATTTCAGACGCGTCACATCCATAACGGAATTTCGTCACATCCATAACGCTGACTTTTCCTTCCGAAACTCTGCATGAAATACAAAATATTTTAAACAAAGATTTTTTTAATATTCACCTTGGACCCCTCTATCAAACGGATATCTCCATTTCGACATTAGGTTTACGATTTCACAGAGTTTGATAAAAATGTACAGCCACCCAAGAAAAGTGATACTTTTTCTGTCACATCCATAACGCATCTTTTATTGGCATTTTCTGGCATGCCCTAGATGTACTATGGGAATTGTTCTTGTTCTATCACTTCTCCAGTATGGTACAGCCTTAAAATATGCAACACCTGTTTAAATACTGGGAGACAATAAAACATGCACTGGGTCATTTGTTGCCATTTTGAGTTCAAGTGTCACGTCCATAACGCTGGAATTGCTCGACTATAACTATAAACATTTTAGATCAACCATTTTAACTAAATGGGCTATAATAAATAAGCCTGCAGGCAGCCACGGCGGACTGCCTCAGAAAAGTAACCATTTGTCCTACCTTAAAACTCGTTTTGCATTTTCTGCCTCCTTTTTTGTATTTTCGACCCTGCGTTTATTTTCTTTCCTTTTCTGAAAACCCGATTTGTGTCCAGACATTTTGTTCTGCTACCAACGAACTAACTCGTCAGGTCTCGTCTCTCGAGTCCGCGATGAAGGGCAACAATTGATACATTTTTACAAACAGCCAATAAACAGCCAATAGGGAGGTTGCAACGTTCAGGCTCTCCTTTGCTCACAGACACTCAGTAATGCACTTATTCTCTGTCTCCTGGCAGAAAGCTCCTTGGTTTGCTCCCCTTGTGTCTCAATCACAGCTGGTATTCTGAAGAATGACTTCTTTTCACCTTTCCCATCAGCTTTGTTGGAACACCCTAACACAGCACAAAAGTTTACCATTGTAGGTTTATGATGAATTAAGTGCCTCGTGGGTTTAAATTCCGCGCGCTGCCGTTATTTCCCCCTGATCACGAGTTTGTTGGTCTTCCAATATGGCGCAGGGTCTGTTTACTTCCGGTTTCCGGTGACGTCAGTGGGAAGGGTCTATACTGGAATCAAGCTATTGGAAACTTGTTTTTTTTAAATTCCGCTGCTACTATCGTAGGCTACTAACGATATCTACACATCAAGGCATGTTTTGGAGCTCAGCGGGGATCGTGTAGAATAATGTGCTGTGCTTACGCTGCTGAAACCGTGCCGTGCCATGCCGTCTCCGCATCACTTTCATTAAATGCCGTGCAGATAGGCTATAAAATGTCTCCAAAAACAATTTTTGCAATATACAGTGCTATATGGAAAAAAATTCAATTAAACCATATTACAATGGGATTGCTCCATGTGATTGCTTCACAGTCTGACATGCTTCCAATCTCTTCTATTTTTGAGTGTGCCATCACCATCTGACAGCTGGTGGTGAAATTGGTTGGGTGGGCTATGAAATAAATTATACCCATAGAAAAGAGTGGAAGCTGGGCCAAGGGCGTAGAATTGGCATGGATCTGTCAACGTCTCATCACCTAGCAGCACAGAAATGGTTAAATTATAAATAATATGACACATATGGTCAATGTGATTGGCTGTGCCCTGCTTTCACGTGAGACTCGGTTTGGTGTTAGCGCCGAAACTGGAAGCAGAACGTGTCCAAAGCCAGCGGCGAGCGAAAAACGTTCATCATAGTGTGGCACTGTATTCTCTAATTCTCACTGCTTATAACTATACACCTACCCGGTGGAGATGAGCTGGGAAACTGAAGACTGAAGGAACAGCTCCCTCTCTGATCCTGACTGTCTGACCTGTTCTGTCAAAATCCTCCGTTCTGAAGTGTTCACTGCAGAGCATGGATGACGGAGTAACAGAAAACCCTTCCCGTCGCACAGCTGTCTCCCACTGCTTTTTCATGGCTTTATTTTTGGGAAACCTACATAGTATGTGAAAAGTTAGCTAAGCAACTAACAACAATCAGCGTAGTTACGAAGGAAATACTTCGTTGTTTGGAGACAGGTTTCACCGAGCGGCTATTATGCGCGAGACTTCATATTAGCCACAAAGTCAGAAAAATCTGTTCGTAAAATTACGTTATAATGACCAAATACAATGAAAAGTATTTTTCCAGTCTCACCTGTGAAAGGTAATCCCATGTGATCTCGTTTGGACGGTAAACCTGTTGGTACAGTTAAACGCAGCACATGAATGAGGCATCTTTATTCTCGGCTACTGTCTAAACGCTATATCAGAGACGGTTGAAGAATCTCCACTTTGCCACATCCAATATGGCGGCGAGGATGACGTATGATTCTACGCAGAAGGCGGCGTCTATGTTTATATGTCTATGCATACATCCACTTGCTGTTTGATGCGGTTCTCTAATCAGCCAATCAGATACAAATCAAGAGCTTCAGCTAATTAATGTTCACACATCAGAATGGGAAAAATTGTGATCTCAAAGTGTGACTTTCTTTCACTGTGGCATGGGTGTTGGTTTGAGCCAGATGAGTATTTTTGGTTTGAGTATTTCAGAAACTGCTGACCTCCTGGGGTTTGTTTTCACACACAACTGTCTCTAGAGTTTACACAGAATGGTGTGAAAAACAAAAAACACTGAGTGAGTTGAGTGAGGGACAGTTCTGTGGGTGGAAACGAATGCCTCATTGATAAGAGAGGTCAGAGGAAAATGGCCGAGCTGCCAGGAAGCAGGATATAGCAACTCATAGCAACTCTTTACAACTGTGGTGAGCAGAAAAGAACAGGAATCCTATTAAAGTGGCCGGTGAGTCAAGATAAATCATA
Source organism: Neoarius graeffei (assembly GCF_027579695.1). Classification (NCBI taxonomy): domain Eukaryota; kingdom Metazoa; phylum Chordata; class Actinopteri; order Siluriformes; family Ariidae; genus Neoarius; species Neoarius graeffei. The sequence continues at coordinate 9,423,646 of NC_083569.1, forward strand.
TCCTACCACAAGTTTAGAAAAACTAACAAGGAGGAAACAAAATGAGTGTAACCTTTTGTAGCATACTGTGTATATGGAAAAAAAAAAACCATATCACCAAATCATTCAAGAAATTTTGGCTGTAAAAATATTATCCAATTATTCTGGTCGGGTCTTTATTTTCTCTTCATACGTTGATCGTATATTGTGTTCAGTGGCGGATTTAGCAAATTGGGGGCCCCAGGCGAAGGTATATATGGGGCCCCCCTCATCCGATCCAAAACAAAAAAAAATGTACCGACTGCATGGTGGATAGGCAGGTAAAGCTAATCTATAGGGAAGTAAAGGTTGGAGAGGAGAAAAAAAAAACATTCCCCTTTAAACCCTGCATACACTTCTTTACTCCAAAATGAAGATGGAAAGCAGAGAACACAAAAAGTGTAGCACTGCACAAACTAATAGTCATGATGGAACCCAACAGAGAATAAGATTTCAGATAACATCTGTCTTTGCCAAAATGCCAGGAAAACTAGCACTGTTTATTTTTTTTTTTTAAAGATCAGAACATTTCAAACATACTATAAATAAAACTATGTACATAGTTGTGTGTGTGTGTGTGTGTGTGTGTGTGTGTGTGTGTGTGTGTGTGTGTGTGAGAGAGTGAGTGTTTGTGTGTATGTGTGAGAGTGTGTGTGTGAGTGAGTTAGTGTTTGTGAGAGTGTGTGTGTGTGTGTGTGTGTGTGTGTGAGAGGGTGAGTGAGGGGAGGTAAGAAGTGTGGACTGAGGAGAGATGAGGTGGCATTTGGCTCTAAGCAACTCCATATCCATGTGAATGTATGTGTCAGTGAGTGAGAGAGAATGAGACAGTGTGTGAGAGAGAGAGTGTTCTGTGTGTGTGAGACAGAGAGGGTGAGTGAATGAATGAGAGAGTCATTTTCTTCGTGGTGGTCAACAGAAATGGGACACGCGCTCACCACCTCCGCTATGTTTTTTTTTTTTCAGAATTATTAGTCTGCTGCTCGTCTGCTGTGTTGGAGCTTGATGCCGCTCGCTCCCCTCCTGAATCAACAGCAGCTCCTCCTGCTCCGCTACAACATCCGAGTCAACCGACGGTGTTGACACATTAAAGAAAGTTGTAAGCTTGGGAAGTGCATCATTCTTTGATTTCGCCTCATCCCGCTTCCTCCTTTTTGTAGCACCACTTGGAAAGTGGCGCTTCATTTCGCTGATCACAAGTTCAAAACAATTCACCACAGTCGCTATTAGAAGTTCTCTGAATTCACTCACTCAGGTTCAGTTCACGTTCGTCACGCAATGTTCTCGGACTCGCGCGATCATTGCATGGAATAGTCCATTTCAACACAAACGGGGGGGGGGGGGGGGGGGTGTACAAATACTTCATTCCTTTGTATTTTAGTTTTTTGTCTTTGTTTCCGATTTAAACATACAAAATTACAATTTACAAACACAATGGCTTAGGAATGGATCTCTGTCCAAAGGCCCCCAAATCCCCAGCTGATTCGGGAAGGGGCAGCTGGTCTGGGGCCCTTGCCGAATGGGAAAGTTGGAGGGGCCCAAGACAATTGCCTACTTCGCCTCTATTGTAAGACCGCCTCTGATTGTGTTCATCTGTCATACAGTTAGGTCCATATATATTTGGACACTGACACAAATTTTGTTTTTTTTACCTGTTTACTGAAACATATTCAAGTTATAGTTATATAATGGACATGGACATAAAGTCCAGACTTTCAGCTTTCATTTGAGGGTATCCACATTAAAATTGGATGAAGGGTTTAGGAGTTTCAGCTCCTTAACATGTGCCACCCCGTTTTTAAAGGGACCAAAAGTAATTGGACAATTGACTCAAAGGCTATTTCATGGGCAGGTGTGGGCAATTCCTTCGTTATGTCATTCTCAATTAAGCAGATAAAAGGCCTGGAGTTGATTTGAGGTGTGGTGCTTGCATTTGGAAGATTCTGCTGTGAAGAAAACATGCAGTCAAAGGAGCTCTCCATGTAGGTGAAACAAGCCATCCTTAAGCTGCGAAAACAGAAAAAAACCATCCGAGAAATTGCTACAATATTAGGAGTGGCAAAATCTACAGTTTGGTACATCCTGAGAAAGAAAGAAAGCACTGGTGAACTCATCAATGCAAAAAGACCTGGACGCCCACAGAAGACAACAGTGGTGGATGATCACAGAATAATTTCCATGGTGAAGAGAAACCCCTTCACAACAGCCAACCAAGTGAACAACACTCTCCAGGAGGTAGGCGCATCAATATCTAAATCTACCATAAAGAGAAGACTGTATGAAAGTAAATACAGAGGGTTCACTGCACAGTGCAAGCCACTCATAAGCCTCAAGAATAAAAAGGCTAGATTGGACTTTGCTAAAAAAGCATCTAAAAAAGCCAGCACAGTTCTGGAAGAACATTCTTTGGACAGATGAAACCAAGATCAACCTCTACCAGAATGATGGCAAGAAAAAAGTATGGCGAAGGCGTGGTACAGCTCATGATCCAAAGCATACCACATCATCTGCAAAACACGGCAGAGGCAGTGTGATGGCTTGGGCATGCATGGCTGCCAGTGGCACTGGGTCACTAGTGTTTATTGATGATGTGACACAGGACAGAAGCAGCCGGATGAATTCTGAGGTATTCAGAGACATACTGTGTGCTCAAATCCAGCCAAACTGATTGGTCGGCGTTTCATAATACAGATGGACAATGACCCAAAACATAAAGCCAAAGCAACCCAGGAGTTTATTAAAGCAAAGAAGTGGAATATTCTTGAATGGCCAAGTCAGTCACCTGATCTCAACCCAATTGAGCATGCATTTCACTTGTTAAAGACTAAACTTCAGACAGAAAGGCCCACAAACAAACAGCAACTGAAAACCGCTGCAGTAAAGGCCTGGCAGAGAATTAAAAAGGAGGAAACACAGCGTCTGGTGATGTCCATGAGTTCAAGACTTCAGGCAGTCATTGCCAACAAAGGGTTTTCAACCAAGTATTAGAAATGAACATCTCATCTCATCTCATTATCTCTCGCCGCTTTATCCTTCTACAGGGTCGCAGGCAAGCTGGAGCCTATCCCAGCTGACTACGGGCGAAAGGCGGGGTACACCCTGGACAAGTCGCCAGGTCATCACAGGGCTGACACATAGACACAGACAACCATTCACACTCACACCTACGGTCAATTTAGAGTCACCAGTTAACCTAACCTGCATGTCTTTGGACTGTGGGGGAAACCAGAGCACCCGGAGGAAACCCACGCGGACACGGGGAGAACATGCAAACTCCACACAGAAAGGCCCTCGCTGGCCCCAGGGCTCGAACCCAGGACTTTCTTGCTGTGAGGCGACAGCGCTAACCACTACACCACCGTGCCGCCAGAAATGAACATTTTATTTACAATTATTTAATTTGTCCAATTACTTTTGAGCCCCTGAAATGAAGGGATTGTGTTTAAAAAATGCTTTAGTTCCTCACATTTTTATGCAATCATTTTGTTCAACCCACTGAATTAAAGCTGAAAGTCTGAACTTCAACTGCATCTGAATTGTCTCATTCTCATCTCATTATCTCTAGCCGCTTTATCCTTCTACAGGGTCGCAGGCAAGCTGGAGCCTATCCCAGCTGACTACGGGCGAAAGGCGGGGTACACCCTGGACAAGTCACCAGGTCATCACAGGGCTGACACATAGACACAGACAACCATTCACACTCACACCTACGGTCAATTTAGAGTCACCAGTTAACCTAACCTGCATGTCTTTGGACTGTGGGGGAAACCGGAGCACCCGGAGGAAACCCACGCGGACACGGGGAGAACATGCAAACTCCGCACAGAAAGGCCCTCGCCGGCCCCGGGGCTCGAACCCAGGACCTTCATGCTGTGAGGCGACAGCGCTAACCACTGCACCACCGTGCCGCCCTGCATCTGAATTGTTTTGCTCAAAAGTCATTGTGGTAATGTACAGAACCAAAATTAGAAAAATGTTGTCTCTGTCCAAATATTTATGGACCTAACTGTATGTGCATATGATTTAATCCCCCCTGTCGCTTACCATAATGCACAACATTGAGTTGTGCTGTTTCACTATGAAGTGCATTCTGCTTCAACATAAACACCACACAAAAATGTCTGGTTTGCGAAAGCCAATAGAAAGTTGCGTTTATTTTCTTTCTCTGGTTGTTGAAAATACTCGTTTACGAGGCAGAGAAAAGAAAAGTCCCTGACATGAAGTCTGATTTGTCCACTGCTGAGATAGAAAGTAGTGCACCAGTTTCAGAAAACAACACAGGAGCAAGCCAGAAATGTTTTATGGGAAGATTTATTTTTTTTTACTTTGAATAAAAGTATCACAAACTAAAAATTCATAACTCTAAACCCACGGCAAAGAAGCGCATATGGTTACGGATGCTAGAACTTATTTGAATACCTACAGCTATCCTGCACACACGCCAGCTCGATTTTTCATTCTTCTCCTTTATCACAAATCCGTCATGACAGAAAACGACTCAAAACACGACTTATCGTGACTAGTAGAAGCGTCGCCAGGCAGGTCGCCTGCTGCAACCCAGAGCGACGCTCGACACGTTCATTAATCTGCTTCAGCATGAAATGTACGCACATGTTTCATAAACAAGTAGGCATGTCAGACGCTCGCTGGCTGAAATGTCCAAATCTGTCATTGCTTAACTCTTGAATATTTTCTATCATTAAAAAGCTTATAATCTCTGTTTTCCAAAGAAATGCATCTCCTTAAGATTTGTTCAGTACTTTGGGAGGAACAGCAGGTTGAAGTCGGTACAACAGAGTAAAAACTCGGGAAACTGAAAGCAATCAGTCTCTCTCTCTCTCTCATGATCATTTTTTACTTGTGAATATCAATCAGATCATTTTAACAGGGATGTTCTCTCGCTCTCATTGTTTCTGATGAAACATTCAGCAAAATTTTCTGTCTGCTAGTTTTGATGTTATGCTTCAGGGGAGACTTTGAAGTGAGTTTTCAGAGCTTTACCTACTTATTTTTTCAAATCAAACTGATTCATATAAATGAATAAATAACTATTTTAGACTATAACTGGAGTTGTTTGGATGAAAAATATTGAGATCTTCGTGGTCGGAATGAGATTTTAAATAAAAAACCAGAAGTCAGGAATCCAAGTGTCAATTTCAGTTCAGTTAATGTGAATTGTTTTGTTTATTGGATGTGGATCACAGTTTTTTCAAGGTTCGCCTTGAAAGCTGTGAATATTAATCGAAATAATAATTTATATTCTTTCATATAAACACTAGTAGGCCCTACGTTTGAGAAATACAAAGGCCTACAGAGCACAAAGAGGGGATTAGAAATAATCTTTTATTAATTTTTGATTTGATAGCGAATGGAAGATATGAACTATATTCAATGCTTATTTATGCATATTTTATAAGTAACATTGATTTCTCCTTCTTTGTGATGTATAAATGAGAGCTAAGATCAGCTTTATATTGCAGATAATAAGTCCATTTGGTGAAACTTTGAAGAAGAGGGTGTACCAATTTAACATTTTTTTGTGGTCAGAAGTTTACATACGGTGACATGAATGGCATCTTGGATATGAATGTCACTGCAATATTTGGGCTTTCAATGATTTCTCTGAACTGTTCGTTTTCTGTGGCGAAATGATTGTACAACATATTTCTTTAATAGAAAAAAAAACATGAATTTAGTGCAGAAGTTTTAATTTATTTTGGATTTTCTGAGATCAACACAGGGTCAAAATTATACATACAGGGTCAAAGATTTACATACGCTCACTTAAATTATTAATTCAGAGGTGCTGAAACTTCCAAAACGTCTCTTATCTTGCCAAGGCCGAGGTCTCTTAACTTCCTGTTAGTGATCATGATTGACTACAGCTGGTAGCTTCTCTGTGCCTTCATAGAAAGGGTTTGTTTACAGCACTCATTGGATTGACCAACACACAGTAAAATGGAAAACTGCAAGGAACTCAGTGCAGATCTGAGAATGAGGATTGCAGATGTACATAACTCCGGAATGTCTCTTGGAGACATTTCTAAACAACTGCAGATCCCAAAATCAGTTCAAACAATTGTACGTAAGTTACTGAGAGGTGTAGTCACATTGCCAAGCCACTTTGCTTCAAGAAAACCCAAACTGTCACCCTCAGCTGAAAGGAAATTGGTTTGGATGGTCAGGAACAACCTGGGAACCACCATGGCACAGCCCTGATATGAACTGGAAGCTGATGGATCACTGTCTACAGTTCAGTGAGTTTTATATCACCATGGACTAAGAGGCTGCTATCCAAGAAATAACCCCCTGCTCCAAAATTGACACCTTCAAGCTTAACTAAAGTTTGAAGCTGACCACATGGACAAAGAAAAAGCCTTCTCATGGAAAGCTGTATGGTCAGATGAGACAAATATTGAGTTGTTTGGCCACAATGACCACCATGTACAGAGGAACACTGTACCAGCTGGTGGTGGTGGTAGGATCATCATGCTCTGGGGCTGTTTTACTGCCAGTGGAACTGGTTCATTGCACAAAGTGGATGGAATAATGAAGAAGGAGGACTACCTCAGAATTCTTCAGCATAAACCATCAGAGACTTGGAACTTGGGAGTTACAACAGGACAATGAACCCAAGCATGCATCAGAGCTGGTTGTGGAGGATAAGGCAGGCTAACATTAAGCTTAAAACAAGTCCTGACTTCAACCCTATTGAAAATATATGGACCGTGCTTATAAGTCGAGTCCATGCCAAGAAAAAAACAAATTTAATTGAACTCTACCAATTCTACCATGAAGAGTCATGAAATATCCAACCAGAATTCTGCCAGAAGCTTGATTTCAGAAAACCCAAAGAAAATTGCGCACTGAATTCTAGTTTTTTTTTTTTATTAAAGATTTCAAAAATTCTGCCACAGAAAAAGAACAGTTCAGAGAAATCATTGAAAGCCCAAATATTCAATATAATAATATCCAAGATGACATTAAAGGTCATAGGCAACGGTTTTCAATTTATGCACATTTGAAACTTTATATGTTAAAAAACCCTCTGTAATTTTCTTCTGGTCCCAAGAACTATTGTTAATAAGTGATAATTAAAATAAGTTAGTGCGGATTGCGGCGAATTTCTGTTCGGCGATTTTCGTGACCACTTGGCGCGTGACATCATTCAAGACAAACAAACCGCTTGAGTTGAGTCCACTTGTGTTTACTTGCATTGTCGTTCAGCTTGAGTGCAGACGTGTGTTTGGGAATTTCCAAAGAAAAACCATGCCTTATTGTTGTGCAGTGAACTGTAACAACGGGACCGGTTCAGGAAGAAGTTTTTACCTTTTTCTGAGAGAGGAGAAGAGGCGGAGCAAGTCGGTTGGCTTTTTCCGAAAAAGGAGAAGAGGTGGAGCAAGTGGGCTGGCTTTTTCTGAAAAAGGAGACGAGGTGGAGCGAGAGGGTTGGCTTTTTCCGAAAAAGGAGAAGAGGCGGAGCAAGTGGGTTGGCTTTTTCTGAAAAAGGAGAAGTGGCGGAGCAAGTGGGTTGGCTTTTTCCAAAAGAGGAGACGAGGTGGAGAGAGTGGATTGTACGCGTGAAGCCAGGGTTATTTTTTTCTGGAAGAGGAGACGAGGCGAAGAGAGTGGATTGTGCGTGTGAAGCCAGAGGGTTGGCTTTTTCCGAAAAAGGAGAAGAGGCGGAGAGAGTGGATTGTGCGTGTGAAGCCAGAGGGTTGGCTTTTTCCGAAAGAGGAGAAGAGGCGGAGAGAGTGGATTGTGCGTGTGAAGCCAGAGGGTTGGCTTTTTCCGAAAGAGGAGACGAGGCGAAGAGAGTGGATTGTGCGTGTGAAGCCAGAGGGTTGGCTTTTTCCGAAAAAGGAGAAGAGGCGGAGAGAGTGGATTGTGCGTGTGAAGCCAGAGGGTTGGCTTTTTCCGAAAGAGGAGAAGAGGCGGAGAGAGTGGATTGTGCGCGTGAAGCCAGAGGGTTATTTTTTTCTGGAAGAGGAGACGAGGCGAAGAGAGTCATAGCTGCCAACATTCCAAAATTGTAAATAGTAATACAAGGTTGGGTACTGAGTCTTGGTGGGGGGTTGGGGGGGGGCAAAGCCCCCCCCCCGCCGCCAAAGCTTTCTAGCAAAACTACCCTGAAAAATCACACTAAAACAAAATAGTTTGACAAAATTTATTCTACAAACTAAACTATCATCTTACATTAATTTGCAAAGTTCTTTTCAACAATGTATGAAAATAGTCAGTGAATCAGGCAAAAACTTCAAACAATGCAATTGGCACATATAACTTTTGACAAAGTACACATTAGAGAAATAGACTAGAGCTTACTCAGTCAATAGATGTTATTGCACCACATAAACTTGGCAATATCTAACACCATTCGGAAATGCTTTTCTGAGCAAGGGCCCAACATGACTAGCAACGGCTAGGGGAATGTTGTGTTCAATGAAAAAAGACGTGAACAAATATTCGGCCCAGATTGTTGACAGTTCATTTGAAGTGGCCACCCATTTCGTTAGTTTTGCAGTCTTTGAAATATTGTCCGTGCTTTCCTTGTGAAGGGAGGTTTTCACATGTGTTACGATATCAGAACGCCCGCCATGACTGATAGAAATGTCTCGCCGACATGGAGCACAAAACGCGTAGTGATCGCCCTTACTTGACGTAGAAATGAAGGGAAACTCCTCTCGGTACGAGTCCTTGAAGCGCTGGCCCTTCCCCTTAGCCATGCTTTCTTTAGAGATTAGTACTACGCTACATCTTCATAACAAAAGCTTGAAACGCCATGCTTTGTTCAGAAACTTCGTGAACAAAGGCCAGACGATAGCGTGCCATGGATGATCTTATAGACCCCTTCGCATGTTTGTAAACAAACTGACCGTTGCTAGGATGCGCGCGCAGCCTGGACTCAGAAACAATGGCGCTGCCCATAGACTGGCATTATGAGCTGTCAGATTATGCAAAACAATTGTCGTTACAAGATCGAGAATGCTACATAAATAAGTTAACTCTAACAAGTGGACATCGCCTACTGGATCCGTATTTAATTAAAGAGTGGACGGACGATGTTAGTAAGTTCCCTGGTATACAACGGCTAGATATATACTCGTACCTTATTGACAAGACTTCAGTGTACACCCACGAAAAACTTCGTGCCTACAAGTCTTTAGACGCATATGATTGTTATGTGCGGGCATGTACAGAACGTGTTTTACACTGAAATTGTTTTAATCAAATTATGCCAGTGATGTGATGGCAATGTGGCTTTAGCTACAACAGCAAATACCAACACTAAACAGCAATTTGCAGGAGGTAATGGCATGAAAGGAATGATAGTGTAAAGAGTGCAGCTAAGAGAAATCAGAGCTGCGTAAAAAGCGAGAGGCAGAGAGCAGAAATGAAACTGAACGGGGCGGGAGCTAGGTTAGAGCAGTCAACGTAAGTTGGCATTTAGAGTGAGGGCACACAATTTTACCTTTCCATCCTTGCTTTAAAATTGTGATTTTCGGCATACACAAATAATGATGGCACAAAATCTGGACTGCTTGAGTCAAGCGAGACCTCTCCTACAAACAAAATTGCATGCAAAGCTAAGTTAACATGCTAACAATATTCATTACATTGTGTAACCTTGACCCAGCTAATCAGACAAACGTTACCAAAGTATTTTGCTACATCAATAAACGAAGACTAGAAAGAATAAAAAAGAGATTTAATAAATAGCCTGATCTTACCTGTGATGAAGTGGGCGCTGCAAACCCGCGCATTTTTGATAGTGCTTTCATCACAGTCTACACGTTTGATGGCTTGTATCCATAGACGTCGGCGATTTTTTTGGAATGGGTGAGATCCTGCTGGAATTCTGTACATTTTAACCCCATCACTGCTACGATTCTGACACCCGACAACACAACAACTAGGCATTTCTTCCAAATATTTCTTCTCGTCTGACCGTCGCTGAGTCTTTTTTGAGTCCAGGCTGCGCGCATAATTTCCTCTTACGTATGAATGACGTTTACTGCGAAGGGGTCTATAGCATCATTGATTGGCTGAGAGAACAAGCAATAGCCAATGAAATTTGGCGTAGTATCTGCCGCTTGGAACGAAGCGGTGTTTTATCAAATACGAATCCCACCGGTGATAGACTTTGAAAATGACCCATGAAAATTTTCAAAATCGTATTTTATTGTAGTAAATTTGTATTTTCGTAATCAAAACGACAAATCGTAATAAATACAATTTATTCGTAGTAGTTGGCAGCTATGGAGAGTGGATTGTGCATGTGAAGCCAGAGGGTTTGCTTTTTCCGAAAGAGGAGAAGAGGTGGAGAGAGTGGATTGTGCGCATGAAGCCAGAGGGTTGGCTTTTTCCGAAAGAGGAGATGAGGCAGGGAGAGTGGATTGTGCGCGTGAAACAAAATCAAGCAGTCAAAGAAGAAACGGACCAGCAACGCTCAAGCAAAAAGCAGAAGATTGGATATTTCCTTGCTTAGAGTAGGCTATAAATCAGGGGTGGGCAATTATTTTTTCCATGGGGCCACATGAGAAGCAGAAAATTTTGTGGCGGGCCGGACCAAAAGGCTGAACTAAATTCTGCATAATATTAATTGTATTTCTTTATATAAAGCAGTAAATAACATTCTTTTTACAAGCTGCTGAGACGGGTAAGAGTATGGAAAAAACGAGGTTGCCTTACAAAAAATGTCATTTATTCAATCAAATTTCCCAAAACAATGGTTAATAAAATGTGAACGTTTGTACCATTTTTTTTCAGTCACATTCACCCCAAAACACAATAAAGACATCACAATATTGTCTTTCTACTCCAAATATCAAGCAAGATACATCATATTATAATAATGATGCCGTGTCGATTTGGTGTAGGTATCAGATCTACAGATCGGCTGGGGCTCCGGCGCCTGCTGGTGACGTCACACTATGTGATTGGCTGGACCGTTTGAAGGATGACGTACAAGTTTGTGGTTGGTCTGGGCAAATTACAGAAGTAGTTATCGCGGGATTAGGTTTCCATGTCATGTTCATGTCGCGCGCATTGCGTTTTTGTTGAACACAACTTCAAAATAAAAGCAATGCACATTCAGTCCATGCATGAGGTAAAATTAGAAAATACGTTTATTTTGTAATTTCTAATTCACCTTACGCAGGCCGGTCAGAATGAACCAAAGGGCCGGATGCGGCCCGCGGGCTGTAAAATGCCCTGGTCTGCTATAAATAGTATAATGCCGCGGATGGCAGGCTAATGTGGCCTACCGGCACACTGTCAAGTAATCATTACCTATATCCACTAGGGAGGGCGGTTTAATTATTCTTCAAAAGGGCTCTTATTTAGTATTACGACGAAAGTAGGAATTTATCATAACTACCAGGATAAATCGTTTGGGCGTGAGTCTTGTTGAGGTCCGGGGTCACCGCGATCAGAGTCAGCCGAATCGCTGTCTGATTCCGAGGCCGCATGGTCAAACCAGTGAACCACATTCACCGATTCCTTCGCAACGGCCATAGGTTCATACATATACGGTTTCACCTCTCGATATTCAATTTGGAGAGTTCCTACTTCAAAATCGCTATCACTTTCAGACATTTTACACAACCTCTCACGACCAAAGTCCATACACTTGTGCTCGGTTCGCAAGTAAACACAGAACTGCTCCCGGTCTCTTTGCCTTGAATGACGTCATGACGACGGTCCCCTGGCGGTGAAAGTGCGCATAATTGAGATGTAAATAAACCTTCGGAAATTGGGCAAAACAGTATATTTTAACCATTTTATTCAATTTTAGGGTGCACATTAGACACTAGGAAGATTGAATTCGCTTTTTGGGTCGTTCTTCTAGACAATTTATGCTGTGTTCACACTGTGTTCACACGTACGAAAGTGGTATAACTGTATCGATACAAAGTATACCGGTACAGTTTAGTGCATCTGTCCACACTAGCGAGAAATGTTTGCGGTTTTCTTTCACGGTAGTTGAAATGCGCGTGCGCGAAATGTTTCCGTGGTTACCGAGTAACTTCCTTCCGAGAATATATGGCATCTGTTATTCCGTGATCTCGAGAAAACAAAACAATTATTCCGTGATCTCGAGAAAACAAAACAATTATTTCACGATCTCAGCTGGATCACTGTATCTCCGTCGGTAGAGACGAAGCCGGGCCAGTCTTCTGCGGAGGTGCCGCGGACTAATTTTGAAATTATCCCTTATTAAAAGACTTAATGCAATCTCTCCCTGTGTCAACCCCTGATCAAAATATTGCCTTATTAGGTGATCGATTATTCCAGACATTCTAATGGCCAAAGTTGCGTCTATACAGAATGAGAAATAGCCCCAAAGTCAGCATATCACAAGTGTCTTGGCGCACCTGAATGAACCATTTCTCAGCTGTTTACTCGAGATCACGGAATAATTGTTTTGTTTTCTCGAGATCCCGAATTAGTTGTGTTGTTTTCTCGAGATCCTGAATTATGTTGTTATCTCGGGATAACAAGGTGAATAAAAAAAAAAGGATTATATGAAGGGCCTCTCTCGGCTTCCGTACGGATGAAACAACGCGTGTGTGCTTTTTGTTGTTAATGTACAGTCTGTATTTCTGGTGGTCATTTATTCAGTCGAATCGTATAAAACGCGCGAGGCAGTTGAGAAAGAAACAAACGAATCTCCGTTCTTCACTATTTTATTCAGCGAAGACATCGATTGAGGTGTGTGACTTTGCGCATGCGCATTATATTTGTATCGATACAGAGCCGCTTCATCTGTCCACACTACAGCGAAGCGCTACAGTACCGATACTGTACCGGTACGAAACCCATACATTTGTGGGTTTCGTACCAATACAGTTATACCGCTACAGTACCGGTATAGTTGCTAGTGTGGACATGTGTTGCGGTACGAAAGTAGTTTCCTATCGGTACAAAATCCCTAGTATGAACAGGGTAAAAGTTGATATTCTACGTTTCACCTCCGACCATTGCCTATGACCTTTAATGTCACTGTATGTAAACTTCCGACCACAGCTGTAATTAGCATAATTAATACGAATTAAATACTTCTCTGCAGAAATGTTTTTTTTTGTTGTTGCTAATTTTTCAAACTTTGTATTCAGTATACAACCGTCTATGTGCTGCCAATTTCCATGTAAATATCTTGAAAAATAAAAAGTTATTAAGAAGAAACATTTGATCTCATTTTGTGATCCTCGTGCATAATATTATGGACGTTTTCTAAAAATTAATCCGTTTCTTCAATCTTTGATTTGGAACATCTCAAGAACGGATAAACATATTTTAATTCTTTAAAAAGTTTGTTGTTCTGTGATAATTTCTGAATTCGGTGACAGCAGTCTCAAGCAACATGGATTGAATTTCAGTCTTCACCTGATATGCCAAACCCAAGTTAGATTACTTTAATCAAAGTAGTTCTGAGTCGAAGGGAAATGGAGAATACAGTGGTGCTTGAAAGTTTGTGAACCCTTTAGAATTTTGTATATTTCTGCATAAATATGACCTAAAACATCATCAGATTTTCACACAAGTCCTAAAAGTAGATAAAGAGAAGCCAGTTAAACAAATGAGACAAAAATATTATACTTGGTCATTTATTTATCGAGGAAAATGATCCAATATTACATATCTGTGAGTGGCAAAAGTATGTGAACCTTTGCTTTCAGTATCTGGTGTGACCCCCTTGTGCAGCAATAACTGCAACTAAATGTTTCTGGTAACTGTTGATCAGTCCTGCATACCAGCTTGGAGGAATTTTAGCCCGTTCCTCCGTACAGAACAGCTTCAACTCTGGGATGTTGTTGGGTTTCCTCACATGAACTGCTCGCTTCAGGTCCTTCCACAACATTTCGATTGGATTAAGGTCAGGACTTTGACTTGGCCATTCCAAAACATTAACTGTATTCTTCTTTAACCATTCTTTGGTAAAACGACTTGTGTGCTTAGGGTCGTTGTCTTGCTGCATGACCCACCTTCTCTTGAGATACAGTTCATGGACAGATGTCCTGACATTTTCCTTTAGAGTTCGCTGGTATAATTCAGAATTCATTGTTCCATCAATGATGGCAAGCCGTCCTGGCCCAGATGCAGCAAAACAGGCCCAAACCATGATACTGCCATCACCATGTTTCACAGTTGGGATAAGGTTCTTATGCTGGAATGCAGTGTTTTCCTTTCTCCAAACATAACACTTCTCATTTAAACCAAAAAGTTCTATTTTGGTCTCATCCGTCCACAAAACATTTTTCCAATTGCCTTCTGGCTTGTCCACGTTATCTTTAGCAAACTGCATATGGGCAGCAATGTTCTTTTTGGAGAGCAGTGGCTTTCTCCTAGCAACCCTGCCATGCACACCATTGTTGTTCAGTGTTCTCCTGATGGTGGACTCATGAACATTGACATTAGCCAGTGTGAGAGAGGCCTTCAGTTGCTTAGAAGTTACCCTGGGGTCCTTTGTGACCTTGCCGACTATTACCCGCCTTGCTCTTGGAGTGATCTTTGTTGGTCGAGCACTCCTGGGGAGGGTAACAGTGGTCTCGAATGTCCTCCATTTGTACACAATCTGTCTGACTGTGGATTGGTGGAGTCCAAACTCTTTAGAGATGGTTTTGTAACCTTTTCCAGCCTGATGAGCATCAACAATGCTTTTTCTGAGGTCCTCAGAAATCTCCTTTGTTCATGCCACGATACACTTCCACAAACATATATGTTGTGAAGATCAGACTTTGATAGATCCCTGTTCTTTAAGTAAAACAGGGTGCTCACTCACACCTGATTGTCATCCCATTGATTGAAAACACCTGACTCTAATTTCACCTTCAAATTAACTGCTAATCCTAGAGGTTCACATACTTTTGCCACTCACATATATGTAATATTGGATCATTTTCCTCAATAAATAAACAATCAAGTATCATATTTTTGTCTCATTTGTTTAACTGGGTTCTCTTTATCTACTTTTAGGACTTGTGTGAAAATCTGATGATGTTTTAGGTCATATTTATGCAGAAATATAGAAAATTCTAAAGGGTTCACAAACTTTCAAGCACCACTGTAGGTGTACTATACACAAAGTCTGGGAATATTCAGCTGAAACTACAGCAAGAGACAGGGTTGAATCTCTGCCTAAAGTGTTTATGCAAACAAAAATGAACTCCCCAAGGTTAGTGTGTTCATAATTATGTACACATTTTATACTTGCCTCAAAATATCACCCATTATATACAAAAAAAATCCAAAACAAAAAACACCTCTTGCAGTTGTGTTTGATTAGCAGATGTACTGCGTGCACCGTTTGCTCTCCAGCTTGCAAGGTTTGTATCAAAATAATCAATAATTCAACAATAAAATTCAACAATTAAAAAATACAAACATAATACACACCGGGCGGCACAGTGGTGTAGTGGTTAGCGCTGTCGCCTCACAGCAAGAAGGTCCTGGGTTCGAGCCCCGGGGCCGGCGAGGGCCTTTCTGTGTGGAGTTTGCATGTTCTCCCCGTGTCCGCGTGGGTTTCCTCCGGGTGCTCCGGTTTCCCCCACAGTCCAAAGACATGCAGGTTAGGTTAACTGGTGACTCTAAATTGAGCGTAGATGTGAATGTGAGTGTGAATGGTTGTCTGTGTCTATGTGTCAGCCCTGTGATGACCTGGCGACTTGTCCAGGGTGTACCCCGCCTTTCGCCCGTAGTCAGCTGGGATAGGCTCCAGCTTGCCTGCAACCCTGTAGAAGGATAAAGCGGCTAGAGATAATGAGATGAGATGAGATAATACACACCTAACCTTCATATCAGTTATCAGCAAAACAAACAAGTGCAAAAGTTTGCACCCCCACCCCTTGTTCTATCATTTTTTAAAATGCAAAACAGCACAAGTATGTTTGTTTTCAGAATTACAAATGAAAGACAAGTATAATCATATGATGCAAAGAACTATTCCTCTATAGTGTACACACCCCGCTAAAATGATAGGTTTTTCTGATGTAAAAAAAATGAGACCACGATAAATAATTTCAAAACTTTCCCCACCTTTAATGTGACCTATAACCTGTACAATTCAATTGAAAAACTTACAATAAGCTGGTTGCCAAGTGTGCACACCCTTAAACTAATACTTTGTTGAAGCACCTTTTGATTTAATTACAGCATTCAGTCTTTTTGGGTTCATACCTATTATTAAAATGACTCTGATTAACCCCGAATAAAGTTCAGACATTTACTCAGTTGCATCCTCCAGCAAAAGCCAGGGTTCACAGAGAGCTTACGGGACATTCCACCGAATGGGTGCCATTTGCTTGTTGTACCACTCCCAAATTAAACTTAATTTGTTATATCTTTTCAACACTGATTATTATAACACACATTTAACTATTCAAAATGTGTACTGGTCAACCTCAGGCTACGCTACAAGGTTTGGAAGTCAAAGATGGCTGCATTTTTTTCAGTCCTGTTACCAAAACTCTGAAAGTAACAGGACTGAGTTTTTAGCCTAGGATTAGCTAATACATGGAATTAAGCCACATGGCGTCATCGCTAATAGCATGACCACACTTGGCACATTCTAGTGATTTACCAAAAATCTGTATTTTTAAAATAAACAAATATCATCTAAGAAATAATTTAAGTAACAGGACAGTATGTTGACATTGACCTTATCAGTCAAAGTTAAAAAATCATCAAATATACAGAAAAGTAAATGAGAGAACTAATTTTTGGTCTTCCCATGGCCTTCAGAAGACACAACTGATGTAACTTCCTGTTGAGCATATGATTTATGGAACGTTCCAAATTTGTCAGATGGGGTGGGTAACAGGACTGAGTGAAAACCCAGGGACACGACTAAAATGTGTATTTCTCGTCTTGTCTCGTCTCCTTCCACTTATCCGGGACCGGGTCACGGAGGCAGCAGTCTAAGCATGGAAGCCCAAACTTCCCTTTCCCCAGACACCTCGGCCAGCTCCTCGGGAAGAACACCGAGGCGTTCCCAGGCCAGCCGAGAGACATAGTCCCTCCAGCGTGTCCTGGGTCTTCCCCGGGGCCTCCTCCCAGGGGGACATGCCTGGAACACCTCTCTAGGGAGGCGTCCAGGAGGCATCCGAAAAAGATGCCCGAGCCACCTCAGCTGGTTCCTCTTGATGTGGAGGAGCAGCGGCTCTACTCCGAGCTCCTCCCGAGTGACTGTGCTTCTCACCCTATCTCTAAGGGAGTGCCCAGCCACCCTGCGAAGGAAACTCATTTCAGCCGCTTGTATCCGCGATCTTGTTCTTTCTGTCATTACCCAAAGCTCATGACCATAGGTGAGAGTCGGAACGTAGATCGACCGGTAAATTGAGAGCTTCGCCTTTTGGCTCAGCTCCTTCTTCACCACGACGGACCGGTAAAGCGACCGCATCACTGCGGAGGCTGCACCGATCCGCCTGTCGATCTCACGCTCCATCCTTCCCTCACTCATGAACAAGATCCCGAGATACTTAAACTCCTCCACTTGAGGCAGGACTTCTCCACCAACCTGGAGAGGGCAAGCCACCCTTTTCCGGTCGAGAACCATGGCCTCGGACTTGGAGGTGCTGATTCTCATCCCAGCCGCTTCACACTCGACTGCAAACCGCCCCAGTGCATGCTGAAGGTCCTGGTTTGAAGAAGCCAACAGGACAACATCATCCGCAAAAAGCAGAGATGAAATCCTGTGGTTCCCAAACAGGATTCCTTCCGGCCCCTGGCTACGCCTAGAAATTCTGTCCATAAAAATTATGAACAGAACCGGTGACAAAGGGCAGCCCTGCCGGAGTCCAACAGGCACTGGGAACAGGTCTGACTTACTGCCGGCAATGCGAACCAGACTCCTGCTCCATTCGTACAGGGACCGGACAGCCCTTAGCAAAGAGCCATGGATGTGTATTTTAATGAAGATATTGTGGATTTCTTATGAAAAAAATATATTTAAACCATGGATAGGATATGGAGTCACACAACAGTGCAAAAGAAATACTGTTTCTGAAGGATTTTAATCATAATATTTCATAGTTAAGTATAAAGTTAGAGTGCGGGGACAGGTAACACATGCTATTTTTCAGTGTTTAAGGTAGTTTTTATTAATCCTTACAATTATATATCTTAAATTTGAAATCAGATCAATGTGCAGGACACTGCGTAATAAGGAAATGAATTTTAAAATACATTTTTATGTGCATTTATACATATAATTTTCTAGGGACGGAAATGGCACCGATTTGATGGAATGGCTCTTACAAAGCATCAAAGGGATCTCATTGTTGAAAGGTACCAGTCAGGAGAAGGGTACAAAAACATTTCCACGGCATTAGATATACCATGGAGCACAGTGAAGACAGTCATCAAGAAGTGCAGAAAATATGGGACAACTGTGACATTACCAAGAACTGGACGTCCCTCCAAAATTGATGAAAAGGCAAGACAAAAACTGGTCAGGGAGGCTGCCGAGAGGCCTACAGCAACACTGAAGGAGCTGCAGGAATTTCTGGCAAGTACTGGTTGTGTACTACATGTGACAATCTCCCGTATTCTCCATATGTCTGGACTATGAGGTAGGGTCAAAGTAAAACATCCAGGCCTGGCTAAATTTTGCAAAAAAAACCCCCAAAAACCCAAATGATCTCTCCCAAAAGCATGTGGGAAAATGTGTCATGGTCTGAGGAAACCAAGGTTGAACTTTTTGGCCACAATTCCAAAAGGTATGTTTGGCGCAGGCGGCACGGTGGTGTAGTGGTTAGCGCTGTCGCCTCACAGCAAGAAGGTCCGGGTTCGAGCCCCGTGGCCGGCGAGGGCCTTTCTGTGCGGAGTTTGCATGTTCTCCCTGTGTCGGCGTGGGTTTCCTCCGGGTGCTCCGGTTTCCCCCACAGTCCAAAGACATGCAGGTTAGGTTAACTGGTGACTCTAAATTGACTGTAGGTGTGAATGTGAGTGTGAATGGTTGTCTGTGTCTGTGTTAGCCCTGTGATGACTTGTCCAGGGTGTACCCCACCTTTCGCCCGTAGTCAGCTGGGATAGGCTCCAGCTTGCCTGCGACCCTGTAGAACAGGATAAAGCGGCTAGAGATAATGAGAGGAGATGAGATGTTTGGCACAAAAACAACAATGCGCATCACCAAAAGAACCCCATACCCACGGTGAAGCATGGTGGTGGCAGCATCATGTTTTGGGGTTGTTTTTCTTCAGCTGGAACAGGGGCTTTAGTCAAGGTGGAGGGAATTATGAACAGTTCTAAATACCAGTCAGTTTTGGCCCAAAACCTTCAGGTGTCTGCTAGAAAGATGAAGATGAAGAGGAATTTCACCTCTCAGCCCAAAAAAGTTTTGGATCAGCCCAGCCAGAGCCCAGACCTAAATACAATTGAAAATCTGTGGGGTGACCTGAAGAGGGCTGTGCACAAGAGATGCCCTCACAATCTGACCGATTTGGAGCACTTTTGCAAGGAAGAGTGGACAAATATTGGCAAGTCTAGATGTGGCAGGCTGATAGACTCCGACCCAAAAAGACTGAATGCTGTACTTAAAGCAAAAGGTGCTTCAACAAAGTATTAGTTTCAGGGTGTGCACACTTATGCAACCAGCTTATGGTACATTTTTTATTTTTTATGCTTTTCCCCCTAACAGATTTGTTTGTTTTTCAATTAAACTGTACAGGTTATAGGTCACATTAATGGTAGGAAAAGTTTTGAAATAATTTATCGTGGTCTCATTTTTTTTTACATCATTTTAACAGGGTGTGTACACTTTTTATACCCACTGTAAGTCACAATCAGTTAGTGCAATGCCAACTTTGTAACTGACTTGTCACTTGTCTTTTTTTTTTTAACTAACAGTATCATGAAATTCATTTTCTTCCTAAATTAATAAAGAAACATGTTAAACCTAATTAAAAACATTTGTATAATATTTTAGGATAAATATGCAGGTGATTTTCTATAATCACGTGCGCTGATTAGTCAAGAAATTCAGACTGATTCTCAATAATCACCTCGAGCAACTCGGCAAAATGGCGGCCAATCGTTTTGTCACCATAAGTGAAGAAGAATTACAAACTATGGAAAAAAAATGCTGTTCCTAAAAGCACTAAAGATGCTACAAAATTTGGTATAAAACTATTCAAACGGTAAGGTGGGATGTGATTTTTGTTATCGAAGTATTTTCTGCGACTCGGCGTAGATAAGTGACACAAGTCTGCGCCGCAAAGTTATAACGTTTACATACCGCTTTTGAATAATTGTGAATTTTAAGTTGCAACTACAGGCCATTTTGTAAAGTAGTTGTCATAGTGTTGTGTAATGTATCAAATTAAAGAGCATGAAGATCTGAATCGAAAACTTGTTTAATTTTGTAAATATGTCTAAAAAAAACAAAAAAGTTATGAACTTTTGAAAATCAAGTGTTTTACAAAATTTCCATTTCTGTCCGTTGCCCCGGTCACAAACCAGCAATCGTTTTCCATTGGTTTAATTTTCCATTCATGAGGAAAAAAAAAAAACTCAAACAGAAATTAACAGGCCAAAAAGACAAAAATTGAGTATCAGGGTAAGAATTACAGACAAAGGCTTCTTCTTCTTCTTGTAGATCACAATTCTGCACCTAGAAGGCTTAAAAGTATGGTAACACATCAATGAAACTGGTCCATCCTTTGTGTTTAAACATTAAAAGTCAGACTTCAGTGGGTATGTTAATTTTAAATTGAGAACACAGTATCACTGATACAGTGGTGCTTGAAAGTTTGTGAACCCTTTAGAATTTTCTATATTTCTACATAAATATAACCTAAATCATCAGATTTTCACACAAGTCCTAAAAATAGATAAAGAGAACCCAGTTAAACAAATGAAACCAAAAGTCTTATACTTGGTAATTTATTTATTGAGGAAAATGATCCAATATTACATATCTGTGAGTGGCAAAAGTATGTGAACCTTTGCTTTCAGTATCTGGTGTGACCCCCTTGTGCAGCAATAACTGCAACTAAACGTTTGCGGTAACTGTTGATCAGTCCTGCACACCGTCTTGGAGGAATTTTAGCCCGTTCCTCCATACAGAACAGCTTCAACTCTGGGATGTTGGTGGGTTTCCTCACATGAACTGCTCGCTTCAGGTCCTTCCACAACATTTCGATGGGACTAAGATCAGGACTTTGACTTGGCCATTCCAAAACATTATTTTTCTTTAACCATTCTTTGGTAGAACGACTTGTGTGCTTAGGGTCGTTGTCTTGCTGCATGACTCACATTCTCTTGAGATTCAGTTCACGGACAGATGTCCTGACATTTTCCTTTAGAATTCACTGGTATATTTCATAATTCATTGCTCCATCAATGATGGCAAGCTGTCCTGACTCAGATGCAGCAAAACAGGCCCAAACCATGAGTCTACCACCACCATGTTTCACAGATGGGATAAGGTTCTTATGCTGGAATGCAGTGTTTTCCTTTCTCCAAACATAACGCTTCTCATTTAAACCAAAAAGTTCTATTTTGGTCTCATCCGTCCACAGAACTTTTTTCCAATAGAGGATGTGCAGTCACGTGACCCGCACGTGTGTACTCCGCCCACTCCGGCATATTGGACGGCATCAGGATTGTTTACCTTGCGCGAGCGTAATGGATCCAGGGAGTAATTCCCAATAAAATTCGGAAAATACCCCATCTACATCGCGCGATAACTTGTCTAAGTTTGTTCAGCATCTTGAAGGTGACGTGAGGCAGCGTTACGTGGAAAAGTGTTCCAGGTTGGGGATTGCAGATCCGTACAACTTGCCGCAATCCTTGTTCAGGGAAATTCGGAGCTGCGGTGCCGGCGATTTGCCCGATCTGGCCTACCACGACATTTACAATTTTCTTGTTAATCGTGAATCGTGTTACACTGGCAAAGCCCTCAAAGCTTACAAGATTCTGGAAGCTTATAAATATTTTGTTGCAGGATGGGTATCTCAACTATACCTCTGGAAGTTCCCAAAGAAGAATGTCTACTTGATAACCTCACAGGTAAGTGGCATTAAGACGTTTATCATAAAGAGACTATGCAGGACGTTTTATCTTAAGAATGTTCGAAATTTAAACTCAGTTCCAGATAATGACAGGGTTGTCAATATGTATGTTTTTGTCTGAAAAACAGGAAATCTGCGCAGCTTCTGCGAAAACGTGGGCAGTTTTCTTCTCATACTTCCTATGTTTCATGGACTGTAAGGCATTTGCTTATTTAGTCATTTTAATACAGAATTTACTCTGATGAAATTATTCAGACACTCCAACGCCCCCTTAAAGAAAAAAATCGGATCTGCGCGTTTCAGCCGTGAAACGGCATCCGCCGTTTGCATCCCTGTTTAAACTCATAGATTAACCGACTTTAACCGGCTAATGAGGCTCAGTGGTTGGTCAAGATTTTTTTAGTTTTCGCCATCCCTACTATGGATTGGCCTTTCAAAGGCATATATGAGCCAAAAAGATAAAACATTGTCATAGACTAGGCCAGGGTAGTCGGGCTAGGCATAGCCATTTTAAACGTTAGAGACTGTCTAGTTTCTAAGTATGCAGTTATCATTCAATCCGAAAATCAACTTAACAGATGTACTAGGAGTATTGAATTAGAAGATTACACCAAATGCTGAACAAGATATAACCATTCTTGAAAGATCTACTCCCACACACTTGATAATTAGAACGGGTTCGTCTAAGTTCTGTGCGCAGCCTTGCCATCCAAAATGGCGGATAACGAATATCACGTGACCTCGTGACGTCACGTCCACGCTCTCTATAGCCTTCTGGCTTGTCCACATGATCTTTAGCAAGACGAGCAGCAATGTTTTTTTTGGAGAGCAGTGGCTTTCTCCTTGCAACCCTGCCATGCACACCATTGTTGTTCAGTGTTCTCCTGATGGTGGACTCATGAACATTAACATTAGCCAATGTGAGAGAGACTTTCAGTTCCTTAGGCCAAGTTTACATTAGACCGTATCTGTCTCGTTTTCTTCACGGATGCACTGTCCGTTTACATTAAAACGCCTGGAAACGCCGGGAAACGGGAATCCGTCAGGGTCCACGTATTCAATCCAGATCGTGTCTGGTCCGGTGCTGTGTAAACATTGAGAATACGCGGATACGCTGTGCTGAGCTCTAGCTGGCATCGTCATTGGACAACGTCACTGTGACATCCACCTTCCTGATTCGCTGGCGTTGGTCATGTGACGCGAATGCTGAAAAACGGCGCGGACTTCCGCCTTGTATCACCTTTCATTAAAGAGTATAAAAGTATGAAAATACTGCAAATACTGATGCAAATACTGCCCATTGTGTAGTTATGATTGTCTTTAGGCTTGCCATCCTTCCACTTGCAAGTGGTAAGTGACGCGCATGCCCGATATGCACTGAGATCACACACACAGTGGCTCAGTCCCGAATCACTGCTTGTGCACTTCACTCGCGCGCTGTGTGAGCTGCGCAGGGCCGGAGTGCGCACCCTCCAGAGGGCACTCGCTGTTCAGGGCGGAGTGATTTGGAGCGCAGGATGCCTGCGGAGCCGAGCGTATCCGTGTATTGGCGTTGCTGTGTGCACGCGAATCGTGTATTGGCGTTGCTGTGTGCACACTAATCATTTTAAAAATGTTAATCTGATGATCCGCTGATACGGTCTAATGTAAACCCCACCTTAGAAGTTACCCTGGGGTCCTTTGTGACCTTGCCGACTATTACATGCCTTACTCTTGGAGTGATCTTTGTTGGTCGACCACTCCTGGGGAGGGTAACAATGATCTTGAATTTCCTCCATTTGTAAACAATGGACTGTGGATTGGTGGAGTCCAAACTCTTTAGAGATGGTTTTGTAACCTTTTCCAGCCTGATGAGCATCAACAATGCTTTTTCTGAGGTCCTCAGAAATCTCCTTTGTTCATACCACGATACACTTCCACAAACATATATGTTGTGAAGATCAGACTTTGATAGATCCCTGTTCTTTAAATAAAACAGGGTGCCCACTCACACCTGATTGTCATCCCATTGATTGAAAACACCTGACTCTGATTTCACCTTCAAATTAACTGCTAATCCTAGAGGTTCACATACTTTTGCCACTCACAGATATGTAACATTGGTTCATTTTCCTCAATAAATAAATGACCAAGTTTAATATTTTTGTCTTATTTGTTTAACTCGGTTCTCTTTATCTACTTTTAGGGCTTGTGTGAAAATCTGATGATGTTTTAGGTCATATTTATGCAGAAATATAGAAAATTCTAAAAGGTTCACAAACTTTCAAGCACCACTGTATAATATTCATTGATGACATGAAATTAAAAGTTGACTCGAAGGGTACGCAAACTTTTACACTCAAAAGGTGTTTATTGAAATATCACTGAGCCTATCCCAGCTGGCGATGGGCGAGAGAGAGGTGGGGTGGGTACACCCTGAACAAGTCGCCAGGTCTGTTGATCTTAATATCCTTTCATTAATTTTTATTTGTTTGATTGATTGATTGATTGATTGATTGATTGATTGATTGATTGATTGATTGATTGATTGATTGATTTAATATTTAACTGGTCATTAATTGATGTGACTGAAAATGTAACTGATTGTTTTATGTAATTTATGTCGCTGATTATTAATTAAAATTTCGATCATGATAATTTAACATGTAATTAATGGACAAGTTAAGGCTCAAATCCAGTTAAAGTGACTTTGAGCTCCGCCACTGCATGCTTGAGAAGGTCAGGGCCGTACCTTGATGGCGGCAGAGGCAATCTGAAGGTGGTGCAGTTTCCTCAGTGTGCTGTCTCGGTCAATGAAGTAGGAGGCAGCGAGGTGATGGAGGGCCTCGAGTGTCAGCGTGCCATTTGCGGCACCGCTGTTTGAATGGGCTTCACTCAGCTTCCTCTTATCCACAAAAATGGTCAAGGACTCCTCGCCTGGATGAAAGAGAAGTGAGAAACGTTAGTTCATGCGCCACTGAGCAGCTGAGCACCGACTCCCTCTATCCTCGCCTCACCAGTTCTCTCCATTCTCCAAACATTTAGTGCGTCTCTATCAGCTACAGTTTGGTGAATAGTCTACAGAGAGGACTTAATCAGGACAGCACCATGAAATCATACATACACACACACACACACACACACACATATATATATATTATTTTCCACGACCAGCACATCCTGAAGTGTTTCATTCCTCTTAAAGCTAGACTGCCTTTCAGATTTTAAGTGTAGGTCATAAAAAGAATTTTCCACGACACCCAATCATTTTTGTTCAGTGGACCGAAAGCTACTGAATTCGAATCCCAGACTTCCAATTTTATTAGTTTTTGTAAAATTGAACAATTAATGAATTAATTCTCCGCTATTTTTTCCTGCTTCACCATGACTCAATACAAGATACTACATCATGCATTACGTAGTGGGCTTTCCCTGTTCGCACAAGGCATTGTGGGATACAAATTTGAGAGAAAAATGGAGGACATGAGTGTGCGAATGAAATGTGAAAGCCCGACTACAGTAACGGAAAGCGAGAAAAAAAGACGTTATGTTATATACGAAGGAAAGGAAATGCAGGACCAAACTAATAAATATAGGCGGTCAGCAAGTACCTCAGTGTGATCAGTTGTTCGTTTAGCAACAGAATGATGGAACTGTCAGTTTGTCTGCAAAGCAGGACTTCCTCTGTCTGCTTGACTGCACGAAGCGAGTGATTTCATGTACATTATTTGCTCGGGAATCCCCTCAAATTAAATAACTTCCCGGCCACAGAATGGCCTGATATTTTGAGAGATATTACAGAAATAAACATATATCACAATGACCAAATTTCAGAAGGAACTACACTACCGTGCAAAAGTTTGGGGTCACCCAGACAATTTTGTGTTTTCCATGAAAAGTCACACTTTTTTATTTACCACCATAAGTTGTAAAATGAATAGAAAATATAATCAAGACATTTTTCTGGCCATTTTGAGCATTTAATCGACCCCACAAATGTGATGCTCCAGAAACTCAATCTGCTCAAAGGAAGGTCAGTTTTATAGCTTCTCTAAAGAGCTAAACTGTTTTCAGCTGTGCTAACATGATTGTACAAGGGTTTTCTAATCATCCATTAGCCTTCTGAGGCAATGAGCAAACACATTGTACCATTAGAACACTGGAGTGAGAGTTGCTGGAAATGGGCCTCTATACACCTATGGAGATATTGCACCAAAAAAACAGACATTTGCAGCTAGAATAGTCATTTAGCACATTAGCAATGTATAGAGTGTATTTCTGATTAGTTTAAAGTGATCTTCATTGAAAAGAACAGTGCTTTTCTTTCAAAAATAAGGACATTTCAAAGTGACCCCAAACTTTTGAACGGTAGTGTAAATTTCACCGATTTTATGAAATCAAAAGGTTGTCTAGCTTTAAAGCAAAGCGATTTCCCAACTACAGCAATGTTCTGTTTATTAAATTACTTACTATATGTTTATTGTTGCATTTTATATTGTGGAACATCCACAAGACAAATTATCTCCTGGTATCTTTTACCTTCTAAGAAGGTTCAGCGATAAGGTTTTATTCTTTCCACATTCACTGGATATCAGCAATTGTGCACTCTGATTGGCTACTCTACTACTAGGATATCAGCTCATATACCGTAGAAAAAAACAAAATGGCAGATCAAGTTACTGAACTAATCGAGGACGAAATAAAAACTCTCCTTGAAAACAGAAATACAAAAAAAGCAACAAAATATGGAATGAAAGTATTTGATGGTAAGAATATATATATATATTTTTGTATTTTTTCATGAATTATTATTAGAGCATTTTTCACGAATTGCTACTGTCATTTCGCCGGTTTGTTTACATTCTAAGCGGAAATTATTTTGTCGGATGTTTTGTATAAAGTTTTTATTTATCGAATTTGCAAAAAAAAATTTAAATAAAAATGCTCCATTTATCAAAATTCAGTGAATGTGGTTAGAATAAAACAGTTATTCCACTCAGTCTCATCATACATGGCTTATAGCTATGCACCTCGTTGGGTATCAGCTCATGTATGACTTGATTTCAGGGAATAACTGTTAACTATATAACCTGCATAATACTTTTTGAACGTTCTAAGTGAGCTAATCTGTTAGATGGAGTGCTAGTAATCGGCAATGCTAGACGTGTAGCCTAAGCTATTTCAAGATATTTCAGAAAACTTTAATCCAAAATTTAATCCAAATATGGGCTAACAAAATGTGCGTTGCTGATCAAAATTTGTGGCTACTACCTCATAGAGGCGAAGCCTTAGCAGTAGCCGCTATTTCATCGTGTTGTAAGAATGAGTGTAACAATAGCAAAACTTCGTAACCAATCAGCACCTATCCTGATCAAGTTCGATTACCCGTTCTACTTCTTGATAAACTTCAGAAACCAGGAACGAAATAAGAGAAACCTTGTTATAACTTCGTAGTATCGGAAGATAATCAGCAGATAAAAAGATAAACGAAATTCACCTCGTGGTTCGCCAAGGCTACTAATTCGATATCAAGTACCGTAAGTGGTGTTTCTTTGAAGAAAATTTGCCTTTTGATTATCACAGCTTCTGTTTGGTCCTTATGAAAGGTCAAATGAAAAGTTTTGTAAGTTTTTTGAGCTTTTTAACAGATATATCGAGAAGCCGATATCAAACTTCTGCTATTCGCTTTAATTTTTAATTTTTTTTTTATTTTTTACACTACACTTGTGAAACAAAATGTGCTCATTAGTACTAAATAATGCTTCTGAGACAATTCATGAACAAGTGCATTCTTACTATTTTGAAAATAGATCTAGTTCACAGCACTGTATTTTGAACTAAAGACAGTAAACAAAATACTACAAGCCCTGATGCTGCTCACAGCTTGGTGATGTTTGCAATAGATGAGGCGAGTATAATTGATAACATGATGTGCATATGCTATATTTACTGTCTGGACATGGGATCAGAAAACAATTTTATTTATAAGCAGTAGCCATATGTACCCATACGGCACCTATTTTTTATTTTTTTTTAAATGATCCAACTTGGGCGGCACGGTGGTGTAGTGGTTAGCGCTGTCGCCTCACAGCAAGAAGGTCCGGGTTCGAGCCCCGTGGCCGACGAGGGCCTTTCTGTGCGGAGTTTGCATGTTCTCCCCGTGTCCGCATGGGTTTCCTCCGGGTGCTCCGGTCTCCCCCACAGTCCAAAGACATGCAGGTTAGGTTAACTGGTGACTCTAAATTGACCGTAGGTGTGAATGTGAGTGTGAATGGTTGTCTGTGTCTATGTGTCAGTTCTGTGATGACCTGGTGACTTGTCCAGGGTGAACCCCGCCTTTCGCCCGTAGTCAGCTGGGATAGGCTCCAGCTTACCTGCTACCCTGTAGAACAGGATAAAATGGCTAGAGATAATGAGATGAGATGAGATGAGATGATCCAACTTGAAGGGCACTCAGTAGAGTGCATACCTCTGTCAAGCCACATATCTGGATTTGCATCAAACTCTAATCAATTGTTCCTTGGCCCATGGCTCACCTTTCCACCAAATTTAATCAAAATCCGTTCACTACTTTTTTGTTACATTTGGAAAAAAAAATCCTGGATCTGCATCCATATCTGGACCCTGGATCGACAAACATATCCAGATTTGCATCAAAATCTATTCAATTGTTCCATGGCCCATGGCTCACCTTTCCACCAAATTTAATCAAAATCTGCTCACTACTTTTTGAGTTACATTTGGAAAAGTCAGGAAAAAAAAATCCTGGATCCGCATACATATCTGGACCCTGGGTTGACAAACATATCGAGATTTGCATCAAAATTTAATCAATTGTTCCATGGCCCATGGCTCACCTTTCCACCAAATTTCATCAAAATCTATTCACTACTTGTTGAATTACATTTGGAAAATTAAAAAAAAAAAAAATCCTGGATCTGCATACATATCTGGACCCTGGATCGGCAAACCTATCCAGATTTGCATCAAAATCTAATCAACTGTTCCATGGCCCATGGCTCACCTTTCCACCAAAATTTATCAAAATCTGTTCACTACTTTTTAATTTACATTCGAGACGGAGGAGAAAAACTTGGTGCAGTAATTAACCTGGGTCTTGTATATCCAATTGAATAATCTGAACATGACAGCGTGGAAAAGAGTACTGAAATGTGTGATCACCAGATCATTGCTAATTCAACAGTTTCTCAAACTAAAATCGGTTCTTTTGGCCTTTGTTGCGTTTTCTTTTTCCGGCATAGAAACTCCAGTCCTCTCATTTTATCACTCGTACGTGAAAGGATGAGGGAGAGCAGGCGGCAGTTCGACCGCTGGAGGGTTTTTGTTTGGGGAGAAAGTGTTTCAGTGGAAAAATGACTCCAGTCAGGTGCTGAATTGCCTAGAGATCTAAATGGAGTCCAAATTAGGGCACGGGGGGTGCACTTAGTAGCTGAGATATTGATTGTGGGATTGTTGGGATGAGTACTGTAATTATTCTCAGAGGGAAATATAGTCGTTGGGTACTGACTCTTTCTGCAATTAGAGTACAATAAGAGCCGCAATGCCGTCGTCACACACTTGCAGTGGCAGACAGGCTGATTGATGTTGATACCATGGGCAGGTTGTGTGATGTCACCGAACTATGCCATATTTTCCATTTGTACCAAGATCTTACATACGTGTCCTTAATAATTTTGTCTGGAGAAATGTTGTGAAATGCATGCATGTTTTGCGAAATAGACTTTTTTTTTAACTACACTGAATGTTTGACTTGATCCCTATCTGCAGAAGCTGGCTGTTTATTTTATGCTCCATTCCCATGAATAATGGATGAAGGAGCACAATTAAGACTAAAAGCCAAGCCACTTGAGTGAAGTATGGGTTGTCCGACTATCACAACTTGCTCAGGACTTCAGTGCTTTTTTGAGGCTATACTGCAAAAGGATCAGTGCAATAATCAATCTATCATATTACATTATATCAGGATCCCTTAATTTTTAAAACGCACTCATGTATAACTTGGTGTAGGGCATGCAAGTAAAATGACGAGTGCGCAGCATTCAACAAAGCTTCCTTGACAGTTGACATTGCTTGACTGGCATTTGTGATGTCTATAGCAGCGTCTTGAGGTTTTCAAGGCTTCGGAGCAAATTATATACGCAATGCTGAGTTCGCTGAAAAACAGAGTCATGTTTCAGTTATACCGTATGTAGGTCTGACCATTAACCAAAGCATGATATTGGATCAAGCTCAAGCCTTAGGCTGTAAATCCACTTAAAAACTATGGAATGCCAATGAAGTGCAATATTAAATACATAAAATGACACTTAAGTATCATAACCCCAATTCCAAAAAAGTTGGGATGCTGTGTAAACTGTAAATAAAAACACAATGCGATAATTTGCAAATCATGGAAACCCTAGATTTCATTGAAAACAGTACAAAAACATATCAAATGCTGAAACTGAGAATTAAAAAAAAAAAATTATATATATATAGTCATTTTGAATTTGATCTCATCACATTTAAAAAAAAATTGGGACAGGGGCATGCATCACTGTGTTGCATCACTTCTACTTTTAACAACACTCTGTAAATATTTGGGAACTGAGGAGACCAATTGATGTAGTTTTGAAAGAGAAATATTGTCCCATTTTTGCCCGATATACAATTTCAATTGCTCAACAGTTTGTCATATTTTGTGCTTCATAATGTACCAAATGTTTTAAACAGGAGACAGGGCTGGACTGCAGGCAGGCCAGTTTAGCACCTGGACTCTTTTACTACAGAGCCATGCAGTTTTAATGTGCAGAAAGTGGTGTGGCATTGTCTTGCTGAAAGAAGGAAGGCCTTCCCTGAAAAAAAGATTTTGTCTGGATGGCAGCATATTGCTCTGAAATGTGTGTATATATCATTCAGCATTAATGATGCCTTCCCAGATGTGCAAGCTACCCATGGCATGTGCACTAATGCCCCCTCATACCATCACAGATTCTGGCTTTTGAACTGTGCACTGATAACAAGCCGGATGGTCCCTCTCCTCTTTAGCCTGGAGGACGTAGTGTCCATGATTTTGAAAAATAATTTCTACTTCTGATTCGTCAGACCTCAGGACAATTTTCCACTTCGCCTCAGTCCATCATAAAAGAGCTTGGGCCCAGAGAAGGTGGCAGTGTTTCTGGATATTGTTTATATCTGGTTTTAACTTGCATTTGTGGATGCAGTAATGAACTGTTTTCACAGACGATGGTTTTCTGAAGTGTTCCTGAGCCCATACAGTGATTTCCACTACAGACACGTGTCTGCTTTTAATGCAGTGTCTCCTGAGGGCCTGAAGATCACAGGCATCCAATGTCAGTTTTCAGCCTTGTCTCTTGCATACAGAGATTTCTCCAGATTCTCTGAATCTTTTAATGATATTATGGACCATAGATGATGTGAGCCACAAATTCTTTGCAATTTTACATTGAGGAACGTTATTTTTTATTAAATTATTGCACTGTTTGCCCACACAGTCTTTCACAGAGCAGTGAACCCCTCCCCATCTTTACTTCTGAAAGACTCCACCTCTCTAGGATGCTCTTTTTATACCTAATCATCTTACTGACCTGTTGCCAATTAACCAAATTAGTTTTTTTTTCGCATTAAGCAACTTTTTCAGGCTTTTGTTGCCCCTGTCCCAACTTTTCTGAAACATGTTCAAAATGAGCATATATTTTTCAAAAGCAATAAAATTTCTCAGTTTCAACATTTGATATGTTGTCTTTGTACTGTTTTCAATGAAATATACTGTAGGGTCTCCATGATTTGCAAATCTTCACATTCTGTTTTTATTTATGTTTTACACAGTGTCCCAACTTTTTTGGAATTGGGGTTGTAGTATTTTCCCTTCAAAGTACACAAAAGGATTAATCCGAGCGTCCCTAATGGGGGTTAATCAGTGTTGGTTATTGCCTTACGTCATCGAAAACATGGATTCAAATAATGGGAAAAATATATTTTGGTTGTCATGTTACCTAAATATGCAATTTGACCTCATTCCATTTTGCAAAAAATATCCCTTCATGTCAACATGGGCTGATCTGAGAAGCACTACCAGTCAGCTCATCAATTTCAGCATATTAGTATATTTTCTCCCACAGCAAGAGAAAAGATCTGAAAGAATCTATCGATGCTCCCTATATTTCAGCTAAATTAATGTCTGCCCTCCTTTTTCTTAAGTCTGTCCTAAGAGATAAGTTGTGCAAAAAGGTTTCAGTAAAATTGGGCCAACAACAACAAAAAACCCCACTAATTTTGGCCTTCTCAAAATGATAGTAGTTTTCAAATGATTGTTAATTTGGAAATTTATAAAGTTATTTATAAATTATTATTTATATTCAGGCGGCACGGTGGTGTAGTGGTTAGCACTGTTGCCTCACAGCAAGAAGGTTCTGGGTTCGAGCCCAGTGGCCGACAGGGGCTTTTCTATGTGGAGTTTGCATGTTCTCCCCATGTCTGAGTGGCTTTCCACAGTCCAAAGACATGCAGGTTAGACTAACTGGTGGCTCTAAATTGACTGTAGGTGTGAATGGTTGTTTGTGTCTATGTGTCAGCCCTGCGATGATCTGGCGACTTGTCCAGGGTGTATCCCGCCTCTCGCCCATAGTCAGCTGGGATAGGCTCCAGCTTGCCTGCAACCCTGCACAGGCAAAGCAGTTACGGATAATGGATGGACATGATTTGTTCTGGCATAAGTGTTAACCTTCATTATAATCTTGAATATTTAAAAACAAGCCAGTGGGGACGAATTGAAATTATACTTATGCTATGGTCACACATAGGGCATTCCAGCAGATTTTTGAGGTGATCCGTTGGATAAATTTGGGTGGAGTAAATATGCAAATAAAGCCACTGTAGCCGCGACAGTAATGATGGAAGATGCCAATAAAATCAACGGTGGCAGCGACGTATGACCTTACAGCAATGATGGCAGTGTGTATGGTTTTCACGACTGCAGTATGGCATAGCCACAGCAAGATGAAATAAGCCACACCCCCTCAGCAAACTTTTCACTTTCTGCAGAATGTTGTTCCATGAACATTTTGAGATCAATAGTTGCAACGTTGACCCCCGGTAGCCCATGTATGCCTAAAGGATACTCATGGATGCCTTCATGTTTGTGCTGGATGGATGCTTGACCCATGGCAATTTTCAAATGGATGCCATGTTCTTCTAGTTATCAAGTTAGCTCCCTGGCTCTCACGTATTCCAACAGAAGCGCCTGGAATGCATGCCGGTTGACCCCTGGAAGGCTCAAAATCGTCCACCAGTGTCTACCACAAAGTGTGAGACCTTAGCATTCATGATGTTCAGGAGAATAATCATGCCTGAAGCTCCACCTCCTTCCTAAGTAACTTTCTTTGAATTCCTTTGTCCCGCTATCTCTTCTAGCAATTTCTGCACCCTCCAGCTCCATGTAACCGCCCTACCATTCAACAGCTCCTACACAAGAGTCTTTGGTTGGAAGCCAAAGAAGCCATCCTGCTCACACTTTACACTTTCACAATCATAGCTGTTCCCTAACTAGCTTCTTGTTTTTTCTCCTTTGATCTTGAAAAAAAAAAGCCTCGTAACTTATGATACTGAGAAACCGCAAAGTCCTGAAGCGTCTCATGTCAGCTTTACCACTGATACTGGAGACTCATCTCATCTCATTATCTCTAGCCGCTTTATCCTTCTACAGGGTCACAGGCAAGCTGGAGCCTATCCCAGCTGACTACGGGCGAAAGGCGGGGTACACCCTGGACAAGTCGCCAGGTCATCACAGGGCTGACACATAGACACAGACAACCATTCACACTCACATTCACACCTACGGTCAATTTAGAGTCACCAGTTAACCTAACCTGCATGTCTTTGGACTGTGGGGGAAACCGGAGCACCCGGAGGAAACCCACGCGGACACGGGGAGAACATGCAAACTCCACACAGAAAGGCCCTCGCCGGCCCCAGGGCTCGAACCCGGACCTTCTTGCTGTGAGGCGACAGCACTAACCACTACACCACTGTGCCGTCCTACTGGAGACTCCTTCCATAAAATGCTTAAAAACGCCTCCTCATCAAAAAACATCCATGATACAAGTTTGTAAGTTTTACAAACTAATAATGCATGAGAACAATCCATAATATAAACAAAACATAGCTAACAAATAGGCATGTAATGATATAATGTGCAATGATAAATCATGATACAAATTTATGCTGATTCGAATGGATTAAATAAAAAATTAACCGCGATTATTATCAATCTCTTCAATTTTCCGAGGTGTAATTCCATAGTTTAGACAGCACAGGGTGTATAATAGTGTCACATAATGTAAGATAGTGGGAATGTAGTGAGTGACTTGACCCTAGGTGGAAGTAACACAGCTCTAATGCCACAACAACACAAAAAGGCAGCTTTAAAATGGGAAAGCGAAAGAAAAGAGAAGCAAATAGAGGTGGTACAAATGTTCATAAATGTTTACTAAGAAAAGCCCTATTTGTTATTAACTTTTTCATTTTTTATAAAGAGTATTTTAGTTAATAGGCTATTTTATTTTTTTCACGGTCCGGTTTCCATCAAATCCGGCGCTCTGATTGGCTGGCGAGTGGGTCCGTATCCTACGATACGGACCCCAGTTACGGACCCTGGTTACGGACCTCTGACGACTTTCTCGTTCACAATAACAACAAACATTGTAGCAATTTTTGTCAACATTTATTTTTGCATTTCTCAGGAGAATAGCATTAATTTTACATCATGGATAGCGATAACAACAGTCTTCACAGTGAAAGCGAGTTTTACTACCCTGAGGAAGAAGAAATAAAAGAAAACATTTCAGGAGAAAGCTAAAAACCTGTAACTGTTGCTAACACCGAGCAAAAACATGGCTGAATCCTGAATGACTCAATTTTGTATAAATAGGGGACTACATAGGCGGCAAAATGTAGTTTTTTTTTTTTTTCCTGCCATGGAAGTGCACTTGTATACCGAGGAGGAAGCAATTTGCATTACAGCCATGAATGAAGATTCAAAATGGTGGCTTGGCTCGGTTTTCCCTTTTGGGCGCTCTCGTTTTCTGTTAGAATTTGGTAAAGAAAAAAATGAATATATTTTTTAAAAAACCCGTAACTGTTGCTAATGCCGAGCAAAAACATGGCTGAATCCCGAATGACTCAATTTTGTATAAATAGGGGACTACATAGGCGGCAAAATGTGTTTTTTTTTTCCTGCCATGGAAGTGCACTTGCATACTGAGGAGGAAGCAATTTGCATTACAGCCGTGAATGAGGATTCCGTGAATGGCAGCTTGCCTCGGCTCGGTTTTCCCTTTCGGGCACTTTCGTTTTCTGTTAGAATTTGGTAAAGAAAAAAATAAATATATTATTTATCAGCTTAAGGTCGGTCTGTATGGTGAAATACCGTGACCTCGGCCCAGAGGGCCTCACTCAGTACTTTCAAGACCTCGGTCAAGGTATTTCACGATACGGACCTCCCAGCTGGTAAATAACATTTATATATTTCACTCAGACCTTGAAAAATATGGACAAATATTATTGTTGGCTATTAAGAAAATTATTTTTTTTTTTATTTAACAAAAAGAATACTTAAAGCAAGATGGCCTTTCGATTTCATAAAATCAGTGAAATTTAGTTCCCTCTGAAATTTGGTCATTGTGATTACATGTTTATTTCTGTAATAACTAAAAAAATCAGGCCATTCTGTGTCTGGGAAGTTATTTAATTTGAGGGGATGAAAGCAAATAATGTGCACGAAATCACTCGCGTTGTGCAGTCAAGCAGACAGAGAAAGTCCATGTGTGTGTACATGCGCAGGTTTACTTTTGACCGTGCACCAACAGTTCCATCATTCTGTCACTAAACGAACAGCTGATCACACTGAGGTGCTCGCTGACTGCCGATATTTATTAGTTTGGTCCTGCGTTTCCTTTCCTTCATATTTAACAGAATGTCTTTTCTTCTCGCTTTCCATTACTGTAGTCGGTCTTTCATGTTTCATTTGCACACTCATGTCCTCTATTTTTCTGTCCTGTTTCAAATTTGTATCCCACAGTGCCTTGCATGAATGGGGAAAGCCCACCACGTGATGCATGACGTAGTATCTTGTATTGTGTCATGGTGAAGCAGGAAAAAATAGCGGACAATTTTGGGCCATGTGGCTCTGAATTCATTAATTGTTCTGTTTAAAAAAAAAACCCTAATAAAATTGCAAGTCTGTGATTCAAATTCAGTAGCTTTCGGTCCACTGAACAAAAATAATTAGGTGTCGGGAAAATTTCTTTTTATGACCTATACTTGAAAAATCTGAAAGACTGTCTACCTTTAAGCTGATAAAGAATAGGAAAATAAATGTTGCATTTTTTTAGGTAATAAAATGTTCTTAATTTAATTTTTTTCCAAAAATATTGTGGGAAAATCAAATTCCAAGCCCAATATTGTGAATTGAATCAACCTGTTCATAAAAACATCAGCAGTTATTGTTATCAAAATACAAAACATACCAACATTATAAATTTAGTTTTCATAGAAACCAAATTTTGTATTAGTTTTTTATTTCCATGGAATAAAACCCCCTTTGGTTTATTTAGAAGAAAACCAGATGTTTTACCCTCACACAACTTCTCCCTCTGCTTCTTCTTACCTCCAAGAGTGGCTGAGACGAGGAAATGGGTGCCATACTTCTTGATGATATTGTCCGTGATCATCTGAAGGCTCGGCCGTCGCCCCAGCTGCCTGATGTTGCGCACAAAGTCGGGGTCTAAGGGCACTGCTTCCTGCCTCTCCACAGCCAAGTTGTTCACCTTCCATCGGCCAAACTCCCTACAGAACATCAGAATATACTGCATGATTCACTAAATATCCAGTGTCTACTGGAATTGGCTTGGCACATCAGTGAGAATGAATAAAATGAATAAAATCCTCAGGGAGAATAAAAGAGCCAGCGATAATCAGAAAAGTCTGATTATATGTATTATTTTTGCACTTTGTGCGCCCTTTCCTTTTTGACTATTTTATATGTTTGTATCATTAAACTCAGTAACAAAACTCAAAAGGTCTGTTTCATTCAAAGGATGCTCGACTGTCATTAAGCAAGAAAGCATTCCCCACACCATCACAATACCACCACCAGCCTGAACTGCTGACACACTTGAGTTCTGACCCTACCATCAGAACATGCAAAACTGATCCAATCTTTAACCGAGCAGTTTGGGTGAGCCTGTTATCACTGTAGTCTCAGTAATCACTGTAGTCTTCCTGTTCTTCTTCTTCTCCTGTAGCCTATCTGCCTCAATGTAAAAGGAATTTGTCGAAAAATTACACAAATTATGTCAACTGATCTGCTGGACACAAACTCAGTGTCATGTTTTTAACGCATGAGCTGTTTGATTTCGCTGAAGAGCAGCCGCCTGGAGTCCAATAATGACATTTGATATTAATATATATATATATATTTAGGCACTGCCTAAAAGCAGAGCTCCCATCTGTTTCTGGGTTGTAGAATTTTCTTATATCATAGCCAGTCTCTTTTGTTTTATTTCTTTACTGGCTAGCACTGGCCACTAGGTGGTGTGCATGACTGGTAATTACTAACACTGGCCACTAGGTGGTGTGTCATCTCATCTCATTATCTCATCTCATCTCATTATCTGTAGCCGCTTTATCCTGTTCTACAGGGTCGCAGGCAAGCTGGAGCCTATCCCAGCTGACTACGGGTGAAAGGCGGGGTACACCCTGGACAAGTCGCCAGGTCATCACAGGGCTGACACATAGACACAGACAACCATTCACACTCACATTCACACCTACGGTCAATTTAGAGTCACCAGTTAACCTAACCTGCATGTCTTTGGACTGTGGGGGAAACCGGAGCACCCGGAGGAAACCCACGCAGACACGGGGAGAACATGCAAACTCCACACAGAAAGGCCCTCGCCGGCCACGGGGCTTGAACCCGGACCTTCTTGCTGTGAGGCGACAGCGCTAACCACTACACCACCGTGCTGCCCCCAGGCGGTGTGTATGACTGGTAATTACTAACACTGGCCACCAGGCGGTGTGTATGACTGGTAATTACTAACAGTGCCCACTAGGCGGTGTGTATGACTGGTAATTACTAACACTGACCACTAGGCGGTGTGTATGAGTGGTGGTACCGGTAAATGTTTACGGACAAACCACAAAAAATCGACTCGATGGGTTTACCATTTTTTCTTAGGTATGGTGCTCCGCTGGAGCTCCGCTATAATCACTTCACGATGTGAATTGTTAAAAAATATCCGCAACACAGTGGTCATTGAACACCTTTGAATGTTCTCTCCGTTTCTCAGAGACGATAAACAACACTGCTAATGCTAGTCACTTAGAAACCCATCAGTACTTAATACACTGGCTCTTTGAGGATAAGACTGAAGACCTTGCTTGAATGATAGTAACTGAGGTGAGGGGTTTCAGTGGGGTAATTTTAACTCAATTACTGTTACATTAACGCTAGCTCTCGCTATCTTCAGCCTGAATAACATTAGCTTGCTACTTGTTTTTAACAACTACTGTGGATTTGATATGCTCTTGAAGCAGATAAAGGCTGGTTTGTGTTCTAGTGACAGTAGGAATTAATTGATTTCGGTTGACGTGCGTGTTTTGTACATGGTGTCACCAGGTAACGCTAACTTCCAGTATCTTTGGCCAGAATGTGTGAAGCATCATGGGAGTTATATAACATGAAAACAGGAAGCGGATTCTCGGCCGTGACAGCAAGCAAAATTTCTGAGGTAAATTGCACTTGAAATCGCTTCTTAATGTATATTTACATGCAAAAATGACATCATATACTGTGATTTTTAAAAAATACTGGTTTAGTTTGGTTTCTAACAGAACCGTTAGACTGTGTATTTTACTCCATATTACTTTTAGACATTTAGACTAGGGTAACCAGATGTCCCCGTTTTCCAGGAACAATCCCCATTTTTGGTGCCCTTCAGGCTTGTTGTACTTGAGTCTGATTTGTGCCCTAATTTTAAGGACTTGGACTTCAGCACTGATGACTCGGACTCGTGCATTAACTGCATTCGGACTCGTAAATTGAAGATGAGGACTCGGATTTTTTCTTTATTTTTTGTAATATAGCATAATAAGGGCGGCACAGTGGTGTAGTGGTTAGCGCTGTCGCCTCACAGCAAGAAGGTCCGAGTTTGAGCCCCGTGGCTGACGAGGACCTTTCTGTGTGGAGTTTGCATGTTCTCTCCGTGTCCACATGGGTTTCCTCCGGGTGCTCCGGTTTCCCCCACAGTCCAAAGACATGCAGGTTAGACTGAAGGCCAATTTATGCTGACAACCCAGTCCTCGCAGACGGTGTCGCAGATAGCGTCTGCGTAGTCCCCCCACCTTCGCAGACACTCTGCGCGCACCTCCCAAAAATTGTGACCACCGCAGAAGCCTCGCAGACATCGTCGCAGACAAGAGGGCTCCGATTGGTCCACTCTACATCCGCTGTACACGCACTTCCGCTTCCCTACTTTCCCGGTTTGGTTTGTTTTCACGACCGCCATTTTTAAAAACACAAGCGAAGATGGAGCAGCACGAAGAGCAGTTGATCGAGGAAGTGAGAAAGTACGTACATCTATACGACTACAGTTCTAGTCATTATAAGTAACCGGAGGATAAACACTCCACTAACCACACCCACCAACTACTCCTAGCGATTTCGCGACTTCGCGCCCCCTTGCGTTGTAGCGGTGAATAACATCGTGCACGCCTATTACTCCCCGCTCAACGATAAATTACAACTGTCTGCGAAAAGCTGTCTGCGAAAGCCTTGTCGCAAGAGCATGCAGAGGCCTTAACTGGTGGCTCTAAATTGACCGTAGGTGTGAATGTGAGTGTGAATGGTTGTCTGTGTCTATGTGTCAGCCCTGTGATGACCTGGCGACTTGTCCAGGGTGTACCCCACCTTTCGCCCGTAGTCAGCTGGGATAGGCTCCAGCTTGCCTGCGACCCTGTAGAACAGGATAAAGCGGCTAGAGATAATGAGATGAGATGAGATATTTATATCTACAATTAATTTTTATACTAATTTCATGCAAGCGAATGCACAGTCACCTGTTCATACGTCATGGTCAGGAACAAACTAACGTTAATGGCGCTAAAATGCCTGGAGAGAACGCCCCTAGGATTGTCTGCTTTGCTTATACAGACTTCTCGTGCAGTGGGAAAAAATGCACTGCTGTGTGTTCTATATATAGAAGAACTATCGAGGAGACGACGGGGACGACCTTGAACTTCAATTGTCATTTGGCAAGACTCCACCCAGAGAAGGAAGTGACACGCTATGTTCATTGCTCTGTTGATAGTGGGAGGGGCTTGTTTGCTGAGTGATGAACTAACTAGTGTTAACCATCTCTCATGTTATTTGCCCTCTTGATAGTGGGCGGGGCTTGCTGAGCGATGAACAAGCTTTTAATCTGTAGCCTATTAACTAAAACGAGGCAGTCAAGCAGTAACGTTAAGGCCAATTTATGCTGACAACGCAGTCCTCGCAGATAGCGTCGCAGACAGTGTCTGCGTAGCCCCCCCACCTTCGCAGACGCTCTGTGCGCACCTCCCAAAAATTGTGACCACCGCAGAAGCCTCGCAGACAAGAGGGCTCTGATTGGTCCACTCTACATCCGCTGTACACACACTTCCGCTTCCCTACTTTCCCGGTTTGGTTTGTTTTCACGACCGGCATTTTTAAAAACACGAGCGAAGATGGAGCAGCACGAAGAGCGGTTGATTGAGGAAGTACGTACATCTATACGACTCCAGTTCTAGTCATTATAAAAAAAAAAAAGTTCTAGTCATTATAAGTAACCGGAGGATAAACACTCCACTAACCACACCCACCAACTACTCCTAGCAACTTCGCGCCCCCTTGCGTTGTGCCGGTGAATAACATCGCGCACGCCTATTACTCCCCACTCAACGATAAATTACAACTGTCTGCAAAAAGCTATCTGCGAAAGCCTTGTCGCAAGAGCATGCAGAGGCCTTTAGTCCAACACAGTAGCAGAGACGCTTTCACATAAAAGCAGCAACAGCTACCATCAAATGACTCGGATCAATAGTGGACTCAACTTAAAATTTTCTTTAATGACTTGAACTTAGACACCGAGGACTTGAGACTGGACTTGGACTCGAGGTTTAGGGACTCGACTACAACACTGGTGCCCTGTCCCCAGAAATGTCCCCGTTTTTAACCATGACCGACAGACTCGGGGGGGGGAAACAGACTGAAAAAAAACAACAGACTGAAACATCTACCAGATTTCAGCAGACACCTCACATATTGTTTTGTGGCTCACTTTAAGATGGGCTCAGGCTGATAGCAGAGATGTTCTGGAACACCTCTGGCGAAAATCCAGTATTTTGGTTGGTGGAGCTGACGAATAACTTTTTAGCTGAGCCAGGAGTTCATGGTGAAGCTGACCAAAAGCACAGAAATCCTGAAGAAAGTACACTCTTCTGAGAAATATACCGACTAGGTTGGTATATCATGTAGTTAGTAATCTGTATGTTAAGTGTTTTAGGGCATGGGTCAGAGGACATTCTGTTTTCCCTTGATAGTAGGGCTGAGAAAGGTAGTGCATCTGAACATTTTCAGCGCTAACATTCAAATTTATATTCTGCATAGCCAGACCTTTCAAAAAAAGTTTGTTTTGTTGGGTGGTGGTGGGGGTGCATTGCGAGGCCCTCTGGCCCATGGCCTATTTTACATGCATTATTGTCTATTTTGAGAAATTACAGAATTCCCACCAAACTGGTAAATTTAATTCAGAGTAGCTATGCGGAAACGAATTGCAGAGTGATGCATAAAGGACAACTCAATGAACAGTTTGAAATCAAGACCGGGGTCAGACAAGGATGCCTATTTTCTCCTTTTCAATTTCTACTAGTCATCGACTAGATAATGAAGACAACTACTGAATGAAAAAAAAATGGAATACAATGGACATTATGGACGCAACTTGATGACCTTGATTTTGCAGACGACCTGGCACTTCTATCTCGCAGTTACTATCAGATGCAAGATAAGACAACAACATTGGCAACCACCTCTTTACGAGTAGGCCTTAACATCCATAAAGGAAAGACAAAGATTATGAGGATAAATACAACTAATGACAAACCAGTCAAACTACAGTGGTGCTTG
Organism: Neoarius graeffei; assembly: GCF_027579695.1. Taxonomy (NCBI): domain Eukaryota; kingdom Metazoa; phylum Chordata; class Actinopteri; order Siluriformes; family Ariidae; genus Neoarius; species Neoarius graeffei. The sequence goes on from NC_083569.1 coordinate 9,465,882, forward strand.
AAAGTTTGTGAACCCTTTAGAATTTTCTATATTTCTGCATAAATATGACCAAAAATATCATCAGACTTTCACACAAGTCCTAAAAGTAGATAAAGAGAACCCAGTTAGACAAACAAGACAAAAATATTACACTTGGTCATTTATTTATTGAGGAAAATGATCCAATATTACATATCTTTGAGTGGCAAAAGTATGTGAACCTTTGCTTTCAGTATCTGGTGTGACCCCCTTGTGCAGCAATAACTGCAACTAAACATATCGGTTAACTGTTGATCAGTCCTGCACACCGGCTTGAAGGAACTTTAGCCCATTCCTCCGTACAGAACAGCTTCAACTCTGGGATGTTGGTGGGTTTCCTCACATGAACTGCTCGCTTCAGGTCCTTCCACAACATTTCCATTGGATTAAGGTCAGGACTTTGACTTGGCCATTCCAAAACATTAACTTTATTCTTCTTTAACCATTCTTTGGTAGAACGACTTGTGAGCTTAGGGTCATTGTCTTGCTGCATGACCCACCTTCTCTTGAGATTCAGTTCATGGACAGATGTCCTGACAGTTTCCTTTAGAATTCGCTGGTATAATTCAGAATTCATTGTTCCATCAATGATGGCAAGCTGTCCTGGCCCAGATGCAGCAAAACAGGCCCAAACCATGATACTACCACCACCATGTTTCACAGATGGGATAAGGTTCTTATGCTGGAATGCAGTGTTTTCCTTTCTCCAAACATAACGCTTCCCATTTAAACCAAAAAGTTCTATTTTTGTCTCATCTGTCCACAAAATATTTTTCCAATAGCCTTCTGGCTTGTCCACATGATCTTTAGCAAACTGCAGAGGAACAGCAATGTTCTTTTTGGAGAGCAGTGGCTTTCTCCTTGCAATCCTGCCATACACACCATTGTTGTTCAGTGTTCTCCTGATGGTGGACTCATGAACATTAACATTAGCTAATATGAGAGAGGCCTTCAGTTGCTTAGTAACCTGGGGTACTTTGTGACCTTGCCGACTATTACGCACCTCGTTCTGGGAGTGATCTTTGTTGGTGGACCACTCCTGGGGAGGGTAACAATAGTCTTGAATTTCCTCCATGTGTACACAATCTGTCTGACTGTGGATTGGTGGAGTCCAAACTCTTTAGAGATCGTTTTGTAACCTTTTCCAGCCTGATGAGCATCAACAACGTTTTTTCTGAGGTCCTCAGAAATCTCCTTTGTTCGTGTCATGATACACTTCCACAAACATGTGTTGTGAAGATCAGACTTTGATAGATCCCTGTTCTTTAAATAAAACAGGGTGCCCACTCACACCTGATTGTCATCCCATTGATTGAAAACACCTGACTCTAATTTCACCTTCAAATTAACTGCTAATCCTAGAGGTTCACATACTTTTGCCACTCACAGATATGTAATATTGGATCATTTTCCTCAATAAATAAATGACCAAGTATAATATTTTTGTCTCATTTGTTTAACTGGGTTCTCTTTATCTACTTTTAGGACTTGTGTGAAAATCTGATGATGCTTTAGGTCATATTTATGCAGAAATATAGAAAATTCTATAGGGTTCACAAACTTTCAAGCACCACTGTAGATGGGAATAGACTTGAGTAAGTGGAATCCTTTACTTATTTGGGGAGTAACACTGACAAACAGGGTGGTACAGATGCAAATGTCAAAGCAAGAATAAGTAAGGCAAGGATTGCATTTTTAAAGCTCAAAAACATCTGGAGCTCTAGTGTATTCCAACAACAAACAAAAATAAGGATATTTAATTCAAATGGGGCAGCACGGTGGTGTAGTGGTTAGCACTGTCACCTCACAGCAAGAAGGTCCTAGGTTCGAGCCCAGCGGCTGATGGAGGCCTTTCTATGTGGAGTTTGCATGTTCTCCCCATGTCTGCGTGGGTTTCCTCTGGGTGCTCCAGTTTCCCCCACAGTCCAAAGACATGCAGGTTAGGTTAACTGGTGGCTCTAAATTGACCCTAGGTGTGAATGTGAATGATTGCTTGTCTCTATGTATCAGCCCTGTGATGACCTGGTGACTTGCCCAGGGTGTACCCCGCCTCTTGCCCATAGTCAGCTAGGACAGGCTCCAGGATGCCCATGACCCTGTACAGGATAAGCAGCTACAGACAATGGATGGATGGATGGATAGATAATTCAAATGTAAAATCAGTATTGCTTTATGGTTCCGAGACTTGGAGAATGACAAAGAACATAATCAGTAAAATACAGATCTTCATCAACAACTACCTAAGAAAGATCCTGAAGATACATTGGCCAGAAAGGATCACTAACAACAATCTTTGGTTGAAAACACAGCAAATACCAGTTGGAAGAAGAAACTGGAAGAAGAAGATGGCGATGGATCGGGCACACGTTATGAAAACCAGCAACAAACATCACCAGACAAGCCTTGACTTGGAACCCTCAAGGGAAGAGAAGAAGAGGTCGGCTAAAGAACACCTGGTGAAGAGATCTCCAGACAGACATCAGGAGGCTGGGATACACTGGGTCTTCTGGAGATCCCTTGTCAATGGCCTATACCCCAGGAGGGGTGTCAGGGCATAGAAGATTGTCTGTCTGTTTTGTTCCTGCTTTTACTCTAGATTATCAAGATTACTGAATGGCTGTTCTCCCTTATTATTATTCATCTCATCTCATTATCTCTAGCCGCTTTATCCTTCTACAGGGTCACAGGCAAGCTGGAGCCTATCCCAGCTGACTACGGGCGAAAGGCAGAGTACACCCTGGACAAGTCGCCAGGTCATCACAGGGCTGACACATAGACACAGACAACCATTCACACTCACATTCACACCTACAGTCAATTTAGAGTCAGCAGTTAACCTAACCTGCATGTCTTTGGACTGTGGGGGAAACCGGAGCACCCGGAGGAAACCCACGCGGACACGGGGAGAACATGCAAACTCCACACAGAAAGGCCCTCACCAGCCCCGGGGCTCGAACCCGGACCTTCTTGCTGTGAGGCGACAGCGCTAACCACTACACCACCGTGCCGCCTATTATTATTATTGTTGTTGTTGTTACCATACATTGAAACTGCTTGGATTGAAGTAAACTATTTAAATTGTGTTGCATGTTTTGTATATTTTTCAATACATTGTCCATTATTAGTGGCATATACAGTCATTAATATATTTACTTTCATGGGTCTAAAACCTCTATTTCAGCTTGCCTACAATTTAAGAGTAGATAAATCTAAACTATGTACACTGCAAAAAATGATATCTTGTGAATATATGGGTGAATTTAATATGGGTGAATTTATCTAATAGAGTGGCAGCTACAATTATCGACAGTCCATAATTATCGACACCTTTTCAGATCGACCAATAAAGAAAACAATTTTACAAAGGTGAGTTTCAGCTACGACAGTTATTATTGGTTAATTAATCAACTGGAAGACCCACCGCACCCTTTGATCTTGTCGTCTGATGACACAGCTCGTTGTGTCAACTTGGGATGGAATTTTTTTTTGCACGATCAGCAATTTGAGGAAAACCCGGACATTATCGCAGGTACGGTAAGCATGATGGAAAGATCATGGACATGTCTTTACTTCTCAAATTCACCGATATTTCATGATCTCCTTGTCGAAACCTACTTTGTTTCTTATTCATTTGACAGTCTAAACGCAGGTTTGAGAAGTCACGTGAGGTGTCGATAATAGCGATCACTTTCACCGGTGTCCACCATTATCGACACCCTGTGGAATTAAGTGACATTTACAACTGTTATGGATCGATCTTTGTGGATGAAGTACTTTAAAAAAATAAAAGTGCTGTGATTTATAATATTTTTTTTTTTCTGATTCATAACAGAATGGAATGTTTATAGAGTATTTGGAATCCAATTGCAATAAATAGAATTAGACCAGAATTAAATTCCTAGCATATAAAACATTACATGCTTGAAATATTCAGATTTTTCTATTCCATTCAGAATTTTTTTTTTTTTTGCAGTTTGTTGTAAATATCTACTACATATTACAATATCAGTAGACATTTTATATTTTGATTTGAGGAATGACATGCGACCTTTGACCTGGAGTTTCATGCGGTTACAATGCCAATTTCCTGACATTTATTGGTAAACGACAAAACTAGAAATTAATACAAACAACAACGAATGATTAACAAAATGTGATCTACGAAAATACTTAGAAAGTGGAACAAAAAGATTCTCTGATGCAGGTTAAACATTATCAGTTAATTTGTTTACGAACATTAGAATTCCCTCCTCAGTCATGTAAGCCCCCACATCGATATATGTAATTATATAAAAGTCTATGTAAAACAAATTTTAAATAAGAACTATATTTTGTTAACACTGCATACCGATATATTTTTTTTAAAATAAATAATCATCTGGATGTCGATAAATGTGGAACGATGTCGATAACTGTGGACAAAGGTGTTGATAATTGTGGAATGGTGTCACGTGATCTGATACGCTAAGTAATCAGGAATCAACTCATTTTTTTTTTCCCAGTGGAAGCTTGAGTAATTATTTATGCACAATTGACATATTGAAAGTCTTTTCTACTTTTGTAAAGGCTAAAAGATCGTGAAGGTGCCGATGATTGTAGCCGCTGCTCTATTACTTATTAGAAGATTATTAGAACTCAAATACAAGATTATTTAGCTTACTTTTACAGATAAATTTGCTTCTTTCTAGAAGTAAATGCTTAAAATTCACAAAAATGATCTGCCAACAGAATAAGGAAATTTAAAGCTGAAAATGAGTAAAAGCATCTAAAAGTAAGCTAAATAGTTTTATATTTAAGTTCTCATAATCTTCTAATAAGAAATATTCGATAAATTCACCCATATTAAAGATACTTTCTCTTAACAAGATATAATTTTTTTTTTTTTTTGCAGTGTACTCATACGGTATGGGTACTTACTTACTTACTTACTTACGCCTACCGCCCAATTTTGGGCATAGGCCACGAACAAGTGCTCTCCAGTCATCACGATCCTGGGCGATCTTTTCCAGTTGTCCCCATGTATAGCCAGACCTCTTCACATCTGCATCTAGTTCACGGCGCCAGCTGTTTCTTGGCTTGCCCCTCTTCCTTCTCCCTTGTGGGTTCCAGAAGAGGGCCTGTCTTGCAGAGTTTGATGCAGGTTTGTGAAGGGTATGGCCAACCCACTTCCATTTTCTTTGGAGGATCTCTTCTTCTACAGGCTGTTGTCCTGTTTGGCGCCACAGCTCCAGGTTATTGATGGTATTTGGCCAGTATACTCTTAGGATCCGCCTGAGGCAGGTATTGATGAAGGCCTGGATTTTATTCATGGTGTTGGCCGTTGTCCTCCAGGTCTCTGCGCCATACAGAAGTATAGGCTTTACCATGGAGTTAAACATCCTGATTTTGATGTTGCGTGGCAATTCCGACGATCCCCAGACATTCCTCAGCTGGTGGAAAGCTGCCCTTGCCTTTCCAATCCGTACCTTTACATCAGCATCGGTCCCACCCATTTTGTCCACTATGCTTCCAAGATAGGTGAAACTCTCCACTTCTTCTATTACTTCTCCCTCTATCCTGATTGGGGTTGTGTTGTTATTGTTTACTTTAAGGATCTTGCTCTTCCCTTTGTGTATAATGAGGCCAAGACGTGCTGAGTAAGTTGCTATGGTTGTGGTTTTCTCCTGCATTTGTTGATGGGTGTGAGAAAGAAGTACCAGGTCATCAGCAAAGTCAAGGTCCTCCAGTTGCGACCAAGGTGTCCATTGGATGCCATTCCTCTTTTGGGCAGTTGATGTCTTCATTACCCAGTCTATCGCCAACAGGAAAAGAAAGGGTGATAATAGGCATCCTTGTCTAACTCCTGTCCTTACATGAAAGGCTTCTGTGAGATGTTGGCCATGAACCACTCTGCAGGTCATTCCCTCATACGAGTTCCTGATGATGTTGGTTATCTTTTCTGGCACCCCATAGTGCCTCAGTAGTCTCCAGATAGTCTGTCTATCTACACTGTCAAATGCCTTCTCGTAATGCCATATGTCTGTCTATCTACATGTCAAATGCCATACAGTATGGGTACACTGCAATTATTACACATTAATGTGTGGGTACACATTAATATTCGTAACTCTTGACTTACCTCCTGAAATATTTTTTCTTGCGATCTTAAATCCGAACTTGCTGCAAGTTCGGCGGCGGCGGATTTGTGGGCGGCGAATTTGTGGGCGGCGGATAATAACACAGCTATCATAATGAATGTTAGTTTGGAGTCTAGCCAGCTATCGATAGCTTACTCAGGTTCATGTTAGCTTTGATTTCTTGTATAAGGCCATTAATTTAATCAGCCTGGATGTTTGTTTGTTATTCTTCAGGCAACAAAAAGTGTTATTCAAGACAGGAAGGCTAAAATAAACGACACTAGCAGTTTTGAAGGCTTCATTGCCTCATTAGAGAGCCGGTCACAACATGTAAGGCTGATTTACAATCTGGGTGCGATTTGCTGGGGGGGATCACCCCCCCTTCTGGTTTTTATCTCTGCTGAAAAAAAATCCTCGGGGACAACCCCATCAATAAAACAAACAAACCAAAAAAAAAAAGTTGACATGACAGGCATGTTGTGACACAGTTTTCTATGGTCTACATTGTACTCACTTTCAAAATGACCCGAAGTGGCAGCTTTGATGTTCACGAACGTCCCCAGCAAATAGATGCTAACAATATCTTTACGTTCTATACGGAAATTAGCATTGCTTTTTTGGGCTTTTTCCAACTTTATTGGATAGGACAGTGTAGAGACAGGAAATGAGCAGGAGAGAGATTGGGAAATGACCTCGGGTTGGAATCAAACCCAGGTCCCTGGATTTATGGTATGGCACCTTATCCACCTGAGCCACATCCTTACTGATGAGTGCAACAGAATGAATGTATCCACACTGAACAGCCTTCTTTTCCTCGCTGTCAATGGGCCAGACGTGCGTTCTTTCCCTGCTGAGAAATTCGCAGAAATGTGGATTAAAGAAGGGCGAAACGCGGCGGATAGCGCACCGACGGGAAAGCAGAAAAGGCCACATGAACTGCGCCATCAGAGCAAACTGTTCATTTAGTATTCATGTATTTTAGCGATTTTCAAGTCACTGTCCATTTAATCCGGACGGAGAGAAACATCACAGCAACGTGACAAGCAATGCGAACTATGTTGTGTGTTAGTGTTCGTGTATTTAGTCAGAGAGATAGGAAGATGAATTTACTATCTCTGGTTTAGTGTTCATTTTCATTTAGTGTTATTCATTTGATATCATCGGATGTTATTGAGCTGTTAGCCTATTGTTACCTTAATTTTGTGACGTTTCATGATTAAAAAAAAAACACATCCCCCCCTTCTGGTTTTTTGACAAATCGCACCCTGTTTACAATTAATGTTGCTTGTTTTATCGTACTGGTTACCTACCTACCTCTGTATTTAACTCAATGTTCCCAATGTTCAGCTTTGAATAAAAATTCTATTGACTTGATATGAAAAGATTCAGTTGTTCATTCATTTGCATTGCCTGCTGAGGTTTTAATAAATTATTTACCAAACGATTTAAAAGGAGCCTACCATGACTATGAAGTTACACTTCAAATTTGTCATCTGCATTTCACCCTAATATGGAGAATGTGGTAGGTATGTCAGCCAGGAGACTGACTAAATATAACACATGACATCCACACTGTGCATGTTTTACAGTAAAATACCAGCGGATTATGTTTTTTACAACAATAAAAAGGGTACACAGTGTGTACTACACACTATCAGCAAATACTGTATGTCTGGTAAATGAACAAGGTCCACAGACCTACATTGTGTGCAAACCCTCCTAAAAGCAAACCAGTTTCCCACCGACGGACCGACCGATGGGTCGACACGCAACTAAAAATTTCAATGTCCCCCCGGTTTGATTTTATAACTCGACCACTGCCCATACCCAGAGACAGGCCCGCCGACAGGGGGGGACAAACGGGTATGTTGTCCCAGGCCCAGGAATGGGGAGGGCCCAGAACTGGGCTCTCATGAAGTTGCGATTATTTTATTTCATTTCAAAATGAGTTGATTTGGGGGAGAAATGTGCTATATTTGCATTCAATAAATTATTTCTAGATCTTTTGCCTTTATTATCTTTGAAAAAGGCGTCAAGAACCCCCTACCACCCCTAATGCAAAAATGGTTTGGTCTGACTCTTTGATTAAGGGGAAAAAAAACGACATCGTTCGATCATAGCGCTTCGACAATCAGCGTGCATGCCATTTGCCAACATGCACAAGTCAGGAGCACAGAAAAGAAAAGAAAAGAAAAGAAAAGAAAAGAAAAGAAAAGAAAAGAAAAGAAAAGAGAAAAAGAGAGGAAGAAACCAAGAGACTCAGGGGCTCACTGCATAAATATTTAAAAAAAGATTCGGATGATGCAGCAGGTACTAGCAAAGGCAGTGGGGCAGCTGAGCCAGGTAAGACACAGCCAACTTTTTCCAGCCCCGTAAAGTAACCCCAACCAAGGCACGCGCGGCACACAATTCATGTTACAAACGAGGGGAGAGCAAGTCACACTGAACACCATATCAAACGCACAGGGCATTGAATCATTTCATAACCACAACGGCTTAATAACATTGTGTTTCATATACAACCCCGATTCCAAAAAAGTTGGGACAAAGTACAAATTGTAAATAAAAATGGAATGCAATAATTTACAAATCTCAAAAACTGATATTGTATTCACAATAGAACATAGACAACATATCAAATGTCGAAAGTGAGACATTTTGAAATTTCATGCCAAATATTGGCTCATTTGAAATTTCATGACAGCAACACATCTCAAAAAAGTTGGGACAGGGGCAATAAGAGGCTGGAAAAGTTAAAGGTACAAAAAAGGAACAGCTGGAGGACCAAATTGCAACACATTAGGTCAATTGGCAATAGGTCATTAACATGACTGGGTATAAAAAGAGCATCTTGGAGTGGCAGCGGCTCTCAGAAGTAAAGATGGGAAGAGGATCACCAATCCCCCTAATTCTGCGCCGACAAATAGCGGAGCAATATCAGAAAGGAGTTCAACAGTGTAAAATTGCAAAGGGTTTGAACATATCATCTACAGTGCATAATATCATCAAAAGATTCAGAGAATCTGGAAGAATCTCTGTGCGTAAGGGTCAAGGCTGGAAAACCGTACTGGGTGCCTGTGATCTTCGGGCCCTTAGACGGCACTGCATCACATACAGGCATGCTTCTGTATTGGAAATCACAAAATAGGTTCAGGAATATTTCCAGAGAACATTATCTGTGAACACAATTCACCGTGCCATCCGCCGTTGCCAGCTAAAACTCTATAGTTCAAAGAAGAAGCCGTATCTAAACACGATCCAGAAGCGCAGACGTCTTCTCTGGGCCAAGGCTCATTTAAAATGGACTGTGGCAACGTGGAAAACTGTTCTGTGGTCAGACGAATCAAAATTTGAAGTTCTTTATGGAAATCAGGGATGCCGTATCATTCGGACTAAAGAGGAGAAGGACGACCCAAGTTGTTATCAGCGCTCAGTTCAGAAGCCTGCATCTCTGATGGTATGGGGTTGCATTAGTGCGTGTGGCATGGGCAGCTTACACATCTGGAAAGACACCATCAATGCTGAAAGGTATATCCAGGTTCTAGAGCAATATATGCTCCTATCCAGACGACGTCTCTTTCAGGGAAGACCTTGCATTTTCCAACATGACAATGCCAAACCACATACTGCATCAATTACAGCATCATGGCTGCGTAGAAGAAGGGTCCGGGTACTGAACTGGCCAGCCTGCAGTCCAGATCTTTCACCCACAGAAAACATTTGGCGCATCATAAAACAGAAGATACGACAAAAAAGACCTAAGACAGTTGAGCAACTAGAATCCTACATTAGACAAGAATGGGTTAACATTCCTATCCCTAAACTTGAGCAACTTGTCTCCTCAGTCCCCAGACGTTTACAGACTGTTGTAAAGAGAAAAGGGGATGTCTCACAGTGGTAAACATGGCCTTGTCCCAACTTTTTTGAGATGTGTTGTTGTCATGAAATTTAAAATCACCTAATTTTTCTCTTTAAATGATACATTTTCTCAGTTTAAACATTTGATATGTCATCTATGTTCTATTCTGAATAAAATATGGAATTTTGAAACTTCCACATCATTGCATTCCGTTTTTATTTACAATTTGTACTTTGTCCCAACTTTTTTGGAATTGGAGTTGTATCTGATTGAAGCTAAGAATATTCACATTAGCCTGCAATCATATCCCGCCGTTTCTCGTGTTCTTCTCTGCTTTTCACACTGGACAGTACGCACGCACAGTATACTATGTTCGCCCCCAGCCCTGCCCGAAATCCCCCATCCATCGCTGCTCCTTCAAGAGCACCCCAATCGCGTGATTATAGTAGACTATCCACGAGTTTAGGAAGGCATTGCGGGGGCTGTCGCATGCAGGCTTGGGGCGTAACGGAATACATTTAATGGCGTTCGGTTAAAGGATACAAAATAACAGTAACCGCTTATTCCGTTACAGTACAGGGGGGAAAGATTCAGTGAAATTGAGGATTACTTCACAGGATCACAATGTGTGTGAGGTTGCTGGTTTTAGTAAAATGAAGCTTATAAAAAACTACCTGCGCTCAAACATGTCACAGGAGAGGCTCAATGGGCTGGCAATGCTCTCTATTGAGGTTTTTCACCCACGTGACCAAGTCATGTGAGGCCGCCATTTTGGACGTCACGGCTCGAATCAGTTTGAATGCGAGGAAGGCGACAAACGAAAAACATAAAAGAAAAAGGAGCGAGATGCAGAAAACACCTTCACTATCCAGCGACGTAGGGCATTTACAGGGTGAGCAGAGGGAGAGGTATTTGCAAAAATTGAGGTTAGCAGGCTTAGAGAACGACGTTTACCTGCTTCCACCAGGATTGTTCACTGACGTACGGAAGTACACGAAGCCCTCGTCTTTACCTGACTTCGGCCCACATGATCTGTATACCTATGTCGTTAAAAACCCATCGCCATACACAGGTATTGATCTGAAAGCGTATAAGAGTTTGGATGCCTACAAATATTTTGTGTCAGGCTGGGTAACATGCCTACATCAGCGGGTCGTCCCTGGAGCCGGTGGTCGCCATCTTATTACAGCTAAGGTTTGTTCACATTTTCATTTACTTTCGGTCCTCAGGATAAACAAAATGTCATTGAAATAACTTCTTAGTCTGTTGAGACATGGCCCGTTATAAATTTGATGTTACCAGGCGATGACCAAGAACTGTATTATTAGGGTCGGTGTCTGTGTTGTAGCAGTGTACTAGCAGCTAGCTGTTAGCACTAGCTAATGTCAACAACATCATAGCTGGTATGTTACTGTAGCAATGTTTACGTTCAGTCATTTGGATGACTGTTAAAACCTTTCAGTCTCAAGTTTTTCCTTTACTGTATTTACTAGTTTACTGTAATTATGATCCGGCAGCTATTTACACCGGATCCAGTGTAAATAGCTGCCGGAGCGCGCTCCGGAACCTCGGCCGGAGCACTCCGGGAGCAAGCCAGAGCGCGCTGCTTAATTTGAGGGGGAGCAAGCCGGAGCGCGCTCCGGCAGCTATTTACACTGGATCCGGTGTAAATAGCTGCCGGATCATAATTACAGTAAACTAGTAAATACAGTAAAGGAAAAACTTGAGACTGAAAGGTTTTAACAGTCATCCAAATGACTGAACGTAAACATTGCTACAGTAACATACCAGCTACTATGTTGTTGACATTAGTTAGCTTGACCTTCAAAATGGCGGACACCGGGGCGTCACGTGACCCTGTGACGTCAGGTGAAAAACCTCAATAGAGCATGAACTTGCGAAAAAGCTGGACTTCAATGACCTTATTGACGACTTTGCCACAACAAAAGTCCGGCGCATTGCATTTCGCACCTGAATAGTTGCAGACTAGGGAAATGTTAAAATGTTAAAACTGTAAAAATCTTGAAATGCTAAAATGAAATGGTTGTTGACCGGTTGAATGGTTTTTGAATACCTGTCATTTAAGGGTTGGAGTGAGTAGAGACTGGGATAAGAGAGGTGTGTGTGTGTGTGTGGGTTGGCCCGGGGGGGGCCCATTCAGAGCATTTTGTCCCGGGCCCAGCCAAAGCTGTCAGCGGCCCTGCCCAGAGATTTTCACATTGTCTTTAATTAATGTGAACCTAAAGCAGTTGTAGAATCGGCCTACGGTGCACTCAGTGAGGAAAATCCCACTTTTTATGCAACGCATGATCAAAATATATGAAAACCACGAATGTCCATCCCCCCCGGCTGGTTTTCTTCTCAGAAATCCAGTCACATTAATTTCAACACGTTTGTTAACAATGTCAAATACAGCAGGGAGATTTTTTTTTTTTTTTAAAGTAATGGTTGCTCAGCTTGCAAGATAGAAATTTAACTTGTGAGATATTTAGTTTGTACTTGGTATTATTAAAGAGTGGCCAGAACTAGAAGTTTGACCAATTGTTCACCGTCATGAGGAATCGTTTTTTCTTCTTCTTCTTGCTAACTCTGTAACTTTGCTGTGTCGCTCATTAAACCATGGCTAGCTGAATCCAATCATTTCCCATGACGGCAATCCTTTTAATAGCAACATATTTAAGAAAATATGATTCAGATCTGTAAGAATGTTGGTACATGAATGTATAGCTGCAGCCTCATGTGACTTCACATGATGATCCATCTAAATGTTAACATTTTGTTGATTTATCATGCAGCAAATGGACCAATCTGAAGCTGATCCTCAGCCAGTGATTCCTGGGTGATTGGATGATCAGATCTACATCAATCATGATATGAAATAAATGAAATGTCGAAGGTGTGGTTGCATGTCATGTTGCCTAATGAAACCGTTTGGTCCGACGTTGGACATTTTCTTTATGACTGCTGAAATTCTATGAACTTGTATTGTTATGTTCTGCAGTTTGATTTCTGCGAATCAAACACAATGCATGTAGCCATGGACAGCACATGATGTGTTAATATTACACACATTTAAGTTAAAGATAGACTGCCTGTCAGATTTTTCAAGTGTAGGTCATAAAAAGAATTTTCCCGACACCTAATTATTTTTGTTTAGTGGACCGAAAGCTACCGAATTCGAATCACAGACTTCCAATTTTACAACATGGCCCTAAATTCTCCGCTATTTCTTCTTGCTTCACCAAAATACTACGTCATGCATGACATGGTGGGCTTTCCCTGTTCGCGCAAGGCATACAATTGTGGAATACAAAATTGAAACAGGAGAGAAAAATGGAGGACGTGAGTGTGTGAATGAAATGTGAAAGACCGACTACAGTAACGGAAAGCAAGAAGAAAAGACATTATGTTATATACGAAGGAAAGGAAACGCAGGACCAAACTAATAAATATTTCGGCGGTCAAAGGTAAACCTGCACATGCACACGCACATGGACTTCCTCTGTCTGCTCAACTGTGCGAAGCAAGTGATTTCATGCTAGGGAATCTCCTCCAATTAAAGGATAACTGAAGGCAAAATTTTTATTATCAAAATTCTATTTATCTCATTTTCTTAAATAAAGGAATGCATTTTTGATCACTATTTTGTCACTGCTATAGCAAGTTATAAGTGTTTGAAATATGCTATGTAATATATCAGTCCATATGTCAAAGCAATGGCCGTAAATGAGATTCGTTGAGACCTGTGCGAGACATCGTAGGACGGAAGTAAAACGTACAGCGGAACTCAAAGTGACCAACATCTGTCAACGATATCAAAAGACGCGCGCGCCCTCTTTCGAATGCTGATGTAATCAAGCCGGAAGTTTTGTTTGTTTTGATAGCAATCAGGAAAGTTTGAAAAAAGTAGGCAGTAATCGCCATTTAAATACGGAAGCTGCGAGAGGCCCTTCATATAATCTTTTTTTATTCACCTTGTTATCCCGAGATAACGACATAATTAATTCAGGATGTCGAGAAAACAACACAACTAATTCGAGATCTCGAGAAAACAAAACCATTATTCCAAGATAACGACATAATTAATTCAGGATGTCGAGAAAACAACACAACTAATTCGAGATCTCGAGAAAACAAAACAATTATTCCGTGATCTCGAAAAAACAAAACAATTATTTCATGATCTCGAGAAAACAGCTGAGATTTCTAGCAGAGCTGCGCCCCCCTGTGGGTCAGACAACGAAGACTTAGGCCCTGTCCACACGGCAATGGATTCAGGTGACTCCGATACAATTGCTTATCGTTTAGGCCTGGCGTCCACACGGCACCGGCGTTTTGGGTGCCCAAAACGCAATCTTTTTGAGAACGGGTTCCAGAGTGGAAAGATCTGGCAACGTTGCCGTTGCAAAGTCGTCTGGATGAGTAGAACGGATTTGTTTACGATGACGTCACAACCACATGACTGTGAGTGCTTCACACCGGGTAGAAGTGTAACGAACTCGATGCGAGTTGTCAACAAATCCTATAACTTGGTTCATGAAACGCACTTCCAAAATATTTTCACTGTGAATATTTATTGTGTAATGGTGCAAAGTGAGAGAGAGAGAGAGAGACAGAGAGAGAGAGAGAGAGAGAGAGAGAGAGAGAGACTCTGCCCTTAGGGCAGAGTCAATCCCGCCAGCAAAAATAGGGAAAAAAAGGAGCGATCTCACCTCTTCAGATGTTGGTTTAAGTCCTACAATACATTCCTCAAAAAGGGCGTAGAAGAGCAAATTAATCCATCAACGTGTAGCATTCAATTTATTCCGGACCATTAAAGACGCCGCCTTCCGCGTAGAATCATACGTCATCCTCGCCGCCATATTGGATAGGTCAAAGCGGAGAATAAAGATTAGCTGCGTTTAACTGTACCAACAGGTTTGCCGTCCAAACGAGATCACATGGGATTACCTTTCACAGGTGAGACTGGAAAAATACTTTTCATTGTATTTGGTCATTATAATGTTATTTTACGAACAGATTTTCCTGACTTTGTGGCTAATATGAAGTCTCGCACATAATAGTTTATGCGCATGCGTCCTTACTTCTTCTATTGTTCTGGTGTCTCCGAAGGGACCGTCTTACAGCGCCCCTAGAGGTGTGGCATGTGTATTGCATCGTTTTCAGCAAGCGTTGCGTTGCCATATGGACCTGATATTAGAAATTGGCGGACATATAACAGAGCAGAAATGGCTTTTTACGATGCCTTGAGAGAGAGATTATCCCTTATTAAGAGACTTAATGCAATCTCTCCCTGTGTCAACCCCTGATCAAAACTTATTAGGTGATCGATTATTCCAGACATTCTAATGACCAAAGTTGCGTCTATACAGAATGAGAAATAGCCCCAAAGTCAGCATATCACAAGTCTCTTGGCGCACCTGAATGAACCATTTCTCAGCTGTTTACTCGAGATCATGAAATAATTGTTTTGTTTTCTCAAGATCTCGAATTAGTTGTGTTGTTTTCTCGAGATCCTGAATTAATTATGTCGTTATCTCGGGATAACAAGGTGAATAAAAAAAAGGATTATATGAAGGGCCTCTCTCGGCTTCCGTATTTAAACTTGTTTTTGTGCAATATTTCATTTGGAAAAGTTTTCAAAATGGCGGCACTGACACCTGGCTGACACTTCATGTTTCAAAATCTCGCACAAGTCTTGTGAAGATCGCACGGATAAACGACGCCTGCAGTGGACCGAACGAACTAAATTCAACATGGCTCAAAACCTAATAGGCTTAAAAGAATATTTAATTACAATTAGTTGGCAATATGAGTCATGATATAAGGTTACTAAAACCGAAAATGTAATTGAATAACATGTTAATTAAGAAATAAAGCAAGTTTAAAAATGACTTCAGTTCTCCTTTAAATAACTTCCCAGCCACAGAGTGGCCCTTTTTTTTTTTTAGTTATTACAGAAATAAACATGGGCGGCACGGTGGTGTAGTGGTTAGCACTGTCGCCTCACAGCAAGAAGGTCCTGGGTTCGAGCCCCGGGGCCGGCGAGGGCCTTTCTGTGTGGAGTTTGCATGTTCTCCCCGTGTCCGCGTGGGTTTCCTCCGGGTGCTCCGGTTTCCCCCACAGTCCAAAGACATGCAGGTTAGGTTAACTGGTGACTCTAAATTGAGCGTAGGTGTGAATGTGAGTGTGAATGGTTGTCTGTGTCTATGTGTCAGCCCTGTGATGACCTGGCGACTTGTCCAGGGTGTACCCCGCCTTTCGCCCGTAGTCAGCTGGGATAGGCTCCAGCTTGCCTGCGACCCTGTAGAAGGATAAAGCGGCTAGAGATAATGAGATGAGATGAGATGAGAAATAAACATATATCACAATGACCAAATTTCAGAGGGAACTAAATTTCACCGATTTTATGAAATTGAAAGGCTGGCTCACTTTAAAGCAAGTCAAGTTTATTTATATAGCACTTTTAACAGTAGACATTGTCGCAAAGCAGCTTTATAGAAAATTAAAGACTTTAAACATATGAGCTAATTTTATCCCCTAATTCAGGGCTTTTCAAAGTGTGGGGCGCGCCCCCCCCTGGGGGGCGCCAGAGTTCTTCAGGGGGGGCGCAACGTGAGGAGCCTTTACCAGAGACAAAATGGATCGGCTTTTAGTACCTAAAGCTACACTGAGTGAGGAGACAGAGTTTGGGCCAAGCAAAAAAAACCCAGAGCCTCCAGGATGTTGCGATTTGCAACTTCAGCGCAAATTCAACCAATCCCCGCAAATTCAGGGCGGTGTTACAATTATATCCAATCACCGCAACTTTCCCGCAAATTTGACCAATCGTTGGCGTCGTCTTGAGGTGACGTCGACAAACTACCTTCCGCCTTACTTCCGTGTTTACGTTCAAGAGAAGCAGCATGCGCGCAGTGTTGCCAGATTGGTTTTAAGTGCATTTTGGCGGGTTTTGAACATATTTTGGGCTGGAAAACGTCAGCAGTATCTGGCAACATTGCATGATGTGCGAGTCAGTGTTTATGTCGGCTTAAATTCTGTTACCGAAAGTGTGTTATGTTTACAGTGAAGCACTGTGTGCACTTTATTATTATTTTTTTTTACTTAATACAAGAAAGTAATGGATGCCAACATTTTTGCCAAAATGGTATTTTATTTTCCATTGTTTAGGCAGCTTCAGCATCATACTGTGAGATTCTGTTCAATTTTTTTTTTCTTCTATGAAGCCTGAGACATTTATTTTATTAGTTTATAATTATTTTTTAATTTAGTCTTCAGGAGAGACTGCCTGCACACAGTATTAATAGTTTTTTTTCTTACATGAAAGCTGAGGCATTTATATTATATTTGAAGGTAACTTCATGTTGTGCTGTGAGGTTCTCTGCACTTTAACTTTTGAACCAACAGGTGCATTTGGATAAGTAAAGCCTATTTTTCTGCATTTTTGTAGTCCTGGTAATCTTTTATATTGGTAAAGTTGTTTATAGGACCATTTCTCTTTGTTTTTTTAATCAATAGTTTTTCAGTAATAACTTAATATTTAACATATCACTCAGTTTTAATCACAAAAAGAGAAAATCGCAACAATTTCTCGCAACTTTCACTTCCTCCCGCAATGTAATCACAATAAAAACCTAAAAAACACCGCAACTTTCATCGCAATTTTTTTTGGAAAACCCCCGCAACATCAGACATTTTAGCCCGCAACAATCACAAAAAAGGCCCGCAGAATCCTAGGGGGACTGAAAAAAGAAGGAAGTATGACCACGATTATTTAAAGTTTGGATTTTCATGGACTGGATCTGAAGATGCTCCACTGCCACAGTGTGTTGTCTGCCAAGAGGTGCTTATAACGATGCTACGAGATGTTTAAAATGTGTAAAACAAGATGTTTTAAAAAGCACAGATGTTTAAAATGTGAAAAAGAAAAATGTGTACAACCATTTTTTTTAAAAATACGAATGGAACATTAAGTATAGCAACAACAAAAATTGTAAGGGGGGCGCTGTTGTTTATTTGCTCTCCGAGGGGGGGCGCTGACTCTCCCACACTTTGAAAACCCCTGGCCTAATTTATTTATCCTTGATAAGGAGAGTTCAAATGATGACTAGTGATGTGTTTTTCAGCAATCGTCTGAAGTGTGGATCTTCTGGAGAGGCAGAAATAAACGATTTTTCAAAACTCCTGGACTGATATCTGTCATACTGTAATCCACTTGTGCCTCCTCCTCGTTCCTATTGTCTCAGCCGCTTCCCTTCCCCTCTTCTTCCTGTTTTGTCTGTGTGTGTGTGTTTGGATGTGGCTCTCCTGCTCTCCCGCTGCAGCCAATCAACTCCCGCTGCCGATCTGTCTGCACACCCGCAATCCACCCAGCAGCCAAGCTCCAGCAGTACATACTGTATACCCCGGCTCTGCAATCCAGTCAATTTGTTTGGTATCGCGTGAAGGCCTCCTGTACCTGGTGAAGTTGTCTCCTGTACAGTATGTGAACTGTGAATCTTCTGTGCTTCAGATCCACCAGTCTGCCAGCCACCCTATCCCCTGGAAAACCTCCGATCCTCCGCCCACCCCCGTCCAACAAATCAACCCCACCCGCTGAACTGCTAGTCTTGAGTCTTGCTTTTGGGTCCAATATCTGCAGTGGCCAGAAGTACTGCATATCTTCATCCTCACCTTCATTATTACATTTCTTTCAGGGGATTGAGTACATGCCAGTCGTCTGAAAAGGTGTCCTCCAGCATCCTTATCTCACGCAAAAAGACAGGAGCAGTACAGCAATCAAAAAGTCCTTAGGGGATAAGTCCTCTTCTTATCTCACTTATTTCCTGTGCCGTGTTACTGGTCACCGCGTGGGTTGATATCCTCTTGTCATACTACTGAAATTATTCATCCCTCTTTTCCTGAGTTCTCCCCTTTCACCGGTCGTGTGATATGTCATCCAATCCATGCTAGACGGCGAATTCACAGAATGAAGAGTGGTCTTGATGATGTCGGAAAACACAGTGCTACATCTGGGATATATTATTGAGGTCCATGGGTGAGCAGTAAGGACAAGTGTGCACTCTCCTTGCACTATTCAAGAACCCCTGCACTGGTGTAAGAATGGGGATGTTGTGGATCAATACACTACATTCTCGTAAGTTTGGAGTTTGGACAGGAAGAGGTACTGTGGCTTCACTGATCGGACCAAATTCCTCAATGTACTCCCTGCAGGTTCTGTAGTGGAGCCTCATCTTGCTGAGAAGCTTCTCTTTTCCACAGGCTTTGCATCTGCCCTTCATCTTTCTCATCCTTTTCTGGATGTCTATGGCTTTGCGCTCTCCCTCAGACACGGGGCTCCGACACAACGGGCACTGAGGGCCCTGATTCCTCACCGCCATCCGAAAACAGCTCAGACAGAACACGTGCTGGCAGTTCTTGGTACGGATGGGCATTTTTAAAACCTCCCGACAGATGGGGCAGTCGTAGTCCTTCTCCGGGTCTGAATACACATCTGCTATCGGAGACGCTTCACTCGAGTCCGGGCTTAATCTTGACGAGTCTCCCATTTATTCAGATTCCTGCTATTTATTTTGCTCTTGGTACTTCTTGTTTTGTTGTGTCAGTGCACCGTTGAGAATGCTTACCAATTTCATTGTAATCTGTACAATGACCATAAAGGAATTCTAATTCTGATTCTGATTCTGGAACCCTGGGATTCCAACTCTGAGAACCAGTGATATAGAGGCTTTGCACCATCACATGACCCCCATAGCAACAGTAACTACGCCGCCATGTCGTGCTTCAGTCAGTAGTTTCAGCTACGTTGATCAGCATGGGAAGGCCCCGCTGCATCCCCGTTCCGAATGAAACAAAGACACCAGATCCTCCAATCCACTAAAAGCAATTTGTCACCAGGAGGAAAAAAAAACAGAGACCTCCAAACGCAGAAGGGAAAAACAGCCCGCATTTACACATCTTTGTGTTGACCTTTGTGTTAAAATAATCAACACAGTGAATGTTTCAAAATTAACAGAACAAGCACTGTCCCAAAACAAATTTAATACAATTTGTGTCAGTTTGAACACATCTTTTCAAAGAGTGCATTTGTTACAGTACCACAGCCTCCCTGCCAGCTTGAACAAGTCTGGCCTCTGACCTTTCTCACTAACAAGGGAACACTCATCCACCTTCTGTTTGATGCAGTTCTCTAATCAGCCGACCCCTTGATACATAAAATCATCCATCCATTATCCGTAAACACTTAAACCTGTGCAGGGTCGCAGTCAAGCTGGAGCCTATCCCAGCTGACTATGGGCAAGAGGTGGGGTACACCCTGGACAAGTCGCCAGATCATCGCAGGGCTGACACATATACAGTGGTGCTTGAAAGTTTGTGAACCCTTTAGAATTTTCTATATTTCTGCATAAATATGACCTAAAACATCATCGGATTTTCACACAAGTCCTAAAAGTAGATAAAGAGAACCCAGTTAAACAAATGAGGCAAAAATATTATACTTGGTCATTTATTTATTGAGGAAAATGATCCAATATTACATATCTGTGAGTGGCAGAAGTATGTGAACCTTTGCTTTTAGTATCGGGTGTGACCCCCTTGTGCAGCAATAACTGCAACTAAACATTTCCGGTAACTGTTGATCAGTCCTGCACACCGGCTTGGAGGAATTTTAGCCCGTTCCTCCGTACAGAACAACTTCAACTCTGGGATGTTGGTGGGTTTCCTCACATGAACTGCTCGCTTCAGGTCCTTCCACAACATTTTGACTGGATTAAGGTCAGGACTTTGACTTGGCCATTCCAAAACATTAACTTTATTCTTCTTTAACCATTCTTTGGTAGAATGACTTGTGTGCTTAGGGTCGTTGTCTTGCTGCATGACCCACCTTCTCTTGAGATTCCGTTCATGGACAGATGTCCTGACATTTTCCTTTAGAATTTGCTGGTATAATTCAGAATTCATTGTTCCATCACTGATGGCAAGTCATCCTGGCCCAGATGCAGCAAAACAGTCCCAAACCATGATACTACCACCACCATGTTTCACAGATGGGATAAGGTTCTTATGCTGGAATGCAGTGTTTTCCTTTCTGCAAACATAACGCTTCTCATTTAAACCAAAATGTTCTATTTTGGTCTCATCCGTCCACAAAACATTTTTCCAATAGCCTTCTGGCTTGTCCATGTGATCTTTAGCAAACTGCAGATGAGCAGCAATGTTCTTTTTGGAGAGCAGTGGCTTTCTCCTTGCAACCCTGCCATGCACACCATTGTTGTTCAGTGTTCTCCTGATGGTGGACTCATGAACATTAACATCAGCCAATGTGAGAGAGGCCTTCATTTGTTTAGAAGTTACCCTGGGGTCCTTTGTGACCTCGCCGACAGGGGTGTAGTGGGCGTGGTACGTGGGGGTACGCCGTCCACCCACTTCTCCCGAGGTGAGATTCAAAAAAAAAAAAAACTGTCATTCAATGGCCTGAGTTTATAAGCTCTACAGTAAGTGACACGTGCCTTTGTGCTCATCATCAATGCCCCCCCCATCGAACGTTACGTAAAACGTAGCGACGCAAAGTAGAATGCATTCTAAACGCAGCCGAGATATTAGA